>NC_139508.1:0-1200000 GCF_008360975.1 Lichenostomus cassidix | reverse complement strand
GGTGAGGATCCCCCCCCGATTTACACCCCTGTCCCCCTCCTCCGAGCCCCACGGCCACGCTGGTGTCGCCGGGGGGGGTCTGGGTTGTGTCCCCCCCCCTCGGCCGGGGCCTCCCGCTCCAGCCTGCCGCCTGTTTTCCCTGGAAACGGTCGCTACGGCCCGAGCCCAAATTCCTGGGACTTTACATCAGGCTGCAGCATCCTGGGGCGGGATGGACCGGGGGGGTCCTGTGCCCGCGCCCCCCGCCCCGGGTGGGGGCAGCACGGCGGTTGGGGGTGTTTCGGGGTGTCCCCCCCCGGTTTGGGGGTGCTGGCTGAGTGCCAGATTAACCCCCAGTTAAAGGGTGGGATGGCATAGAGCCCCCCAGTGTGTGTGACACCCCCAAATTAGTGCTGGTCCCCCTGAGCCCCCCAGAAGGGATGTCCCCCCACATGTCCATCACCCCCCGGGGGGCTCTGCTGGGGGGTCCAGCCCCGGGGCTGTGAGCCCCCCCAGCTCCTCACTCAGTGCCAAATTGGATCCATCTGGAGGAGCCAGGCGGGGGGGCCGGGATGGGAGGGGGAAGCCCCCCGAATCGCTGATGGGAACAGCAGAGGGACAGCTTTACGGGGTCCGAGGTGATGTGGGGGCAGAATGGGGCGGGGGGAAACCTCCCAGCCCCTTCCCAACCCCCCCGCCGTGGCAATAGGGGGGTTCCCCCCTTGTTCCCCCCCTTTCTGACCCCCCCGGACCCCAACTCACCACCACCAGGAGTGCAGGAAGCCGGGGGGCTCCCCCAGAGTGATGTTCTTCTCCCATCGGATCTGCGGGGAGGGAAAGGGGAGGTTCAGCACCCCCCGGCCGGGATGGAGCTCCAGGACCCCCGGAGGGGACAATGGGGGGGTTTGGGGGTGCTGTCCCCCCCCCTTACCTCCGACAGGAAGGTCTGGGCAGATTTCTGAGCCCCCACGTGCAGCAGGTACTCGTAGACGTAGAGCGCCAGCCTGGGGGGACAGGAGGGGACAGGGACAGGGGTCAGGGACCTGCCACCCCCGCGGTGTCACCCCCGCGGTGTCACACCCATGCCATGCACCCCGAGGGACACGGGGAGCGCTCAGCACGGAGCCCCCCGTTAATTAGTGCAGAATTAATGAGGGAGATTCGATGTCACCTCCCTGCGAGGGACCCCATGGTGACACCGGTGACACCGAGTGACTCCCACCGGTGACACCGAGTGACTCCCACCGGTGACACCGCACACCCTCCACAGTAACCGGTTCCCACGGTGGGGTGGCTCCAGGACAGGGTGTCTCGGACATGGGGAGGGGACACAGACCAGCACAGGTGACACAACCCACGCAGGATGTGGCCCTTCGGCAAAGGCCACCACGTGTGTCCCCTCGCAGGGGACACTCAGGGACCCGCCGGGCCTGGCCCCGGTGCTCCATCCCCTCCCGGGAGCAGCAACGGGACCTGCGGGGACCCCGCGGGGGAGCAGCTCTGCGGGGACCGCGGTGGCCTCGGGCACTGGGACCCAGCGGGACAGGGACAGCCGGGAACGGAGGGGCGACAGCCTGGGGACCAGGGGGTGACACGGACCGGGAGGCATCAGCAGCCCCGGTGCCATTCCGGTCCCCCCGCTGCCCCGGGGATGGCTCGGCCGGAGAGCTCCCGGTGCCCTCGGGAATGCTGCGCACCGGGCACAGCCCGGCTCCCGGCAGCCCCGGTGCCATGGCGGGTCACGGTGCCCTGGGGGTGGCAATGCCCGGGGGATCATCGCGGTGCCCCGGAGGATGGCACAGAGCGGGGGGCACAGCCCGCTGCCCGGCGGTCACGGTGCGCTCGCGGTTCCCGGTGCCCCGGGGGATGCACGGAGCGGCGGGATCATCCCGGCTCCAGGTGCTCCGGGGGTGCCGCGGTCGGGAAAGGGGCAGCCCGGTGCCCCCGGGGATGCCGCAGACCGGGGGGATCATCCCGCTGCTCCCGGTGCCCCGGGGGATGGCAATGCCCGCGGGCACATCCCGGCTGCGATCGCGGCTCCCGGTGCCCCGGGGGATGGCACGGACCGAGGGGGATCACCCCGGGTCCCGGTACCCCGGGAGATGTCACGGAACGGGGGGATCACGCCGGTTCCCGGTACCCCGGGGAATGGCACAGATCGGGGGGAACCATCCGGCTCCCGGTGCCCCCGCAGCTCCCGGTGCCCCGGGGGATGGCACGGAGCGGGGCGATCATCCCGACTCCCGGTGCGCCGGGGGATGCCGCGGCTCGGGGGGATCAGCGCGGCTCCCGGTGCCCCCGGGATGCCGCAGAACGGGGGGCTCATCCCGGCTGCCGGTGCCCGGCTGACCCCCGCCAGCTCCCGCTGCCCCGCGGCTGCCGGTGCTCCCCGGCGGGGCGGGGCCGGGGGGTCCGCCCGCCCCCCGATCTCCCCCCCGCTTTCCCGATCTCCCCCCCCTTCCTTCCCGCTCCGTCCCCGCTCCCCCGGCGCCCGCCCCGGCAAAAACTTCCGCGCCCCGGCCGTCCCCCGCCGCCGCCCGGCTCCGCACTCACTTCTCGCGGGCCTGGCCGTCCGAGGGCACGCCGGAGCCCTTGCCCTTGGCGTACATGGCGCGGCGGCGGCTGTCAGCGGCCCCGGGCCCGGCCCCGCGCGGCCCCCGCCGCCCCCGCCGCCCCCGCCGCCATCCCGGCCCGGCCCGGCCCGGCCCCGCCGGCTGCGGCCGCGCGCCCGAGGGGGAGCTTGAAACCGCCGCGCCCCCCCCGCGCGGCTGTTCCGGCAGCGGCGCCACCACCCCCCCCGCGCCGCGCGCCGCGCTTAAAGGGGCGATGGCGGCGGGGGGAGGCGGTGGGGACCGCGCTGAGGAGGAGAGGGGTGGTCGCGGAGAGGGGGACACGGGGGACACCGGGGACACGAGGGACGTGAGGAGCGGTCACAGGGTGGACACGAGTGGGACGGAGGGACGCGGATGTGACAAGGGGACTCGGGCCCGAGGGGGTGGGCGCGGGGGACGAGGGGACACGGAGGGGAGGAGTGGGCACGGACACGGGGGACACAGGCGAGGGGGTGGGCATGGAGGGGCAGTGACACGAGGGGGGTGGGCGTGGAGGGATGGGGACACGCGGGGGATCAGGGACACGAGGGGGTGGGTTAAAGGGGCAGTGACACGAGGGGACACGGTGGTCACGGAGGGACACGAGGGGGTGGACAGGGACACGGGGGATACGGGGGGTGGGCGTGTGGCAGGGTGGACACGGATGCGAGGTGGTGGCAGCGGAGGGACACGGACACGAAAGGGTGGACACGAACATGAAGGGGTGGACGTGGGAGGGGGGGACACAGGGGGACACGGGGGACACAGAGGGACACGGATGTGACAGGGTGGACACGGGCGCGATGGGGTGGACTTAAAGGGGCAGCGACACGAGAGGATGGAGCCAGGATGGTCATGGAGGGACATGGATTTGAGAGGATGGACATGGAGGGGCTCAAGGGGGTGACCACAGACGGGGGACACAGAGGGACAGGAGTGTCCCAGGGTGGACACACCTCAGAGTGGACACATGCAAGGGGTTGGGCATACCTGGACACGGACACGAGAGGGGACACGGACACGAGGAGGGGACACACGGACAGGGATGTGCGCAGGTGGTCACGGAGGGACTCGGACACCAGGGGGCGGACACGGACACGGTGCGACACGGCGGGGTGGACATGGAGGGACAGGGACACCAGAGGGGCTCGGACATGGGGAGTGGACACAACGGCACACTCGGGGCACGGGTGACACTCAGTTGCACACACGGGGAGGACAGAGACACGGGGGGACAGCGGGATGGGGACACCCACCCTGCTAGGGGACACAGACACAGAGTCCTCCCATCCCACGCAGCCCCGGGGTCTCCTCGCGCACGGGGGGTCCCTGCGAGCACGCGTGGGGGATGTGTGAACCCCCTGCACACGCGTGTGCAAACGTGCAGCGCCACACGTGGGGGTGTCCCTGTGTTCCCCCGTCTGTCCCCCACCCCTTGGGGTCACAGGGACACCCAGCCAGTGCCAGGGGGACGCTCAGCACCCCAGGAAATGACCGAGGGGTGCAGCGGGGGTGCTGATTTGGGGGGGCTGCCCCCTGCCCCCCCCCCGGGGTCGGCTACGCCCTGGCAGGGTGACACGGGACAGCCGGACCCGCCTGTTCCTCTTCCCCACACCAGGCAGCAGCGGCCGGAGCGCAGGCGAGTCGGGGTGCTGCGGTTTTGCGGGGAGGGGAGGCACAGGAAATGCCCTGCCGGGACCCCCAGGAGCTGCCCAGCCTGGGAGCGGGGTGGGGGCCAAACTGGGCTGCACTGGTTTGCACTGGGAGGGGCAATCCGGCGGCAATGGGGGTCCTGACTGCTCTTTCCCACCCAGGCTCCGGGTGCAGTGGGGTGACCATGGGGCTTCCCGCGACCCCACTCGTGCTGCTGCTGCTGCTGCCGCTGCTCCCCGTGACCTCCGTGACCCCCGTGACCCCCGTGACCCCCGTGACCCCCCCAGTGACCACTGAGTCCCCCTGCCTGGCCTTGCGGCCGAACACTTCCCAAGAGCTGGACCTGAGCAACAGGAGCCGCGGGTGTGCCGAGCTGGACTGGAGTCAGTTCCACGAGCAGCGCTGGCTGAATTTGAGTCACAACGGCATCAGAGCCCTGAGCCCCTCGTCCGGCGTGGGGCCGGGCTTGGTGGAGCTGGACCTGGCGGACAACCAGCTCCGGGAGCTGCCTCGGGGGTTCTTCGCCAACGCCACGGCCCTGCGGAGCCTGCGGCTGGAGGGGAACCCCCTGCCCGCCGTGCCCCCCGCCGCCTTCCAGCCCAGCCTCAGCTCCCTGTCCGTGTCGTGCCGCTGCGATGTCGTGGGCACCATCCTGACCCCCTGCGCCCGCCCGGGGATCGACTGCGTCTGCCGCACGAACCACGGGAGTACCTTTAACGTCACGGAATTCCACGGCCGGGAGTGCGGGCTGGGCGCGGGGGTGGTGGCCGGGGCGGTGGCCGGAGCGGTGGCCGCGGTGGCCGTGCTGGTGGCCGTGGGCGCTGCCGCGGTTTGGTACCGGCGGAGGAGAGCGGGAGCGGCGGTGGCCGGAGTGGCGTGGGGGAAGCAGGATCCGGCTGGAGGCCTCCGGCAGCCTCGCTACGTCAGCCGGGACCCCGGGATTGGCACCGCCGATGGCACCGATGGCACCGATGGCATCGACGCTCCCGACTACGAGAATGTCTTCGTGAGCCGCAGCGCGGCCCCGGCGGCCGGGCAGGGATGGACACCGGGATGGCAGGAGCAGACACCGGGATGGCAGGAGCAGCGCTACAGGTGAGGTTACTGCACGGGGAATGGACATTCCGGGCATGTCCTGTCCTCTCCCTGCTGTGCTGTGCCCGGAGGTGTTGTCCTGCCAGGTCCCATCCCATCCCATCCCATCCCATCCCATCCCATCCCATCCCATCCCATCCCATCCCACCCCACCCCATCCCATCCCATCCCATCCCATCCCATCCCATCCCATCCCATCCCATCCCATCCCATCCTTTCCATCCCATTCCATGCTTTGCCATCCCACCCTGTTCACCCTCTCCATCCTTCCCACCCCACCGCTGACATTCCCTCCTCTCTGTCACCCTGCTGTCCCCAGCCCGCAGCTCCCTGCGGATAAGGATTATTTCCTGGACGGCGCGGCCGATCCCGGCGATCAACCCATCTACGCCAACACTCTGGGCCCCGCCGAGGACATCTACATCGTTCCCGACCAGTGAGGGGCTGGGAGGACTCTGGGAGGGCTGGGGGGACACGCTCTGTCCCCCACTGACGCCCTTTCCCTGCTGTCCCCCAGCCCAGAGGGGACAGAGCTGACCACCCCCAGGTCCGTGTCAGGGACACGCGTGGTTCCCACGCACACATCCTGTTGGAACACCTTTTGCGGGGTGTTTTTAACACCCCCAGCCCCAGGGCCTCCCTAGCCCCAATTGTCACCCCGGCCCGAGGGCTGAGGTGACATTTCCTCCCGGGGCTGAGGCCACCTCCCGCGGGGACACCTCGCGCCGCATCCGCCTGCTGCCGCCACCGGAGCCTTCCGGGCGGGACACGCGTGGGGCCCCCGGGGCTGGGGGAGCTGGAGCTGACCGCGGCCTTGGGTTCCTCTTCCCCTTTTGGGGCCGGTGGAGAGCGTCGGGTGCGCGCCAGCCTGGGGACGTGCCGGCGGTTGGGGACATCCGGTGCCACCTGCGCCCTCCTTTCCTGAGAAATCGGCCGCTTTGGGGAACAAAGCGAAAGTTCCCTTTTTAATCTTCTCCCGGTGACACCCTGTTGGGTACCGTGGGGACATGGGGACCCCACGGCTTGTCTGGGTGTCCCCGCAGCCCCTGGGAGGCTTTGCTGCGCCCCATTAAATTGTTTAATTATCTCTAATTACCTGCGTGGCTCGTGGTCTGTGGGGAGCCCTGGGCAGGACAGGAGGCTTTCCCTGGGGAAAGTCCCTGACGCTCCCAGAGCCTTTGTCCCCAAAGTGGGGATCCCGAGGGGCCAAGAGCCTCAAGGACATGTCCCCAAAGCCTTTGTCCCCACAGTGAGGATCACAAGGGACCACAAGCCAGGTCCCTCAACCCCTGTCCCCACACAGGCCATCTCCACTGCTTGCATCCCTCAATCCCAAAACCCCCCACCCCAAAACAGAGATCCCAAATTCCACATCCCTCAAACCCAGGTCCCCACCAGGAGCTGGAGAGGGACAGGACAGCCCAGGACACCCCTGGATGGCACTGGAAGAGGGGACAGAAGGGAGCTGGGACCAGCAGAGCCACCCCATCCAGCTATGGGGTGTCCCTTGGGGACACGGGGTGTGCCACCGACCTCTGGTGGCTTTCCCATGGGGTCCCAGGGCCGGAGCCACATGGAAAAGGGACAGTGGCCACATGGCCCGGGGCATGGTCACCCCTGGGGGTCAGGGCTGTGCCCAGCAGCCTCCCCAAGGACACAAACAACTCAAAGGTCGCTGGAGCTGTGCCCAGGCATTACGCACCCGCTGGCACTGGAAGCTGTGAGGATTTACCAACAAATCCACATGGAATGAGATCCCAGAGGTGCTGAGGGTCTGAGGAGAAGGGTCCAGTCAGAAACCCCCCAGGCTGTGCAGGAGGAGCAGACAGAATCCCTGTTACAATCACTTTATTAATTTACATTATTGTTACAAACCCTTCCTGTTCCATAGAAATATATAAAATAAAAACACCCAAAAGACCTTCCCTCCTTCCCCAAGAAAAAGGATGCCTTGCTGTAAAATACAGCAAGTTAGAAATAAATAACAGTGTTCTAAAAACAAGTCTCTGAGCAGAGAAGGGGGTTTGGAGTGAGATGTGGACACCCAGCACAGCCCCACCCCAGCCCATTTGGGGTCTCTTGGGTGGGAAGGATCCACCTGCTCAATAAAACATGGATTTAAATAAGAGAAGAGACAGGGGAATAAGTTATCCTGGGGGAGAATTCACAACTGGAGATGCTGGGGCTGCGCTGGGTGGCAGAGTTGGAGACCTGGGGCTGAACTGGGGAGCAGAGCCAGGTCTGGTTTGGAGTCATTGGTGCCACGGGATGTGGATTTTGGGATGCTGAGGGGCTGAGCTCAGTGGTGGATCCAGGGCTGGCATGGAGTCCTTTGATATCACAGGATGTGGATTTTGGGATACTGAGGGGCTGAGCTCAGTGGTGGATCCAGGGCTGGCATGGAGTCCTTTGATGCCACAGCATGTGGATTTTGGGATGCTGAGGGGCTGAGCTCAGTGGTGGATCCAGGGCTGGCATGGAGTCCTTCATACCACGGCATGTGGATTTTGGAATGCTGGCGCTGCGATTGGCCGAGATGACTCTGCCCCGCCCAGAAGGTGACACACCCCGGTCAGAGCTGGCGGTGCCACCATCAGGCACACTGGCACCTTGTGACCAGCATGTCCTCGAAGAGGCTGGACACCAACCTGCCCTCGCTGTCGTAGTGCATCAGCACCATGGGGTCGTAGCCGGCGGGGACACAGCGGGGCGGAGGGGTGGCCTGGGACAGGGAATGCACTCGGGATTTGATCTGGGTGTGCATGCTGGCCGGTTTGTAGTTGTGGGGACAGGAGCCCTCGCAGAACCGCATGTAGTAGCTGTTGGGGGCGATCACCCAGTCCGACCAGCCGATGTCCTGGAAGGACACCCTCAGCGACCGCAGGCAGCACTTCCCATCGCTCTTCCTGCACTCCTCCTCCAGCCCGCGGGCTCTCCTGGCCGCCCGCCCCAGCTTCTCCTGGCTTTGCACCTCCATGACCAGCGTTTTGTCCCCGGAGGTGGCCAGGGAGGCCGAGATGTTGGCGGTGAAGTCCAGCTGCAGGCTTAGCGTGGCCTCGGGCCCTGCAACCCAGGGCTGGATGGCTCCCGTCAGGTCCAGGCTCTGGGAATCTCGGTCCAGCTCTTGGCTGCGCAGGAGCTGGGGGGTCCCGCCAGCCCCCCGCAGGGTGTAGATGGTGACCCGCGGTGGCACCGAGGCGCCGGGCAGGGACAGCGACTGCTTGAAGAGTTTCAGCTCCGCCTGCACCACGCGGAGCTGCCGGTGGAAATCCTCGGTGCGGGACAGCAGCAGCAGGTAGCGGTGGGGACCGCGGGCGTCCCGGTGTCCCTGGGAGTCCTGGTGTCCCTCGGGGATGTCCGACCAGCGCAGCACTGCGGGGACAGAAGGGACAGCTGATGTAAGAGCCAGCAAGTCCCCACCAGCCCAGGCTGGCTCCTGTCAGGCAGCCAAGCCATCGCTTCCGGGGAATCCCCCACATCCTGAGGGATGCTGGAGATTCATCCCTATCCTTGTCCTCTGATCCACCATCTCCCGCGACCCCCAGGCTGGGGGGTCTCAGCGTTCCTGGTGCCAGAGCAGCTGTCCAGGACCCCCGAGAGCACCCACACCCCACACGAGACTGTCCCCTCCCAGCCCGGGCAGCAGGAGGGCAATATTTCCCTAAATCGAGGGATTGCACCTCCCTTCGCCCCCTCCGCTCACCCCAAACCCCTCGCCCCCCACTCCGACCCCCCGAGCTGCCGCTGATCAAAGCTTCCATCCCAAATCCCCTGATTTCTTGTGTCCCTAATCAAAACGGCTCGGGCGGTGGCTCCTCCCCACTTCCAGGGCAAAGGAGGCAGCGGGATGAGGATGCCAGTGGCCACCGTGCTACATGCCCGGTCATGTCCCGAGGCAGCGAGGTGACATTCCCGAGCGCGGGACACGCGGGGACACACGCATGTCCCGGGGGGACGAGGGTCGTGGGATGCCACGGAGCCACAGCCACTTACAGGTGGGGTGCAGCCGCCGCGTCCTGGACACGACTTCCTCCTCTTCCTCCTCCTCCTCCCGGCTCCGGTTCCCCGCCAGCTCCGCCACTTTGTGCCGGTAGAGCCGCCGCGCTCTCTGGATGCTCTCCGGGTCCAGCTGGCGCGGGATGACGGGGGGAGCCGACATTCCCAGCCGCTCCAGGATCGCCTTTTTGGCCGCTTCCAGCTGGAACCTGTCCTGGTCCCACGTGTGGGGCCGAGAATCCGCGCGGGACAGGAGCAGCAGGAGCTGCAGGCAGGTGACGGCGGCAGCGACACCGCGCAGCGCGTTCGGCATCCTCCTCCTCATCATCCCGCGGCAAACCGGCGCTGTCAGGGCAGGATTTGTCCCCAGATCTCGTGCAAAGGCTGGAAGTGCTGCTGCCGGCGGTGCTGCCAGGGGAATGAATGAACAGGACCAGACCTGACTTTATAGAAGGCCGAACTTTGCCCGCCCCCCCGGTTCCCCCTCCCCGGTGACGCCGGAGCAGGGATCTGTCTGCCTAGGATTTCCTACAGGAGCTCGGACAGCGCTGGAGCAGGCTGGTTTACTAGCTGCTTTGCAACTGCGGAGATAAAAAATATGGAATTCTCCTCCTCAGACACAAACATTTCCCTTCCACGTCCCGTTTTCCCCGCGGATCGCGCGGCTCGGGGAATCCCTCTCACCTCCATGCGCCGGTGCTGGCGGAGCGCGGTGATGGAGCGGGGATGATGTGCGAGGCGGGAGAGCTGCAGGCAGCGTTTCAAACATGGATTTTCCATCCCCGCATCCTCAGCCACCTCCCCTGCCCGCGGGTCGCTCGGGGACGATCGGGGAGAGCTGATCCCTTCCCAAAATCCCGCCGGGAGCAGGGATGGGGCAGGGAGGCTGCGGCTCGTGCCGGGCGCGTGGCCGGAGGACGGAAGGGATCAAGGCTGGACTTTGATCCACCGGACCACAGGTGCGGCCAGGGGATGGTCCGGATCCATCTGAAGCAACCCGGGCCGGGGTTACATCATCCCAAACGGAGCCAGCCGGGAGTTGAGCCGGGCACGCCGAGTGGGCACCGATCCAGTGGGAGCACGTGTGCGGGACAGCACCGCGCCAGAGCTGGGCTGGCGAGCAGGAAATCCAAAGTGGGAACGAGCCACGGGGGCTAGCAGAGGACCACCGGTGTCCCGGCTTCTCCTCGGGGGTGCTCGGAGCGAAAAACGGGAGCGGAGGGATGAGAAGCTGATGAGGGACCGGGCAGATCCCCCCGGGGCAGGCGAGGCCATTCCCAAATGTCCTGAAGTTGATCCGAGCGCCTGTTCTTCAGCCGCGCTCCCGCCAGGGAGGAACGTGGGCTAATCCCGAGATTTAGGGCTGTTTATCCCTCGCTCCTCCTCGGGACGCTGCTCCGGCTTTGCTCACCCGTTTTCTCAAGGGGTTGCCTGAGGCAAAGCCCGGAGTGATGTTTCACCCTAAAACACGGGGGAAAAGAGGTTTTTCAGTGTGAGAAGGGTGGTGTGGAGGGGATTGGCCCAGCTCTGGATCCATCCTGGCATCGGGATGGGTGAGGAGGAACAGATCCCACCCAGACCCCTTCCCCATTTCACTGCCTTTCTCTTCCCAGAGCATCCAGCTGGGAAGGAAATCCCACGCGTGACTCGCAAGGAAACCTCAGGTTTATCTCCAGGGCTTCACCCCGCGCGGATCTGAGCACCACGAGTGAGACATCATCACCCCATGAACTCCCACAGGGAATTCCCAGATCCCTGAGCCCGCTGGGATTCCTCTAACAGGGATTTTATCGGCTAGGGAAGCTGCAAACCTCCAGCCCTGACAATCCAAGGGAGACAGGAGAGGGAGCATCACCCCACAAGGGCAGAACCACCACACCATTCCGGACATCTCCATGTCCATAGCGAGCATCAACCCAGCCACCAGCCCTCTCCACCATCCCCACTGCGCCAAATTTGCTGATCCAGAGCCCAACCAGAGCCCTCAGCATGTCCGGGGACAGGAAGGAGCCCTGACCTTTTTGACCACATTGAGCAAGACCCGGCAGAAACCCCAAAATCCCCAAGTTCTGCTTTTGCAATGGATTTTCTGCCCCCGTGGGCTCGAGCCCCATCCAGGAGTGACGCACTCCCGGAGCATCAAAGTTTGCTGCAGCCGGATGTTTTCCCCCAGAAAGGCGCCAGCCGTGGAAGCTGGAGATTTACAGTCCGGCAGGAGCCATAAAAGAGGATTTTGGGAGCAGGGGTTTGAATCCTGAGCGAGCGATGATGAAATGCCCCGGCGTGTCCTCACCGGGCTGCGAGAGGCGATTGCGCAGGAAGTGTGGAAATCCCTCGTTTCCTTGGCTCTTCCCGGACACATCCGTTGGAAATTCAGGTTTATCCAGTGCCTTTCCCCAGCGGGATGGAGGTTCCTCTGCGGTGAACTCATCCCGTGTGGATCACTCATCCCGGCACGGCTCTGGCACGGATTTAGAGCAGGGATGCCCATGGGGTTGCTGTTCCCAGGGATCTCGGAGCAGCTGGGATGGGCTGAAGGTGAGGAGTTGATGCTGGGAAGTGCAGGAAAAGCTCAGGTTGTGCAATGCTGAGCCTGGAAAGGTGCGGGAGTGCCCAAGGCCAGGTTGGGTGGGGTTGGGAGCAACCCGGGACAGCGGAAGGTGTCCCTGACTGTGGGATGGGATGGATTTTAAGGTCCTTCCCAACAAAACCATTCCGTGATTCCAAATAAATAATGTTTTTCCCTTCTCCAGACCCTGGTGGGAGCACGGTAAGGACACAGATTGGGGTCTCCAGAGGGCTTAAATTCCCCAAAAAGCAGGAAATTCCCCACAAGCTGCACGAGGCAGCAGAAACCCTGGGGGTTTTTGCAGAGTTCCTTATCACAAGCTGTGAGAGGGGAAGTGCTGCCCTCCAGATTTTAGGGCTGTCAGTTCCTCACGGCTGTTGAGCAAGGGATCCCAAAAAAGCACCCAGAATGTGTGGGGATCACCCTGGGAGCAACAGAGCAGGATCAGGTGCTCCCCACACCCTACAAGACCCCAATGCTCCCCAAAATCACTGAGGCTGAGCAAGTCGGATGCTGCAGGGAGGATATTCCCTGGTAAAAAAGGCAATTCCTACTTTCCCATGGTGTCTTTTTCAACCAAAGAGGGGAAGAGCAGCCTGGCTGCTGCCACCCCATGAAGCACCAAGCAGCCCTTAGGGTTTGGCCTCAAGGGACGTTGGAGCTTCCAGGGATAAATTCGGGGTGACAAATCCCTGAGCGATGCAGCAAAACCAGGGTGATGACATCCAAGGCCAGGTTTGCTCCATCCAGATTTCCAGATTTCAGGTCTGGAAAGGAGCAGGGAGGGATGGGAGACGGGGCTGTCCCTCTGCTGCCAGCGTGGGACGTTTGGGAAGCCTCATCCCGAGTTTTCCCAGCGCTGTCATGATGAATCGGCAGAGTGGGAGCTGTGGTGACCTCTGGATGTTTCTAAATCAAAGACAAACCAGGATGGGTCAGGCGAGCAGAAAGCAGCTTTTGCTCCGTCACAGCGGGAATCGCATTTTTCTGTCTTTGCCGCGAGTTTACGGCATCTCCCAGAAATGAGACTTCTGCTCCACTTGGACAAAGACATTCCTGCCTTGATCTGCACCAGCGGTCAACGATTAACTCGGATTCCCAGCCCCCTCAGCCCAGAAAGTGCAGGAAATGCTCCTGATCCAACCACCAAAAATGGAAATCGCCCCATGCTCACCCCACAAACACCTTCCTCGTGGTGATGCTTTCGCCACCAGGATTTCTCTGCTTCCCCAGGAGGATCTTTCCTGGATGGGCTCACCGGGCAGGGATGCCCAGGCAGGGTCTGTGCTCTGCTGAGGATGATTTTTGGTGTGTGGACATTAAATAGAATCCCTTGAGAGCATCGTGGAGTTGGTCTGATCTTCGTGGGTCACCTCCAGCTTGGGATATTCAGGATGAGGATATTCAGGATTGTCAGCAGGGAACAAGCTTGGCCTGGGAAGGATTGATGTGAAAGCTTTAAAAATCAGCTTTTCCATGTTGAGAACACCTCTCTGTTCAGTCTCACCCTCCCAATGTGCCAAAACAGCCTTTTCTCTCCGTTTTTGGTGTAAATCCAGGAGGAAATCACAGGCCAGGACTTTTGGGAGCACAGTGATCCCTTGGGATGGTGGTGCTGAGCCCAGGAATGAAGCACAAGGCTCCAGATGAGCTCTAAATCCTCCCTCCAAAAAGCTTTCCAGCGCTGAGCAGGAGGGAAAAACGGATGGAGGGAACCAAATCCAACCTGGGAAAATCCCGGAGCAGCATCCCTTTTACCAAGGGAACCCTTAGGACACTATAAAAGGGAAGGATAACTCTGAAAGCTCCCTAAAACTGTACGATTTTTAAGAGTCTGGATGCTTTAAACCATGGGAAAACAGATGGAGGAAACCAAATCCAACCCAGCACATCCCAGAACAGCATCCCTTTTATCAAGGAAGATGCTGCAACAGAAGTTCAACCCCAAAACCTCCTTAAAACTGCAGGGGTTTAGGGTCTGGATGGCTTTTGAAGCACAAGGCACAATTTTGGATGAGAAAAGAGGATGGAAGCTGCTGGAAAATGGGGGAAATCGCCTCCTGTCCGACCTCCAGCAGGAATAAACGTATTTATTTGTGAACCCGGCCGGGGCTCAGGCTCCACGTGCCCGTCAGGAGGGAATTAGTCACTGGAGCGTGACTCGGGAAAGGGTTGTGTACACAGGGCACGTCGCTCCCGCACGGAGCATCCCCGGCAGCAGCAGCGGGAAGCAGCTGGAGAGGAGCAGAGCGGGGAGGATTTCCCCCCAGGCGGGAGCTGTGGTGCCGGCTGGGAATTGGCCGAGAAAAATCCCATCCCGGAGCAGAGGTTGTTGAGGAATATCCATCTCCTGGATCTGGGCAGCGCGGTGAGGAGCCCTGGAATGGGGAAATGCTCGGCCAGAATCATCGCTGGCACGGGGAGCTCATTCTGGGAATTCTCTGTGCCCGGAGCGTGTCCATCCGTCCATCCATCCGTCCATCCATCCATCCCGGGGGTGAGAGGCAGCGGATTTTGCCCTGGGATGTGCCCTGGGACAAGTCCACACTTGCCTCACCGAAGGCAGGAAATTCCAGCCATTCCCGGGTTTGGGGTTTGGGGAGCTCTGGGGAGAACCTCAGCCGCAGCTCGGCTCTGATTTGCGAGCTGGGAAAACACGGAGAAGGGAGCAGCCTGCCAGATGGACGCTGTCCAAAAATCCCACCTCGTTTAGGAAAGGCTTGGAGGAGCTGGGAGGAGGGAAGAATGGGAGTGGGGAAGAAGAAATAATTAAAATCTGTGAGGGGTTTGTCCACCAAAGGGATCTTCTCGGTGAATTTGGGGATCTCCACCCAGGAATCCAAGCGGGATGCTCCATGAGGAGCTTCCTCACGGCGGACAAAACCTTGATTTGTCCCCGCGGGGAGTTCTGTTTGTAAAATGACCTCATCGGCAGCACATGACTTAGCCGAGGATGACATCAGCGCGGGAACACCGCGCAGGAAAAGCTTCTCACCTTATAAAGGGAATTAAAAGGGGAGTGATGGCATCAGGGCTTGGCTCAGCTCCTCTCCGAGGAGATCAAATCCTGACTCACCTGGGAGGGACATCCCAAATCTCAGTGCCAGGCGTGTGCTGGGTGTTGGTGGGTGGAATGAAAGCTCCATCTCCAAGAGAAGGCTGGAGAGCTCAGCAGGATCACCATGGCAGCTCAGGAAAAAAAAAAATTAAAAATTCTAGAATTAGGGCATATAAAAGACAGAGAAAAAGCAGGGATTCTGGAGGAACAGTGAGGTTTTCCTTTCTGATCCTTGCTCCAGCCACAAACCGTGGCACTGCTGGAGAGGGCTGACACCAACACCCAGCACAGGCTGTGCTGCTGTCCCTCCTCCGGTGACATTCCCTGTCACCTCTGCCACACCAGGAGAGTCGGGACTGGGAGAAACCTCCAGGACTGTGCTGGAGCTGTGGGGGTTTTACCCTCTGGCTGTCCTGGATCAATGTGGAGCCATCCAGATGTTTCTCCAGGTCCTGGATCAATGTGGAGCCATCCAGATGTTTCTCCAGGTCCTGGATCAATGTGGAGCCATCCAGATGTTTCTCCAGGTCCTGGATCAACGTGGAGCCATCCAGATGTTTCTCCATATCCTGGATCAATCTGGAGCCATCCAGATGTTTTCTCCAAGTCCTGGATCAACGTGGAGCCATCCAGATGTTTTCTCCAAGTCCTGGATCAACGTGGAGCTATCCAGATGTTTCTCCAGGTCCTGGATCAATGTGGAGTCATCCAGATGTTTCTCCAAGTCCTGGATCAATGTGGAGTCATCCAGATGTTTCTCCAAGTCCTGGATCAATGTGGAGTCATCCAGATGTTTCTCCAGGTCCTGGATCAAGCTGGATTTAAGTGCTGAACCCTCCGGGTGTCCTGGATCACTGAGGACCTGAGGAGAGACCTCACCCTCCCTTTTCCCGGATCACTCAGGACCTGAGGTGTCCCACCCTGCCCCTGTCCCGGATCACGCCGGAGCCCTGCAGAGGTGACACCCTCGGCTGTCCCCGAGGTGACACCGAGCACAACGTGGCAGCACCATCTGGTGGCACCAAGCCTCCCAGCCAGCCCAGTTTGCTCCCAGTCAGGACCAGTGGCAGCAGGGGCAGCGAGAGAGAAGCCTTAAAGCCACCAGCACAGCACTGCCACCCCTGGAGGGGGTAAAGGACATGTGATGTGGCACTTGGGGACACCATTTAGGGCGGACAGTTGTCCCAACCACCACCTTTAAATCCAAAAAGGGTGACAGGAGACTGGGAATCAGAGTCAAACTCTTTATTTCCTTTGAAACAGGGCTTTCAATCCTCAGTTACAAAGTCCAGCCTGGCAGTACAAGCACGTCCCTGTCCCTGTCCCTGTCCCTGACCCCACAGCCCCGCGGGACACTCGGGATTTCGTTGGGATTTACAAGGCACTGCGAGAACACACGGAGAGAACAGGGCTGGGACGGGAGCTCCGAGAGTCCTGACAAGCACGAGGGTGGTGACAACCTGAGATACCCACAGGGACACTGGTGGCTTCACGAGGGACACACGGAGGAGCTGAGTGACACCGCTGAAGGGTCTGGATGAACACCTGGCTCGGAGAGGAGACAGCAAAACCCTCAGGAATTGGGCAAATCCAAAAAATAGCAAATTCTGTTTGCTCCCTGTGAGTGTCAGCAAACCTGGGAACTCAGCACAGTCTCTGAGGAGCTTATTATTATTATTACTATTATTATTATTATTATTATTATTATTATTCATGGATAATAATAATAATGGGGATTCCCACCAATTCAGGGGTTTTCAGCCCAATTTTTCCACCCCACATTGGGCAAATCCAAAAAATAGCAAATTCTGTTTGCTCCCTCTGTGAGTGTCAGCAAACCTGGGAACTCAGCTCTGAGGAGCTTATTATTATGATTATTATTATGATCCACAAATAATAATAAAATTATTATTATCCACAGATAATAATAATAAGGATTCCCACCAATTCAGGGGTTTTCAGCCCAATTTTTCCACCCCACATTGGGCAAATCCAGAAAATAGCAAATTCTGTTTGCTCCCTCTGTGAGTGTCAGCAAACCTGGGAACTCAGCTCTGAGGAGCTTATTATTATGATTATCCACAGATAATAATAATAAAATTATTACTATCCACGGATAATAATAATAAGGATTCCCACCAATTCAGGGGTTTCCAGCCCAGTTTTTCCACCCCACAGTGGGCAAATCCATCCCATCCCCACCGTTCTGCACCCCAAACGTGAGCTCAGCACAGGACAAGGCACTCCCTGATCATCAAAGTAAACATTTGTGATTTTTTTTAAGAGGCTGGTGCAAGAGAAAACCTGACTGAAGTACCACGGAGTTTTCTTGAAGGGCAGTGGTAGTTTCATTTCCCATCTTGGATTCCTATTTTAGAACAAGCTGAGCAGAAGGAGGTCCCAGGTTTCAGTGAATTCCTCGAAGAATTAACAACGTCCTCAGCTCTGGAGCTTTGGCAGGAAATCCCTTTCAGCACATAAGACACTCATCCAACAGGAATATAAGTTTGTTGTTTGTTTTTTTTTTATGAAAAAGTGCACTTTATACTGCAAAAAATCAGGGATTCTGGTGCAAAAATAATAAATCCATCTGCATCAAGATGAGTATTTATGGTATCAACAAGGGGGAGGTTTTATCTCGAAGTCAATAAAGTTAGAAAGAGCCTTTGCAACTCTGAAATTCCTATCATTAAAATAAAATTAAATCATTAAAATATTATTGGATAAAGTGTTAAAGTAAAGGAGGTAAGAGGGAGGAAGTTACTTTGGGAAAGGATCTGTACAAATTCATCACAGACAATTTTTTCTGCATTGCGGGGTGAAAATCTGAAAATCAGAACGAAAAAAAGCAATTTTTAAGTGTAAAGATCCCAATTTTCAGTCAGATTTCAGACACCACCACTCCCTCCTGCAGCAGCTCCATGTCTGAGCCTTGGCTGGGGTGAGAAATCAGGAGAAAAACAGAAATTAAAAAGATTTAGGAGCCACAAGGAATGAAAACACAGCCAGACCATCATTGCTGCTGCAGCTCTGGGGACTCAACAATTCCTCCTTCCCAGGGTTTTCCCATTTTTGGTTTCAAGAAGCTCCTCCTCCTGCAATTCCTACAAAAATCCCTCAAGGAATCTCAGCTCTCCAGAGCCAGAGAATCCCAGGATGGTTTGGGTTGGAAGTGACCCTAAAGATCACTGAGTTCCAATTCAAATCAGCATTATTATCATCAGGAGAAACTTCAGTGGATTTTTAAACTTTTTTTTGACTTTTCCTCACCAAAACCAACAACACCCAAGCAGGTCTGGAAGCTCCTGGGTTTTTATTCCTGGAATAAATCCCCTTTTTCCAGCTGCTGAGGCACTGAAATGTTCAATATTACCTGCTTGGGACACCTACACCTGAGCCCAGGTAATTCAGAAATCACCTTTTCCTACAGGATTTTCCATGATAATTAATAATTATCACATAATTATTACACATCCCTGGCTCAAGGAATGTTTTCATGCTGTGGGCATCACCCAACCAAACACCATCCCTAAAATTTATCCCAAAGCAGAGCAATTATTTAGGGTTTTTAATTAAAAAAAGCCCCAGCCAGGTTTCTCCTGGAATAACTCTGGGAGCTCAGCAGTTCTGGGCTGCAGCCTCATGTCACAACCTCACTCAACACCTCAGACCCTCTTCATGACCTTTTTTCCATCCTTTCCCACCTCTCCCGTGCTCTGGGAGGTTGGAGGATGCTCCAGAGAAGGTGAAATGCTCTGCAGGAGCCCAAAAACCTTGAGATTTTCCCTAAAAAAATTTCCAACCAACACCTTCAATCACCCCACAGGCTGGGAGGATCCTAAGGATATCAAATCCCACAGGAATCCCTGAGGTCAAGAGCTTTCCAAGCTCCCTTTTTCCTGGGCTTAATTCAGCAAACTGAATTAAATTAATTTAAAAAATCCAGTTTAACTCCTGCCAGCAGCATCACCGAATTGAGACATTTAAGAGCCTCTGGAGCTCCTCAAAATCCTCTGCAGCATTTCAGGATTGGAACAATTCAGTTGTCACCCCAAACACTTCCCAAGCAGATAAATGACATCAGACCCAATCCAGCAGAACCTCCCAAATCCTCTCTTCCACACCAAAAAATCCTCAGCCCTGTTTCCCCCTGAACCTTTATCCCCAGAGGTAATTTTGCAGTGGCAGCATCCTAAAATTTAACAATTTTTTTTTTTTTAATTATCCCAAATTACAGGGAATCACCTGAACTTCCTACAGTTTGACTCACTGGCACAAGGTTTTTTTTTGGGGTTGGCAACAGGTCTCCCAGTCAAGTGCAAATTAGCAAATTCTGTTAATTGACGATGTGGAAAGCAAATGGGATTACTCAGAGCATCAGCTTTTTGAAGCTCTGCAGCAGTTTGATGTCCTATTCCCAAAGAAAATATGGATCTGTAGGAAAAGCTTTGTGGTTTGAACAAAAAGGTTTAAAAAAAAAAAAAAGAAACAAACCCAAAGTATTTTAATTTAGGTCATATTAAATAAAATTAGTTTAATGCCATTTTTCCCCAAGCTGGCCTACAGGAAATTCCTCTACCACCAAGACAACTTTCATAAACACAACCTCAGGACTAATTCCCCAAAACCCTCCCCAAAAAAATTTTTAAAAGAGTATAAAATAAATAATATTTTCTAAGGAACTCATCACGTGGAGCTTCCCAAAAACAGCTCAGGAGGAAAAGCACAGCTCCCAAAACATCCCCAAAAAATGGGAATTTTCTTGCCACACCCAAGGCCAAGCAGTGCAGTCCTCACACTCCACCAGGCACGGAAATTGGCTCCGGATTTTCCCCCTGGAATAGCAGAGAAGCACCCGGGAAAGGAGTATTTTTGGGTGCTGAACAGGATATTCTCCCCAGGCTGGATCAATCCGTGTGGGAAGAGCTCTGCCCACGGAACTGCTGCTGTCTGCTCTGCCTGCCGAGGGGCTTGGAGGCACCAGCCTCCTCCAGGGGATCTCCAGGGGATACAGAAATAGGGAATATTTCACTTGGAGATGTCAGATCTCACTGATTCCTAGCAGAGCCCAGCCCAGGGTGAGGATCCAACCACCCCTGCTGAGATTCCACGCTTGGAATTTTGGGGTGGCATCACCAATCTGTTGGTTTTCCGCTTCCATTTCATCCACAGCTATGTTAAAAGTGAAATTAAACAGCTTTTTTTTTTGGGAATTTCTCCATCACCAAACCCCAGGGATATTCCTCTTTCCCAAGTTTAGCAGCTAAGAAACACCCAGGAACAAAAAACTCACCAACAAAGGGATAATCCTAAGGGATAAGGAGCTCAACTAAGCACAAAAAAAAACCAAAACAAACCCAACAAACAAACCAAAACCTGGGTCAAAGCACGAAGATTCCAACAAAAATATTAAATAGAATAAATTACTAATCAGGACATCTGACAAGTGCTACCTCGGGTTCAATGGGAACGAAAATATTTCATTTGAAGGCAAATTCCTGCGAGCAGGAAAGCCTGGATAGTGACCAGAGAAGGAATTTCCTTGGGTTTATCCAAAAAAAATCTTCCTGCCCAGGTGCCCTCAGCAGAGTTCTTGCTCTGTCTTGTCTCAAGGGTTACAAGGAGTGGTTTTGTCCTTTTGTCACCAGATTTCTCCTGGCGAGCTCAGGGCAGCTCTCACTGAGAGTTACTATAGCAGAGCCAGTCAGCACCAGAGAAATTCGAATCAGGGGGTTTTAAAACCTTCCAAAACGTTGGTTTCTTTACATATATTTATATATACTTGTAAAAGCATTCATTCGAATCACAGCCTGCTTCGCTCAAAGGACCTCAGTTATCAATTTTGTGTCACTTCCTGCTGGAATTTCATGAGTTTTGCTGGATTTGCATCATTTGGCAGTAAATGACCAGCATCACCCACCTGCTGAGATCCTGCAGGGACCTTTTCCCCCAAAATAATTCCTGGGAAAAATTCCCACAAGCAGCACCCTCCCATTGGGAGGGGAAACTCCCGGAATCCTCACTCCAAACAAAATTCCTTGATTTCAAATCATTGCCTCTGGTTTCCAGGCAGTGGGATCAGGCTGAAGACTGGAGATTTGATTTGGCAAAAGTGTTTTTTTCCATCTGCATTTTCATGCCTCCACTCCAGCAAGGCGGAATTGGAATCTCAGTTAAACATTACTCTCCCAAGCTGCAACAAGAGGGGAAAAATTTGCAGCTGAGGAGGTTATAAATTACTCAACCTTCGCCTCAAAAACAACAGGGAGCACCAAGAGTCCAGGATAAAGATCTCCAGTGGAGAAAGTGGCTCTCAGCAAAGCTCTTTACCCACTAATGATTGGTTTTAGACACACCTGAACCCAAATGTTTGGTACAAGAGGTACGTGGTTGACTCGAGGGGAGGAGGTGGCCAAGGGAGAGGCAGGAAAAAGACATTTGGGAAGGTTTAGGAGTCAAAAAAAAAAATAAATCCAGCTGGATTTGGGTTCCAAAAGGAACCCCAAACACATCCTTTCTACTGCAGCTACAGAGACCCTACAGATATTTGGAGGATGTGGGGTGAGGAATCAGGGCCTAAAATCATTTTGCCTTTCAGCAAAGCAATTTCAGGCTCCTCATCCCCACCAAACTCTGTTTTCCAAGACAATCCCACACCATCCCGACTCTCTCCCGTTGTCCTTCCACGTTATCACCTCGAATTTGGGTCAGGAGAGGGGAAAACAAACCCGAAACCAACTGGAAGCAAACCTTTCAGCTCAAGAATTAGTCGTGGGGAGACTGGGGGAGCAATTCCCTGCACCTGAAGGCAAAGTGCAGGTGAGGAACTTCCCGTGGTTGTTGGATCCAGCAGGTGAGGATCCACGGATCCATTCCCTGGAAGCTCCCAGCACACACAGAATGCTGCAGGTGTTTTAGAGGAGAGACTTTGAATCCTTTGTTGCTTAGGCTGAAACTCACAGATTCAACAAAAAAAACAAAAAAAAAAAAGTTATTTTCTAGAAGTGGAATTTGCAGAATTTTCCTTTTTTTTTTTTTTCCTTGAAGTCTCCAATTCTGGGTCCAGAACCATCTTTTTTTTTGTTTTTCCCCCACGATACTTCGGCAGCAGGGAAAATTTTGGAAGTGCAATACTAGGGAGAGCTCCTGCCCAGCTTCAGTGTTCATGCTGACAATTGATTTTGTCTTCAGAATGCTCCAAAACATCCAGCATTTCCTCTATGATGGCCTGCAGGGCTCTGCCCAGCTGTTCTGCAGAATAAGGTTTCCCCAGTGGAGGCACATGGACAAACGCCGACCTGCCACGGCTCTGGTACAGGGAGGTGTAGTAGGTGAAGTCACAGAGGTACCTGCAACCCCAAAACGGAGATTATTCAGCAAAAAAAAAAGGGATAGACAGAGATAAAATGAGCTGTGTGTTCCTATTGTTCGACAGGCTGGGATTTAGGGGAGTAATGTGGAATATGAGGCAGGAATTGGGAGGCTGGGACTCCAAATTTTAGGACCAAACAAATGTGAAGATTTCTCTTTTTTTCTCCCCTGGCCACTGAAAAACAGGTGGTGCTGCCAGCCCTGAGGTGGGAGAGTGTGGGAGAGTTCAAACTCCTCGTGGATGTGGCACTTGGGGACATGGGGTGGCCTTGGCAGGCTGGGGAATGGCTGTATTTTGATCTCAGAGGGTTTTTCCAATCCTCACGACCCCATGAGTATGGATTGTGGGGGCTTCAAGAGCTGAGCATGAAGGGAACACGTGGGGACAAGGTCACAGGAGGTGGTGGCTGTCCCTGGGTCCCTGGAAGTGTCCAAGGCCAGGCTGGACTGGGCTTGGAGCAGCCTGGGACAGTGGGAGGTGTCCCTGTCATAGCAGGGGTGGCACTGGATGGGATTTAAGCTCCTTCCAACCCAACCCATTCTGGGATTCCCTGATTCCATGAACACAGTGACAAGGTGGTGACAAGGTGGTGACAAGGTGGTGTTAAGGTGTCACCACACTTCCAGTGCCTAAGGGACTCCGGGAGAGCTGGAGAGGGACTGGGGACAAAGGATGGAGTGACAGGACACAGGGAATGGCTTCCCACTGGAGAAGGGGAGTTTGGGTGGGATATTGGGAAGGAATTCCTGGCTAGGATGGAATTCCCAGAGCAGCTGTGGCTGCCCCTAGATCCCTGGAAATGTCCAAGGCCAGCCTGGACAGGGCTTGGAGCACCCTGGGACAGTGACAGTGGGACACAACCAGCAGACCTGGGACAGTGACAGTGGGACACAACCAACAGACCCCTACAGCCCCTCCCAACCCAAGCCATTCCAGAATCCCCTGACCCCACACACCTCACCACATCCCCTGGATCACCCTACCTGCCAGCGTCCTTGGAGATGGTGACAGTGACATCCAGCCCCAGCGCTGACACCCTCCTGCACACGGCGTCCATGTCGATGATGGAGTCGATGCACTCAGGGCCACCCTCGATGCAGCACTGCGAGCCAGGGCAGAAACGGCAGTTGTCCAGCCCCTTGTAGCCCACGTTGTGGCCACACTTCTCCAGGGTGACAGTTGTGGCCATGCCAGACACTCCCACGTGAACCACCAGCTGCCAGGGAAAGGGACAGGTTGGATTGTGGATCGTGGAAAACCCACAGCCTGGATCCTTATGGGATCGTCGTTCCAGCTCGGGGTATCTCTGATTTCTCTGCCTGCCCTGCCACTCCATCCTTTGTCCCCAATCCCTCTCCAGCTCTCTTGGGGTTCCTTGAGGCACTGGAAGCTTTGGTGACATCTTAACCTTGTCACCTTGTGTTTGTGGAATCAGGGGATGCTGTGGGTTTAGGGACTGCACGTGGCACTCAGTGCTGATCAGTCAAAGGTTGGATTTGTTCTTCGATAATTTTCCAGCCTAAATTAATCTGAGATATGATTTTAAGGTCCTCTGCACCCCAAACCACTCTGGGATTCCATGATTCTATTGCCAGTGAGCCATGGAGGTGTTACAGGGATTCTTCTGTGACTATCAGAGCAAGGTGGCATTTTTATCATGGGCTCAGCACAGCAGAATTCTTCTCGTTCCACCCCCTCCTGGCCTAAATTGTGATTTAATCAGGGTGAAAAGGAACGTTGGCACCTCCACAGCTGCTGGAGGAGCCCAGGTGGCACAGACAAACCACGAGCTGTCTAGACAGCCCTTTGCTGTGGCCCCTTCACACCCACTGCTCCTGGGAACTGGAGCACTCCGAGCTGTAAAATCCTACAAAATTCACATCTTCTCACGACAAAAGAGGAAAAGACCCAGCCAGGGATCACCAGGCTGAAGGAATACACTAAAAAAGATTCCAACCCTTTGCTGGGTGGTTTTTCCTCCTCCCTTTACTCACTCACTTGGGGGCTGTGCTTCTTCCACAAGGCAGGAATGAGTCTCTGCACTGTCTGGTACTCAACAGGGACCTCGTAGACGTGCAGATCCACATCATCCCGCAGCCCCAGCTTCTCCAGCTCCTAAAAACATCAGGAAAGCAAAAAAACAAGATGGTCAGACACGAGATGAGCAGAGGATTTACTCCTGGGAGGTTTAATGGCAGAGTGAGGGGCTAATATCAGTTTACACCAGGTTGTATAACCTCGTAAACAGCACCTGGGGTGAGTTTACAGCAACTACTGTAAAAAAAAACAACCATAATGGGAACAACAAAGGCATCTCTCCACCTGTGTGAAGAGTTTCACCCACAGAACCGTTTGTCTGGCTCTGATGTGTGTGTAACAAAGAAATCAACATTTAACTGACAATAGTTATCAGCAACACCCACACTCCCAAGGAAATCTTGGCTCTGTTATTTATAGAGGGAGAGAGTCACAATCCCTGCTTCTTTCAAGGAGTGACAACGAGAGAAGGTAGGGCTGGAAGGATTATATCCATCATCCAGGACTGCTGGCCTGGACAGGAATTTCACATTTATTTCCAGGTGAAGAGCTCTCGGGGCTGGGTGACAGCACTGGTGATTCAACTAACCCAGTGAATTATTTCTCCCTCTCCAACTTGAAAACATCCCAAATATCCTGGCAATAAACTCAGCCAATTTCCTTCAAACCTTTTAAAACACCAAGTGTCAGTTAAATACCTTGCAGAGACTTTAAAACCAGAGGAAAGGGTGAGGTTTTTTTATTCCCCAGTATTCCTGACTGGAAAGCACTGTTTGAGCCCAAAACTGGGAGTTCCCCCTATGGTTCTGGATGATTCTCCCTTGCTCTGCTTTGGTCTCTCCAGTCCCACCAGTAAGGCTCCAGTTGGTACTTCAGCAGTGAAACCTCTCAGAGCCATCAACCCCAAACTTCCAAGAACTCAAGGACATCTCAAAACATCCTGGAACAACTGAGTTATCTCTGCTCCAGGCCTGGATTTGGCGATCAGAGCCACGAGCTGCTCCTTGAAGCAATTCTCAGGTTTTATTTCCCTCCTTCTTCAGGCCAAGGAGTGCAGATCAGCTGTTTTTACTCTCAAACCTTGTATTCCCCCAGGTTAAAAATTAAAAATTAAAGACACTTGAAAGGAGAAGACAAGTTGAGGCTTTAGGCCTCCCCTCTATAAACGTGAGCAGTGTCATGCTATCATTTTTCTGTGTTGTTAACAGCATGAGTGGTTTTCCACCGAGGGAAAAAAACCCCTTTCACACTTGTACAGCCAAACCATGGCGATGTAACAAGATTTAAGATAACTCAAACACCCAGAAAGGCAAGAGTGAGACTTTCACAGGGCAGCAGATATGAGCAACGATGATAAATCACTGGCTCTGGCTCCCAGGGCAAGGCTGATATTAAAGCCTTGCTGTATTGATTAGCGTCTGGCACACTCAGACATTCATTACCAGAGATGGATGGAAGGGATGGTTCATCACAGATCTGCCTTCAAAACCTCCCCCGGTTTGTGTGGAGCCTTAATAAAGTACAGGAGTTTACAAATGAGAGTATTCAAACACCAGTCAGCCTCTTTAGGAAGAGAATAAACACTCTTTAGCAGCGTTAATTGGTTGGAATTCATCACCACTTCTCTAACGAGGAGTGACGCTCCTGAAGATGAAGGATTAGGAAGGGAAGACGAATTTGAGGGTGGAAAGTTTTGCTGGGTTAGAAAAATGAGCATCAGCAGAGAGAAACCTCCCCAGTGACAGCCACCTCCTCCAGCCACTTAAACCTTATTTTACCAAACCACAACTTTCTTTTAACCAACCCCAGCTCTCCATAATGAAGATGTTTGTGACCCCCCTGCCCGACAATTTCTTCCCCCCAGCCCAGGCTACCTGACAAACACAGCAAAGAGAACATGTGTGACCGATTCCCTGACCCCTCCACAATGCTGCTCTTTGTGAGCCTCTAATATCCTTATCAGGTCTGTCTAGACACCCTGACAGCAATTGTCCTTCCTAATGTCAAAACGCACTCTGACCTCTCTCCTCCTCCTCCTCCTCCTCCTCCTCCTCAGCCAGAAGCGTTTTTGGGGGGGATGAAGGAGCCCAGCAGCTTCACAGAGCACAGGTCACACCTGTGTCCACACCTAAGTCACAGCAGGGAGGGCAGAAAAAGCACTGAGAAAAGCAGATTTTGGGAATTTCTTCTCGGAATTCCCTCCCCAGCAAAAACTGCGTCGGTAACAAAAAAAACCAAGAAATCCTGAACTGAAACTGAAATTATAAAAGCACAAAACTGCTTTCACAAGGAGTATTTTTGCTGCAAGGCTTAAAATAAAGCAGAAAGGAATTATTCTTCCCGCTGAATTTATAGGGAAGCTCTCCCCCGTGAGTAAAAACCGAAACATTTCACTGGGGGGTTTTTTTTGGGATGAAATTTCCAAACGTTTCCTTTCAGTAGCATTATTAGATTGCCGCTGCCACTCTTTAAGGTACCCATGTGTAAAAATCAGTCAGCTTGCAAAACCAGACAGAAATTCACTGCACTTCCAGGGAAAACTCACACCGTTCCGCGGAAGAAGCCGAATAAAACCAGGGAGGTAAAAAAAAAACCAAAAAAAGAATTTTATCCTCGGGATGCAGCGCAATAAAAGATGTAATAAACCAGAACTAGCTCAGCCCTAAAGCTAGGAAGGATTTACAAAGATTGTTTAATTGATTTTTCTTCTATTAAAATGCAGATCACACCGTCTGGGATTCGGGAACTCAGACACGCTTTTGTGTCCACTCCGCTCCATGAAGTCCCCGTCTGAAACTTGCACAATGCCCACCTCGCCTGGGCTCAAAGACATGCTGTTCCTTTTTGTCTGGGCCTCTCGGGGCTGAGACAGGGCAAGGAAAGGCAAATCCTCCCCGCTGCCTCCGAGTTGATGTTTTCAGTCACAATAATCCGCCGGCGGACGGAACAGAACGCGGAGCTTCCAACGCGCCTCCGGTTTGCACTCAAAACACCCCCAGCTCGGAGTTTTAGCCACTCAAAACATCCCCCAAAGCCCCTAAAAATGGGTTTTAAACCCAGGTGATGACTTCATCCGTCAGCCACACAGCTGAGCAGCCGCCGGTGCCTCGAGCTTCTCTTTAGATTTGTGTTTTTTAAGCAACATCACAACACCCACCAGTCCTTCTGCTCCAGAAACACCCTTTTGTCTGTCTCCTCTAAAATAAAAGCAGCTATTTACAATAGCTGACACTACACCAGCAGGAGCAAACCAAATCCAGGAGCCTCGCTTCTGAATTTTAGGAATTATATTTTTTTTTCCCCCCCATCCACAACCTGCATATTCCTCCAACTGACCCAAACTCAAATATATTCGCTCCCAAAAAAAGCTCTGGGAGGCAAAGGTTTTGTCTTCTCCAACACATTAGACAGCTGGACATTAGTTGGCTGTAATTGATTAGAGTTTGTGATTTAATTTAAAAGCATTCGAAAGAAGATATTAATCTCAGAGCTCTGAAGGGGAGAGAGATGTGTTGGGGAGAAAAATAGATTTAATTCCCTGGGCAACTGTACTAAAAGGTACTGAGGAATTCCCAGTAGCTTTGTCACAAACCCCATCCAGAAGGGACAAAGAAGGAAGAAGTGGGATAATGTGGCAGCATCATCCCTGTGAAAAGTGTTTTTACAGCGAGAAAACCTTAATTCCATCTCAAAGAGCTTAATTCCTTCTTCTTGCCTCATTTGTGAGGTATCAGCATCACACAGATGAACTCGTGGGCACAGGGTGGGATTTTTAGGGTGGGGAGTTGGACTGGATGATTCCTGTGATTGCAAAAACCCACATATAGTCCATATATTATATATATATAAAATAGGATATTCCAGGATTGTAGGAATGTGCTCAGGCAGACACAGAGCTACAAGTGGCAAAAACTTGATTGGTTTGAACAGGGAGGACCTTCAGGAAAAGCTTTTCCCCAGGAACTCTCCTGTCCCATCAGCCAAGCAGAGAAAAGTGATCCAAGGGGAAAAAAGAGGCAGCAGTGGCTGATTCCTTTGCCTTGGAATCACATTCCTGACACCCAGACAACTCCACAAAACCACCAGCTGGAAGTCTCCTCTCACAGATGAAACTCAATCTAAAGGTGAACCAACTGACCCAGCTTCAAGTCAGAACTGAGAGGAAAACATCCAAATTCCTCTGGGTCGCTCGGTTGGTTTGTTTATTTTGAATTCTCCAGGGCAGAGGAAGATTCCAAGCCTCCCTGCCCCATTTAAAATCATCCAAAGCTAGGAATTCCTTACTTGCCTCAGCTACATTAACTCAATCTCATTAAACTCTACCAGCTAAGGGATTGTTTCCTGAGCAGGGAATCAAACATTATCCAGCTGACCATCTGGAGATCGGCAGTGAGCTCCATTAATAAACCGGGAAGAAGTTGTAAGTTTTATAGAAGAGCTGAACCCCCAAATTTGTAGAAATCTCCTATCTGGTTTGACTTCCTAAGAGGAGAATTCAGGGGTTACCTGCACTGCAATCCAGCTGGCGTTCACAGCGTGTTCTCCAAACGGCCCAAACCCTGCAAGAGAGAAAAATTCACAGATTTGACTCAACTTCAAGTTGCAAAGATGATTGGATTTTCCTGGTTTAGTTCGCCTGGGAAAAAACCTCCACTTCTACCACTCAATCCTCATTTCTTTACATCTGAGTATCAAACAAGACATCTGCACTGAAATATTTCAACTACAGCCTTGTCCAGTGAAGGAAAACAATAACTTGCTTGAAAAGAAACTCTGTTTTTTTCTAAGGGAGAAGATTTTTTCCCCTTCCTGCCCAGGTTAGAAAAACTTGTTATGAACAGCTAACTTGCCCAATGCCATGGAATTAGAATCATGATTGGATTTTCTATTCCTGATTGCTTTAGCCCACAGCAGATGCTTCCACAAGCCTGTCTCAAATGTTCCTTCTCCGCTCAGGGTCTTCTCCAAGATCTTCGTTAGCATTAATTACACCTCCCAAGGAAATAAACAGAGCTGTTGACAACCCACCCACACCCCGGCAAAGGCTAGCAAGGATTTATCAAAAATACTTCCTTCAGCACCTCTAAATTCCTGATGAATAACTTTGGAGTTAACTGGTAATCCATAATATCTTTTTCCTGAGCGAGCACACAAAGGTTGGGCAATTTATCTGGGCGTAACGTCGATATGCTTTAATTTAAAATGTCAGCGTTGCCCTCCGAGCCTCATGCAATTAGGGGACATAAATTCTGCCCAGCCCCTGAAAGGATCCGAGAGGGACCACAAATATCGGGTGACACCTTAATGGAAATGTTGTATCTGCCCTCCCCAGCCGGGCTGAGGTGATGCTGCACAGGAGGAATTTCCCAAGCGTGGGTTTGTCCACGCCTGTGGATCTCATCCCAGCGCTGCCAGAATAAATATTCCCACAAAATCAAAAATGCTGGGGGTGTTTTCCTGCGAGCAAAACTCCGAGGGTGTGGGACAAGCTATGACAGGGGAACAAGGCGAATTGATGCTTTTCCAGACATTTCTGCAAGTCCCACACGACCCTCTGGAAGCAAGCAGTGCAACGTGCTAAGCTAAATTCCCAAATAAAGCGTAACAACCTTAGAAATTAAATCCATATTTCAACAACTCAGCCACGGAAAGGCTGAAATTCCACAGGTGCTCAGGCACAGGACATGATTCCCTCACTCCAAATCAAAGCAAACTGGCACAAACACAAGTAGGGTTATCGCTGCTCTGACTCATCTCCTGCCCAGATCCCTGGTGTTATCCCTTCCTGGGAATATAAGGAACTTTGTGAGCAGCAAGCGACCCCACGGAGCACAGCACATCCACCACGGGGCCCTCCAAGGCTCATTAGCAGTAAACCAGCTGCAGGGATCGTGACGGGATTATCTCCTTAACGAGTTCTAAAAAAGAAATTGTGCACAGATAATGCTTATCCTCGGCCAGCACAGCCTGGGAACCCAACGGCAACACGACACCACCCCTGTTTTAAACAGAATTCAGCGTGGCACCGATGACATTATCAAACAGGGGCAGAGCCGACGAGGCAACCACTACATTTTGTAACCAGACTTCCCTGAGAGGAAAAAAAAAAAAAAAGGGAAAAAGAGCGTGGAGGAGCCTTGCAAGCAGCAGAACGTTTCCTGACGCAAGTTTTCTGTTTAGTCACCGCCGAGCGCGGCCGTTCTGCGCCGGGTTTGGGGCTGGGGAAGGCAGGATTTGCCACCTGCTCCTCGGCTCCCCACAGCCGTTCAGGGAAAAAGGCACTCTGCCTGCGATTACAACCGCTCCGCCGAGCCTCCGCTATTCAAACGGCCTCAACTTCAGCTGCTGGGGGAGAGACCTGAATAGTTTCGGCGAGTTCCCCATTTGTCACAGGACGGCCTCACCCACAAATCACCCCGAGCGGCCTTTGTACCCCGGGAAGGGGCTGACAACGCCGGGGCCTCCCGTTCTCCGCGCTCATTCTTCCCCCAGGCGCTTCTGCCACGCCGAGGGGGTGCTTTGGGGAGCTGCTTTCGCACCTTGGGGGCTCGGGGTGGGGTGGGCAGAGAGGAATTTCCCCCTCGCTGAGCCCCAAATTGGTTTTTCTGCTCCTTGGGAGGGTCGGTTTGCTTCTTTCTGTGACTAGCAGAGCTCTGGGATGGGGTGAGGGATGGGAAAAGGGGATGCTGCCTGGACAAGTGGTAGGAAAGGTCCTGCAAAGCCCCTCAGCACTGTAGCCCCCCCAGCTCCTGACACCCCCCAGCCACAGCAATCCAGCCCTAAAGCCCCCCAGCTCTGCCCTTCACCCCATTTATCACCCCACACAGGGGACAGCCCCCCAAAACAGCCCCTCGAGGGGACAGCGCCGGTCTCCATTCCCTCAGCCACGTTCTGATGGGACAGCAGACCCCAAAACCGCAGGGAAGGGGGTCTCCCCTCTTACCTACACCCCTCAAGCCCCCTCACCTCAGGGAAGGGATTCCTCATTTATTCCCCCACCTCCTGAGGGATGGGGATCCTCACTGACCCCTCCAAGCCCCGTGGTCCCCAAAATCACCCCTCTCCCCCAGATCCCTCACCACAGAGAAAGAGCCTGCCTTTCTCTGACCCTTCCAAGCCCCCCTTCACCTCGGGGAGGAATCTCCCACCTACCCCCGACCCCTTTAGCTCAGGAAAAAGCTCCCCAAACCTGCCCTGCCCACCGAGCTCCTCACCACAGAGCAAGGATCCTCCAATCTACACCCCCCAGACCTCTTTTACCCTCAGATCTACCCTTCCCTCCAAGCCGCCCTCACCTGAGGGAAGGAGTCCCTCACTGAGGGAAGGAGTCCCTCAGCTCCCCCTCACTGAGGGAAGAGGTCCCTCACTGAGGGCAGAGCTCCCTCAAACTGCCCCCTCCAGCCCCCCTCAGCGAAGGGCTCCCCCACCTCATCCCCCCCGTTTCCCCTCAGCACAGCCGCCCCGTACCCGTCACCACCACCGCCCGCCGCGGCTTCTCCATCGCGGCTCCGTCCCGTCCGTCCCGTCCCGCCGCCGCCGCCCGGCACTGAGCGCGGCCCCGCCCCGCGCCCCCGCCCCGCCCCGCGCCGCCCGGACCCGCCGCTTCCGCCGCCGCGGCGGAAGTCCCGCAGCGGGACGGCCCGGAGCTTTTTACCCGTTACCGTTCGCCGGGATCTCCAGTGCCCGGCGCGGCCTGAGGGGTTCCCGCCCGCCCGCCTCAGCGCGGGGCTTCGGGGGGGGGTTGGTTAGGCAAAACGCTCACCCTGAGCTCCCCGGGGGTTCCCTGCCCGGCTGTGCGGAAGCACGAAGCGGGGCCGCCATACCGGACGGTCCGGAGCGCTTCTCGTCCCGTCCCGGCGCGTCCCGTCCCGGGCGGTGCCGCCGCAAAGGCGCGGATCGGGCGGCGCGGCTCGGCCGGGCCGCGATCCGCGTTCTGATTGGCTGCGGCGGGACCGCGCCGCGCTTCGATTGGCTGCGGCGCGACGGCGCCGCGCTCTGATTGGCTCCGCGCGGAGCCGGGGGCGGTTTGAGCGGCAGCGCCCGGCGCGGCTGCGGCGGCAGGGTTCGGCACGATGGTGAGCGGCGGCGCCGGGCCGGGGAGCGGGGCTCGGGTCGGGAGGAGGCTGGAGCGGTGGGGAGGGCCTGCCTCATCTCTCCCCCGGCCAGGGACGGCGTGCCCGGTGCTCCGCTCGGTGCTCGGGTCGGTGCCCCGGCCGGTGTCCCGTTGTGCTCGGTGCCTGAGGCCTCTCTCCTCTCTTCCCCTCGCAGCTGCCCCTGTCCTTGCTGAAGACGGCGCAGAACCACCCCATGGTGAGTACCGAACGCGCGGCCCAGCCCCGCTCCCCTCTCCGGTACCGTGCGGGTGACACCGGGCACGTCCCGGTACCGTGCGGGTGACACCGGCCACATCCCGGTACCGGGGCTGGACCGGCGCCCCGTGACTGCTGTTCTCCCGCAGCTGGTGGAGCTGAAGAACGGGGAGACCTACAACGGGCACCTGGTGAGCTGCGACAACTGGATGAACATCAACCTGCGGGAGGTCATCTGCACATCACGGGTAAGGCGGGAGCACCGGCTCCGGGCAGGGGTCACCCCCCCGTTGTGCCCCCCAGCACTGTCCCCAAGGGTCCCCAAGCTCTGTCCCTGCAGCCAGGCTGGCTCTGCTATAGCTCAGAGGCCACTGCTCCTGTTGGAAGCGTGATCTCTGCCTGAAATGCGAATTTAATATCATTATTGATAATGTTCATGATGAAGGAGCAGCTGGTGACTTTCTGCACATCACAGAATGAGGGGCTGGAGGCTACGGGCTGTGATGCTGATCCAGGTTTCCCAAAAAATGGAGAAACGTGTCCCATGCTGCCTGAGCAGCCTCAAACACCACAATCACTTTTATTCCCTGCCTGTCTCTCCTCTCTCCCTCTCCACATCCAGCTGGGGTTCACCCTCTGAGGCCATCTGGGATTTTGCCCTTGGCCAAAGTTGCTCCAGGAGATTGGAATCTGTTTTTTGGGCTTTGACCTCCATCAGAAATGTCTGGTCTCGTCCCTGTGGGAAGTGCAGAGGGATGGAAATCAAGCTGTTTCTGTGCCTTCCCAGCTCTGGAATCTCAGATCTCTACAGGAGAGGCTGGCAGGGATCCTTGTTCTTCCAAAAATCTCTCTGCAAACCCCCAGTTCTGTTGTCTCCATGACAGGAATTTGGAGTGATGCTGCTGGGACACATCAGGGTGACAGAGGAGACACCCTGAGCGAGGTTTGGGAAGGAATTCTGGGGTGGAGCAGAGGGATTAGGAATTTCTGGCTGCTGAATTTGTGGCTCTGTTGAATTTAGCAGGAGGAGGACTCAGAGGAGGTGACAGCAAAGCCTCATCCGTGCCCATGGCACAGGTGATGCTGCCCTTCTCCTTGGAAATTTGCTTCCAGAGGCTCAGAGCTCTGCCTGGGAGGAGCAGCAGCTCAGGTTTTATTCCCTGTGGGGGATCTGGAAGGATCACCCAGAAGGACATGGAACTGTTGAGAGGAAGCCACCAGCATGATCAGAGCAGCTCTCCCGTGAGAAAAGGCTGGGAGAGTTGGGATTGCTCAGCCTGGAGAAGAGAAGCCTTGGGGCCACCTAATTGTGGCCTTTCAGTGCCTGAAGTGGCCAACAAGAAACATGGAGAGAGACTTTGGACAAGGGATGGAGTGCCAGGACACAGGGAATGGCTTTAAGCTGGAAAAGGGGAGATTTAGATGGAATATTGGGAAGGAATTCCTGACTGGGAGGGTGGGGAGTGTTTGGGATGAAATTCCCAGAGAATCTGTGGCTGCCCCATCCCTGGAACTGTCCAAGGCCAGGCTGGACAGGGCTTGGAGCACCCTGGGATAGCAGAAAGTGTGGAATTAGATGATTTTCATCCCTTCCAACCCAACCCATTCTGCGACTCCACGATTCTATGACCTGGCACACACTCGGCTGCCTCCAAACGCCCCCAAATCCCGGCTGAACGTGGCCCTGCTGGTCTGTACTGGTGGCACTGGTGGCACTGGCCACTAGATGGCACGGGACAACGAGCCGGGAGCCGCCTGTTTACCGCGGGGAGGCCGGAACGAGGAAGCCGAGGAGCTGGGAGCTTCCATCCCTTCCTGCATCCCGAGCCAAGGAGCAGCCAGGCACATCCAAGGCAGGGTGGGGTTTGCCGGGTGGCTCTGGGAAGGGAATTGTTGCTCTCTGCCCTGTCCCGGGCCTGCCCGTGCAGGCAGAGCTGCCCCAAATAACTCACGGGGTGTGTAGGGGGGGGAAAAGCACTGCTTTGTCCCGGGAGAGGAGGAACGGGGCGTGCTGGTTTCACCTCCTCTCCTGGGACACGGCAGGCGCCTCGTTCACACCAGGATGGATGTTGTGGAGCCATCCCAGCTGCAGCAGGGGACGAGGCGGGTCCCAGTCCCTCCTCCCAGTTACATCATGGTCACAGAGTTGTTGTTCAGCCCGTGGTTCTCATTCCCACAGACACTCGCTGAAATCCTGCTGGGCTGAGTCCCAGGGAAGCCCATGGCATCCCAGGAAAACCCCAAAACTGCCTGAAAGCAATGAGTGGAGGTGGCTGCTCTGAAAGATTTTTCAGAAGAGTTTTTTCAGATTTATTTAATAAATATATAATGTGTGAGCTCCTTCTTTCCCTCAGCTGCTCTGGAGGCTCACATCCCACAGCCAGCTGGCTCCAGGGCTGCCTCGCTGCTCCCTCCACACCCCAGAGGAGTGAAGGAGTGGGGTGACTCCCAGCTGGAGAAGAATCCTGGCCACAAAACAGCTGCGTTTTTCTTACCAGGATCGGTTGTTCCACCACCATTTTAACTCAGATCTCTCGTCCCACTTTCAATTCCCTTCTGCCACGAGAAGGGAGGAAAGGGTTTGTTTCCTCTCCCTCTTCTTCTGCCATTTTCTGTGCTTGAGGTAGTTGTGGAACAAAGTGAAACTGCAGTTCTCTGCGGGGCTGTGTGTTTTGGGGAGGAAAACCCCTTTTCCACAGCTGCTTACAGACAATCCTCCCAGCAAAAACTGCTCTCCAGAAACACTCAAAAACCCTACAAGTGACCCAAAAGCAGCTGGTTTCTCTCATAACCTCACGTGTTGCTCCCCAACAGGACGGGGACAAGTTCTGGAGGATGCCAGAGTGCTACATCCGCGGCAGCACCATCAAATACCTGCGGATCCCCGACGAAATCATTGACATGGTGAAGGAGGAGGTGGTCTCCAAGGGCAGAGGCCGTGGTGGGATGCAGCAGCAGAAGCAGCAGAAAGGCCGTGGGGTTGGAGGAGCTGGACGAGGTAAAAATCCTGGTTTTTTTTTCCCCAGCTTGGAGAGCAGAGGGAGGAATGGGATTTCAAATTTTTCCCCTCTTGTGCAAGGAGCAGCTCTGTTTGAAACCCGGGGCTGTGTCTGGGAGAAGCTGAGCTGCTCTGGTGTCTGATCCAGTCGAGCGAGTGTGCAAAGCAGCCTCTGCCAAGGAACAGGCAGGATTCGTGCCAGGGATGGGCCTCCCTCGTTCCTGGGGCTGGGCAGGAGCTTCAGAGAGTCTCATCTTGACTGTTTCAGCTCCTCCTGGCTCGTTGGGGAGCGTGGCCCTGCGAGATTGCAGCTCAGCAAGTCTGAGGGGGGAAAACAAGTGGCTGTTCTGGGTGAAAATGGTGAAAATAGATCAGATTCTGCCCGTGGTGGTGAGAGGAAAAAATAGTCTTCACCCCCATTAAAAGGGGGTTTGGATTTCCTGATTTGTTAATGTGTTTATATTTGTGAAAACAAATATGTGTTTATATTTGTAAAAACAAAAATACTGTCTGAGGGTTGGAGTTCCTCGTGAAACGTGAATAATTCATGTTTCTGATAAAATGGGAGGCTGCCACTTGGGAAGAAATAGGTCACCAAAACAGCCTTTCCCATTTCCCGGGGTTGGGTGATCCCAGGGCACTCCAGCTGGGGGATGTGCTGCTCCTTTTCCCCCAAATTATCCCCGTGGAAGCCTGGCAGCTGTTTCTCTGCTCCTGCTCACCCCTAATGCCACATCTTCGGGGTTTGTGGTCACCTCACAACCCCAGGGCTGCTCTCAGCTTTGCCTGCAGTCAGAGCTTGAAAATCCTGAGTTAAATTTCAGAAGGAGCCCTGGGGACAGGGACAGGGACAGGGACATGTGAAGCCTCTCTGGAGAGCTGCCTCAAGGAGCTGCCTGGGCTTTGGCTATGCCAGGAATCCTGGCAGGACAGGTGGGATCTACCTGGGGCCATCAGGCCACACCAGGACTCATCCTGTGCTTCCCAACAATTCCTTCTCCCCAAATCCCTTCTCCCCAAATCCCCACCATTCCTCCCAGCAAGCAGGAGTGACCTTTCCCAATCTGAAGTCACCCTTTATTTTTATTTTTATTTTTTTCCCTTCCTTCCCTCCAGCGCACTTGGCATAACTTTTTTATTTAATGGGGTTGTTTGGATAAAATGCTGTTTTCCCCTGCTGTGGAAATACCCACCTTGTGGGGAGCAGGGCTGAGCTCTGAGGTGGAGCTCCTGCTGTTCCTCCACTCGCTGGTGGAATATTTTCAAGGGAAGCTCCAGCATTTGCTAATTAGCTCAAAGAGGTTTGGCTCTCATTACCGAGACACGAAGGGAGGGAGGGAGGGAAAGGGGGGAAAAAAAAATTAAAAAAAAAAATAAAGGCAGGACAATTTTGTTGGGAGGCCAAGAGGCAGGAGGGAGGCTGTAATTGTGCTCACAGTTGAAAGGATTATTGTTTCTGACACTGGTAATCCTCCTCCTTTGACTTCTTGCTTGCCAAACTCAGAAGTTGCCAGCCTTTGCTCCAGGAGCATCCCAAGCACTGCAGGGTTGGGAATAATTTATATTTTGCCTCTGGTCTGGGCATGTCTCCTCCTCCTCTGAAAAGCTTTTGTGCCTGGTGCTTGGATTGGGTTTCCTTTGGGCTCTGCCTTTTGTGTGGCAGGGTGGATCCACAGCCCTTTATCCCTAGGGTGGATTTTTGGGGATAAATCCCCCAAAACCTGAGGGGTGATCCCCCAAAACCTCCCCTGGCAGGGTCTGGGGATGCTCATCTCACCAGAGCCTCCCAAATCCCTGCTCTGCTGTGCCCAGTGCCCTCTCCAGAGCCAAGGATTGCTCTCTCCAAGCTTTTAGTTTGCCCCCACAGCTCTCAGGGGACACTTCACAACCTGGATTTTAAACTTATCGCTCCCCTGCTTCCATTTTTCGGGAAGAAACTTCAGTTTACCACGAGATTAGCATGAAACACGAAATTAAAACACCACAGAGATACTGCTGAACCTGCTGCGAGGGGGAGACGAATCCACACACCTCCTGAGAGTGGAAAGGCAGAAGTCAAAAAGTCCCATTTCTGCTTCCAAGGCTCAAAAAGACCCAAATTTTTGGGTGAAACACGAAGAACCGAAGCTCAGCTGCTGTCACCTCTCCCTTTCTGCCCCACAGGTGTGTTTGGTGGCCGCGGCAGAGGAATTCCAGGCAGTGGCAGAGGCCAGCAGGAGAAGAAGCCAGGCAGACAAGCAGCCAAGCAGTGAGGTGGCTGCAGCCGGGCAGGGGACAGTTTGGGTTTTGTCACCTCAGGGTTGCCACGTGTCCAAAAAAAAAAAGGTTCCCTTTCCCACTTTTCCATCAGCATCAGAGCCCAAATCATGTTCCTTTGGAAGCCCAGCGTGCTTTAATCTGGTGAAGTGGAGTTTTCGCTCCTTGCAGTCAGTAAATCATTGGAATTATTTTTTTAAAAATTCATTCGTGGTTAAGGCTCGAGGTTCTGCCTTCTCCCAGGAGTGGATTTTTCAGGGTCACCAGGTTTAATTTAAAATCTTTTCCTGTTCAGAGGTACCAGAACGAAGGCAAACAAACACTTTCTGGATTGTTTGGATTTTTTTTTTTTTAATACTTGAAACTCGGGAAACTTGTTTTGTTTGTAACAGATGTGAGTGTTTTGGTTTAAAAGCACTGAACTTGAGGATGTTTTTTCTGTACATGAATAGTCCTAAAGGTTTGGGGTTTTTTTTAAAAACCAACAAACTTCTTCTCTTTCTCCTGGCCAGTGAGTTCTGTTTTTCCAATGGCTTAAAGGAGAATTTGGGATGAACGTTGGACTTCAACGTTCCCAAGAGAGCTTTGTGACAAATGAGCGTTTCCCAATTAGTTCATTGCTAATTTGACTTCAGATTAGAAGTTTCCTTCAAAGGAACAGGTTTTCTTCTGTATTTTTTTTTTTTTGCATGAGGCTGGTGCACCCCTTATTCCTCACAGGGTTTTTTTTAATTTTAATTTTTTTTAATAACTGAGTTGATTTACACTGATTTATTTCCCCCTCCTGCTTTGAAAACTCTCTCTCCCTTCTGTGACACCCAGAACTGAACTCTGACAATATTTCTCAACCTAATTTCTTCCAGCACCTGGTGACTGACCTCACTGGCTGGACCTGTCACTTCCTCCCCTAGCCACCAATTATCTTCCCTTGGGGACACAGGCCAGCGTGTGAACGTGTCCCTCCTGCAGGTTCAGAAAACTCCTGGGAATTCCCAGGCCAGGTTGCTCCAGTCTTCCATCCCACGAGCAAAATCCACCCTGAGAATATCTGAATTGAGCATCAGCATGAGGCCATGGGGGGAAGGAACAGTTCTGGGTGTGCCTCAGCCCTCTGGAACAGCTGAATTTTAGGGGGAAAAACTGATTTTGTGACTCGTTTTGAGCAGGTTTTGGGTTTGTACAATTGGTTCTCGCCTTGGAGCCTCTGCTGTCGCCACTGCACTGAAAAGGAGTGAAGAACATGCTTTTATAGACTTATTTTTTTAATGTTTGTAGACCTGGGCGCAGTGGTGAGTGGGAATAAATCTCCAGCCTCTTCCAGCTGTGTGTGTCTGTGATGCTGCTGGGCTCTGCCCGACCCAGAACCCTTCCCTGAGCCCTGGAATTGGGGACAAATCCCTGAATTTCCAGCTCCCAGCACCAGCCACGTGTTCTCTGCCGAGCTGCTTGTTGAGGCCACAATCAGCACTCCCTGCTCATCCCGAGGAGCCAATTCCAGGGAATGGGGTGATGTGTCCTCCCTCCTGGAAAACTCCTGTGGCATTTTAACAAAGCCCAGGCTGTGTCAGACTTTCCCTTCCCAACCTGCTCCCTCCCTTTGGATCCCTCCAGCCACAGAGACTCCCTGGTGAAAAGGGGAACAGCTCCAGGTCTGTTCTGGCTGGAGAAATCCTCACTGCAACAATGGGACCTTTGGCTCCAGCTCGGGGTAGAGTCCTCCAAGTGCTCCTTATCTCCCAGCCAAGCTCTGGGCTGAGGTGATGGAGCTCGTTAAGTTCTGCATTTGTTTAATTACACCACGGGTTTCAGCAGCGTTCCTTGCCTGCTTCTCCCTCCTTTTTTCCACCTCGGTAGGAGTATTTTTGTCCCACCTGAAGGGCAGCTGGGTGGCAGATGGCTCTGTGGAAGAGCACTGATGTGACGCCCAGCTGGGATTTTGGGGCTTTTCAGCCCCAAAAAATGAGTGTCTGGGGTTGTCGCTGCCCCGTGGCAGGGCAGGGAGGCTGAAAAATAATTAAAAAAAAAACCCTAAAAAAACAAAACAGGGAGGAGCGAGATAAAAGCAACAGCCAGAGAGGAGGAAAAAAAGGTCTGAGCCTGGCTGCCGGCGTGGGTGGGTGCAGAGCCTGGCAGGGCCAGCGCGTCCTGCACGGAAAGACCCAGCAAAGGCCACCCTGGAAAGCCTTCCCGGGACATTTTGGTGGCACTGGAGGTGGTGGCACTGCCTCTCGGTGTCTCTGTGTGTCTCTCTGGCTGCCCCACGGTGACTCATAACTTCTGAGCCTCGCCGAGGAGGCAGCACAGGAATAGTTACACACCAGCGACGCGGAGGGAGTGGTGCCGAAATATTTCAGGGCTGTGCTAAGCAACTAAAAATACACGTCAAACCCTCCTCCTCCTCCTTTTTCCTTTTTAAATCTGTTTTCTTTCTCTCTTTCTTTCTGGTGGTTTTGTTTTTTTTTTTTTTGTTTTTTTTTTTTTTTTGCTTAATTCTTGGTTTTGATTGTCGGAGGCCCTCGGGGGTTCCTCGGGGACGGGGGCAGGTTTGGGGACAGGCGCTGGCAGCTGTGACTTCTCGTTTTCCCGGCTCGGTTCCTCTCTCCCTGTAGCAATGACTAACAGGCAGCTTCCCCTGCGTGCCCATTGTGCAAATCCTGGGGTGCAAACCCTGCTTGTTCCCTTTTCCAGGGGGGGTTTGGCGTGTGGATCAGCCCTGGTAGCTCGTGGGCACCTTGTGTCCAGCCCAGCTTCTCAATGTCCAGCTGGCTCAGGAGCAGGATCAGGCTGCTGGTGGCACACGGAATGATCCTGGTGGTGCCAGGGGATGGGGACAACAGGAGCAGTGAGGATGCTCTGGTGGCCGTGGCCTCGCTGGAGGCTTGCTGTGCCTCTCATCCCAAATCCTCGCCGCCTGCTCCGGGGTAAATATAGCCCGGCTGGCAGGTGGCAGGACACTGTGACTCAGTGGGCGCTCAAAGCCTCCGGGAATAGCAGCTCCAGCCACCCTGGGGATGGTGGCACTGCCACCAGCTCCCTGCACGGGGACCTCCCCACGGGTCTGCCCTGGCGGGAGGCGGAAGGGGTCACTGATTCATGCCCCTCATTAAAGGCTCATTAAGAAAATGAAGCTGCTGGCTCGCTGCAGGCATTGGGTTCTTGGTTTGGGGACGAGCAGCAGTGGTGACAGGCTGGGAGCAGGTGGGGGGACACAGCAGGACGAGCCCTGGGGTGCTGTGACCCTGGCAGGGTGGGGTGCTGGGGATGGTGGGGCTGTGCTGGTGGGGCTCAGCTGGAGCGCGTGGCTCGTGGCTCTCATCCCTGGCCACTGGCCAGCCGCTCTTCCCGGGAAGCCCCAGGGCCTGCTGGTTCCTCCCTGGAACTGCTGAGAGCACCTCCAGCCAAAGCTGGTTCTGCTTGTCCCAGTTTCGGTGGGGAACACGTGTGGGTCACCCCGTGCCTGTGTGGCACAGGTGGCCGTGCCCAAGGTGTGTCCCCAGCCTGGGGTCCCCAAGCAGGGCTGGGGCAGGGAGAAGGGGAGCCTTCACCACCCACCCTGTCCCTGTCCCTGTCCGGCCGGGTTTGGTCAGGATGGAAAGTCTGAACCTGCCGGTCCGGCCGCGGCCGCGCCCCTAATGACGGGTTTGGAGCGGAAACGCGGACGGTGGCTTCACCTGGGAGCTGCTCCCCGGCCGAGCCCCTGGGGACACAGCCCTGGCACCGCCACTGTCACCCACCCTGGGTCAGGACGCTGGGGACAGCACGGGACACAGGGCCGGGTCTGCTCTGCTTTAGCTGAGATTTAATAAACGGCTTTTATTCGGGATTTAATGAACTGCAGCTGTTGGGGGAGGGTAGATCCCAGTTGTTCCCTCGTGCCTCAGTTTCCCCAGCGCCAGCACCACATGTCCCAGCCCCGGGCGCTGCCCCAGCCCTGTCCCGGGTGTCATCCGTGTCCCCTGAAGCCAGGGCCGTGCTGTCCCCCGTGCCGCGCTGTCCCCACACCCCGTGCCGTGCCCTACGTCGTGTCCCCACGCCCCACGCGGTGCCACACCGTCCCCGCCGGCTGTGGGCAGCAGCCGGGACGGACACGGCGGGGCGGGAGCTCCTGGCACCGGGAGAGCCGAGGGCGCGGGGTCAGCCCGGCACCGGCACCGAGTCCCCCGAGCCCCCCACGCCCCCGGCGCTGACACCGCTGATTTATCGCCCTCGTTAGCGCACGCCTGCGAGCATCTGGCCGCAATTAGGGCCAGCTCGGCGTCACCCGCCCCGCTGTCCCCGGGGTCCCGCGTGTGCCCCGACCGTGTGCCGGGACGCTGGGCCGGCGGAGCGGGGGCTGCATCCTGCCCGTGGCGGGGGGGTTATCGGCGGCCACCGGCGCTGCCTCCCCCCGCCGGTGACGTCAAGCGCTGACGCCGATCCGCCCCCTCAGCCGCCCGCGGGCTTGGCCGGCCGTGACGTCTGCCACCGCCACCGCCACCGCCACCGCCGTTAACTCCTTCCCCGGTGCCGCCTGAACGGGGCTCGCTGTGCCCCTGGCTGACCCACCGTGCTGCGCCCGGCCGGAGTGACCGCGCAGTGACGGTGTGACCTCCCCCCGGTGACCCGTGGTTGGCCGGAGCGAGCGGCTGGGCAAACCCCGGTGCCACCGGGACGCGCCGGTGACAAACATCGGGGCGGTGGCACGGGACAGGCTGTGACAACGGCGGTGTGGGGACGTGCAGGAGTGGTGGCTCTGTCCCAGCTCGGTACAGCCCAGACAAACTGCCGTGCCTGGGGACTGACCGGTGGCCTGTCCCGGTGTGACCCACATGGGTGGTGGCCTGGCTGTCCCCGGAGGTTCCCGTGGGGCCCTGTGGCGGTGACTGGCCCGGTGTGTTTGTTTATTTCTTTGTCGCACCCTTTTACAGCCCGGGGCCAGCTCGGTGCCAGTGTCCAGGGCTGGTGCCCAGTGCCCAGTGCCCATGCCAGGGCCAGTTGTGGACTCCAGTGCCAGGCGGCCGGTTCCTCTGCCCTGTGGCCAGTTACCGGTACCCTGTGCCCGGTGCCGGTTCCCACTGGCCAATTCCCGGTCCCGGTTCCCATTCCCGGTGCCTGGTCCCCATGCCCAGTTCCCGGCGCCCTGTCGCCAGTTCTCGTGCCAAGTTCCCAGTTCCCTATCCCGATCCCAGCTCCCAGCGTCTGGTTCCCGGGCCCAGTTGCCGGCTCCGGTTCTCGGTGCCCTGTACGCGGTTCCCGTGCCCGGTTCCCGGTGCCGTTCCCGGTGCCGTTCCCGGTTCCCGCCCCTCCCTTTGTGCCATCAGCCCCGCCGGGGCGCGGCCACGTGACCTCCCCTCCCCCGCGCTGACGTCATCCCAGGGCCCCGCGCGCTGTTGTCCCGTTTACCCGCCGGTCGCCGCGGCGACGGGCAGGGGGCGTGGCCGGGAGGGGGCGTGGCACCGCCTCCGCGAGGCTAGGCCACGCCCCTTATGCAAACGAGGGCGGGCGAGGACGTCATCTGCAGCCAATGGCGGTTCGACGCGGTGAGGTCACCGCGACCGCGCCGCGTACTTAAGGCGGCGCGGGGCGCGCGGCGGCGGCAGACGCGTGTGCGCGCGCGCAGGAGCGGGGCCGCGGCCGGTGCGCACCGGGCGCCTCCCCCGCCCTCCCCGCCCCGCGCTCGCCCCGGTCCTCCCCCCGCCCCGGCGCCGTTTCCCCCGCAGCCGGGCGGGGGAGGAGGATGGAAACACCCTTCTACCATGATGATGTGTTGAGCGGCCTCGGCAGCGGCTTCGCCCCGTCCTCCGGCAGCAGCGGGCTCCTCCTGCCTTTCCCCGGCGGCAGCATGATGAAGAAGGACGCGCTCGGGATGGCCTTACCGGAACAGGTGGCGGCGGCGCTGAAAGCCCCCGGCGCGGCCAGCGGCGAGGCGGCGGGGCTGCTGGGCTCTGCCGAGTTGGGGCTGCTCAAGCTGGCGTCCCCGGAGCTGGAGCGGCTCATCATCCAGTCCAACGGGCTGGTCACCACCACCCCGACCAGCGGCCAGTTCCTCTACCCGAAAGCGGCCGCCTCCGAGGAGCAGGAGTTCGCCGAGGGTTTCGTGAAGGCGCTGGAGGACTTGCACAAGCAGAACCAGCTGGGCGGCGGCGCGGCGGGGAGCGGCGGCGGCGCGGGCGGCGGCGGCGGGGGAGGAAGCGGCGGCGCGGGCGAGCTGCCCAGCGCCGGGATGGCCCCGGAGCCGCCGGTCTACGCCAACCTCAGCACCTACCCGGCCGTCAGCTACGCCGCCGACCCCGGCCCGTTCGCGGCGCCGCCGCCGCGGCTGCCTCCGCCGCCGCCCCCGCCGCCGCTAAAGGACGAGCCGCAGATCGTGCCGGAGGTGCCGAGCTTCGGGGAGAGCCCGCCGCTGTCCCCCATCGACATGGACACGCAGGAGCGCATCAAGGCGGAACGGAAACGGCTGAGGAATCGCATCGCCGCCTCCAAGTGCCGCAAGAGGAAGCTGGAGCGGATCTCCCGGCTGGAGGAGAAGGTGAAGAGCCTCAAGAGCCAGAACACGGAGCTCGCCTCCACCGCCAGCCTGCTCCGCGAGCAGGTCGCCCAGCTCAAGCAGAAGGTGCTCAGCCACGTCAACAGCGGCTGCCAGCTCCTGCCCCAGCACCAGCACCAGGTGCCGGCGTACTGACCCCGGGCGGGCCCGAGCCCGGGCACGGACCGAGGGATCCCGGGCAAGGACCCAGGGAAGCGCGGGGGGAGCACCCGCCCTGCCCCGGGCATGGACCGAGGGGAACGGGGGGAGCGCCCACCCCGCCCCGGGAACGGACCGAGGGGTCCCGGGAACGAACTGAAGGGAGCGGGCGAAGCGCCCGCCCTGCCCCGGGCATGGACCGAGGGGTCCCGGGTAGGGACTGGGGGAAGCGCCCTGCCCGCCCCGGGCATCGACTGAGGGGTCCCGAGGGGAGGAAGAAGAGCGATGATCGCCCCCTCCTCCATCTCCCCGGACACGGACTGAGGGGTCTGAGGGGAGGATCGGCACCGGCTGCGGACGGTGGGCACCGAGCACGCCCCGCTCCCCGCGCACGGACTGCGGGCAGGGAGAAGCCGGGGGTTCCCTCCGCGCACGGACTGAGGGGGATCCGGGCCGCCCCCCCCGGCCCCTCCGCGCCCCACACATTCCAGTCAGGTCCCAGTAAAACCCCGCGACACGGAGTATTGGCCTCTCGCTGTTTGCTGCGCCGGGGAGGGACGGGATGGGACGGGAAGGGAAGGGGCGGCGCGGGCAGGAAGCGGCGCGGCCGGGTGCCATCTTGGGGCGGGGGGGGAGCGGGGACCGGGCGAGTTTGGGGAGTTTTAGGGGATGATGGAGGCCGGGGAGCGGGGAGTGAGGTCCTCCCGGGGCTGGCAAAGGGACTCTGGGACTCACTGGAGAGGGTGGAGGGCGAGGGGGTCCGTGGGGGTATTGTTTTTTGGGTGGGGGGCTTTGGGGTTGCTGGGAAGGATGGAGGGTATTGTGGGGAGTGGGGTAGTGGAAGGTTGGGATGTTGCGGGGGTTCTGGGGTTATTTGGGCTCTCTTGGGGGGAATATGGGTATATTTGGGCTCCCCTGAGGCTGAGGGATCCCCATGTGTGAGGAGGTGGGTGAGGGGACCCCACTGCTGGTCCTGGCTGCGGCTCTGCCCTGCCAGACCCTCTCCGTGTTGGGGGGTTCACCAACACCCCCCTGTCCTGCCCCCCGGGGTCACCCCACGGCCCCCAGCCAGGCCGAGCCTCCGCTGCTCCTCCCAGACTTCGGCAACAGCCTGTGCTTCCCGGCACTGCCATCGCTCCTCCTCCGTGTCCCCACCTCCCTGTCCCCGTCCCTGCTCCATCCCGGGGATCCCCACCCGAGGGGACCGACCCTGTGTCCCCGCAGCGTTTGGGGACGCTACCGGCGGCAGCTCCAGCCCGTTCCGGCAGCGGGATCTCCCCGCTCCCGGGGGCTGGCGGGGAGCCCGGGGGTGGCGGGGAGTGTGGGGGAGCGTGGCGTCCCTCGGGACCGTGCCGTGGGTGGCTCCGCGGTGCCAGCCGGCTGCGGTTTGCCGGAGGAAGCGCCTTCCCCGCCGCGCGGAAGCGGCACCGTCCCGGCGCGGTTGTGCTGCGCCCCGGATGTGCAGCTCCGGCACAAAGACGGACGGGACAGCCACCTGTCTGGCCCCGTGGCCTCAGTGGCCCTGTGTCACCAGATCCCCGTGTCCCCAAGTCCCCCCATCCTGATGGCCCCAGATCCCATTGTCCCTGCATCTTGATAGCCTCAGGTCCTTTTGTCCCCGAATCCACACGGTCCGATGTCCCTGTATCCCGATGCCTCCACTTTCCCAGATCCCTTTGTCCCCAAATCCCCACATTCCCCGATCCCTTTGTGCCCGCATCTCGATGTCCCCAGATCCCTGTGTCCCCACGTGTCCCCGGAGACCGCGGGATGCTCCCGGCGGGGCTGGCTCCCGGTGCCGCGGTGGGGCGCGGGTCTCTGGGTGGGAGGTGCGCGGGGGAAACTGAGGCCCGGAGTGGGGGGAGTTTTTTTTGGGGGGGTGTCTCCCGGTGCCCGCGGGGTCGCGGCGCTGCGGCGCGGCCCGGTACCGACAGGGGGCGCCGCGGGAGGGGGCGCCCCGCCTCCCCGGGGCGGATAAAGGCGGCGGGACCGGCACCGGCACCGGGCGGGATGGCCCGGGGCGCGCTCCGCCTGCTCTGCTGCGCCGCTGCCCTGCTCGCTGCTGCAGGTACCGCGCACCGGGGGGCACCGGGGGGTCCGCGGGGTCCCGGCGGCACATGGGATCTGCGGCACCGGGGGGCTGGGTGCTTCCCGCTGCCACCGGCGGGTGGGTCTGTCGCCTCCCCCGCCCATTCCCGGTAGCGGGAGGGGCATCCAGGTGCTCCGGGACACCGGGGAAGTTCGGGGAAGTGACCATGTGCTGCTCCGCGCTCTGCACTGGCAGCCCGGTGGGGCACTGGGGGAGTCCCGTGTCCCTCCCGGGGCTGGGGTCCCACTCACGGCGGGGCTACTCCTGCTCGCCGGCGGTGCCAGGCTGGACCTGAGCACTCTTCCCCTCCCGCACGATCCGGCATGGGTGCCCTGGCACCGCCTCGGCACTCCCGGGCCAAAGGGCTCCCCGGTATCCCGGGCCACCGTGGGCTCCTCGTTTCCAGCCTGGGCTCCCCGCGGGCTCTCCGCACCCCGAGGGGCCTCGGCTCACCGGGTGTTTGGCCCAGCGATCAATGCCACCCTGGCAAATGGTGCCAGCTGGCTGGGGACAGCCCATCCCGGTGAGCCTGGCAGCTGTGGGGACCCCCAGCACCCACCCCCGCTGTGCCCTTGAGTGCTGCCTCTGCCACGGGGCATTTGTCTCCGCTGTCCCCCTGGGGCCAGTCTGGACTTGCTCCTCCTCTTGTGCAAACAGGACTTGGGCGGATAAGGGGCACTGCCAGCGCTGCCCGGCAAACCCGCTCTGTCCCACGTGGCCACGCCCGGCCCCGAGGGTGTCCGGTGGGTGCCACAAGGGCTGGGTTGGCACATGTCCCTGTGCGGTGGCACTGCCCGCTGCTGCCACGCTGCTCTGCTCGTCCCCAGCAGTGCTGTGCCCATGCTGTGACAGTTTGGGAATCACTTCTGGCTCTGCGATTCTGGGATCTGATATTGGCTAAATCCCAGTTTTCTGTGTGTGATAAAAACCACCTGGAAATGAGCCCTGTGGGGCCGGGAGCTGGGGCAGGTGCTGCTGCCGTGTCCTCGCTGACCAGCTCTCTCCTCCAAGGTCCAGAGCCAGGACGTGGCAATGATGCCACCACTGGAGTGTCTGTAAGCAGCTCAGGGACAGTTGTGGCATCATCTCCATCCAGCTCAGCCACAGCCACCAGCCAGGAGACTCCCAGTGTGACCCTAGCTGGCTCTGAGTTGGGAACGGTCAATGCATCTCCATCCAAAACTCCATCCAAAACTCCACAGCCAACAACATCTTCAGCATCTCCACCCAACACCTCGGGATCAATGGCACCTTTGACACACTCATCCAACACCACCACAGTGGCAACACCTCCACCATCTCCATCTGACAACACCACAACACCAACTCCATCCAACACCACCACGACAACAACTCCATCCAACACCACCACGGCAACAACTCCATCCAACACCACCACGACAACAACTCCATCCAACACCACCACGACAACAACTCCATCCAACACCACCATGGCAATAACTCCATCCAACACCACCATAGTAACAACTCCATCCAACAGCACCATGGCACCAACTCCATCCAACACCACCATGGCAACAACTCCATCCAAGACTTCAGGATCAACAACACTTCCATCATCTCCATCCACCACCACCACGGCACCATCTTCAGCCAGGACATCAGGATCAACAACACATTTGACATCCAACGCCACCACAGCACCAACTCCATCCTCACCCAGGCCCTCTGGGTCTGCTTCTCCTCCCAGCTCCCCCACACCCACCATGAGCCCTGTCACCAACAGCACCAGCCCTGTCACCAACAGCACCAGCCCTGTCACCAACAGCTCCAGAACGACAGCAGCCACTGGCAGCACGGCTGGCAACCCCGGTGAGAGCCAGGCTGGGGTGGGAGGGTGCTGCGCTGGTCCCCCAGGCGTGGAGGTGACACAGGAGCTCGGTGGCAGGTCTGGGGTGGGTGGGGTGGTGGCAGTCGGGTGACTGGAGCCAGTCTGGAGCCACCTCTTTCTCCGAGGCTGGGCACGAATCTCAGCAGGGGGAATAGCAGGGGGAATAACGGGGTGCCTGTCTCGCCCCCCCAGAGCTGCACCCCACTGAGCTGAGCCCTGCTGCCGTCGTTGTCATCTCCCTGTCGGTCTGCCTGCTGCTGGGTGGGGCGGCAGTGCTGCTGGTTCGGCTGTGCCGGCGCGGGAGGACTCCCCCCTTCCAGCGCCTGGATGAGGTGCCCATGGTGCGTGGGGGGGCCGGGGGTGGCGAGGGGAGGATTTGGGGGGCCAGCAGGTGCAGGGTGTGGGTTCTCACCCCGCTCTCTCTCTCTTCTTCCCCAGAGCAAAGTGAAGGAGGTGTCCCCCGTCACCCTCCCCACCCCCAGGTGACCCCCTGCCGCAGCCCCCCGGGCTCCCCACGCTGCTGAATAAAGAACCTCCTGCCCTAGCTGTGCTTTCCTGTCTGCCATGTGCTCTGCAGCCCGCCCGGGGAAAACCCCAACTCCCGGGGGAGTCCCCAACCGCTTTCGGGGTCCCCCCGCCCGGGCTGGCGGCGCCGGGGTGTTCCGGGGCCGGCGGGGTGGGTGCGGGGTGCGCGGCGGTGCTGCCCGGGCTGGGGGGAGCCGCGCAGCCCCCCCGGCGAGGTGGGATGGGAGGGAGCGAGCGGCCAGGCACGCACGTCGCCTTCCTTCTGCTCCGCTGCACTCGGCCGAGGCCGCGCTCGCCGCGAGGACCGGGCACCGGTAAGGGGCTGCGGGCGAGGCCGGGGGGCTGGCGGCGGCGGGGACCCTCGTGGCGGGGCTCGGCAGCTCCTGGGATCGGGATGAGGCTGCTCCAAGTGCCGGCCGAGGCGCGGGGGGGTCGGTCCTGGGGGGCTCCGGGTGTCGCCGTGCGCCCCGGTGTGCCCCGGTTCCTCGGGGTCCGTGGTGGATCGTTAACGTGGCGCCGGTGGGTTCACGACTCGGTGGGTGCTGCGGCTGGGCGCCACCCCGGTGGCCTCAGATCCACGTCCCTGTCCCCATCCAGCCCTTGGGAGCACCGGGAGTGGGGCGGGGGCACCCCGAAACCCGAGGTAGGGGCTGAGCCTGGCCGAGCCGTGGCGCCGGTAAACCACCGGGGGGGAGGAACCCGCGTGTCGCGGCCCCGGGCTGTCCCCGGGGTGTCCCCAGCGGCGGGAGGGGGATCCCCACCGGCGAGTCCCCCCCGGCCGCGGCTCCCGGAGCTCCCCCCGCAGGGACGGCGATGAGACGGAGCCGGACAGCGCTGCCCTTCCTCGGCGCGGAGGTGAGAGCGGCACCGGGGGTTACCGGGGTGTCCCGGGGGGCGAGGGGTGTCCCCGGTCTGAGCGTCCCAGCGCCGGCCCCCCGGGCAGCAATAACCGGGCTGGCGGCGCTGAGAGGGAGTTAATTATCCTCTTAATGGGCGGTTAATTATTATTCACCTCTGCGTAATCGCGCGCCGGCTCCGGGGGCTTTTCCGGCGGGGTCCCGGGGAAAGGGAGGGGTGTCCGCTCCGGTGGCGGCGGGAGGAGGAGGAGGAAGGGGGGAGTCCCGGTGGCTCCGTGCGCTGCGGGCGGAGCGCTCCCGGTGCCCCGGCTGTGCCTTTCCCGTGCCCCCCTCGCCCAGGTAACCCCCCGGTACCCCCGCCTGCAGCGCCGCACCGTGTCCAGCAGGGGGCGCCAGCGCGTTACCGGCGCTCGGTACAGGGGGGGGGGGCGCTGCCCGGGAGGGACCCTCGGGCCGGGGTCGGGCAAGGACCCTCCCGGGGCCGCTCCCCGCGCCCCTCACGGCAGCTCCGTTTCCCGGCAGCGCTGCCGCGACCCCGCCGAGGCCGCCCCGTCGGGACCGGGCCCGGCAGCGGCGGTGGGCGCCGTGCGCCGGCGTTTCTCCGGGACCCCGTTGCTGCCGCCGCTGGGCTGCCGGTTGGCGGAGGCGGCCCGCGCCCCCGAGCCCGAGGCTACCCGGGTGGTGTTCACCATCGAGGAGAGCGGCCCGAGCAGCGGCGATGAGTCCGAGCCCCCCCGGTAAGGGCGGGACGGGGAGCGGGGAGCTGATGCCGGGCCCGGTGGCACCGGGAGGAGGTTGCTGGGCAGGGGACGACCGGCGGGGACACTCCCGGGTTCAGCACCGGCGGCCGGACAGCGGCACCGGGGCAGAGCACCCGGTGGGTTGGGGACAAACCCCTCTGTCACTGCTCCAGCCCCGGGATGTCCGCTCTGATCGCTGTCTGTCCCTGTCACCCCCCAACACTCCAGTCCCCACTGTCCCCACCACACTGTCCCCATCACCGCCATCCCCATCACCCCCGTTAGCACAACCCATCCCTGTCCCCATCCTGCTCACCCCCTCCTTGTCCCCATCCCGTGTCCCAGCCAGAGCCACCACATGGCTGGCCTGCCCCTGCCCGAGGTGACCTCCGTCCCTCCCGCGGTGGCTCGGGCCCGGCTGTGCTGCTGCAGGGCTATTTTTGGGCCATTCCCCCTGTCCCGTGCCTCTCCCAGCCCGGCTTGTGGGGACAGCAAGGAGTTGGCACAGCTGAGGGACATGGCTCTGGTGTCACTTGTCACCCACCCCTGCACAGACACGTGGGGACAGTGACACTGCGATAAGGACTGGCTGTCCTGGGACAGGGACTGGCTGCCAGCCAGCACAGGGGGACTCTTCCCTCTATCCCACATTCCCTGCTGTCCCTCTGTCCCAGCACCCTTCTGCCCCGATTCCCCACGGTCGTGCTCGGCAATTCCTTGAAAGCAAAGGTGACACCCCCAGGACCCCCATCTGGTGGGTTTTGGGGTCCCCGCCGGTGCTGTCACGGCAGGAGGGTCCTGTTGCTGTCCCTCCTGGCTCCCTGCCGGCTGCTGGATATTTCTGTGACCGTCGGGAACAGCAGGTATCCACATCCTGCTGCATCAGCCTGGGCACAGGCCAGCTCCCACGGCCAGCCCAGTGGGTCCCCCACGGTGTCACTGTCACCAGCTGGACCTCATCCTGCTGCTCCCTGTGCCGCTCGGGAGTGGCTCCAGGAGGGGACAGCACCAGGGAGGGGCTGGGGCTCGGTGTGGGGTGGGTTTGGCTCTCACAGGTCGCTCAGGGGCACCGTGGCATGTCCACACCACGAGTCTGGGATGCTTCAAGCTCAGCGGTGCCCCTTGGTGGCACCATGGCACAGCCACGCTGCAAGCTCAGGATGCTCCACGCTCAGCTGTGCCCCTCAGTGCCACCACGGCATGTCCACACTGCGTGCCCGGGATGCTCCACGCTCAGCAATGTCCCTCAGTGCCACCACGGCACATCCACTCCGTACATCTGGGTCCCTGGGGGCTCCGCGGGGTATTTTTCCGCGTGTCCAGGCAGAGCACCCCTGCCCTTTCAGGAGCAGCTGCCGCCTCGGGGACAGCAGGGTGGCCGGTGGCACCGGGCCAGCGAGGGGCCACGTGCCCGGGCCGCCAGGCACACCGGGGGGGGACCCGCTCCCTGCGCCGGCTGCCGGAGCCAGACAGTTGTTTAATTTCCCAGGCGCAGGGCGGGAGGGGGATGGAAAGTTTCCCGGGGCTGCCGGGGCCGGGACGGCCGCACGCTTCCTGCTCCGCACCGGGGGCAGCGGGGCCTCGCCGCCCGCCCGGGGGTCCCTGAGCCGGGCCATGCTGCCCACCGCGCACTGCTCGCCGGGGGCTTCTCCGGCGGCGTCCCCCCGCAGTTCGCCCCGCAATTCCCCCGTCCTCTTCAGGAAGCTCCTGATGAACCAGAGCATCCGCCTGCAGCGGCGCTTCACCGTGGCGCATCCCCTCTGGTAAGGGGGGGACGCTGGTGGGTCCCCGCGGGGGGGTGGCACTGGCTGTGCTGCCGGGATGGGGGCAGTGGCCCCCCCGGAGTTGTGGCACGTCCTCAGGGCTGCGGGCCCACGGGGACGAGGAGGGGACAGCGGGTGTCCTCACACGGCCAGAGGCTGAGGCGGGCAGGGGGAGCGGCTGGACGAGCGGGGCTGAGCACGGACACACTCACGGCAGCGATGGGCAAGCAGGGACCCCCGGGGGGTGGCCCGGTGGGGACGGAGGGGGACACCAACCCCCCCACCGCGGCTCCTCCCTGCCCGCCCCGCCTCGCAGCTCCGTGGGGTTGGTTTTGGGGTCTCCCGGGTACCTGCGTGGGCACCGTGAGGCTCAGCACATCCCTCCTGAGCAGCGACAACAACTATTTATAGCCGCCCCGGCCACCCCCCCCCCCGGCCCCGGACACCGCTCGGAGGTCATTAACGCCGAAACGCCGGGGGTTAATTGGGCACCGGCCCCGTGGCGGGGGCTCGTGTCCCCCGGGGCTGTCCCCTGCGGTGGCAGCGGGGTCAGGGGTGGTGGCACGGGGCCGGGAACAGACGCGGGCATCACCCGGCGGGGCCGTCGGAGGGACAATGCGGCTTTGTGTCGCCGGTACCATCGGGGATGGGAAGGCGAGGCAGGAAAACAAGGGGCTGCGGGATGGCATGACGCGGTGCCGGCTGGCACTGCCACTGCCGGGGACGGCCGCGCCACAGCGAGCGGGGCTGCCGGAGGGGACGATGCTGCCGGGCAGCCGGTGCCCGTCCCGGAGGCACTCCTGCATCGGGTAGGTGCTGCGCTCCCGAGGGGACACGCTGGCCACAGTGCCATCTGCGCTTTCCGGGTGCTCTGGGGTGCCTTGTCCCCTTCCCCACGGCGGTGGCGGCTGCGGGAGGGGACACGAGCTGGATGGCCCTCGCTGTGTCCCTCTTGCGTGCAGCCTTTCCCATGACCCTGCGGCCAGCAGTGCAGGAGGAGGGGTGAGGCGGCCGCGGCCAGCTCGGGGACACTGCGGGGTCACCGTCCCGGCCCCCTGTCCCCCCGTGGATGCACACGGCTGCCAGGTGACTCTGATCGGGGTGCCCCTGGGCTGCCGCCAGCATGTCCCCAGGGGCCAGGGCTTGGCTTTCGCGTCGGTTTCTGTCCTTCGATGTCCCCTGGCTCCGTGCCGTGGCTGGGATATTGTCCCCTCCATGGGACACAGCACCCCGACACGGGGCTGATGGAGGCTTTGGGGCTTTGGAGGACTTGGGACCACCGTGCTGGTGACAGGTAGGGGAAGGGACAGGCAGGAGCCAGCCCTTCCTGGGGTCTCTGGAGCTGGGAGCTTCAGGGCAGAGGGTCCTGTCCCAGCTGGGTGACATGGGACAGCCTGGCTCTGCCAGTCAGTGTCCCAAATTCCAGACCCGCTATGCCAGCAGGGAGCTGAGAGTCCATGTGCACAGAGCTGTGCCCGTTCTCAGCTGCAGGTGGAGGAGCCAGCAGGGCCAGGCTGGGCAGTGGCAGTGTCACCACAGGGGTCACCAAGCCAGAGTGTGCTGGGCTGAGCGGGACAGTGGCACAGAGAACCTGACATCCCCTGGGCTGAGGTCCCTGTGCCACCCGCCCGGTGCCAGCCTTGTCCCCTGTCCCCTCACAGCTTTGACCTGGAGAATGGCCCCCACGGCCGGGGCGCGCTGGACCCCCAGGCCAGCCCGGGCGCAGGGCTGGTCCTGCAGGGCACCTTCTCGCACGGCCAGCGCCGCGAGTCCTTCCTGTACCGCTCCGACAGCGACTACGACCTGTCCCCAAAAGCCATGTCCCGCAACTCCTCCATCGCCAGCGACCTGTGAGTGTCCCCCCAGCCCACATCCCCTGGGACCCCCTCACCTCCCCTCCCCTCCCGAGGCTCACCTCCCTGTGCTCCCGCAGGCATGGAGAAGACATGATCGTCACACCCTTCGCCCAGGTAGGTGCCACCGCTGTGCCCTGCCCGGGAGGGGACACTGCCTGCGCCCAGCACCGGGCTGGGTGTCCCGGGGGGGTCCGCCCGACCCCAGCCTCCTGTCGCCCCCCAGGTCCTGGCCAGCCTCCGTACTGTCCGCAGCAACCTGACCCACCTCCAGGAGCGCGGTGGCATCAAGTGAGTCGGGAGGGTGGGATGGCGAGAATGTCACCCGGGTGGGGACCCCAACCCTGCCCCCGCTGTGGGGTCCCTGCCGCTCAGCCCCCCGTGTTTGCCAGGCGAGGATCGAGCAGCAGCCTGCCCTCGGGAAGCAAGGCCAGCCTCTCTGGTGAGTGCCAGGGGACGCCGGTGGGGAGGCTCTGGGGCGAGCTGGCTGTCCCCATGTCCCCAGGGTGTGTCCCGCCATGCCCCGGGGGGTTCAGCAACCCCCCCCCCAAGCCAAGGCAGAGCTGCGGCTTTGCCCTTTGGGATCCATGTCTGGTTTTCGGCAGCTCCTCCCGCCTGGCCGCCCTTCGCGGCGGTGGAAAAGCTCCCGTTGACGTCAAACCTTCCATTAATAAAAGCCCGGCGGTGAGCGGGGCCCCGCGGGAGCCCGGCTGCCCCCGGGGCTGGCTGTCACCCCACGGGACAGCGTGGCACGCCGCGTGCCGGGGCTGCCACACCATGGGGACACTGCGACGGGCCTGAGCCCCGCTGCCCAGGGATGCTTGACCCCGACCCCCGCGTCCCCCCGTGCCCCCGGCCGCCCCGCTCGGGGGGTGCTGTGACCCCCCACGCCGGCGAGCCCCGGGGTTTGGTGTGGCATCAGCCCCCCCGTGCCGGGTGGCCGCGCTGCTGGCGGGTCCCTTGCCAAGCTGGCGGGTGTCCCCAGCAGAAGATGCCCACCAGAAGCTCTCGCGGGAGACCCTGGAGGAGCTGGACTGGTGCTTGGACCAGCTGGAGACGCTGCAGACCAGGCATTCGGTCAGCGAGATGGCCTCCAACAAGGTAAGGGTCGCTGTCATGGTCAGCCTGGAGGGCATGGGGACCTCAGAACCCCCCCAGGCTGGGCAGCTGGGGGTCCTGCCAGCCCCCCACACCACTGAGCTGCCCACTGCCCACAGTTCAAGCGGATGCTGAACCGAGAGCTGTCGCACTTGTCGGAGACCAGCCGCTCCGGGAACCAGGTGTCCGAGTACATCTCCAGAACCTTCCTGGGTGAGGACCCCCCACCCCAGGGTGGCAGCAGGGTGGGCTTCGTGTCCCCAGGGACCTGGGGTGCCCACAGGGATGATGCCAGGGGAGGGTCACACCTGCTTTTTGTGGAGGAATGGAATGGGGGCACAGGGGGTTTTCCCAGTGGGGTTTGCTGCCTTGAGGGTGTCACAGCCTTTGTCTTGGCTGGGAGTGCTGGTGTATACTGGTGTATACTGGTGTGTGCTGGTGTGCCTGGAGGAGTGTCCAGGGGTCTCCTGGCAGATGTGTGGCCTGTGGAGGGGGTGAGGGAAAGCGCTGCAGCCCCCCAAATTGTCGCAGAGTGACCTATGCCATGTCATCAGTGTGACCGGGGGGGATGCTGGCAGTGGAATTTGGGATCCCACCCTGCTCACAGTCCCCGTGTCACCCCAGACAAGCAGCACGAGGTGGAGATCCCCTCAGCACTGGCCAAGGACAAGGAGAAGGAGCGGAGGAAGCGCCCCATGTCCCAGATCAGCGGCGTCAGGAAGCTCAAGCACAGCTCCAACCTGGCCGCCGCCGGCATCCCCCGTTTCGGGGTGCGCACAGACCACGAGGCGCTGCTGGCCAAGGTGGGCCCTGGCAGGGGGGAACCACCCCACCACGGGGTCCCCAGCGCCGGTGCCCCATGGATCTCTGTCCCTCTGGTCCCCAGGAGCTGGAGGACACCAACAAGTGGGGGCTCAACGTGTTCAAAGTGGCCGAGTACTCAGGGAACCACCCGCTGACCGTCATCATGTACAGCATCTTCCAGGTGAGCATCCCACTGCGATGTCCCTGTCCCTGTCCCCGAGCCCGGATGGGGACGAGCCACCTCCCCCCTCCCCGCAGGAGAGGGACCTGATGAAGACCTTCCGCATCCCCGTCAACACCTTCATCACCTACATGCTGACGCTGGAGGATCACTACCACGCCGACGTGGCTTACCACAACAACCTGCACGCCGCCGACGTGGCACAGTCCACGCATGTCCTCCTCTCCACACCTGCCCTGGAGGTGATCCCTTGTCACCTGAGGTCACCTAGGTGTGCCTGGCAGGGCTACAACGTGTCCCCAACACCTTTTCCCACCATTCCTAGGCTGTCTTCACGGATCTGGAGATCATGGCTGCCATCTTCGCCAGCGCCATCCATGATGTTGACCACCCTGGGGTGTCCAACCAGTTCCTCATCAACACCAGTGAGCTGGGGTGCAGGGATGTGGCTGGGGGATAACGGGGGACCCCAGAGGTCACCCCGGGGTGACCAGTGCCATCTCACAGACTCGGAGCTGGCGCTGATGTACAACGACGCCTCGGTGCTGGAGAATCACCACCTGGCTGTGGGCTTCAAGCTCCTCCAGGAGGAGAACTGCGACATCTTCCAGAACCTGAGCAGGAAGCAGAGGCAGACGCTCCGTAAAATGGTCATCGACATGGTATGGCAGGGCTGGACCACCCCAGGGTGGGGGTCTGGGCTGAGGGGTCAGGCTGAGCCCCATTCCCACCTCACCCTGCCCAGGTGTTGGCCACAGACATGTCCAAGCACATGAACCTGCTGGCGGATCTGAAGACCATGGTGGAGACCAAGAAGGTCACCAGCCTGGGGGTGCTGCTGCTGGACAACTACTCTGACCGGATCCAGGTGGGAACACGGCTGGGAATCCTTCCTGGCACTGCAGGTGTCCATCCAGGCTCTGGCCTGCCGGGATGTCCCATTTAGTGCCACCACCCTCCCAACCCCAACTGGGGCACCGAGTGAGTTCCCAGCACAGTGTGGGTGGCCCTGGGGGACAGAGGGCACGGTGTCTGTGTCCGCAGGTCCTGCAGAACATGGTGCACTGCGCTGACCTCAGCAACCCCACGAAGCCGCTGGAGCTCTACCGGCAGTGGACCGAGAGGATCATGGAGGAGTTTTTCCAGCAGGGAGACCGGGAACGGGAGAAGGGCATGGAGATCAGCCCCATGTGCGACAAGCATACGGCCTCCGTGGAGAAGTCCCAGGTGGGGTGGCAGTCTGGGGACAGGGCAGGGACACAGGACAGGGCAGGGGACTCAACTCTGCCTCCCCCCAGGTGGGATTCATCGACTTCATCGCCCACCCGCTGTGGGAGACGTGGGCAGACCTGGTGCACCCCGACGCGCAGGAGCTGCTGGACACGCTGGAGGACAACCGGGAATGGTACCAGAGCATGATCCCGCGCAGCCCCTCCCCTCCGCCCGAGGGCCCCGCGCTGTCCCCTGCCACCACCGACAAGTTCCAGTTCGAGCTGACGCTGGAGGAGGAGGAGGAGGGCGAGTCGGACACGGAGCTGGAGGGAGCCGAGAGCCCCCTGGACGAGGACAACAGCGGCTCCAAGACGCCGGGCACGGATGACTCGGAGTCGGCCGACACCAAGCGCCTGTCCCCCGGCCCCGGGGACCGGGACTCGCCTGTGCCCCGCCCCAGGGACGTGGATAACCGGCGGGCGCTGGAGGGGACGCTGCCAAAGGACGGTGGCAGCGGGTGCTCCGTGCCAGGGCCCGAGGGCAGCCAGGGGCTGTGCCTGGACACCGAGGGCAACGTCACATTTCTGTCCCTGGGCACGTAGCGGCACTGGCCTGCGTGTCCCCTCGCTGCCGGGGGATGTGGGACTGGGCACTGCCCCGATCAGTGCTGGGGACAGTGGGGAGCTGGCACTGGGGAGCACTGGCACTGCAGGGACACCGAGGCACCCAGGTTGTGCCCCGTGCGGGAGCTGGGCAGGTCCTGACAGGCACAAGGACGCTGCTGTCTTCTCCCTGCTCCCATCGGCTGCTGGGAAAGGTCCTTGCTCCCTTCAGACAGGGCGTGGGGACACCGTGCTCCGGCCCCAGCCCAGCCCTGGGGACATCACGCCCCGCAGGGCTCCAGGAAGGAGCATTCCAGCACCTTTCCAGGTGTTCCCTCGCAGCACAGCAGCCCCGTGGTGGCACGAGGTGGGCGAAGGGTGCTGGTGACACCCCCAGCATGAGGCACCCCCAGGCAGCGGGCACGGCACGGGCACGACTCCGCGGGTTATTTATTTGGGGATAGGTTCACTTTTTAAAGCCTTTTGTAGCTCACTTTTTACTGCGAGCCTCTCCGAGGCTCCCACACGTCTTAGGGGCGGAAAGACGCATTTTTTGGGGCGGAAAGCTGCATTTCTACTCAGTGATCACTCAAAATGCCATTTGTATTTCACATTTCGGACCCTGGCGGGTGCTGTCACCCCCCCACGTCTCCGGTGTCCCGCCCGGGGCAGGGTCCTTTGGGATTCTCCCTTCACCTTCCAGAGATTAAACCCGGTTTGTTCCACCCTAAACCTGAGCCTTGTAAGCGCCTCTTTGTGTCACGGGAGCCGCAGCCAATGTCCCCAGGGAGCGGCGTGGTTGGTGGCCCTGTCTCCCGCCGGGCACCGGGCAGGGCTTGGCTCTGCGCTGGAACAAAAGCGAGCTCCTCCCTGGAAACGCCGATCCATCACTGGCAAACACGACCTGCTAAGGTAAATATTTAATCGCCGGCTTGGCGCGGCGTGGAGCCCGTTCGCGGCTCTTCCGCATTGCTCCCAACGGTGATTTATCTCCACAAACACGTCCCCACCCGTGGCACTGCCCTGGCACGTGGGGCGCTCACCCCCTGCCCGCCCGGCGCTCCCCTGGCAGCAGCACAGCCTCGGGGGATGGATGGTTCTCTCCCAGACCGGACATTTTCCAGGGCTTGGCCCTGCACAGGGTGGTGGTGGTGGCTCCGTGCCATCCCTGGTGGGTGCTGGATGTCATTCCATGTCTCCCCGTGTTGGTAGGGATCGGCCAAGGCTTTGTGATTCCAGAACCCCTCGAGTGCAGATCCATCCCAGACTCTGCCGGGCTGGAGCAGGACAGGAATTGGTGGAAAAAACCCTTTCCCCCCCTCCATTCCTGGCCGAGGGGCTGCAGCACGAGGAGGGCAGTGGGGCAGTGACCTGGGGGAGCCAGAATCCATCCCCGCGGCTGGGTCCATCCCAAATCCTGGATCCATCCCTGACCCCATGGCTGGGTCCATCCCTGCCCCCTGATCACCCTGATCACAAATGCCGGACTGTCCGTGCCACCCTGCTGTTGCTGTGGTCAGTGGTCAGTGTCCCCACTGCCCAGCCACTGCCCACCCCGTCCGGCTCGCTCCTCCCGGGGCTGTGGGTCCGGGATGAGCCCGGGCAGGGCAAACAGCTGCACCGGGACGGAGTCCATGGAGCCCCCCGGGCGGGGCAGGGCAGGGCAGAGCCCAGGAGGCTCCCGGGGCCCCGGGCAGGGCAGGCAGGGCAGGGCGGTGCCGCTGCCCCGGGGCCGCCATATGCTGCCGGCCCTAATCCCCGCTGGAGCCTCAGGGCGAGGGAGGACATGGCCGCCCACCTGCGCACCAGCTCAGCGCCAGCCGCCCTGTCACGGGAAGGAGCAGGCTGCCCGCGACTGCAGGCCTGCGGGAGGCGTCGCGACAGGGCGCCATGTCGCGACAGGGAGGCTGTCAAAGCTCGCCCCCCGTGTGAGCGGGAATGGTTCGCCCCACACCCCCGCCGCGCAGGTGGTGGTTCAACCCGCGCCCCGCAGCGCGCGGCCGGACCGCACCACCGCGCCGTGCCGGAGGAGGGGGCGGCGCCCACCACCGCGGCGGGAGGGGGGTCTCCTCCCCCCCATCCACCCGCTGTCCGTCAGAGCGCGCCGCCGAGCCAATCAGCGCCGCGCTCCGGGGCGCGCCCGTGACGTCAGGGCTCATTTGCATAGAGAACCCCGCCCCTCAGCCTACGTCACCCGGGCTCCGCATCTGCTGCAGTCGCTGCGGGGAGGAGGCGGCGGCGCGAGAGCGGCAGAGGTGAGACCCCCCCCTTCACCGGGACCCCCATCGAGACCACCCCACGGTGACACCCCCGCAGGGACACCCCAGCACCCCCTCCGCAGCCCCCCGGCACCGGGAGGGGAGGGGCGGCTGCAGCGGAGGAGGCGGGAGGCGGGGGGGGGGATGATGATGATGATGATGGATGCGGCGCGGGGGGGGCTGCGCAGGGCCCGGGGGGGTCTCGGTGCGGCGGGGACCGAGTGGGTGCAGCGGGGTAAGGCCTGCGGGGTGGAGCAGGGGGTGACCCCCTCCCCATCATGACCGTGCGCACCCCCGTTCAGCGCCCTGACCCCCCCATCGGCTCCCTGACCCCCCCATCGGCACCGTGACCCCCTCCCCGCAGCACTCCGCACCCCCCAATCAGCACCCTCCGCACCCCCCCAGCACCCCGAACCCCTTCCTTGCAACACTGCACCCCCCAACCAGCATGCTGACCCCCGTCAGCACCCTGCGTCCCTCCTCTGCATTGCCCTGCACCCCCCATGAGCCCCCCCATCATCCTCCCCTCCATCAGCGCCCTGAGCCCCCCAGCAGCACCCTGCACCCCCTCCCTGCAGCGCCCTGCGCCCCCCGGAGCCCCCTGCATCCCTGTGCTCCATCCCGCATCCCCCGCTCCACCCTCTGCCTGGGCGAGCAGCCACCTCTGTGCCCCTCTGCCTGGTGTCACTGTCCCCACGGCGCCCTGTGCCACCCCACGGCTCCGTGTCACCGCGCTGGCCGCGGCATGCGGGGGCACCGCCGCCGGTGCCATTTTGTCGGGAAGATGCGGGAGAGGCTGCGGCGCCCCGGCCGCACCCCCAGCGCCACGGCAAATCCGGGGAGCCGCGGCAAATCCCGGGAGCCACGGCAAATCCCGGGAGCCACGGCAAATCCCGGGAGCCGTGACAAAGCCTGGGAGCCGTGACAAATCTCCGGAGCTGTGGCAAACCCCCGGAGCCACGTGCCCCACATTTACCGTGGACATGCCGTGGGGTCGCTGCGCTGGGGGTGACGGGAGGTGGCCTCTCTGAGTGACCCATGGATGGGTGACCATCACCCATCTTGAGCCAAAATACACCAGATCCGTGCCTGTGGCACTGGGGAGCAGCTCTGAGCCAGGCCTGGCACTGCTGAGCTGCGGCCGCTGTCACAGCCTGTCCCCCACCTTGCAGATGGCGTCCGCTACCGACTCCCGCTATGGGCAGAAGGAATCCTCGGACCAGAACTTCGACTACATGTTCAAGATCCTGATCATCGGCAACAGCAGCGTGGGGAAAACCTCCTTCCTGTTCCGGTACGCCGACGACTCCTTCACGCCCGCCTTCGTCAGCACCGTCGGCATCGACTTCAAGGTCAAGACCATCTACCGGAACGACAAACGCATCAAGCTGCAGATCTGGGTGAGGAGGGAGACCCTCGGGGTGCCCCTGTGGGGTGTGGGGGAGTGGGGTGGTGGTCAGTGAGGGGTGAGGGTGTGGGATGATGGTTTGGCGGTGTGGGGGGTGATGGTCGCTGTGGGGTGATGGTCAGTTGGGTGGTGGTCAGTGTGGAGGTGTCCCACCGGGGTGATGCCAGGGTGGGGGTGGATGTGCCCCCATGGACCTGGTGGCCCTGGGGGTGTCACTGCATGCCCAGGGGTGACATTGTGCTGTCCCCTGTCCCCGGGCAGGACACGGCCGGGCAGGAGCGATACCGCACCATCACCACCGCCTACTACCGTGGGGCCATGGGCTTCATCCTCATGTACGACATCACCAACGAGGAGTCCTTCAACGCCGTGCAGGACTGGTGAGCACCACGAGGGGCTCTGGGCACCCCAAACCTCCCCTCCCCACACCTCTCATCCATCTTTTCCTTCCCCAAGGTCCACCCAGATCAAGACCTACTCCTGGGACAACGCCCAGGTGCTGCTGGTGGGGAACAAGTGTGACATGGAGGACGAGCGCGTGGTCTCCTCGGAGAAGGGCCGCCAGCTCGCCGAGCACCTGGGTGAGTTGGGGAGGGGGGACACCCCGCCACGGCCGCCAGCCCACAATTAATTTAATTAAGGGCTTAATTCCCTCCCTGTAATCGCTCCGCTCCGACACCGGTGTTGAGTTGGCACCCAGTGAGAAAACCACGGAGTCACCGAGGCATTGGGGGGGTTTATTGCACACCTTAAACCCTCTGAGGGAGGAACTGGGGGGGTCTGTGGGTGGGAAAAATGGGATTTTGTGGGTGGGGGAAGGTTGCAAACTCTTTAAATATTTAATGAGAGGAGGAGCAGCCGCACGAGGTCTGTCGCAGGGCCGGAGCGTTGATGTGTGTGCGTGTCCCTTGTCCCTCTGTGCCCCCCCACGGCGTGTCCCCACCGCAGGGTTTGAGTTTTTCGAGGCCAGCGCCAAGGACAACATCAACGTGAAGCAGACCTTCGAGCGGCTGGTGGACATCATCTGCGAGAAGATGTCGGAGTCGCTGGACACGGCCGACCCCGCGGTCACCGGGGCCAAGCAGGGCCCCCAGCTCACGGACCAGCAGGCCCCCCCTCACCAGGACTGTGCCTGCTAGGGGCCAGCCCCCCCAAAATCCCCCAAAAACCGGTCAGTGCACCCCAACCCCCCCCCGAGCTCCTCCTCTTGGGGGTCCCGCCGGGGCTTTTGCTGCTGATACCTCCGAAAGGGCTGCGGCCCCTCTAGGAGCCCCCCAACCCCAATTCATTAGGCTGTGCCCCCCACCCCTTAATTTATTTTTAAGCCTGGGCTGGTAGAAAACTCCCCCCCACCCCATTCTGCTTTTAATCACTGTCAAGAAACCATCACCCCCAGCCCCATCTCCCCCTGGTGACCCCCTGTCCTGGTGCCCCTCACCCTTTTCCCTGCTTTGTGGACCCCCTGCCCTGCTCTGGAACCCCTGTCCTGGGGATCCCCCTGCCCTGGGACCCCCTCCCAGCGTGTGGGTGCTGCGACAGGACCCTCAAAACCCCCCATCCCACCCTCAGCTCCCCTCTACCCCGAGAGCTCCTGGCGGAGGGAGCTCTCTCTGCCCGGCTTTCCTGCCCCTCCAGCTGGATGGATATTTCCTGACTCTTGTTTATTTGTATAAATAGATGCTAATTTATGCTCCCGCCGTCTTCCTCCTTGTACATACAGAAATTCCTTGTAAATAGGCGTAGGAAGTGACGCTGTGCGCGTGACCTGCTGTGCTGTGGCCGTGGTGGTGCATTTATATATATATATATTCGGATTTTTCTTTTATTTTTTTTTTTCTCTCTCTCTCTCTCTCTCTCTCTCTCTCTCTCTCTCTCTCTCTCAGTGTGGTAACCTTGCTTGTGAATATCACTTTTAAAAAAAAGAAAAGACAAACAAAACAAAACAAAACAACAAAACTCTTATTATTTAAATAAGATTTAAAAAAGAAAAATTAATTCAATTCGTCAGCGAGGCCGAGCCGACTGGAGCGAATCGGCCCTGGTTTGGGGGAGACTGGGTTGGGCTAGTGGGGGGCAAGCAGGGCTGGGAGCGTGGCTGGTTTGCTCCAGGGATTTGGGATCTCGTGTTCCTGTAGTTCCGTGCTTCTGTGGAGACTGTGAATAAGTGGATATTCCCGTAGCCATGACAGAGCTGCCCTTTATTTATTTTTCCTGGAGCGCTGTGTCTTTATTTTACAGGTTTCCCTCTCTTCCCCCCACCATGATTCCATCTCCTTCCCTCCCCCTTTTCCCCTCTCTTTTTTGTGAAGTTTACTTATGGAAGAGTTACACTGTACTGTACAAATGTCAAAAGTGTCAAAAAGAGTACAATTTCCTAAAAATCACTGTATTAAAAGAAATGTTGTGAAGAAATAAATCGATGCTGATCAGAAGTTCCTCGGGGTCGTTGTGGGCACAGAGGGGACACTGGGATGCTCCCTCTGCTCCGTGTCCGTGACCTCAGAGGAGCAAAATTAATCTGATTTTTTTGATTATCATCCCCCACAGGGCTCCTGCTGCTGCAGAGGGAGGAATTTTGTCCCCCCGGGGATGTGACAGCAGGGACCAGTGCAGAAAATTAAGGCACAACATTAAAAATCAGGAAAAAAAAAAAAAAATCCCATTCAGGCATTTTTCATTGACAGTGGAAATAATTCAGTTCTTGGCTTCTGCAGGGAGTGTCCAGCTTGCCCAGGGCTGGGAGCAGAGGGATGTGATGCTCCAAACTCTGCCAAAATTTGGCTGCAGCCCCCCCTTTCCGCCTCCTGAGCGCCGCAGAGCCGACGGGTGCAATCACAGCCCTATTTATAGAGGATCCAGGTGGCTGCAGCCCCCGCCGGGGGGGAAAATGGGAGCTGAGGCAGAGAGGGGGGGAGTGGAGTGATTTTATCCTTGAGCTGGAAGAGAAAAAGCAGGAGGGGAAGGAAGGAGGAGATGCAGGGAGAGCAGAGGGGCAGCTGGAGGGAATGGTGGAGTGGTTTGGGTTGGAATGGTTGAGATAAAGCTGGTCCAGTGCCATCCTGGCCCTGGGCAGGGACACCTTCCACTGTCCCAGGGTGCTCCAGCCTGGCCTTGGACACTTCCAGGGATCCAGGGTCAGCCACAGCTTCTTTGGGAATTCCATTCTCCCCACTCTCACACTGGGAAGAATTTCTTCCCAGTATCAATTTAATGGGGATCCAAGTGGCAGGAAGGTGGAGCAAGGTTTGCTCTGGAGAGGGAACAAATCCAGCCTGGAGCAGCAGGAGGAGCACCAGGACCCTTCCCAGGGGCTGCAGCAGCTCCTCCTCACCCTGGCTCTGTGGACAAATCCCAGAAGAAATCACTTTACAGGTTATCCTGCAAGAAGGGATTGTTACAACCCCAACCCATGGCTGTAATTAGCAGAGGAGTTAATCAGCAGCGGGCACAGGGGGGTCTGGCTCTGACAGTCCCCTCCCTTGGCTGGGTCCATCCACACTGGCCACAATGCCCAGAAATCCATTTGGTGCAGGCAGGAGCCTCGGGAAAGCTCACATCTCCTCTCTAGGCTCCGGCACTGCGCTGGCTCTGCTCGGTGCTGCGGGGCTGGAAAACAGGGATACAATATCGGGATGAGCCAGGCGCTCCCGGGGCCTGCAGGGGGGCTGAGGTGTGGGGCTCACCCGGTGTTTGAGGTAGGACAGGTATGTATCCCAGCCCAGGGTCACCACGTTGACGTAAACCACGCGGTAAGTGGGAGGCACGAAGAGGAAATTCAGGATCTGCGCCGCGGGCCACAAGCACCAGTCAGCCTGGAAAGGAGTGAGGAGCAGCTGGATGAGTCCTGCTGGATCCAACAGGGAAGGGGGAGAGGCTGGGATGGGTGTTACCTTGTAGAGTTCCCAGAATTTCTCCTTCAGCTCGTCCCAGCTCTCCTGGAGGGACTGGCCCTCCAGGGTGCCGATGCCTGCGGGGACAGGCGGGGTCAGTGGGGATGGGAGGGCTGCTCCATGCTGGGAATGTGGATGGGAATTGCCGGGAAATGCCCCAAACCCCTCCCAGTGTGGGCGGGGAGGGCAGCGCCAGCACCAGCCGTAGGGAGGGAGTTCCAGGAAGTGGAAAGTGAAAGGGAAGGCACTGATCTGTCAGGGAGCGGCTGGAGCTGTGTCAGGGATTTGGGATGGAGATCAGGGCAAGGTTCTTCCCCCAGAGGGTGCTGGGGCACTGAATAGGGAACGAGCACAGCCCTGAGGCTGCCAGAGCTCCAGGAGAGTTTGGACAATGCTCCCAGGGTGGGATTTTTGGGGCTGACACTGGGCTGGATGATCCCTGCGGGTTCCTCCCACCTCAGGACATTCCACAACTCCCTAAATCCCACCCCAGCCCAGTGCCACACGTACCCAGGAAGTACCAAGCTCCCATGCCAGGCGATGCCACCAGCTGGTCGATCAGGACTTTCTTCAGCACTGTCCTGAGGCTCCTCACGCCCCGGGCTGGGAAGGCTCTGTCCAGCCAGAGGTACCAGTAGTGCATCAGCGGCCCCAGGCTGCAGCCCACGGCAAACATCCGGCCTGGAAACAACAGATTGGAGGGTTTACACGGGGAGGGCAGGGTTAGGGCGGATTTTGGGAAGGATTTCTTCTCTGTGAGGGTGAGAATGCCCTGGTACAGAGTGTCACTGGATCCCTGGAAGTGTCCAAAGCCAGGCTGGACAGGGCTGGGAGCAAGCTGGGAGCAACCTGTGGCAATGGGATTTAACCAGCCCACCCTGCCCAGTCCTCACCAGTTCGCCCCAGCTGGTACTGGCTCTCGGGCTGCTTGCGGCGGTGCCACTCCTGCTGCAGGGAGTCCCCGGCGGCCAGCAGCCCCCCGCAGCTCAGGGTGTTGGTCAGCAGCAGCAGCCGGCCGGTGAACAGCGACTTCCAGGAGCGCCGGAGCATGCTGCGGGAACACCGCCCGGCCCTGCCCGAGGGCGGAGGGGTCAGCACCGCAGTCACAGCCAGCCTGTGCCCCCGGTTAGCGCTAGGGTACCCTCCCAGTGCCCCCCGGTTAGCGCTAGGGTACTCTCCTCGTCTCCCAGTGCCCCCCAGTCCTCCCCTCAGCGTCCCCCAGTTCTCCCACCCACACCCTCCCAGTCCCCCCATTGCTCCTCCCGCTCCCCTCTGCCGCCACCCCAGTGCCCCCCGTTATCTCTACACCCCTCTACTCACCCCGCCGGGTCCCCAGCGCCCCTCCCAGGGCAGCACCGCGGCTCCCGGTGCCTCCGGTCCCTCCCGGTTCCCCCCGCACTCCCCCCGCCACCACCGGGCGTTACCGCCACCCTCACGGCGTGTCACCTGACAGCTGCTTCCGCTTCCTGCTGCCGCCATGACAGCTACCGAGGCACAGCAGGCCGCCATGACAGCTACCGAGGCACAGGAGGCCGCCATGACAGCTACCGAGGCACAGGAGGCAGCCATGACAGCTACCGAGGCACGGGAGGCCGCCATGACACCCACTGAGGCACAGGCAGCCGCCATGACACCCACTGAGGTAGCTGCTCGTCCAGGTGCTTGTGGTGAGGGGAGATGGCGATGATGTGATGATCCAGGGGGTCCCCGCGGTGGGACAGCCCTGCCCTGTCCCTGACACGCTGGTTTTGGGGCAGCAGGGTGGCTGGAGGGCTGTCACTGCCCTGGGATGTGCTTGTGGAGGTGGCTGTGAGGAGCATCAACAGTGCTGAGGGGGCTGGGATCACCACTCTCGCCACTCTGCCGGTGCCACTGGGGTCCCCCAAGTCTGAGGACACCACCGAGACCCTCCAGGCTGCCCCCAGAGCTTTCAGAATTCTTTGAGAAGCTCCTCTTTGGAGCCTGAACATCAACTCTGTGTCACCTGGGTTGTGAGGGGCAGCAGAAGGGCTCGGGGGACATTGCTGCTCCTCGTCCTGGGTGTTTGTCACTCTCACGGGCATCCTGGCAGGATCTGAGGCCTCTTGCTCAGTGATGTGGGGCATTTGGGACAGCTCTGGCTGTGAACTGGAGGCAGAGATCCCTCATGCTCACTGATGGGTGTTTGTCTGCCAGGATTGTTGTGGGGCAGGAAGGCAAGAAACTCACCAGCTTCTAAAAACATCAGCTTTATTCCAACTCGGAGTGCAGCTGAGGAGCCCTGCTCCTCCTCACACCCCATCCAAACGCCTCCTGATGCTGCGGGACAGGGCTTGGCCAGCCCTATCTGTAGGAATTGGCCTTGTGTTTTGGCAGGAAGGTGAAGCTGGGCGGGACGGGGCCCAGGAGCAGCTCACTGGGAGAAAGACTCAGTCATAGAATCAATCCAGAGATTTTAAAACTCATCCCATTGCACCCCTGCCATGGCAGGGACACCTCCCACTATCCCAGGTTGCTCCAAGCCCTGTCCAACCCGGCCTTGGACATTTCCAGGGAAAGGAAAGACAAGGACAACAACAAACCCAAACTCAAGGAGGGGTCTGTGTTCTGTCCTCAGCTGTCACACAACCCTATGGCTCTATAGGGGCTCTGCCACGTCCCTTTTTAGCAATTTAAATGAAATTTGCTGCTTTATTACCTTATTTTGATCCAGTCATCCACGTTCTGGCTGGCCATGAGTGTCTCCAGGTAGTCCCTCCCCAGGTAGTAGGGTGGCCGCTCGTTGATTTTCTGAGGTAGATGTTCCAATAATCCAACTGGAATGTACCTGGCATGAAATTAAATGTAACAGCAGTGACGGCTGGGGTTTAATTAATTGTTTGAAGATCCTCCTGGCTGGGCAGAGTTACCTGCACAGGAAGGAGAGCCATTCCAGTAGGAATTTCCTGGTTTTCTCCACTCCCTGAGTATCTGACCCCCAGTGCTCGAGGCCATAGTTGGTGAAGTCCTTGAGGATGTCGAATCTCTCACTGGAGGAGATATCCCAGTGTCTCTGCTCCTTGATTTCCGTGAAAAGCCAGGGTTTGATGAGTGCCCCTCTGCAGCCAAAATAAAAAAACAGGATTGTTATTCCCATCACTGATGCTCCTGAAAATTTGAGACACTTCCCAGCACTGATTTCCCAGCAAACTCTGCTTTAAATCTCCTTTTCCACTCCACCAAGAAGCTCCCAATGATACAAATAGATTTTACCAATTTTCAGAGTGGTTTCACTGAGAGGAAAACCTCACGTTTTGGGTTTGTTTATAGTGAGTTTTTTAATCCCTTTTTTAAAAATTTTTTTTAGCTCTTGAACCAACAGAGCTCAGGAGTGAAGAGATACACAGGCACTTGCCTTGCAATCATGATTCCAGAAACTCCCATCTGCATGGCTCGATTTGCATCTTCATAGGATAAAATATCCCCATTTCCTGCCCGGAAAGGAGGGAGAAGCCAGAGGTCAAAGTGATCCGTGAGGACAAGTCAAAGTGAGTTAATCCAGGCATGGGATAAAATACAAAATGGACACAGTGTCCAAGGGCCAGATGGTCCAAAGAGGCTCTGGGGCTCCTGGTTTGGATTCCCAGGGATGTTTCTGATGGATGTTCCCTTACAAGGAAAAGAAGAGCCTTCTGCTCTCCTTCACTCCCAGCTCCCTTCCCTGAAGGTTTAGGGAATTCTGTGCCCCAGAGGGAAGAAAACACCTGGTAAAACCCAAGTGATTTGTGTCCTACCTGTCCCTTCCCTCTGTCACCACATCACCAGGGATGCTCCAACCCTTCCCCCAGCCTGGTGAGCTGGTTTTTTTTCCCATTTTAAGAGGAATTTGAAGTGAGAAGAGTGCCAAAAGAAGCCCCACGTACCGAAGAGAGGCATGGGGCTGGCGATGCGGGCACACTCAGCGATGTACTCCCAGTCAGCACTGCGGGTGTACCTCTGCTCCCGGGATCGGCCGTGGAGCTGGGGAGAGAGCCAGGGACACCTCGCTGGAGAGGCAGGGAGGGACAGGGGAGTGACACTGGGATGGGGGAAGAGAGCCTTGGGATCAGCCTTGGGATCTGTGACACATCTGGGTAAGGGATCCCTTGGGATCTACCTCTGGATCTACCTCTGGATTTACAGCCAGGGGTATTGACAGGTTGGACTGGGCTTGGAGCAACCTGGGATGGTGGAAGGTGTCCCTGCCCATGGCAGGGGTGGAACAGGATGGGCTTTAAGGTCCCTTCCCAAACCATTCTGGGATTCCATCATCATGGACTCAAGGCTCAGGAGCAGGTAGGAAAACACCCTCTGCACCTGGATTTTCCTCTTTTATCAGCAGAGGACACTAAAAGGCAGGGCAAGGTCACCCCCACCTGGTCTCCAGGCAGAATTCCCCAGCCACTAATCCCACACAGCTGTCCCCATACCGTGACCATGGATGCTCCCCACTCCCGGATCCTGGGGATGATTTTGTGAGCCACATTCATCTTTTCCTGCACCCCAGTCCGGATCTTCACCGTCAGTGGGACATCCAGCACCTGCAGAGGTTGGAAGATGAGGCCAGACCAGACTGGGCTCCACCAGCTCACCTCCAGGTGCTCCCAACTCACCGAGTTCATCCCACGGACAATCTGCTCAAACTTGTTGGAGCGAGTCATCAAAGCACAGCCTCCTCCCTGAGGGACAAAACATGGCACAGTCAGGACTTTCCTCTTCCTCACACAGTGGAGAGTCCTTGGAGTTGCTCAGGTATGGCCTGGAGCATCTCAAAGCTTGGAGAAAGTGGGTCCTTCAACTGACAAGAAAACCCCACAGCGCCTTTCCCTCGCAAATCCTGCCAGGCAGAGACAGCCATGCCCTCCTCCTTGAGCACCTTATTCACCTTCTCATTGAGATCTACTGCCCATAATGAACTGGGAGCTCTGGATCAGACTGGAAGGAACAATCAGGCAGCAGGGAATGAGGGAAAAGATGAGGATTCATGAAAGGAAACAAAACAGAATTTCTCACCTTCTTGTAGACCAGGTCGATGGGACAGCCAACGTTGATGTCAACAAAATCCACATCGATTGTCCTGTTCAGGAGCTCTGCACACTTGGTCATCGTGTCTGGAAAGGCTCCCTCCAGCTGCCAGAGGGAAACAGCTTCCCTGAGTTCCAGAGGCAGCTTTTCCCCTGGGAAGCGAGTTATTGGTGGGTTATGGGGTGACAACGCTCACCTGCACCCCGAAAATGTCCTCGGTGTGGTGGCGTTTGAGCAGAGCCCACTCGGAGGACTGGCCCTGCAGCAGGTTGGTGCACACAGCCATCTCCCCACAGGTGACATCTGCCCCGAAGCGTTTGCAGATCCGTCGGAAAGGGAGGTTTCCACACTGCCAGGGATGGGAGGGACACGGATTGTCAGGAGATCTGCTCTGTTCCCACCGTGTCAGCACCAAATTTTGGCAAAAGGAGGGAGTTATTAACCTACTGTGGTCAGTGGAGCCAAGTAGAGCTTGCCTTGGATTTCCAACTGGAAAAGAGGGATGGAGGAGCAGGTTAGCAGAGCTGAACCAGCAGTGGTTAAGATCATGGAATCATACAATAGTTTGGGATGGAAAGGACTTTTAGGATCATCCAATTCCACGCCCCTGCCATGGGACCTAATCAGGACAGAAGGGAATCTCACCTTTTTCCTCTCACACGGCCGCAGCTTTGTGACATCTTCATCTGTCAGTGGGCCCAGGGTTGGGATGGAGGGAGCATCCTCATCCCCTGGGGAGTTCTGCAGGGTTTCTGGTTTGGGAGCATCCTCATCCCCTTGGGAGCTCTGCAGGGTGTCTGGTTTGGGATCCTCTCCCTGCTCCTGCAGCACAGGGCTGTCTCCCAGGCCCTCCTGGGGTGCAGTGCAGTTGGACCCCTCTGTGGAGCCCCCTGTGGCTTTCCCTCCCTTCCCACCACGAAGCCCACGGAGGAACTCCTCAGCCTTCTGGAAGCTGAACTTCCTCTTGCGCAACTGCTGCTGGAGCTCCTTGGAGAGGCTGTTCCTCACCAGCAGCTTCCCTTCCCACTGCTGGGCCAGGGCGGCGTTGACCAGGTTCTGGTGGCCGTCCCCGAGGTGGGCCTGGCCGAAGCGACAGGTGACACCGTAGGGACAGCGGCCGAAGGTGTCAAAGAGGACACAATGCTGGCCAAGGTCAGCTGGTTTCCCCGCCAGGTACTCAGACACGTCGTGCAGGAAGCGGCAGCGTGACCCGAAGTGGCACTGCCCGGCACAGCCCTGGGGACAACACGGAGCAGGGCAAGGTGGAGATGGACCAGCAGAGCCCAGAGCTGTTCTGAGCACCTGAGATCCCCAGGTGAGGTTGGGAATGCAGCCAGGAATGTGCTGCAGGAGGGGAGTGATGGACATGTTTGGGGTGTTTTAGTGCTGCTGCTTCAGGGAAGGTGATGCTTCACTTGTCCCACCCAGCTCATCCCATGTCATCCTCTCCCAGCTGGTTTTTATGGGATCCCAGACTGGTTTGGGTTGGAAAAGACTTTAAAACTCATCCTGTCCCACCTTCCACTATCCCAGGGTGCTCCAAGCCCTGTCCAGCCTGGCCTTGGACACTTCCAGGGTTTGGACAGCCACAGCTTCTCTGGGCACCCTGTGCAAGAGCCTCCCCACCCTCCCAGGGAGGAATTCCTTCCCAATATCCCATCCAACCCATCCAGAGCAGGGCCCTGTGCCCCACCTGTGTCACCGAGGGGCACAGCCTGTTCTGCTCGTAGTGGTTGGGTTTCATACACGGGCGGCTCTTGTTCTGCCCCCGGGCTCTCTTCTTCTCCGGACGCTCCTTCTCCTCCTCTCCAGCTTGGCTTTCCCCATCCTGGCTGAGCTCCTCGGCCTTCAGGCGCTTGGCTGGGGGTTCACTCTGGGAGTCGCAGACCTGTTCCTCTTCCTTCTTCTCCTCCTTTTCCTCCTCCTCCTTCTCCTCGCCCCCTGCCCGCAGGTAGGCGTGGAACTGCTCCTTGGAGGTGAGGAACCTAGGGGAAGGGGAGTGGAAAAACGGGTCAGGAGGGAGTGTTTAGGGGATCTGGGCATGGACTAGGGGGAATATGGAGGGGTCGGGAATGTACTGGGGGGATTTTTGGAGGGGTCGGGAATGTACTCGGAGTGGGAGATGGAGAGATCGCGAATGTACGGGGGGTTTATGAAGACATCGGGCACGTACCGGAGAGGGTCCTGAAGGGACCAAGCCCGTACTGGGGAGGTTATGGAGGGCTGGGGCACGTCCCGGGGGTGTTAAGGAGGGGCCGGGCAGCGCCGAGGCCGCAATCCCGCACTCACCGGGCTCGAACCGGCGCCACGCCGGGCGCCACCACCGCTGCCATGCTGCCGCGCGCGGCGATGACGTCGTGGCGGGGCGGGGGCACGTGACGCGGCGCGCGCGCGGCGGGAGGTATAAAAAGCCCGGCCGCCGAGCGCTCCCCTCACAACGGCGGGAGCCGCGGATGAGTGCGGTTGGGCCTTTGAAGGGTTCACAGCCCCTCATGGCCGTCAGGGCTGCCCAAGCAGGGCGAGAAGGCCAGGGCGCAGCCCTTGTACCAGGGAGAAGCTCCTTAAGGCTTCTCTTTGGGGACGCGCGGGTGTTAGGGGTCCACGTTAATGGGGTCAGAGCTGCTGCCCCAGGCCTGGCCCCTGAGGGCGGGCATGGCTGGAATGATCCTGAGATCACTGCCTTCCATTTGTGACTGAGCGGCACCATGTCAGGCAGACACACAGAGTGGCACATTGTCTTCCCTTGAACGATTCCCTGGTTTTGGGGTGCACGTCTGGCTCTCCTGCCTCCTCACAGCTGTCAGGGAGAGGATGAAACTCTGCAGAGGTGTAGGATACTTGGTAAGGGTTTTCTTTTATTTTTAGGGTTATTTTTAAGCAGTAAACACAATGACTGGCTGCACAGTGCTAAAGGGATGAACCAGCTCTTGCTTATGAGCTTCCTGGAGTGTTCAAGCCGCCCTTGCCTTTGGTCTGTGGTGGAAGTTTGGGCTGAAAACCAAATTAACACATCAAGCGTCGTGTGTTTGACCTTTTCTCCCTCACCTGTAGCTGCCATGTCTCCCCTGTGTTTGGGCCACTCTTTACACGTTCTCCTGATCCACAACCCCTCCGTGGTCCTCCCTCCCAGCCTGATGTGTGACCAAGAGAGATGCTGGGGTGAGGGGGCTGATGTCTCACGGGTGACGTATTTGGAGCTCTCCTGGATGACGTTTCCTTTCCAGCTCCATCATCTCCACAGCCCCGTTTGACTCACGCTTGGCCGGGGCTTTTCGGGTGAGAAAAGGCTGTGAAATCCAAGTGAAGCACGACCTGGGCTCCATCCTTCCAATCCCACACCCTGTGCTTGTTTATGGGCACTGCAGGGTTGTGGGGTGGAGGTAAAACTGCACGTGGGGCTTGAATTCCGGTGTTTTCCTGCTTTAGCACGGTTCTTCCCAGATCCTCCATCAGAACTGGCTTTTGGGAGGAGCTGGAAGGCCGGTGGGTGCTCCTGCTCCTGCTGCTGCCAAGGGTGGGCAGGTTGCACGGTGGAGCCTGTGGGAAGAGCTTTGGGCTGATTGGGTGTTAATTAGTTTTGGAGTGAAGTATGAGGAATGCAAAATACTATTTTAAGCTTCAGCTTGGTTGGAGGAAGGAAGGAAGGAAACGAGGCTCGGGGGATTAATGAAGTGATTTCACTGCTGTTTTTGTGGGGCAATAAGCCCGAAGTCAGAGTGCTTTGGGCTGGCTGCACCCGGCTGAGGTCAGACTTCAGCACTGAATCCCTGCTCGGGGCACTGGCTCAGCAGCTTTACGAGGCTGAGCCTTGGATGAGCTTCCCAACAAACCCTTTTCCACATTGGACAGGGCTTGGAGCAACCTGGTCTAGAGGAAGATGCCCCTGGCCATGGCAGGGGGTGGGAATGGGTGGGCTTTGAGGCTTCTTCCAACCCAAACCATTCCGTGACTCTCTGCTAGGTGTGGAGAGGTGCTGCTCTTGTCTCCTTCATCTTTCCACCCCTTCAGGTCATGCTGAGGTTGGAAAAAGAGCCAGGGGAACGAGGAGCTGGATAAATGTGGGGTGAATACAGAGTTTGGAAGGCCAGAGCTGTCACTCCCACATCCTCCAGCAGCACTAAAGCAGCTTTAGAGAAAACTAATACCCACAAACTCACTGGGAAAGGCCAAGGCAGGAAAAAGGGAAAGGTTGATTACAGGAAAGTGGGATATAGATACAGGGAGAACTAAGTCAGGAAAAGTTCAGCTCCTTCAAGGTCCAAGTTAAACATGTATTAATGAACCTGCCCCTTCCACAGGCTCCCACACAAAAGTCGGATGTGTCAAGCCCTGGGGTCTGGCTACCACACCAGGAATTAGCCAGAAAATGAGGTTCTGTAGCAGCCCCAAGAGCAGCCCCACAGCTGCCACGAGGAGGGAGATTTGGTGCTGAATGTTGTGACAAGCTCTGCTGGTTCATGGGGTGCCTGTCCCAGGTGTGGGGTTGGATGTGTGGGAAGGTGGCTGGGGCTGGGAGTGAACCTCCGGCTCCTGTCCTCTGCTCACACCAAATCCATTCCTCATGTGTTGTCTCCTCTTTTATCCGGTCTTGTTTCAGCAGCACAGCTTCCAGCCTTCTGCAAAGGAGACTATTCCCATCGCTCATAAATCTCCTATCAGGAAGCTGTTTCCAAGATTAAAGCTTTAAACGTTTCCCCTCTCTGGTTTCATGTCCCAGCTCCCAATTCCCTCCCTGCCGTAATCACCACTCCATCCCCTCCATCTGGACGCACACTGGGGTCTCTGTGCCTCACACCAAGCCCCCAAAAGCCCTTTGTGCTCCAGAAAACCTGTGCTGGGACAATTTGGAATCGGGGTGTGCACCTCAAATGCTCGGAAACGGCCGTGCCAGGCTTTGTGTCATGGAGTTTGGAAAGCTCTTCCTGCTGCAGGTCCCTCTTGGCTGGTTTAAGAGCTGACTTAGCGTTTGGAGGAGCTAAATGTCATTATCTGGGCAAGGCCTGTGGGTTTGGGATGAGCTCTGAGTGGGCTGGAGCTGGGGGTCTGGTGTGGATGTTGGAATGATCCTTCCCGGAGCTGGGATGATTATCCATGGTGATGAATCCTTGGATCTGCGGCGTCGCCGTGGTGTGTGGGCAGGGAAAGGCTCAGGACATCTGGGCTCACGTGGGAGTGCTGGGAGCACTGTGGGATCCTGGGGCCCTTGGCTGTGGCACTCAGCCCTTTGTTAGCAAAGCTTGGAGGAGACCCCAAGTCTTTTCATCAGACCCTAAAATTAGAGGCCCCAGTCACGGGAGAGGCGGATTCCTTGGCAGAGGCTGCTCTGCTGATGGAGGAGGCAGGATGTGGCTTTTCCCAGTGCCCTGGGCATGGAAAAGTTCCCAATTCTCCATTCTGGGAACTCCTGGGGGGCATCTCTCAGCAGCCTTTGTCCCTCCCAGCCTTCATCACCCTCAGCCCTGCTGTTCCCAGGGCTGTTTTGGGGCATTTTCCATGGGAGGCTCCCAAAAGGAACCTTTTCTTTTGGCCTCTGCTGTCACCTGAGGTCACCCTGTTCCCTTTCCGTGCAGGTTGGCTAATCCCTGATGGCTCAGCCTGTTGGGAATTAGGGGAGTTGAGGATCTGGACAGGAAAGGTGCTTGCCTTCAACCCTTTATCTGGCCTCTTCTAATGCCCTGTGTGCCACCAGATAAAATCTTGTGTGCATTTAAAATTTTTATTTTTACATGAAAAAGCAACACTGAAATTTCCTCCTGACATTTAACTCAGTCAGTCAGTGACAAACCGAATAAACATTCCTGTTTCGCCGGGACAAAGGCTCCAAGATCCTGCTGGGACTAAAATGTTTCATCATTTCCGAAGTAAAATGTTTCAGTTAAAAAAAAAAATAAGAACAACGACTAAAAATGACACGTTTCAATGTTTTTCTAATTATTTTCTCCATTTTGGCTGGAGCTATTTGTCAAATCTGGCCTGGCTTCTCAAATAGCTTTGGAACCTTCCAAAACTGCTATTTTGGGGACTTTTCCTGTTGTTGATGAGTAAGTTGGATCCCTGCCCTGCATTCCTGTTCATTCCAGGTGTGTTCTGGGGTGTCTTACAGGTGGATGGAGCCTTTTGGTGCCATGGCAGGGACACCTTCCACTGTCCCAGGGTGCTCCAGCCTGGCCTTGGGCACTTCCAGGGATCCAGGGGCAGCCACAGCTCCTCTGGGAATTCTATTCCAGGGCCTCAGCACCCTCATAGCCAGGAATTCCTTCCCAATATCCCATCCTGCCCTGTGGCAGTGGGAAGCCATTCCCCCTCATGCTGTCACTCCAGGCCCTTGGAAATCATCTCTCTCCATCTTTTTTGTCAGCTCCTTCAGGCCCTGCAAGGCCACAATTAAGTCACCTCAGAGTCTTCTTTTCTTCTGGACAATCCCAATTCTCTCATCCTTTCCCTGCAGCAGAGCTGCTCCATCCCTGTGATCATCCTGGTGACCTCCCCTGAATTTGCTTCAACATCTCCACATCCCTCCTGTGCAGGTGGAGTCTCACCTGAGCAGAGCAGAGGGGCAGAATCACAAGGAAAAAAAACCCCACAATTAAATTTAGCTCTGGAAAAAGAAAACCTCAGTGTTATTTTTATCCACAGCCCTCCCTTACACCGGATTTTTGCAGACTAAGGGTAGATGGCTTTTCTCTTCCTCCTCCTGACTGAGAGGTGGAGAGGACTGATGCAATGTCATCTAAACTTGGAGCTGCAGCAGCTGAGGAGGCTTTGCAAAAGGAGAACCATCCCCAGATTTCCCCTGGACGAGGCTGTGCCAGTTTTCCATCCTGTCTTTGTTCTGGAAGACTCACCATTGCCTTAAAAACGGATCTGGAGGATTTGCCCTTCCCTGCCTTGAGTGAGAGAAGCTCCTGGGGCTGTGACCTTGCTGCTGAGGGGTGCTCCCTTTTCCTTAGGATTTATCCAGGTGGTTTAATTTGTGTCCTGTGTAGCTGTGCCACTCCAGGCTGCTCCTGCTGCCTCAGGGAGCTGTGCTGTGCAGTGACCTGCATTCAGCAACACAGCAGAGCATCAGCTTGGCCAGGATCTGTCACTTCAGCCTAACTCAGCCCTCTTGTGACAGCAAGGCAGCTGTCCATCTCCTGTGGACATGGTTCTGTGAGAATCAGTGGGAAAAGAGGCAAGGAAACCGGTGGTGTTGTCCCTGGAAAATCGTGTTGCTGTGGAGATGGAAAGATGTCACCTGGCACGAGGGAGGGAGTGACCCAGCTCGGGTTTATCAGCCCTGATAAAGATCCTGAGGGAGCTTTAGGGTGTTAATGCAGGACAGACTGTCCCCTCTGGCTCTGCTGCACTTGCACAGCTCTGGCAGCCTTGCTGGGGCTCTTGGAGGGCGAAGGAGCAGCTTTTTCCAAGCAGACCTTGGCTGTGCTTGGATGTGGGAAGTGCAGGGAAAGCAAACAGGCTTTGGCTGGTCCTGCAGCCTGGACGTGAGCAGCTCCACCAGGACTCTGTGTCCTGGAGGGAAGTGAGGAGGCTGCGGTGAGTCCTGGCATTCCCCTTCCTGAGCTGGAAAACTCCTTCCCGGTTCTTTCTCCCCCTCTGTCCCCAGATCCCTTCTCAGCAGGGACTAATGCACTTGCTCTCCAGGCTGGCTTAGTTCTGCTCTGGGATTACACGAGCTCCCTCCCCCTGCTCACCACAGCTGAATCCCAACTCATTCCAGCAGTTTTTGACAGGGAGGAAATGTCTCAAACCCATTGAATTCCTCCAGAATTCGTGGGGGTGGTGGTTTGGTTGAGTACCCAAATTTGTGTCCCTCTGAGGGGGTTCTTGGGAAGGAGCTGTGATTAGTGACGTGTGAGGATGTGGGAGCTATAGGTTGTCATTCCATAGGGGTTTTCCTGCTTCCAGCTGAGCAGAGGACAAATTCCATATTCCAAATTGTCCTGTCGCTCCAGGCCCTTGTCCAAAGTCTCTCTCCGTGTTTCTTGTCAGCCCCTTCAGGTTCTGGAAATCCACAATGAGGTCACCCCAGAGCTTCTCTTCTACACACCGAGCAATCCCAAATCACCCACCCTTTCCATGTAGGAGAGGTGCTCCACCCCTCTAATGCTCCTCTGGATTTGCTCCAACACGTCCATGTCCCCAAAAAACACCCTAAACTGGGTCAGGGAAGGGCAGCCAGAGCCATCTGTGCTCATTTTGACCTACAAGGCAGGATGGCAACAACCCTTCAAGACCTCCAGGAGCCTTTGGACAATGCTTCCAGGGATTTTTGGGGTGTCTGTAGGGCCAGGAGCAGAATTCTGATTCTTGTGGATCCTTTCCCACATGGGATATTCCATGATGAAGCCATGCAGGGCTGTCCAGCTTAAAACTGCTGCTCCATTCCATTCTGAGAACAGGTGGAGACTTTTCCAAAGCTTTAATCTGAGGAATGGGCTGCCCTTTCCTGGTTAAACATAGAATCATGGTTTCCTAAGCATGATTGAACAGCTTGTCCTGTTTCTCCCCACAAAATCTCCCTCTTCTTCCCCTGCCCCGGAGGTTTCTGCACTCGACAGCACTTGCTGAACTTGGAGAGCCTCTCCCCACAGCTGCTTTTTGTGCTGCATCTCCGCAGATCATCAATATTCATGTGCTTCATCAGCAGAGCCTCTGGAAAGAGCTCTGGAAATCGGGAGCTGCATGCAGGGCTGGGAAAGCCTTTCCCGTGTGGGGTCAGGGAGCCGTGCGTTTGCCACGAGAGGGGGGTATGAGCCCGCGGGACCCAGCCGTGGGCGCTGGGGTGGCACTGGCACTGCCACAGCTCCATCCCGTGTCGCCAGGGCTGGCAGCGGCTCGGCTGTGATCGGCGCCGGGAGCTCACCTGGGCAGGGAGGAGCTCAGCCCACGGCGATTTGCTCCCGGCTGTGGGAGAGCTAAAGCAGGAGGGATTTTCCCGGCTGCAATCTGGGCAGGGAATGCTGTGCACAGCCCTCCTGCTCTCTGGTGTGGTTAAAGCATCATTTTCCTTGGATAATCGGTGTTTTCCCCATCAGCTGTCCCCACTGACCTCTGTCGTTTTCCCTTTTGCACTGATGCAACTGTTTGTGGTGCTGATTGCAGAAAACCGGTTTGAGGAGCTGATCTGGCTCATCCCAATTGTTTTTCCCCCCTTTCCCAGGTCAGAAACATTTCTTTCCCAGGTGTTGCTTGAGCATGTTGTGTCCTGGGGTCTGAGCAAGCCTGGCTGTTCAATTATCCCAGCTATTCTCTTGTACTTTGCTGTGACATCAAAAGCCTGGATTTCTCCTGCTGGGTGATCTCCAGGTCATCAAGGCAGATCCATGTACAGAAAGCTGGGAGAAATTGTTTGATTTCAGCTTGAACTCGGATTGGCAGTTGAGAAACCTGGAGTTTTTTCTGGTTTATGTGTTTTCTCTCTTGATCCCTTCCGTTATTTTGCAGTTTCATACCCACATGCAAAGACTGAAATGCTCAAGGAAGGGTTTGGATGTTTGAATATCCTCCTGTGTGGAATATTCCCTCCCACATCAGAGAAGGAGGGAAGGAAATGTGGAAAAGAAAACCTCCATCTTATTTTTTCAGGAGGAAAATCCTCAACATTCACCGGACTTTAAATTTTGGACTCCGTTTTGTGACTTTGGCCTGTTATGTACCTTCATAAACCAAATTATTTTTATCCAACACACCACCTTATAGCAGGGATGACTCCAGGGAGGAACAATCCACAGGATCAAAATCCAGCTCTCCTCATTTCATGGCTTTTTCCTCAGGATTGGAAGCCTTGGGAGCAGGTTCTGGGTCTGTGGACTCAGGCCATGCACGTGCTGTGCAGTTGCAGCATTTGCAGTTGAATTCTTGTGTGAAATATCCTTTCTGGTCTGGCTGCTGCAGGGAGATTAGGAATAATCCCCAGTCCCCATCCATCAAACTTAATTAGGGTCATTTCCTAACGAGCCTTTGGACAGCTCAGGGAAGACAGAGCACCTTGTCAGCACTTCCAGGAGGGAGAAGGACCAGCAGATCCTGCCCAGGGCTGGCGTTGGCTCCAGGGTGGGTTGGGAAATCCCAACAAACATCAGGAGCCCAAAAAATCTGCTCAAAAAGCAGAAAATCCTTGGCTTTAGGTGAAATCAGGTACTCCCTGCTCAGTTCTCTGCTCCTGACCTGTTTTCCTGCCTCTGCCTCCCATAAACTGGGAGATCCTGGGCAGCTCTTGCCGTGTTTTTCTCTGAAGTGGCCATGGTTTATTTTTCATGAGAAAGGCTTTGTTTTTTAGAAGATGTCAATTGAAATAGAATCTGAATCTGTTCCAGAGAGGGTGTTGGTTGGATGAGCGTCTCGATTTATTTATTTTATTAGTATTTGTTAGTTTGTACATTGCTGATGCATCCCTCAGGTCCCATCCCAAGGAAAGCATGGAGGGGATGGGTTAAGCTAAAGCAACTGTCTTTTGAAATGTCCATTAATCTCTGTTTATGCAAGGGAAGTTTTTTCCAGAGGTCACCATCAAAACGTGTCCCAGTTATCCTGGGCGGTTGTTCCTCACTCTCTGATTCAGTACCTCAACAAAATGTCCTGAATTTGACTGGAGAGGGACTGGGGACAGGGAATGGAGGGACAGGACACAGGGAATGGCTTCCCACTGCCAGAGGGCAGGAATAGCCACTGGTCACACTGCTTTAGGCTGGAGCTGCTCAGGTTGGAGCACTTTGTCCCACCCCTGTCCCCAAACAGCACCTCAGTGCCACACCTGGCACATTATCCAAGGTGTTCTGGTCCTGCTTTTTTCTCAGGATACATTTTAGCGAGCCTGACTTTCCTCTCTGGCTTTGCTGTGCTGGGACTTTGGCTGGCAGAGCCCTAATTACCAAGGGCTGGGATTTGTAATTCCTGGCACAGAAACAGCATTAATGGATTTGTTCAGTTCCTTTTTATCAGCCTTTCCAGCCTGCCTCTTATCTCATTACTTTGGGGAGGGCTGAGATGGGATTAAGAGAAGTGCAGGCCTGATAAATGGAGATAGAAACCCTGGAGCTGGGGTGGATCAATACAGACGCATCACTGAGAGCTTGCAGGGATGAGTAATTGGATGGAGGCAGGTCTGGGGGAAGGAGCTGCCCTGGAATGGGAGTTTGGGGACACAGGAATGTGTCACCGCGGTCGTGGAACCTGGAGGGCTGGGTGAAAGTGGAGCACATGTGGAGGCATCTGACACTTGGCTTCCTGCACATCCATCACTTCTCCTGACTCAGCTCTTTGGTGCTGATGAATATCTTGATGAAACTTTCCCAGGCTTCACAACAGCCTTGCCGGTGCCTCCTGCATCCAAAGGAGCCACTCTGCCCCTCCCTGAGGTGAACTGGGATGTGTGGGACCTGTTGGTCACTGTCTGAGGGCTCGGGATGGAGCTGGAGGAAACGGGAATGGACCACTGGTGTTTGTTTTGGGAATCAGGATGCAGAGTTTGGAAACTTCTCCAAGCCGTGTGACACTGGGATTGCCAAGGGAGTGGAAAACAGGTCTTGTGGGAGCAGGTTTTTCTGCACCTGGAGCAATCCCAGGAGAATGGCTTTTCCCCTGAATGCTGCCAAGCTCCTGGTGCATCCTTCTTTTTCCTTATCCTTGTAGGCAGAAGGAAAGGATGTGCTCAGGGTAGGGTTTGGAGGTGACCTTGTTGTCTTCCTGGGGGCAAGGAGCAAATGTCCCTGCTGGGCACAGAACCATCCATTGGCACTTTTGGGGATTTTGCTTCAGCAGCCTGGTCATTGATACAAAACTGGGTTTGTCCTCAGGAGCAGGAGAGGCTGGAGTGTCCTTTCCCTGCTGGGCTGCTCCCTGGATTCCTGAGGCTGCCAACCATGGCAAGGAGATTTCTATCCTTCCTCCAAGCCTGCTGGGATCAGCATGGTGAGGACTCTGTGGAATATGTGGGCACTGAGTAATTTCACGTGGAGTGGCTGCTTTCCAGCCAGGAGGGAAGATCCAGCTTCTCAAGTTGTCTCCTTGGTCCCAGTTTTCCTTTAAGCCAGTTCTTTCCCCTCTGCCTGAGCACCCAGGACTCTCCTGGGGACCTCTCTTTTCTCACACCACCTCTGCCACCCTTCACTCATTTCTCCACACACTTTCTCAGGCTTCTCCTTCCCAGAAAGAACCTGGGAAGAGCTTTCTCTTCACCTGGCACTGGGCACAGATCTCTGCTCATTCTCTCTCTCTCTCTCCTCACTTCTGCCTTTCCCTTCCCCTAATTCCCTCCTTTAATTTGCCTTTGCTTATTTTGAATACAAAGCTCCTCCATCACAGTGTTTACAGTTCATAAAGCCTCAGGCCCGTTGCTTATTCTCCTTCTTATATCCCTACTTAACTGCCTTGGCTGCCTGTGCCCTTTCCCTGCTTCCAGAGTATCCAGGATGAATCACAGTCCCTGTCCCCAGCTGGCTGCTGCATAGTTCCCATATCCCAGGAATCCTGTTCCCAGACACTGCAGTGCCTCAGTCGCAAACCCTTCTCTTTCTCATCCCTTCAAAATTCCTTTCCCTGGAGTCAGCCTCTCTCACGAGCCTCCCAAGCTCAGCACGGCCTTGAGGAATGTCCCTGTCACCTGTAAAATTCCCAGGATATTCCTGGTGTGGGCATCCCACCTGCTCTGGGAGCCGTGGAGGTGTTGGCTGGCACATGCTGGCACTGGGCTTATCTCCCTGGCACCGAGTAAATGCCATCAGCTTGCTTTGGGTCCACTTCTCCATATCAGCCTTGCTCCTGGTTTCCCTTCAGCTCTTCCCAAAATAGGTCTAAAGCACAAATGCCCTGATTCCCATCTAGCCAGGGGTGGGGTGAGGAGCGAGTGCTGGCTGCATCCCAGCTCTGTTCCCCTCCAGGAGCTCCTGGACCAGGGTGGGGTTTTTTATATAATATTTTTTTGGGGTTGTTTTTATTGAACTGAATTTTCAAGTCCCATTTTGTGTCCCAGCAAGAGAAGTGAAGCTGATGCTCATGCACCAGTGAGTACTGAAGCAGTCAGAGGGCAAATGGACAGAAAATAAGTGGGATAAGGATGTGGGATGAGGATGTGGGATGCCTTGGGCTGAGACAGAGCACGTCGTGGAGCCTGAGGTTGTGGGGACAGATCCCCATGCTCTGGATGAGAACAGCTCTGCCCCTGAGGCTGAGCGTGGGCAGGGTGAGCTCAGGCCCTCCGGAGAGGAACACCCAGAGTTTCATTTTCCTGAGCTGAAATTTCCTCACTGCTGCACTTTTCCTGCCCCTGGCTCTGTCCTCCTCCTCCCCTTCCCCAGGCAAAGCATCTGAACTGAAATAATTCTGCAGATGGACACCAGGACACTGCACTGTTTGATGTCTTTCCCGCTGGTCATTCCAGTGGGATCCTGGAGCTCCAGGCAGCTGCTCACCGGCTCAGGATCCTTTTCTGTGATTCAAGTGTTCCCACAGACATCAGAGCCCACTGCTGCTGGAAAGGGATCCTTGAAGGGGACAGCTCTGTCCCCTCCTGTCCTCCAGAGACACAAAGTCCAGCTCACCCCATGGCTGGAGCAGGGAAGCGTCCGGCGAGCCAGGCCAGCTGAAAATAGCCTGCTTGTCAGAGTTTTCCGTGAGACCTTTGAGACTCCTTATCTCCTGCTGCTGTTCTGGCACAGGACGAGTTGCAGATGGAGCAAACTGCAGGAGAAACTCCAAGGCTTCCTTGGGCCATTGTCCTGTGGGGTGTTGGTTGCTGTGGGGTTACAGCAGCCTCTGGTTTAGCAGGAATATTTGGGGGGAAATTTGGGGAAACCTGCCTGAAATCATGGGGTGAGGGATATTGAGAGGCCTGGATTTGGTGACAGCAGGATTAGCAGGGGTTTCAAGCTGTTGGAAAGGTGCTGGCAGTGGGAGCAGAGTTTTGGACCCTCTGGAATACCTACCCTGCTTCCAGCAATGCAAAAGTCAGCAGGAATGTCCCAAGCCATCTATAAGGTCTGGGATTTTCTGTGATTTTCTGTGAAAATAAATATATTCTCGCTAGGAAGCAAATGGAGCTGCTGCTTTGCTCATTGGGAAGCTTCTCCTACTTGCAGGCTGCTCCTGGTGAGCCGTGGATTCATGGAGCCATTCCGTGCTCAGGTGTCCCCAAGCTGTAGTCCCGGGGCAGCTTTGGCAGTGTGACCTCCTGGTGCTTTCCACAAGTGCTTTCCTGACCCTGGAAGAATTTTCCTGCGGCCTTAATGAGGCATCTGGGGGCAATTAGTTCTCGGTTTTATGACATCCTGGCTTTTCTCATGGAACGTGGCATGGCTGGGGCTGGGCTGGTTCTCCAGCCACATCTGGGAAGGAGGGAGGGAGGGAAGCAGGAGGTGCTGAGTCCAGTTTTTCATCCATCCTCCCTCTCCCTGGTGCCTGCAGAGAGCCCAGGCTCAGGTGTGATCCTGCAGGAGCTCAATCCACATCCGTGGAGGATCCATCCTGCTGGAACCTGTTGCTCTCGAGCAAATCCCGAGGCTCAGGTCGAGCCAGCTTCCCAGCCACCATATCCTGAAGTTTCCTGGAGTAAGGGATTACAGAAAGGATTAGATATAAACCTCTGCTGCTGCAGTAAATCACATTTTTCACTGCTGCCAGCCACGCAGGGAGGAGAGGCGGCGGAGCCGGCGTTTCCCGTGGCAGCACTGCTGACCCCAATTATTTCGGGGTGATAAACCACCACCTGTCCCTGGCCTGCCATAAACTGCTCCACTGCCTGGAAAACCAACCAGGTTAAAGAGGAAATAACAAACAGCCTTTTGCACTGGGTTGGGTTTTTGTTGGTTTTGGGGTTTTTTTTAATTTCTTGGGATTTTGGGGTGATGTTTCAGAGGTTTTTCTCTGACCCTAAGAGGCGTGTGATCACTTTGGAATGGGGGTTTTGAGATTGGCCCTAGAACTCATGGGATTGAAACATGTAGGGAGCAGCTAAAGGGACTCTCCATCCCTTGGATGATGCTTTGGACAGAGTTATCACAGTTTTTATTTTACAGAGGAGGAAGCTTAGGCACAGAACTGCTGGAAGTAAGGATTTCTGTGATTTCGTGTGATGTTTGGCCCAAAAGGTCTCCTTACACTGCCCCACTGCTTGTGCTGGACAGGATGCTGACAGTTTCTCATGCTGGTGATCCCAGTCCTGGCATGAGGAAGAGCCAAAAGGAGAAACTGCTGCTGGGCAGCTCCTGAATTGTGATTCCCAGGGATGAGGTTCATTCAAATGAAATTCTGATAGTCCATAATTTACCAGAGCAGCACATATGCAGACCTGCAGCAAACACCCCAAGAAATCCATTAGAAATCCTGCATGGAGGAAAAGGCCATTGAGCTGTTCCACTGGGAATGGCAGGGCTTTGTTGTCTTTTATTTTCCCTCTCTAGTTGACTCCATCAGCTAATGGCTTTTGCTGACAGATATTTATCAGCCTGAACATGCTTTCCCTAGTCTTGGAAAAATAGAAATCTTTACTCCTGGCTCCAATAAAAAAATCAGCCCAATCTCCCTGAACAAAGTCTGGATATCAATCCTTCCCTGCCATCCCAGCTCTGGGAGTCGTTAAGAGGAGAATGGCAAAAGCAGAAAGTGAAGCCACCCAAGGTTAGGAACAAGCCTGAATTATTATTTTTAATATTTTTTTCCTGCTAGAAATGTCATGTGCTTAATGAGCTGAGGGGCAGAGCGTGCTTGCAGCTCTCCCCAGGGCTGGGAGCAGAGCTGTCCCAGCTCCCTGCACCGTGTGAACCAACCCTGTCCTGGCATGGGAGAGGATTTGTGGGGCAGGGACTGGGGAGGGCAGGGTGGCACTGACACCAGCGTGTCCCCACGAGGTGTTCCCAGGCCCTGCTCCACCATCCCTCCATCCCTGCACCCTGCAGAGCTCAACCTCCTCTCCTCCACGCCCTGTGCTGATTTACTCCTCTCTTACACCCTGTAGGAAGCTGAATCTGCTCCCAGCCCTGTGTGCAGCAAGTGAGAGCTCCTCTGTTTGGATGAACCTTACAGAAACGCCTGGTGAGCACAGCTCAGGAAAACCAAGCATCCCAGATACGCTGCATGGTGCTGACAGATTTATGGCCGAGGAAACAACCCGTAACTTGTGAGATGCTGCTCCCCACCAGAAATGCAGTTAAGACATTTTTTCCAGCACTAATTGGGATGAGGATTGATGTCCTCGCCCCTTCTCTCTGGAGGGGCTGGCAAACACCAGGGGCTTCCCCTTGGAGCTTCTTGAAGCTCTGAAAATTGCTGAAGGAAGATTTTTTTCCCATGAATTCCTGCTGTCCTGGTGACTTTGGACATCTAAGGAGTCTGAGCAGGTTTGTAGAAGATTTCTCTTGCTCTGTATATAAGAATATGTGTGACTACATCTGTATATTTACATTTTATATATATGTGAACATGTGGGTATGGACTAAAAGGAAATTAGCTCCTATTCCATTGCTCAGGGCTGGGATCTGCACATTCTCTTTGGAGTGTTTCATGCCAGATATGAGCTCTGACTTACATTTTGAACAAAAATTTTCATTAAATTGGTGTTTGTGAGCTGCTGCAGGGTGGGGGTGGGGATGGCTTTGGCCACTCTTGCTCAGGAAATAAAATGACCTCACTGGTGAGAGTTGCAGGGTGACAGGAACCAGCTCCATCCCTGTTGGGAAGTGAGGAATCTGTGGGAGAAGGAAGCTCCAAAGCTCCTGGATGCCACTTTCCAGCAGGGATCAGAACTGGGATGGCCTGGGCAAGGTATTGATCTCCTCAGTGACCCCTCCAGCAACTGAGAGACTTTCACCTTGCTCTGGTGCTTCAGTTCATGAGAGAAAAACACTTTGTGCAAAGCCCCAGCGCAGCAGGAGGAATTCTTTAATGTATAACATAATCCAAACTGTATTTCACACTGTAACAAAGCCAGCAGAGCTGTTTTTCAGCCAGCCTAGAGGTGTTTTCCTGGGTGCTGGGCTGAGTTTGACCATTGAAGGGTCTCTGAGCTTGTCTGTGCAGAGCTCTCTGCTTCCCTTCATGCATTCCCGTTGCCTTTTTCCTGAAAATCTAACACAATTCTTCCATTTCACTCCAGGCACAAGATTTCAGCATGTGAGATTTGAGGAAAGATTGGGCAGAAATGGGAAAAACATTGACCTTGGGAACAGCAACATGACCCTGCTCTGGGAACAGGTAGGAATGGCTGAGAAAATGGCTGTAAAAAAGAGGATTTCCCTGGAGGGTTAGATTGGATATTAGGAAAATTCCTTCAGGGAAAGGCTCTGGAGTTGCCATCCCTGGAAGTGTTAAAAAAAAATGTGAATTTGGCACTTGAGGACATGAGCTAGTGGTGGCCTTGGCAGTGCTGGGTTGATGGTTGGATTTGATGATCTCAGAGGGCTTTTCCAACCTGAATGATTCCATGATTCCAGCTGAGCTCCACCTGCTGAGGATCTCTGCTGTTGTCCTGGGAGAGGATAAAACTGATGGAGCCCATTCCAGCCCTGCTCTGCAGGGATTCCAGCCTGGCTCTAAATGAAAAACAGCCCCAGTGCTTCCCTCTCATGGATCCCTCTGCCTTTTGCACTGGCTTGGGAATGTTCTGGACTGGGAAACCTTCAGGGATTGATTATTCAAACCACGCTGGCTTTCGCTGCAGAGTTCCAATTGTGGTTTATGGGTTTGGGCTGAGATTATTGCATTTAAATTCAAGGCAGATCTCCTTCACTTTTGAGGAATGAATGTCAGATCCTTGCCTTGCTGGGAATCAGCCCTGGATGCACAGATCTGCAGGAAGGTCTCACTCCAGCTCACCTGGCTGCTCAGGGAACAGCTGGGCTGCTGTTTGCTCCAGAAACCTGCTGAGATGTGGATCTGTGGGATTCGAGTGGCCTCTGGATAAGGGAGAAGGGCAGAAGGAATGCAGAGCTGAGGAAAGGGACTTTGGACACAGGGAATGACTTCCCACTGTCAGAGGGCAGGTTTTGGGATATCTGGGAGAAATCCTGGGAGGGTGGTGAGGCCCTGGCACAGCTTTCCCAAAGAGGCTGGGGCTGCCCCTGGATCCCTGGAAGTGTCCAAAGCCAGGCTGGACAGGGCTTGGAGCACCCTGGGGTGGTGGAAGGTGTCCCTGCCATGGCAGGGATGACACTTTAAGGTCCTTCCAACCCAAACTATTCTGTAATTCTGTGATTCTGGCTGGGTGACGAAGCCCAACCCTCAGTGGAGGGAACCTCCACAAACTCTGCTCCCTGTCCCTGCCCATGAGCAGCACGAGGTTCTCGTGGATAAAACCTCACCCTCAAACCAGATCCTGCCCTGGGTTTGCTGTTTAATGTTTGTTAGGGGCTGAGCAAAGCTCAGATCTTGTTTCAAGGGAAACAGGAACCTCAGCGCAGCCATCGACACCAGATGGTCTCAGCTGGGTCGAAGTCCAAGAGGATGAGGAAAAGCTGTGTAAAATCTGCCATGGAGACGTGGCCTGAGAGCCTCCTCAGGGGAGAAAGGGAACATCAGAGTCTGAGCTGCTTAAAATCAGACCGGACTAACTTGTAGGAGTGCAATCCCTGTGGGGTTGTGTTCAGTGATTTGGGCTCTGTTGGGATCATCCTGCCATGGAGTGAGAGCAGGGCATGGAGAGCCTGGGCAGGAATGGGCACAGATGAGATCTCTGACTGCTGGGCTGGCTGCAACCCCATTCCTGCAAGGCAGGAGCAGAGGAACAACCCCAGAGCTGGAGGTGGCAGAGACCCCAAGCCCTTGGAGCAGCAGGTCTGGAGATCCCAGCAGATGACACCAATTCCAGGGCCCTTTGCCTGCGAGCTCAGTGGTGGTTCCTGCTTTGGTTTCTATTAACAAATCTCTGTGGTTTCGAGCTCCTGCTGCTCCAAGAGGGGCGGGAGCTCTGCAGCCAAGATAAATAGGATAAATATTCCCGGGGTCTGGCTGGGGCTCCAGGAAAACAGAGAGTGCAGCGAGTAATTTGGATAATGCCTTCAGACACGACCATTATCCCACCAGTGCTTCCTGAGGAGGCTCAGCCAGAGAGAGCTGGAGCACAGTGGGTTGGACACATCTGTCACACTGACAGGCTTGGCCTGGCACTGGCACAGCCACTTGTGCCAGGCTCTGTCCTGGAGCCAGCTGTGGTGGGGCTGGGAATGCCAAATCCCTGCTGCCAGGGGCACTGGGGATTCACTGTGGTCTGGTGGAGGTTTCAGAGCCGTTTCCCTGGTCAGTGCAGGCAGAGAAGCATCTGCTGCTGTAATCCCTGTCTGTGCTGAGCAAGGATGTTGCCATGCCTTGTCCAAACAGGGTTTTTGCAAAGGAAGGGAAGGAAAATCCAAGGAAAATCCAAGATAAATCTGTCCCTAATGGCGAATCCTTTGGGAATGCCAAGCACTGCTCCAGGAGCTGCTGTGAGGTTTGGGGAGCATCTCCCAGCTCAGGAGGAGTTGTGGCATCTCCAGGCTGGCCGAATTCTGAGCTGTGGCCTCCACAGGCTGGAGGCTCCGAGAGCACTTGAACTTCCTGGCTGGACATCCTGGCACTTCCTGGCTTCCAAAAGGGATGGAGAACAGGAGAGAGGAGGTGGCCTGGCTCCTCAGGAGCTGTGAGTGGCCAAGCCAGCACCTGGGTCGGATCCTGGGCAGGTTTTAGATCATCTCCATGGAGATTAAACCCTGCTGCCACTCTGGAGGATCAGCAGGAGAGCTCTGCCCGCGGCAGGGCACGAGGAGAACAGGAAGTTTCACTCGTGCTGCCTGCCAGGACTAATTGGGATCTTCTCCCTCCAGCTCCCCTTTGCTGGAGTCTCTCCAGGAACAGACAGACCTGTTCCTCCCCTCGTGCCCCAGGGAGCACCAAACACATCATGAATCTCCAGCACTGATTTCAGAGGAAAAGCCAACCTGGGACAGCACGTCCCACTTCCCGTGGAGAAGAGGAGCCCTTGGGAGCATCTCAGTGCTCACCTGCATCTCACACAAGGGCTGTGTCCTCACCTGGAGCACTGGGATGCAACTCTCACACCCCCAACCCATCCCAGTGATCCTTTCCCAGGATCTCTGCCCAGAGTGTGTGCTTTTCTCTGCCTTTCCGTGCAAAGACAGAGGGTTTCCCCTGGATTTTGCCCATGGGCTGCAGCAGGTTTTCCAGCTGCAGAGGCAGTAAATCCCAAGGCTGTCCCAGCTGCACAGAGAGGGCTCTGGCTCTGGGGTCACAGAGCTGCTGCACGGTAGCTCCAGAGAAGGGATCTGTGGATTAAATTTCCAGGAACTTGTGGGGCCCGACTCAGTTTTGATCCACCCGATTAAAAATAAACACAGAGCTAGAGATGGGCCGTGCTAGGCCCCAGCTGATTTTTATCAGCCCTGGCTGGGCCTTGGGATGGAAAGAGTGCTCGGTTGGAGTCACTCTCCATTCCCAATCTCGGGAGGATTTGGGAAGCAGAAAGTTTGAGCCTGGGCCTCTGTGAAATTCTGGCCACTCGGAGATTTTCCCACATTTTCGTTAGACCTACAGCTCATTCAAGTTTTTTTCCAGAGGTCTTAAGGGTTGAAAAGCTCATGGTATCTGTCTGGTGATTGCTGATTTCTGCAGGAGCTGGACACCGTGTCCCTGCAGGGGTTAAAGGCTGGGAAAAAGGGCTCTTTTCTGTCCCAGTTTAGAAGGTGCAGGCGCCAGCAGAAAGGCAGAGCTCAGAGGCTGGACACCTGCCTGAGGATGCTTTCCAGCCAAGGTTCCCATCTGTGCAGTCCATGAGATGGCACTGGCAGCTCCCAGGGAAGAAGGTCCCTGTCCCCTGAGGCCCTTCCCAGCGGTGGGAACAGCAGGGTTATCAGTGGGGTGGCTCCTCTCTCTCTAAGATGGAAATTTCTCCCGTGGCCAGAGGCAGAGATCTTGGCTCCCATCCCTGCTCCCTGTCACCGAGCCTCGCCACCTTCCAGGGCTCACTTTGTTCACAAAGAGCCTCAGATAAGCTCTTGGCAGGGGTGCTCCGTTCTGCAGAGGCATTAGCAGGGCTCAGGGCAGGGGGGGTTGGTTTTAACCCCTTGTGTCCCTCGGAGTCTGCAGCCCAGACACAGAGCCTGGGGTTGGGACAGCTCTCAGAGCTCTGCATCGCTGGGGAGCATCAGCATCACTGCCAGGGTGGGATCAAGGAGGGCATAGGATTGTAGGATATCCCCAGGTGGAAGGGACCACAGGGATCAGGAATTTCTGGCACTGCAGAGATACCCCAAAAATCCCACCCTGTGCATCCCTGGGAGTGTTGTCGTGGAGCTCTGGCAGCCTCAAGGCCAGGACCATTCCCTGTTCAGTGCCCCAGCACCCTCTGGGGGAAGAACTTTTCCCTAATATCCAACTTAAATCTCCCTGGCACAGCTCCAGCCATTCCCTGCGTCCTGTCCCTGCTCCCAGTGGAACTGCCTCTCCACTTCCCATCACGAGGAAGTTGTAAACTGCAATGAGATCTTCCTTCAGTATTCTCCAGGATGAGTTGGATTATGTGTTTCTCCACAAACTTCTCCTCCAGTCTGAAAAAAACCCCTTTAACCCCAAGCTCTTAAACCAAACGCTCAGTGCTTTGAGGGAGCCTGCCCAAGGCATCTCAGGGAGCACCTCGTGGGATGCTGCCCTCCCTGACCCAGAGCACAGCCCCAGAGCCCTGCAGCATTCCCTGATTCCCAGGCAGCCATGCAGCATTCCCTGGTTCCCAGGCAGCCATGCAGCATTCCCTGGTTCCCAGGCAGCCATGCAGCATTCCCTGCCACTCAGCCTCGTTTATCTTCGTTACTCAGCTGTTTACGCAACCCAGAATTGGCCAGTGGCGCCCAGCCCTGCTGCATGCCAGGGGAGGAAGCAGGCACAGCACAAGCTCTCGTGGCTCTCACCCAACTCCCTGCACGCTCCCTCTGCACGACAAAGGGCCAGGATGCAGCTCCATGGCCCAGGGCAGCTCTGGCCCCTCGCAGGGCTTGTCATCGTGCTGGGGGTCCTGGCAAGGGGACCCCCATTCTGTGTGGGATCTAGCAGGGATGCTCAGGCACCTTCACACAAATCCCAGGTCCTGAATAACTTTTCTCCCAAAATGTTGTCCTTGGGTTCAGTCGCTGCTTAACCCTTGGTGGTGTGGAAGCTGCTGCTGAGCTGGGGCTTGAGGAGAGATGTCCATAGTCAGTGTCCCCCTGGTCACAAAGCCACTGCTGCTGTCCCACTTCTCTTATTCCCACGGCTCCACGATCCTGCTGCAGAGAGGGGCATCCCCCTAATGCAGGGGCTGGGAGGGGCCTGGGCACCCCAGGATTTACCCCCTTTGGCTGGCCTGGGCTTGCCCAAAGAGCTGCCACAGGGGCTGTTGCCAACCTGCTTGGGTTTCTGAGCTCAGAGTTGAAGATAAGTCCAATGACAAGCTGCCAGCACCAGTAAATAGAGAGTATTCACATTTCCAGAGGGTTTGATAGGATTCCTGTGTGGAAATAATACCTTTTTTTTTCTTTTTCCCTGCTGCAGCAAACACCAGTTTCTATAAAATCACCACCGGGAAAACCACTCGCCGCAGTTCTGAGGAACATCATGGACAGGGGACAGTCCAGGCACAGTGTCACCTCCCAGACTTCTCCCACCAGCAGTTTTGAAGAGAAGCCAAGCACAGCCAAGCCCCTGTGACTCCTGCCCTGAGGTAAGCGAGTCCCCCCAGCGTGCCCAGCTGGGGAGGGTGTGCGCTTTGTGTCCTGCCTGGCCCGGGCTTGCCTGGCAGGAGGAGCCCGGCAGGAACTGGCTGGGGTCTGCCACCACCTCAGCAGTGCTGAGTCCATCCTGGCCCTTGGGATTGTCCCAGGATGTCACAGCAGCCGGGGTGGAGCCTCAGGTGGGTCCTTGCAGTGTTTGTTATTCCAGCTTTGTGTCCCTGCTCCTCTCCTGCCGTGCAGGGGGAAGGTTGTGTCTCATCCCAAAAGAGGGCTGAGATGCCCTCAGGGTGTTTGGCTTCTGTCTCTTTCCAAAGCCATGAATCCATGGCTGTTTATGGATCTCCCCCAGAGTCACACGGGGACACTGACTCCTCTCACACCTACCTTCCAGGTGATGGAAAACAAAAGAGCCCCAGATATTTAAAAGCAGGAAGCCAGATTCTGTAAACTGTCTAAAAATGTATCCTCCGGAGATGAGCTTTGGCTCTGGCTCTGAGCCTGAGGGAATGAGCCATGCTAATGAAAGGGAGAGGGAGGAAGGGATGGGGCACTGGGAGCATCCTGGCTCTGTCCCTCTGCCTGGGACACCCCACAGCTCGGGATGGAGCTGCTGCCTCTGAGCTGGGGTGAAATGATTTTATTTCATTAACCCTGCATGGTTTTGGCTAATTGCCCCAGGGATTCGGGAAGTGCTGTGTGAGGAGTAAAATTTACAGGAAAGAGGATTCTCTGCTGCTGCAGGTGAGGCCACTGAAATCCCTGAGGTGTCTAGGGAGTCCAAGGCTTTTGAGGCAGGAGACATGGAATCAGAGAATCCCAGAGTGTTTGGATTAGGAGGGATGTTAAACCTCATCTCATTCCAACCCCCAGCCATGGGTTAGGGACACTTTCCACTCTCCCAGGTTGTTCCATCCAACCTGGATCCCTTGGACATTTCCAGGGATGGGACAGCCACAGTTTCCATGGACAACCTGTGCCTCAGCACCCTCACAGCGTCCTCACAGAGTTTTATCCTTGCCTTTCTCCAACCCTTCCCCAAACCAGCTCCAATTGCCACTACTGATCACCTCCAACTGGTTCTGCTGCCTGAGAATTCCAGGTAGGATGAGTTCTCCTGATTTATTTCCCGACTGTTGTTGCCTTCAGGCTCACACACAACCGACGAAACAAAAGCCTCGGGGTGGCTCATCACCTGGGACTGAGCTCTGCACCTCATCCTCAGGCACCTCCTCCTCCTCCTCCCGCCAGCCTCGCACGCACGCCGGCTGTCTCGGGCTGATGGATGACATTCCTGGCATGTAAACACCTCATCAAATCCCTGTTATCCCACCCTGATCCCTGCCAGCTCCAAGGGAACGCCTGTGGGACTCAGAGCGGCTGGCTGGGTGCTGCTCTGTGCTCCAAGGTGTAAACAGCACATCAGGTTGGGCCAGGAAGGGTAGAGGTGGCTCTGGAGAGGGAGGAGGAGTGGGGTTTGGGAATGTCTTCTCTTAAAACACAATGATGTGACTTTTAGGCAACTGTTTTTAGGGATTTTTGTAAGAGTGTGGAGTGACAGGACAAGGGGAATGGCTTCCCACTGCCACAGGGCAGGGTTGGATGGGATTTTGGGAAGGAATTCCTCCCTGGAAGGGTGGGGAGGGCTGGCATTGAATTCCCAGAGAATCTCTGGCTGCACCTGGATCCCTGGGAGTGTCCAAAGCCAGGTTGGAGCACCCTGGGACAGTAGGTGTCCCTGCCCATGGCAGGGGTGGAATAGGATGGGATTTAAGGTCCTTCCAACCCCAACCATTCAGTAATTCCACAACCCTGTGAAACCATCCTCATCTCCCCCGAGCTGGGAGCAAATCCTCCTCCCTGCTGTGGCTGCCAGCAGCGAGGCACAACTTGTCACCACCTCTGCAGACACAGAACAGATCCCAGAGCAGCCAGGAAGGCCAGACAAGTGTTCTCCTGAGGCAGCCACTCACACACATCCTCTCCCTGGAGACCAGCTCTTCCTGCCTCCTTGATCCTATTTACATCCCCAAAAAAAGCCCTGGGAACAACAACCCCTGACTCTCTGGCTGCTGGAGGAGGAAAACCAAGGAGCTCCTGGGATCCAGGGGAAAGGATGAAGGCAGCAGGGATTTTTCCCAGCATTTAGGTCCCCAAATGGCAGAGGGAAGCAGGGAATGTTTGGCAGGACAGGATGGAGCAGAGCTGCTGCTGGGGGTCTTTTCCAGCGCCCCAGATCCTCTGCTTAGGATCCTTGGAGTGGCACAAGGAGTTTGGAATAAGCAGTGGGGAAACAATCTGAGAATCTTGAGGGAAAGGAAGAAGAGAGAGGACTGAAGAGGCAGGTTTAGCCCTCTCCAGTAATATTAATAATTAGCCCAAATAATAATTAGTCCACGTGCTCCTGACTTTCGTAGATCTGCCAAAAAAATCAGATTAATTTTTTATCAGAAAGGCAAGAACTGACTGGCACGAGGGTGTGCATTGTAAAACCTCCAAGTATAGCTGCTTTTCTCCCCAAATGCTTCTCAAAGCACCTGATTTTAAGAACAAAATTCTTTTGGTTACTGGCCTCATTTCACCTATTGAATTTTGGAAAAGGTCAATCGACTTTTGTTTTGCTTTTCTCCCCCCTAGAATTGCAGAGAAGCTGCTTTCCCAAACGAAAAACTTTTTTTTTCGATCAAGCCTCAAAAACACAGAGGAAGAAAATGTAAATATTTTCATCTCAGTGATTTTGTGGATGAAAAGTGGTTTTTTTTCCCCCTTGCTGCTGTCTTCAGCTGCCCTGCACTGCACTTACTCGAAAACCTGGGTCTTATTTAAAAGCTCAGAGGGGAATTGTTTAGAAAATCAACCTAATACTTACAGCCTTGCCTTTGATTTCTCGGGAGTAAAGCCAAGCCAGGCTGCTGCAGGGAAGGAGGAAAACTGGGCTTGAATTGGTGTCTCTGCACTGTTATTTAACCTTATCCTTAACCAACACCTCCAGCCGCTGAGTGAGTTGTGACCCTGCCCAAAACCCATCCCTCACCAGCACGTTTGGTTCGAAGGCAGCAAGGAGCAATCACAGGATCCCCACCTGTACAAACCCATTCATTGCTGGGATGGGCCTGGCTGGCTCTGAAATCCCAATAAAAAGGTGGATTGTATCCCTCCCGTCCCCTTGGCAGCGCCGGTAAACACCCCAGCGTTCCCACGGCATTCCCACATCCCCATCCAGCCACTCATCCCCGGGGAAACCTGAGCCAGGAGGCCCTCGCCCTCCTCCCTCCTGTTTTCCATCCCCCGGACCCATTGTCACGGTCGTTTTCGCTCTCCCAAGGTTCTCCTCGCTCCCCGAGGTTTGTCTTGGCACGTGGCTCGGAGCGCAGGGGCGCCCAGAAGCCAAATGAAGTGATTCTTTATGTAAACGAGCGCTGATTGTAATTACGCTGCTCTAATTGCTGCTAAGCAAATAAACAATGAAGGGCAGCAGCATCCCGGGGGCACGAGGGGATTATGCAACCCCTGCAGAACCCCGGAGAGCATCCCGTGTGTGCCCCCGGGCTCCTGGAGGATGGACACACTTGGGAAAATGATTAATTTTACGGTGTCCTGCCCTGGGACACGGGAGCAGCCCGGGGAGAAGGGAGTGGGGTTTTCTGGGTGTGTTCTGCACAGCTAGGATGGCTTCTCCCTAGGAAAAAGTGGAAAGATGTCATTTTGGGGTGTTTGAATCCAAGTGGATCTGCTGGAGGGATCTGTGAGTTTTGTGGAATATCGTGGAATCATGGGATGGTTTGGGTTGGAAGGGATTCTAAAGCTCATCCTATTCCATCCCCTGCCATGGGCAGGGACACCTTCTACTGTCCCAGGGTGCTCCAGCCTGGCCTTGGACACTCCCAGGGATCCAGGGACAGCCACAGCTTCTGTGGGAATTCCATCCCAGCCCTCCCCACTCTCCCTGGGAGGAATTCCTTCCCAATATCCCATCCCACCCAAACCTCCCTTAGGAGATCCACAGCTTATACAGTTTGTTTACTTACTTTTAATTAAGCTGTCTCATCCCTGACATGGTGTTGGCTCGTGTGACACATCCCTGATTTTATATATGTCCCAGCAAAGTTTTGGGAGTGACTGGAATTCCCAGAGACAACCTTCTCCGTGAGCTTTCCTGATGCATGGGGAGAGTTAGCACCAAATTCAGGTGGGATTTTTGGACCTGGTGTGGAGATAGGAGACCTGGGAGGGCAGGAGCAGAGGTCTGGCTCTTGCTGTCCCCAGGATTATGAGGAATAATCTTCAGAGAGGGATCTGTGGAGCAAAAGGGAATGGTGATGTCTCCATCCCTCCTCCTCACTCCATGGTTTCCAGGCTAAAAGCCCAGCTGGCCATTCTTTCTTTTGATTCCCATTTTCTCTCCATCCATCTCAGTTTCCCTTTATTTTTCCTGACCCCTGCTGCTCCCCTGAGCCTTCCCAAGGCTCACTCCCAGCTCTCCTGATGCTCTGTTTCCATGAGCAAGTCCATACCTGCCCAGCCAACGATCCTTCCTGCACACCTGCCTCCATCGGCATGGGAAGCAGCAAACCCTGTCTGTGCCATGGCCCAGGCTGGGAACATCTGGAAACATCTGGGGACATCTCACTGTCCCCAAGTGACAGCCCAGTGCTCCAAACTCCTGCCACCTCCACTCACTGCCTGCTTCCAGCCTTAGATCATTCCAGCCCAGCTGTTTGGTGGGAAATAAGGATCTTTTTCCCCTTCCTGGATTGCTGTGAACGCAGCGCATCCTAATTAAAAGCCAGTGAGTTGTGGGGAGTGGAATTCGTTGGGGTTTTTGCCCGCACCAGACTCCTGCTCTGCTTTATTTCACACGCCTTGGCTGGAATAAAATCAGCCTTGTGGTGCTGGCAGAGCATCTGCAAAGCGCTGCAGGGCCATTGACTCCCTGATTCACCCTCCCAAAAACCCCTGCCATGGTCCCTCCAGGTTTCATGGTGCAGGGTTGGAATCCTCCAGCTCTGCAGCTCGAGGAATTCTCCCGTTTGAAGATCAGCGTAGCTCCGGAGCAGGAGGAGATTTGATGCCAGGGAGGGGGGGAAAGGGGAAAAACATCATCAGGGAGAAAACATCTCCCTCCATCCCCTCTCCCCACCGGCTTTTCCGCGCTGCCGAGGCTCCCTGCTCCTCTCCAGGGCTCTCCCCCCGTTTCCCCGTCTCCCGGTGACAGCGGTGAGCGGATTAATTAAGCTGCCTGTCAGCCCTTGGCAGGCGGCAGCTCTGCCACGCCAGCGCTAATTAAACCCAACAAAACCTACCTTTATCTGCAAACCCTGCCGCGGGCTGGGATAAGGCAGGAGGCCACGGGGAGCTGAGCTCAGGCTGAGTTCATCGTGCCCAGAGCCTGGCAGAGCACGGAGAGGGTTGGGAATGTGGATCCCACGCCCTGAAAGGCAGGTCTGGCAAGGGAAAGGGGTTGGGGGGCTCCAGCCCCTCTGAGAGCACCAGATTTGGGGGGATTTGGGCAGATCTCAGGCCAATTTGGTGCTGAATATCCCCATAATACGGAGGGATTGGGGAATGAAGTGGAAAATTCCCCCTTGCCCACATTTTATGCCCAAAGGGAGATTTTCCATGATCCCTGGAGAAAACCCTTGGATGTGCTTTGGGCATCACACTCATGGGAAGGTCCTGGCTGAAACCTGGCACCTGTTGATGCCCCAAACACCTGGAAAGCAATATTTAAACCAGAAAGGGATGTAAAAACCCCTCAGAGAGGAGCCAGCCTGCCAGGATGGGGCCTGGCAGCGCTGAGTGACCGTGCTGCCCGTGCCCTGCAATGCTAGTCCTGCTTTCCCTGCGGCCCAGAGCTGCAGGGAGCTCTCCCTTCACAGCTTCTCCTGGCAGAGGAGGATCTGCCCGAGCTGAGGGAGGCTGATAAGAGCATTATCCCGAGGTATGGGCAGGATGAAGCTGTTGTTTGCAAGGCAATATCCTTCTTGCTCCCTAATGAAGGGAAAAGGCAAGGCCAGGCTGGGATGGGTGTTACACAAATCCATGTGAGCATGGATTCTGCTGGAATTTCACCTGGATGAGCATCATTCCCAACACACAGTGGTGGTCCTGTCCTTCCAGGGTTTGTTTTCCAGCTGCACAGTTTGGGGAACTTTAATTGCCCCATGATTAAGTGACTTTTGATTTCCCTCTCATCAAACGTAATCTCATTTGCTCCTTCTCCTTTCTTCCTTTTTCTTCCCCCCTCCTGGAAATTAAATTAACATTCCATCTAATTACTCAGCCACTTCTCTAATTGCTGAAGGGACCGTGGTTGTTGTGCTCATTTAATTAATTGAGACCCGCAATGTTTAATGAGGAAGAGGATTTATTGGCTGGGGAGTTGGTGTGCAGGGCTGCCTGGCAGGAGAGGGAGGTGGATGCCAGCCCAGTGGGATAGAAAAGGCTGGATCTTAAATCCCCTTGTTTTTTTTTGAGGTATAAATATGGAGCAAATCACTTTCCCTACTGGTTTCAGTTGCCTTTCTGGGTGGATCCTTTTTAGTGGAAATGTGTGGATTAAAATGCATTGTGTCCAGAGGGTGAATCACGAGGGTAAATCCCCTCCAGAGGTGACCCTGGGGATGTTCACCTATCCCTGCTCCAGCACCAGCATTCCCAGAGTGCTGCTAAACATCTCCAAAACCCCAGGAGCAGGAATGGCGTGGACTCTTTGTGCCAACCCTGGGCAGGGCTGGCTGTGCTGGGATTCGTGGGCTCCAGGGAAGGCTGTGCTGGGAACAGAGGCACATTCAGGAGGGGGAGAACAGCTCCTGCTGATGGGGCCTTAGGGCAGCTGGCTTTGGCTGTGGTCCTGTGGGGGATTTCAGGGGATCCATTGTGTTTGGTGTTCCTGTTGACTGGGAGCAGCTCATTCCTGTGCCTCCAAGGGCCCAGTTAGGTTGGATGTGAGGAAGAAGCTTTGCACAATGAGGGTGGCAAAGCCCTGGCACAGGCTGCCCAGAGAAGCTGTGGCTGCCCCTGCATCCCTGGAAGTGTCCAAAGCCAGGCTGGACAGGGCTTGGAGCACCCTGGGATAATGGGAGATGTCCCTAATTCCTCTATCCTGATGCTCCAGGTCTTTCTCTCCAGCTCCTTCCCATCCCTCTGGTGCAAAACCAGCCCTGTGAGCAGTCAAGGCTCTGCTCTGGGCTGGTGCTTCCATATGTTACCAAATTTCCATACTTCCCTCACCCCCCAGCCAGCCAAGCGACCCAAATGTTTTATCTGCAGCCCTGCCAGGCATCTGGAAGTTCCAGGCATCCCCATTTCCGTGGCAGAGGTTTTTATAAAAGGCGAAACAGCTTTGAAGTGAAGCCCCAGCAGCTCTCCCTGCACCGGCAGCAGTCGGAAGCTGAACTGTGCCAGCAGCTCCAGCTGCAAACCTTCAGCTGGAGTCGGGATGTGATCCATAAGGTGGGATGGCCTCACTCAAAGTTCAGCTTTTAATAGGATTTTACCTGGCTGGGATGGGATGGAGAGGGAGGAGACAGCAGAGCTCCTGGGCTGAGCCCTCCTGAGCCCCCAGGTGGGTCCTCCCACCCTGCTTTGCCAGGAGGAATGACATCAGTTCCCAAGGATTTTATCCAAAGTTCTTTTCCCCTGGATGTGCCTGTGGGTCACAGATCCGTGCTCTCCTGTGGCTGCAGCACAGGGATGAGGCTGGAAGAGCAAATCCCTCTTGGTTGTGGGTGGCAGAACAAGGATTGTTCCCCATGGGAGACTTCCAGAAGGAGCCCACGAGCAGCTGGGACATTCCTCGTGGAATCAGGAGAGCTCAGCTGCCCCTCTGGGCATCCCTGCTCTGCCAGGGTGGGCAGTGGAAGGGGTTTGGGCACCTGGGGGTCAGCAGAGTGTCCTGGGGGTCAGCAGAGTGTCCTGGATGTCAGCCTCCTTCCTGCTAGCACCTCCAGCTGCCAGCGGTTCTTTTGGAAAAAGCACTTCTCAGGAAGGCAGGCTCTGCTCTGTATTCCATGGATCCTCCTCCCTGAGCATCAGCATTCATCCCTCTCCCAGCCAAACGCTGCTCCAAGAACAAGTATCACTTGCCTCGGAGAAAATGAAGGCAATTTGGCTGTTCAAATCCGGTGTAAAATGTCCTTGGATGTGCCGCTGATGGGGAACATCTGGTTCGTGACCTCGGCGCCCGAGGAGGTGTGAAACGACCCTGCGGAGATATCCCGGCAGCAGGCAGGATGCTGAACAGTGGCTGTTACAGCTCCGGAGCACAGCCTGGGGCAAAATCCCCGGAATTTGGGGGTTCAGGTGGAACAGGGAGAAATGCAGATGTGTGGGACAACGCTGGGACAGATCCCACGGGAGCAGCGGCGATGTGACAACACCTCTCTTCTCACCTCACTCCTCTCAGCCCCTCGTGGCTCTAGCCCCCCAAAATCTCCCAAAATCTCCATATCCCAATCCATCCCAAACATCCCATCAGGACCAGCTCAGCGGGAGAAAGTGCAGGACACATCCACGATTCTGGAAATCCCATCTGTTCCTCTAAACTCGCTTTTGGGGACTCAGTTTATTAGAGCTTGAACTTTTAATCTGTTCACGATCCAGCGTGTCGTGTCGCTCCAAGGAAAGAGATGGATCTGGAAAAAGGCAGGAGGAAAAGGCAGGAGGAAAAGAGGCTCATAAAAATATTTCCTCTGCCTCGTTTCGAGCCGGAGCGCGCTCGTAACTCACGGTGACAGAGGAGGGGTCGCCGGGCGCAGACCCCACGGCAGGAACCACTTTCAATTAGGAATTTTTTGGCAGCTTCCCAATTTTGTGTCAAACTCTTCTTTTTGCTGGGTCAGCCTCATATGTGTAATTGAGTCCCTGCTGAGTGGCGAGGCGGGAGGGTTGTCTTTGCTGGGAGGAAGGTGGAGGACAGTTCCCCACAGGAGAATTTCCCATCCAGCTCAGAGAGCTGCCTTCGAGCTGAATTTTTCCATTATCAAAGGGAAAAAAAAAAAGGGTTTTTTTGGAAACGGCTGGATTTGGGTTTAAAATGAAATTTTTTAATATGTACGTCAAACAAAAAAATAGGATTAATCCAAGGTGTCCTTCTCCCACCTATCCAGGCCAGATTCCAAGATCCAGCTGTTTTGAGGCTGATGCAGAGGGGATGAGGCAGCTCAAGGACAGGGAATGGGACATCCACGGATTTGTGTTGTCCCAGACATCCTCGCTCCCGGCAGGCTGGGCTGTGGCTGAGCTGGAGCAGGGTCTCTCCTCAGCTCCGCTCCAGCATCCACTGAAAAATTTTAAAACGTTTTTTATGGCCGGCAGAGCTGGCCCGGAGCCTCCCCCATCCCCGGGGATTTCAAGGAGAAAGCCATTATTTAGCTGATTTTTGTTGACGCTCTGTGTAAGAGTTGCCATGGCTCTCGCCCGGCACACCTCTCCTGGCTGGAAGAGTTGGTACAATTTGCATCTTTTGTTTTCCACACCTCTCCTGGCTGGAAAATCGGGGTTTGGAGTGGGGAAAGCACAGAGCAGGGCTGCTGCCATCACCTGCCAGGGCCAGGCGGGGACACGGGGACAGCGCGGGGACACCCGGCAGTGCCACTCCCTCCGCCATCCCTCCCTCAAACCCTGTCATCTCTTTGCTTTTTTGGTATTTCTCACCATTTTGCCACAATCCCCACATTTTTTTTTCCCCCTCCGGCTTTTCCCAGGCAGGACTCCGGCTGTCCCAAGCGCGCTGGAGTTTCACGGCCCATTAGGATGTGGGAATGACGTCCCCATGGCCGGGTCACCGCTCGGGGCTGCCGAGCAGAGGGGAGTGAATTATGAGCAGCCCCGGGCTGGGCTGGAGTCTCCAGCGAGGATGGGATTGCTCGGGATCAGCATTCCTTGGGATGTTGGGATATTAGGATTCCATCCCTGGCTGCTGCCTGTCCCAAAATGCAGAGCTGCAGTGGGGATTTGCTGACCTCAGAGGGTTTTTCTCCTCACACAGGGGCAGCCCCTAAACCCCTGGCACAGCTCAGCCCCTCCTTAATTAATTCTGCAGACTCCACAGCCGGATTTGATGAAAAACATCCCACAAACAGCCAATGAACAACTCACCAAGCAACACTGCGGCCTCTTCTAATGATATTTTCTTTGTGGTTTTGGTTTGGAATATCTCCCTCTGAACTGAAGGAAGCCGCCTGCCTCTTGGACTGCAACGATTTGACTTTATCCCTTCATTTTCCCTCGTTCCTAAATGCTCAGTTCCGACACTTGGGACTCAACAGGAGTTTGAAATTGGCCGTGGCAGGGAAGGATGTTGAGTCTTTTCCCTGCCTCCTTCCTGCCCATCCTTGCACCATCCTTGTTTGTGGCACTGATGCATCAACATCCCAAATTCCGTGGGGTTTCTCAAAGCCCAGCTCATCCCACGTGTGTCCCTTTGCAGGGGCCACAAGGGACCTGCTGCTGTCCCCAAGAAGGATTTGTCCCTTCTCCAGCTGGGACACAACATCCATGTCCAGCAGCACTTTCAGCAGGTGTCACCTCGTGGTCTCATCCTCTGGGAAAGGTCTTTTATCCAAAGGGATGTGTAGGAGCCAACCCCAGCCATGCTCCTTCCCTGCACCATTCCAGCTCCCTCCAGTATGGTTGTATTTTATCTGTGGAGCTCTTGTAAGGATTTTGTTCCGTCATCCTGGAATTTTTATGACTCCTTTGTGTGTATATAATGCGATTGCCCTGGAACAGAGGGAAATTAATCATAGTTCCTTTGTTAGTTTTCAGGAATTTTTAATGTCTGTGTTTTCGTTCATCTGTCATGTCCAAATGTGGGGTCCATGGGCTATTTGACTTTTCAAATGACTTAATTGCTTAGATTTTCCCCCTCAGTGTTTACGGACACTTGTTCCTCGTGGATTTTGTGTGTGACATTCTGTACCATGGATTTTCCGCCTGGTTCCAATTTCTCACTCCATCCTGGTGGTTCACAACATCCCCTCTGGATGCTGCATCCAATCCCACTCATCCTGAGTGTTGGGAGTCCCACCAGCCTGCAGTTCATCCCTCCCCGTGCCAGGATCACGGGAATCCAGGGCTCTTCAGGGATTTTTTGGGATGCTGCACAAGGAAGATGTCCGAGATGTCACTGCACAGTGCCTGAGAGCAGAAAACACTGGGAGAGCAAAGGGGAATCTCCAGGATCAGCCTGCAAACATCCAGCCTGGAGACGCTTTAAATCCGCGTGGATCAAGGGTGGCTTGACTGGTCAAGGAGAGGCAGCCAAGCCAAACAGGAGCGACTCCCAAACCTCCTCCACGAGCCAGAGGCTCCCAGTTACACTCTGGGTTTTGTGATTTTGGTGTTGATGCTCACTCAGCTAGAGACAGCAGGGAATCGTGGAATATTCCCTGGATCCCGCCGGGATCATCGAGTCAGGACAACCCCGACAATCCCACCATGACAACCAGGCAGGCTGACATTCTGGGCTCTGAGCAAGCACCAGGGGATAGATGGAAGCTGCCTATCACCAGCCATGTTACACAAGTCATTAGTGAAACGTTAATTAAAACAAAAGATGCAAATTGTACCAGGCTGTGCTGCCTTTGCTGCGGCTCCTTAATGGCTTCGACGCTTCCTTGGGCACGTTTGCTCCTTCTCCACCGAGGCTGCTTTGCATTAAGTTGTTTGTTTAGCAGCTACTGGGGTTTTTGGCAGGACAGCTGTTCCCTCGTGGGGCTGTGGAGCAGGAGGGGTCCTGCAGTGCTGTCCCAGAGCTGCTGGACACGTCCGGGTGAATCCTCCTCACGCCAGAGAGAAGAGCCACAGCACCCACTGCCCCACCAGCAGCGCCCTGGGGCTCAGGCCAGGGGTCTTTGTGGCTCCCCCAGGGCCGTGGGGACCACGAGTCAGGCTCCCTGGACCCCTCCTGGGAAGGTGTCCCGCTGGGCCGAGGTCACTCAGATCCCAGAGCCCCCATGACCCCCTGCAGCCCCGACGTGTGCTAAAGAAAACAGTCCCAGCATATTAATACTTGCAAAAACAAACACCGCGAAGATGGGAGAAGGAAGGAGCCAGGCATTTAGGGAGCGCTAGGTCTCTCCTCTCTAAACTCTGATCCCTCTGTTTCCTTCAGCCATTGGCTCCCTGAACGTCCCCGTGCCAGGAGCAGCCTCTGGAAATGTCCCCAAGCAGGTCTGTCCCAGCCTGGCTTCATTTCAAGGGGCACCCACACCCCTCCCAAGGCCAGATTTGCCTTTTTTGCGGGGTCTCTTCAGCATCTCCAGCGCTCACAATGCAAAGCAGCATCCTGAATTCCAGGAGGGTGAAGTTCTGCTTGGACAGGACAGTGAGGAGAGGAGCCAAAGCCACAGGAGACATGGCATGGCAGTGGGAGATGCTGCAGGATCGGCGGCTCAGCTGAGCCTCTCATAAGCATGGAATCCTGGAATGGTTTGACTCGGAAGGTTGGGTTGGAAGTGGCCTTAAAGACCATTTCTTCACTGAAAGGATTGTCCAGGGCAGTGGTGGAGTCACCACCCTTTGGGGATTTAAAGGATGTGCAGAAGTGGCTTGGGGACATGGGTGGAGCAGTGGCTTAACCTGATAATCTGAGAGGGCTTTTCCAACCTAAAAAACTCAATGATTCCATGAATCCAATCAAACAGTTTGATTCTCACACAGAAAGTACAGAATCACTCCCCATCTCCAGACAACTCATTCCGTGCATGTATCAGTCTCTCCTGGCTGGCATCGATCTCCAGCCGGTCCCATGCCAGGGGGTGACCCTGTTGTGCTCCCAGCGTGTGGGGAAAGCCCCGATGGAAACGGAGCGATGGCTGTGCCGGGAAGCTGCTGACAGCCCCGGCGTGCCCAGCCCGGCTCGAGGGGCGGCTGAAAAACGACCCCAATTAGCGTGGAAAGGATGTGCCCATGGCCGGGGGCGTTGGGCAGCGTTGCCAGGGGAGGTTTGGGCACCGGGGCGATGCCGTGGGCAGAACCGGGGCTTGGGGCTGGTAGCACCGGGGCAGTGTCGGCGCGTCTGGCTGAGCCCGGGCGGGGCGGGACCGGCACCGGGAGGGACCGGGGCGGCACCGGGAGGGACCGGGGCGGGGCCGGGCGGCCCCGTCGGCTCCGCTGCGAGAAGCAGCCGGTGCCTCCTCCGGGGGAGCCGCGGACTCGCCTGGCTGCGGGGCGCGGGCGGCAGCGGCAGCGGCACCGGGGCGACGCGGGCAGCGGCACCGGCAGCGGCACCGGAGCGCAGCCCGGCTCGGGACCGGGCGGGGCGGGGGAACCGGCCGGCTCCAAACCCGCCCCCCGGCGCGGGAGGAGGCGGTGGCCGAGCCCCCCCGCCGCGCTCCAGCCGAGCCAGACCCGCGCCAGACCCGCGCCGCTCGCCCATGGCGACCCCCGGCCCCACGCGTGCCCCGGCCCCGGCACGGAGCCGCCGCTGAGCGCTGCGCACCGGCACCGGCCCGGCGTCCAGGTAAGCGCCGCGGGCGGCCCCGGCTCGGCAGCGCCTGCCCCGGACACCTGCCCGCGCCCGGGACGCTCCTGCCCCGCGCCGGCGCTGCGGCTCCGGGGGTCCCGGTGGAGCCTCCTTCCCCCGGGGGGACCCGCGCCGTGCCCGCTCTCAGCCCCAGGGCTTCGCCGCTGTTCATTCCCCGCCGCCCGCTCCCCGCGGATCGGATGCTGCCACGGCCGAACGGGGCAGAACCGGAGCCTTCGGGCTCCCCGGGGGATGGGAGAAGCGGGGGGATCCCAGCCCCGGTGCCCAGCACCGTCCCGGGGTCGGGGCGGCCTGTGCGGCCGCCGCAGGACTTTGCTTCATACTTGGAGCCCGTCCCGCCACGCAGGAACACAAACACGGCGCGGGACGGCTCCGGGCGCGCAGCGCTCGCAGGAGGGAGGAGATGGGTCCTGTCTAAATATTAGTTTAAGGAACGGAAGGATCTCCAGCCGGCATCTCCAGCCCCGTCACCTTCTCCCGGCTCCGGCCGCGCCGCAGTGCTGACCATGTCCAGAGCTCGGCAGGGGCTGGGGGGTGAATTTCCCCCCATTCTCGAGGGAGGGAATTTCCCCCTCTCGCTGCGGTCTCTCCGAAGGCTTTAACAAAACAAGGCAGACCTCGGGTGTCTTTATTGCACATATATGGTAGCTTGTAGCCAGCACTGATTTAAATCCCATCCTCGCTCCGGGAGCCGATCCGCAATCAGGCGCTGCGTGAAGGGCACGGCTTATCCCGGCGGGGGAAGGGGCTGCTGCCTGTTGGAAGTGGCGTGCGAGTCCTGGATGTGTGCTGACATCCCAGATCTAAAGCCGGGATCGCAGCGGATCCCAAATTCATCCTCCCGTGGTACTGCTGGATTTGATGGCAGAAGCAGCCGAGCCTCTGCCTGGCACAGGGCAGAGAAACCGAGCAGGGAAGTGGCTTCTCTGTGCCAAAATTTAGGAGGTGTGAGCGCTTGGGTTTGGGTTTAACCCTTTGGTTCCGACCCCAATCTGCCCGCTGCGGCGCTGGCTCCAGGTTGCAGATGCGACACCTCGGATTTGCTCCGAGCTGTGGCAGTGCCCCGCTGTGAGTGTCCTCCGTGTCACCACAGGCTCCGTCCAGCGCCTCCATCCCCAGCAGCTCCGGGGCTGGGGACAAGGATTAGCCTTTCCTGCTCCCACATCCCAAGTTTTTAAGCAGCGCTGGGTCTCGGAGAGCTGGCTCAGCCCTGGTCCAGCTCGTCCTGGCCGTTGGAAGGCGCACGGGAGGTGTGGCGCATCCCGGGAATGCCGAGCTTCCCTCCCGCTTCGCCTGCAGCGACTTCCCAGCAGGATGCGGCACCAGGGCCAGGCTCCCCCGCGATTTGCACCTTCCAGGCCTCGCGGGTGGGCTGGAAATGAAGGGAGCTGGTCCGGTTTGTGGTGGCAGAGCCGGGGGGACACGAGGTTTTGGTGGGTGGGCATCCCCGGGTGGCCGTGCCAAGGGCGGGTGGCACCGGCCCGGCTCTGGTGGCACTCGGTGCCCTCCCACGGCACCGCCATGAATCACATCACACTCTGCCACCTCCCTCCGGAGCTCCCTCGGGCCGTGCAGGGCGCGGGGGCTCCAGGATGCGCTTTGGGGGTCTTCAGGGATGGATTGAATATTTGCAGTATCCCCTTTTTGCGGTCAAGGTACATCTCGCGTGCTCTGAAAACAGCTCAACCGGTCGTGTGGCCAGAGCAGGTGTCACCTTGGCTGTCCCCAGTGCAGCACGGGGAGGCTGCCCTGTGTGGGTTCCATCAGGAGGTGCAGTAGTGTCAGACTGGTGAGGGTTTTACTGGTGAGGGTTTTACTGGTGTGAGCTTTACTATTGTGGGTTTTACTGGTGAGGGTTTTACTGGTGAGGGTTTTACTGGTGAGGGTTTTACTGGTGTGGGTTTTACTGGTGAGGGTTTTACTGGTGTGGGTTTTACTGGTGAGGGTTTCACAAGTGTAGGGTTTTCCCCCTGTGCCAGGGGTGATTTCCTTGCTCCCACCTTGCCTGGGGTCGTTGGGCATCCCAGGAGTGCAGCCCCTCGGTCAAGCTGAGCCATCTGCTCCAGCACCGTTAACTGGTTGGACTGGACAAATCCCATTCAGATTTTTCTAGGAACTGCCCAGTTTGGAGTGGAGTTGCCCCATGAAACTTGAAGGGGAGGAGGAGAAGCTCCCTCCTGGCAGTGCCAGCTGTGGTGCAGCATTGCTCTCGAGCATCCCGAGTGCATCGGAGCAAAGCCTCCCCCTCTGCAGCCACCCTGGGAAGGGAAATGCCACGAGCAGCTCCATTCCCCTCACTTCTCCCTCACAAAACCCAAAACAGGCTCACTTCGTAGCTCACCAGCCCAGAGCTAAATTGAAACAATCTCTTTGCCACCGCGTTGTTCTCCAAAAAGCGTTTCCTCCTGCCGCTGCTCAAAGGCTGCATCAGCGCCGTGTCAGGCGATGCCACTCGCGCCAGCGCCAGCTTTCTGGAGTGTTTCCCTTTGCATGTAACCACATTTAATTTGTTTTCCCTCAAAAAGGTTCCCTTTGAACTGCCTCCAAGCCCCGTGTTGGAGGGGAGGGAGGCAGGGCAGCCCTGCCCGGCTCTCGCAGCTCTCCGAGGACTCAACCACCCCGCAGCAGGAGATATCCCAGGAGGTGAAGTTCCTCCTTTAGCATCACTCCCAGGCTGCAATAATCCGAAGCAGGAGTTGCATTTTGCTCCGTTTCAGCAGCTTTTTTTGCAGCGCAGGGACCTGTGGTGCTTGGGGCAGGGCGATGAATGGCATCCCGGTGCTCTCCCAGACACTGAGAACAGAGCTAATTCAGGAGCAGGGTCCTGCTTTTGTGGCTCCAGGCTTTTTAGGAATCCCTCAATTAAATCTTGGCCTGGTTTAGAGGTGGTTGTAAACCCAGCCCTGGTCCTTCCCAGGGAGAAAACGACTTTGCTCCATCATTGCTGTGTCTGGGTCTTGCTGGCGATGGCAGCGATGCAGAGCTGACCAAGCCCTGTGGCTTGTGGGGCCTTTTTGATTTTAATAATGTTGGTTTTGGCTGAAGGAGCTGCCTGGGAGCTCGGGGTGTGTTTATTGCTTCTGTTGTCACTCCCACCAGGGCTCTGGGATTTGGTGATGGCATCTGGTGGCCGAAGGCACAGTGACAGAGGGCAGAGCCCCCAGTCCTGCTGCCTTGGAGCAGAGCAGGGTCTGCAGGCCAAAATCCCAAATCCTTGTGGGGTCCATCCCAGTGGTTGTGTTCCCCAAGCTGGGAGGAACAGGCAGGGAACGTTCCCAGTGAGCTGCTGCAGTGGCTTTTTGGTTTTCCCTGGGTTTTTCCCTCTCTGCAACTTTCCCCAGACAGCCACCAATGCTGTATCCTCGTGCCGCACAGGGGGACCCCAAAACCACCCAAAACCTCGGGTATGAACCAAAACTCCTCACCCTGAAGGTCGCAGTTGGGAACACCCATCCCGTCCTTCCTCGAGGAAGAGCTCGCCTGTGATTCCCCAGGGCAGCCGCTGGCTTTGTTAAGTGGTGTTGGCTTATTAAAAACACATTTTTGAGGCTTAGCAGCTCCTCGGAGCCATCGGGGAGGGACAGTGCCAGCTCTGGAGCCACTGCACGTGGGGAAGGACGCTGGAGGTGGCTGCTGGCAGTGAAGCTCTGCTGAGCTTGGCTGGGCATGGACAGCATCGCCCTGAACTGGGGGAAAATCCCACCTGTTTGGGACCCAGGAGAGTTTGGGGAGGGGAAAAGGAGAGGTTGGAAGGATCCAGATGGAATTTGGGTGGTGTGAATGCTCTGATTCCATCATCTCCAAGAGCAGGTCTCCCATTCCCACAGGACCAGCTGCCAACCCCATTCCCACGGGCAGCAAGAGAGAAATGCCCCAATCCATCTTTTTTCCGGAGCTCTTCAGCCATGCCATGATCTTCCAGCAGCACTTTCCTTAATTCCCTGTTGCTCTGAGCATCCTCTGGTCTGGAAAAGGCAGAAAACAGGCAGCAAAGGTGCAGATTGTCCCTGTCTGTGTCACCTGCCCTCCCCTCGCTGCTGGTGGCAGCTCTTCTGCAGGAATGTGGGCAGGATTTGGGTGGCTGTGTTCCGATGGCAATCAGTGTTTTTATGGCAGCAGGAGAAACGATCCCAATCTTTTACCCACAGCTTGGCCGGGTCTGACCTGGAGCCGTGGGAGATGGCAGTGGGGTGGGAAGGGCAGTGTGGCCACAGCTCTCCCTGCACACCTTGTCCTGGCTGGGAGCAGAGGGAAAACTGCTTTTTTGGAGTGGAGGGAAAACTGCTTTTTTGGAGACCGTGTGGCTCTTCCCAGCGGAAGGTCCCTGAGGGATCCCAGCAGGTTTTCCCTGCAGGGACAGAGCTCAGGGATGTGTCCATCTCCACGGGATCAGCATCTCCATGTGCAGATGTCCAGCTGACCTGACCTGCTGCCCTTCGGAGACTCTTCCTGAGGGATTTTATCAGCTCTTCCCATCACCTCCAGCTCCCTTTCTCCCCAGCATCTCCCGGTTCTGAACTCCCTCCGGCTAAATCCCCATTCCCAGTGCTCTGCCGCTGCTGCCCCGGGCGGAATTCCTCATCTGCTCGCTCCGGAGCAGCACTAAGTGGTTCAATATGTTGGCAGTTGCCGCTGGAGTCGGACAGTAAATCCTAATGGGATCCCAGTCCGCGCTCCGGCCAAAACCCACTGGAAGGGTTTTAGCGCAAATTGGATTTGCAAACCTCGCTCAGGTCTCGGTGCCCTCAGCAAAGCGCCCTAATCCCCGGCGGGCGCCGGGACAAACCAGCTCCTTCTGTGCAGCCGGGAATCCGGGATGGATCCCGGGAATAACGGGGGAATTCCCATCTCCGTGCCGGAGGAGGCACCGGCATCACCCGTGCTGCTCGCTCGGGATGCTGCTGTGGGATGCAGGTGGATGGATGCTCATCCCGCAGGGATGGAGCTCCCCGACCCCACCGCTCCTTCCTGGATCTGTTTCCCTGGGGATGAGGGTGGGAATTACCAATTTGACAGCCGAAGGGATCGCGCCAGCACACCTGAGACACGTGGAAAAGGCAGAGGTGGAACCCTGGGAAAATCAGGAGTTAATGCCTGGAGTCCTTCATGGTGCTTCCTGGGTGTTTTTCCAAAGGGGAAACTGAGGCACTCAGCAGAACAATAACATCACCCCGTCCCCCCAAGGGGTTTGGGGAATCCACGAAGGAGAAAAACCCTACAAAACAGGCAAGGGGAAAGTGGCCACGCTGTGCTGTGGGAGGTGACGCTGTCACGGCAGCCCTCCTGCCTCTGGGGTATTTTTCTCCCCTTGATCCCACCGACGACTTTTCCTTTCTTGGGAAAAAGGGAGATTTTGCCCCCAGCGCCGCCGTGGCAGCTCTCAGATACCAGCGGTGTCGAAACGGGCCCAGAGCAAAGCACATCTGGGGCCTGGGCTCCGTCTCGCTGCCAAAATCTGAGCTTTTAACCCTCTTTCCCGAGGCACTGGGATTGTTCAAACAAGCCACAGTAATTAGTTTCCTCTGACAAACCGCCCCTTTTTGGCATCGGGAGGGTTATTAATTCCGGGGGGATTCCGGGGAGTGGGAGCGTCGCTCCGGATTCAAAAATAATTGACATTCAGGTTTTGGCACGAGAGGGAAAATTTAGGCTGGAAAAGCAGCATCAGGGGTGCAGGAGGTCGTCACAGCAGCACCCAAGGGCGCTCAGCAGTGGGTGGGGAGTCCTTGATTGGTGTTTTCTATCCCTAATTTCTTCCATGGCTGCACAAACCATCCCGAATTTGGTGGGATTTCAGAGATATATTTTGATTTTCTCTGCCCTTCAGCAAACAGGGAGTTTTCCTGCAGATATTCCCTCCTCATTCCCGTTTCGGTGTTACATCGAGCCACGCTCCGCTCCCGCTGCGGCGCCGGGCAGCACCGCGAGGGATTTTATCAGCAATTAATCTCTAATTACTCACCTCTTCCCATAAAGGGCGGCTCTTGCTGCTGCTTAGACCTGGCGGAATCGGCTTAGGGAGGTTTCTGGGTTGCTGCAGCCGTGGTGACCTTGGCGGAGCTGTCACACCTTGTCGGCGTCGGTGGGGACACTGGGCTGGGACCGCAAACTGGGACCTCGAACTGGGACCTCAAACTGGGACCACAAACTGGGATCCCAGGCTCAGACCACACCGCCCATGTCCACCCCGCAAGGACTTTTAAACGCTTTAGCTGCTTTTTAGCTGTAAGAGGAATAAATCTCCCCGAAACGTGCGGCTGTAATGATGTTTCTCAGAGCTGCGGGTGGCGGGGCAGCTCTCGGCCAGGTGTCCCCAGGCTCTGCACAGACACCGCGGGTGTCCCCGAGCCGGGCTGGGTGGCACTGCGGGAGCTGTGCGGCATCAAACCATCTTTTATTTCCTGCTGATTTATATTGCAGCCGCATTCCCAGCCTCCGGCGTGTCCCGGGGACGGCGATGGGGGAACCGAGGGAAGCCGAGGCTGGAGGGGAAGCAGCTCTGGACGAGCTAAACCCAGCCGGGGCTGAACTGGGACTGAACTGGGACTGAACTGGGACTGAACTGGTCCCAGACTGGTCCCAGCGGCGGAAATCCCCGCGCTCGGCTCGGCATCCAGCGGGATTCCTCCCCGCCGGGCGCCCGCTGCGGATGCGTTAATTAATGACATGAAAGCCCACGCGAGACCTCCGGGGAAGGAATCAAAGGCTGCGGCGCAGCTTCCCGGGGCACGGATTGATGCCGGCGGGTCGCAGCCGTGCGGGGGGATGGAGGGAACGGCGAGCCCGAGGGAGGCACGGGACACGGTGAGACGGCTCAGCAGCACCCCGGGCTCTGTCCTGAGGATTCCTTGCACAAATCCAGCCCCAAAATGGGTCCAGGGCGTGGGGAGAGACTCGAGGGTGCGGCCGGAGGGGTCTCTGGGTTGGGGGGCACTGGGGCTGTACTGGTGCTGGGTTTCCATCTCGGGGGAATGGACAGCACAGGATGCTGTCCCTGCCAGGCAGGGATGGCTCAAGGTGCCCCTCGGCCCTGTCTCAAACTGGGATTTTCCTCTCCTGTGCTGTTGTTCCTCCTGGAAGAGCTCCCAGAGCCCTCTCGGGCAGGATTTGCTCCATTCCCATTGGCACCCTGGGCTTTCCCAGCTCAGGATCACAGCACATCTCCTCCTCAGGATGGGTCTGCCTGTGCTGAGGGGGCTCTGGGGGTTCTGTGCCTGCTCATTCCAGAGGTGATGCCCTTCTGTGTCCAGGATGTGGATATGGAGCTGATATCCCAAAATTCCTGCCTTGTCCTGGTGCCACCTCCAGCCCTCAGCCCTTGGAGCTGGTTTGGCTCTGCCAAATCTGAAATGGGGGGAAATTTCAACCAGGTTGGACAGGGCTTGGAGCACCCTGGGACAGTGGGAGGTGTCCCTGCCATGGCAGGGTGGCACTGGATGAGCTTTAAGGTCCCTTCCAACCCAACCCAGCCATTCCATCATTCCATGAAATTCTAGGAATGTGGATGAGGACACCACAAGAGCTGCTCTGTTGGATGGAACTTCTCCAGGCTTCCTTCTCCTGGAGCTGCCACCCCTAGCATTGCCCCTGACACCATGGGATGCACTTGGCTCATCCATCCACCTCCCACAGCCTCAGTGAGGGATGCTTCTCATTATTATTTTCACCACGTTGAGGGGGTTTGGGGTGGGTTTTTTGCTCTCCAGCTGTTGGGAGAGATGTAAACCAAACCTGCCATAATTCAGCCCAAACATAAATGTCATGGCAGCGTGGGAACGGCGCAGCCCTGGGGCTCTGGGAATGCTGGAGCTCCTTCCTCCCTCTCCCCATCCCATCTCCCTCTCCCCACCCCATCTCCCTCTCCCCATCCCATCTCCCTCTCCCCATCCCATCTCCCTCTCTGTTCCCTCACTTTGGGAAAAGTCTGAGGAAGTTTTTGGGGGAAATCTGAAGAAGTTTTGGGGACAGTCTGAGGGAGCTTTTCCTATGGTCTGAGGGAGATTTGGGGAAAATCTGAAGAAGTTTTGGGGGAAATCTGAGGGAGTTTTTCTTACGGTTTGAGGGAGTTTTGGGGAAAATCTGAGGACATTTTGGGGAAGGTCTGAGGAAGTTTTGGGGGAAATCTGAGGGAGTTTTTCTTATGGTCTGAGGGAGTTTTGGGGAAAATCTGAGGACATTTTGGGGAAGGTCTGAGGAAGTTTTGGGACCAGTCTCTCCCTCCAGGACAATCCAGGCCCATCCTGTGCACAGGACCAGGCGTTGAGCCGGAGCTGCTGCTGGAGGAGCAAACTCCAGAGCTGCTGCCTGGATGGAAATTGTTTAATTCCTGCGGGATGAGTCATGAGGAGCCGCGATTTCAAAGCCGCTTGGCTCCCATGTAAGGCCCTCAAATAAACAGAGTGTGGCAGGTGGAAGCTCTCTCTGATGTCCCAAGGCCTCCGTCTTTCCAAGTGTTTTGTGTTGCCAAAAATCCCTCGGCCACACCGTGGCTTCATCCATTCTTGAGGCTGAGCTCTGGAAAATAATGAATCAATGCCCGGAAACATGAATCGACGGGAAATTTATGGCGCACTTACGATATAATGTCTTTTTGGGTGCTCTGCTTTGAAGCATCGGCACTGAAAGTTTTGGCTTCTCCTTTTTCAACCCTTCAGTGAGGAGGATTTAGGGGGAAAAAAAAAATTCGCTTTTCCTCCCTCATCTCATGACTCCGGGAGCTTTAAGGAGTTGGTGGATATCGGAAACAAATCCCAAGAGTGTGCTGGAAAAACTGGGAGTGGGGCTGGAAAACAAGAGCAGTGGGAAAAAACAAGAGCGTGAAAAGTGAGGGATTTCAGAGAACCCCAAATGCTCCATTTTTTGTGGGCGAAAAACGTCTGTGGGGATGGAATTGCTGGATTTTTGATTTATCAGGAAAAACAAGTGGAAACGCCGACATCCCTGGGAGTGTCCAAGGCCAGGTTGGACGGGGCTGGTCTGGGCGGCTTGGGGCTTTTTTGGAGAAAAGAAACCAACGGCAAGGCCTGGAAATAACTTTGTTGTTATTGTTTTCCGCACTGGAGCTGGGATTTGAGCCTTTTGAAAGGTCACAGGCGAGTGGGTGGGGGCCAGAATTTCTGGCTGCCGGAATGGGAGGCTGTTTTATGGGACTGGAACTGCTCTCCTAAAATTTTATGGGCCTGGAAGAAGCCAGAGGCCCTTTCTCAGGTGGGGGATCGAGTGTCACAGCCCTGCTCCTTTTCCTCCCCAGAGCAGGACAAAGAGGGTTGAGCCCCTCTGGATGGTGAAGGTTCAGCTCAGGGTTTGGTGTGATCCCATGGAATTGTTCACCGTGGAATTCACCCCCAAAAAACCCCAAAAAAATCTGTTAAAAGCTGTTTGTCCTCCTGGAGAGTCGACCTAAGTGTCCTTTCCTGCCAACCCCCTCCCCTGGGGCTGCTGGTTCTTCCCAAATCCTTAATTTCCAGGGGTTTTGGAACCTGTCTGGGAACAAACTGGGATTTCCTTGGTCCTGCACTGATCCTGATGCCTTGCTGGGAAGGGTTTGGGTGCCAGGGAGTTTTCAGTGCCTGTTCCCTGCTCCTGCTCTTGTTTCCAGAGCAAAATCTGAACTTAAGGCTTGGTATTGTCATGGAATCCCAGAATGGGAACTTCAATATCCATTCCCACCCCTTGCCATGGGCAGGGACACCTTCCACTGTCCCAGGTTGCTCCAAGCCCTGTCCAACCTGGCCTTGGACACTTCTAGGGATCCAGGGGCAGCCACAGCTTCTCTGGGAGTTCCATTCCACAGCTTCAGCACCCTCACAGGGAGGAATTCCTTCCCAAAATCCCATCCACTCCTGCCCTCTGGCAGTGGGAAGCCATTCCCTGTGTCCCATCACCGTTCCCACTCTGTCCTGTCGTGATAATGAACATGAATGTGAACACACCAAACATCCCCATCCTCCTCCATCATCTTCCATCCTCTTCCATCTTCCTCCATCATCCTCCATCCTCCTTCATCATCTTCAATCCATCCTCCAACATTTTCCATCATCCTCCATCCTCCTCCACCTCGTCCCCATTGCTGTCACCTCGCCCCCCCTGCCACCTCCAGCCCCAAACCCCCTTTTCCGTGGCCAATCTCCCACTCCAGCACATCCCTCGTGCCTCAGTTTCCCCATCTCAGCACCGGGCTGGTGTTGGGAGGGGAGGAGCTGGAGCCAAGGGGTGATCCCATGGGGAGAATCCCCACATCCCGAGCCGTGGGGAGGGTGGGAGGGATGGAGGGCAGGAGCTGTGGGGTGCAAGGTGTGCATGAAGGACGCATTAAGGTGCATTAAGGATGTTTGTTTTGCCTGTTTTGCAGAGTTCCAATGTTCTGACTTGCTCTAAGATGAAGGTATGGAAGTTTGCAGCCATTGCATCGATGCTCCTCAGTTCCGTGTTATCCATTTTGGTTTGTAGAGACATGTTCAGCGGGAGCCAGGAGTTCAGCCCCTTGCCTTCCTCACCTTCTTCACGGGATTCCTCCTCCTCCTCTTCCTCCTCCTCCTCCTCCTCGCTGCCGGCGGCTCGGCGGAGATCCCCAAGGGCCCTGCAACGCCGCGGCTCTCTGCTGGCCCAGTGTAAGCTCTGCTCCTCCAGCCCGGGGTCACTGTCCCCCCAAATCCCTGCGGGGTCACTCCCTGCCCTCTCCTGCACCCCAACATCCCATTTAGGAGGATTTGAAGAAAAACTTGGGGGCTCTGGGTGCCAGACCTTGGTGTGAACGCAGCAGCTCTCCACAGAGAGAGAAGTTTGTTACTCATTTACTGCAAAGAAGCTGCTTTTATTTTTCCCTCCAAACGTCTTTTTTTTTGGTAACTTTTTTAAGTTCCGTGCTATTTTTTACAAATGGAAAATGTCAAACGGGAGCTGAAGAGGAGGGCACAGCAGCAGCTCCCCTGGTGCTCCCTGAGGGCTGGAAATCCCCACGTGTTTGTTTTGATTCCAAACCGGAGGAACTGCTTTTTTTGGGTGGAAATTTGGAAATGGATGACAAGCTGTCAAATCATGCTTTCCTCTGTCTTTCCTGTGCCTCCCACGGAGCTGAGCTGGAACAACCCTGGATTTAGGGTTGGAACAAAGGGATGTGGATGTTGCCAGAGGCGGCTGGGCACAGTTTGTGGGTTTTGGGTGTAGCCTTTAGGGTCTTGGGGCCCTCAGGCCATAGTGAAACAGTGCTAATGTGGAATTTATTGGTGTTTCTCCCCAAATCCACCTGCCCCAAGGACCTCCATCCCGGAGGATCCTGAGATCCTCATCCATGGAGGATCTCCCATCCCAGGTAGACCTCCATCCAGGTGGAGGTTAACCCACTCCAGGCAATCTCCATCGTGGGAGTCATCCACCCCAAGGAACCTTCTTCTTCCTGGTGGATATCTTTCCACCCCATGGAATCTCCATCCTGGTGGATATCTTTCCACCCCAGGGAATCTCCATCTGGGTGGACATCCACCTACCCCAGGGCATCTCCATCTCAGGGCTCACCCACCCACCCCGAGTTCCTCCATCCTGGAGGATCCCAGGACCCTCATCCCCAGAGGATCTCCCACCTCAGGCCACCTCCATCCCACCGGCCATCCCCCCACCCCAGCCACCCGCACACCCCTAACCCCATTCCCTCCTCTTGCAGACAGCGCCTTGCTGGAGAGCTACACGGAGGGGGAGCTGCGGCAGCTGATCGCGGCGCTGGTGGAGCGTTACCGGCAGGCCATGAACTCGGGAGGACACGAGCTGCCGCTGTTCCCGCGCGCCGGCAGCCGCAGGAAGCGCGCCAGAGCTCGCCACAAACCCTGCGAGCTGCGCGAGCTGGAGGTCAGCGTCAGCGAGCTGGGGCTGGGCTACGAGTCGGACGAGACGGTTCTGTTCCGCTACTGCAGCGGCACCTGCGAGGCTGCCGTGCGCAGCTACGACCTCTCGCTCAAGTCCATGCGGAGCCGCAGGAAGATCCGCAAGGAGAAGATCAGGGCCAGGCCGTGCTGCAGGCCGCTGGCTTACGACGACGACGTGTCCTTCCTGGACGCCTACAATCGCTACTACACCGTCAACGAGCTGTCGGCCAAGGAGTGTGGCTGCGTGTGACGGGGCCACCCCGGCTGCGTGTGGCACGGGGACCGTGATGGAGGAGGAGAGGCTCGGTGCCACCGAGGACTAGAGAAGTGGCTGGTGCTGTGGCGGAGGTGGCTGGAGCGGTGATGGCTGCTCGAGGCTGGTGTCACCTCCGTGGGTGGCTCGGGGGGTCCCTGCCAGCGCTGCCGAGGTGACAGTGGGTGTGCAGCGTGTGCAGGGTGTGTCCAGCCCTCAGTGTGCACCAGCTGCACTGTGTGTCATGCGTGTCACACGTGTCACATGTGTCACGGGCTGTGCTACCCACATGGTGGGTAGTGCAGGGCAGGTGTCCCTGGCATGGGGGGACCCACATGTGCCAGGGGTTCCGTGTCAGGGTGTGGCACACGGGTGTGGCACAGGCTGGGGTGTGATGGAGTGCAGGGCGTGTTGTGAGTGGTGCTGGTGCTGTGTGGTATCAGACAGGGTGTGCAGCACACTCGGGTGTGATTTGGGCTGTGCTGCACACTTGGGTGTGATTTGGGGTGAGCTGCACACTGAGAGTGTGTATTGGGGTGTGTATCACACTCGGGTGTGTTTTGGGGTGTGTTACAGGTTTGGGGTGTGTCAGGCAGCTGCAGGTGCCCTGTGCTGCCCCAGGGTGAGAGCTCAGTCCTTCTCTCTGTAGCTTTGGAGTTTCCCGGGATTTGTGACCACCCTGCTCTGCTGGGGGACACTCAACCCCCCAAAATCCCCGTGTTTGGGGGCACAGAAGCAGCAGCAGTGCTTTGTGAGTGGCTCTGACTCCCTCTGGCTCATACCCCTTTTGCTGTCGTCTCATTCCTGCAGCCCTGGGGCTTTGCTTCTTAAAACTCGGGATAAGCTGAAGTAACTGGATTAACCTCCTGCGCCCTGCCTCGGGCAGCTGGGCTGGAGCTTGGCCACCTCCAGGGAGGTGACACAACCTCTGCAGGCCACCAGCAGAGCGGCATGGGCAGGAGCATCCCTGGTTTTGGTCTCCCAAAATCCCCCCAGCTCTCCCGGGTGTATCCCCCATCCCCTGGTCAGGGCTGGAATCCTGCAGGAGAGGAGGCTCAGGCCTGGCCTTGGCTCTGCTCGCATTTACAGCAGTGTCACTGCTGTTTACTCTGCGGGGAAATAAATGAGCCCACAGCCTCTCACATTCCCTGGGCAGGCTCGATTTGCTGCCTGGGATTGATGGGTTTTCTCCCCTTGGCTCCCTTCCCAGAAAAAGCAAATCATAAACAGAAGGAGAATATTGGTGTCATGTCCTGGGCATTAACCAACGTGAGGGAAAACACTCTGTGTGCCACCCCTGAACGGGGGAAAATCCCAGTGTGCCTTCATCCCGAGGAGGAGGAGGAGGAGGAGGGCTGTGCTGGTGATCCCAGCGGTGCAGGATTTGGGGTTTGAGCAGGTTGGGATGGGATGGGATGGGATGGGATGGGATGGGACAGCATCTCCAGAGTGTGGCCAGCCACATTCCCGACCTCCACACAGGGCCAGGCTGGTGGGGATTTTTTTTCTTTGCTTTTTATCCAAACGCAGCTCTTGGCTGAGTGGAGCCAGGATGTAGTGGAGGAATATAAACACCATCCCTCAGCAGGGCTGGCGTCCCGGGAAGGCAGCCTGGACTCTGTAACATGGAGTTTTCCCTGCATTTTGGGAGAGGCAGGAGGCAGCCGTGGGTTTGGGGTGTGAAACCTGCCCTGGGAAATGGGAACAGAGAGAGGATAAACTCCACTCTGCAGGTGCAGCTCCCGAACCAAGGTGTGAGCTTGCAGCCCTGGTTTTTGGCTGGAAATGGGAAAAGTGACCCAAAATAATCAGCTGGAGGAAGGGAACGGCAGATGGGCAGCGGGAGCCTCGCCGGGCTCGTGGTGGATAAGCGGCTCACTCGAGTTTGAGAAAAAAAAGCACCCAAATCTAATAATAATAATGATAATAATAATAATAACTGTCCTCTCAAGGGCTTGGGTGCTTTCCAGGGCTCGCTGCTATAAAACTGAAATTCGTTTTGTTGCAGTAAAAAAAAAGAAATGGAAGCAGAGCAATGAAGGCAGGGAAGGAGTTGTGGGAGCAGAGCAGGACCTGGCGCCTGGAGGAGGATTTGGAGCAGGAGCTGCCTCTGTTCACAGGGAGAGGTTGCACCCTGGTTTGGGACATTTTTTGGCAGAATCCAGGGATTTAGGGTGCCTTGATTGGCAGCCACCTGGCCCGAGGGATCTCCTCTCTGCAGGGTGGTGGTGGGAGCAGCAGGAAGATGAGAGGACATGGGAGCAGCAGGGTTGGGGCTCAGCTGGGACATCTCCCATTGCCAAACCCCCCATTCCCAGTGTAAATCCAGCTCAGAAACCCCAAAACCGGGAAGAAAACCTGACTCAAATGCAATGGGGTGTTAAACCAGCAGGAACAGCTCCAATCCATCACTTTTTGCTCTTTTTTTTTTAATTTCCCTCTGCTGGCAGTGAAGCTCCAGCCCGTGTGGAGGGGATGTTCCCCATCTGCCTCACGCTGCTCCTTTTGGAGGTTTTTTGGGGTTTTTTTAGGTTTTTTGGGAGCAGCTGGGATTTACAACCACAGAAATCCCCGATGGGGTGAGCTGGGGCGTTGTGGTGTGGATGGATCCATCCAAAAGGATGGATTCTGTTCCCACATCTCCTCCAGGGCTCTGCATGGAGCTGCTCCAGCTCTCCCAGTGCCATCCTGCCCTGGAAATGTGGTTCCAATAGAAAGGCTGAGGTTTCCCTAATGCTTTCCATTTCTCCAGCCCTCTCTGCTGTAATAGGAGCTGGAGCTGTCTGGAAGAATGTCTACAATGCAAAAAAAAAAAAAAGGAAAATTCCCAGCTCAAAGCCACAGCAGAATCTCATCTGGCTCCTTCCTCAGCATCCCATGTGCTGGTTAATATTAATATTAATAATAATATTAATAATAATAATAATAACCAGTGTGAAACAGCTGCTGAGGGGGTTTTGGGGTTGGGGTTTTGCCTGTCTGGGGCTGCAGCTCCTCCCAGGAGAGGAGGGTTGGGAAGAGCAGGAGGTTTGGAAACACAAGGAGATGTTTAAAGTGATGCTGGTGGTTGTGAGATCCCAAAATCCACGGTGAGCTCTGGGATTTCCAGTGGCTCCAGATCAGATCCTCACATCCCACAGATGGCTCAGGACCCCATTTGCTCCCAGGGTTTTGCTCCCAGTTTGGGATCCTCAGGGGGGAAATGGCTTTGACATCATCGTTCCCACTCGATGAAAGCTGGCAGGGGAATGTTCTGGGTTTAACCAGCTCCAGAGTCCTGCTGGGGGGAAATGATTTTCCCAATTTATCAAGACAAATGATGTTTTGGTGATATTTCTGCCCGTTGGAAATGGGGAACGAGGCTGCCACGTGTTTTCCTTCTGGGCTAAACAAAGCGTGGCCTCGAAGAGGAGGCCCAAGAGGAGGGGAAAAAAGGGGAAAAGGGGGGAAAAGGAAATAAAAGAAGAAGGGGAAAGGTGGGCAGAAAAAAGAAAAAAAAGGGAAAAGGGGGAAAGGAATAAGGAGAAAAAAAGGGGAAAAGAAGGGGAAAAGATAAAGGAGAAAAAAGGGAAAAGGGAAAAAGGAACAAAGGGGCAGAGGGAATAAAAGGAAAGAAAATGAAAAGGATGAAAAGGGGGAAAGAAGATGAAGTGAAAAGGGAAATGGGAAAAGAGATAAAAAGGGCAAAAGAAGAAAAATAATGGGGGAAAGGAAAAAAAGGAAAGGAAAAGAAAAGCAGGGAAAAGGGAGGAAGAGAAAAGGCAAAAAGGAAAATGGAAAAATAGAAAAAGAGGGGAAAGGGGAAAAAGGAAAAAAATTGGAAGAGAAAAAAGGAAATAAAAGGAAAAGGGGAAAAGGAAAAAAAGGCAAAAAGATAAAAAGGGGAAAAAGGAAGAAAGGGGGAAAAGGAGAAAAAAAAAGGTAGAGAAGGGGGAAAAGGGAAAAAAGGATTCCTGTTCATCACTGCTGGCAGGAGTGCTCAGCCCAGCCCTGGCTCTGCTCAGCACCATCCGGATTCTCCCAACCCCTCCGGAATCGCCGGGAATGTGCTCGGCTGCACAGTGGATGCAATGCATCTGTATTTTGGATACTGCTATTTATTGGAAGTAACTTATGTTATTTATTTGGATCCCAAAGCGCCGCCTCCCAAACGCCTCCCGTGCTTTTTGATGTTATTTATTGACCCCGACGGTGCCAAGTGCAGTTTACATTTATTACATTTGTACCATTTATCCTGAACCTTGAGGGGAGGGGGGAAGAAAAAAGGAAAAGTAAAAAAAAAAAAAAAAAAAGCTGTTTGATATTATTTTTTTTAAACAAACCTGAACTCGGGTGTGATCTGTTCCATCCTCGCGGCAACGTGGGAATAAAAAGAAGGATTCTGTGGATTTCTTGTCTTTCATGGTGGTTGAGTGATGGTCAGAACCCAGCATGGGATGGCCAAGGAAAAGGGGAATTTGGGGTTTTTTGGGGAAAGACACAAAAATAATCAGCTTTGGGCATTCTAGGAGAGGAGTTTCCAGTTGGGTTGGCTGAAAGATGTGACAGTTCTGGGAAAATATGTGAAATGGGAAGGAAAAGGGGAAGGAGAAGGGAAAGGGAAAGGGAAAGGGAAAGGGAAGGAGAAGGAGAAGGGGAAGGGAAAAATCCTTATCCTTTAACACCATCACTCCCAACGAGTCTGTCCAGAAAAATAGAACTTTTTTTGATTTTCACTCCAAAATAGGTTCAAACCTGGCACCGGAAAACAGGGAACGACAGGAGGGGGAAGAGAAGAAAGGAAAGGATAAAAGGTTTCTAGTATTTTTTTGGGAATGGAAAAAAAGGTCTGTTTATATTCCCCCCTCATGCCACCCAGAGGCCTGACAGCCACGGCCGAGTCAAACATTCCCGCTCCGAGCTCCACTTTGTAAATATTTTTGGAAGAATCTTTGGAGAGCCATAAATCTCCTGTGTGCACGTGCACAGCGTGTGCACACTCCAGAAATCCAAGGAAAACCCAAGTCCTGCTGCCAGCCTGTCCAGAGTGAAATAAATAAATATAAAAAATGGACAAACTGAAGCGTGATGATCCAGCGGGAGAGGGCTGCTTGGAAAATCTGACTCCTCCAAGAGCATAAAAATAAAGGAAAAAAATTAGGATGGAAGCAGCAGTCACAGAGAAAACTGTGAAGTTGGGATGTGGTGGGATCAGGGATGGTTTTGGGTGTAATTCCTTGGGGACGAGGTGGGTGTTGTCAGCTTCCATCGTGTAAGTGGCAAATTTTTGTTGCTTTAAGTAAAGCAGTTTCATTTAAGCCTCAGTTTAAAGCTCCCAGATGAGGTTCAGTATTCCTTTGGTCACTTTGCAATGGAAAAAGGAACGAGGCAGGAAAAGGGATGCTCAGAGTGTTGAACCCCAGTGTGGGAGCTTCTCAAAATGAATTCCCAGTGGGAAAAATCACTTGGAGCTTCTCAAATTTAAAGCCAAAGCAGAGGAGAAATGAAGGTGGCAAAGGCTGGTGATGGAAATAAGGGATTTTTGATGGTTGTGGATGGTCCTAGGGAATGACTGCAGGAGGAACAGCAGCTGGAATTCTTGGAAATGTTTGTGAAATGCTGCTGATGGAGGAAACAATTGCATCCCTGTGTGCACTGCTGGACTGGGAGCTGATTTCCCTCATGGAAAACCCCTGGGGTCAGGAGAGACCTTTGGAGAGCTCAGCTCTGGCAGCAGCAGTGGGGAAAACAGAGTGTCCAGGGGGACTGGGGGGAGATGAGATCCTGAGGCTGAACCCAAAGGTGGCCAGGGAGAGCCCAGGGCTGAGCAAGGGCAGGATGGGGCTGTGGGACTGGGAGAGAGGAGAGGGACTGGGAGAGAAGGATGAGACTGGGAGAGAGGAGCAGGGCCAGCTCCCCGGCAGCAAGAGCCATGGCCTGGCCATGCTATCCCTTTCAAGGACAGCACAAAGTCCTCGGGACAGGTTTGTGATGGGAATTGCTGCTCCACTTTCCCTCTTCCCTCTTCCAGCCTCTGGAGCTGCTCCAGGGTTGTCCACAGGGACTGAAGGTGAACTTCTCCAAGACTGGCAAAACGAGTTCTTCAGGGAACAACCAGAGCAGCCAAACCCACCCCAATCTCCTCTTCCACTCTCCAGCAAAACAAAGACACAAACACCCCACGACTTCCTTGTCCCTGTTGGCTTCAATGCTCCTCTTGTCCCTCTGCTCCCAGCATGTCTGCCCATCCCAGGAAATGCAGGGGGACAAAGGGGCACAGAGCCACCTGCAGCTACACAAACCATGCAGCGAGGTCGGGCACAGCGCGATATCGACGCTCCATGGTGTGCAGGACGTGGCAAGCCCTGCAGAGCTGCTGGGACCATCCTGTCCACGGCACCGGCTGGAACCACCGGCGCCACTGCAGGTAGCCCTGGTACCTCTCGTTGTCCCGGGCCAGCTCCCTCAGGAACTGGGCCAGTTCCCGGGCGCTGGGGAAGTCGTCGACATGGATGAAGGAGTCGGCAGGCAGGAAGTGTTCATAGTTCTCCCTGGGAGGCCCCAGCACCACGGGGACAGTGCCGGAGGACAGCGCGTTCCTCCAGAGCTTCTCGGTGATGTAATCCTGGTGCTGCGAGTTCTCGAAGGCCAGGTAGAAGCTGTACTGGGAGATGGTGGTGAGGAGCTGGTCCTGAGCCAGAGGGATGTGGTTCTTCCCATAGACATCCACGGGGATGTATTTCCTCAGCTCCTGGTAGTACCTGACCCGGCGGGATCCCTCCTGCCAGTTGCTGATCACCCAGGCCACCATTTTGCTCTTGTGGAGGATGGTGAGGGGTCTGGGCTGCTCCAGGAGCCGCAGCTCTCCGTAGGGCACGAAGATGTCCGAGTCCCGCCGGTAGGACATGGTCAGGTTGAAGAGGTTGTCCATGGCTCTCAGGTTTGAAGAGTGGCTTGGAGACTCCATGTTGAACCAGATCCAGGACTGGGTGGGGTGGCGGGGCAGCCGGGTCAGGCTCTCCCTGTCCCCACACACGTCCCGGTGGTGCAGGATCACGGCGTCTGCCCGGCGCCAGCGCCTGCGGTCAGCGGTGAAGTGGCAGTGCCAGCCTGGAGAGCCGGGCAGCTCCGAGCACATGGGTAAGCTGAAGTGCTTCCCAAAGGGCCAGGCCCAGAGCAGGATGGTCAGGCTGCGACCTGCGCTGGCATTCCCAGACCTTTGGGGTGGCTGGGCAGAGGGACAGGAGATGTGACATTCCAGCTGTGAACTCTTGAGGAGATGGAGGGAGATGAAGAGGCAGGAGCTGAAGATGGCGCCGAAGAGGAGGATGTTGAGGACCTTCTTGAAGGAAATCTTCCATCCCTTCTGGGACTCCATGGGTGGATCTGCAAACAGCACCGGGAGAGGAGGAGGATGGAGGGATGATGGATGGAGGGATGGAGGGATGGAGGGATGATGGATGGATGGATGGATGGAGGGATGGAGGGATGATGGAGGGATGGATGGATGATGGATGGAGGGATGGATGGATGGATGGATGATGGAGGGATGGAGGGATGATGCATGGATGGAGGGATGATGGATGGAGGGATGATGCATGGATGGATGGAGAGATGGATGGATAGATGGATGGATGGATGGATGGATGGATGATGGATGATGGATGGATGGATGGATGGGTGGATGGATGATGGATGGATGGATGATGGATGGAGAGATGGATGGATGGGTGGATGCTGCCCTGGGGTCCCAGCTCAGCAGGCAGGGACACCAGAAGCCCTGGGGGACATCACTGTGTCACCATAAATATGTACATTACACAGGCTATATAAATATATAGTAAAAAAATATATATTATATAAGTACATATTTATATAAATATATTCTATAAAAACATATTCCATATAAATATGTTCAATATAAATATAGAAACTGTTTAAATAATAAGTACTATACTATGCATGCTGTACATACATCTATAATATACATAAACCAGAAATGTTTATTTTTATACACATATAAAATACCATATATATGGTATATAAATTTTATATCTATAGTTGTACATGTGTATTTCTCTATAGATTTCATTTATATACATATAAAATGCTGTGCATAGCACATAAATTTTATATGTGCAGTTTTGTGTCTGTGTATTTTTCTATCTGTATAATTTATATAGATATATATATAACGTACATATATATGATATATATAAATATATACATATATATATAAATATGCATATATATGCATGTAATACATACACATGAAATACCACAGCATATGCAGTATATAAATATATATTTTTTAGTTTTATACAATATATAGAAGTATGCATAAAGGAGTGTACAAATATGTATATTCTTTTAATTTAAATATATATACACACATATATTTAAATACACATACACTGTTTTATATATTCTTGTATTCACCTTCTATGTGTATATTTACATATAAAAATATATGCACCGTTATACAGATTTATATATATATAGCAAAATATGTATTTGTATATCAATATATACACAGCTATCCATATGCAACTTTAATTTATATATCCAGAGGTGGGAACAGGTTCCCAGAGATCCTATCCCTCCCTCCAGCCCCCAGTGCCTCTCACAGCCCACAGCAGCTCCTCCTCCAAAAATATGGAAAAACCAAAGCACTGCTGGACTCACCCCTGGCTGGTCCTGGTGTCACAGTGAGCCCTGAGGTGGTGGCACAGCCAGGAGAAGGGAGAAGAAAGGGACAAGGGACAGCAGAGGAGCAGGGAGGGGTTGGCCATGTGGCGTTCCTGCGGTGCAGCCAAGAGGTTGTCACGATGTCCCAGCAGCTGTAGCACTGCCAAACCACCCAACAGGCAAATCAAGCAGCTCAGGTGCTGTTTGTGGTTAAAACAACCAGAAAATGCCTTGGCACATGCACTGCTCAGCACCAGGGATGGGATTTCTCCTGCCTCTCGTGTGGCAGGACAGCTCTGGGATGCAGGAGGTGTCAGAATCTGGTCAGCAGCCCCTCACCAGCTCGTGGGCTCTGTGTCACAGCGGTGTCGATCTCCTTGTCACCATCCCAGCCCCTTGGGACTCTCTGGAGATCCCTCACGCTGTGCAGCGCTGCAGCCCAGGTTTGGGAGCATCTCCAGCCCAAGTCACAGAAACACAGAATTGTTTGGGTTAAAAAGGACATTAAAGCTCATTAAAGCTCATCCAGTTCCATCTCTGGAAGGTGATAGGGACACTTTCCACCATCCCAGGGCACTCCACACCCCATCCAACCTGGCCCTGGACACTTCCAGGGATGGAGCAGCAAGAGATTCTCTGAGCACCTGTGCCAGGGCCTCCCCACCCTCTCAGGGAAGAATTCCTTCCCAAAATCCCACCTAAAATTCCTCTCAGGACAGGTGAGGAGGCCTTGTACATCCCAGGGGGGCCATGGAGAGGTTGGTTCTCTGCCATGGCCATGGTGAGTGGATCCTGCGGCGAGCTCGGCTGCGCTTGGCTGGGATCTAAACCAGCCATTATGTGTCATTAGCAGGCTTAATTAGATCCAGCTGCAAACATGGATGGTTGGGCTGGAATTAAAGTCACAGAGAGAACTTTAATCCAGGTTTGAGGTTGTTTGGATGGGCCAGAGAAATGCAAGTTCCGCCAAGGCTTGGAAGATTTTAGGTTCCAGGCCTTTTGTCCCAGCAGGGGTTTGTTTCCTGGGGGTCACCTGTGCCCAGGTGGCACCTGCAGGCTTGGGAACACAGCTGAGAACAAAAAATGCACCATGGCATGAGGGGTGGGCGCTGGAATAATGGTTTGCTCACCCTGAGCTGACCTGGGCGCCCTGAGGTCTCAGGTCTCCTCACCTGGCCACCAGAAGGAACCAGAGGTTCCACATTCTGCCCAAAAATTCCATACTGGAGAAACTTCCTGCCCTTTCCCCATGGCACAGGCTATGAGCAGCTCCAAGATTTGAGCTTCCAGCACTGGGGAAGCCTCAAAGTGAGCAGCAGAGAGGAAGCCTCAGGCAGGTAGAAAATTCAAGATTTGGCACAACTAAAACCAGGGCCACAGGGAGCTCGAGCTCGGCGGGGTTAATTAATGCAAATGAAACAAATGAGCAAGTGTGGGGAAGTCATGGAAAACGGGCTGGGAGCTGTGGAGTGAGGATTGTTCCCAGCAGCAGACGTGACTGCAGGAGGGATCACTCAGTCCCGAGGGTGAGAGGGAGCAGGGACAGAACAAAGAGGCCGTTGGGGTGACAGGCTTGGCAGGGCTGACACGAGGAGTTATTGTTTCATCATGAATGGTCTCACTAATCCCCATGTCTGAGCACAAACTGTGCTGTGTTTTGGAGGAGCTTCCTGGTTCCTGACCTGCTGGGTTGGGATGCAGAGCTCTCGGCCAGGTGAGCTCAGGGAGAGCTGAGCTCCTCTGTCCTGAGCAAACCTCGCTCACCTGGGCTGACAGGACATCCCCAGGCTGTACCAGGGGAGGCTCAGGTTGGACATCAGCAGGAATTTCTCCATGGAAAGGGTGGCCAGATGAGAATGGGAAGGTTTTAGACTCTTGTCCTGGCTCTGTTCAGTTCCCCACTGCATGTGGAGCATGGGAAATAAAAATCCGTAGCCCAGGGATACAGTGATTCCATAGCCTAGGGCTACCATTTCTCTCATCAGTCACTCTTGTCCCAAGAAAAGACTCCAAGAGAACAGGGAACACAGCTCACAACCCCAAAGATCTCTGCTGGTATAAAGGAGTTTGATGTTTGCATCAAAATTAACCAAAACCAGGTCTCTCTGTTCCTCCAATTCCTTCAAAAAGCTTCTGAGGAGTCTATCCGGGAATTACACTCATTTTCCCTGCTCCAGTGGCTCTGGAAAGGCTGCAAAGAGTGAGAGCAAAGCAGTGGGAGGAAGGCAGAATTCCTTTGTGAAGACTCACCAGGGAGCTCTGCCTGGACACTCACAGCTGTGGTCTCTGCTGCTCCCTGCTCAGCTCCCCAGAATGTTTTGCTGAGGCTTTCCAAGAACAAAGATGTTCTGGGAGATGATCATGGATAGGCAAACTCTGGCGTGGATCCAGTGGAATCCTGAACATGAGCTCCAGTGGGTAGGATTGGGCAGGGCTTGTCCAAACATGATGGCCTTCATCACCCTCAAACTTCTTCCCTGCAGACACGAAATAAATGTAAGTAAGAGTTTTCTCTCTGCTGAGTTTCACCTGTGGGTTTCCAGATTTTGGGAAGGGCATCAGGGGGAAGGGAGAGGCCCAAAAAACCCCACAACACAAACAGGTCCCCTGTTTGTGCCTCGTTGTTCACCCACACACCCTGGTTGGCATCCAGGGATGGTTCCTGGTCTTCCAGGCTCACAAACAGCAGATCAAAAAGATGGAACCATTAAGGATAAATTTATCAATGCCTGATCCAGAGCCCTTTGATGTCAGCAGGGAGACTGGGATGGGAGGCTGGGGTTGGCAGACAGCCCTGAGCACCAGCAGTGCCCCAAAATCCACATCCCCTCCTGGATGTGCACCAGAGCTCATCCCCACTGTCCCTCCCCAGGCTGCCCCATGGCTTTGCTGTCCCTCTGTTATATCACAGATTCTGTGCATTTCCCAGGATCTCAGCTCCTCACGGAGCTCTCCTGAGGAGGAGCCAAGTAATTTTTTGGGATTCAGGGAGGCTGTGTGTCTCCAGCACACCCAAGTCCATCTCTAAATTCACCAAAAAAATGTTCCCTGGGAACAAGTTTTCCCTGGAAACTCTGTTTCCCTGGAAAACGACTTGTTCTCTCTTCCCTGATCCAGTGGCTGCTCCCCCCGGCGCTCCCTGTCCTGCCCATTCCTTGAAATCATCAGGAGTCATTCCCAGGTCAGGAGCCAAAATCCCACATTTCTCAGGGTTTAGGAATCAGCATGTGATGGTGTCAGGGTTGGGCTGAAAACAGCAACACTTCCAAAATCCATCCTGGGCCTGGAAAAGGACATCATCCCCAGAGGGAGTAGCTAGCTGAAACACCAACCAGCAGGGAGCCAGGGGGATTTGGGAGCTTTTTTTGGCTTTAAAATCCAGCAGGGATGTCTGTCGGCTCTTTTTGTCCTCTTTGAACTCCTTCAGCACCCACTTCTCTCACTGCCAGGCATTAAGAACACTCTGGATAACCCAGCCCTGAGCATGGAGGACAAACCAGGGTGGGTTGGGGCATTCCAGAGGCAGCTCCAGCACTGCCCACAGCCCTCCCGTCATCCCCAGCCTCTGCTCCCAACCAGGACAGGGATAAAATCCTCCCTGCTAATGGCTTTCCACATAAATAGGAGGAGCAGCCCTCCCCAGCAGTTTACTCAGTGCCCTGACCCCTCTCTGGGGTCACAGGGAGGCTGTGGGGTCTCCAAAGGAGAGGATTTCCCTCCATGGACACCCAGGAGCTGATGGATGTGCCCAGGAGGGGCTGTGGGAGGGGAGCAGCACTGGGGAGAGATTCCTGGGAGATTTCACAGCTCAGGTGGATTAAGAGGGATTTGTCACTTGTCTGCCCTGGGCCTCCACCAAAAAAACCCAACCAAAAAGTGGCCAAGGGCTGGAAAGTATTCAGGAGGTAAAGGCACAGTTGGCCTGGAGGTTTGATGGGTTGAGGCTCAGCTGTGGCTCTGCTGGAGGTGAGGAGTGGGTGAGGCAGAGCTTCCCTCTTAAAAACCCACGGTGCCACCTCGCTTTTCAGCTCCATGGAACCTCCCGAGCCAAAAGGGACCCACAAGGATCCTCAGGTCCAGCTCCTGTCCCCAGCAATCCCACACAGTGATTCCCTCTGCCCCCCCAGATGTGACCCCAGCTCCCAGCCCAAACCAAACCCCGTTTTCCCAGCTCGCTCCCCGTGGCTCGGCTGGATCTCAGCTGGATCACAGCCCCATCCCTCCAGCAGCTGCCCCAATGAGCTCCAGATGGGGGGTGGGCGTGCAGGGGCTGCTCTGGGGGGAAGGAGGAGGCAGTCAGGGCTGCTGCTGCTTTTATCTCACTGGCTGTGTTTATGGGACGTGGCTGCCAGCGATTCACTCTGCAAGGGCATCCCTCCAGGAACACTTTTACTGCTGTCATGTGCAGCCCTTTCCAGCAGCTCCCCACTGCCACCAGCCCTGGCTGCAGGGTCCAAAGAGTGGCCACTGGCTCCTGGGGAGGCTCCCAGTGGTGGCCAAGCAGCAGGAGCAGCTGCAGGGAGAGCACAGCCTGTCCTGCCCACATCTTCCTGCAGGTTTGTCCTCCTCGGACACAGAGGGTCCAGCTGGCTCTGGGGTGCCCTGAAGGCTCTGAGTCCCATCCAGATTGGAATCATCCCATCCTGCCCTGAAATCCTCCTGAGGGTGGTCAGAGCAGCTGTAGCTGCCCCTGGATCCCTGGAAGTGCCCAAGGCCAGGCTGGAGCAGTCTGGGACAGTGGGAGATGTCCCTGCCCACAGCAGCGGTGGCACTGGATGATCCTTAAGCTCCTTTCCAACCCAAACCACTCTCTGATTCCCTGATGGGCTGCAGGAGGCTTTTCCACACGTTCCCACAGCACAGAGCTCCAGAAGGCCCTGCTGGGGCAGCTGTGGGGATGAGGGACTCACTGCTGTGGGGATTGCAGAGCAAAACTCCCAGGACAGCAGAGCCGTGAGGCTGCAGAGGTGTCCTGGAGCAGGAGCTCCCCTGTGCTGCCCAGGGATGTCCTGATCCTGGAGGGGACATCTTCCCTGATCCTGGAAAGGACATCTCTCCTGCTCCTGGAGAGGACATTTCTCCTGCTCCTGGAGGGCTCTGCTGGATTTGGGGTAGCGTGGGAGGCCCAAAGCTGGCAGAGGCTGAAGCCCCAATTCCCAGCAAATGGGGTTGGTGTGTTTTCCCTCAGAGCCCTGCTGATGGATAACTGGATTGAGAGCAGCCAGCATCTGCTCGAGGTTATTTATTGCCTTTAGGAGGCAAGTTTTATTGGGAAGTATTTTTGTCTTATTTTTGGTGCCTGCGCTGGGTCTGAGCTGTGGAAACATCTGGATGCACCAGATCCCCTCTGAGAGACACCAAATGTTTGCCAGGCAGAGGCAGCCTGGGTTGGGCTTGGGCAGGAATCTCCCTGCTCTGAGGCTGAGAGAACATTCAGCACTTCCCAGCCTGGACCATGGAGTGTGACATGGACATGGAGGGACAGGACACAGGGAATGGCTTCACATGGACAGAGGGCAGGGTTGGATGGGATTTTGGGAAGGAATTCCTCCCTGTGAGGGTGGTGAGGGGCTGGGATGGAATTCCTGCCCCTGGATCCCTGGGAGTGTCCAAGGCCAGCTTGGAGCAGCCTGGGACAGGGGAAGGTGTCCCTTCCCACGGGATGTGCCAGTGACACATCCACACCACCTCCAGAGCACACAAACTCCCTCTGAGCCCATCCTCCTTATTTCCCCTATTTCCCTCCATCTTTCCCTCATTTCATCAATCCAAATATTGAGGATTATTCTCCCTTCAATCCAGCCCTAAGCCCTTTTCCACAGGGCTGGGAATGAGCCGAGCCAGGAGCTCCCCCTTTCCCAGGAGACCAAGCCAATTTTTTTTTTTTTTACTCACTCTTATTTACTGCAGCTCTGCCAAGAAGGTGCTCAGTGTTTTACAAGCCCCACCAGAGTCTGTCTGCCTGGAGATTTGATTCAGGGCAGCTCCTTGCACGGGCTGGCACAACCCCAAAGTTCTGTGATCTGTTTGGAAAGGGATTCAGCAAGAAAGGAGAGCAGCAGTGAGAGCCTGGGGTGGTGGAAGGTGTTCCTGCCCATGGCAGGGGGTGCAATGGGATGAAATTTAACACTCAACCGAATCCATTCTGGGATTCTGAGGTTCAATGGCCACGTCTGCAGTGAGAATAAAACAACATCCTGAGCTCTGCAGGCTGCAGGAGCTCCATGAGTCACCTCAGTGCTGAATTCCTCCCCCAAACCCAAAGGACCCTCAGCTGCATCCCTCTCACCCTGAATCCATCAGCTGGCTGCTCCGGTAAGGCTCTCCTCCCGTGTCATCGGGAAGGAATTTGGGCTCGTTTGATAATCAGAGAGGAATCAGAGCAGCAGAGAAACCCTGTGACCACAAAGATTTCGGCAGAGCTTTCAAGCCTCCCTCGCTCATGTGGCCTCTGGCCAAGGACCTGCTCCTTCCCGGGCATCCCCAGCCCCACTCATCAATCAAAGCATTCCAGCCCTGCTTCCCTCTCTGCGGCCATGAATGCTCACAGAGGGTTCTTCTTTAAAAAATTTAATCTGGGCAATTGTTCAAAAATGTTTAAATTACCTGCTCCTTTTATTCTCTAATGACAGCCTGTGGAGGCGTAATTTAACCCAGACCTGGAGACGTCTGGTTTAAGGTTGAAAAGTCCCCCAAGCTGAACTTTATCCAGCAGCAGCCATGAGAAATCAGCTTGCCCAGTGTTAATTTTTGGTTCCTCTCATTAATAAAGCCATGGAGGATCCCAGCTCAGGGGGTCCAGCTTTGTGCTGTCCCAGCTTCACACCTTCAGTGCAAGGTTTAATCTGTTCTGTGTTTAATCTGATGTTTGGAACCACCAGAGCCTGATGAGGATTGAGAATCCCAGAACCACAAGATCGTTAGAAAAGACTTGAAAGATCAAGCCCAACCTGTGACCAAGTGTCCCCATTGCCACCAAATGGGAAGTGCCACCTGGATCCCTGTGGATCCCTTCAGCTCAGGAGATTCCATCATGATGATGATGATGATGATGATGATGATGATGATGATGCTCTGGTCCTTGTCTCTCACAGTGATAATCCTGGGATCCTGCAGCCCCTGAGGAAACAGCCACATCAGGTGCCAAATCTGTAATCTGTGCACCTGAAAACTCCAAAGCAGAGACACAAAGGCTCCTCCACCGCTGGGTGATTAATTCCCGTGGTTTCCTGGGAATTCCCATGGATTCCACTCCCTACCTGTGACCCTTTACTGGGCAGTGGGGCAGCATCCCCAGCACCCAGCCCAGCCCTGGGGGAGCACAGCCAGAGCCACAGGCAGCTCCCTGCTCTCCCCACGTGGGTGCCACAGCCCCGGCAGCCCCCCAGCCCTGAGTGCTTCCAGGCGGGAGAATCCCGGCCAGGAATGGCAGCCAGAGCCTCCCTGCGAGCAGATGTCCCAGAGGGAGAGTTAGAGCCTCCAGTTCCCCCGTTAAAAGCGTGTCGGGAGGGATTTGATGACTAGGTTTGACGGAGGGAAGGAATCCCTGCAGGTCCTGGCAGCGGTGAGGATTTACGAGCTGGAGCTTTGCTTCGGGTCGCTCTGCCTGATCGCGGTATGTGGAAAGGAGCATCAAAAAAACCCCACGACAAGGAGGGATGGTGTCTGCATTCCTGCTGCTTGAATCAGAGCTGTTTCCCGGCACATCCAGGCTCTCCCCAGCTGCGGGGACTCGGGGAAGGTGCAGCACTGATGGGGTCATCCCTGACATCCTGCAGCATCCACATCCCAAACCAGCTCCACTCTCCCTCTTCCCCAGGGTGGGAATTCTCCCCAGCACCTGAGAACATTCCTAGGGACGTGGTGGGAGGTTTGTCCCAGTTTGCTCAAGGGCAGGATCTTCCCCATCCTTCCCCTTTTTCCCGACCCAGGGTGAAGGGAAGCCTGGGATGAACCCAGGCTGCCTCAGGAATCCCATCTCCCTGGAAAAGCATCCCTCGAGGCAAGGAAATGAGGGAAGACAGAGCTCGCAGCCTTCCTGCAGGGTGAGAACAGCTTCCAAAACGCCTCCAACACGCCCATCCTTCACAGGGATTTGGGATCCTATTTATCACCCCGGCTGGGAATGGGAGCCACGTGGCCACCGAAGCCCGGTGGGCTCTGAGGGAGCTGAGCATCTCCCTCGGGCCCTGGAGCATCCCGAATTTCCCAAATCCTCCTCCTCTCCCTCCTCACCTGCTCCAGGCCATGCCGTGGAATTCCCGGCGCTCCCACCTGGTTCCTCACTCCTAACACAGACGTGTCTGGTGTTTCTCTTCCAGGCAATATAAAAATGAAAGGAGAAAAATTATAAGTTATTTCAAAGCTCTTCGCTTCAAAAAACATCCAACCCAAATTTAGGCAGCGGAGCCATAAACGTTGGTTTTATTGCACACATGAAATTACCCTCTGCAATATGATTCCTCTCAATTTATGGTTCTCCCAGAGCTATTAATTCAGCCCAGGTCTTTTCTTCTTCTTCTTCTTTTTTTTTTTTTTTATTTTCCCCCCTACTTTAAGTCAAATAATTCATAAATACTTCACTCTGGAGTGTGCTTTATGAGCATTATTATGATCACTCGAATGTGGAAATGCCTGTGAAGTTATTATGAGAGTTTTAATACAGCACAGACTCCCCAGAGGGGCAGAACAACTCCATCACACTCCGGAGGGAAGAGCCCTCTTGTGAGGCTCTTTATTTGCCCAAATAATGAGGATTCTGCAGCCCAGATATCCCTGAATCAGTCACAGCCCTGGGGTGGGTTTTAGTTTTGCCATCACTGGCCAGAGATGTGGGTCAGGTCTGCAGGTCCCCATGAGATTTTCAGACCCAACCCCAAAAAAAAGTAAAAAAAAAAATTTAAAAAATAAAAAATGGTCAGGGGAGCACCAGCAGGGCCACTGGAGTGTTGGACTGGATGATCTTAGAGGTCTTTTCCAACCTGATTCCATGACAGAACATGTGGAAGAGTAGATAACTGATTTCCTTGGATTTCCCAGGTGTGAAGGAGGCCTGGAAAACCCAGACTGCCCTGGTTGGAAAGCAAACACAATTCTGTCATCCCTGCACTCGTCACACCCTGCTGAAAGGCAGAAATTCCCTCCCAGGGGGTGAAAGGCAGAGCTGGAACCTCCTGATTTATTTTAGGGAAAGAGAGACCCTGACAGCCCTGGAACTACACCAAGGTGGAAATAGGAACTCCCAGAGTTAAATGGATTTTCTGGGATGGCTGAGCCTTTCCCTGGGGTATCCTGAGAAAGGAGCTGTGCACACACCATGGATCCTGCATTTCTCCTCTCACTCTCCCAGGTAAATCCATCAAGAGCTGTGGAGCCAAACAGTGGGAGTGTTTGGATTCCCTGGGAGGTGCTGGGGGATGACACCTCCCTGCAGCCCCCAAAACCCCAGCATCTCCCCCAGACCACCCAGGGAGAGCTGAAAAGGAGCCCACAAGCCCTGCCTGCTGCTGGAGCATCTCTGCTCCCCAGGAAATCCATCTTTTCCCTGGTAAAGAACTCCCCCAGTGATTGCCTTCCTATCTCCAAGGTGTCTCAGAGCCACGGAGGTGCAAATATTTATCCATACTTGGAATTGCGGAGTGAGGTCTGGCTGAGCCTTGCCAGACCCTCGAGCTGGTGTTGTTTTAAGACCTGAGCTGTGGACACCTGGCTGGAATTAATCAGGAGAAGGAGGCAGAGCTGCTCCAAACCCCATCCAACCCAGCCTTGGACACTTCCAGGGATTTCTCAAAGCCTGGACTGCTCTGGCCTTTTGAGATTCAATTAAAAAATTAGGGAAAGCAAGATTTTTCCTCTTTAGGTCAAGCCAGAATGAAAGCTTCCCATTTGTCCCAACAAACCAGTTTGTTTTTTGGTTTTGGTTTTTTTCCTTAAGTGGAGTCAATGAAAACATCTTGTTCTCCCCAAAAGAAAACATTTCTGGGTTTGCAAATGCATCTTTGAAGGCTCTTGTGGTCTCCTGCTTTTTTTAATTAAAGGCAGGCAGATTTCAACTGGGAAATGCCACAGCTCAATAAAAAAGGCAAAGCGTTTAATTTCAAGCATATCTCAAACAAAGCTGCAGCTTTTCATCCCCAAAATACTCTTTTTTTCTTTTTTTTTTTTTTAGTTCAAGTTGTAAATAATTTCAAAGGACCCAAAATAACTTTTATTTCCCCTACAACAAATGTTTCCTCTTAATTTCAGCCAGCCAAGCTTGCAGTGATTAGAGCCAGACTCTTCCCAGTGGTGCCCAGTGAGTGGACAAGAGACCAGGTCTCAACTCTCAGAGAGAGACCCAGAAATGCTCTTTAAACAGAGGAGAAATTGTATATTTTAATTATATTAATTATATTATATTTATAATTTTATTATATTTGTAAACTATTTCCTAAATATTATTATTATAGGATTTTATAAACAAATATAACTGAAATATTTTATAAATAAACTATTTTATAAATAAACTATTTTATATTTTAATATTTTTTTTTACCTAAAGGTGGCCAAATGGTAGAGCAGATTGGGCAGGGAGTCTCCATCCTCGGAGAGAATCAGCTCCAGACCTGGAGAACCTGGAAGAGGAAGCTGGGAATGTCGTGAGGAGAAACAAATCCAAGAACCTTCCAGGGCCTAAAGGGACTCCAGGAGAGCTGGAGAGGGACTTGGAGCAAGGATGGAGGGACAGGACACAGGGAATGGCTTCCCACTTCCCAGGGATGCACTGGATGGGCTTTAAGGTCCTTCCCAGCCCAATCCAGTCAGGAATTCTGTAATATCAGCTTTTTGACAAACCATCTCAGCCCATTTTTAAGGAGCACCAGGCTCAGGCTGCGGGTGAACTCCTCGTTTCTCTTTCCCCGTGCAGGAATCGCCCGGGAATGTTTTCCTGCATTCATCTCCTGGTGCGCGGGGACCTCTGCAGCCCGAGCGGCGCATCGCCCGGGAATGGGATAAAGGGATAAAGGGATGGGATAAAGGGATGGGATAAAGGGATGGGATGGCATGGCATGGGATGGCATGGGATGGGATGGGATGGGATAAAGGGATGGGATGGGATAAAGGGATGGGATGGGATGAGATGGAATGGGATGGGATAAAGGGATGGGATAAAGGGATGGGATGGCATGGGATGGCATGGGATGGGATGGCATGAGATGGGATGGGATAAAAGGATGGGATGGGATAAAGGGATGGGATGGGATGGGATAAAGGGATGGGATGGGATAAAGGGATGGGATAAAAGGATGGGATGGGATAAAGGGATGGGATGGGATGAGATGGAATGGGATGGGATAAAGGGATGGGATAAAGGGATGGGATGGCATGGCATGGGATGGCATGGGATGGCATGGGATGGGATGGCATGAGATGGGATGGGATAAAAGGATGGGATGGGATAAAGGGATGGGATGGGATAAAGGGCTGGGATGGGATAAAGGGATGGGATAAAAGGATGGGATGCAGCCGCCAGGAGCAGCTGAATTTGCTGTCATGACAAAAACATCAGCCCTGCTCGGCGATTCCTATCCCGAGTTTCCACGGGAAGAAAAGGAATTTAGGGGCTCTGGGTCACTGCAGAGTCCCGATCAGCGCTGCCTAAAGATGAGCAGCAAATCCAGGGAAATAAAGGAGGATGCTCCCCTGACAGGCAGTGTCGTTCCAAAGAGCTATGCTGCTCTTTCCTCACCTTCGTGGGAGTGTTTGGACCTCAGGTGGGAAAAACACTCCCTCAGGTGACATAAAAAAGTGTTATTCCGGGAGGAAGTGCATGTGGAGATGGGAGAGAGACTAGAAAAGGGCAAAAAAAGCTGCTTGGGAAAATTCCCGTCACTGGGAAGGATCCAGTCCTGCCCCAGACATTCCCTAGCTTCTCCAGATCAGCGGGACTTGGGCTTAGGACAGAATTCCCAGGATGGCAGCGCTGGGAAATCTCCTCAGTGCAGTTGGGTGCACCCCAGAATCCCTGAGGAAAACAGAGTCCCGAAAAACCCATTTTCCCTGGCGAGCAGAGCTGGGCTGACGCTCAGGGTGTGCTCCGTGAAATTGCTCCGGGATCGGAGGGGGTTTGGGCAGGGAGCACCTGCTCCGGGCCGGGCCAGCCGCCAGCAGATGGCATTCACATCCTGTCACATCCAGCGACATCGAGCTGCCAGCCCTGGACTGCCTCGGGAAACAGGAGAACATTTCTCATGCGAAAATGAAGGGGAAAGGGAAGCATTGACCAGAGCCACCAAGCGTTACAGAATTCCTGGTGTCTACTGTCCCGTGGATCTTCTGTCAGCTTCCAGGAGAGAATCCCAGGCTGGATTGGGTCAGGAGGGACCTTAAATCCCATCCAGTGCCACCCCTGCCATGGCAGGGACACCTCCCACTGTCCCAAGGTGCTCCAAGCCCTGTCCAACCTGGCCCTGGACACTTCCAGAGATCCAGGGGCAGCACAGCTTCTCTGGACACTCTGTGCCAGGGCCTGAGCACCCTCACAGCCAGGAATTCCTTCCCAAAATCCCATCCAACCCTGTCCTCTGGCAGTGAGGAGCCATTCCCTGTGCCCTGTCCCTCCAGCCCTCGTCCAAACCAGCCCTGCAAGCTGGAGCCTCAAATCCCACATCCCATGGCACGCCGAGGCCACCTTTGACTTTCTCTGGGAATGCTGCACTGCATCCCAATCCCTCCTAGCCCTCCTGCAGGAGCAGATCCTGCCGGGTTCAGGCACCCTGGGCTCCCACTGAGTGCTGCAAGGAGAGGCTGTGCTAGGCCTGGCAGCACCATCCATGGATGGATGATATCCACCCATCCATCCATACATGGATCTATCCTGCATCCATCCATCCATCCATCCGTCCATGGATCCATCCTGCATCCATCCATCCATCCATCCATCCATGGATCCATCCATCTATCCATCCATCTTCCATCCATTCATCCATGGATCCATCCATCCATCATCCATCCCTCCATTCATCCATCCATCCTTCCATCCATCCATCCATCCATCCATCCATCCATCCCTCCATCCATGGATCCATCCTGCATCCATCCATCCATGGATCCATCCATCTATCCATCCATCTTCCATCCATTCATCCATGGATCCATCCATCTATCCATCCATCTTCCATCCATTCATCCATGGATCCATCCATCCCTCCATCCATCCATCCATCCATCCATCCATCTATCCATCCTTCCCTCCATCCTTCCATCCATCCCTCCATGCTGCCATCCATCCATCCATCCATCCATCCATCCATCCATCCCTCCATCTATCCATCCAACCCTCCATCTATCCATCCATCCCTCCCTCCCTCTATCCCTCCATCCATCCATCCCTCCATCCATCTTTCCATCTCTCCATTCTTCCATCCATCCCTCCATCTATCCATCCATCCATCCATCCATCCATCCATCCCTCCATCCCCGGGGTGCTGCGGGCAGAGATTCGGAGCTCGGCAGCCAATGGGAGCGGCGGCGGCGCGGGGAGGGGGCGCTTCGGGCTCCTCTCTCCTCCCTCCCCCAGACCCCCCTCCCTGTCCTCTCGCACAAAAGCAGGGAATTAGCTGACTTAGGGGAGCGCAGGCTTAGCCAGCTGCGGGCGGAAAATCAGAATAAAATACCTTGGAGGGGAGGGAGGGAGGAGAGAAGGAAGCAGCAGCCATGGAAGAACACAAATAACTGCCCTCAATCCATCCCTCCTGCCAGGCAAATCGCGGCGCAGCGGCTGCTGCAGGGGAGGCCGACCTGGATGCATCCCCACGCTCCTCCATCCGCTCCCGGATCCTGAGCCGCGTCCATCGGGAGGAATGCGGAGCTGGGAGAGAGGCGGCACCGCCTTTGTTCCTCGCTGAGCACCGGTGAGTACGGCAGCGCCCGGGCGAGGCTGCAGCCCGGCAAACGGCAGCCTCCAGCCGGGATTTGCCTGCCTGTCTGCTCCTTTTCTCCCTCCTTCTCTCCATGATGCCTCCGGGGCTGGCGGGGAGCAGCTGCCAGAGGCGGGGAGGGGGGGAAGGTGGGATATTCCAGACCCTGGGGCTGTCTGGCGCAGGGAAAGCAGGAATGGAGACAGACGCGGCCGCGGGATGGCGTGAGCCAGGTGGGGCTGTGACAATCCGGGGATGACAGCAGGGAGGGAGCCCTGCGGTGCTGACAGCAGCTCTGCCGATCCCAGCGCCTGGAATGCACACGGATGAGGGATTCACCCAGGCCTCTGCACAGGTTCATCCCTTGAAAGCAAATATTCCTGAATTTATCTCCTCCAGATCATCCCCAGCCTCCGAAGGAAGCAGGAAAAGGCCTGGGAAGAGCTGCACAGCCATGGTCAGACTCTGCCCAGTGCAGATCTCCTGCACTGGGGACAGACAGAGCAGCCCCAGGAATCACCCCAGAGCTCTCATCCTGAAAATAAATAGATTCCCACCCAGCCTGTGCCTGGAATAATTCCCATGTGAAGGCTGAGCTCGGGGGAATGTTCCAAACCAGCCTGCAGTGGTGGGTGGATGCTGTGCCCAGCAATGGAGCTGATTCCACTCGAGGATGTTCCAGAGCAGATCAGGCCTGGCCTTGTTCCCTCAGGACAGAATCCCACTGGGAATGGGGTGTCTGCTCTCCCTGACCAGCCAGGACTGATCCTGAGTCTTGGGCCAGCCTTGGTCAGGGGCTGCAGGCCCAAGGATTTGGGTAGAAAGGTTTGAATTTCTCTGTCTGGCAGCAGAATTTTTCCAGTGAAGGAAAAATAAATTTATAGATGTGGCTCTAAGGGCCCTTGGGGTGTCAGGGTGGGGAAACCAGGATTGCTGGATCTGAACTTGTTCTTCCCAGTGCAGGAAAAAGGCCAGACTGGGAACACACCCCCACCCTTGCCTTCAGCTGGGCAACTCCAGGGTTCTGGAGTCTGGTTTGGTTTACCTGGAGAAAGACAGGGATGTGGATTCCTCAGGGGGGTGGAAGGACATCCCTGTGAGGCCTCCTCATCGTCCTCCATGTCCTTGGGGAGCAGTGCCAGGAACCTGTGCAGAATCAGAGCCAGGAACTTCCATCCAATCCAGAAATGTGGGATCTGGGAATCTTCCAAGGCAGCCTGGAGGAGCTTGCCCTGATCTTCCCTCTCAGCCACATCTCCTTACCCTCAGCAGAGGGGGATTTTGTAGAGATTGGGATTGGAAGAGAAGCAGCAAGGGAAAAACGTGTGGATCTCAGTGCAGGTCCCTGGGGAGATGAGCTGGGATCCTGGATGAGCAGGGATCTGGGATCTGAGCAGGGATCTGGGATCTGAGCAGGGATCTGGGATCCAGGACAAGCAGGGATATTCCCTGCTTGGACCCAGGGCCATCCTCACCTCCTCCTGCTCCAAACTGTGCCAAGCAGCCCCAAAATCGCGTGTTTTGCGGCTCTTTCCAAACAAGCCTCTCTCATGCTGCTTTTCCAAGGAGTGTGGCAGCTCCCAGGTCAGGATGCTCCATGCCAACCTCTCTGCCTTCCCTTCCCAGCCCAAGCTCTTCCTGGAGGGATCTGCTGGCTCCAGCCTCTCCCCAGGAGCGATGGGCACCACGGAAGCCACGCTGCGGATGGAAAACGTGGATGTGAAGGAAGAATGGCAAGACGAGGACTTCCCCAGGTGTGTTCCCTGGAAAACAAAACCAGGAGAATTTTGCTTTTTCCTGTGAGAAACCATCAGGGCATGGAGTGGGAGGCCCCAGGGACAAACAGGAGCCTCTCCAGCAGGAGTTCAGAATTTTTGGAGCTGCTCTGAGTGCGTCAGAAATTTTGGGATGATTTTGGCAGCTCTGTTGTGAGCATGGGAAGGAGGGAAAGGAGCTGGGTGTGAGCACAGGGAGATGAGGATGGATATAGGAATGCACATAGGGATGGAGGGTGGATGGATGCATATGGGAGTGGATTTATGGATTTATGGACTCCTTCCCAGCCTCTGAATCAGGCAGTGTCTCCCCAGGCAGAGCAATGCTGCTGTGCTGGGGATTTGCCACAGGAGCAGAGCCACTGGGATGTGATGGATCCAAATGGGTGCCAACCATGAGGTGTGTGGGTGACAGGAGGTGCCAAAGTGGCACCTTCCACCTTCAGAGCCACCTCATCAGCTGCACAGAGGTGCCAAGAACCATCCCTGGGAGCTTTGTGTGCCCTGAATTCCCTGCACCCAGCCCGAGGTGCATCCATCCAACCCATTCCCAGTGCTGTTCCCACATCCAAAGAGGCTGTGGAGTCTCCCTCTCCCCACACATCCCACCCCACCTGGCTGCGTTCCTGTGTCACCTGCTCCAGGTGACCCTGCCTGGGCAGGGGATTGGACTGGGGGGATGACAATTCCAGGATCCAGCTGGGAATCCTGCTGGGCCCCCGGAGCACAGCCAGGCCCTGCTGCAGCTGCAGCCCCCGGGGCTTTCAGGGCTGTCCCACCCCGCTCCAGCTGCAGCCACAGAGCCCCAGTATTCGCAGACACTGCTCCGTGTGTGCTGAGAAAGGAGCTCCTGTTCCCCGGGATGAACCTGGCTCTGTTCATCCCAGCTCCAGCTGCAGCCCTGTCTGAGCCCCTCTGTGCTCCATCCCCCAGCACACAGCTTGTCCTTCCGCTGCCTCCAGGGGCTCAGCCAGCCCTGGCGTTCCCAGGAGGGATTTGATTTCCCTCTGAGAGCAGAGCTGGTGGATCCCTGCCAGCCTCGGGCTCCCCCTGTGCTAACAGGTTTTTAATGGAGGAGAAAGGAGAGGTGGAGAAAAGAAAGGGATGGATGGATGGGAATCATGGAATGGTTTGGGTTGGAAGTGACTTTAAAACTCATGTCCCTTCCATGGGCAGAGGCTCCTTCCACCAGACCAGATTGCTCAGGGAATACAGAAAGGGAATCGAGGTATGGAGAGGAAAACATTGTCCCAAAGCTCCCTGGAAAATCCGGGATAAAGCTGGTCTGGCTGCTGGACACCTCAGCACCAACCCAAGGGAGCTCTGTCCCACCCTTCCCATGCCAGCAGCAAACTTCCCCCAGCCACAGCCAAGCCTTCCAGGGAAATTTCTCCTGGAAAGCCCTCAGCACCACCAAACCCAGGAAAATGCCTTGGAAATGACAGCTGGGAAGGGGCAAAGGGATGTGACCAGGGCTGGAATGAGGCTGGAGCCCTCGGGATGAACTCCCCAGCCTCCTCCAAAGGGATTCAATCAGGGATGATGTGAGACAGAGCCTAAACAGCCCCCAGGCAAACGAGGGAAGGCCAGCTGGGTTCCACTTGCAATAAAAATAAATAAATTGTCCTTTTCCAGCCGCCTCCCCGCTGGAAGCGCTGGAATAATAGGGCAGAAGCTGCTGCATGTGGGACAGCAGCTCTCCAGCAGCTGATTTGCTGCAGAGCTATTTTTGCCTGGCTGCGATTAGCCAATCTTGCCCCGAAAAAAAAAAAAAAGGCAAAGCCACATCCTAGACAGAGATCTGGGCCGGAAAAACAGAACCCAGCCGCTCATTGAGGACACAGGGCGACATTCCCAGCCCGCCCTGGGAAGCCGAGACGCTGGAGCAGCTCCTGCCGGGCCGAGGTGGAGCCCGAGGGAGCGGAACGGGCGGATCCTCGCTGCCGCCGCTCCCCGGGCTTTGATCGCCAGCCCCAGCCGTGGCTCGGCTGGCCCGGGGCGGGGATGCTGTAGCCGAGGCGCGGGCGGTGCGGAGCGGGAGCATGCTCATTCCTGCATCCCTGCATCCTTGCATCCCTGCATCCCTGCATCCCGATATCCCTGCATCCCTGCATCCCGACATCCCTGCATCCCGATATCCCTGCATCCCTGCATCCCGATATCCCTGCATCCCTGCATCCCAGCATCCCTGCATCCCGACATCCCTGCATCCCGGCGTGCCCGCTCCATCCCCGCGGAAGGGGCTGGCCCAGAGCACAGCGGCCCCCCCGAGCCTTAGGAAAAGTGCTGCCCCCCCCCGAATTCGGCATCCGGGGCTGAGCGCGTTTGGGAAGGAGGATTTCCGCGGGAGGCAGTGATTGGAGCAGCCTTTGGGAAGGTAAGGGAGGCTTTTCTCCCCGTTGGGCTGCGGGATGGCTGTGCTGAGGTGAATGCCGGGATGAGGGAGCAGCTGCCGGGCTCAGCACGTACTCGGCAGCAGCTGCCTTCCCTCCCTCCCTTCTCCCTTCCCTCCCCTCCCCGGTCTGATGCTGTGTCACCCAATCGTGCCAGCGCCAGATCCCAGGCGGATCAGCAACCGACCAGGCCTGGTTGGGGACAGGGACAGCTCCCAGGGACAGCTCCCAGTCGGATCCACAACCAGCCGGGCCTGGCCGCGGACAGGGACAGGAGAAGCTGGAGGGGGCAGAGGGATTTTTCCGGTTTCTCCCAAGGATCCGGGCAGCCCCAGGTCCGGCTGCTGCACAAGGAGCACGTGCCTTTGATCAGGTCCTCAGCTCTCATAAATATACAATGGCCAGCAGCAGAGGATTATCTCTTAATCTACATATTTATAGGGTTTAATTTGGCTGGTGGCTCTGGTGTCATGGCAGCAGGAAGAGGAGCAGGGCTGAGCTGGGCTGGATCTTGTCCCCGTTGTCACCTCCCTTCCTGTGGCTGCTGGACAGCGACCTCTGCACAGGCCCATCCTCCTCCTTAAAGCTCCGGGATTCTCTCCCTGTTCCATCCCGGGGCTGTCCCAGCAGCAGGATTTTACAGCTGGGAGGGGAGCTGCCAGCAGTGAGGAGCCTTTTAAACGGAGACTTGACAGTGTGAACTTGTAGAGTCGGTGGGGTTTGGTCGAGAAGAGAAATGCAGAGAATTCCAGGGGACAGGAACAAGTCCCTGCTCCAGATAAGGGGAAAGCATCCGGGAATGCCCAGCTCAGGGTGGGCAGTGGAGAGTGAGGCTCTCCCAAGAGAATGGGAATGACCTTCTCCTAACCACCCCCTACTCTCTGCTGTGTTTTTCCCTCCTGTCCTGCAGACCTCTCCCGGAGGAGACAGGGATGGAGTCGTTGGGAAGCCCCACAGAAGACGAGACCACGTCCTGTAAGTACCAAAGGAAACCAAGGCAAAGGGGATGGTGCCTTGCAATCAGGGAAAAAGCCTTGAAATATCCAAAAAATTCCCAGCTGGGAGCGGAAACCAGCAGAGATTTGAATTTGTTCATCTTTCCCAGGAAGCTGGGGGAGGAAAAAGGGATCTCAGGAGTGTGGGCACCTCCATCCCAGTCCCTGACCTGCTACCCTGGGGGTTCCATAGCCATATTCCATCATGGAATATCCAGGATGATGTCTTGCCTGTTTTCCTTTTGACTCCAGCTCCCCCCAACACGTTGAATTTTAATGGAGCACATCGGAAGCGGAAGACGCTCGTTGCACCTGAAATCAACATTTCCCTGGACCAGAGCGAAGGCTCCATCCTCTCTGATGACTTCCTGGACACACCAGATGACCTGGATATTAATGTGGATGATATTGAGACTCCTGATGAGACAGATTCCCTTGAATTCCTGGGGAATGGGAATGAACTGGAATGGGAAGGTAAAAGGCTGGTTCTGGGCGAATGTTTGCAGGGATTGGGGAGGTTTTTAGCCTCATTTTAAAGATTTTTGACACAATTCACCACCAGCAGCTGAGGATTGGTAAGCAAGGTTATTTCTATAATATCTGGGCAACAGGGCAAGATTAAAACCCATAAATTCACCCAGATCAAGACTGGAGCATGATCCCTGGGGCTACCAAAGCTCTCCCCACATTCTATTCAAGGCAGAGTTATTTGTCCCTTTCGCAGATGACACCCCCGTGGCCACAGCCAAGAACATGCCCGGGGACAGCGCAGACCTGTTTGGGGACGGTGGCACGGAGGATGGCAGTGCCACCAACGGGCGGCTCTGGAGAACTGTCATCATCGGCGAGCAAGAGCACAGGATCGACCTGCAGATGATCAAACCCTACATGAGGGTGGTGACACACGGAGGTGAGCACGGGGAGGCACCAGCCTGGCTCTCTGGATGGCTTTGGGTCCCTCTGTCACATGGAGGGGATGCCAAGGCTGGTTTGGGTCTGTTTAGGGGGAAAATTGCTGCTTGTTTGGTGCCTCTGTGTGGCAGGGAAACACAAAAGTGCTCAAGGTGGTTCTGAAAATATTTTGTTGTTGTAGTAATGTTTGAATGAATGTATAGAGGGATTATTTCTGACCCCCAGCCTGGGGGTGCTGAATCCTTCCAGCTCCAGCTCCAGGGCCCACACATGCACAGGCAGAGCTGTTCCCAAAATCCAAGAAAAGCCAAGGAACAACTGACCTCTGACACCCCCGAATTCCTTCCCTGAACCCCAAATCCACATTATAGACAAAACCAGGAGGGAGTCTCACAGTAAGGGAGGTCTGAAGAGCACCAAATGCTCACCTGGAGCTGAGCAGAGACACAAAAACCAGCCCAGGACTAAATTCCACTGCTGTTTCCCCCTCAGCTCTTCCATTTTTCCCTGTAAAGTGTCCCCTGTGTTTTCTCCCAGGATATTACGGAGAAGGACTCAATGCCATCATCGTCTTTGCTGCCTGCTACCTCCCGGACAGCAACCTGGCTGATTACCACTACATCATGGAAAACCTCTTCCTGTGAGTCCTCTGGGAGGGACAGGAGGATGAGGGAAAGAACACAACAATTCTCTGGTGCTCGTGGCATCAGGAATCTCAGCTGGGAATGAATGGTTTGAATCCCAGCCCAGCAGTCCCAGGGTGCAGCTGCAGAGCGGAGAGAACTGCAGACCAAACTCTGAGCCCAACAAACCCAACCATTCAAACATTCTGGGTTTGTTATCCAGGGATGGACTCCCATCCAGGGATAGACTCCCATCCAGGCTGGAGCAGGGCCCAGCTGGGAGAGGCAGGGAATGGAGCTGGGTGTCCACCAGGACACCCTGGTGATCCCTGAGGGACATCCTGGGAAACCAAACCTCTTCCAAGAGCTGCAGGGAAAGGGTCTGGAGGTGTTTCAGGGTGACACACAGGCACTTGAAGGAATCTAAAGGTTGTTTTTTGAGTCTCCTTTTGGTCACCCCACCAGGTATGTGATCAGCAGCCTGGAGCTGCTGGTGGCTGAGGACTACATGATTGTGTACCTGAATGGAGCCACACCCCGCAGGAGGATGCCAGGCCTGGGCTGGCTGAAGAAATGCTACCAGATGATTGACAGAAGGTGAGAATCCTGGTGGTGGAGCCTCTCCATCCTTCCCAGGCCTTTTCCCACGCAGAATCCTAGGATGCAAAGGAAAATCAGATGCACAACTGCTGTTCCTCAATAGGAATGGGTCAGACCAATCCCACATTCCTTAGACCCACCAGAGTGATTTGGGTTGGAAGGAACCTCAAAAATCCAAAATTCTACCCCCTACCACGGGATGGGACCCTTTCCACTATCCCAGGCTGCTCCAAGCCCTGTCCAGCCTGGCCTTGGAATATTTTGTCAATAATAGGTTTATAATTATGATTTATAATGATATTTCAGTGCCCCCACAGCCTGCTGAGCCAGCAGGAGCTTCCCAAGGGATTTGATGAGGGCACACCCAGCTGGGGCTGCTCAGCACCCAAACACCTGTTAAAGCCAAGTTAGGAAATGTTCTTGGAATGTGATATTCCATCCCTTGGCTTTTCCCAGGCTGCGGAAGAACCTCAAGGCCCTGATCATCGTGCACCCCTCGTGGTTCATCCGGACAGTGCTGGCCATATCCCGACCCTTCATCAGGTGAGAGTGACATTCCCAAACTCAGCAGGGTTTGGAATTGCAGAATCATGGAATATCCTGAGCTGGGAAGGATCCACAGGGATCATCCATCCAGTCCCTGGCCCTGAACAACAATCCCACCCTGTGCATCCCTGGGAGTGTTGTCCAAAGGCTCCTGGAGCTCTGGCAGCCTCAGGGCTGTGCCCATTCCCTGTTCAGTGCCCCAGCACCCTCTGGGGGAAGAACTTTGCCCTGATCTCCATCCCAACCCTGATCCAGCCTCAGCCGTTCCCTGGGCTTTAATCTCACAAATCAGATTTGAAGCTCACCCTTAGCCAGGGGTGACCAAGGTGAAGCTGTTTGTCATTTGTCTCTCTGATAATCCCAGTGACACTCCAGAGGTGTTTTTGGGAGACACTGGGGTGGCACTGCTCCTCTCTCTCTCCCTGCCAGTGTGAAGTTCATCAATAAGATCCAGTATGTCCACAGCCTGGAGGAGCTGGAGCAGCTCATCCCCATGGAGCACGTGCAGATCCCAGACTGTGTCCTACAGTGAGTGCAGAGGGACCCTGGGCTCTGGGGAGGGCAGCACACACATCCTGCCTTCTGCTGAGTCCAAATCCATGGACTGGGAAGGCAATTCCTTGGTCTGAGCCAAGGCAGAGCCTCAGGCTGTGCCAGCATGGAGCTGCTGTCACCCTCAGAGCAAATAGAATTTGACTAAAAGTGAACAGCAATGTTTAAAGAATGTTTCCTCTCTGTTGCAGGTATGAAGAAGAGAGGATCAAGGCCAGAAAAGAGAGGTAAGATGAATTTTTGGATGGATGGGATGGAGAGTGGGTGCTCTCCAAGGCCATCTGTCACCCCAGAAAGGCACTGGATTCTCCTTCCTCTCTGGAGGATGGATTTCCAATGGGATTTGTGTTTACAGGGCAGAGGAGAAACAAGACATGGCTGAGAGGGAAAGGTAATGACTCTTCTATTTATCCTTCCTGTGAACAGCCTTTGGGGATGAGAACAACCCCATGGCTTGGTAGCACCCCTGGGATCCAACAGAACATTCCCAGAGTGTTTGGGAGCTGATAAAAACTGGAACTGCAAATGGGAAGGAAAATTCTGGAGGGGTTTGGAAGATGGTGTCAAAATCCTTCACCAGGATAATCGGGCCTAGGTTTGGCCCTGATCAGGGTGATAGAGCCTCTGTTATTCTAACTCTGAGGGGAAGCAGGGAAACATCCACTGGCTGAGGCTGAATTGTTCCATGAAATAAACAGGAGCTCAGGACAGAGGGGGATGTTGCTTTGTGGTGGAGATTCACTGATTTTGTGCTGCTTCTCTTCCCAGCAGGCCTGTGCCCCCAGCAGAGGACCAGGAAACCAGGTCTGAGCAGCTCTGTGTGTCTGTGACCCATTCCATGGCATTTGTGATCTATGAACAGCAGAGCCAGGCCTGGGTCAGAGCCAGGCTCCCCCAGCCTGGTGTCACCCCACAGGCATTGTCCACTCTGCCCATACAATGCAAGCCCATACATGGCTGGCATTATCTCTGTCCCCACCACACTTTTGTAAACGACTTCACCCGAATTCACTCATCCTTTTGTTGATGTAGTGGCAATAAGAACATTTTTTTTACCTCAGTTTGCTTCCTGAAAATAACTCGTGTTTCTGTTCCCAGCATGTCCTGAAGGGAAGCAGCATGGATGGACAGACGGACGGAGCAGGAGAACGAGCAGCCTGGCACTCACCCACCCCAATGACCTTCGGGTACCAGACTTTGCCACCACCTCATCCCAAGTCCTGTCAGTCCCGGAGTCTGCTGCCTCTGTCTCCAAGATGCAAAGTCCTGTGACCTTTTGGGAAACATTTTCCTTAAAAAACTGAAAGAACAACAATGACAAACAAGCAAAAAGCCCAGAAAACAAAGCAAGAGCAGCACTTTTCAGGACGGGTTCCGGTGTGTTTTGGAAATGGTCTGTGGAGAGCATTGGCACAGTGCAAATACTCACTGTGTATCCTTGTAGTAAATCAAGAGCATCCTCCAGCCCGTGAATCCCCAGCCCAGAAAGAGAATTTATTTTTGGTTTAAATTATAAACCCTTCCCCTCACTCGCTGCTGGCCAGCGCGGAGACCTTTTGCTTTGAGCTGCACCCCAGGTTCCTCCAGGACATCCCAAAAGCTGCCACCCCAGGGAATAACTCCTCCAGGCAACAGAAAGAGCTTTTCCCTCCTTTTTACACCAGTGTGTGTTTCTTCCTGAAGATTCCAAGTGCCCTCTGGCCTTGGCACCACCTCAGCCACGGCCACCTCGGTTCAGCCATTGCTGCTCCCCCTTTAACTCCTTCCCGTGAGGAAATCCCATGTTTTTTTCCTGATTTGCTCCATCTGAAGGAATCCCACATGGAATGGCAGCCTCCACAGAACCTCCTTCTCCACACACACACCAAAGGGTCTGGGTTTGGAAGGAGCCTTACAGACAGGGAGGTTTTTCACGCCTTGTCTTTGTCTCGATGTCACGACACTGGACAATCACTCACTGCTGATACCTCCTACAAGCTGCTAAAATGGTGGAAGTTTCCCTCATCCATCGGCATTCCCACCTGGAATATCCCCCTGGAGAAGGCAGGATGCAGGGCTGGGTTCTGCAGCCGAGAGATGCAGGTGTGGCATTGACTCTTGGGATTTGGATTTTGGGCTCGTGAGGATTCCGTGAGCAAAGGAGGGGGAAAAGAAATTAAGGAACAACTCTCTGGCCAAAATTATTTGGAAATTCCTGATTTCACCAGAGCAGGCTGGCATGGCACAGGGTGCCCAGAGAAGCTGTGCTGCCCCTGGATCCCTGGAAGTGTCCAAGGCCAGGCTGGACAGGGCTTGGAGCAGCCTGGGACAGTGGAAGGTGTCCCTGCTCATGGCAGGGGGAGACTGGATGGGATTTAAGGTCCGTCCAACCCAAACCATTCCAGGATTCCCTGATTCCATGATCAGGTAAAACCCCTCACAGACACCTGCAGATGAAGAATTCCCTGCCTATTTCACCACTTCAAGGAGAATTCTGGCAAAGCAGGACTTTTCCTGAAGGTCGGATGGCTCCTCTGGATCCACAAAGCTGCTTTTTTCTTCCTTTCAGTGAATAAAACCCCTCTGGATGAGATCTTTCCTTCCCTAAATGCTCCAAGGAAGCATCAAATGTACTTTTTAACCTTAATTCTCATTTGAGATGTTCTCCTCACCCACTCCAGTCAGGGATGGATTTCCTGACCACACCTTTGCATGGAAAGCAGAGCACTGCACCCACAGCACCAACCCGGAGGCTGAAGATGGAAAAAATTCCACATTCCATCTCCCTGGCACGTGAAGAACAAGCACCAAAAAAGCTCTCTATAAACCAATTATTGACAAAATATTCCAAGGCCAGGCTGGACAGGGCTTGGAGAACCCTGGGACAGTGGGAGGTGTCCTTGCCCATGGGACTGGATGAGCTTTAAGGTCCTTCCAACCCAATCCTGGGATTCCATAAGGAATTCTGTGCTTCAAGGGAAGAACAGCCCTCCAGGTCTTCTGGGAGTTCAGGTTTATTCCAAGTGACACCTTCTGCCACGCTGAGCTCCCAGCCAGGCAGCAGGGATTGTCTGGAGACAGGAGCAGCAGCCAGGAATTCCCAAATTCCCAGTGGCAGAGCCAGGGATCCCTCACACTCCGTCTGTCCCATGGAGAAGGGACTTTGCTGATTAAATCAATTTTAGTTCTGACTGTGAACAATCACAAAGCTCCTTGTGCTCCCAGAGTCTGTGAATTCACTGAGAAGACTTCAAGTAGATTTTCCTTTTTTTTTCCCTTTGGGAACTGTTTTTATACATTTAGAGAAAATCATCAGTTTTCTGTCAAGAATGTGACCCAAGCTGGGCACTGCAAGGGAAGTTTGCAATTCTGTAATGAATAAAGTGGATAAAGCATTGACTGATGGGTTAAAATCTAACTCTAGGAAGCTTTTGTGCATCAAAAAATGTTCACAACCTCATGGGAAATGCTGCTGACATGGAAAACATGGAAAACATGGATGTGGGAGATGAGGAATCCCAGTTACCTTTCAAGTGGGGGCTGTGGATCTTCAGCAGTCTCCACTCCAGAATGTGCTTCTTGGTTGTTTTATTCCTCTCCAAAAACACTCTGTCTGCATTTCCAGAAAAAAAAAATACAGAATGAGCAGATCTGACAATGAAACTTCACATTTTTCCAAGTAATTCCTTCAGAGCAAAGGAATTTCAGCTGGGCAAAGGACAGATCACTAATTTCCCTTCCAGAGGCTAAGGCAAGCCATTGTTTCCATATAAAAGTCAATTTTTAACTTCTTGGAACCAAATTATTTTTTGTTTCAAAAAGTGCACTTTCAGATGGAGCACTCCAAGTGGTGTGCACTAGATTTGAATTTTTCACAGAGTTTTATGTGAAGTTTGTGTTCCCGGATGGATGCATGGATGGATGCATGGAAAAAAGTTTATTTGTCTTTTCAACACAGAGAAGAACCTGCAGCTCCGTCAAGGAGAAATTATAAATGAAAAAAAGTGCATTTTATAGCAGCAAAGAAAAAATAATTATTGTTATTTCAACCAGCGATTTGAGGTGTTGATTGCAAAAGGAAAAAGCTACAAATTCTTGGACAGAAACACCAAAATTTGTCCCTGTCCCAAAGGTGGAGTGACAGATCCTGGTTGGATGGTGAGAAATCTGCACTATTGCTGGTAAAAGTGCATTTCCAGGAGAACTTTGACCAGTATATATAAATATATAAATATGTTTAAAGAATAAAATGAAATAAACTTCATCCCTTTAGCAATACTGCTGGACTGCTCAGTGTCCCCAGTGTGCCCCAGGCCCTTTTTCTGCCTCAGAAAATCATCCCTGGAGCATCCACATTTGGATTTATGAATTCCCTCTATTATATTGAGCAGTTTCTGGCCTGATTTGACCTTTCCTGAGATTTTTCTTCCTGGTGAATCCATGGGAAGTCACATTTTAGCTGCAGAAAAAGTCCTTTTACCCCCATATTCACAGAAATCCTGGTGTTTTTACCCATTGTGTATTTAATGGCTGGACCTCAATTCACTCCACATCAGCCTGAAAAATCCAATTTCTTCCTGTACAGTTGATTCCAGACTGGGAATTCCCTTCCCACCTCCTTGAGGATTTATCCCAGGCCCTTCTCAGCTCCAGACAGCTCCAGCTTTTCTGGTTTTTCCACACAGAACCATCCAGATTTGGGACTGTCCAGTGAATTTTATTCTGATTCACAAGGAAGGCACAGGAATCGAACCTGGGATGCTGCTGTAGATTCCAGTGGAATAACAAATCCCTTTTTTTTCTGTACAGTGCTGTGTAAATGTGAGTGGATATTTAGAGCTTCCCTCATGGCAGTTTTTCCATCTCTTCTTCTTTTCACAGATGTGCAGAAAAGGTTTGAAAGGCTACAAATCCTCTATTTTAGAGGTCTAGGGATTGAAAAACCAGGAGTTAAGGACAGGCTGGTGGCAGTAAACTGGGATTGGCCTGGCAGCAGGTGAAAGGGACAAAAAACTGGCTCTAACCACAAAAAGCACATTTCTTCCTCTTTTGTATTCCCTTCTTTCCCTCCTTCCTGGCAGCCAGAAACGCAGCATGTTTTGGTCAAGTGAATTCCAGACCTCACCACGACAATAAACCACAATCCCAGGGTTTTTTTTTTTCCTTTCCAGTGGTCCTTCCACCCCAGACCCAGCTGTACAAACGTGTGAACTGTCATTTTTCCAAAGTGGTTGTAATTAGGTGGTTTGTGCTAGCAGACTGTTCATCTGTATCCCGAGTTTTGCTTTGTATTATTCCATCAAATCTGTGGATATTCAATTAAACTGAGACTAATCCTTCAGCCAACCTGCATCCCCTTCCTTCTGTGGGTAGATTTTATTTAGGCTTTGGCTCCATGTGGAAAATATGAGGAATATTTTTGTTTGGATGTTGTTCCCTTGAAGAAAAGCATTCCAAGGCCTCCTTGGAAATTGTGACACTGCGAAATTCACATCTCAAATTGTTTTTACTAAAATAACTCCTGTTCTGGAGGATGATCTTTCTCAGTTTCCCTCAGCTGTAGGAAAGAGCCATGGAAAAATTCCTTTCCTTGGGTTTCTATCAGCCTGTACAGAATCCTGCTTGTCTCAAGTTGTTTAATCGGAGTGATTTTTATATATAATTTTATAATCAAACTACTAACATGATTGGAAATTTAATTATAAAACCAAACATACACAAAAAAACCCATCCCAAACCCACTTACACAGAAAAAAACCCAATCCCCCATAAACACTTGTTTTTAATATTAATAACATTTAATATTATTAATATCAAAAATAACAAGTATTTACAGGAAAATGCCTGAGATGTCTACATTGAGTGGGTATAGCTAAGTCATTAACATAATTAATGAATTGGAAATGTGAAGATCTACAAATCTAATCCTCTAACAAGCATTGCTGTATTTGTGCTGTGAATTCATGGAGGAAATGCATATTAATTGAAATTATTTTAAATGAGGGCTACACTTGTGCTCTAAGTATGTATGGAGAAGATTTATCGCTCTAATTTTATTTCCCCCCAAAACCAACCCTATCAGCATCACTAACATTTTTTTCTGCTCCTCCTCTGCTTTTTTGTTCCATTTCTACATAAAAGTTCATAGAGGTTGCGATTTTGTAGCTCAAATATTCATTTTTATGGGGTCAACAACCCCACAGGAGCTTTGGGGTGACCAAACTGTGGCTCTGCAGTGCCTGAAGGGGCTGCAAGAATGAGATGTGGGGTTTCAATCAGTTTCATTTCGCTCTGGATCACAAGAGATGATTTCACCTGCCCTGGGAAGGATGAATCACTCTGGAGAGGCCTTTTGTCTGCCCTGATTTGGGATGTGGGTAAATATCCACTTTTACACCACTCATATCTTTTAGGATTCATTGAGGGATGAATCAGCCAAGGGGAGGAAAACAAAGTGATTATGAGAGTGGAGAAGAGGGAAAGGACTGGAACATTCCTTCCTTCCCCAGCACACATTCTGATCACTCCGTTTGTCACCTTGGGTTAAATTCTGGGGATGTTGGAGGCTTTCTGTTGATACCTTTTGTTGAACAATCCACCATAACTCTAAGCTCCCAACAATCCCACTCTGTTCCAGAGCATTTTCCAAAGGCTCCTGGAGCTCTGGCAGCCTCAGGGCTGTGCCCATTCCCTGTTCAGTGCCCCAATACCCTCTGGGGGAAGAACCTTGCTCTGATCTCCATCCCAAACCCCTGACACATCCCCAGCCATTCCCTGTGCTCTGTCCCTGCTCATTGAGGTCCTCCCTTCCCTCCAGGACAGTTTTCCAGGCTGATCCACTTCCCAAAGCAATGATCCACTGGTTATTTTTTCTGCTCTGTCTTTCCCTTGCAGGCACAGCTGCTCCTCCCCAGCCCTGCCTTGTCCAAAGTCTCCATGTGACCATCCCTGCCTCTCCCGCGGGACCTTCTGTCACCAGCAGCAGCCGTGGCAGGGAATGTCACCCTGACGTGGCAGGGCCTGGCTGGGAGCCACCAGGATGGGGTGCCAGCCAGGTCAACCTTACACTAATTAATTTTGCTATTATGCTACCTTAATTTTCCTCCTTGTGAACTGCTGCAGCTGCTGAGGTTCACAGCAAATTCTGCTCTCTTGATGGTTTTGTTTCCAATAAAATCCCTTTAGACAGGGAGGCTTTGGGAAGCTCCACAGCCTTGGAGAAGGGCTCTGAGCCACCCAGCTCCCCCAGAGTTCTGGAAAGAATAAATAACCCCAAATTTCAACATTCCCAAGTGAAAATGATTCCCATTCCTCGGCTCTGACGTCCCCTCATGGCAGGAGGAACCTTGGCATAACCTTGCTCATCCCATAAACAATGTCTCATGATTAGTGAAGGATTAAAATTCTGAATTAAAGCTGCAGAAGAAATGAGTCACAATCTGCAACAGAAAGGTCACTGGGCACCCAGGAACTAAACAATCCCAGGGAAGTAATGCCCTGATGGCTCCACAAATGTTAAACTGCCTCCTGCTAAATTTAACGAAGTTTGAACAAAGAACATTAATATTAACTTTTAGTAAACATTAGTATTCTAAAAATAACATTTTGAGAGGGAACATTGCCTGTCTTTGATTCAGGCTCCCTGGTGAATGGCATTTGTATGAGTAAAGTGTCAGGCAGATAACGTATCTCTGGGATAAACAAGCCCCAAAAAAAGGAAGTTTCAGATGACCAGCACGTAGCTCACCCAGAAACGGGGCTAAAAAAAGCCTTTCTGAGCTTTTGGCATTTGCATAACTCATGTTTTTACGAGTTGGGTGAAGTTTGCTGGAGCTGGGGAGTGTTGGAGTGTCAGTGCTGCTGTCACTTGGGCCGAGGTGGGCTTTGCTGGGAAGGAAGGAGACAGCTGGAATGTGATCTCCAAATACAGGCAGGCACTTGCCACCTCTGAAAGGAACAGCAGCTCCGAGGCCAGGCAGGAATCTGGGAATTTGAGCTATGTGGGTGAATTCCAGCTCCCAGGATGTTTGGAGCATGAGCAGGAATAGGGGAGAGAGGAGAATCACCCCATGGAGACTAAAAACAAACTGGGGAAAGGAACAGCCATGGGGGCACTGAGGGGCTGGGGAAGAAGGGTTGAAAATGAGATTTTGTATTGAGGAAAAGGAGCTTTTACACTGACGAGAAATGAGCTTTTTCACTGAGGAGAAATGAGCATTTACACTGAGGAGAAATGAGCTTTTACACTGAGGAGAAATGAGCATTTACACTGAGGAGAAATGAGCTTTTTCACTGACGAGAAATGAGCATTTACACTGAGGAGAAATGAGCTTTTACACTGAGGAGAAATGAGCTTTTTCACTGACATAAATGGGGTCTGCAGCTGTGAGCTTAAAAAAATTCCAACAGCAGCAACAAGCAGGCCCTGTGTCCTTCAATCCTCGTGTTTCCAGAAGAATCAGAAGTGTTGACATTCCTCGCAGAGATAGTGGGACATTGCTCTGGATTCCCTGATCCCAAACAATCCAGCCAAACCCTGCTACTCCCACATGATTGCTGTCTGCTTACAACACCAAAATTTTGTTGTTTATTTTGATACAGCTTAGGGCAAGTCCTCATTTTCCCAAGGCTAAAAACCCCACCTGTGTCACTGAGCCACGTTTCCTACAGGCAAATCCAAGTGGGCAGAGTACAAATTTCACTCACTGGGATGGAATGTTCCAAAAATATTGGGATTAGCAAGTCTGCAGTGAAAGAGAACTGGAGCAGAGGTGGCTGAGGTTGGTGTCCCCTTGGGACTTGGACACAACTTCAGAGCCTCCTGGTTCCTTTCTCCCCTCACATGAGGTCAAATGTGGTAAAACAATCCCTGGAGTTGGGTTTCTTAACCCAGACAACTTCCTAGTTCAGGGATGGGAGAGGAAAGGAATAAAAGGAATAAAAGGCATAGAAGATTTGAGAAGGAGCTGATTTGAGGTCAATTTTTTTTACCTTAATTGGCTGAGAGGATGATGTGGGGACTCCCCACTGCAAATGCCAGGCAGGGGCTGGAAATCCAACTTCCCTGAGTTTGCTCAAACTTAAGAATCCAATTTTCTCTGGAATTATCATTTTACCCTGGAAATGATGGGGAAAGTGTAACTTCAAGTGGTGCCTCCAGGAACAACCAGATTTTCTATTAACATTTACCCTAAATAATAATGGCAGTGGGAACACATGGAATTAAGACTGGAAAAGCTCATTTGTTCTCTTCCCATCCATAAATTCACCAGCTCCTACCTTAAACCAAATTTCTTTTCTTGCATTCAAGATCTTCCCTGCCAGACCTCCAGAATCTTGGCCTCTGACATTTGAAATTTTCCTAATTTGCAGTTTATGTTTATTGATGAGCAGCTCATTTTACCAAAGCACTGGGCCTTGGCCTGGTGGTTGAAGAGCAGAAAATAGCTTTGTAGAGAAAAATAACTTTTTTTTTTTTTAGCTCAACGGACACAGCTGGGGTGAGACAAAGGAGGTTTGAGGCCACAAACCTCTTCTTCAGGCCTGAAAGAGAAAATTCAAGTTAAACAGCTCAGGAGCAGCTCTGAATAAAAGTTATTTATATATAGTTATAAACACAATTTGAGGAAAATAAAATAAAATCCATAAAATAATGGGTATATTAATGGGGAGTGGGATGATGCCATAAGGGGACAAAGGAGATGCCAGATCCCAAATGGTCTGGAAGATTCTGTATTGCATAACTTAGGAAATTTATATTTTTATATATATATACACATATACACATACATACATACATATAAATATATTCCTTCAAAAACTTCCTTTGGAATCCTGGATATTTGGATTTTACATTACAAAAGCTGAAAAGCTCAAGGCAAAATGCAAACAGGACCCCAAACACCTAAAAATTGGTGTTACTCATTTTTTTACCATCGCTTTACAAACAACTGTAGGACGTGGAACTTTTAACACTTTTAATACTTTTAACACTTTTAACAGTGGCCTTTTAATTCTGCCATGGAATGATTTCATAAAAAGGAAGAACAAGGCACACAATGGTTTGGGTGATTTAAGCTCTGCTTAGACAAGATATTATTTAAAAATGAACGTTATAGACTTCCAAAAATATTGTTGAAGAGTCTGACATCAGTCAGAGAACCCCAATTTAGAAACATCTGGAATAATTCAAATTAAAGCACAGGTTCCACATGGTGTAGAGTTAACTTACCTTAAAAAGCCTTATTTTACGTGAGTGAACTGGGCAGGAGGAAAGATAATAGTTTAGGAATTTGTTTCTGGGTACAAAATATAAACTGTTCCAAAAAATTCCTTGTAAAGAGTCAAAGGGAGACATTCCGGGAGGATTCCTTTCTCTGAACAGCTCGACAGAAAGAAAAAAATAAAATTAAAATTTAATTTCCCTCTTCTTTTCACCTAGCAGAAGTTTAGACAAAAATTCCTTCCCGTGACACTCCTGGATGAGTTTCAAATAATCAGCTGGGAATTGGGGAATAAAGGAGGGGAAGGCAGAGAGACAGCAAGGAAAAAAATCCCGACTTAATTATATCCCACACACCTCTGCAGCTTCCCGAGGGAATTGTGGAAGGGGGTGACATTTCCACCTAGCCCATGACTAATTTAGGCAAAGCAAGAGCTGGCCAAAAAGTTATTTTTGGCCTCAGCGGCGACGGCAGCGCATGGGGCCAGCAAGGGAGAGGGACAGGTGCAGGGCCAGAGTGGGACATGGGGGTGGCTGAGCCCCAGAGTGGGATATCTGGGGTGTTGGACCCCCCAAAATGGGATATTGGGGTGTTGGACCCCCAAAAATGTGATTTTGGAGGGTGGGATGAATCCCCCCTAAAATGTGACACTGTGGGGATGAAATTCCCCCCCCAAAATGTGACACTGGAGAGTTGGAATCCCCCTAAAAAAGTGACATTGGAGGGCTGGAACCACACAAAATGTGACATTGGAGGGTTGGCTGAACCCCCTCAAATCGGGACATCTGAGGATTGGCTGAAACCCCCCCCTAAAATGTGATACTGGGGGGTTAAACACCCTAAAATGGGACACAGTCAGGCTGAAATTGCCCAAAATGTGATACTGGGGGGTCAAAACCCCCTAAAATGGGACACTGTGGGGTTGAAACCTCCCCCGAATGTGTCACCAGAGGGTTGGCTGAGTCCCTGCAAAAATGTGACATTGAGGGTTGGCTGGACCTCCCCAAATTGTGACACTGGGGGGATGAAACCCCTTAAAATGTGACCCTGCAGGGTTGAAACCCCTTAAAATGTGACCCTGTGGGGTCAAAACCCCTTAAAATGGGACACAGTGGGGTTGAAACCCCTTAAAATGGGACACTGTGGGGTCAAAACCCCCTAAAATGTGACCCTGTGGGGTCAAAACCCCCTAAAATGTGACACTGTGGGGTTGAAACCCCTGAAAATATGACACTGTGGGGTTGAACCCCCCAAATTGTGACCCTGTGGGGTTGAAACCCCCTAAAATGGGACACTGTGGGGTTGAACCCCCCCAGAAGGTGCCCTCGGGAGGGTTGGCTGAATCCCTCCAAAAATGTGACATTGAGGCTTGGCTGGACCTCCCCAAAACGTGACATCGCGGCTCATGATGGTCACAGGGCTCCGGGGCGGGGACACGGCCCTATAAATCCGCCCCAAAAGCGCCTTTTCCCTCAATGAAAGGGGCAGGGAGGTAAAGCAGAGCCCGGAAAAGAGGGAATAGGAGCAGCGGAGTTTTTGTTCCGCTGGAAGTTCTTTCAGCCTTGCCAAATTAGTTTTTTTTTTTCCCCTCGCCACATTCCTGCTCGAGAGGCGACTCGGCAAAATGAAATATATTATAGGCATCGGAGGGTAAGTCCCTGTTGAAAATGTGGGTATTTCGTGGTTTTTTCTGTTTAATTCTTGTATGTTTCATTCTTCCCAGATGATCCGGGACTTGGAGGTTATTTATTTGGCTATAAAATAATATTCGGGATACCGGATTTGAGAGATGATGCAACTTGCTGACTCTTAATTCGTGATGCTTAAATTCAGAGAGCTCTGCAGGGTGACATATACTTTTTATATCCTTTAACATATGTTTTAATACACACTTTTAGATGTACTTTATATTTTATGTATCCTTTTATATATTTTTAATAGGATTAAAAGGATGGATGCTGCTTCAACAGTTTTGTAGGGCAACACATCCTTTCACATAGACATATATATATTAGCTACTTTATATACATATTTTTATACACAAAATTATACTTACATTCACGTTTATGAACTTTTAGATATTCTTTCATCCATAGGTTTATATATTTTCTAGGGTTAACAGGACGGATGCTGACTTGGCAAAAAAAAACCCCCTCTCAAGTAAATTAAGAGGCTAGATAGACCAAAAAGTTATTTTAAAAGTTTCTCTGAGAGACGAAGAGGGGGAGAATCCCGTTTCTAATAAAATGGGGAGGTGGTGTGTAAGAGGCATTGATTTTCTCTTTTTAAAAAGTAGGATTTAAGAAAGCTCTGTGTGTTTGTGCTGGGACGGGCTGAGTGCGGCAGGAGGGTTCGGGAAATGCAACACTGAAGGATAATATGGGTTATCATAGTGATAATGTATTAATAATTCGCGACTGTGGGATTTGTACAGCCTGGGGTGAACAAAACCGAGAAATAAGCCAGGAGAGGAAGATTATTCAGGGCTCTTACATTAAACGGGGCTGTGAGGGAGCGGAGCGAGGGCAGCCCGGCGGTTCCATCTGGAGCAGCAGCAGTGTCCGGCGGGGCAGCGGCTGTGAGGGGACAGCCGCTGTGAGGGGACAGCGGCTGTGAGGGGACAGCGGCTGTGAGGGGACAGCGGCTGTGAGGGGACAGCGGCTGTGAGGGGCTGACCATGGCGGCCCCGCGCGCTCCCCTCAGCGCTGTGAGGGGGTGACCATGGCGGCCCCGCGCTCCCCTCAGGGCTGTGAGGGGGTGACCATGGCGGCCCCGCGCTCCCCTCAGGGCTGTGAGGGGGTGACCATGGCGGCCCCGCGCGCTCCCCTCAGGGCTGTGAGGGGCTGACCATGGCGGCCCCGCGCGCTCCCCTCAGCGCCGTCGTTGCGCGCGCGCGGGAACCGGCGCGGCCGTTGTTACGCGGGCGCGCGGCGCTGGAAGGGGAGGGGCGAGGAGGTCGCAGCCAATCGGCAGCGGGGATGGGGTCGGGGCAGGGGAGGTCGCAGCCAATCGGCGGCCGGCGCCGGTGGGGCGGGAAATTCGAACGGCGGGGTTCGGCTTCCTCAGGGTTTGGCTCCTCAGAGCTCTCTGTGCCGCCGGAGGTGCCGGGTGCTCCCAGACCTTCTAATGTGGTTATTCCACCTCTGTCTCGCCCCGCTCCGTGCAGGGTCACCAATGGTGGCAAAACCACCTTGACCAACAGGCTCATCAAGGCGCTCCCCAACTGCTGCGTGGTCCATCAGGACGATTTCTTCAAGGTAAGTTGAGTCCCCTTTTCCTTACAGCGTTAATTGTACATGCAGGGCAAGTCAGTTTTGACAGCTTAGGAGCCGCAAGCTCTCTGATTGTAGTGGGTTTTTTTAACATATATATCTATTTAATTTTTAAATGACTGGACAGGTGGGAGTTCCTGACCTTTACAAATGCCACGGGAGCTTGGCATGACTCAGTCAGAGCAGTCGCAGCAAAACCACCTTTAAATGTTAACAACAGGTTTAAATTTAGTACTGATTTCTGTCAGTATTTACTGTGCTTGGCATGAATTATTTTGTCCATGTTGGGATAAGAATGTGACTCATTTAATTAAATAACACTTTAGGATTTCAGCACCTCTATGCTGGTTTAAATAGAGAAAGGGGGTTTTACTGGGGAGCTTTGATAGATCTGTATCAGAAGCCAATTAATATATTGCAGAGATGAATGCCTAGGAGTGCAGAATGATGTAATTAAACCCTGCACCACTTAATGAGAATGATGATGTCTCTGGACCTCACCACGTGTGGAAGTCCAGGAGATGCAGGAATGTACTTGGAGCAGTTGTGCATCCCCCAAAACGTGAATTGCTCCAGCACTGTGTGCTCCATCTGTCCTGCACGGACTGGGAGCCCTTGGAGGAGGAATTCTGTTCGATTTTCCATAAAAAACTTTTAACTTCTTCATGCAAATGCCAGCACAAGGAAAGCTGTAATTGAGCAACCAAAGTGCTGCAATGCCCACCTGCATTTTTATAAGAGGAGTTAAAATACCTATTCTTAAAAAAAATGCACATTCTAGCACTTATTTAACTACATTTTCACTTCAAAATCCTATATATTGATTTATAAACAACACCCTGTAGTATTTTGCCAACTAACACCATACCAAGTGATTAACACAAAAGCCTTTCTCCAAAGTGGTTTGGCTGAGCCAAGGGAACTTTTCAGAGCTCTTGGGGTTGGGGAGAGCTGGGAATGTCAGTGTTCCCACAGCGCCCAGGGTGGTTGTGTGTTGCAGTAGTGGCCAGGTGCTGATGGCATCGTAGGGAACTGATCCCGCTGAGGTTGCAGCAATGTTTTATTGCTCACTATATTTCAGCCACAAGATCAAATAGAAGTCGGGGAAGACGGCTTTAAACAATGGGATGGTAAGAGCAGTGTTCCCTATAGGATGCAGTAATGTATATTTTTTTCCTAAGTATTTCTTTTTCATTATTAAAAGCTTTAACTGTAAATTTCCGTAATTGTAACTTTACCAAGTTCACTATTCTATTTTATACTTTCGAGCCCGTGGTGTTTGATGGTGTTTGATGGTGTCCCTTTTTCCCACCCACCCCCTTTCTCCCGACTAGTGTTGGATTCCTTGGATATGGAGGCAATGGTGAGCACAGTGCGGGCCTGGATTGAGAACCCAGTGAAGTTTGCCCGTTCGCATGGGGTGAATGTCACACCTGGCTCTAAAGAGCCAACCTCCCAAGATATCCATATATTGGTCATTGAAGGCTTCCTGCTTTATAATTACAAGTAAGGTTTGGAGAACTCTTCATGGTTTGCCAGGGAAGATCCTTAAATCCCTCGTGCCAGAGCTAAAAACTCCTTTTTACTAATTTCCCCTTCCTGCCTTGTTCTGAATTCTCACCCCACAGAGTTTTTTACTGTAATGTAAAATTAACCCCTAAATGCTGATAGCAGTGAGGTGAATTTGAGGTTCTTATTTAGGGCACAACCTTGAAGTCCAGGGGAGTTTTAGACCAGGATTTGAGCTGGCAGAGAGGTGCAGGCTTCCCCTCATCCCCCCACCTTGGTGAGAACAAGGAGATAATCCATTCAGTGCCTGGAATCTCTCCTGGAATTTAGGAATAGTTCCCTCCTATACTCGTTTAACACTCACTAAACTGAGCTCAGTGAGAGGAGTGAGCTGTGGCAGAGAGAACTCCCTGAATTTTTGGGGAAGAACACAGAATTGCTGAGTGGTTTCGAAGGGACCTTAAAGCTTATCCAGTTTCAAGCCCCTGTTGGGCCATCCTGACCTTCAGAAAAGACATTTTTCATTGGTTTAGAGTTAACAAATAAACCGTATAACCATAACCATAAAAGCACTTTACCCTTGGCTTGTTTTCAACAGACACAAATCCCATAGAGGCAGAGAGATTTGGGTGGTGTCTGGGGTGATTTCACACTTTTGAATGTCATGAAGAGTCAGATATCCATGCTCTGTCCTTCTCCCCTCCCCAGGCCTCTGATAGAGCTGTTTGACATTCGCTACTACCTGGCAGTGCCTTATGATGAGTGCAAGAGGAGGAGAAGGTGAGAACACTCCTGGATGTGCATCCAGTCCTTCCCTCTGGTCCTTCAATTGCCATTAGTCATGGAATCATGGAATGGTTGGGGTGGGAAGGACCTTAAAGCTCATCTCATTCCACCCCTGCCATGGGCAGGGACACCTTCCACTGTCCCAGGGTGCTCCAGACTGGCCTTGGACACTGCCAGGGGTGGAGAGTTCACAGTTCATGGGATGTATTGGTGTCATGAAGTGGAATTAGAGTGGGAAATGTGAATAGAAATGGAGGAAGAGAGTTGGATGTGGTGAGCTTAGAATCACAGAATCACTGGGGTCAGAGACCTCTGAGATGAAGTCCAACCATCAGCCCTTCACCACTGCCCATGTCCCCAAGTGCCACATCCACGTTTCCAAACACAGGGCTGGGGGCTCCACCTCTGCCCTGGGCAGGCAGCCTGTGCCAATCCTTTACAATCCTTTCCATGAACATTTTTTTCTAATATCCAACCTAAACCTCAGGCACTCCTGACATTCCTTTTCCATGTTGTTATTCCCAGTACACGGAATTACACGGTTCCTGACCCCCCAGGCCTCTTTGATGGACATGTGTGGCCCATGTACCTCAAACACAGGAAGGAGATGGAGGACTGTGGTGTGGATGTGGGTAAGTCTTCCCCAAACACAAATCCTGCAGCCTTGGAGTTGGAATTTAAGGAATTAGGTGATTTAATTCAAGGAAACTTTCGCTGATGATGCATGGTGCTATTTTTACTCCCAAGTTGTAATCCTGGCCTACTTTGGATAAATACAGGCAGTTTTAGAGCTAAGAACTTCTTCCCTTTGCTTTGTACTCTTAAGGACTTACAGGGGATTAAAAAATTAATAAGAAGGAATTTATAATGGAATAAGGATGTCACAGGCCATGGTGTTTTCAGGATGGTTCTGGTTTTCCAATAGAAAAAACAGTTGTCATTTGGGTTAATAAAATATGAAGTATTTTTAAACCAATCTACCAAAATCTTGTTCTGATGGAAAGCCCCAGCCTGACTCTCCCTTTTTTCTCCCAGTTTATTTAGATGGCCTGAAGTCGAGGGATGAACTCTACAACCAAGTGTTTGAAGATATTCACAACAAGCTCTTAAATTGCTCATAGGTAACTAAAATCCAGAGGGCTGGAAAGGGAGGGATTGTGTTGGGAACAGCTTGGATCTCACCCTTTTCCCCTTGCTGCTTTCCAGGGTCTGGGAAAATCCGGAAGATCAGTGTACAGCGCGATGTAAATAATACTTGGAAGTGGGAATGGGGTTTATTCGTGTGAACTCCTCTCCCACTGCCTTTGGCAAGTCCCTTCTGTATATAATTGAAAACTGAGGATAACTTATTCCCACCAGATGGACAGGATCGCCTTGGTGGGGTTTTTTTTTGTAATTATTTTATATTCCACTGGCTTACAGAGAAGTTGGAAATGGCATTTTTATAACAGAGCAAGTAGAACTGTGCTGGGAAAACGAGAGCTCCTGCCTGGGTGCTCCTGCAGACATGAAGGCTTTGTGCAAGGCTTGTTTGTAATGTCATCTCTTGAATTCAGTAAAAATCCACTTCAGTCTCCTTTTGAGGTCCTCATTTAATTTTTCCATCAGCTTTAGTGCAATAAAAATGGGTATAAAGCTCATCGAAAACACAACAGCAGCCCCTTCTTTCTGGGTGTTTGAAATTCCAGCCCTGGGTGGTGTCAGACCTCCTTCCATGTGTCACTGGTTGTCACACAGGCCTCCAGTGAGGTGGGAACAGTTCTGTTTGCAAATTTAAATCCATAAGGTGAACTGGTGGGATTTCTCAGGGAATGAGAAATTAAAACTGTGCTTCCCTAGGAACCATTTCAGGCATTAATACTAAAATATCCAAATTACATCTTGAAAGGGGGCAGTGCCATGGGAGTGACATCCCTCAATACGTGTTGTGCCTGTCCATACAAAACCTGTGGGATGAGCACCAGGAGTTCTCAGGCACTGAAATAACTTGGCTGGGGGGTTCCTTCCCAAGATTTCGGGGCCTGAATTAGAAACAGTCCTCTGGAAGGGCAGCTGCCACAGATTAGTGAGGAGTTACCCAAAAACCCACCGAGGGGGATCTTTCAGCCTGGTGCTGCAGCCAGAGGGGAGCCACATCCATCTGTCTGTCCTCATCTTACACCCATGATTTTCCAATTGTCCTGAGCAGGGATCCCAGGGCCAGGAAGAGCTGTGGATCCTGCTGGCACCCCCTGGCTTCCCCAGGCTATAAAAAGGGATATTTCCTGGTGTGCAGCACCGAACGTGCCTGGGGAGACTCACCCCACTCTGATTACACCATTCCACGGCCAGGGACACCCTGCTGTGACCTGTCACCCTCGTTCCTGCACGGAGCATTTCCCACAGCACGGCTCCCTGGCAGGAAAAGGAGATCCCAGTGGGATGCAGCAGTGGTTTCCATGGGGCTTTCCCGTGTGTTCATGGGTTGGTTTAAGCCGTGCAAAAGCGTTTGGGGTTTGTGAAGACTTATAAGGGAAAAGCCCTCGCTCCCACCTCCTGCCAGGCTCTGGGAAGCAGAAATTGAAGCCTAAAAAAGGCATTTTGGTATCTCTGCAGAGAATGAAACGTCACAGGGTGGTGACAGCTCCAGCTGCAGAGGGGACTGGAGTAAAACATCCTGGTAACGTCACAGCTCCACAATCCCCCCAGAGCAGCACATCCCATTCATTCTGAACACGAGTTCCTACAGGCTTTAGGATTAGTACACTCACGAAATCATGAATCACATCCCAAATTCTGCTTTTTTAGAACTATTTTGGTGGTGTGCATCCACGCGGATGAGATCCTCTGCTGCTCTGAGACAGTGCAGCTCCTTGGCCGGGGTGAATGACCAGAGATTTCCAGAGCCTTTTGGGAGTGTGAAACCCAAACCCTTGGCATGAGGGGAATCCGGGAAGGTTTCTCACTATGTGAACTTTGCCTAACTTAGGAACAGCCGGGGCTATAGGATTTCCATACATCCTTTCACTCACAGCCTCTGCCGACAGAGCTGGGGCTCCATCCAAATCCAGACCCCAAAGCCTCCCCAGGACACAGTGCCTGGAGGGGGAGGATGAGGGATTCAAGCCCCCAGGTGTCCCTTCACCACGGCCAGACCCCCAGGGCTGTGCTGGACACTGGGACAGCCCCAGTCACGCCACCTCCCACGGGAGCCAAGTGCCTTGGCAGGGAACACCAGGGCAGATTAAATGATCAGCAGGTCCACGTGCCCCACGGATGGGAATGAAACCTACACCCGCTGGGACGTCAGCAGTGACAGGGATGTGGGGCACAGCCCCTCTGCCCCCCCCCCGATCCCCAGGGAGCTGTGAGGGCTGCAGCAGAGCAACATATAAATCCTAAATGGAGCAAATCCCCTGGGCCCAGAGCTGGGCCCGAGGTGAGCCTGCCATGGCCAGCCAGGGGGGACACCTGCCATCTGCTGGGATTTGGCTGGTGATTCCCCCAGATCAAATTCAGCTGCATCTTGGCTGCACAGGGCCACAGGCAGTCGGAAAGCCCTCGGAGCTCCCAGGGGAAATCTGCTCCCTGCTCTGGTGTTCTCCGGAATGTGGCGCTTTGGGACTTGGATCCTCCCATCTCCAGGAGTGAGGGATCTCAGGCAACACCCCACAAACCATCCCTAGACCTCCCTCCACACTCACAGCGAGCTCACCCACCATCACTGAGGCTGATAATGCAAAAAAACCACTTTCCCCCCCAAATTAAGGAAATCCCTCTGGGATGGGAGCACAGTGGAGGAGTTGTCACCACGTGGCACATCCTTGTCCCCCTCCCAACCCCTGTCCCCCCATGGCAGGAGCCGAGGCAGGTGCCCCACTAGGCAGAAACCTTTATTCTGGGAAAAGGGGGAGCCAGGGCTGGGCAGGGGGACAAGGGGTGCAACTCCCCGGGGGAATGGGGGGCACAGGAGCCACCCGGGGGGCTGTAGTGTGAGGCCACGCAGGGATCAGTCCTTGGTCCCAGCCCACGCGTGGCTGCTGCTGGAGTGCAGAGGGGAGATCTGCCCACCAAACCCCCCACGGGGCACTGGGGCAGCTCGGGGACCCGGGTGGGGTGGGGACAAACATCCCCAAGTGCAGCGGCGGTGACGGGGAGCGCGGGGACACGAGCCAGGCAGGAGCTGCACGCAGGAAGCCAAACCCCAGGGCAGCACAGCCCCAGCTCCCCGAGGTGGGGGCTCCAGGGAGGCACAAGCACCCCACACACACCCGCAGAGCCGGGGGACACTGACCGGGGGTGGGCAGGGGGCTCGGGGAGCACCGGAGCCCCCGGAGCCAGCAGGGTTAGCGGATGCTGCCGTCGCCCTCGCTGCTCTGCAGCTTCTCCCGCTCGATGGACCACACCAGCTCCTGCACAAACTTCATCTCCGAGGCCACCTGCTTGGCCAGCGCCTCGTAGTGGTTCTCCAGCTTGCGGTAGCGCCGCTTGAGCCCGTTGGCTGCCTGCACCACGCTCTTGGTCTCCTCTTGCGCCTGCTTCTTCAGCGCCTCCGTCTTCTGCAGCTCCTGCCGGATCTGCCGCAGGTCCTGGCTGATGCTCTCGTTCTCCTCTTTGTACCACGACTCCTTCTCCTCGTAGATGGACAGCAGCGCCTCGATGTCCTCCTGGAAGGACTTCTTGTTCCTCTCCAGCTCTCGGAGGCTCTCCTCGGCCGCGGCCACCTCCTCCATGACCTTGGAGAAGCGCTCGAAGTTGATGTAGGTGTTGTTGGGGGGCATGCTGGAGTGGGATTTGATGGTGTACTCCTTCAGGCGCGTGGTCTTCAGCCGGCGCCGCTCGGGCTTCTTGCAGCTGTCCTCGTTGCGGACGTTCCTCCTCTTGATCACCTGTGGCAGGGACAGTTGTGGCTCCAGCACCCACCCACAGCCCCCTGGCAGTGACACCAAACCGGTGCCCACAGGGGTGGGGGAGCAGCAGAGCTGCTGTCTGCTCCCACCCTCAGCCTCAGGGGGTCTGACACCCAAAAAGTGCTGATTCTTTAACTTCTCACCTTAATCCAAGGGTGCTCCAGGCTCTGGGCGATGGTCATTCGCTTCCTGCAAACACAGCAAGGCTGGGATCAGGGTAGAGGCTTTGCTCCTCTTTCCCTGTTAAAGCCCTGGAAAAGCAGACTGGATCCTGTGATCACCTTTGGGGTCTGGCTGAGCCCAGGTGAACTCACTGCACTCAGGGCCCCCCAGGCAGGGGCTGCATGCAACCCCAGTGCCTCAAACTGCCTCCCAAGAGAAATACAAGCAAAGGATCCTGTGGGAACCTCCTGACCCCACAGCTCCCTCCCACACCCTGAGCCCTGGGTGCCCAGCTCAGCCCTCAACCCCTCCTAAGCCCCAGTGGAGCTGCACCCTCAGGGGGATCCCAGAATTCAGCCCTGCCTGCTGCAGGCAGGGGAGAGGAAGCTGCCTGTACATGGTGGATCAGGCAGGGGGGACTGTCCCCTCTCCCAGAGGAACCCCCAGCTCTGCTCCCCGTCCCTCACTTGGGGTCCTTGACGAGCAGGCGGCGGATGAAGTCCTTGGCCAGCTCGCTGGTGTTGCTGAAATATTCCTCGTCGAAGTCATAGTTGACAGCAGAGATGTTGGTCAGTGTCTCTTGCTTTGTCTCCCCCAGGAACGGGGAGGCTCCACTCAGCCTGAGGAGAGAGAGGGTTGGGATACCCCAAAAAGGCTCCAGCCCAAGGTGCTGCTCTTCCTGCAGCCCTATTATCCCCAGACCTGTCTTATACTCACAGGATGTATGTGATGACCCCGATGCTCCTGGAAGAGAGAGGAAGAGGAGGCTGAAGTCACACAGAGCTTTTGGCATGAGGGGAGATTCACCAGCATGAGGGGATTGGCTGCTGGAGCCGTGGGAAGGGGCTTGGGAGGGGAGTCACTCACCACATGTCAGCCTCCAGCCCCAGGGGTTCGTAGTTCACGATTTCTGGGGCTTTAGGAGGAAAGAGGGGAGAAAACAGGTTTATTTGGGGGAAGGATGTCCCCATGGACAAGTCCTGGCTGCAGCACCAGCGTGCTGGGCATCTCTCCAGGATTAATCCAAAGCTTTTGCTACCCCAGGAGTTCCCCAGGGACACTCACCTACAAACTCTGGGGTCCCAAAGATATTCTTGAACTCATTCCCAGCCTCGATCTTGTGGGCAATCCCAAAGTCGATGAGTTTGATGCGAGGGTTTGGCACGTTCTTGTCCAGCAGCATGATGTTCTCTGGCTGGAGGGGGAGAGGAGCTGGGTCTGTCCCTACACACCCACCTGTGGGAGCTGTGCTAGGCTCCTCATTCCAGAGGAGAGAACAAGTGCTTCATGTTGGGTGAGATCCCAAGCACCAGAGGAGAGTTGGCAGAGATCACAACCACCAGCCCTACTGCACTGCAGGAGCCTGGGGACTCATCCCCACTCATTCCCAGACCCCACGTGGGGCTCATTCCTGCTGCCAGTGCTGCACACAGAGTGTCTGCAGCTCCCAGAGCTCACCTTCAAGTCAAAGTGGGCGATGCGCTTGGAGTGCAGGTAGTGCACCCCGTCCAGGATCTGCTTGAGGAACTGCGTGGCCTCCTCCTCCGTCAGGGATTCCTTCTCCGCCAGGAAATCAAAGAGCTCCCCTCCGGACACCAGCTCCAGGATGAGCACCACATCAGTCTTGTTCTCAAAGATGTCGTGCAGGGTGATGATGTTGGGGTGCTGGATCTCCCTCAGGATGTCCACCTCGCGCTCGATCTCCTCCCGGCTCACGCCCCTGCGGCTGGACGACAGCCGCCGCTTCTTGATGAACTTGGCCGCGTACTCCAGGCCTGTTTTCCTCTCCCGGCACTTCCGAACGATGGCGAACTGGCCGCTGTGGGGTGTGGGAAGGACGTGAGGGGAGGAGAGGATGTCCTGCATCACAGGGTGGAAGCAGCACGAGGATGGGGGACTGGAGATGCACTGCTTCCCCCCAGGAATGCCAGGAATTGGGATCCGGTGATGCCCGCCTGCTCCCAGGCTTTACACACCCTGGCACCAGCCAGGATGGAGGAAGGAAATTCCTCCTAGGAATATGGCAGCTGCTGACCCTCCCTGGACTGTTCAGGTGCTGCTGTGACCACCCAGGGTGGGAGATGCCCATCAGCCCCCCTCTCCAGCCAGCAGCCCCCAGGAGCAAATCCCAAAGCCCAGAGGTCCCAGGAGACCATAAAGCTCTGATGGAGAAGGCAGATGGAGGGGAAATGCCTGAAAACAGAATAACTGCATCTGGAGCCAAGACTCCTTTATACCTTTATACATCCCTGGATCACAGCCAGGGACATGCACAGCTTCCCCAGGGCACAGTGGGATCCATCCCCTGTGCACCACATCCTTCTCCATGGCTCACAAAGAACCACAACCACAGAGGGGCAAGAGAACCTGAAGCCATCCCTGGAAGTTCCTCTGCTTTGAAAAGAACCCACTTATGACCCAAAATGTTTTTGCTGCCCAAGTGCCCCAGGAGAAGCCACGGCATGGGGCTGGCATGGCCAAGGCAGTGCTGGAGGATCCCAAGGCAGCTCCCTCACTGCTGCCTCTGCATCCCGGCTGATTAAATCCCATCTGCAGGCAGTGAGTCACCCTGGGTCCCTCCTCCCACAGGCACAGGGCCAGGCACAGCCACCGAGGAGGGCCGGAAGCCACCAGCCCCAGACAAAGCCGGACGGGAACTCCACCAGGAGCAACGTTAATTAACATTTTTCTGTAATCTCTACCTGCCAGAGGTGCCTGGCTCTGCACAGCCCCAGCCCCGCTCCCTGCAGAGGTGGCACAGGGAGACCACAAGGGATCTAGCAGCTGGATCCAGTGTAGCTCCCACCCCAGTGCTGGGGCAGGGGGAGCAGCCATGGAAGCCCCCCAGAACGCAATGAGATGTCCCTCACCTGCCCAGCTCTTCCCCCATCTCATAGAAGTCCTCCACGCTCTCCTGCCGGAAGGTGGACATGGCTGCAGAGCCCTCTGGAGGGGGAGCCGCCCCGGTGCTGCCAGCGCAGGATGTCGGGAGGGGGGAACAGCCGGGGATCAGCACCTGTGGCACCGGGAAAAAGGAGGTTCACACCAACACCCACACAGGGATCCTGATTGCCTGGGGGATGCTGGGTGGAGCCGTGGGGCAGCTGTGGCTGAGCCACGGGTTAGTCCTGGGGATGCCCTGTGGTCTCACCACACCCCAAAACCCGGGGGACAGAGAAGGGAAAGGGACCACAGCCTTTCCCTACTCCACAGGCCCCACACCCACTGTCCACCCAATCCTCCTCATCCCTTTCCTGGCCCACTTCCCCTCCTTTCCCAATCCTCCACTGACTCTCCCTGCCTCACAGCCCCCCACCCAATCTCCCACACCCACTCTCCTCCCAATCCCTCAACATCCCTTTCCTGCCCCACAGCCCCTCCCCATTCCAATTCCCCACAGCCCCTCTCACACCCACAGCCCCCCAGTCCCTCTCCACCCCTTTCCTGCCCTACAGGCCCCAAACCCACATCCATCCCTTCCCTTCTCCACATTCCCCCCACCCCAATCCCTACCCCTCCTTTTCCAGCCCCACAGCCCCTCCAAATCCCGATCCCCCACAGCCCCTCCCTATCCCACAGGCCCCACAACCCTCTAATCCCTCCCCACCCCTTTCCCGACCCGCAGTGCCTCCCAGCCCCACAGACCTCACACCTCCAACCCCGTCAATCCCTCCCTTTCCTTCCCCACCCCACCCCACAGGCCTCAACCCCCACACACCCTCCCCGCGCCATCCCTCCCTACGCACCCCACCCACCCTCTCTCCATCACCCCTTTCCCACCCGCACGGCCCCTCACCGCCCCTCCCGGCCGCACATCGCCCCTCACAGACCCCCATTTTCACCGACTCCCCCCTCCCAACCTGGGCCGCCGCCGCCCGCGTCGCCGCCGCCACATTCCACCACAGCAAGCCCCGCCCACCTCCCACACGAAACCGCGCCCACTCATGGCCACGCCCATCCCGCATGTAGCCCCGCCCACCCAGCCATACATGAAGAGCAAAACTCCGCCCGTCCTTAGCCACGCCCACCACTGGCCCCGCCCCGCCAGTTGGGGGAGCGCTGGTAGCATTACCCCCTCATCCCCACCAGAGGGCGCCACCATCAGCCTTAAAAACACCCCAAAAAATTCACTTTTCGTCACCATTTATCCAATTTTATTAATTCCAGTGGCACTAATACAGGCGGCGATGGGCACGACGGACAGTCACGCTGCAGATAAGGCATCCTCACCCCCTCTCTCTCCCCCTATTTTCCTCGTCCTTATTTTCCATTTAAGCACGCCCCGCCCCGGGCCATTCTGCAGCAGTATTTTTCTTTTTTTTTTTGAGTCAAATAAATACAGAGAATTGGGCTGATCTAGTGGAAATGTTTTAGTTACAATGGCAAAGATGAGTAATGTGCAACACAGAAACCTATAAGGCTTTTTTTTTTTTCTTTTTTTTTCTGTCATTTGTTTTTCCTCATTTGAAGTTCTCAAAATCGCTATGAAACCCATTAATTAACAAGATGGTGGTCACGGGCGATCTACCCCCTCGGCATGGGTGATAACGCTAATTAATTAAATTTTTCCTGTTCTCCCAGAGTTCCATGAGTTTCATTAGAGTTTGTCGAGGAAGTTGTCGAGGGCAGGGATGCCTTCCTTCAGCCCTTTGCGCTTGCGGGTCTCGGCCACCACCTGGCAGGGTCGGCTGGCGCTGTCAAAGGGGTCACCGGGCAGGATCTGCCAGTGGTCAAAGACGCACTGGGGGAAGGCCTGGCCACCCGTGTTGGACCTCAAATCTGCTGTGAAACCTGCGAGGAACAAGAGAAAAGGTGAGAGGAATGGGTGTAGTTCAGTGGTATCTTCTGTAAAAGCCATGCTCTGGGGCACTGGAGGAACCCAGAGCAGATCCCAAAAGCCTCCTGAGATCCTGACCAGTATGAAGTGGGGATGGAAAAAAGGCTCAAGGGAGAACCTTAGAGCCCCTGCCAGCTCCAAGAGGCTCCAAGACATCTGGAGAGGCAGTTGGGACAAGGCATGGAGGGACAGGACACTGGGAATGGCTTCCCACTGCCACATGGCAGGGTTAGATGGGATTTTGGGAAGAAACCCTTCCCCCTATGAAGGTGGAGAAGCCCTGGCACAGGTTACCACAGAGAAGCTGTGGCTGCCCCTAGATCCCTGGAAGTGTCCAAGACCAGGTTAGAGCAACATGGGGCAGTGGAACGTGTCCCTGTCCGTGGCAGGGAGTAGAACTGGAAGACCTTGAGAAGTCCCTGCCAACCCAAAATATTCTGCCATCTTGGTCTTTTCTCACAGGCAGCAAGTGACAGGACAAGAGGTAACAAACCCTAAGTTGTGCCAGGGAAGAGCTTGAAATTGGGAAGTTTAGTCTCCAAAAGGATGGTCAAGCACTGGCACAGCTGCCCAGGGAGCGTTGGGATCCCCATCCCTGGAGGGATTTCAAAGCCGTGTGCATGTGGCACTTGGGGACATGGCTCAGTGGTGGCCTTGGCACTGCTGGGTGAGCAGCTGAACTCAGGGACCTCTTGTCTTTCCCAAGGCTCTCCCTCTCCCTCCCAGGCTGGCTCCAGGACTCACCGAAGGACTCGTTGACAGGCAGGTAAGCCTTGACCACGAACATGGGGGTCCCAGCCACCTGGGTCTCCTCAAACACGTGGCCACGCTTCCTGTTCAGCACCCCGTAGATGCCTCCAACCACCTGCTCCGGGCACTGCGAGAGAGAGAGCAGTCAGCACTGTGCCCACCTGGCCTTCTCCCCTCCCCTAGGGCTGGCAGGGGCTCCTCACCTGGATCTCCACCAGGTAGATGGGCTCCATGAGGCGTGGCTGGGCGGTGAGCACGCAGGCGTAGAGGCAGCGCCGGGCCGTGGGGATGATCTGGCCGCCGCCGCGGTGGATGGCGTCGGCGTGCAGGGTCACGTCGTGGACATCGAAACGCACGGCGCGCATGTTCTCCTCGCACAGCACCCCCTGAGAGGGGACAGAGGGGGTCAGACAACACCATCCCGGGACTGACAGCATTCCCAGACAGGGTTTCTGCTCCCTTGGCTCGAGGAGCTCCATGGAAGCAGCTCCTGGAGCAGGAAGCTCAAGGCCCACCAAGGAGCCACTTGGCCACACAACCTCCTTGCTGAGGGATGAACCTTCAAACCTACAAACACTGAACTCTTGGAGGTCTTTCCCAACCTAAGAATTCTGTGAAGACCCAGAGGTGGGAGCTGGTCCACCACTGCAGCATTCTCATGATCAGCTCAGGTTAAAGCCACACCTGCCACAAATTTATGTTGCTACAACCCAAGTATTAGGCATGGGGAAATATGGTCCTTGGAGACTGAGTGATCTTCACTCCAGATGCCACTGAGTGTTATTTAATCTAAAAGATGCCGAACCACCATTGTTTTGCAATGTGACCATTTTTCCAAATGAACAGAAGGACCTACAGAGCCATGGGTGCCACCCAGACCAAGAGCCCATCCCTCACCTCCTTGGTGGCCCACTGGAAGCCAGCCACCACGCTGTCCTTGATCTCGTTGAGGTACTGCACTCCCTTGGTGATGTCGGTGAGGATGTTGGGGCCAGTGCCATCAGGCCCAAAGCACCAGATTTTCCTGGCCTCGGTGACGTCCCACTCGTACTTCTCAGCCAGGTACCTCGCCCGCTGCTTCAGCTCCTGCCGGGCAGACACCTCGCCCTTGTCGATGTCCTCGGCCAGGCCGTCGGGGAAGGGCCGAGCCTTCATGTACAGCCGGTTGTGTTTGTTGGGGGACTTGGAAAGGCACATCACGTTGGACTCCTCGCTGACTGTCTCACGGTAGGACACGACAGGATCCGATTTCTGCAGGGACAGAGAGGCTGTGAGGCACCAAACCCAGCCAAAGCCCCAGCCTGAGGTCAGCCACCACTCAGCCCCTCTACCTTAATGGGGATGCAGGCATGGTCCTCCTCCAGGTCCTTCAGGCAGATCTCCAGATGCAGCTCCCCGGCGCCAGCGATGATGTGCTCCCCAGACTCCTCAATGATGCACTGGAAACATCAGGAACAGCAGGTGAGGCCTCAAAACGAGCCACAACCAGAAACACCAGCAACTCTGGTTTTTGTGTTTGACCCACAGAACTACTTCTAGATGTGACACAGGAGTGACACAGCACCAACCCAGGGTGGAAAGCGGCACTTTGGCAGGGTTGGGACCAACACTCTACCCAAGGATTTCCAAGACTGGAGGCAGCATCCCCCTGCAGCCATTCAGTCACTCACCTGCACCATGGGGTCAGACTTGGCCAGGCGCTTCAGGCCCTCCACCAGCTTGGGCAGGTCAGCTGGGTTCTTGGCCTCCACGGCCACACGCACCACAGGGCTGACGCTGAACTTCATGACCCTCATGTTGTGGGCGTGCTCAAAGGTGGTGATGGTTCCAGTCTTCACCAGGAACTGGTCCACGCCGACCAGCCCCACGATGTTCCCACAAGGCACGTCCTCAATGGGCTCCACGTAGCGGCCCATCATGAGAATGGTCCTAAATTAAGGAAAAGGTGGGTTAGTGAGGTTGGGAAGGGGAGGAGATCCCACCAGGGAGCATCCTGAAGTTCAGCAGAACACCTGAAGTCCATAACCAAGCACACTGGCAGGCCTTGGACACAGGAAGAGTCCCAAGACAGAACCACAACCCCAAAGCCCACCCCAGGCAGGACACACCTTTGAATTGGCTTCAGGTACAGATCCTCCTTCTTGCCAGGTGTGTAGTTTGGTCCCATGATTCTGACTTTCAAGCCAGTTGAGACGAGACCAGAGAAGACACGGCCAAAAGCGTAGAAACGTCCCTTGTCAGAGGTTGGCACCATTTTGGAGATGTACATCATCAGGGGGCCTTTGGGGTCACAGTTCTTAATGCCTGTGAGGGGGAAAGAGATCAGTTCAACCCAGAGTTACTGGCTTCACACTGCCAGAGGGCAAGGTTAGATGGGATACTGGGAAGGAATTATTCTTCCCAGGGAGGGTGGTGAAGCCCTGGCACAGGGTGCCCAGAGCAGCTGTGGCTGTCCCTGGATCCCTGGAAGTATCCAAGGCCAGGCTGGATGGGACTTGGAATAGAATGACTTTCAAGATCCCTTCCAACCCAATCTATTCTGTGATTCCATGAAAGATCACATCACCAAGAGATATTTAAATCCAAGGAAGCTCTGGCTACCCTCAGGTTGCTCTGGAGCAGAGCTGTGAGCCACTAAGCTTGATTGATCCACGCTAGAAAAGCTACAGACTCAAGAATTCCAGCAAAGCAGCAGCTCATCCTACCTATGGCAGCCTCATCGTCAGGGGGGCCCTCGTAGAGCAGCTCGCAGCGATACTTCTGGGCTGTGACGGGGGAAGGCAGGTGGATGGTGATCATCTGCAGCAGGGCATCTCCAGCTGGCAGCCACCGCCTCATCACGGCCTGGGCAGAGCAGCAGGACCCAGTCAGAGCGTTCACAACCTGGATTCACCTCCCCGCCCTTCCCCACCTCCCCAGTAGGTTGATGTTGGCATAGCTGGTGTGGTAAAACTGCCCAGCTCCTCCCCAGAGGACTCAGACCAGCCTCACCTTCAGCAGGGGTTTGCCTTCCTTGTCCTTGTCCTCACTGTCCAGCTTGATGTCCAGTTTCTCAATCAGTTTAGCCGCCTCTTCCTTTTTGAAGTTCATGATTGCATCGAAAACCTGCAACAGCAGCAGTGGTTGGGAGCGGTGCCATGACCCAGTTTGGAGCAGCAGCACCACTGCATCTGCAGAGAATTCCTGCTCCTCCTCAGCACTCAGCCTCCCTCCAGGAGATGCAGCCCATCTGCCCCCAGAGTCACCACATGTGTCAGACAGCTGAATTTCTTCAATCAAACAAGTCAGGTCAAAGTGAAGAAATTTTCCATCATCACGCACGGAACGGATGGGGAGAGCAGGAGGTGCTGACCAGGGAGAACCCTGAGGAACTCACCTTGAAGATGGGGTCAAGGATAAGCTGGCAGAAGGTCCTGGGAAGTTTCTTTCCATCAGGGCTGGTGGCAGATTTGCTGAACTTGCCAGTAGCAGGGTCAAAGTATCTGCAGAGAGAAAGAAATCAGACAAACGTTCATGTTCAGCTCAGCTACAGACACTTGTTCTGCCTGCTCAGGGCAGAGGGAAAGTCTGCTGAGGAAGAGGCATTTCCAGCCTTCTCCATCACCCAGGTTTCCAGCACCCACCAAAATGTAATTAACTCCTGTTACATCAGGCACAACCACACCCTCCCCCTCTACCCATCTTCTCCAGTGCCAGGCTGCAGTCACACAGAGCTGATCTGGAATTCCAGTCACCACCATTCCCTGCTCACCTGTCTCCCCACAGCTTCTTCATCATGTCCTCAACTTTCTTGGCACGCTCGGCTGGGCTGAGCTGGGCATCTCCCTTGGCAGCAAACTTTGCCACGTACATCTCAGCAAACTGCTTCAGGGTGAAGGCCCAGCCGTGCAGGCCCGAGCCAAAGCCCACGGTCCCGAGCACCGGGTCAATCTGAGAGGAACAGCAGAACCAGGTCATGGGAGCAGCCCTCAGCCCACTCCATCCCAAAAACACCCCAGTACAAAATGAGTCTTGGACACTGGGACTCGTAAACAGTTTTGTCACACTGGATTGGTTTTCCTCCATTCAAACCAGATATGTGCTCAATCAGCTTGAATTTATATACAGGTAAGAGTTCCACACTTGCCAGGGAGGCTCAGGAAAGCATGGACACCTACAGCATGTAGGACTACAGCACAAGATTCTCCTCAGAACTGGTGGCAAACAGCCCTGCTCCCTTCCCAGGAACCCAGCAGGAGCACAGTGGGTGGGAAGGGACCTTAAAGCCCGTATCTCATTCCATCCCCATGGGCAGGGACACCTTCCACTGTGCTCCAAGCCCTGTCCAACCTGGCCTCGGACACTTCCAGAGACTGTGCAGCCACAGGTGCTCTGGGCAGCAATCCCAGCCTTTATTTGCTCAGGCCTTGAACAGGAGCTTTGGGAGGGGAGCCAGCGAGAGCCCCAAGCCTGCCCAAGCCTGGGGAGTTCAGGCACCTTCGAGATTCCTCTCTCAATTCTCTGCTTGAAATGAGGAATTCCCACTGAGGAGGGAACTGCTCCCTCTCACCAGAGTGGCTCACTGCAAGCCCAGCACTCCGAGCCTCCCCTCACCATGATGTTGCCCATGGGGCCGCTTTCTCCCTCTCCGTAGGTGGAGATGATGACGTTGACGTTCTCCACAATGCGCTGGAAGGTCTGGTAAAGCTCCTCTGGCTCCAGCTGCAGCTCCAGCAGCGCCCGGTCCATCTTGTTCATCATCAGCACAGGCTTGATCCTCTCCGCGATGGCCTGACGCAGCACAGTCTCTGTCTGCACACACACGCCTGCCAAACACGGGGAATTAGTTAGGAATTAGTTATCCTTCTCTCCTAATTCCCAAAAACCACACTGCAGCTGAGGAAAACCTTACCAGAGACACAGTCCACGACGACCAGGGCACCGTCAGTGACCCGCAGAGCTGCAGTGACCTCTGAGGAGAAGTCCACGTGCCCAGGGGAGTCAATGAGGTTGATCAAGAAACCAGAACCATCCTTGCTCTGCTTGATGAAGGCCAAGTCGTTCTCAGAGAGCTCATAAAAGAGAGAAATAGCTCTGAAAGAAAGGAGAAACTTAAAATTATGATCTGTTATTCCTCCCTGAAGCTTAGAAACATTTTACCCCACACAAACAGCTGCCACCCTGGATGTGGCACCCAGGACTCTGGTCACAGGTTGGAGTCAATGACCTTGGGGATCTTTTCCAGCCTAAATGCTGGTTTTAAGGATTTCCTGAAATGTATTCCTGGGTGGCCAGTGTGGGAGCACAGGCTGCAATCTGCTATTCTAACCCATAACTTCCCCCAGAATCCCAACCTCCTCTGACTCCCTGCGGTTCTCAAGCACCTAAAGAGAGTTCCATTCCCAAATCCAGGATTTAGGTTTTTCCTACTAATCCCAACCATATTCTCCACCCTTTTTCAGGCACCTCAGGGTCCTCACACTCTCCGTGGTGGCACAGCCACCAAGTACATCTCCAGAGATGCTCTCAAGAGCCTCCACATGCATCCACAGGACATCCAACAATCCTGGTGCTAAACTGAGAGGGTGAAGCTCCTGCTTCCAAGGAATTGCTCAGTGATTGACCAGAAGCCAACCAACACTTGACCCATCATTCAAGATCGTCAGGAGCACGAGATGAGCTTCTGGACTAGACCAGAGCCCAAGTGCATCTTTTTCCACCTCCTGGAGGAATCAAATCCCCCAGAGCTCAGCACAGGGAACGCCAGGAGTCTGAAGGGAGGGCACTCACGTGGATTTGATGGTGATGCACCGTTCCTGCTCGTCCTTGCGGGTGTCGGTGAACCGGGTCTCCCCGGCGCGCGCCGAGGCGATGATCCCAGCCTTGCACACCAGGGAATCCGTCAGCGTGGACTTGCCGTGGTCCACGTGGGCAATCACGGACATGTTCCTGATGTTGGCCTTTTTGTCCATGATGGCCCGTATCTGGTCTACTGTGAAGTTCACCTTGAGGGAGGTGAGAAGGGGGACTCAGTGTGGACGGAAACAGCTTTGGCAATTCCGAGGAATACAAATCTCCCATAAATGCCTTCCATGGTCACGGTGACACCAACTTAGCCTGGGTGACAACACAACCCGCAGCAAGGGCAGCGCGGCAGGGCTGCAGCACCAACCCCTCCCTGCGCCGGGGTTCCTCAAGCCGCGGTGTCAGCGGGTGCTGGGCGCAAAACGCCCTCAAAACCGAGCCCGGGCAGGTGCCGGTGACAGTGACAGCCCAGACCGCAGCGTTACATAAGGCACAACCGGCACCGCAGCGCCCCGTCCCCGGCGCCACCACCGCGCTGCCACATCAGCGCTGCCGCTCCCGCGCCCCGCGGGGCAGCGGCAGCCCCGCTACCGACACCGCCGGGTCCTGCCGGGGCCGACACGGCCCCCCGGGCCAGCCCCCGCCCGCCGCCCCACCCTCTCCCCGCAGCCGCGGCCCAGCCCGGCAGCACAGGCCGCAGCCGCCGCCGTGGAACCCGCGGTGCTCGCGGAACCGCCATCCCCGGCGACAGGGGAAGCGCGACGGCCGCTCATCCCCGCTGGAGCGGCGGCGGGCGGCGGGGGCTCACCATGGTGGCGGATGGCGGCGGATGCTGCGGGGCGGGGGGGTCGCGGCAATGGCGGCGGCTCGGCCCTGTCTCGCTGGCGAGCGCAGAGCGGGCGGAAGAGAGCGCTGACGTCAGCCGGTGCCTTCTTATAGCGCGGCGCCGCCGAGGGGCGAGGCCTGCGCAGAGCGCCTGCGCAGTCGCGCCGCTCTATCCCGCGGACTCTATGGTCGGGAGGCTGTTCCGCCTCGCCGGCACCACGTGGGTGTCACCGGGGCCGGACCGGGACTAGAGCGACCGCCAGTGACAGCCCCGAACTGCCCGGGCTGCAGCGTGGGGATAGCCCGCCCCTCCCGCTGCCGGTGCGGGAACCGGCCCGAGGCACCGGGGTCGGTGAGGCCGCGGCGGGCGGGGCTGCCCGGGCCGCTCTCGGTGTCACCGAGCGGCAGGCGAGCCTGGCGGTTCAACCACCGGGAGAAGGCGGTAGGGCTGAGCCCGGTGTCCGCGTCGGTGACGGGCAGCGGTTGGTGCGGCTCGCCCCGCCCCGGTCCCGCAGGGTCCCCGCAGTGCGCATGTTCCGGTGGCACCGGTGGCACCGGTGCTGCAGCGCCTTCTGCGGGCGGGGAGGAGCGCGGGGGCACCGGGCCGGTCTGGCCAACCTCACCGGGCACCGGGCCGGTCTGGCCAACCTCACCGGGCCTGCCTGACCAACCTCACCGGGCCTGCCTGACCAACCTCACCGGGCACCGAGCCGTCCCTGCGCGCTGTTATCGGCGGTACAGCTCACGGAAATCACGGAATGGTTTGGGCCGGAAGGGACATTGAGGAACATCCAGTGCCACCCTGCCATGGCAGGGACACCTTGCACTATCCCAGGGTGATCCAAGCCATGTCCAGCCTGGCCTTGGACACTTCCAGGGATGCAGGAGCAGCCACAGCTTCTCTGGGCACCCTGTGTCAGGGCCTCAGCACCCTCACAGGGAACAATTCCTTCCCAATATCCCATCCATCCCTGGAAGCCATTCCCTGTGTCCTGTCACTCCATCCCTTGTCCAAAGTCTCTCTCCATATTTCTTGTCAGCCCCTTCAGGGCCACAAATAGGTCACCCCAAAGCTTCTCTTCTCCAGGCTGAACAATCCCAATTCACACTTCATCCAAGCCACTGTCCCCACACCCCCTCAATGGCAGATCCTCAATTCCCAGCACATTCTCAGCCTATCTGTGTCAGGCAGGATATCAATGGAGCTACACCAGGATGGATTTGGCCCTGGCTCTCCCAGGGTGACAGGATGAATTATCAGCCTTTGGGGTTTCCATAGCAATCTGGTGGATTTTTAGCACCAACCCTGACTTTTGTCACCCAAGAAAAGGAAAGGTGGCAACCTGATTAACATCCTGCTCTTCCTGAGAAACTGTTAATTGCCTTTTTGTTTAATTGGTATGTGGGGTTGATGATGAGGAGGGGACAGTGCTGGAAAAGCTCTCCTAGCACTGCATTTCACCCCAAACACTGGAGTGACCCCAAAGATCATCCAGTCCAACTCCTGGCCCTGCACAGACACCCCAACAATCCCACCCTGTGCATCCCTGGCAGTGTTATCCAAACTCTCCTGGAGCTCTGGCAGCCTTGGGAACTTGACCATCCCTGCAGCTCAGTGCCCCAACACCCTCTGGGGGAAGAGCCTTTTCCTGATAGCCAAACTCAACCTCTCCTGACACAGCTCCAGCCATCTCCTGGGTCCTGTCCGTGCTCCGAGAGAAGAGATTGGAGCTGTCCCTCGGGAGAAAGCTGCAGACTGCAATTTTTAATTATTATTATTATTATTATTAAAAAGGTATTTTTAATAAGCGGTGGGTTAAGTTGCAGAAGGGGGCAGAAACACTGACCAGGGCAGGAGGATGTCTCTGGGATGTCTCTGGGATGTCGCTGCCACGGAGCATATTTTGGCCAGGGGATTCCCCTTCCCAGCCCCTCCTTCTCGCGGGACACCGGGACCTTCCCCATCCCGGTCCCCATCCTCATCCTCATCCCTCCCATCCCAGAGCCCGCAGCCTCCTCCAGGAGACCCCAGCATTGCCCTCCTCCACGGGGACAGCCCGCAGCGCTCCGGGGCGGCGGCGGAGCCTCGGGCTGAGCTCACCGAGCCCCACCGGCCCTGCCCTGCCCCGGGGCACCCACCTGCCGCCATCTTGGGGGCAGCACCCGCCACCTGCCTGCCTGCCTGCCCACCCACTCCCCTTCCCGCGGTGCCCGCGGGGCCGCTGCCATCCCCGCTCCCGCCGCTCCTATCGCCGCTCCCAGCCCCGCTCCCGCCGCTGTCCCCCCGGTGCGCCCCGCTGTACGGAGCGCGGTCCCTTTAAGAGCGCCGGGAAGGCGTGGCCTGGCGGGGCGTGGCCGGGGGGCGTGGCCGGGGCGCGAGGAGCGCGCGCGCGGATTGGGGGGCGCTCGCGGCGAGGCCCCGCCCCCCGGCGCGCGGGAGTCACGTGACCCGGCGGCGGCGCCCGGCGCGGTGGACGCTGGAGGCCCAAGATGGCGGCGGAGCTGGTGGAGGCGAAGGTGAGGGAAGCGTCGCCGCCGCCCCGCCCGCGGGGCCCGGCCGGCACCGGGAGGCTCCCGGCGCGGGGGGACGGCGGGCGGCGGCGCTGCGAACCGCGGGGGCGGCACCCCGGGGCCGCCCGCGCGCCTTTTTACCTCAGGGACTGCCCCGCCCCGGCCTCAGGGCCGCAGCCCCCGCCGGACCCGCCGGGGCCGAACCGGGCCGGGCCGACCCGCGGCACCGCCCGCCCTCCTCGGGGCTGCCCTCGCGTCGGGCCTCCCCCGCTAATTCCCGGGATTAAGGATCGCCGGCGCTGCTCCCGCGCCCCGGCTGTGCCGCCCGGCTCCCGCTGCCCGGTCCGGGGGTGGGGCGGCTCGGTGCCGATCTCTCCGGCGGGCGGCGGGCGGGGGAGGCGGTGGGACGGGCAACGCCGGGGCTGGGGCGACCCCCGAGGCCCCTCCGGAACGGGGGGAAGCAAATCCATGCTTGGAGTTGTGTTTCCGAGGCGGCTGTGCCCCCCCTCAGGCCCGGGGCAGCTTTTCCCGTCTCCCTCGGGATCCCGGTTCTCTGGCGGGTCTGCGGGAGCCGCCGTGTCCCCCTGTCACCGGGCCAGCCCGTCCTGAGGGCTGTTGAGGAGCAACGGCAGCGGCCGGGAGGAGTTCCCTGGGCAGTGTCCCCAAGGAGGTGTTCCCTGCCGGCAGGATCAGCTCCTCGGCAGCGATCTGGCGGGATGGCTGCGGCGATCCCGGGAGGAGAGGGATTCCAATCCCATGCTTTGGGGGCTCTGCTCTCCCCCTGCTCCCGGCATTCCTGACCGCGGTGGCTCCGTAGGTTTCTGGTGCGATCTGAGCTTCCCCCACGAGACTTCCCCGGCTCGGAGCAGCCAGGAGAGTTGGGAATCTCAGCAATTTCTGCTCTCTCTGCTCACACGGGGCAGGGCGAGCTCCCCGTGACACCTTTGCTTTGTCTGAGGGTTTGTTGTTGCTCAAATCTCATCCTCATGCTGGGCCTTAATTCCTTCAAAATGGAAACTTTTGGCTGCCAACTGCACTTTCCACCCCAAGAGTGCTGGGTGAGGTGGTCTAGGAGCAATTCCTACAGGAGGAATTCCTGTCTCCTCTGCTCCTGGGTTGCCCTGGTACCTCCTGCTGCTGTGTCTTGATGAATTTATCTTTCCAAATACTCCTTTTATCCTCAAATCCCTCAGGGAGAACAGCAGTCTCCATTTCCTAGCACAGTTTAATGATCCTGGTGGGATTCTATCAGACTTGATGATCTTGGAGGGCTTTTCCAACCTTAATGATCCCGATTCTGTTTTTTTGTTGAAGGAAGCTGAGACACAAACCAGATTTCTCCAGGATTTCACAGGTGGTGTCTGGTGGAGCAGCACCTTAAATCCAGAGCTCTGAAATACTGACTTTCTGGCAATTAAACACTTTTTCTCTCCTCTTTAGTCATCAGTCTTTTTTTCCCCTCATCAGAGATATTTTGGGACACATCACGACTCCCAGAAGTTCTAACTACAGACAGTGACATAACAGCTTTTGGGTTTTCAGATTAAATGACATATGTAAGGGAAAAGGAGAAAATCAAATGGCATTTTCTCTCTCTCTCATTTAATTCCCACACATCCAAGCGTGGCTGTGAAATGTTTCTGGAAACAGTTGTAGCTTTCTTAATTAAAAAAAAAATCTAGCTATTTTATACTAGGAAATTATAATATTGCTAGATTCCACAGAAACCTGTCCTTTATGCTTGCTTTCTAATTATTACTTAATTCAAGAGTGGGGTAGGGCTTGGGGAAGAGAGACCTGCTGGGTCTTTGCTGCTGGATTTTTTTTTTTGAGGTTTCTTCTTGAATTTCCATATTCCCCACAAACCAGGAAGGATATAGAGTGAATATATGTGGATATCTACCAAGTTTATTTGCAGGGTGACTTGAATTTTTAAACCCATGTACTTCATAAGCTGTTTTTTTGCAATTTTAAGGCTATTTGGTGTTTAGGGAACTGAAATACCAACCTGACGAGGCTGGAGCTGTGGGAACAGGAAGAATTCCTGGTTTCTGATGGGAAGTTGCCTTGTGGCCTTTGAATCTGCTGACAGTTACAGACCTGAATTGCCACAGAGAGGGAATTTTGGAAGACTGAGATGGGTTTTGTTGCTTGTCAAGCACTGAAATTGATAATTCCAGGGTGACACCAAGGCTGTGATCACAGGGGAACACTTGGCATTGTTCTCCTGGGAACACATTACTCTCTTTAATAATCTGAATAACCTTCTGTGCTCTAAAATATGTGGTATTTTTAAAGATCCTGGGGATGTAGGGAGGATTCTGGAGGGTTTTTCCCATTCAGGTGCACTGAATTCCAGGACTGATGGCCCCAATTTGCTTTATCCTCACCCAGCTTGTATGGATTTTCTCCCCCTGCCTTGCATTGACACCTTTTGGGATGAAGTTTTCTGTGTTGCCCTGGGAATTCTGGACGCCCTGGGTGGGTGAAGGAGTTCATGTGCTCTTTCACAAGTGAGGCCTCTTGGTTTGGATCCTCTTTGTGGTCACTCCTGCTTCCAGCTGACCTGTCTTGAGGATGCTTAGCATCTGTCAAAGGGATTTTTGAATCATTTGGTGACTGTCCTGGTGTTTTTCTAATTTAGGTGATATTTCAGTGGGTGATCTCTGTGTTTGTGTTGCTCAAACAAGGAATGGGAACCAAATCAGGTGCCAGCAGCAGGTCTGAACAGGTTTGGGGTCTTTCTTTGAGGGGGAATTTTTAATATCATAAAATAAGATAAAGTGAGAACTGCACCTTTGCCTTTTATAACTATGAGAACATCTTTTAATTTTTTATCCCCTAGAACATGGTGATGAGTTTCCGAGTCTCAGATCTTCAGATGTTGCTGGGTTTTGTTGGCAGGAGTAAAAGCGGACTAAAACACGAACTAGTGACCCGAGCTTTGCAGCTGGTCCAGTTTGACTGCAGCCCTGAGGTGTTCAAGAAGATCAAGGAGCTCTACGAGACTCGGTACAACAAGAAAAGCTCGGACGTGGCGCAGCCGCCGCCGCAGCACCGCGCAGAGGCTCTGCCCCTGCACTCCTCCTATGAGCGCGGCAGCGCCGTGCCCAGGACTCTGCCCACCACCAACATTGACTATCCTGCCCTCTATGGCAAATACCTGAACGGACTGGGCAGGTTGCCCCCCAAAGTGGCCAAGCCTGAGGTTCGCCTGGTCAAGCTGCCCTTTTATACCACCCTGGATGAGCTGTTGAAGCCGACAGAGTTAGGTGAGTTTGTGGAAAAGCTGTGTTTTCGAGGATCTCTAAATCTACGTTGCAGGAGAGGCTGATGGATGTGGGGGTGAGACCCCTCTGCCCCTTCTCTCTCCCCTCATGCTCAGGATTTCCAGAAGAATATTTCTCTCTGATGAAAAAGGGAGAGCAGCTTTTTATACTGAGAGAGAGTGATGGGGAAAGGGGGAATGGTTTGAACTAAAAGAGGAGAGACTTAGATGGGATGTTGGGAAGGAATTCTTCCCTGAGAAGGTGGGGAGGCCCTGGCCTAGGGTGCCCAGAGAAGCTGTGGCTGCTCCTGCATTCCTGGAAGTGTCCAAGGCCAGGCTGGATTGGGATTGGAGCAGCCTGGGACAGTGGAAGGTGTCCCTGCTCATGGGATGATCCCTCAGTTCCCTTCCAGTCCAAACCATCCTGTGCTCCTGTGGTTTTCTCTCTCCTCAGACCTGCAGTGTGGTCACTTTGGGATGTAACTTGGAAGCCCACCTTGTTTGGCTCCTATGGAATATGCTGCCATGTTCTACACTAATGCTGGTTTTCAGCACTAAAAACACCTGACCTGAAGCATCCTATGGATGAAAGAGGGTGGCAACACCTCCCACTGTATTTTTGACTACTTTTTTTTGTGTTTTTCACAGTTATTTGTGTGTGGTGCTGTGTATTTTGAGGGGTAACCAGTAAAACTGGAGGAAGAGCTTTTTCCCTGGGGCATAGAGACTGATTTTTCGTTATTTTAGTTTGGAAAAACAAAGAGTATTGTGGCTGATATTAAATAGAATGCTCTGGTAGCAAATCCAGTGTGTCCAGAGGAGAAGTTGTGTTCTGCTGAGTGTCTCATAAATTCATGTGGTAATGTCAGAATTCTCTGCTAAATGACTCTATGACTTGAGCTGGTCTGGCTTTGCTGAAAAAATATTTGTTGTGGCTTGGAGGAAAAAAAATGGATAAATATTTGATTGTGTAGTAATAAAAAGAAAAAGGACTAATTAATCAGATTTTATATAATTTCTTGTTCATTTGAAGGTGTTAATGCTGTGACAAAAGAGCTGAGTGGTGACAGAGTAAAGCCAAAACATTATAATTGTTTGGGGAATGGGTTTGTTCAGTGCTAAATGTGTGTTAGTCAGCAATTCCAATATGGGATTTTGAAGGAAAGCAAATTTCCAAGAGGTGGAAGCATCCAGAGACAGAAGAGCCTGGATACACTCAGTGTGATTATCACATTTTGTTCAAAGTTGACATGAAATCTCCCCTCCATCAGCTCAGAACCCAGGGCTCATTAAATATAGCCTCTGTCCCTGGTAGGTGACACCTCCCCTGGGTCAGCCTGATCCCTGGAGTGTTCCTGGCTGATTTTCCCTGCTGATGAGAGTGGTTTCTGTGGAGCCAGGAGGAGCTGGGCCAGCAGATGTTCAGATCTCATTGTCCCACTCAGCTCCCAGAACCCAACCACTCTTCCAGACACTTCTTTTCCCAGCCTGGTGTCCTGCAGCTCTAATTCCATCTGGGACACTGATGGGAATGAAGAACCTTTCCCTGGGCTACAAAAGGGATATTTTTAAGATGTGGCCATGGTTGGGAGCAGGGGAAGCTTAATTTATGTGTTCCAGGCTTCAGTTGGAAGCACATTCCTTAATGAAAAGGCTCTCCTGCCTCGTGGAGATGATTGCCTTGGGATCAAAGGTGAGGTGGGCGCTGCCTCATTTGGGCTGCAGGGAAGCAGATTCCCTGAGCAATTCTCAAATTACTGTTATTCCTGCAGACAGAGGTGCTCCAGCTGAAAACACATAAATTAATTGGGTCTGTTGTGGGCCAGCTGAAATCCCAGATTTGGGTAGTGCACACCCGATTTGAGGGAATTTAAGGATGGAGTTTAATACCTGAGTTATGTCCATGAACACTCTGTTAGAGCTGAGGATGGCAACGTGAAAGAATTGTTCTGATTTAGCGAAATCCTGCAATTCTCTTGGGTAGATAATGCTTAAAATGAAGATTGATCTGATCCCTTTGAGAGGGAATGAATCCTGAGATGTCTCCTGTGCTGTGTTTTGAGGAGTTCAGGGGAGTATTTGTGGGAGCTCTGTGGTACCCAGGCTGATCTCTGTGCTTTCCTCTGGCACTTTTTGGGGTGAAACAGAGTGAATACAGTGGTTTTGACAGCAGCTGTGTGCTCTGAGGAATTCTGAAATGATTTTTGTCCCAAATATTCACTGTGACAGCCTCAGGTTTGCTTTGTCTTTGTGTGGCTGAACAATCAGCAGGACACTGTTTATGGGCAGTTTCTTCATTAGAATTAATTAGAAACATTAAAACTACTTTTTGTTATTGTCGTTGTCAGTCATCACTTTCTAAAAATGCTTTTGAATAACCTTGCAATGGAAGTGATGTTGAGCTAAACACCCAATTCTCGCTAAATAATTTTTAAAAAGCTGTTTTAGCACTTTCTCTTTGTGTTCCTCCCGTGACTTTCACCAGCTCAGGGTCTGAACTTTGCTTGGAGACACAAAACTGGAAATAAAACCTGAAGAAGTTGTAACAAAACTTTCCCAACATCTCTAGCTTCATTTTCACCACATTAAATGCACTTGATCTTAAAATTATCAGCGTGCAAAAGGCCACAGTTAATGCTGGATTCTAGTTAAGCCTCTCTGAGGGTGAGCTGCTCTCCAACCCTCAAGGTCAGGAGGTTGGAAGTTGTGTTTTGTCTCTTCCAGCTGCTTTTTGTGCTGCTTTTTTATTATCTGAGCTAATCTTTTTTGTTGCTGGGGTTGTTTTCATTCTTTTCCAGAACTCGCCTGCTCAGTCTGGTGGTTTCATGCTTTTGTGTCAGGCTCAGGTCTCCTCTCGGGCTTCTTGGGGATGTGGTTAGCCTGATGGGGTGAACTGATGGCTCTTTAATTATTTGAGGGGAGGAAAATCATAAAAAATAGAAAAAGCAAACCCAAAGCCTGTGTTGGTTGTACTGAGCAGTGAGCAATAAATGAGCAAAGCTCTCATCAAAGCAGAATTACCAAAACAGGTGAAAACTGGAATTCTGGCGCAGGGGTGTGGGAGAAAACAAGACTTGGAGATAAACAGAGCATAAAAATCACCTTGTGCTCAGGGCTGGTGTTCCCAGTTTGATGGACACTCTTTCCTTCCCTCCTCAGTTCCACAGAATAATGAGAAGCTTCAGGAAAGTCCATGCATTTTTGCATTAACACCGAGACAAGTGGAGCTGATCAGAAATTCCAGGTACTGCTCACTGGGTATTAACAGTTCAAGAAAATACAGCTGCATAATTCCATAATTCCTCCGTGTTCCCTCCCTGTGGAAGCTTTTGTTCTCTGCAAGGAAGCAGGATTTGTTTGAGGACATCAGGCTGCTTCTCATGTAAAGCAAAGAGCTTTGGGGGAGTGGGAGGTACAAATTCACCCATCCAGGTCCTTAAGTTTCACTTGTGCTGCTGTAATCTCCCTCTGGAGTGGTGCATTTGGGCAGGAAAAGTGGAATGAAATCATCGATGACCTAAATTCTGTGCCGAGCTGGTGCTGTGAGTCTCTGCAGACCTCCCTTTGCATCCCAGGTTCAAAAGGCAGAGTGTGAGGCTGTTTGCATCTGAAAGGAAACTTCCTTGGTGGGAAGGATGCTGTAGGAGCTGCCTGAGGAAACATCTGGGATTAGGATTTACCCTGACCTCTGCTGAGATGCAACTTTGGAGTCAAACAAAGACTCTCCTCAGAGGGCAGTGCAGGCAGGGAGGTTTCCTCTAGGCTGACCTGCTCCCTTGCTCTTTGATGCAGAAGAATTCCTCCAAAAAATTCAGCATAAAACCTTTAAGTATTTCTCTTTATGGTAAAATAAAGAGCTGGAGAAAGAATATCTCGGTTATTTTGCCTCCTGATAAAATACCCTTGTTCTGCCTTCCCTTTCTTTCCTGATTCTAGTTAAAAAGCTGCCAGGGATAGCCCTGCTGAAGGTTACAATATTCACAGTGGTACCTTAATACTCAGTCCCTTGGTTTGCATGAACAGCTTTAGCTGAATAATTAAACACAGAGAGTCTTGAACACTGTCAGGTAAACCTGACCTTAAAACCCAGTTTTTATAAATTCTCACAAATCACCAGAAGGCACCTGAACAGTTTTAAAAACCCAGAGAAAAGCTGGGGGTTGGTGCATCAAGAAAAAAAAAATAATTACAGGACCACTGATATTTGCAGGGGGAATTGTACAATTTAAGTAAAGTTCTGTGAGGTAATTTTTAAAGGTCTATTAAAAAAATTAGGAATAACTAAAGTTCTTGAGTCTGGCAGCTGGTTTGAGTGATTTTTTTGGGGTAGGGTTTTTTATTTTACATAATTAATCTGAAGTTTCTGTTCTTTCATTTACCAGGGAGTTGCAACCTGGTGTGAAATCGGTTCAGGTGGTGCTAAGGTAGGTCTGCTCTGGGTTCATTGAACATCAGGGGCAGAGCAGGGGAGGAGGGAATGTTCCAGCAAAACCCAGCAAGTTTCAACAGGGATTTCATGGCTCCAAAGATAATTTCCAGTGAACTGTTTCTTCCTGGGCCTCCCAGAAGCTTCTTGAACTCTACTTTTGAACCTCGAGCGGAAACAGCAGAGTCACACCTGGATGGGCTTTGCTGAGGGAGCATGGATTGGGATTGGGATGGGATGTGTGGGAGCTGGGGATGTGCAGAGCGTTGGGATACTGAGGGATGTGTTGTTTGCCCCCAGAATCTGCTACACAGACACCAGTTCCCCTCAGGAGGATCAGTACCCTCCCAACATCGCCGTGAAGGTGAACCACAGTTACTGCTCCGTGCCGGTAAGGACCTGGGGGATTTGGGAGGGGAATTTGGAAGGAAATTGATTTCCTGATGAATTCCAGATTATAGGAGTGCAGTGCTTGCTTCAAAGCTAATTTGCTGATGGATTAGCCATGTTGTTAATGAACTGTTTTGTATCATGACTCAATCCTGTTTACTTTGTGTTCCACTTGCATCCAGCTCCTCCTCCCCCCATCCTGGAGACCTGGGGCTGAGTGGAATTTCATGGAGCTGATCGACAGCTGTACCTTGAGTAAAAAATAAATCTCAGTATTGAATCTCTCTGCCTTAGGGCTACTACCCATCCAACAAACCTGGCGTGGAACCCAAGAGGCCCTGCCGGCCCATCAACCTCACCAACCTCATGTACCTGTCAGCAGCCACCAACCGCATCACGGTCACCTGGGGCAACTACGGCAAGGTGAGAGCCAGGGGAACCCCCAGGACTCCCAGACAGCCCTGGGGAACAGCCTGCTCATCCTCTCCCTTCTCCCTCCCCAGAGCTACTCGGTGGGGCTGTACCTGGTGCGGCAGATGACCTCAGCAGAGCTGCTGCAGAGGTTGAAAACCATCGGCATCAAACACCCGGAGCTCTGCAAAGCGCTCGGTGAGTGCCTCAGGGACGGCCTGGCTGCAGCCTGCTGGGAACAACCGCCACAAATTACACCTTTGCTTTCCCCCAGCTGTATAAACCCCACTTTTTATCTGAACAGACTTGCTGAGCTGTGTGTGAGTCGTGGGAAGTCACCCCAAATCCGTGGTTCTGGTGGCTCTGCGGCAGCTCTGTAGTTGGATTTAGGATTTGGCGCAGGTCGTGTCGAGCCGGTGTCGTTGTGACTGGAAGGGCTTCATGCCTTCACCCGAGTCAGTGTGAGCAGCATTGACCCTCGTGATTTCCAAAGGAGGTTTCTGGAGCAAGGGATCCTGGTGACAATGTCCTGCTGCCCCAATCCCTGGGGGATCCTTGGGGCTGGCAGTGGGATTTCACCAGCAGCACTTTGATATGCCTTGAGAGCTTCAGAGAAGAGACGATCCCCAGAGATGCTTATCCCAAACCACTCAGGTAAATCATCCTGGTATGAGGCACACGTAAAACGTTACTGGAAATGAGGGGAAATTACCTTTCCAAGGTGGAATCTGACTTGGAGCTCATGAGTCTGGAAGATTCCCAATTTTTCATGTTGCTGGACAAAACCTTCTCGCTGTTTAGTTCTGTATGAGAGAACAGACCCCATGGATCCTGATGGTCTTTAAAACTGTCCAGATCCTGGAAAATTCTCACCAAGGATAAGAAACAATCAGGGAATCCCAGAATGGTTTGGGTTGGAAAGGACCTTAAAGCTCATCCAGTGCCACCCCTGCCAGGGGCAGCCACAGCTCCTCTGGGATGATCTGTGCTAGGGAACAATTTTTCACAGGGAACAATTTCTCCTGTACACCTTAACCTCAATTTCCGCTCTTTAAGCCATTCCCCCTTGTCCTGTCAGTACTATTCCTGATGAAAGCTCCTTTCCAGCATCCCTGTAGCCCTTTCAGGTACTGGAATGCTGCTGTCAGGTCTCCACTCAACCTTCTCTTCTCCAGGCTGAATTTTCTCAGCCTGGCAGTCTTGAGGGTCAGTTGTAGTTCACAGGGAAGGTGATCCGGGTGTATCCAGCCTTCAGACACCTGGATTTCGGGGCAGAGATCAGTAGTATTTGGTGACTTTAAATAAAACCAAATAAGAGCAATGTCTTAGTTCAGCTCCTTTGGGTTTTACTGCTTGGAATTTGTTTGGATATCCAGAACTGGCCAACCTGAGGAGCTCCTAAACTTTGCTTTTCTGGCTCTGGTCTGTTCTGCAAATAATTCCCTTTCACTCAAGCTGCCCTTTGGCTTCAGTCACATCTCACTGCTGACTCATCTTCCTTTGCATAAAATTCTGCAGAATTTAATACAGGAACATTGTCTGAGAACAGATTATGGCTTTGGATCCAGAACAGCTCAGTCCTGATCAGGAGATCCTAGAAAATTCTCTTGCCCATGTCTCCCAGTAATTGATGCACAGAGAAGGCTCTTACAAAGAACTTCATAAAAAATTAAGCTTGGATGAAAAGGCTCCTAATGTGAGGAAAACAAGCCCAAATCTGGTAATCTCCTGGGAATTTCACATCTGAGAAGTCACTCTCTAATTAAAGCTGGGTGTTGCAGAACTGCATGTAGCCTTATTGTCTGGAGACATCTTGTTATGATCTGAAAAGGTCAAAAGAAATGGTTGACTTGCTCCAAAGAAAAATGGTGATGGAAGTGTCAGAGGCTGTTGCAGACAGCAGTGGGAGCAGCAGCTCCTCCTCAGGAGTTGGGGAGCAGTTCAAAGCTGGTTTTGTTGATTCTTGCACCTTGGTGTGGGACCTGCCCATGTGGGACTTGCCCATCTGCTGCCTTCTTTGATTTCCCTGCAGCTCCTCTGGGTTTCCTTTCAGGCTGCAGCAGCAGGGGCAGGATTGCTCCTTTCCTAACATCTGATTCTTCCCAAATCTCTGCTGGATGGCTGGTTTTGCATGGCTGCCTTGCTCTGAGCTGCCTGCCTGGCTACCTCTGGGGCTGTTTGTGGTTCCTGTGGAATGTCCTGCTGCAATAAAGGAGCTGGCCAGCGTAGAAGCCCAAGAGTGACAGCCCAGCAGTGCTGAGAGGAGGCTTGATAACCTGATGGAAAAAGGATGGGATGTGTTTTCCCTCTCAGTATGAGTGTTTGCTCACTTGAAGGGGGACTTGTTGTGAATTGGAAGTGCCAGGGGGAGACATTTCCCCCCTTCCTGCAGCCACAGAGCTGAGGAGGGAATAAACCCCACTGTGCTCAGGCTGGAGCTGAATCCATCTGCTCATTCCCTCCCTGGCTGGTGAAACAATCAATCCACAGCCAGGGGCTGGGGCTGAGCTGCTTCCCCTGTGCTGCACTCAGTGCCAAGGCTGAGCTGTGTTCATGTTGTGCTCTCTGCTCTCCCTGCAGTGAAAGAGAAGCTGCGCCTGGATCCCGACAGTGAAATTGCCACCACAGGTGTCCGAGTGTCCCTCATCTGCCCGGTGCGTCCTGCAGGCTCCTCGTGGAACCACAGATTGGGTGGAAGGGAGCTTAAAACCATCCAGGGCCATGGCAGGGACACCTTCCACTGTCCCAGGCTGCTCCAGCCTGGCCTTGGACACTTCCAGGGATTCAGGGGCAGCCACAGCTTCTCTGGGATGACCTGAGAATTCCCCACCCTCACAGGGAGGAATTCTTTCCCAATATTCCCTCAGGCAGTGGGAAGCCATTTCCTGTGTCCTGTCCCTCCATCCCTTGTCCCCAGTCCCTCTCCAGCTCTCTTGGAGCCCCTTTAGGCCCTGGAAGGACTGAAACCCCCCAGCTCTCCCAGTTTGCTCCAGAGCCAAGAGGCTCCAGCTCTGTTTTAGCCTGGATTTATCAAGAACCCAAACTGTACTCCCAGACCAGCTTTGCCAACTCACAAATATTTTTCCTTCTGAGGGGATCTGGGGGTTCCTTGCCAGATGTCCTGGCTGATGCTCTGCTCTCTGGTCCCACAGCTGGTGAAGATGCGCCTGTCAGTGCCGTGCCGGGCCGAGACCTGTGCACACCTGCAGTGCTTTGATGCCGTCTTCTACCTACAGATGAATGAGAAAAAGCCCACATGGATGTGCCCTGTGTGTGACAAACCTGCCCCCTACGACCAGCTCATCATTGATGGGTGAGTTCTGCACCTCTCTGCCCCTTCCCCACTGGGTGCAGCATCCAGCTCTTGGTCCGTGCTTAAATTCATCTTGAAACTATGGAAAGTTCATTCTGCTGGTGCATAATATTCTGGTTTCAGTGTTTTGGTGTGTTAGAGCAAGTGGGAATGTGCTGTAAGGGACCAGGCTTTTGGTGCAGCACTTTTGGGGTGTGTTTGGAAGCAGCTTTGTTGCCCCCAAATGCTGGGAGCCTTTTGGGACCACCGACATTCTTGTGGTGCTGGCCAAGGACTGGTGGAACAACACACGTGGTTCCTGCCTGCTGGGAGATGATCTCCACCCTCGTGGCTGTAGATTGGCCTCTCCTGCAGGTTCCCTGAATATCAGGGAGGGTTTGGAGCGATGGCTGGGGAGCACCCAGCTCCCCTGGCACAGGGGAGTGAGCAGACCAGTCTGTTCCCAGGCAGGATGAGAGTTCCTGGAGCAGCACTGCCTTTGTGGGCCCTGGGCTGATGCAGGAGCTGTGGCTTTCCAGGCAGCCTGGAGCAGCCTCAGCACAGATAACCTGTTTGCTTTGTCCCCTGGCCAACCCTGACAGGAAAATCCAGTTCCCTGGAGATCTGTAACAAGGGAGAGACTGAAGGGCAAGATGTGAGGGGTTGGATTGTGGAACCCCCCTGGACCAGCAGTGCCTGTGTCCTGCATGAGGAGCGGCAGGATGTCACTGGGGAAGGCTCAGCAGACTTTTGTCCCCACTCGAGGCTGGGGTTGTTGCCAGTTCTGTTGGGTGAAGGTCCTTTCCAGATTCCCTGGAAGCGAGAGAGGGAAGCTGGCACTCAGCTGTGTGCTGGGAGTCAAGAAAGAGCCGGAGGCTCCCGAGCAGGGAGGGAGGTGGTTGGTTGGGTCTGGGATCCTCAGGGCCTTGGCAGCTTGGTGGTTGCTGTGCTGGGTGTTGGGATTGGCTGTGGAAACAATTCCTACAGGAGCTGGGGAAAGCTGAAACTCTCACTGGGGTGCCACAAAGTTTCCCTGAGCTTGGAAGGCTCTGCTAGGTGTTCTCCTTCCTCCTGAAGGGAAATGCTCAAGTCCAGGAGGGAATGAGGCCTGGCAGAGCAGCATTTCCAAATAAACATCCCAGGCAAATGGTGGGACACAGGGAATAAAGAAAGTCCCCAGTTTCTGTGGAATCAGGGTCTACTTCTAGGTGTATTTTCACAGTTTCATGGTTTTCCTGTTGTTCTGCTGGCTACTGTGGAGATTTGGGAAATAAAACTAGGAAAGAAGGGAAGTGCTGCTTGTTGGGTTGCTGGTTTCCTAATGCCAGAGGAAATATCTCACCTTTTGCATGGATTTGCACCGTCAGAACCTGCACTGGTTTTATGGGGAATAAAGTCCATGGCTCCAAGGGCTCTGAGCTCAGGAGCCAACATCAGATTCCTTTTGAATCCAGGCTGAGGGCACAGGGGTGTAACAGCTCATCCTGTCCCCTCTGCAGGCTCCTGTCCAAGATCCTGACAGAATGTGAAGATGCAGATGAAATTGAGTACCTGGTGGATGGCTCCTGGTGCCCAATCCGAGCCGAGAAGGAGCGAAGCTGCAGCCCTCAGTGCCCAATACTGGTTCTAGGTGAGTCTCCTTGGGGAGAAAGGCTGGAAATCCCTGGAGGAAATCAAAGAATTCCAGAGTGGTTTGGGTTAAGGGATCTGCAGGATCATGCAGTGCCACCCCACGCCATGGGACACCTTGCACTATCCCAGGCTGCTCCAAGCCCCATCCTGGCCTTGGACACTTCCAGGGATCCAGGGACAGCCACAGCTTCTCTGGGCACCCTGTGCCAGGGCCTGAGCAGCCTCACAGAGAGGAATTCCTTCCCAATATCCCATCTATCCCTGCCCTCTGGCAGTGGGAAGCCATTCCCTGTGTCCTGTGCCTCCATCCCTTGTCCTCAGTCACTCTCCAGCTCTCCTGGAGCTCCTTTAACCACTGGAGGAAGCTCTGAGGTCTCCCTGGAGCCTTCCCTTGTCCAGGCTGACCAGCCAGGAGTGTAGGATCATCCCTGAACTGGACACAAGGGGTTTCACCTCATCCTTTTCCTTCCCCTATGCCAGGTTCCTCAGATGTGAATGGGCTGCTGGCCACTCCCAACGGGAACGGCGAGAACGGCAAAGCCCCTGCGGACGTTGTGGATTTAACACTGGACAGCTCATCCTCGGAGGAGGACGAGGAGGAGGATGAGGAGGAGGATGATGATGATGAGGGACCTCAGCCCAAACGACGCTGCTCTTACGAGAAAGGTTTAGTCTCTGCCTGCTGACTGCAGCCACGGCTCGGAATTCCCAACGGACAGACTTGAATACTCTGGTGCTTATTAAACTGGAGGAGGGGGAGAATGTCCTCTCCCACCTCATCTCCCTCCCTCCCTCATCTCCTGTGACTTTCCTATTCCAAATTACTAATTAAAATGAGAGAAAAAAAGAAAAAAAAAAAACAAAAAACAACACAAACGACAAAACAAAACAAAAACCATTGAGCTGCTTCTTGGTTGGAAAACGACCCCACTCAGAGCCTGACCCTGAACTGGAGCCTGAAGTAAGGAAAGTGTCTTAAGCCAGGCAGGATCCTCCCTCACCTGGATCCCGGGATCGGGGGAGTTCCCCTGCACACCTCCAGGACACCCACCCCTGCATCTCCAAAGCCGTGTGCAGTTTGATCCTCTTGTTAATTAACCATTCCTTAATTAATCTAAAGGTTTTGCTGGACATGTGAGTCCGGGGCGGGGCGGGAGGGGGGAGCGGGGAGGGCTCGGGGGGGTTGTTTAACCCAGCAAGGTTATGGGGGGTTTTTAGGGGTGGGAATGGGGGGCATGGGGTGCCAGGGGTGAGATGTCCGGTTGGAAGCGCACTGTTCTAGCTCAGAGCTCCAGCAGCTCTGCACCTCATGTAAAGAGACACGTTTGGAATTTGAACCTAATCCCAAGGGAAATGTAGAGATTTGTGCAGTAGTGACTCGTTTTAGTTGAGCAGAAGCCATGGGGGGGTGGGGGGTGGGAGGGGGGGGCTCGAACCACAAATCTGTTGTATTTTTGAAGTGCAATAACTTTGGTGTTTTTGAAGACTGACAAGGGCTGCGCATTCCCTTTTCGTTGAGGTTGGTTCTGGAGGCGGCGGCCGTGACCTGCAGGACACCCCAGGCCTGGGGACAGTGACCTGCAGGATATCCTCAGGCCTGGGGACAGTGACCTGCAGGATATCCCCAGGCCTGGGGACAGTGACCTTCAGGATATCCCCAGGCCTGGGGACAGTGACCTGCAGGACACCTCAGGCCTGGGGACAGTGACCTGCAGGACACCCCAGGCCTGGGGACAGTGACCTTCAGGATATCCCCAGGCCTGGGGACAGTGACCTGCAGGACACCCCCACACCCTGGGATGGGGACAGTGACCTGCAGGACACCCTAGGCCTGGGGACAGTGACCTGCAGCATATCCCCAGGCCTGGGGACAGTGGCTGTGACCTGCAGGACACCCTAGGCCTGGGGACAATGGCACTGACCTGCAGGTCACCCCTAGGCCCAGGGATGGGGACAGTGACCTGCAGGACACCCCAGGCCTGGGGACAGTGACCTGCAGGATATCCCCAGGCCTGGGGACAGTGGCACTGACCTGCAGGCCATCCCCACCCCTGGGCACACCTGGCACACGAGCAGGAGCAGGGCAGGGGGATCCTTCCAGAAAATGCCGGGTGGGGGAATCTCAGTTTTTAGCCAACTACCTCGGTAACTCCAATTCAGGTTTCTTTGAGTCCCGAGCCCGTCCCGGGCGGGTGTGAGGGCAGGGTCTGGGCGCTGCCGCCGCTCCGGCCCCTCCACTTCTCTGTCCCAGCCTTTGGCCCCAGAGCCAAAGCTCCTCCTGTGCTCTTCGGTGGCAAAACGTTGTTGCTTTTGAGTTTGCGAAGCGTCACCTTTTTGACTTTGTCTTAGAGAGTTTCTGTCCCGGCCTTTGCGTCAGCTCTGCTGTTCCTGCTGACTCCTCCCGGCTCTGGTTTGCTCTGGACCTCGCTGGCTTTTCTCCCCCGGAGGTTGGGATAACCCCGGGAGGGGAGCTGGCCTTGTCCCTGGGTGGGTGACAAGGGAGGGATGTCCCTGTGCCCCGTGCTGGGCTGGGACCCTACAGGTCTTGGTGTTGCTGGGCACTGCCAGACCCCAAACCCTCTGTCCTTCCTTCAGCCTGCTCTGGGCACCCCAAACCCTCCATCCTCCCTCTCCCCTCACCCCAGCAGCCAGGGGGGCACACAGAGGGGTGTTGGTGCCTTTCCCAGCACTTCCCTCTCACTCCAGAATATTCCACTCATGGCCAATCCCCTCTGGAGGGAAAAGCCACCGAGGTCCAGCCAGAGCTGCCCTAAATCCTTGTTGGCCACTTGCCCAAAAGCAAAGACCCTTCTCCAAGTTGAGGAGGGGACCCCTGCCAGCTTTGGGGGCTCCTCTCCCAAGCCCCACATCTCCCACCCCTTCCCACCTGGCTGGGTTTTGTCTCCAGCCCAGGAATTTGCAGGCAGAGTTGGGGGTGGGAGTCAAACCCCCCTGTTTTCCCCCAGTTCTGGCAGGAGGGACTGGGAGCAGCTCCTGGTCCCACTCCCACAGGGAAACCTGCACTTGTTGGCCCCAGGCTTTGCTTTTCCTTCTCTTTTCCCTGGCTGTAAGCAATATGTTTTCAGGTTGAAACGGGGTGGGGGTGGGAAAAGGGGGATTAAAACAACTGAAAAACCCCGGGTAGAGCTCCCAAACGAATTTTACTGTACAAAGTTCTGTGCTTGCGGCCCTGGCTGCACAGTAGCTTTAGAGTCCAGTTGTTTTCCTAATATTTTTATTCTAATTTAATTGCTTTGAAATTTTCCAGGCCAAGCAACTGTTTGGAAACACCATGCTTGTTTTAGTGCTTTCTGTTGGAGTTGGCCAGCTCTTCCTGTACATATGTTGGTTTGTTTTTTTTTTTTTCTTATAACCTGTTGGGTTTTTTTTTTCTTTCTTTGTTTTGTAAAGAGAAGAGAAAAAAAAACAAAACAAAAAAAAGAAAATTATTTTTCTTTCCCTCAGTACACATTCTTCAAAGTTCAAATTATAGTGTTTGTTAAATAAAATGAAAGATTTACATTTAATTCTTTGTTGGCTTGTTGGGATTTCTGACTGCAGGGTCTCCAGGATTTCCTTAAGATATTGCTGGGGGTTCTCCAGGAACCCCATGGGCATCCTGAGGGTCTCCATGAAGTCCCTGTAGATCTCCAGGACCTCACCAGGGTTTTGTCCCAAGGATCTCACTGACCATCCCCTGGATCTTGCCAGGGAAAATCTTTCCACAGCATCTCCCCAACCTCATGGGGTCACCAGGAGCTTCCCCAGGATCTCCCTGAGGTCCTCAAGATCTCACCAGCATCCCCAAAATCTTGCTGGAGTCCTCTAGAATCTTCCCCTGGGGCTCTCCAGGGGATTTGGGGGGGCAGCAAGACCCCTGGGCACCCCCAGCCTCATCCCCACAGACACCTCCTCGGTGCCACTTTGAATTCCTCCACCTCCAGCGGATTAATCATTTTATTTATGAGGCTTAAGGGCCCAAATCCCGCTAAAGCCGGGGCTTTGCCAGATAAACAGCCCGCTTTGGGGGCAGCGCGTTTGTGAAAACACAATTAGCAAACCCTGTAATCTGCACTAATTACCGGCCCTGAGCTCCGGCGGCTGCCGGCAGCACCTGCACCATGGGGGACACGGGGGACACGGGGATGAGTGGGGACACAGGACCTGCGCCCCGGCGCCCTCCCGGAGCCTCCTTTACCATCGAGTACCTGCTGTCCGAGCGGGACAGGGCAGCCCCCAGCCCCGAGCCCCCCGGCCGGAGCCCCCCGGCCGCCCCTCGGCCCCCTCCGGAGCCCGGGGACAAACCAGCCCAGTCCTACATCGCCCTCATCTCCACCGCCATCCTCTCCTCCCCGGAGAAGAAGCTGCTGCTCTCCGACATCTACCAGTGGATCATGGACAACTATCCCTACTTCAAGAACAAGGTGAGGAAGGGGCTGCGGGGCTGGAGCGGAGCCTTCCCTTGGGATCTCCCCTTTTTTCCGTGGTTTGGGATGAGCTGAGCCCTTTGGGGTGTGGGACAGGGCTGGGGGAACTCACCACATCTCTGCCGAGCCCAATCCATCGGGAAAACACCTCAGAACACACCCAGATCTGGGTGCTGGCGGGATCAGCTCCTCCAGGCTCGTTCTGGAGCCTCCCGGTGCTGGCAGACCCCAATCCGTCGGGAAAACGCACATCCCGATGTCTGCATCCCCGTGCCGCTGTCTCCGTGCTCCCTCTGGGGCTGCTGATATTGGCTGACCCCAATCCATCGGGAGAATGCCTGTGTCAGCGGCCGGATCCCGGTGTCGGTAGCCAGATCGCGGTGCCGGTGCCTGGATCCCGGTGTCGGTAGCCAGATCCCGGTGTTGGTAGCCAGATCCCGGTGTCGGTAGCCAGATCCCGGTGCCGGTAGCCAGATCCCGGTGTCGGTAGCCAGATCCCGGTGCTGGTGTCTCCAGGCTCGCTGCAGTGCCTTGCAGCAGGGTGGGCGTGGTGGGGCTGGGGGGTTCGGCCTGAGTGACCCCTCCAGGCCTGAGTGACCACCCCGGGCCTGGCCGAACCCTCTGGGCCTGAGGGACCCTCGGACCGAGTGACCCCTCTGGGCCTCAGTGACTCCTGCGGGCCTGAGGGACACTGCCGGGCCTGAGGGACCCCTCTGACCCTGAGGGACCCCCCCGGGCCTGAGGGACCCCTCTGACCCTGAGGGACCCCCCCGGGCCTGAGTGACCCCTCTGGGCGCAGGAGAAGAGCTGGCGCAACAGCGTCCGCCACAACCTGTCCCTCAACGAGTGCTTCGTCAAGGCCGGGCGCAGCGACAACGGCAAGGGCCACTTCTGGGCCATCCACCCCGCCAACCTGGAGGACTTCGCCAAGGGCGATTACCACCGCCGGCGGGCCCGGCGCCGCGTCCGCAGGTCAGGGGGGCTCGGGGGGCTCTGGGGGTCGCTGAGGGGGTTTGGGGCTCAGGGTGACCCTGCTCTGTTTCCCCTCACAGGGTGAACGTCGGCTACTTCCACCCCTACGCCCTCTACGGCCTCGGCTGCTGCTGTCCCTGCTGTCCCCCGGGCCCCGCCGGGCCACCGCTGGCCATGCCGCCGCTGGCCATGCCGCCGCTGGCCATGCCGCCGCTGGCCCTGCCCAGGGTCCCCCAGTGTCCCCTGCCCGAGCGGCCGCGCTGGGCTTGGGGCAGAGTCCCGGTGCCCCCCAGGCCCCTCCTGCCCCGAGCGCCCTTCCTGTGACCCCATGGGGACAGCTCTGGGGGTGTCACCTGCCCCGAGTGTCCCCTCCCCACCACACCGAGGGTGACCCGTGTGTCCCTTGTCCCCGGTGACCCAGGATGGGGTCCATTCCCGAGGTCTGCACCCCCTCAGGGCTCTCCATCCCCTGTCCCCCAATGTCCCCATATCCCCAGGACACCCCAGGGTGACATCCACCCCCCCAGTGTCCCCCCATGAGCAGCGCTGGGCACACTGGGAGGGGACACTGGGCCGACTGGGGACCCCCAGCCTTTGCCTTTACTACCTAAAAGGGTTTTTCCACTGGGGAAACTGAGGCACGGCCCAAATTAGGATTGTTTCCCCCCCCAGACACCCCCAAACCGGGGGTCCCCTGTCCCCCCCTCACACTCAGGCACATATGGGGCTTAAACCCTGCAGCGGCTGCCCCTGCCCTAATTATTCCCTTACTAATTGTCCCTGACGCCCCTAATGAAAATCGCGGCTCCCAGGTGTTAAGTGGCATTAGGGCGTCTCGCTAAGAAAGACGACTCGGCCACTAAATCCCGGGATAAACCCCCAAATCCCCGCGCGCGCCCCGAACAAGGCAGATTATGACACAAATTAATCCCCGAACATCGGCCGTGCCCTTTGGGGGGGCTGCACTGGGGGTTGAGCCGGGCTGGGACCCCGGGATTTGGGGGATCTGTGGGGTTTGGGGCACCCGCGACCACCCCAGGGCTTGGATTGCGGTGTGCACCCCGGGCTGGGGGGGGTTTTGGGGTGGGGGACACCCCAAAGCTGTCCCCAAGGCTCCTTAACTCGTGGCCATCTGGCCCTAAACACGATTAGGGACCCCCGACCCCCCCGGGCATCACATCCCCCCGGGCGGCTTAATGGGGCTGGGGACTGGGAGGGACTGGGGGAGACTGGGGGGGACTGGGAGGGACTGGGGGGCACTGGGGGGAACTGGGGGGCACTGGGCTGGGGGTTTGGAACCCCAATTTTGCTCTGATTCTATTAGGGAGAGGCTTGTTCCGTTTGGGGAAACTGAGGCACGGCCGCGGCTTGAGGCAGAGCTCCCCACCCCCTAGTCCTTGGTACCCCAAAATGGGAGGAACATCCCCAAAAATCCCTTCCCGTAGCCCTGGGAGCACCCAAAATTGCGGAAACACCTCCCAAAAAAACCCCCACAGCCCTGGGCACTCCCAAAACACAGGGAATCCCCCCAAAAAAATCCCTTCCTGCAGTCCTGGACCCCCTAAAATAGGGGAACCCCCAAAACTCACCCCAAACCCCAGCGACCCCCCAGCCCCAAAAACAGCGAGAAATTCCCCAAAATCATTAAAACCCCACCACAAGTCCCCCCCAAAAAATCTGGGGAACTCCCCCCAAAAAAATCAGGAGAACTTCCCCAAAAATAGCTGCTGCTCTCCATCATCTCCTCCCCCAAGAAAACCAGTGGGCTCCGGGTGTATTTTTAATATATAGTTTATTTCTCTCTTTTTTTTATTTTAAAGCCCCCCCCAAAGTGCAATTTTTATTATTTTAATTTTTTTTTGTCGTTTTTTGTCATCGTTTTTATTTTTTTTCCTCATCTCCCCCCACTTTATAAAGAACTATCAAAGTTACAATCTATGGAATGTCTTTTCTGTGCTTTATTTTTTTTTTTGTTTCGTTTTTAATATATTTAATTTCTTTCTCTCTTCCTTTCCTCGCTCCTTTTCCTCCCCCCCCACCCCCGCGAAAATCCTCACAAAAGAAAAACAAAAAAAAATAAATTTGGGAAAAAAAAAAACCACATAAAAACCGCTGCAACCTTTGCGAGTGCTTGAAGATAAAGAATCTCTTTAATAGATTATAATATAGAAAGACGCAGAGAAAAAAAAAAACAAAACAAAAAAACAAAAAAAAAAGGGAAAAAAAAAGGAAATAAAATTAATATTTATAATAAAGTGGCCCCACCTCGAGCGTCCTTTGGGGTCCCCGGGCCGAGCTCGGTGTCCCCCCCGTCCCTGGGGACATTGCAGCTCTTGCTGTGTATATATATATATATATATATGTATATAATTTTTTATATAAAACACAATTTAACGCAGCATTTTGCTCCCCCCCTCCCCACCCCCAAAATTTCCGTCCCGTTTTGCTCTTTTTTTTTGTTTCTCTTGATTGAAATAAATTTTTTTTTTTTTTTGCTCGTCGCGAATCAAACAAAAAAAAAAAAAAAAGAAAATTTAGAGAGAGAGAAATTCGGGGAGTTTTTGTCTTGGTTTATTATTAAATAATTATTAAATTTGAGGGGGGTTGGGGCTGGGGAGGCTCTAAAGGGGGGGTGAAGGAGAATTTTGGGGTGGGGAGGGGGAATCAGCCCTTTCCCTGTGGAAAAATAAGACTTCTTACTCAATTTAGGGGGAAAAACCCCAAAATCCCTCCCAGCCCATAAGGGGGTGAACCCACAGACCCCAAATGAGCTGAGAAAAACCCCAAATCTCCCCCAGCTGGTTTGGGGTGGAGGGGCAGAGACCCCCCAGCCCTGCCCCATGTCCTGAGCTGGGACCCCAAAACCCAGACTGACCCCCAAAATCTGGATTTAAAACCCCAAAACCTGGATTAAAACCCCAAACCCTGGATTAAAACCCCAAAACCTGGGTTAATCCCTCAAAACCCAGATTAATCCCCCCCAAACCTGGATTAATCCCCACCCTGAGCCCCCCAAACCTGGGCTCAGATGCCCCAAAATTGGGCTGAACCCCCCTAAAACCAGATTCATCCCCCAAAATTGGACTGAGCAACCCCAAACCCAGATCATTCCCCCCTAAACCCAGGCTGAGTCCCCCAAAACCTGAGTCAAACCCCCCAGATCTGGGCTGAGTCTCCCCCAGTTTGAGCTGAACCCCCCAAAATCAGGCTCAGAGCCCCAAAATTGGGCTCAGCTGCCCCAAAATTGGGCTGAATTCCCCTAAATCCAGGTTGAAACCCCTAAACTTGAGCTGAGATCCCCAAATTTAAGATGAGCTTCCCCAAATTTGAATTTATCCCCCCAAACCTGGGCTGAGCCCCCTCCAGACCCTGGGAAGGGGATAAGGGGGGACAGGGTGGGACACATAATTTTTTCCTCTTTTAAATTAAAAAAATCCTCATTTTTTTTCCCTAGTTCCCCTTGCCCCTGCTTGGCTTCGATCCAAATTTTTTATTATTTAATAATTTATTATTATTATTATTTAATAACTTTTATTATTATTCCTCTCTTTCCCTCTCTCTTCCCACCGTAACTCAGCACTTTCTTTGGCAACACTTTCATCCCAACCTGGATTCAACAAAAAAACAAAAAACCAGAAAAATCAAATTAAATTAAAATGAATCATCATAAAAATGACAAAAATCTCCATGCTGAGCTACGGGGTTGGGTTTTGGGGTTGGGGATTAAGGCAGGTGACGGGACAGGGACAAACCTGGGGGATTTGGGGGGTTTGGAGCTTTTTTTTTTTTTGCTTTCTCTTGATTTCTTTTTAGTGCAAACTTCACCTTGTGCTAAAGTGTTGCCAGTGGGGGGAAAACGGGGACAGCGCTGGGGGAATCCTGAGTCTCCTCCTCTCTCCTCTTCCTCTTTTGTGCTTTTTCCTTTGCATTTTTCCTTTTTTCCCTCTTTCTCTCCTTATTTTTCACCCCTTGTCCTCCCCCCCTAATTGATTTCCCCCTTTTTTATTTCTCATTTTTCCTTTCCCCCCCTCTTCCTTTTTCTCTTTCCCCCCTTTCTTTCCCTTATTTTCCCTCTTTTATTCCTCCCCTCCAATTTCCTTTTCCCCACTTTTTTATTTATCATTCCCCCTTTTTTTTTTCCTTTTCCCTCTTTTCTTTCCTTCCCCATCTTTTCCTTCCCCCCAGCTTTTTCCCCCTTCTCTCCCCACCAGCTTCACCCCCCTCGCTGCTGCTCCCCCCCAAACCTCCCCAAAATTCCTTCAGGATTGGGAATGGGGAAGGAAAAGCAGCAGCGAGGGTGGGAAAATCCCAGGGAAAAAGCAGGACAGGACTCGAGAGGAGCCACAGCTCCGAGCTCAACACGGAACCTCCACAATCTCTATTTACAAATCCACACGGAATTTGCTTTGCATATTCCCAACAATCAGCCAGTGCTGCCAGAGGGTCTGCCCTGCCCGGATCCCCCAATCCCAACCTGGATTTGGCCAATTCCTGTGGGATTTGCTGCTCAGATCCCAATTTTCCTGCTCAGCAAACCCACGGGGAGCATTCCCGGATCTGGGATCCCGAATTCCCTGCCTGGAGTGGGAACAGAAGGACACAAATCCATGGGAACAGTGTGGGGCATCTCCCGTTCTGGATTTGGGTCTCTCCAGCCCCTTTCCCGCAGGGAATTCACTCTCACATCCCAATCTCCCTGCCCAGGAGCTGCAGGGATCCAAATCCATGGGGAGCATCGTGCTTCCCCCATTCCAGCCTGGATTTGGGTCCTTCCAGCCCTTCCCAGGGGGATTCCCTGCCCAGATCCCAATTTCCTGCCCAGATCCCAATTTCCTGCCCGAGGGGAGTGGAGGGATGCAAATCCCTGGGGATACTCACAGATCCCCATTCCAGGTGGGATCTGAGTCCCTCCAGCCCTTCCTGGGATCCCAGTTCACCTTCCAGAGTGGGAGCAGGAGGGACACAAATCCAGAGGGATCCAAATCCCTGAGGGAATCACATCCTTCCCATTCCAGCCTGGATCTGGGGCTCCTTCCAGTTGGGATTCCCTGCTCAGACCCCAATTTTCCTGCTCAGATCCCAATTTCCCTGCCCAGATCCCGATTTCCCCGCGCAGGGCAGAGCTGGAGGGACACAAATCCCAATCCCAGCTCCCATTCCCTGCCCAGGAAGGCTGCAAATCCTTAGGGAACATCCCAGCCTCCCCCATTCCAATTCCATCCTGCACCCCTCCGGCCCCATCCTGAGGGAATTCCCTGCCCAGATCCCAATTTTCCTGCCCGAGATGGGAGCAGGAAGGATCCAAACCCGCAGGGATCCAAACCCCCAGGGTTCTTGACACCTCTGCGCTGGCACTGGCTAAAAAACATCGAAAAATAAAATTATTTCTACAAAAAAAAAAAAAATCAAAAAAATCAACCTCCTCAAGGCTGTGGAGAGCAGTGACCGAGCCACAACCCCCAGGATTCCTGCCTAAAATTCAAGCTTCCATGGATTTTTTTTTTATATTTAAAATTCCCGAGGGTCAGGGCATTGTCACAGAACCTAATTAGCATCCTTCCTCCCATCCTTGAATCTCACTTGGATTCTGCCTATGTTTGTATTTTTTTCTAGGTTTTTTTTTTTGTTAAATATATATATATATATACACATTTTTTTCTTACAAAAATAAATTTAGGCTTTTTTTTTAATAATATTTTTTTCTCCGTAGAAGTCATTTTTTTAAAAGTTTTTTTTTTGACTTGTAAACATCTTGAATTTTGCTTTTTTTTAAATTAAGATAAAGTGAGCTCAAAGTACCCGTTCCATCGCAAAGTGCTAAGACTTCTTTGTTTTTCTTTTTTTTTTTTTTATTTTTTTTTAGCTTTTTTTTGGAATTTTTTATTGCTTTTTTTTTTTTTCTGCATTAAATAAACATCCATCTCTTCCCCCAGCCCCACCACTCACCCCACCCCCAGCACACACTCCCCTCTCACTCCCTCTCCAAAATACATTCGGCCAAAACCTGCTCTTTGCTTTTTTTCTTTTTTCGAAAGTAAAAACACCAAAAAAAAAAAGGAAAAAAAAAAATAAAACAAAAAAAATTTTAAAATAAAAGGAAGAGAATCTAAAAAGTGCTTTGAAAATAAAAGGGCTTAAAATCTCTCTGGTTTTTAACTCTTTTTTTTTTTTCTTAAGCATTTAAAAATGTGCATTTAGAAAACAGGTGACCAACTCAAAGGTGCCTTTTCCCCCCGAGGGTCGGGACCCGCCTCTCCAGCCATAGAGCATCTCTAGATATACATTTATATAGATTTAATTTTTGGGAACGGGGCTGGGGGGAGGCCAGGCTGCTCCCCCCTTCCCAAAGGCCTCCTGCTCCTTTAGGGGAGACCCAAAGAACCTTTTTTCCGAAGGAATTGAGGTGTTTTTGGGGCCGCGCTGGGTGGAGCTGGGGGAGAGAAAATATTCCCTGGGGGGGATTTGGGATCCCCCAGCCCCAAATTCTGCCGGCAGCGGGGCTGGGCTGACTCAGGCACTTCCTGGGCACCCGGGGTGGGGACGGACAGGGGGACATGGGGAGGGACATGGGGACACGGGGATGGACATGGGGACATGGGGAGGGACATGGAGACACGGGGATGGACACAGGGATGGACACAGCAGAACTGGGCACATGGCTCAGCCGTGCCCCCATCCCAGTGTCCCCATCCCAGTGTCCCCATCCCAATGTCCCCATCCCCAGGGGGTGTCCCCAGCTCCAGCTGTTGCTCTCCAGGGCTGTCCCCAGCCCTGCCTGTCCCCATCTCCGGTGTCCCCAGCCCCGGGTGCCCAACACAAACCCTGCCGAACCTGCTGCCCTCTCTCACATGATTTTTTTTTTTTTTGATTTTAGGCAATTTCCAGCAATTTCCAGCAATCTCCCGGCCGCTTCCCACCGGAGCCCTCGCTGCCCAACTGAGCCTCGCACGGGGCTGGGGGAACAGACCCCAAATCCTGACCCCAAACCCCAAACCCCGCCCTGCCACAGCCCTTCCAACTCCTACCGCTCCTTTTTTTTTTTCTATTTTTTCCTTTTTTTTTTTCTTAAATAGATCTCTCTCTGAAATAAGTTTTTTTTTTTCTTTAAAACACGTGTTTGGACACAAAATAAAGCTTTGGATTTACATGGAAGCTCTTTTCCATGCGACAGAGCCACTTTCCATCCCCACCTCGTGCTTCCCTAGCGTCCTTGCCTTTCCAAGTGAAGGTCCTTGGCTATGAGGGATCCTCGGGGGAGCCCCGCTTACGATGGGAAGATTGGAAAACGTTAATATATATATCTCTTTTTTTTTTCGCTTTTTTTTCTTAAAAAAAGGGAGAGAAACATCTTTAAAGAGAAAAATCGGAGGAAAAGTACTAACTAGATTTTGTGACTTTGTTTTTTCGGGTGGTTGTTTCGTTGGTTTCGTCGATTTTTTTTTTTTTTCTCTTTTTTTTTTTTTTTTGGTTTAGGAGAGTCCTTGCGCGTTACCCTCATCCGACCCTCCTGCTACATTCAATCCCGGCGCTTCGCTATTGGAATTCTCCTCAAAGTGCTGCTGCTCCTGCTCGGCGCCCTGCGCGGTGTCCTCGGATTCCTGGCCCTCCGCTCCGGCCGGGAAGCTCCCATCCTCAGCGCCGCCCGTCGGGGTGGGTGGCATCGCCCCAGCCTCCCTCACCCGGGGCTTGCGGCCCCTCCGGGACGGGATCCCGTTGCATCCATCTTTTTTAAGGTGCCTGTGCAGGTGGTCGGAGCGGACGAAAGTCTTGCAGCAGCTGTCGCACTGGTACGGCCGCAGCCCCGTGTGCACCCGCATGTGGTTCTTCAAGTCGTAGTTGTGGGCGAAGGCGGCGCCGCACTGCTGGCACAGGTAGGGCTTCTCCCCCGTGTGCTTCCGCATGTGCACCTTCAGCTTGTCCTGCCTGCGGGGAGAGGACACGGGCAGCGGGGTCAGCCTGGGAATGCTGCGGGGATGCTGCGGGATGGGGTTTGGGGAGCTGGCGGGGATGGGAAAGGGGATGGGGGAATGGGGTGGAGATGTGATGGAAAGGGGTGGAGCGGCACTGGAATGGGGCTGGGCAGTGCCTGGTGTGGGGCTGGACATTGGCACAGGGCTGGTGTGGGGCTGGACATTGGCACAGAGCTGGGCAGTGCCTGGTGTGGGGCTGGATATTGGTACAGGGCTAGGCAGTGCCTGGTATGGGAATGGACATTGGTACAGGGCTGGGCAGCCCCTGGTGTGGGGCTGGACATCAATACAGGGCTGAACATCAGCTGGAACAGGGCTGGGCATCACCTGGCATGAGGTCAAACATCACCCCATAGAGGGCTTGAGCAGCAGGACAGGGTAAAGCATCGCCCAGTGCAGGGTGTGAGTGTGGGGTCACACATGGGGTCACACATTGCCTCGTACAGGGGTCACACAGTACCCCATGTGGGGTCTGAGCAGGGCTATGGGGTCACACTTTGCCCAGTACAGGATGGCTCACAGCTATGGGGTCGCACAGGCTCCTTTAGGGCCATGTGGCTCCTGTGGGGCCGTGTGGCTCCTGTGGGGCTGTGTGGCTCCTTTAGGGCCGGTGTGGCTCCTGTGGGGTCGCACAGGCTCCTGTGGGGCCGTGTGGCTCCTGCAGGGCCGGCGCAGCCGCAGCTCCCCCAGCCAGGGCAGGGCCGGTGCAGCGGCCGGGCTGGGGGCCAGCAGGGCCACGTGAGCTGCAGCCATCGCTGCTTCCTGGAGGAAAATCCCAGCGCAGAGCACGTGGCGAGGCCGTGGCAGCCCCTGCTGCCCTCCCCAGCACCTGCTCGACCCTTCCCGGGCAGATCCAGCCCATCCCTCTCCGCTCTCCTGGACGGAACGCTCAGATCCCAGCCCTGCACCCTTTGCCCACAGAACCCCAAAAGTCCTGAAGCTCCAGGGAAGGATCAAAGCCCTAAGGTCACGCTCAGCTCCAAGGGACACAAAAATGGGCTTTTGAAATTAAAATTATTTTATAACCTCCCCCTCTCTTATCGGAGCTGCTGCTGCTCCTCCCCCTGTGACCGCGGAGGAACCAGGAAGCACCAGGGTGCAAAAATCCCTGAGAAGGGCTGGGCTGTGTCCCCACCCGGCAGGGAACACCCGGCTGGAACAGCCCCGGGTCCTCCTGCCACACCCCAAATCCCCTTCCACAGCCAGGATCCCTTGTCCAGCCTTCCCAGCGCCCCACGGAATGGGGAAGGGATTTGCTTCCCAGCCATGGGATGTGGATGGGGAAGCAATGCAAAGGAATTATAAAATCGGGGGGAAATGGAGCTCAGGGCATGACAGGGAACAGCGATGCCAAGGACAGCTCCCTGTCCCTATCCAGCCTCTCCCTGCCCAAATCCCGGCTGTGGGAAGAAGCAGGAGGATGTATTTGGGTTGGAATCTGGTGTTTTAGAAAAGGAGCTTTTTGACAGGTGCCAGGCCCTGCTGGGAGCCAGCAGGGAGCAGCTCCTCATCCGAAACCCACGGAATGGGGGCAAGATGGAAAAGGGTTGGGTTGGCATTGCCCCACCGACCTCCCCCTCCCCAAAAATCCCAGTGCCTCCCCTCATCTCCCAGTGCCACCAGCTGCCAGGTACCCCGTGGCATTTCCCCATCCTCCAGGCCCCTGGATCACACACAGTGGGGTGGGATCACTATGGGATCGCTGTGGGATCGCTGTGGGATCATTGGGATCGGCCCCCCGGAGCAGGGAGGTGCCGCGTGGCAGGGCCGGGGGAGCAGGGAGGGAGGGCTGGCACCCTGCCCCTGCCATTATCTGCATTCCTCAGCGCTCCAACGTGGGCTGGGTGCGGCCGGCACCAGGGGAAGGGGCAGACACGGCCTGCTGCCCACGGCTCGGCCCCTCCAGGGCTGCCCCACGGGTCCCTCATGGAGCAGCCCCATGGCGTGGAACCCCCAGGGGCCACCAAGGGCTGGCTTTGGCAGTGGGAACTGGCACAGAGGGAATGTCTGGGCAGGCAGGGAGCAGGCAGGGAAAGGAAAGGAAGGAAGCAGGCAGGGAACAGGTAGGAAAAGGGAAGGAAGGAAGCAGGCAGGGAGTGGGCAGGGAAAGGGAAGGGAGCAGACAGGGAACAGGCAGAAAAAGAAAGGAAGCAGGCAGGGAGCAGGCAGGGAAAGGGAGCAGGAAAAGGGAAGGAAGGGAGCAGGAAGGGAAAGGGAAGGAACAAGGAGCAAACAGGGAGCAGGCCCCAGGCCCGGGCAGCCCACACCACCCTGCATAGGGCCAGGCCAGCCCAGGGTGGGACCCCAGCCCCAGCCCAGGGTGGGACCCCAGCCCCAGCCCAGCCCCGGCGGCCGCAGAGCCAGGGGAGAGGAGGCGGTGCCCGACCGCGGACTGGAGTGAACCGGAGCCATCCAAACAATATCCCCTTTCTTTGGTGTTCCCGTGGCCAGGGAAGGAGCAGAGGAGCCCTGATTAGGAACAGGGCCGTGGCGAACGCCCCCGGGAGCTGCACCGGGGCTGCAGAGCTCGCTGTGCCAAGGACACGGGCGGGGGCCAAGCTCTTTCCAACCCAACCACCACGCTTCAGCCACCCCATGGAGCCATTCCCAAACCATTGCCCTGCTCCTGCCTCAGCCACCATGGACAGACCAAGAACTGCAGCTCTGTTTCCCCACCACATCACTCAGCTCTGGCTGGGTTTCCAGCAGAGCTCAGCAATCCAGGACAGGGATGGTAGCACCGGCCATCGAGCCAGGCCCCTTGAGATAGCTCAAGTGTCACACCTCCAAACTGCTCATCTCCCTGGAAAACTTTGGCCTCCAGACCCACCTCGCCTGTCGGGATGGAAATGAGGCGAGCAGGAGAGATAAAATCCCCCAGGACCAGCTCTGTGCCAGCTCCCGTGCCCAGCCCGTACCTGGTGAATCGGACGTTGCAAATGTTGCACTCGTAGGGCTTCTCCCCGGTGTGGGTGCGGATGTGGCGCGGCAGCTTCCCGGCGCCCTGGATCACCTTCTCGCAGATGGGGCACTTCTGGAATGCTTTCGCCCTGATCTTCTTCTCCACCTTCTGCGACCAGGACGGGTACACGTCGCCCTCGCTGGAACCGCCGAAATATTTCAAGTAATAATCCATGACCCCGTCGTCGTCCTTGCGGTCGTCGTCGCCGCCCGCCTGCCGCCCCACCGAGTTGATCATCTGCTGGAGCAGGGCGCTGGCGGCCAGGTCATCCACCTCCCTGGCATCATCCTCCGTCTCCGTGCCCGTGGGGATGAAGCTGGGCGAGTCCCCGGCTTCCTGCGGGTCCAGAGGCCCCCTGGGGGTTCCCCCCTCCTCTTCTCCCGGGGTGGCCAAGCCACGGCTGCTGTAATGTCCGTTCTGGGAAGGGGAGAACATCCCGCCGCTGACCGGCTCCTCGTCCTCGCGGTCCAGCCACATGGCCGGGTTGCTGTCAGGGTCACAGTCACTTGCCTTTGGTCTTTCGGTTGGGGTGGCTTGCGAGTAGAAGTCCAGGCCGTTGCAGTTCGACTCCTCCTCCTCCTCTTGGCCTCGGAAGTTCAGTCTCTGAAGGTCTCTCAACTCTGGGTTGGTCCACGGAAAGCTGCCTTGGTGGCCGTTCACGGGGTTGCTCTGGAAGAACTCCAGGTACTCTTTTGCTCTGAGATGGTTCCTCTGATCAATTTGATCTACTGTATCCATCTGGTCATTTTTGGCCAGAATCTTCCTGTCCAGGAGATCCGTGCAGACATCCCTGACGGCCGGGATCTCCAGCAGCGTGGCGGCGTTGAGGATGTCGTTGACGTTGGAAGTGCTGACGGTGAGGGTCGCGGTGTAGGCGAACTCCAGCAGCGCCGACAGGGCGTCTGCACTCACAAAGTCTATCTCATACACGTTCTGCTGGTCCACCACTAACCCTGAGGTGAAGAGCTTCTTGAAGTACTGGCTGCATGCGGCCAGGACGGAGCGGTGGGTGGGGAACTCCTGGCCTTCCACCAGGATGACCACGTCGCACAGCAGCCCGTTGTTCCTCTGCTCATTGAGGCTGCTGAGGATGTCGCTGCTGTGATCCGGGAACGGGATCCCTATGGGGCCGTCCACGCCACCCGCCATCTTCCACGCTGAAGGCTGAGGGAGAGGAGGGGAAAGTTGTGAGTCACAGCTTGGAGAATTCCTGAATTCCCGATGGATGCCCCCATGTGTGTCCCCTGTGCCTCTCCCTGTCCCCCGGACCTCTCCCATGGTCCTGCCCATCCTGTGCTTACCTGGGAAGGAGGAGGAGGAGGAGGAACAGAGCCCAGGTGCTCTCAAGTGAGAAGAGCTGAATGAGCAGGGATCCAGGCCAGAGGCAGCAGGCCTTGGCAGGAGCTGGGATCACCCAGCCAGGCAGCACCTGGAGTGAGCACAGCTGTGCCCAGCGTGGGCCTGAGCCTCACCAGTGCATCCCAGTCCAGCTCTGGGAGCATTTCCCATCCCCATGTCTACTTGGAAGGTCCCTGCTCCCTGGGAACAGCTCCTGACACAGCAGCATCACCATGAACACCATTCCCATCCCTCATCCCAGGCTGCCAGAACACCTGGAGAGAGGCAGGCAGGGAATATCCTCTGGGAAGGGCAGGGAGAGGGGAGCCCCAACCACCCCAAGCTGCTGCTGCAGGTGTTTGGCAGGGAAGAGCTGATCCCTTGAGCCTGAGAGGAAAGGACATTGGGATCACCAAGTGCCACCACCAGACCTGGGTCCTGGACAGGTTCCAGCAGAAACAGCAGCTCTTCCCAGTGCCAAGGATTTGTTTGGGTCAAGAAAAATAAATAAAGTCGTTCCTGACAGATCCACTTGACCCCAAATGCTGGAAAAACCCAGAGGGAACCGAGCAGCCCTGGTGGGAAAGGATCCCCTTTGCTGGGAAAAGGCACTGAGGCCAAACTGCCAGCCTGAGCAGCTCCTAATTCTCTGAACAATCCCAGTCCTCTGATCCCAAAAATTAGGAAGAACATTTCCCTCCTCTCCATCTCAAGCAGCAAAATCCATGTGCTCCTTGCAGCAGCAATGCCTCTGAAAAATCAATGTATTCCCCCCACCCCAAGCACTGGGATCAACAGGAGCCAAGAAATCCACACACAAATCAGTTCCCAAACCACCCTGGCACAAGGCTGGAGTATCCAAGGCCCTGATTTCCAGCTGGGGAAACTGAGGCACGGCAGGACGTGGCCTGTGCCACGCCATGGGGGGACGGGTGAGTCAGGATGGATCCAGAACAGGAGTAATTACACAGGAAACAACTCCCAGCCTGGGTCCCAGCACGGAGCAGGAGCCCAGGTTGCACAACTCCGGCCTCCCCCACCCACCCCTGGCCTCCTCAGTAGTTTTCCATATTTACTTCTTTTTTAAAAGTTTTGTTCATCCCAGAAAATAAATTTAATTTCGGCACCTTCCTGTTTTACAGAGAGAAAAGGCAGGAGAAGGCAGGTGTGAGGCTGTGGAACACTGATCTGGAGCAAATCCCGGGATATTTGGCAGCAGGAGGAAACCTGCATTCGGCTCCCACCAGGAATGGGATTGGGGTGAGGAGGGGATCAGGGGAGTTGGATGTGCAGGGCAGGCACCACTCCTGCCACCACCACCAAAAACCCAGGCCAGGTGGCTTCCTGAGACACCTGGAGCAAAGGGATCAACTCCAGAGCCACATCCCGAGCTCCAGTATTTGACCTTTAAACCCTAATTTCAGGGATTTTGACACCAGGGTCCTGGCAGGGAGGAAAGGGCTGTTTGGGGACACTGCTCTGGACTCAGCACCAGCTCCAGGTGTGACCTTGGGCAAGGTCACCCCACCCAGCATCCCCCCAGGGACCTCCTGTGTCCTCAGACCAGGGATTGTGGTGCTTCAGCTGCCTCAGCACCGCTTGTCCTAATCCCACTGGGACCTCCCCAAACCCCTGGTCAGAGCAGGAAAGCAGATCCCATATCCCTGCCCACCCCAAAAACACCACTGGAGCTCCCCCTCCCCTTCCTCTCTACAAGAGATGCTTTCCAAATATTTTTTTTCCCCCCCAAAAAAACCCGAATTTGAGCTGTGTGCAGCATTTGGAAGGCTCAGGCAGGGATCCTGAGGGAGCTGTGTCTGTCCCCTGCACATCCCAGCTCAGACCATGCAGGCAAGGTCACCCCCCGGCCTGGGGCTGGGATAATCATCCCCCCAGTGTGGGAATGGCTGCAGGGTCATGGGACTGCCGAGGGCTGGCCTGGAGACCTGTCCAACTCGGCCACGGCGCACAACACGGCCTTTGTGTCCCTCAGCCGCGGTGGCCGGGGACACCGGGGGGCAAAGGGGCCGTGCTGAGCCCCCAGGAAGGGATGCAGGGCCTGCATGCTCCAGCCACAGCCAGAGATTCAAAAATCACCCCCTAGTCCCTTTCCAAAGGGTGTTAAAGCTTAGGAATTACCAAGGGGGAATGGAGTGTTCCAACAGAGGGATTTGGGAATGTTTTGAGTCTTCCGTAAGGTGGGAGATTCAAAAGAAGTTCCAAACACCCCAAAGCCACTGCTTGCTCAATGCCACGATGGAATGGGCAAAATCCACTTGGGAATGTCCTGCAGGCAGGTGACAAGTGACAAAAGCACGGCCACAGCTCAGCCCCTCCTTGGCAAGTGCAATGTCATTATTTTGGATGCCCAGTGGGTCTCCCTGAGCCTCCTTTTCTCCAGGCTGAGCTCAGATGTTTATCCCAGCTCCCTCAGATGTTTTCCAGACTCTTCCCAGCTCCATTCCCTTCTCTGGACTCACTCCAGCCCCTCCATGTCCTCCCTGCAGTGAGGGGCCACACCAGGACACAGCCCCCGAGGTGTCACCTCACCGCTGCACTTTTATTTTCCTTTTTTACCTCAATTTAGCACCTCTCTCCTCGCAGACCCCCCAGCCCAGGAGCAGCACCCAGCGCCCACAGAAACCCCTGAGCTTGTGCTTCCCTCAGCACCATGTCACCCAATCCCTCTCCTCCAGGAGCTCTGGAATTTGACATTTACATTCAAATGAGACGACCACATCAAGATGGGATCACAACCAAAAGTGCTGACAAAACACCTCTTTAATTACCACTTTTCCACCGAACCTCAGTGGGTTTTTTTTTTCCTTTTCCCTTTGCTTCCTTGCCTTAAAATTTAGAGGAACCTGAGCAGTTTGGGAAGGCTGGGGAAGACACAGGTGGAAGAGCTGGGGTCACACCTGAGGAACTGGGAATAGCTGATATTTTCTACATGCTCTAATTCAGAAAAGATCCCAAAATGCTTTCCAAAGGCTGAGGTGCCACCCACTCCAGCAGCACAGGTGGGAACTTGAGCAACACCTGGCACCTGCTGGGGGTAGGAAGGGAGAAGCAGCATCACCTTCTCCGTGGAGCACGAGGCAAAAGGGCTTCAGGGAATTCTGTGATCCACAAAGCAACATCTCCTGGGAATAGCTGAGCTCTGGGAGAAAGCCTGTGGATATTGAGGCTGTAGGATGGAGGGACAGGATGAAGGGGAATGGATTCAAACTGACAGCGCAGGGCTGGGTGGGATATTGGGAAGGAATTCTTCCCTGGGAGGGATGGAATTCCCTGAGAAGCTGTGGCTGCCCCTGGATCACTGGAAGTGTCCAAGGCCAGGCTGGAGGTCTTTAAGGTCCCTCCAACCCAAACCATTTCGAGATTCTGGGATATTCAGCCTTAAGTTGCCCTGGAATTTCTTGGATCAAACACACAGGACTGAGGCAGAGCAGCCTCAGCAGCAGCGCCACGGAAGAATTATTACAATAATGTTGCTTTATACAAAAAAACCAGCTCAGAGGTTGCTGCCCAAGGCCCAAACATCATCCCAGCCCTCCCTCACCACCACCTGGAGAAATGGGCATTTTTTCCCTGTGAACAGCTCACCCCAATTCCAGGTCACACCCCGCAAGTCCTCATCTCTGTATTTCGGGTGAGACCACTGCAGTGCCCCTGTCCTTCTGCCAGCTGCATGGGCACATCTGGAAGCCTGGATCCTTGGGATCCAGCAGCTCTCTGGCCATGGGGAGCAGGAGGCAGTGTTGGTTCTGCCACCAAACCCTGCAGCAGCCCAGGACAGGCCCTGGCAGGTCTCTCTCCCTCCCTCCCTCTGCCCAGGATCCACCCAAACTCCACCGAGGCCTCGGGAAACACAGAGAGAGCAGAGCTGGGAACACGGAGGCAGCAGGAAGGGAAGGAGGTGTTTTGCCTGCTTGGGAGAAGTCCCAATTCCAACCACTCCAGAGCCATGGAAATTCAACAGCTCCTGACACGGAATGTGCTGTCAGTGCTTTAGGGCCAAACCACCCCAATTGTTTGGGATGGAGAACAGTTGGATGTTCCTGAGAGGAAGACCCAGAAGGAACTGCACTCTGGGAAAAATCAAGATAAAAAACTCCCTCAGCATGCTTTTAATTGAAATAAAACATTTTCAATGATGCAGTGGGAAGAAATCCTTGGTCTTGAGAAGGCAACAGAGCCATCAATGGCAAAGAGTGAATTCCAGCTTTCTTCTGTCCTGGCTGGACATCCCATCTGGGGTAACATGACCAAGATCATGCAGCTCTTGAAGTGAAGAGATCAGAGCAGAAGCAGTGCTCTGCAAATATCTGTGGGCTGCTCTGGACAATCTGGCTCTGTTTTCCAATCCCCTCCTGCATCTCCTGCCCACTTCCCAACAGGGAAAAGCGACCGCAAATCCGGATTTGGGACGAGGAGGCTCAGCTAAGGAAGGAGACTGAACCCCATGAGGAAGGTTCAGATGGTTCCCAAAGAGGCTCCAGATCACATCCCCTGACCAAACCCTGCTCCAGTGGTTCCTCAGAGTGGTTGGTTTGTTCTGGTCCTTCCACAGATCAGAGCATCCCACTGCTTGGAGATCCTTAGGATGCTGGAAACAACTCCAGCAAAACCATCAGAATTAATGGTTGAGCCATTTCCTCATCCAGGAACGGCTGCATCCCATGCTCATCCACAGGAGCCTGCACAGGGCCCAGGGATCTGGCAGGGAATCTAAATCTGGGAGAGCTGCAGGGAAAAATTGAGGTGAAGAAGCCCCAAGCCCAGGTTACAGCAGCTCTTCCATGGAAACGGGCTGGCAGGGAGTCAGGAACCTCCCCTCAAGGTGACCCAGCAGCTCCTGGATGGACAGGTTTTGGAGGAATTCCATCTCCCTGCTCCCCGAGGCCAAGGGTCCCACTGAAATGTTCCACCTCACCCCATCCATGATCTTCCCAGGATTCTGAACTGTCCCTTTCCAGCCCTTCAGTGGCAAGGGGAGGAAAACTTCACTGACAGACCTTCAATCCCAGAGGAACCTAAAGGAAATCCAGGGAAAGCCACCTGTCTCAGCACACTGGACTCACTCTGCCCCATCCCACAGGCCTGGGAAGCAGGGAAGGACTCTGCATCTCCCTGGAAACCGGACAGCATTCCCAGGAGCACAGCTCCCTCTCCAAGGATGCTGGTGGCTCACTTCCACAATCCAGGCAGATCAGGGATGACCCAACGTCACATTCCACAGCTCCCTGGGATGGGATTTCCTTCCAGGGCACAGCACAGCTCCTGGGAAACTTCAGTTTCCAGCTGCTGGCAAACAGCAGGACAGACAGACAACAGTCATGTGGCCAAACACCGGCGCTGCTCCAGAGGATCCCAAATCAATCCGCAGCCTCCCCGAGCTGCTGTCCCCAGCCCTGTCCTGCCAACAGCACCAAACTCCTCTCATGTTGCAAGGTGAGCCTGAACTGGTTCCTCCACCCAGCCCTCCTTGCCAATTTTCTCCTTTGTCATCAGAGGTCGGATTTAATCCGGCAGGAATGTGCCGTGGTTGGAGCCTGGGGAGTCACCCACCCGAGCTCTGGGTGTGAGGGGATGGGGCTGGGGTTATTTTGGGCCCCTCCATCCCTAGAACTGTCACTGCCTCACAGAGGGCCATGGCACAGACTCTGTGCTGGGATTGTCCCCAGCAGGTCACGGGGATTTCCCTGCTCTGAGACAAAACAAACCTCCAACTGCCCAAGAGGCTGAAAGCTGCTCAGAGATCCTCAGAGATCCTCAATCCCTGCTCCAAACCACCTCTGCTCCAGCAACTCCCAGACTTCCCTCAATCCTCAGCCCAAGCTGAGCCCATCCCAGCCTGCTCCAGGACCTGGGAAGGCTGGACTCATGGAAACTCCTTGCTCTGCTGATCAAACAAACTCTTTTCACCAAGCCCAAGTGTGCCCACACTCCTGCAGCCCTGGCCTTCTGACAGGTTCTCTCCCACATGGCTCCTGTGGGAAAGCTCCCTGTTTTTGGGAGATTCTGGACACCACCAAGCCTCAGCTGAGCCAGCCCCAGTTCTCTGAAATACTTTAAAAAGTCTCAGAAGTCACACAGAAAAAGGGGAAAAATGACACAAACCACGAGGCTGGCTCCTCCAATCCCAGCTGGAGGAGCAGCTCTCTCCCAGGAAGGTTCTTTTCCAACCTGAGAGCCTGGAGGCACTGAGATCCAGGCAGGAATAAGCTGCTGCTATTCCGAAAAGGCAACACGGGGCCCCTGAGCCAAGGGGGCAATTGAGGACTCGTCAGGAAGTTAACCCCTGGCATGGCCCAGCTGCCCCAGGCTGGAGGAAAATCAGAGCAGGTCATGCTTGGACACTCCTCCCCTTCAGAGGCCAAAGCATGCACTTCCCTCTCCAACCCAAATCCCCCTCAAAGTCACTCCAGTGTTTCCCTGAGAAAGGCCAAGCCCATCTGCCCTTTCACCCCACATTCTCTTTCCCTCATCACAGCTCTTGTGGTCTCCTAAACTGAGAGAACCACGAAAAACGCTCAAATCCCAAACTCCCCCATTCCCACAGCAGTTGCCCCTTCATCCCACATTCCCTGTCCCTCATCACATTTCGCCTGACTCCTAAACAGAGAACCCTAAGAACTGAAACCCCAAATCCCCCATTCCCACAGCCCCCTGTTCCCTGCAGGAGCCCCCAAATGCCCTGTCCCTCTCCCATGTCACAGATTCCCTGTGCAGCCCCCATGTCCCCCACGACACTCCTGACATTCCCTGCCCTCGGCGCTCCATGCCGGAGGCTCTGGCATTAATCTAATTGCCTCAAATGACACCTCGCAGCCCGGCTGTTCTTTTCCACACCGGGGAAAAAGGGGGAAAAAATGAAAATAAATAAAAGAACGAGCCTGGAGTTTGGTGAGAGAGCAGGGCAGGGCAGTCCCTTATGTAATTCACAGTTTGTGGATTAACAGACAGCTCGTCCCACCATTCCCGACTCCGGGTGATGACGAGCAAAGCGAATCCCCGGAGCAAGCGGGGCTCCATCCCTGGCAACGCTCTCCTGCCATGGAGCTCCTTCCTTCCTGCCCTGCTGGAGCACAGGGATGCAGGCAGGGAATGCTGAGCCGTGTGCTCTGCCTGTCGGGGCAGGAGGCTCCGAGGAACTGAGGAACAGCAACCTGTAGCTACAAGCCCACCTCCGGCAGCTTCCCAGCACCAGCAAACAGGGAAAAAAAGACATTTACTCACTGGTTCCTAGTTTGCTGGTGGGAAATAAGGAGGTGCATGAACCAGGAAGGAAATGGGTGCAGGAGTGGAGCGAAGGGCGGGGAGGAGGGAGTTAAACCCCAGCGCTGGGACGCCCGGGAGCATCCTCTGCTGTGGAAAAACGCCAGGCAGGAGTGCTTCCCGCAGCCGGGAGAGGGTCTCCTGTGGCTTCAGGTGGGCACAGGGGTGTGGAACAGGAGGAAAACGATCCCGAGGATGCCAGAGATTGTGTCCCCACGCCCCAGGAGGACACAGCTCGGCAGGGATCGGGAGCAGCATTCCAGCGCTGGCAGGACAAGCTCCCGCCGCTCCGGCTGCACATTTTTCCAGGGATGGGCAAAGCCAGGGTGTTGGGAAGCCGCTGATTGCCAGGGGATCTGCGGCTCATCCCACCGACGTGCCCTTGGCTCCCACCTGCAGCCCCGGGGCAGCTCGTGCCCGTTTCCAGTTTCTCACACCTTGTCACATCGAGCCGAGCCCTATAGTTCCCATCCACCTGCAGCCCGGGGATATTCCCGAATCCCTCAGCCAGCCGGGGCTCCGGGAGAAGGAGTCCCACCGCGATCCGAGGCGCTTCAGCCGCGGGGAAGTCGCGCCCCGGCTCTGCCACCGGAGCCACGGGGCGGGTGGGAAACTGAAACTGCGGAGGGAAGGCGATACGGGCAGGGGGCTGGGCGAGGAACAATCGGCCCTGGATGCTCGCAGAGGATCCCAGCGCTCGCCTGACCTCGTTTACTCCCTCTGACGTCCTCCCAGAGCTCCTCCGGGACGCTCCGGGCACAGGTATCGGGACAGGCAGCACCGAAACACGCGGCAGTTCGGATCAAAGGGCCATGGGATTGGGGATAAACGCTTCCCTTATCCCAGACACTGCCTGTCTTCCTCCCTTTCCCTGAGTTCTGCTCGTCAAAAGGCTTTTAATTACAGACTGGGACGGGTCTGCTCAAATTTGAGGTTAAGGCTGGCTGAGAGCATAGTTAAAGCAACTGTTTATTGCCTGGACTAGGAGAGATAACGAGTCGGGTTTTAATTGTTCGCCACACAAGTCTCATCTTCCAAAAAACTCAGCATCCCGAGACGGGGAGAAAACCCTCAAGTGTCAGTTTTAATCAAGATTAAACCACAGTTCTCAAGCATTTAGACTCTGTCTCAAAGGCAGAGCAGGAATTTCACAGGCCACCCCCCGGTTTTTAGGTGGGACATCTGCGTGGGATTCGATCCTGAAGTTAACCCCAGTGCTTGGGCAGGACTTGATCCCAAAATAAGGTCTTGAAGGAGACAGGAGCACCCAAACCACCACAGAGCCTCGATGGCAGCATAAATTTCACCCCTCATTTGCGTCCCGTGCCCACATCCAAATTCCCACGCTGGGAGAACAACTGGGATTTTTAATTCTTCTTCCAAAAGTCACCAAACATGAAGGGAACCCAGAGTCCTCGCCGTGCCAAATTAATTCCACCCAGCACCTCCACGGAGCAGAGCGTGAAGCTACAGCTAAAGATCATCACCAGACCCACGGCCACGAGATGAAATACGAGTGAAAAACGATTAATAATTAAAAAAAAAAAAAGGCAGAGGAAGAGTTGCAGGGCAGCAGAGTGAAGAACTACTTTCATTCACCACCACATTTATTAGAGCTCCTGCCTTGCAAAACCCTCCCTGGAGTTACTGAAGCAATTAAGGCTTGGTGGAAAAATCCCACCATCTCACCCGTGTTTGGGTTGCGCCTCTTCACTCCCTCTTTCACCAGAACAAGCCTAAACAGGGGCCAGAATGAATATTAAACAAGAAAGGCTCCTCTCTAATAAACTCCTCAGTTTCTCTCGGTCTCTTTTATTTTTTTAAAAAGTTGCTGAAATCCAACAACTCCAGCAAAACCATCAGAATTAAAGCCAGCCCGGCTCTTCCTGCTCAGCCTCCAGAAGTGCCCACACGCTGCAATTTCCAACCAGGACCAGCAGAATCCTTGAGAAATCACACAATTCCTTGAAGAACACCACCAACAACCACCCCAAACACTTTTGGAAAGCGCCAGGATGACCTTTTAGCTCCGTTGCTACGCCGAGCACAACTTCAACCCTCATTAGGTTGTAAATTCTTCCACGCACAACCTTTCTCTACCCATGTCCATAAAATAGTTATTATATAAGTTATGGTTTCGATAGCCAGGACAATTAACAGCCCCGGGAGCACGGCTGCTCTTGAACTGGGATCAGCAGCAAACTCTTGGGAAGAGTCCTTGAGCCCACAGAAACTTTGGCTGCCCAAACTCCTCCTGCCCCGCGGCCGAGGGTCTCCAGGAGCTGGGAACACGGAGAGCCAGGCAGGGACAGGCAGTCACGTCGGCTGGGGTTGTACAACAGGAACTGTTGCTTTCAACATAGGAACGCCGCGATTGACACGTTCTGGTGGTGCTGCAGGAGACTCAGGGCTCTCCATGGAATCAGGGAATATCCTCAGCTGGAAGGACCCACAGGGATCATCCTGGCACTGCACAGACACCCAGCAATCCCACCCTGGGCATCTCTGGCAGTGCTGTCAAACACTCCTGGAGCTCTGGCAGCCTCAGGCTGTGTCCATCCCCTGGGGAGCCTGGGCAGTGCCCACCACTCTCTGGGGAAGAACCTTTCCCTCACATCCAACCTCAACCTCTCCTGTCACAGCTTCATGAAACAACTTTTTCCCACACTGCTGGAACAGCAGAACCAAGGAACCCTTTGCCTGGCAGTGCCAAACTCCCAGCCCACGGTGCCAGCGCTGTGTCTGTGACTTTGTCCCGTCCCCAGCCTCACACAGCACCGCTCCAAGGGGAAGTGGGCAGGGACCTCGGGCTCTGTCACGGGGGGCTCAGCACGGCGGTTTGGGGCACCTGACCCGAGCCAGCAGGTCCGAGGCCGAGCCCCGCGCCGGGGGATGACGATGAGAAGGCAGAAGGTTCCCGGGCAGGCAGGGAATGTTTTGGCAGCACGAAGGGATGCTGCCCCTCACGCCGAGCTCCCGCCGGCCGCGCTGCTGCGCAGTCCCGCGGGGGGAGAGGCTTATCCCGCCGGGCTCCTCCGGGCAGCAGCGCCCCAGCCCCGCGGGGGGATTATCACCGCGGCCCCCCCTGCCCGCAGCCGGCCGGGGGGAGATAAGGGACGGCGAGGGGGTAAAAACAACGCCGGGCGCGCAGGGCCGGAGCGGGGCGGGCAGGGCCGGGCCGGCGCCCCCCGGCCGGCAACGACCTTGGGGTGCGCGGGGACGGCCCGGCCCGACGCCCCCGCACGGGGCGGCCCCGGGGGACCCCACCCATGACCGGCCTCCCCCCCCGCCGGCCCGGGCCGCCCCCCCCGCGGGGCCCACAGGGAGCCTTGGCCGGGCGCCACGACCCCACCCCTTCCCCCGGGCGGGCGGGCGCCGCAATGGAGGCCGGGGGGAGGCGGGGGCGGGGGGCGCCGGGGGGAAGGGGGGGGCGAGGTGTCGGCGGCGGCCCCGCGGGGGTGGCGGGGCGGGCGGGGGTCGCGGCGGTGCCCGGGCCGGGCGGGGGTCGCGGGCCCGGCAGGGGGGACCGCGCAGGCCCCGCCGCGCCCGTCCCCGGCCACCCCGCGCGGCGCCCGCCATTGGGCCGGGCGGCGGCGGGCGGGGCGGGCGCGCGGGGCGGAGGGCGCGCCCCGATTGGCCCCGCCCGCTGCCCATCAACACGCCTCCCGCTCGCCGCGCGCGCGAGGGGCGCCGGGAAGCGTAGTCCGCGCGCCCACCGGCACCTGCGGCGCGGCGCCGCCAAGGGACTACAGCTCCCGGCAGCCCCCGCGCCGCGCTCCCCCACTCCTCCCCGCTCCGAGCCCTTCCCCCCCCCTCCGCGACCCCCCCAGCACGGCCCGGCCAAGTACAACGTATACCGAGGGGGGGCGGAGGGGGGCAGCCGCCCCCCCCCCGCAACGGACCCAACCGACCCCTCCCCACCTCCCCACTCCCCCCCACTACCCCCGGGGAGAGGGGGAGGGTCAGACCCGAAACAACCCCCCCCGTGCGCGACCACCCCCCCCCCGCGCCCACCCCTCAGTTCCGTACCGGGCGGGGGCCGAGCGGTCCGGGCGAGCGGAGCGGGCCGCGCCGTGCCGAGGCGGGCGGGCCGGGCCGTGCGGGCGGGCGGAGCAGGCTCTGGCCGCCCCGCGGGAGCTGCTCGCCGAGGCCCGTATGCGGCTCCTTCCTGCTCCGGCCGGGGCCGCCCCGCTCTTAAAGGGGCCGCGCGCCGCCCCCCCGCCCGCCGCCCCCCCCGCGGGGCGCAGCCGCCTCCGGCCGGGGGGGGGCGCAGCGCGGCGCGGCCGCGGGGGGGGAGAGGGGGGTTCGGGGGGGCGCGGCTGGAGGGGCAGCGCGAAGGGACCCCGCGGAGCCCCCCGCCCGCGGGACAGCGCCAGCCGGACCCGCGCGTGTCACACGGTGTCACCTCCCCTTCCCCGGGAGTGTCGCACGCGCACGCAGACCCCAGACCCGCGCGTGTCACACGGTGTCACCTCCCCTTCGCAGGGAGTGTCACATACGCACGGAGACCCCAGACCCACGCGTGTCATACGGTGTCACCTCCCCCACGCGAGTGTCACACACGTACAGAGACCCCAGACCCACGCATGTCACATGCTAGGGCACCTCCTGCCACATGTCATAAGACCCCAGACCCCCTTGTGTCCCCATGGGTCACCCCAGTGCCCCCCAAAGCCACTCATGTCATGCCACGGGGCACCTTCCCCAGCCCCAAACCCACTCGTGCCCCACCGGGCACCTCTTTGGGACCCTCTGGGTCACCCTACTCACGTGTCACCCCACGGAGCACCCCCGAGCTCCCCCAAACCCACCCGTGTCACCCCACAGGGCCCCTCTGGGTCACCTCTGGGCTCCCCCAAACCCACTGGTGTCACCCCACGGGGCATCACCCTCGAGCCCTTTGGGTCATCCTTTTGCCCCTCCCTCCCTGCAGCCCCAAACCCACTCGTGTCACCCCTCGGGTCACCTCTCCTCTGCATCACCACACCCACGTGTCACCCCCTTCACCCCCTCCCCGTGCCCCCAGCCCCACTTGTGTGCCCACAGGACACCTCCCTGTCCCCCCAAACCCACTCGGGTCACCCCACGGCCACCTCCCCGAGCCCCTCAGGGTCACCCTCCCTGCATGTCACCCCCAGACCCATCGTGTCCCCCCAGCACGTGTCACCCCATAAGGTGCCTCCCTCCCCCCCCAGGTCACCTCCCCAAACCAGCACGTGCCACCTCCAGGACAACCCTCGCTGTCCCCCGTGTCCCCCAGCCCTTCCCCGCCGCCCCCTCCCCGTGTCCCCCGTGTCCCCCTGTCCCTGCCCCCCACGCTGGGAAGGGGACACGGAGCCCAAGGTCACGGTGGGCTGGGAGCCAGCCCGGCAAGGACAGGACAATCCCGGCGGAGCCACCGGCCCCGGGCCTGCCGGGGGGGACACGGGGACACAACCGCGCTGTCCCCACGGTGGCGGGGACAGTGCCACCCCCAGCACCCCGCTCGGCAGGGAACAGCTCCCGGAGGTCACTGCAGTGGCTTCCCGGCTTGATCCGCACGGAAAAGCTGCTGCCGGGGGGCCGCGGCGAGATTTTAGGGTGGATTTTGAATTAATGATCATTGGGGTTTTAATTAAATAAGGGAAGAGAAAGCAAGAAAAGCAAAGCTTTGATCAACAGCCCCCCCGGGCTCGGGGGGCTCCGTTCCACAGTCTGCTCCCTGGGATTTCCCCTTTCCCCCCCTTTTTACCTTAAATAACCCCAGCTCAGCTCCTCGCCCACCCCCCACCCCTCCCCCGGCCCCGAGGGGGTTTTGGGGGGGCTTTAGGGGGGTTTTGGGTCATTAACCCCATGGAGCAGGTGGGGAAACTGAGGCAGAATGGGGAAGCACGGCTGGGCGGAGGGAATTGAGGGGTCTCTGGGCCCCCAAAAAGAGTGGGGTGGGGGAGGTCGGGAGGTTTTGGGGGGTTTTGGGGGGGTTTAGGGGGGGCTGCACCCCCGGGCTGTTCCTCCCTGCCGTGGCCCAGCAGCCTCAGCTCCCGAGTGCTTTCGCTTTCCCCCGGCAAGCCCAGGGCACGCCCAGGGTGTCCCCCCAAAACATGAACCCCCCGAGAGCCCCCCTGGCGCTGGGAGCCCCCCAAAACCAGCTGGGGAAACCCCCCGGTGGGGCTGGGACCCCAAATCCCCCCCACTGTGCCCCACAAAAAGAGCAGGGATTGGGGAACTCCTCTTTCCAGCCAGGCTGGGCACTCCCCCCTTCCTCCCTGCACCCCCAAAATCCTGCTGTGGCACAAGGGCTGTGGTCACCCCCACCCTGGGGACCCCTCGGGACCCTCCCCAGTTCCCAGCTGGCACCACCAAACCTGGCACAGCTCCCAGGGGTGCAGGGAGTCAATCCTGGGCTCTGCAGGGCACCCTAAAGCTGTGGGGGACCCCAAAACACCAGGAAAAACCAGACCATCACCCCCCAAACTGGCACCACAGCAGGGGCCACATCATGGGACCCCAAAAGTATCCCAGAAGGAGCCTAGAATTAGGGATGGCACCATGCTGGTGTCACCCCCTGAGCCCTGGCATTGTTCACACCACAAAACCTGCAAAACATTTTCCCATTTTGGGCCCAATTTGGATTTTTCCAGCCTCTCCTCGCTCCTGCTCACCCCAAATCCTGAACACCCCTAAATATTTTCCCCCCAGATGTTTCCAAGCTGATCCCAGGCAGGATTTAGGTCCTTGGATTCCACATCCATCCCGTCCAGGGCTGCCTCGTGCCAGGATAATTTCGGTATCTCGTGCTTCCACTGGAGGCAGCTGCTGGACAGCGTGGCCAGAGCATCCCAGGGAGAGCCACCAGCACATCCCAGAGCTCCTGCAGGCAGCATTCCCAGCTGGAATTCTGGCTCCAAAGGGGTTAAACCCACCCGGGGCACAACCAAGGAGAGAAACCGCCTGGAAATGTAAAGTGCCATTTATTTATTATTTCTTCCCCCCCACTTCCCCCCCCCCAATGATGAAAATATCGAGTTTAAAAAAAAAATTAATTGCACCACCAAACTGCTCAATCCGTGCTCTCCTCCTCCTCCTTTTCCTCCTCTTCCTCCTCCAAAACCCAGCACCAAAACCCATGGAAAATAGCCTGAAACTTGAGGAACCTTCCCTGCTTCCCACATAAAATAAGAGGCAAAATCCATCACACCCCACGGGGTGACCTGGGTGGGCATGAGCTGAGCCAGCGAGCACAGAGACCCCAAATCTGGGGTGTTTCCCCCCAAAAGTGGGGTGTTCCCCCCAAAAATTGGGGTCATGGGTTGGCCCCAAGCAGGGCAGTGCCTTTGTCCTGTGCTGGAGAACAGGAAAAGGAAAGGGATGAGGGGTTTGGGGTTCCCCAGCCATGGTAGATAATTTTGGGGGTGCCCCATGGTGGGACAGCTGGCAGCTGCCAGCCTGATTGGGTGAAAAACAGCCAAAAAAAGAAGGAAAACACTGAAAAATTCCCACCAAGCTTCCCCAATCCTCATGGGGGGCTCAGGAGTTGCTGAGCCCATGTGGGGGGAGCAGGGGAACGATTCACCCCAAAATCCACGTGAAGGGAAATGAGGGGTTCAGGCCCTGGGGGCTGCAAGGTCCTTGATGGGAAGGACAATCCAGGGTCATTTGGAAAATCCTGCGGGCTCGGGCTGGGTGGGTTCATCCCTGGCCAGGGGGCTCCGACAGGGAATCCTGGAGCTCTGCCACCTCCACAATGGCTGAGGCCACCCCCGGGATGGGCCAGAGGCAGCTGGAGGGGAAATCTGCAGCCTGGAGGGTTCCCTGTGCCCCCAAAGGGATTGGGGGAGAGACCCCAATCCCGGGTATGACCACCAGGAACAGCCAGGATCTGCCACCACCTCTCCAGGGAAGGAAAATCCACACTCTCCCCTCACCTGGACACTGGAAAGTGGGAGCCATTCTCATCCCCATCCCCATCCCCATCCCCATTCCCTCCCTCCTCGCCCCGATGGATTCAGCCTCTTCCCTGAACATCCAGCGTGGGACAAGGGAGGCTTTAAAACAACCGTTTAAAAAGCAACCCAGGCAAACAGCGATCCCTGCTCTGCCCCCACTGCCAGGGCCAGCCCAGAGCCCCCTCCTGTCCCCAGGCAGGACAGTGACACTGCTCTGGGCCACCCCAGGCAGGGTTTCTCCATTCCTGATCCCGCTGATTCTCCATCCCAGAGAGAAAACCGGGGAGGAGGCGAAGCACCAGCCGCCCAGCCCCTCATCCCCTCACACCTCACACACACCCCCCATTACCTTCTTTTTTAACCCGAAGTGAACACATTTCCAAAAAAAAAAAAAAAAATCCCAAAATAAAGAAAATTCAACATAAGCAGCACCACAATTCCCAAGTGTCAGGAGCTCCCGAGCTGGAGCAGGACCTGCAGCACCCCCAGATCCCAAGGAACCGACCCCGCCGGGTGAAGCCCCTTCCCGAGGGCTGGAGCTCTGGCGCTGGGGCTCGGCGGGCTGGGAAGGAGGAAGGAGGGAGGAGAGGAAGCGGTGCCAGAGGCAGAGCAGCAGGCTGGGCTCACATGGCAGCTCGGGTGGGAGTGCTGGGCTGGTTCAGCCGCAGCGTCCGGCACAGCCAGCCCGCGAAATCCACCTCCTCCACCTCGGAGCGCTTGATGAACGTGTGGCTCTGCAAGCACGGGGAAACTCGGTCAGAAATGGCTCCTGAGGGGCAGCCCGGCTCCCAAAGCCAGCCCTGGGCTCTGGGATGTGCTCTGGAGAGGGAGGAAGGTCCTGGTGCTACAGCTGAGGCTGTGCTTGGGCAGGGAAAGGCCTGAGCCAGGACCTGCCCACCCTCCCAGGAATTCCATCCTAATATTCCATCTAATGGCAGTGGGAAGCCATTCCGTGTCCTGTCTCTCCATCCCCTGTCCCCAGTCCCTCTCCAGCTCTCCTGGAACCCCTGGCAGAGCTCTGAGGTCTCCCTGGAGCTTCTCCTCTCCAGGTGAACATTCCCAGCTCTCCCAGCCTGGCTCCAGAGGGTCTCCAGCCCTGGAGCAGCTCCATGGCCTCCTCTGGACTCTCTCCAGCAGCTCCACATCCTCCTGCTGCTGGACCAGAGCCAGAGGCAGCTCTGCAGGTGGGGGTTCACCTGACCAGGGCAGAATCCCCACCTTTCCCTGCTGCCCAGGCTGTGGGATCAGCCAGGACTCATGGATTTTGGGGATCCAGCCCTCAGTGCCACCCCCATGCCCAGGTGAGGAGCCAGGTGTGTCCCAGGCACATCAGCAGAGTCTGAGGTTCCCAGCAGAGATCCCAACCCATCCAAGGGCTGAGTCACTCCCTCTGCCCATCTCCAGCTGCCTCATCCCAAGCTCAGCCTGGGACTTTCCAGCCTTTGGAGCGAGAGGGATGGGGCAGCAGCTGGCAGGGCTGGTGCCACCCCACTGCAGGAGGAAAATCCTCTCCCCACTCACCATCAGCATCTTCAGATCTGCTCGTTCTGCTGGGTTTTTAATTAAGCTGAAATGAGAAGAACAAGAGAGCAAAGCCATGGTGAGGTTCCTTGTGGGAAGGTAGGGATCAGGCTGGAGAGCTCTCCAGCTTCACCCAGAGCCACTCAGGCTCCTGGCTCCTTCCCCAGGGAGAGCTGCAGGATCCATCTCTTCCAGCCTGCGGGGAAGAATTGTGCCCTGCAAATGGACAAGAGGCCCTAAAGCTTGGCAGGAATTCCCTACCATCCAATCTCTGGCTCATGGGAGCTCTGGCAGCACCTTCAGGTGTCCCTGTGCCCACGGGGTGACTCAGCCCCAGGATCTGCTCCACCCTCCCTCGCCAGGCTCACATTTAGCAGGAGCAGGGATCCTGCTCAGCAGCCCCACAAATGAACTGTGATTATTCCAACCCTTCCCAGGGCAGGAGCTCCCAGCACCACGTGGGATCAGGCAGAACACAGAGGGTGGAGCTGCAGAGCTGTCAGGGAACACGTCCAGCCTCCACCTTCGGCCAGGAGATGAAAGCCTTACCATTTATTTACAAACTCCTGGAAATCTTGTGTGAAGACTCCGCTTGGCAGCTTGGGAGGAGGCTGTGGAGAGAAGGGGTTCCTGCATCACTGCTGTGCCACTGTGCCAAAAACCCGTCACCAGTGCCATCCAGGGGTGGCACTGGACGAGCTTTAAGGTCCTTCCAACCCAAACCACTCTGGGATTCCATGACTAACAAACATTCCAGATCCCACCCTGACTCAGCAGAGCAGACACATCCCTGTGGAAGCTCCGGGAATCCCGGCAGAGCCTTTGGAAAACAAACACCCACCTCGTTAACGATGTAATCCAGCAGTTCAAAGATGGCCATGGCAGGCCTGGTGTCCATCCCGTGGCCTGGGGGGGACACGACACAAACAGTGCTGAGAGGCTGCTCAGGGCTCAGTTTTGGGTGAAAAACACGAGTTTGGGGGAGTTCTGCTGGGAGAGGCTGAGGCAACTCCCAGGGGAATTGAGTCATGGTTAAAGAGAAATCAAATGCATTCCCAAAGTTTGGGTTTCTTTCACCAGACCTCCAGTCCAGATTTAATACCTGGGCTTGGAGTGTTTGGACAGCACCAGACCATCTGCTGTGGGTGGTTGGCAGTGCTTCCAGAGCTTTCTGCTCCCAAGGAAATGGCTCCAGCAGAGCCTCCCTGGAATCCTGGTGCTGTTTGGTGCTTCTGTGAGAGCTCCCAGCAAAGCTCTTCCCAAAAAGCTGCCTCAAGCCTGGGAGCAGCCTGCTGGCAGCACAGGCAGAGCCTGAGGAGCACAGGGGAACTGTGACAGTGTCCTTCAAAACATCTTCTCCAAGGGATCCACATTCCAGCTGTGCCCACTCTGACCCCAGCACGGGGGGCTGAGCCTTTTTGTGGCACACAGGAGGGTCTAAGGAGCTCGTGGGCTTTCCAACAGATCCCAAATCCACCTCCCCACATTCCCACCTGCATCCCACAAACCTGCGGCGGGGTGAGTTCTGCCGTGGCTCCATCCTGGGAGTGCCTTCCTTCCCTACAGCCACTCCCACCACAACCTCCTCGGGAGGAGGAGCAGCAGCTCTCCCAGCCACACCAGCCAGACCCCAACCCCGTTTCTCCCCCATGGAAGTGTTGTTGCCAATCAAACGACAGCCCCTACCACTGACGGGGCGTCCTGGGGGCCTGGCCCGCGGCGAGATGCTGGGGGACTCTCCCTCTGCCCCGTCCACCACAGGACGGCCAAAAATTGCTTCCAGTTCCTTGGAGTCTGGCGGGGGGATTGGGTACCTTCCGATCGACAGCTCCACTAGGGACAGCCCCATGCTCCAGATGTCCGACTGCACCGAGTAGTGCGTGCCCTGCAGGCGCTCGGGCTGCGGGGAGAGCACAGGGAACGGGGTGGTGGGACAGGGAACGGGGTGATGGCAGCCAGGGGACAGGGAACGGGGGTGATGGGACAGGGAATGGGGTGATGGCAGCCAGGGGACAGGGAACGGGGTGATGGCAGCCAGGGGACAGGGAACGGGGTGATGGGACAAGGAATGGGGTGATGGCAGCCAGGGGACAGGGAACGGGGGTGATGGCAGCCAGGGGACAGGGAACGGGGGTGATGGGACAGGGAACGGGGTGATGGCAGCCAGGGGACAGGGTGATGGCAGCCAGGGGACAGGGAACGGGGTGATGGCATCCAGGGGACAGGGAAAGGGGTGATGGGACAGGGAACGGGGTGATGGGACAGGGAACGGGGTGATGGCAGCCAGGGGACAGGGAACAGGGGTGATGGCACCCAGGGGACAGGGAATGTGGGGTGATGGCATCCAGGGGACAGGGAATGTGGGGTGATGGCAGCCAGGGGACAGGGAACAGGGTGATGGCACCCAGGGGACAGGGAATGTGGGGTGATGGCATCCAGGGGACAGAGAATGTGGGTGATGGCATCCAGGGGACAGGGAACGGGGTGATGGCAGCCAGGGGACAGGGAATGTGGGATAACAGGGCTCTGGGGAGATGTCCACTGACATGGGATATTGACCCCCAGAGCACAGAGAATGTCCATTGATATGGGATAATGGCACCCAGAACATGGGAATATCCACTGATATGGGATATTGACCCCCAGAGCACAGGGAATGTCCACTGACATGGGATATTGACCCCCAGAGCACAGGGACATGGGATGACACAGGATATTGACCCCCAAGGTCACAAATAACCTGTGCTGAAATTAAATGGATGAGACTCCAACTCCAGGGCCTGGAAAGGTACCAGGAGAGCTGCAGAGAGACTGGGGACAAGGGATAGAGGGACAGGACACAGGGAATGGCTTCCCACTGCCACAGGGCAGGGTTGGATGGGATTTGGGAAGGAATTCCTGGCTGGGATGGAATTCCCAGAGAAGCTGTGGCAGCCCCTGGATCCCTGGAGGTGTCCAAGGCCAATCTAGAGCAGCCTGGGACAGTGGAAGGTGTCCCTGCCATGGCACTGGATGGGCTTTAAGGTCCCTTCCCACCCAAACCAGCCTGGAATTCTGTGATATCCCAAAGGTCTCTCCATGGCAGCTCTCCAGGGAAAGGACAGTCCCAACAGGGTCATGTGCAAAGGGGATGGAAAAGAAGGAATATGTGCAGACAAAAAGCACTTGGAGCATCTCATCCACACTCCCAACTTGCAGCCTTCACATCTACTTCTGTTTCGGAGTCTGGAACACCCAGCAGGAATTTACTTCCCTGTGTGCTGAAATCTAAGGAACTCAACTTATTCATAGAAATATATTTTTCCTGCTCATTCCTGTTAACATCCAAGAGGAATCGGAGGAGCAGAAAATCCACTTGAGGTTATGACCATTAAAAGAAAAAAATTAAAAATAAATCAACCCATGCAAGTCATCCCCACTGGCAGCTTTGAGGCAGCTTGGAGCCAATGCCTGGGAGCAGAGGGGACAGGATTTTTAAATAGCCCCTGTCTAACTATAACTGCACTTGAATAATCATTCCCAAAATACAGGAGCAGCTCAGACCTCAGGATCCTTCCCTGGGAGGGTGGGGTTGGCCTGGCACAGGTTATCCCAGAGAAGCTCTGGCTGCTCCTGGATCCCTGAAATGTCCAAGGCCACGCTGGACAGGGCTTGGAGCACCCTGGGATAGTGGAAGGTGTCCCCAGTGACCCAAAAAACCCCATGTGAAAGGCACTTACAGACATGTAGGACCGAGTTCCCACAAAGGAGTTGGCCATGGAGTCAATGAGCTGCCCGCTGACCCCGAAATCACAGAGCTTAATCTCCCCTCGGGAATTCACCAGGATGTTGGAGGGTTTCACATCTGGGAACAGCGAGAGAGGGCACTGTGAAGGTGGCTCTGGGTGACAGCAGGGATCTTTAGGCTGGGGTTTTTTAGGTCCTTGCTCTCACCTCTGTGCATGATTTGGTGCTTCTCCCGCAGGTAGGCCAAGCCCCGCAGAACCTGGGAGGAATCCAAAGGCTGGATGAGAGCAGAGCTGGGAAGGGAAGAGCTTTTCCCTCAGCAGGACACAGGCAGCTGCCCTGTGTTGTCCATGGCCCTCAGGGTTTGTCATTTATCCCCAGTTCCATCACAGATTTTGGGTGAACCACCCAAGAAGGCACCTTATCGAGGTGAAGCCAACACTGTCCAGAGGGGTTGGAAGTGGGAAAATGAGTTGGGAATATTTCCCCTCCCCTCTGGCCACTGCAGCCCCATGACTGGGAAACACAGAAAGCTTCTCAAGGCATCCCAAGCATTATTCCCAATCCCTGCCCAGAAAATCCCCCAGAAGCCTGAGCAGCCTAGTAACTCACCGCTATACTGACTTTGCCCAGGATTTCCTCAGGAATTCTTTTGGCTTCTTTCAGCACCTGATCCAAAGAGCCACCATCCTAAAATAAAGAAGATGGGGATGACCAACACAGCCATTCCCAGCAGGAGAACAGAGCAGCTGGATGTGCAGAGGAGCAAGAGGTGCCAGAGCAGTACAGAGCATCCCTCAGCATGGAGCACACTCCCTTTACAGCCAAAAAAGAGAGATCTGGTGATCTGAGCTCATGTTTGTCACTGAAAATTGGTTTTTTACCAGCTCTGCTTCTTGCTGTTAGTTCTTTGCTTCCTTCTGTCAGTGGAAATGTCAAGATGGGGCTGATTTGGAGGAGAAATAACATCATTCTCCACCAGAAACAACAGAATATGTTCACTGAGTATCTCAGCAGGCTCTGGAGACCAAGGGGGTGGCAACGCTTCCGTTTGGCCAAGCCCCAAACCTCTGCTTCCTCTTCCCAAAAGTCACAGTCTCCCTCACTCCGACGCCTGAGCAGGAATGTGTGGCTCCAACCAGGAGCAGAGTGGCCACAGCGAGGAGCTGCCAGTGTCCCAAGCCACCGAGGTGGCAGGGAGAGGGAATTTGGGAGCATCCAGAGGAGGGGCAGGGACTCACCATGTGCTCCATGCAGATGGAGATCTCCCCGTCGCTGTAGAAGGCGCCGTAAAACCCCACAATGTAGGGGGAATTGCACTCGTGCAGCACCTGCAGCTCACGGATGATCTGGTTCCTGATGGCTGGCTTGATCTCCAAATGGATCAGCTGCCAAGAGAGAAAACAGTCAAGGTGTGACTCCTGGAAAAGTAAAGAATTGATGGGGAGCCAGTGAGCAAGCCCTGAGTGCTGGGAGGAAATGAGATCCTCAAGGTAGGCTCTGCTTTGCAGCAGAATTTTTCCCATTTGCAGAGTAATATTTAGGATAAAGTGACAGGATAAGGGGGAATGACTTCCCACTGCCAGAGGGCAGGGACAGATGGGATATTGGGAATAAACTCTTCCCTGTGAGGGTGCTCAGGCCCTGGCACAGAGTGCCCAGAGAAGCTGTGCTGTCCCTGCATCCCTGGAAGTGTCCAAGGCCAGGTTGGACAGGGCTTGGAGCAGCCTGGGACGGTGGAAGGTGTCCCTGCCCATGACACGAGTGGGATGGATGGGATTTAAGGTCCTTCCAACCCAAACCAGTCTGGGATTCCATGCTAAAGGCAGAGGGAGAGCTCTGTGCTGCCTCAGCCACGGAAGGCGCCGGGATTGCACCGGACAGGGGCGGAAAGACGAGTCAGAAGTTTGATCTGAGCAGCTCTGACTCAGCAGACAGCAACATTTTCACAAGCTCTGGAGGTGTTGTAAGAAGGTGCTCCGAGATCAAGGAAACCACAGAAGAGAAAAAGCCCCTGTGAAAGTTCTGCACAAGAACAAGCAGCTGCTTTTGGGGCTTTTGGGGCTCCACGTGGAGGCAGAGCAGAGTGGGGAGTGAAACACTCTGGGCTGGTGGAAAATGTCCCTGCCCATGGAACTGGATGAGCTTTAAGGTCCCTTCCAACCCAAACCCTTCCACGATCCCAGCAGCAGGAGGGAGGAGAGACTCTTGCCAAGCATGGCCTCTTCCACCAGGCAGATGAAGCATCTCCTGATTTTCTACTCCATGGCACCACAGTAGATGCTCCAAATAAAACCAAGTCTAAGAGGAACCTCTGTCCCTGCTTGGAATGACCTTGGGATGTGTTAATGGGGCTGAGGGGTGAGGAATGTGTGTGCCAAACCCATCCTTCCCACTACCAGTTCCAGCCCTCCTTATCCACGACCCACAATCCTCAGGAGATTCTTTTCCAGTCATTTTGTCCATCAGAACTTGGGAAAAAAACAACCTCCTGTTTTCCAAACCCCAGGGATCTGTCACTGGGAGTGCAGCCTCTCCTGAAGAAGGACTGAGAGACAGCTCCATGTAAAGCCCATCTGGGGGCAGCCAGGACCATGATCCCAACCCAGGTGAGGTGGTGAAGGTGCAAATGCAGAGAGAATCCAACCAAACCCAGCCCTGCCAGAGCCAGGGAGAGTTCCAGGCATTCCCCAGCATTCCCAAGCCCTCGTTACCTTCCGTGCCATAATGAGCCCTGAGGGTTTGTGCTGCACTTTGGTGACCACCCCGCCATTGCCAGCCCCCAGCTCTGAGATCCTCTCGAAGTCATCGTCCTTCAGCTCCCCAACTTTGGCTTTCTGGGTCAGGAAGGCTTCCAGGCGCTTCTTCTGCTGCTCATCTAGCTCCAGCTCCTCTAGCTTCTTCTGCAGGTCCACGAGGTTGGCCCTGGAGAGGGGAGGAGGAGATGGGAGGATGGTTAGCACCAGGGAAAGGACGGTTTAGTTTTCAGGGAAGTGGAGGGAAATGATTGAAAAGCATCCCTTGATAACTCCTGAGCCCCTGACAATGGGATCACCTGGACAGGGAGAAGTCCCTGCCCAACACACACAGCCCCTCTGGAGAGGAGCTCTGAAGCAGTCAGGTTTTTTGGGAGAGCCAAGGAGCAGAGAAAATCCTTCAGCCCTTAAAGAGCCATCACCAGCAGCCGCTCCCTCTCCCGGGAAGCCAAGCTTGGCTTTGGCTGTGAAACATGAGAAGGGCTTTCCGTGGGGTCCAGCAGCTCCTTTGCACCCCCCACCCCAAATCCTGAGCACAAAGGGGGGTCTGTGCTCCCCCAGCACCTGCTGCTGAGCTCCCACCGCCTGTGCCAGCTCCAGCTGCTCTGTCCCAGCTGCTGCTGCCCTCTTGTCCCCCTTCACCCACACCCAGGGGGACACGGCAGGAGGGTCTCACCCTATCCCTTCCACCCAGACCCCCCACGCCCTCCTCCACCTTTCACCCCACATCTGCTGAGCCCCCATTGCTGCCCCAAGTGCCCCCCACACCCCAGGTCCCCATTCCAGCTCCAACCTGCCTCTCCAGACCTGTTTCCCTCCCACTCCAGGCCGGTTTCCCTGCACCCCCCAGGCCTCAGCTGTCCCCTGCAAACCTGGGAGCCAAAGCAGCTTCCCCCAGCTCGCCCCTTCCAACTCTCAACCTTCCCCCTTCGTTTCTGGCTGCCTGACCCCTTAGCTGCCCCACACACCCCACACTGAGCCCATCCAGCCCCCCGGCCCGTCCCGATTCCCCCTCACACCTTCCCAGGCCTTCCCAAACCCGTCCCGGTTCCTCCAGGCCTCCCCAGGCCCTCCCCACACCCCGTGCCCGCCGTGTCCCGACCCCCCGGCCCGGTGCCCGCTCTGTCCCGGCCTCCCCGCTCTGCCCAGGCCCGCTGTCCCCGAGGCCCGGTGTCCCCCCCAGGCCCCGCGTCCCCCCCAGGCCCAGCCCCGCTGCCGGGGCGGTCCCGGCCGGGCCTGACTCACTCTGCGGAGCCGTCGGGGCTGGGCCCCTCGGCGGCGCTGGGGGCGATGTTGAGGGCGGGCAGCACCGGCTTCCTCTTGGCCGGCATGGCCGGGCCGGGCCGCGCCTGCGGGGCCGGGGGGGCGCGGCCGGGCGCGGGGGCGCGCGGGGGCGGGGCCGGGGCGGGGCCATGGGCGGGGCCGAGCTCAGGCCGATCGGGGCGGGGCCGCGGGCCGGACGGGCCCATTGGGCGGGGCAGAGCCCGGGGCGGGGCTGAGGGGCGGAGCCACGGCCGGGCCTGTGGAGGCGGGACCGGTAGCGCCGAGGGGCGGGGCAGAGGCCCGGGGGCGTGGCCTGGTGTCGGCGAGAGGGCGTGGCCGGGGGAAGGCGGGGTTTGAGCGCGCCGGGCAGAGCTCTCGGAGACTCTCGAGTCTCGCGAGATCTCGCTGAGGGGGCAGAAGCGGTAGTGGCAATGGCGGCGGTGCAGCTTGAGGGGCGCCGAGGGGCACTCGCCTTGTGGAGCGAACGTTCATTAAATAATCACTAATTAGTGTCCCAGCAACGAGCAGCAGCCCCTCAGCCCCTTCCCGCTCTGCGCATCCCGCTCCGTGCCCGGTGCCAGGCCGCGGAGCCTCGAGGCTCCTGACGAGGGCCCTGAGGATGGCGGCACCGGGCGGGCGCCCTTTGCCCGGGCCCGGCGGGGCCATAAAGCAGGGAGCAGCTGTCGTCTGCTCGGTCAGAGGCCGTGGGGCGGCCGATAAGGGGCCGTGGCCTTGTCCCCGCGCCACGCCTGGGGCACACGGAGCCTTAGTCAGCTGTGTCCCGCCCTGTGCCCGGGATGCGGGGATCTCGAGGAAATGGGGATCTGTGGGGTGGGATTCATTGAGGGGACAGCTGATGGGGTTGTGCTGATGCCCCTCGTTGCAGGGGATGAGGGTTTGGCACAGCCAACCGCCTGGTGTTCAGCCCAGCCCAGCCTGAGGGACTCATGGGATGCCAGGATGGTTTGGGTTGGGATGGATCTTAAATCACATCACCCCTGCCATGGGCAGGGACATCTGCCATCATCCCAGGGTGCTTCAAACCCATCCAACCTGGCCTTGGACATGCCAGGGATCCAGGGGCAGCCACAGCTTCTCTGGGCACCCTGGGCCAGGGCCTGAGCACCCTCACAAGGAGGAATTCCTTCCCAATATCCCATCTATCCCTGCCCTGTGGCAGTGGGAAGCCATTCCCTGTGTCCTGTCCCTCCATGCCTTGTCAATGGTCTCTCTCCAAGGAGAGTCACAGGGAGATGAGGGCACCAAGTTTTTTTTGATAAGCCATAAATGGTAGAGTCCAAGCCAATGTCCCCAGATATTGCCCTCAGCACCCATCAGATGTGATTAATGCCGAGACGTCTGAAAAAAGGGAAACTGTCCCCGAAAGTGGGTGAAGGTTCATGGACAATTTTAGCACCTGGACTTCGCCCGGCAGCCCCAGCCCCTCCTGCCCTGCTTGGCAGAGGAGCACAAAAACATTTGGCTAATGAGTTACGGGTCCAGCCCCGGGGCGGCCCTGCCATCACAGCCCGACGGCCCCAATCAGGGCTGGGACATTTTGCAACCCAGGACATTTTTTTTGTGCGGTTGGAGTTTAAACTTTGCCACTCGGGTGAAGGAATCACAGAGGAGGAGGAAGAGGAGGAGGGTGAAGGCCGGGTTTGTTGTCCACCCCGCTCCGCTGTGCTCAGAGAGGGTTGAGAGGACAATCCATGGCATCTCACACAGGTATGTCCTGGCTGCCATCGCTTGACAAGATCCCATGGGACCATCAGGATTCACTGGGATGATTGAGGGTGAAGGACAGGATGCAACAAAGCCCTGTGTCCACATTGGCCAGACAAATGTCACAGTAATGACAACTGTCTTCAACTGGCTTGGAGGGCATTTGAGTCAGTGGTTGATTGGCTGGGTGGTTGGGTGGTGAGTTGGGTGGTCAGTCAGTCAGAGAGTTGACTGGTGAGTCCATTGGCCAGTGGGTCAGTTGACTGGTCACCTGGCCAACAGGTTGGCTATTTGGTCTTTCTCTTGATCAGTTCATGGATTGACTTGTCAGCCAATTGGTCAGTAGGTCAGCTGGTTGGGTAGTTATGGTGTCAGTTGGCTGATTGGCCACTTGGGCAAGTAGTCAATTGGCCCAGTGTCTCTCTCTGAGGCCAGGGTCTCAAACAGTGCCTGGGGTGGCAGTGAGGGACTGAGTCCTTCCCCTGGGGCCATGTCCCCTCCTTGGGGCTGAGTCCCCTCCCCTCCACTTGTCACCCAAAATGATTAACCAGCTCTTCCAGCACGGTCACCTCCAGGAGGGAACCCCAGGCTGGGCTGTTCTGAGTGGAAAACTAGAGGATTTGGGAGTTCCAGTTGCTGTAAGGAGGCTGAGGGGAGGCACTGCCATACCTGTCCCACACCTGTAGGGCTTTTCCAGGTGTATCCCAATAGGCTCCCGCTCCTCCCAGCTGCCCCACAATTTGGGGTGTCCCTGGGGCTGTGCAGCTCGTGTGGGGGGTGGCTGTGGGTTGTACCACGGGGCTGACACTGCCACCCCGCAGCCATGGCCTCCAGCACGGACAGCCTGGACAGCCTGGACCTGCTGGATCTCCTCTTTGACCGCCAGGATGGGATCCTGCGTGGGGTGGAGCTGGGAACGCCGCTGGCAGCCTGGCCCCAGGACAGGGTGAGCCCCGGGGTGGGGACCCTGCCCAGCTCACCCCACTGGGGTCACAGCCCGTGGGCACCCCGGGGATGGCTGCTCCGTGGTGACGGGCACTTTGTCCCCACAGCATGCCCAGGACAGTGAGGGCTTCCTGAGCTCCATCCTGACCTCCGGGGACTCAGTGTCAGACTCGCCCAGCTGGTCCCCAGCCACCAGTGACAGCGGGGTGTCCGAGGACCCTCCCTCTGACCAGCATGACAGCCCCCCCCGGAGCTGTGACAGGGGTCCCCGGGAGATCCTGTACCCCCAGACCAACCCCTGCCGGCCTCAGCCTCCCCCAGCAGGGTCGGGGGTCCTGCAGCCTGAGGTCTCCATCGACCTGGGTGAGCCACACTGGGAAAGGAGCAGGCTGGGGGCACTGGGGAAACTGAGGGGGGCTGGGGGGATGGGGGAGTTTGGGATTGTGAGGAAATTGGGGGAGCTGGGGGAAACTGAGGAGAACTGGGAGGTCTGGTGGGCTAGGGAGGGGATGGGCAGAGTGTGGAGAGCTTGGAAACTGGGGTGAACTGGGCAGACTGGTGTTGGTGGGGCTGGGCAGGACCAGAGGGTCGGTTTGGGGGACAGAGTTGGGCTCACTGGACTGGGCAGCAAACCACCCTGGCCCTGGGGCCATGGCAGGGGGAGAGTCCTTCAGTGGGGACACTGGGGACAGAGGGGACACAACAGTGCTGACAGCCCCACTTTATCCTCACCCAGAGATGTGGCACCCCGGGTTCTTCCTGGAGGAGAGCCAGGACCTGCCCGTGGTCCCCCCACCTGCATCCTGTGCCCTCACTGTCAAGGACCTGCTGCTCTCGGGCAGCTCTGACAATGTGAGTCCCTGTCCCTGTGTCCCCAATACTCCCTATGCCCAGCCTTGTCCCTTCCTGGACCCTGATCATCCCCCATTCCCATCCCTATCCCTCCCCATCCCCACACTTGTCCCCTTTCCCTGCCTGGTCCTTGTCTATGATCCCTGTCCCTTTGTCTATGATCCCTGTCCCTTTGTCTATGATCCCTGTCCCTTCCTGGCCCACGGCACCTTCACCATGGTCCCACCCATGGTCCCTGGGGCCGGGGGGGTGACCCCAGGGATGTCACCATTCCATGTTCCCACAGCAGCCACAGGCTCCTGGCTCCCTGCTCCGGCCAGGCCAGGGCCACTTCCAGGAGCTGGTGCTGACGGAGGACGAGAAGAAGCTGCTGGCAAAGGAGGGGGTGACCCTGCCCACGCAGCTGCCCCTCACCAAGGTGGGTGGCAGGACACCTGGGGAAGGTGTGGGTTGGGGGTTCCCAGCCCTGCTGGCCCTGAGCCCTGCCCTGTATCCCCCAGTATGAGGAGCGGGTGCTGAAGAAGATCCGGCGGAAGATCCGGAACAAGCAGTCGGCTCAGGAGAGCCGCAAGAAGAAGAAGGAATATATTGATGGGCTGGAGAGCAGGTACAGACCCCTCACTCTGGGCATGGTGACACACCGACCCCTAGGGTGGCACTCTGGGCACTCTGCTCCTTGCCAGCCCCCCCAGCTGTCTGCCTGACATCCCACTGTGTCCCCCAGGATGTCAGCGTGCACAGCTCAGAACCAGGAGCTGCAGAGGAAAGTCCTGCACCTGGAGAAGCAGAACTCGTAGGTGTTACCAGGCTGGGATGGGGACCAGGGCTGGGAAGTGTTGGGATTGGGGCTCATGGGCTCTCCCTGTTCCCAGATCCCTCCTGGAGCAGCTGAAGAAGCTCCAGGCGATGGTGGTACAGTCGAGCAACAAGGCAGCACAGACAGGAACCTGCCTGGCGGTGCGTGGGGCCTGCAGAGCCTGGGAGCCACGGAGATGGGCTGGAGGGGGGCAGGGAGGGAGGGACAAATGCACTCCTGGCTCTGCCACCAGCCCCCTCCCTGGGAGCTGTGTCCCAGCTCCTGGTCCCTCCCCACCGCTGTGCTCAGTGATGTCCCCTCTGTTGCCAGGTGCTGCTGCTCTCCTTCACCCTCATCGTCTTTCCCTCCATCAGCCCCTTTGCCCGCAGCAAGGCTGAGACAGATGGCGACTTCAGGCCCGTGCGAGGTGAGGGCTGAGCTGGGGTTGTGCTGGGCAGTGCCAGGGCTATGCTGGGCTGTGCTGAGCTGTGCTGGGCAGTCCCAGGGCTATGCTGAGCTGTGCTTGGCAGTGCCAGGGCTATGCTTGGCTGTGCTGGGCAGTGCTGGAGCAGTGCTGGGCTGTGCTGAGCTGTGCTGGGCTGTGCTGAGCTATGCTGGGCTGTGATGGGGCAGTGCCAGGGCTGTGCTTGGCAGTGCCAGGGCTATGCTTGGCTGTGCTGGGCAGTGCTGGAGCAGTGCTGGGCTGTGCTGGGCTGTGCTGAGCTATGCTGGGCTGTGATGGGGCAGTGCTGAGCTGAGCCAGAGCTGTGACAAACCCTCAGGACCCTGGCCCAAGCCCTGACCCTCGGTGGTGCTCAGTTTTCTCCAGGTCCCTGCACAATGCAGCTGCCTCCCGCGTGGTTCACACCCAGCCCCAGGCCGGGGAGGAGAAGCCCCCGGAGCCGCTGTGGTCGGAGCCCCTGGAGGACACCCCTGAGACCCTGCACGAGGCTTTCAGTGGCACATTCCCGACACACCCCGACAAAGTGTCCCTCCAGAATGACACACAGGCCCCCGAGGGGCTGAGCCAGGAGGATGGGGACCACAGCGATGCTGTGCCAGGGGATGACACCGTGCCACACCCGGGGCTGGCATCCCTGGCGTGGTCTGAGCCCGGGCACCGCCGGCCCGCGGTGCTGGAGCCGGTGGAGGAGCTTTAGGCAGCACCAGGGACCACGGGGGTGCAATGGGGTGACAGCACCTCATCCCCTACAGGACGAGCCCTCAGGGTGACCCCTCCAGGATCTGCCTCCAGATGCTGGACCTGCTTGGCTTTGCTTGGATCTGTGAACTGGGAAGAGGAGACTGGTTCCCACTGGCCTTACTGGGAGGGAGGGGGCTGCTCCTGCCCCCCTGGCACAGTGGGAGTTGTGGAAGGGACATGGGGTCACTTAGGATGGGACTGAGGAAGCAGGAGGGGCCCTGAGCTGGTTGGCTGCTGATGGATCAACTGGTTGGTTTTGTTCTTGGTTTTGTTTTGCTTCTTGGTTTTGTAATTTTATTTTCATCTCTAAATAGAAGGTATTTTGGAAAAAATCCACCTGCTGTAGTTTAAGAGGGGTTGATCCACAAGGTTTCCAGGAGCCAGGGGTACCTCAAACCCAGTTGCCATGAGGGCCCAGGAGAGGGGGGACACATGGCCATGCCCAACCTGCAGCTGGCATGGACCAGCAGCAGCACAGCCAGGGCACACTCCCACAGCTCCTAGCCCTGAGTCCAACTGGGATCCAGCCAGCACCAGTCCCCTTCCATGACCAAGTGACATGGAATTACAGAATCATGGAATCGTTTGGGTTGGAAGTGACCTTAAAACCCATCCAGTCCCATCCCTGCCATGGGCAGGGACACCTCCCACTGTCCCAGGTTGCTCCAAGCCCTGTCCAACCTGGCCCTGGACACTTCCAGGGATGGGGTAGCCACAGCTTCTCTGGGAATTCCATTCCAGGGCCTCACCACCCTCACACCAAGGAATTTCCCTCTGCAAGGCCTTCTCAGGCCCGTGGGTGCAGCTGCTCCGTGAGCCACAATTCAAGTATGTTTAATACTGACATAAAAAAAGGGACAATATTTAAGGGTATAAAAAAAAGTCGGTAGGAAAAGCGGCCCAGGCGAGACAGGGACAGTCCAGGTCAGGTGAGGAGAGGCTCCACCTTCATCTTCTTCACCGGTGTTGGCCCTGTGTCTGGGCTGGGACACTCCTGCTTGAGCGCCAGCAGCGCGTTCCCGGTGGGACACGGCGTTCCTGTGCCGTTGTGTTGGGACAGTGGCTCCTCCTTCAGCCGCCCCTGCAGCTGCTCGGCCTTGGCCAGCTCGGCGCTCTCCACCACCACCGGCCCTGTCCACTCAGGCACCTCCAGCCCCAGGTGCTTCATCAGCTTGGTCATCACGTCATCGACGTAGCCGTGGATGCGCAGGTCGGCCTGGCGGTCCTGGACAGCAGGGACATGGCTCAGGGGACAAACAGCCCCTCCCAGGGACAGGGACATGTTCCCAGAGCGTCATTCCTGCTGGGACGTGAGCTGACCCCGGGGCTCTGCTGGGGTGTGGGCTGGAGCCACGCCTGGGCATGGGGACATGGGCACAGAGCCAGGGACTGCGCATGACAGGGACAAGGGACCTCCAGTGACATCCCCGGAACCCTCAGTTCTGAGTATTAAAGACTTTGGACAATTGGGGCACCAACATCTCAGCAGGAACTGAGCAGGAACTGAGCAGGAACTGGACGTTAAGGTCCCTTCCAACCCAACCCATTCCATGACTCTAGTATTTACCTGCAATCCTTACATGTTTAGCAGGAGTTACAGGTTTAAACCCTCCAACCCAGGACTCCCAGCCTGTTTGTCTGCTAAGAGAGGCCACCAGGGAGGGGACAACGTGCAGGGACAAACTTGGGATGGGCTTGGCACAGGGGACAGGAGGGGAAAGGAGCAGAGCAGAGCTGTAGGATGCTCACTCACGTGTTTGGTTGCTTGGAGGTTGACAATGACCAACTTCCCTCCTCTCTTCTTGGTGATCAGGGGGAGGTTCCCACTGGGTTTGATCTGCAGAGAGGTCCCCAGGGTGACAGAGAGATCGGCTTTTCTGCAGGGAGGAGCAGAAAATCCAGAATTGGGATGATTTGGGTGGGAGGGGAACTTAAATCCCATCTTGTTCCACCTGAGTCCTGGGCAGGATCAGTACCTGCAGGCTTCATCTGCCAGCGTCAGGTCACGGTCGGGCAGGGAATCTTCCCAATCCAGAATAGTGTCTCGTAACTTCCCTCTGCAAAACACACACCATGGTTTTCCCTGGAAAAGGCAGGAGAACAGGCAGCAGAGCTGCCCTGGCAGAGGGGACAGTGACCAGAGCCTGTCCCACCCTCCCTGTCCCAGCACTGTGAAGGGACGGAGAGCACCCAGAGAGATCTTCCCCCGAGTCCGAGGGGGCTGTTGGGTCATTCCCAAATCCCACATCCCAGGAGGGATCCCTACCTGCAGGCCCGCAGCCCCCGGGCCTTGGTGACACTGCAGAGGCGACCTGTGGGCTTGAGCCCCATGCTGCCCACAACAGCATCCCTCACGTACTGCCTGTGGAGACACAGATCTGCTCAGGGCCAGGCGCTCAGTGAGGGGCTGGGATGCCCCCCAGACATGGCATGGAAATCCCAGCCAAGCCCCCATCCCGGGATGGAAATCCCAGCCAAGCCCCACCCAGGCTCAGGGCTCACGTACTTCCCGCATTTCACACACTCTTCCACAAACATGTTCCCGTGCAGCTCAGCCAGCTTGTCCCTGTGGGAGAGAGGCACAGGTGAACTGGGCAAGGGTGGGGAGCTCTGGGGGGACCCTCCCTCCTCCCCAGGAACCTCAAGGGCTTCCCTGCATTCCAGCTCTGCCAGGTGATGGGTTCATCTCCATGTGGCCACTGCAGGGACTGAGGGAGGGACAGCAAGTCCTGGTCTTTTAATTTTAATGCTTCCATCTGCAGCACTGATTCCAGCTCCTGGTCCACTCACACCTCTGCTCCTGGGAGCACGCAGATCCTTGCTTTTCCAGCACCCAACATTCCTGTCTGCCCCTGCACTGTTCCAGCCCTCTGACACCTGTTTTTCCTAAAATTCCCCTCGGGCTCCAAGCAGAAGCCAGAGGAAAACACAGCCGTGCTCTCCCTGTTTTCCTCAGAGCCCCACGCTGACTGGGAACCTCCTCCAGGCTGGATGAGACAGGACTGACTTGATTTCCCCCAGTTTGGCCCCACTTCAGTGGTTCTTACTCAAGCCCAGGCTTCATTTGGGAGGCAGAGCTGGGCTGAACTGGAACAGGAGCCAGTGGCTCCAGGCTGTGGGAGCACCATGGAATTCTGTCATCATTCCCTATCCCTTTTCCCATGGTTGTTTAGTTTAAACAAACATGAGGCTGGGAGCAGGACCCAGGACTTGGGGCTCGTAATCTCAGCAAATGCCCTCTGGAGCAGCTCTGGCTGAAGGTGTTTGTCAGATGTATCTTCTGCAAAGATACATTGATGCTCCTGGTGGCACTGAGAGCCACAACCAGCAGGACCTGGATGGGGACAGGTGTTGGACAGGGCTTGGAACAACTTGGATAGTGGGAGGTATCCCATGGCAGTGGGAATGAGACGGGCTTTAAGGTCCCTCCCAGTCCAAAGCATTGTGGGATTCCATGATTCCATGACCTGTTTTTCCTGCACACAAACAGCACCTGGAAGCACTTCTAGAGAGCAACAACTGAGGCTGATTTCATTCCATGGATTAGAACCACAACCTCTCTCCTCCAAATTCCAGCTGGTTTATCCCCTTCTAGCTTCCACTCCCCATATCAGACAGGGCAGAGATTCCTTGGGAGTCAAACCTCCCCGTGCAGGGCTGGGAAAGTACCGTGGGAATCCTGACCGCACGTGAAGGCCATCCACGTTCTGGCTGACCAGGAATTTCAGGATTCCCACTCTCTGCAGCCCCAGCAGCGCCATGTGAGTCTTGGAGGGCCTGGCGTTCTCAAAGGTGGTGTCGAATTTTGGAGAGAGCCCTTTCTCTTCCATAGTCCAGACACCATTGGGGCCCCTGCAGCCGTGGGAAAGAACAGGAAGGGAGAGCTCAGGCAACACCAGCCCATCCAGAGGAGCAAAGCTCATGGATCAGCAGGATTTTGGGGGTTGATGCAAACACAGCACACGTGGGGCTTCTGTGGGAACAGCTGAAGGTCAGACAGATGTGCAAGAGGGAAAAAGGGTGTTTGCAGCTGGATCCAGGATGGACAGGAGGGATGGGGCAGGTCTGGGGTAAACCAGAGCTTTCCAAGAGTTTTCCAAGATGGAAGATGGACTCAGTGCCACCCTCCCAGCCCTTGGCCTTACCTGAAGTCAGGGATCCCCGAGGCCGTGCTGATCCCTGCTCCTGTGTGAAACACCACATTGGAGGAGCTCCGGATCAGGTCTGCCAGCTCCTGCACCTTCCGCTCCAGCTCCTCCGGGGGGTCGAAAATCTGGGAAAAGACACAAAACAAGCATGGGATAAAGAACCCTTCCTGTGAGGGTGGTGAGACCCTGGCACAGGGTGCCCAGAGAAGCTGGGGCTGCCCCTGGATCCCTGGAAATGTCCAAGGCCAGGCTGGACAGGGTTTGGAGCAGCCTGGGACAGCGGGAGGTGTTCCTGCCCATGGCAGGGAGTGGAATGGGATAATCCTTCAGGTGCCTTCAACACAAACCATTCTGGGATTCTGTGATTCCAGAGCCCAGTAACCCCAGTAACAATTCTTCCTTATACATGAAGGATTTTGTATTCCTTAACGACAGAAACATTTAATGGGAGAGACTCCGTGTTGTCTGGAGTGTCTCCGTGCAGGACAGGGCTGGGAACACCCAACAATGACAAGGATTTTGTTGCTCTGACAGGCAGCTGGTCCAGGCTGGGCTCCAGGAGAGCCAGAGTGACCCAGGGCCACCCCACGTGTGCTCAGCCCCAGCTGTCACCCGCAGTGCCACAAGCTCTGGGGACAGGGCAGGGCCGAGGGACGGCGAGGGACATGGGAGCCATGGAGGTGGGGACAAGAGACCCTGGTGTGGGCTTGGGATTTAATTCTTGAGATGCTTCTCCAGCCCCTGTCTCCTGTGGACAGGGACAAGGACAGGCCCCTGTGTGTCCCTGTCCCCTCACCACCCCCCTGTCTTGGGACAGGCCCCTGAGTGTCCCTGTCCCTCCCCTCAAACCCTGTTTTAAGCTTCCCAAGAACTGCTGAAGCTGAGGAGGGATAAAAAGGGACTCGCAGAAAGGCCCTGAGGGATGTATGGGGGAACCATGCGATGGGGATGAGTGGGGCATGGAGAGAGCCATGGGATGGATGAGGGGACAAGGAGGGAGCCGCTGGGTGGGTCAGGGAGGCTACGGAAAGGGCCACGGAGGGCGAACATGAGCGAGCCGCGGGCTGGGACACGAGGGAGCCATGGGGTGTCTGGGGACGCCACGGGAGGGACAAGGAGGGAGCCGCGGGATGCGCTGGGGACACACAAAGGGCTCGGTCCCTCCCCGGTGCTGCGCTCCCCTCGGTGTCCCCCGGGCCGAGGCCGCCGTTGCCATGGGAACGCGCCGGGCCGCGGCGGGCGGGAGGCCCGGGAGGCCCGGGCGGGCGGGGGTTCCCGGGGCGGGCGGGGGCACCCCGGGCCGTGCCGCGCTCACCTCGGGGAGGCCGCACTTGCCCTTGTCCGAGTACGGGGACAGCCCCGCCGCGTAATTCACCGCCATCGGCGCGGCCGCAGCGCGGCCAGAAGCGCGGGGCGGGACCGGAGCTGCGGGACACTCCCCGGGGCGCCGCCGCCGCCATCTTGGAGCCGGGCAAGGCGGGCTGCCCTCACTGCGCCCTCACGGTGCCCTGACAGAGCCGTGACAGTGCCATGACAGTGCCGTGACAGTGCCGTGCCCTCACCGTGCCCTCATCCTGCCCTGACACTGCCCTCACCGTGCCCTCACTGCGCCCTGACAGTGCCATGACAGTGCCGTGCCCTCATCCTGCCCCGGCACTGCCCTCACTGTGCCCCAACACCGCCCCGCCTGCGCTGAACCGCCGCCCGGGGGAAACAGGGATGGGCAGGGGGTGACAGAGATGCCACCAAGGGCAAGGGGGGACAGAGAGAGCAAGGGGTGCTGGCACAACCGAGGGGGCCAGGGAAGGGCAGGGGTGCCCAAGAAGGAAGGACAGGGGCTGCTGGCAAGGGCAGAGGTGGCAGGGCAGAGCGGTGGATGGCAGGGAAGGACAAGGCAGGGGATGGCGGGGAGAGCAGGGGATGGTGACAAGAACAGGAGGTGCCAGGGCGGGGAGGGGGATGTCAGGTCAGGACAAGAGATGCCACCAAGGGCAGGGGATGTTCGGGATGGGCACGGAGTGCCAACCATCAGGGCACAGCCTGTCCCCTCCCCACACACCCCGAGAGGGCCGAGCAGCCCCACCTCGCTGCCCCGATGCCCCCGGGCCGTGTCCCCTTGTCCCCCTGTCCCCGGGTGCCCGCAGACCCCTCCCCAAGCCCGGCCCGGCCCCCCCGGCTGCCCGGGGCTGTAACCGCAGCCGCGGCCGTAACTCAATCCCCGGGTCCGGTTCCCCGCCCGGCGGTGCGCTGGGAGCGCCAGGACGGGCCGGGAGCAGCGACATTGGGGGGGCTGAGGTGTCCCCGGGCAGGGACAGAGCCCCGAGCGTGGCCATCCCCGAGCAGGTGCCGCAGGGCTGAGGCTGAGCCACCATGAAGAGCCTGAAGGCCAGGTTCAAGAAGGCAGATGTGAGTGCCATGCCTGGGGACATGGGGACACGGGGACCTGCCTTGGAATGTCCATGGGGACACAGGGACCTGCTCCAGGATGTCCACGGGGACACGGGAACCTGCCCTGGGACGTTCACTAGGACATGAGGACCTGGGGATTTCCCACAGGATGCCCCCAGTGTCACAGGGACCTGCCCTGGGACACGGAGTGGCCACTCACCATAGGGACAGCAGCCCCACGGAGGTTGGCACTGCCACCCTGGCCGGTGGGATTGAGCCCCCAGTATTCCCAGAGCCATCGCTGGGAGTGGGGCAGAGCAAAGGAGAGGGAAGCGCGTCCCAGGTCCCTTCCCCGTCCCCTTCCCGGGGACAAGTGCCGCTTTGCCAGCTGCCACAGCCCGTGCATCCAGCCTGTCGATGTTCCTCAATTATTCAGCAGCAGCCTGGCACGGGGCCGCAGAGGGCAGAGGGGGACAGCGCTGTCCCCAGTGCATGGGGCGGACACAGCTGGGGACATGGGGACACAGCTTGAAGCCATTCACATGTAGTTTTGGGGACCACCCTGCTCAGGGTGCTCCGTGCCTCAGTTTCCCCACACTGCCCTGGACACGTCCCTGAGAGGCTCCCGCTGTCCTGCTGCCACCGGGACTCTGCCAGGGCAGCGCCTGGGGACCTCAGCATTTTGGGTTTCCCCTCCGAGGGGTGTTTGGGGATCCCTGAGATGCAGCCGGGGGGTTCTGCCCCTCTTTTGGCCCCAGGACAGGGCAGGGCAAAGCAGGAGGTCCCACATCCCCCTCCTCGGGGGCAGGATGACGGTGGCGGGAGGATGCTCAGCCCTGCTTTGGGGGTGCTTTCGAGCACGAGGTGGGACAGCTCCCCCCAGCTCCCCAGCCTGTCCTACTTTAACTGGGACCAGTCTGGGCGCTGGTCCCTGCCGGGGAGCCGTTCCGCGCTCCGTGGCGGGATGCGGGGATGCGTGGAGCGGGGGATGCTGAGGAGGGAAGGAGGGAGGGCAGGAGGGAGGGACGGGGTGGATGGAGGCGGGTCTCGCCTCCCACTGCCGCAGCCCCAGCCCCCGCCCGGCCGGCGATGTCGGAGCGCTTCGGGCTCGGGGGTGTCCGTGCTGGCCGGGGCGGGGGGCGCGGGGCGCATGGCGTCCTCCCGCCGCCTCCTGCTCAGCACCATGAAGCAGATCTGCCTTTGTGCCGCCGCCTCCTTCGCGGTACGTCCCGGGTCGCCTCTCGCATCCCCTCCCGGCTCCCCTCCGGTCGCGTCCTGCGGGCTGAGCCGTGTCCCCCCCGCCCCACCCGCATCCTCATCCCCATCCCCATCCCGGGGCTCCTGCGCGTCCTCCCCATCCTGCTTTGTCCTTGCTTGACACGGGGCTGGGGGGAGCGGGCACCACCCTCCCAGTTTGCCCAGGAGCCCCGGGAGACTGGTTTGTTCCCTGTCCTTGTCCCACCGGGCCGGAGGGGCTAGCGGGGGCACCCGGCGGGCACAGGCGGCTTTGGGACAGGTGCCAGCGGCTCCCGAAAGGTGACATCCATTTCCTGCCGCCGCGACCGCAGCCAGCGCTGCTTTGTCGTCACCGGCTGCGGGGTGAACCCAGGACTTGCAGTCCTTGCGCTGGTCCTGTCCCGCTGTGGGTCGCTCCTGTGGGACAGGGATGTCCGGGAGCACTGGGAGGGCAAATCCCCATCCAGCCGCGGTGCTGCGTTTGGGGACAGCGCTGCGCCCCGTTATCCCGGGAGGCTGGAGCATCCCAGGGGATCTGCTCTCGCCGCCAGCTGTGCTCGCCCTGGTTGGATCCCTTCCTCCTCCGGGAGCAAAGCAGGGCTGGGAATGGGATCAGTGGGGAGAACGGGCAGAGCTGGGGCTCCCATGGATGCTGGCTGGGTTTAGTGTTGGGGTTTGGGGGAGCAGGGGCAAACCCGGGGGCAGCTTGGCTCCCTCCCGAATCCCAGCCTGGCACAGCTAAACTGGGCTGGGTCTGTAAATCCCCTGCTCTGTGAGCTGCAAACTGGGGGGCTGGAGGAGATCTCCATCCCGATCCCAGCTGAACTCTCTGGACCTGGGGCTGAGATCCCAGGAGAGGAGCACAGACAGGGACAGGGCTGGGTGGAGCACAGCAGGGATGGGGACAAGGACAGGCAGCCAGCCCAGCCCAGCCCAGCCTGCCCCTGGGGACAGCACTGCCACAGCTGACACTGTCACAGCCTCCTCTGGGCTCCGTTGCAGAGCCAGGACTGGACCAAGAACGATGAGAAGCTGCTGCAGGCTGTGGACTACAACGATGCCGGGAGGGTCACATCACTCCTGCTCCGCAAGGGTCTGGTGCCCACCAAGCTGGACTCGGAGGGCAAATCCGCGTGAGTGCCAAACCCTGCCCTGGGGACATGGCTGGGGACAGGGGACAGGAGTCCTACAGCCCCTGGTGTCGCTGCAGGTTCCACCTGGCTGCCACGCGGGGGAATGTGGACTGCCTGGAAGCAATGCTGGCCCACGGCGTGGATGCCATGACCAAGGACAGCTCGGGTGAGGGCATGGCCACCACGAGCCCCTGCCTAATGCCATGGGCAGCCCAGGGCCACTGCTGGTCCCCAGATGTTGAGACTGAGAGGACAGAGGTGGTGGCCACACGCGGGGGGCTGTAAATTGTCCCCCAAGGAGCTCAGGCACTGCCTGACTGGAGCTCCAGAGGTTGTCCCCTCCCCGTTCAGCCCCGTTCCAGCAGATCCCCCTGTGTGACTGTCCCTCTCTCTGTCCCCCAAGCTGTCCCCGCTGGCACAGCCCTGCTGTCCATGCTCTGACCTGTTTGTCCCTTCCCAGGTTACACTGCCCTGCACTTGGCCTCCAAGCACGGCCACCCCCAGTGTGTCAGCAAACTGCTGCAGGTACGGCTGGAGGGAGGAGGGACAGAGGGAGGGAGGGAGGAAGGTGCTATGCCAGCGTGGTGTCCTCCCTGTCCTTGAACCCCTTCCCTCCCCAGTGCCTTGGCATGGCAGCTCCCAGCTCTGCGTGCTGCTGCCTGGCCCAGGGAGCCACAGGGGGTCTGTCCCTTGTCCTTCACCGTGCCACAGAGTCACAGTCTGTCCATCTGTCCCTTGTCCTTCACCACAGCACAGAGCCACAGGGGGTCTGTCTGTCTGTCCCCAGTCCTTCATTATGCCACAGAGCCACTTGAGCAGTCTGTCCCTCTGTCCCATCCTGCTGTAACCCAGGCTCTCTCCCCAGGCCTCCTGCCCCGTGGATGTGGCCGATGGCAGTGGCCGGACTGCACTGCACCTGGCGGGTGAGTGGGGACAGTGACAGTGCCAGCCCTGTCCTCACAAGTCCCCGTGGGGGGCAGTGCTCAGCCTCTGTCCTTGTCTGCAGCTGCCAGCGGCTGCATCTCCTGCTCTGAGATCCTCTGCGACTTCAAGGCTCCCTTGAACAGCAAGGACAAGGTGAGGTCCCTCTGCTCCTGGTCCTGCTGTGCCAGGCTGGAGCTGTCCCGAAATTCAGCACAGCTGGGAATTGGGGTGACACCGGGAGCAGGGTGTCCCGTGGGGGGATCTAAGCCTCCTCTGCTCCTCCTGCCCCCTGCCCTGCCCAGGACGGCTCCACGCCGCTGATCCTGGCTGCCAAGATGAGCCACTCGGAGCTGTGCCGATACTTGCTGCACCGCGGGGCTGCCGTCAACAGCCGGGACCTGCAGGGCAGGTGGGGCTGCACCGCCGGGCGCCGGGAGCGGCCGCACGGATCGTCCCCTCACCGCTGCTCTCCCCGTGCCCAGGACAGCCCTGATGCTGGCCTGCGAGAGCGGCAGCGTGGACACCGTGGAGGTGCTGGTCAGCGCCGGTGCTCGCGTGGCTGTGGTGGACGCCACGGGCCACGATGCTGCTCACTACGGGCTGGCCACGGGCAACGCCCTCATCCAGCACCTCCTGCAGGAAGCAGCCCAGCGCCGCTCCTGGGCCAGCGGTGAGGCTGCCGGGGCACCCCGGGGCTCCCTGTCACCATCCACGGGGGGTTGTCACCGGCAGGACAGGGCTGGGAAAGGCCGGGGGGATGTGTGACCCTTTCCCCGGTGTTTGGGGCTGCCTTTGCCTGTGCTATCCCCGGCCGAGGTGCCCCTGCACCCACCTGAGCTCTGAGCCCCTAAACCTCCCCAATTTCTCTTCCCTCCCGCTCTGCCCCACAGAGGAGGAGTCAACCGAGCAGACGTCGCAGGTGAGGGGCTGCTGCCCTTCCCTGGAGGGTCCCCTGGGTCAGGGGAGGGAGGTCACTGTGGGTGTGACGTTCCCTCTGCTCTGGGGTCTCTGCAGACGTCTTCGCCCAGCCAGTCGTCTGTCAGGGAGAAGAGCAGCACCCCGAGGAAGAGGAAGGCCCCTCTGCCTCCCCTGGGCACCCCCAGCCAGGTGAGAGGGAGGTCCCCAGGTCCTCACCTGGCCTGGTCGATGCAGAGCAGCCCCAAACCCCCTCAGGGGGCTGTGCTGGTGTTGGGGGCTCCATGCCCTGCCAGAGCTTGACTGGTGTCAGAAAGCCTCAGGCACACGGTGGGATTTTTGGGGTTTCCCATGCTGGGATTGCACTCAATGATCACTGCTCAGGATATTCTGTGATTCCCTGCAGGAGGACAGGGATGCCTATGAGGAGATCGTGCGGCTGAGGCAGGAAAGGGCTCAGTTCCTGCAGAAGATCCGGGGCCTGGAGCAGCAGGAGAAGCAGAGACGTGAGGTACTGGCTGCAGGGTCCTGGGGAGAGGCCACCGTGTCCCTGGGGAGCAGAGGGGACAGCAGGGATGGGGACAGCACTCATCCCTCCCTGTTTTCTCCCTGGGTCCTGCCAGCGGGCAGAGCTGGATGAAGGCTCCCTGCGCTCCATGGAGAAGCAGGTGAGGCCAGGGAAGAGCTTGGAGGTGACCTCAGCTCTCTGAGGGGTCCTGGTGCTGGGAATGCCATCAGGACTCTGTCAGGAGCCAAGGGGACCCTATTGCTGTGTCCTGCCCCACAGATCCGGGAGCTGGAGGAGCGGCTGGCAGCGCGGGATGGGGAGAAGGAGAAGCTGGGCAAGGAGGTGGAGGCTCTGCGGAGCCGCCTGTCCTCGCTGGAGGTGGGTGTGGGCAGGACACAGCTGGCAGTGCCCAGGGCTGGGGACAGGCGGGTCACCTCCACCCTGCACCCCCAGAACGAGAAGGAGAACACGAGCTACGACATCGAGACACTGCAGGATGAGGAGGGAGACCCGCTTGAGTTCCCAGGTAGGGTCCTGCGGACTCCCGAGGACACCCTGGGGAGGTGGCACCGGGCAGAAGGGGCACAGGTGGGCATGGCCCTGGGTCCCTGTGTCCCACAGGAGCAGAGCTGCTGCTCTCCAAGAAGACGCTGAGCCCCTCGGCCGAGGAGCTGCTGGCCACGCTCCGGGGGCAGGTGCAGTCCCTGACTGTGCAGAACAAGGAGCTGAGGGAGAAAATCCAGGCACGTCCCCCTCTGTCCATCTGTCTATCCCTCTGTCCCCCTGCTGTCCCCTGGCGCTCACGGTCTCTCGGCAGGTGCTGGAGAACTACGAGCGAGACGAGAGCAGCCCCGCTGCGCCGGGGGACATGGTGCCCGCCAGTCGGTACCAGGCGCTGCAGCGGGAGCTGGAGCGGCTGCGGGCACAGGGCAAGGAGGCTGCGGCCAAGGCCGGAGGGGATGGGCAGCGCGGGGCGTCGGAGCCCATCCCGGGGAGAACCCGTCCTGCCGAGGAGCCGGCCTGGGCCTGGGGCGAGTGCAAGGCGGCGCTGGGCGAGCTGGGGGTGCAGACATCCTCCTCCTCTCCCTCCGGCGAGCGGGAGCCGGGCGCGGAGCTGGCGGAGGCGCGGGCGGCCCTGAAGCGAGCACAGACCGAGCTGGAGGAGCGGGAGCGGCGGCTGAAGGAGCTGCAGGCCCGGCTGGAGGCTGCGGAGGCCGCGGCCTCGCCGGGAGCCTCTGCGGAGGAAGCGTCGAGAGAGAAGGAAGCGCTGCTGGAGCGCTGCGGGCGCGCCGAGGCCGAGGCGGAGGCGCTGCGGCGGGAGCTGGAGGCGAGGCCGCGGGACGCGCCGGGAGCACCGGAGCAGGCAGCGGTGGGAGCGGCGGAGCTGGCGCGGCAGCGGGAGGAGGCCGAGGCGCAGCTGGCGGAGCTCCGCGCCGCGCTGGCGCGCAGGGAGGCCGAGCTGGGCGCGCTGCGGGAGCGGCTGCGGGAGCACGAGTCGGAGGCCCAGGCGTGGCTGCGGCGGGCGCAGGCCGAGGGCTGGGTGCCCCGGGACGAGCACGCCCGCGCCACGGCCGCGCTGCAGGAGCAGGCTCGGGCACTGCGGGAGCGCCTGGCGCAGCTGGAGGCGGCGGCCGACGCCAAGGCCCGGGAGGCCGCCCGTCTGGAGGCGGAGCTGGCGGCGGCAGTGCCGCGGGCGCAGCACGAGGCGGCGGAGGCCGGGCTGCGGGCGGAGGCGGCGGCGCTGGCGCAGCGGCTGCAGGAGCTGGAGCGGCGGCACGAGAAGACGTGCGAGGAGGTGTTCCGCGTGCAGCGGCAGGCGCTGTTCATGAAGAGCGAGCGGCAGGCGGCCGAGGACAGGCTGGGCGCCGCGCAGAAGCAGCTGGAGCAGGCTCAGGACGAGGCGCGGCGGCTGCGGGAGCTCCACGGGCACGCCGAGGACGCGGCGCGGCTGGTCAGGGACAGGGACAGGAAGGTAGGGGACAGGGAATCGTGAGGGGCTGCTTGGAGGGGGAATGGTGGCCTGGGAGCTGCACACGTGGAGTCAGTGAATTTGGGTTGGAAGGCACCTTTAAAGATCATCCCATCCCCACCCCTTCAGGAACACCTTCCACTGCTCCAAGCCCTATCCAGCCTGGCCTTGGACACTGCCAGGGCTGGGGCAGCACAGCTGCTCTGGGCACCCTGTAACCGCTATGCCCCGTGCAGATCACGGAGCTCTCCAAGGAGGTTTTCAGGCTGAAGGAAGCCCTGAACGCCCTCCCCGAGTCTGGGGGTTCCCCGCAGTCGCCCCCCAACACGGCCGCACTCCAGGCCCGCATCCGGGCGCTGGAGGAGAAGCTGGAGGTTGGTACCGAGTGTCAGCTGCTGGGTTTGGGGTTCCCCCGAGCCCCCAGTCCCGTGGCCAAAGCCTCTCCCTGTGCTGCAGGAGACAGAGACGAGGCACAGCAAGGTGGTGACACTGTACCGGAGCCACTTGCTCTATGCCGTCCAGGTGAGCTGGGGACAGGGCTGGGGACAGCTGGGGACACTGGGGTGGGGGACTGGGCCACCTGCCAGCCACAGGAGGCAACCGAGGGGCCAAACCAGGTGCCAGTCCAGGGACACACACGGAGCCTTCCTGACATCGCTGCTCCAACGTCCCCAGCGCTGTCCCCTCCTCCCCAGGGCCACATGGACGAGGACGTGCAGAGGCTCCTGTGCCAGATCCTGAGGATGCAGCGGCTGCAGGAGCAGGGCAGATGAGCCCCCGCCAGCACGGGTGGCACGGGGAGGGGGGGACAGGTCTGTCACAGCACCCTCTGTGTCCCTTTGCTTGTCCGGGCAGTCCCTGGCACCCACCGCACCCCCAGCACAGCAGCAATAAAGTTATTTATAGTCACACCAGCGGGGTGGCTCCTCTCTGGGGACACCAGGGTGGGCACGGGGGGCGCTGGGGACCTGAAGACAGCAGGGGATCGGTGCCACCATCTGCAGCCCTGCCGTCCCTAAAGGGGAGGGGCGACATGGGGAAGGTTGGAACCCTGTGGGCAGGGCTGGAATCCCGTTCCCATGGGCCGGGGTGTGGGGATCCCGGTGGAAGCACGCTGGGAAGCAGCTCGGTCCCCACGGGAATGACACTTCCTGCGAGGAAATGGGCTGGGGAGCGCCGGGATCCGGCGGGGACAGTGCGGTCCCAGATGGCCCTGCTGTGGTGAGCATTTGGGGGCACTGGGGGGTTGGAGGTCTGGGGTGACCCCAGAGTGAAGAGTTTGGGGCATCCCCCAAACCCAGGGAAAGTGGAATGTGTCTGTGTCCCGTCCAAGGGCTGAGCCAGTGGCTGTGGTGGGAGGTGACAAGGGCAGGACCTGTCCCTGTGGTGCCGGGCTTGGGGACAGCAGGAAGCTCAGCTCGGCCCCCAGGCTGGGCTTTGGGGGTCTCTCTGAGCGATGGCCCCGCCCTGGATGGAGGTGGGGGCCACCCGAGGGATCCTAAACCCCAATTCGAGGTGTGGGGCTGCAGGGGTGGCTGCAGATCCCCCTGGGAAACCGTGAGAACAGAGGGAATTTTCACCTCCTCTCCTTCGGGGCTGCAGGGTCTGACCCCTTTGGCATCCATCCCTCTGCAGGGGGTGTGGCGGGACTGGGGGGAAACTGAGGCACAGCAGTGTGGGGTGGCTCCAAGGTGGTGTCCCCAGACTCCTGGTCACCTGTGGTGTCCCTGCTGTCCCTGTGCTGGGGTTTGACTGCCCTGCCTGTCCCCACAGGTCCCTGGGCAGCCCTGCTGAGTCTCCTGGCATGAGGTGGCTTTGGGTCGTGGCTTTGGTGGCACCTGCTTGCACCATGCCCTACAATGACACAGCAGGGAGCACTGGGGATGGGGACAGCAGGGACAGAGGTATGGGGGACTGGGGGACTGGGATGGGGGTACTGGGAGGACTGGGAAGGAGGTTGGGGGTATCTGGGGATCCTGGATACAGTGGGACAGGGCAGACTGGGAGCACTGGGGTTGGAGATGGAGGGAACAGGGATGGAGGGGATTTGGGACACTGAGGGGACTGGGGACAGAATGAGAGGGTATCTATGGAGGGACTGGGGACATGGGGGGACAGAAGATAGGCACAGAGGGACTGGTGATGGAGGAGTAGGGACCCTGGGGATGGCACTGGGGAGCCCAGGGAGGCCCAGAGCCTTCCTCACGCAGTGTCCCTGCCCCTGCCGTAGCTGTGTCCCCACCATGTCCCCATGTGTCCCCCAGGCCCCTGCACCCCTCAGCATGGCTCCCTGGGCACCGAGGTGCTGCTGCCATGCCCGGGGGGGGAGGCTGAGTGGCGCCGGGGTGGCACCATCCTGGGCACTTCCCCAGCCCCGGGGCTGGCCCTGCCCAATGCCAGCCTGGCCCACGAGGGCCACTACAGCTGCCACCACCCTGTCACCGGCGAGACCTGGGCCTCCATCTGCCTGCGGCTGGGCTGTGAGTGACACCCCCGGCCCTGCCGTGACCCCACTGTTGACAGGGGGTCCCTGGGGGTGCTGGCAGTGGGGTGACCCCTGTCCCCTGCCTCAGACCCGCCTCTGCCACCGGCCATCGAGTGCTGGGCCACCAGCTACCCCCAGGCTGTGAACTGCTCCTGGGGGCTGAGCCCTGACCCCCTGCTGGACACCGAATTCGTGGCCACCTACAGGTCAGTGGGGTTCCCCAAAGCCCTCTTCCCCTGTGTCACCCAGCCCTGGCCCAGCTGAGCCCCCGTGTCACCCAGCCCTGGCCAGCTGTCCCTGTGTCCCCAGGCACGGCACAGACACAGGCGAGTGCACCCTCACAGGCCCGCAGAGCTGCTCCTTTGGGGACCTGCAGGTGTTTTCCCTCACTCCCTATGAGCTCAACGTGACAGCTCGGAACCCCCTGGGAGCTGCCTCTGGAATCCTGCCCTTCCTCCTGGAGAACATCAGTGAGTGCTGCGGCATGGGGACATCCAGGTCCCCTGCAGGGACCCTTGTGCCTCCCCTCAGCCCTGGGGTGTCCTTTGGGGTTTTCCCCTGCTTGGGACGTGGCATCTTCACTGCAATGATTTGCTGAGGCTCAGGATGTCCCTGCACAGCTCAGGGGGACATGAGGGCGCTGGCACAGGGTGCCCAGAGCAGCTGTGGCTGCCCCTGGATCCCTGCAAGTGTCCAAGGCCAGAGTGGACATTAGGGCTTGGAGTAACCTGGGATGGTGGAAGGTGTCCTGGTGGGATGGGATGAACCCCAATATTCCTTCCCACCCAAACCATTCTGGGATTCTCTCATTCCTTGTCTCCCCAGTAAAGCCAGACCCCCCCGAGGCCCTGCAGGTCTCTCCCATCCCCGGGGAGCCCCAGAAGCTCCTGCTGGAGTGGAGCCCTCCATCATCCTGGCCTTTCCCGGAGTATTTCCCGCTCCAGTACCGCATCCGCTATTCCCGGGACAACGACTCTGTCCCCACCACGGTACTGCCACCCCCCTGGGGAAACTGAGGCACAGCCGCGGCTGTACCTGGTGTGTCCCTGTCCCTGACCCCGCTGTCCCCAGGTGGGGCCATCCGAGCTGACATCCCACACCCTGACGGACCTGGAGCCCGGGATGCTCCACCACATCCAGGTGGCTGCCAAGGACCTCACGGATTCCGGGGAGTTCAGCGCCTGGAGCCCTCCGGCCTCGGGGACACCCTGGGTGGGACCGTGACAGGCAGGACAGGGCCACTGTCCCCATCCTGCTCCTGGCCCTTGTCCCACCCCAGCAGTGCGGAGCCACCAGTGCTGCCAGGAACAGGCAATAAACGGGCTTGAGTCGTTGTCCCTGTCCTAATTTTGTGATGTTTGTGATGGCTGAGCTGTCCCTGGAGTCGGTCCCTTCACTGTCCCCAGGCTCAGTCCCTTTGCTGTTCCAGGACAATCGCTTTGCTGTCCTGAATGTGACTTTTTTCCCTTTGGGGTCAGTCCGTTTTCTGACCCAGGACGGTCCCTTCGTCCTCAGCGACCACCGGGGCGGGGCAGTCACGGAAGCGGCAGGGCTGAGGGGTGAGCAGCCTTCCCTTTCGTGTTTAACGGGGGTGCCTGATCGCTGCCCGGTGTTCCCCGGGCTGAGGCGGCCGCGGACCGGAGCCCCGGGGGGCTCACAGCCCTCACACCGGAGCCCCGGGGGTGTCACAGCCCTCACACCGGAGCCCCGGGGGGCTCACAGCCCTCACACCGCAGCCCGGGGGCTCACAGCCCTCACACCGCAGCCCCGGGGGGCTCACAGCCCTCACACCGCAGCCCGGGGGCTCACAGCCCTCACACCGCAGCCCCCTGGCCCTCACAACGCCATCGCCGTCCGTCCCCCCCCGCGCAGCGCCCCCTGGTGGTACACGCCCGCCGCTGCTTTCCCGCGCTCCGGAGGGGTGCGCTGTGCGCATGCGCAATGAGGCCGGCGAGCAGCGGCGCCCCCGCCTGGTTCCGGCGCGTCCTGCCGCCCGCAGCCCCTGCGCGCGGGGCCGGGAGACCCCGGGGCGCGGCTCCTGAGGGCTGAGGCGATGGCGGGAAACGGTGCGAGACAGGGACGGGTTTGGGTGGGAAAGGAGCCCTAAAGATCGTCATGGGACACCCCTGCCGTGGCCGGAGACACCTCACATAGCCCACGGTGCCCCAAGCCCCGTCCACCCTGACCTTGGATACTTCAGGGATGCCGGGGTAGCCAAATCCTCTCTGGGCACCTTGTGCCAGGGCCTCCCCACCCTCACAGGGAGGATTTCCTTCCCAGTATCCCATCTCCGGGATTTGACAGGGACCTGGGCTGAGATCTCCCACCTTCCAGAGGTCACCAAGGCATTTCCCAAGTTTTGCCAGGCTTTGTTCCCTCCAGACTTTCTTCCCTGTGCTTTGCTGGGCTCTGGAAGCACTTTCCATCCTCACGGGTCTTTTTGGAAAAGGGCTGGTTGGTCCCATGCTGTGAAGTTCCACCTCGCTCCAGCTGATGGCACGATTGTGGAGCCGAGGTTTTTCCCAGGAAGACAGACAGCCTGTTGGACAAGATCCCAGTTTTCCGTCTCGGGTATCTGAGACGAGCAGCCTCACACCCGGCCGGCGTTCATTCCCACCAGGATTGAGAGCAGGGAAGAGCCTGGTTCTTATAAAGTGAGCAAATAAATAGGAGTCACCAGGTCAGGGATGAGAGCAGAGTTATCTGCGGGGTGAGCAAGCAGCAGTTGGAGGCTCCAAAGGATTTCCAGCCCCAGGAATAGGCTCCCAGCAGCAGGAGTTAATGGGATGTCAGTCCACGGGAGAGCTTCCTTCCATAGGACATGTGGGATGGAGGCAATGATCCCTGCAGGCTGCCAGCTCCTCCTGTGTCTGACTTACAGCTGTGTGACCTTCCAAACACACAGCAAAGGGAAAATCCCTGGGAAAGTGGCTGCTCCCTTCGGCCTCACACTGACAATCGGCTGTGGTGTGTCCATTCTGTCATCCTAAACTGGTTGGGATGAACACCTGGGCTGTCCTGGGGCGATCCTATAACCCAAACAGCCTCTGGGGTGTCTGCAGTGAAATGGGGGGTCCTTTGGAGCAGCTGCTGGCTCTAGAATGCAGCTTTACAAGGCAAAAACCGGATTTACATGAGGGGATAAATTCCCCCTCCTGATTGTCTTTGCAGTTTGTGGATTTTGCTGTGTAAGCAAGAAAGAACAATAAATTATACTGCTTATTTCAGGGAGGCAGAATTGCTTAACACTTAAAACCAGGACCAATTATTTTTCTTCCTGGCTCCATCTCATCATGTCTGACCTTAGGAAGGACATCAGCTCTCCTGCAAAATTCCCATATTTTAGGGAAACAATAATCACTAAACCCTCCCAGGGAGTGGGACTGGTTAATATTCAAAAAGGTCTTTAAGCTTTTTGTTGGTTCAGATTTTCCTAAAGCCACTGCTGCAACATGAGATTTGCACTGCAAAATCAGTTTAAAGCAGCAGAAATTCTACTTTCTTTCTAAAACATGACGGCAAATTCCTGAGAGCTTTTCCAGGATGGTTTCTGAGTCCTTTGTGTTTGTTTTGCCCTTTTGGTTTTGGGTTCTGATTCAAAAATGGCCTCGGCAGGGCAGGTTTAATTGATGCCTGGCAGCTCTCAAATTTCACACATTTTTCTCCATCATTCACATTCAGATTCTGCAGTTTTCTCTGTAAATTAAGACACTGGTTTTCATTAATTTACCTCTTTATTAATATTTTCTTTGTACCTCCAGGACAGGACAAGATCTCTCTGGAAACATGGGAACACACACAACTACCACCAAATCCTCTCAGCCAAGGCAGCCCTGGAGCAGAGTGTCAGGAGAGCCTTTTCCATCAGGTATCCATGATCCCTGGGCAGGCTGGGAGGGGAATCTCTGACAGCACAGGGATTGCACAGAGATTTGCTCCTAAAATGTGACTTCCCTGGGTGTGCTGTGCCAGCAGCACAGGGGTGTGTGACTCAAGCCATGGTTTGGGAAGAAAGGAGCTTGCACACCCTGCCTTTCCTGGGTGGAGAGCTTGGCAATCCTCACTCAGACTCTTTCCAGCTCGGGGTTTTGGCTTTGGGAGAAGGGGCCTGCTGGAGAGCTGCCCCTACAAACCTTCCCAAGGCTCCTGGGTTTATCTGCCTCAGCACTGGGGAACTTCACAATTTCAGAGCTCCTGAGTGCTCTCCCTCTGTGCCAGGCATAGGGACTGCTGCTTCCTGACGCTGCCCCTTCCCTTTCACAGCCCCTCCAAGTCCAGTAAAATTGCTGATTCCTGTTTAATGGATTATGTTGGTCCCTAACAAGCTCACCTCCCTCTTAAAAGCCAGTGCTGGTCTCAGGAGATCTAATTTAGGCGCAGATGGAAGGCCAGGGTGTCCTCCAGGGCTCTGAGGTGGGAGCTGCTCCGTGAGGAGCTCCAGCCTGGTTGGCTGCCAGAGCCTGGAGTATTTTTATCCACATCCAAGCTGCCAGAGGCTCCCGGCCCCACCTGAGTGTGGTGCAGGACAGACTCACCTCTGCAGCAGGCATTGGTTCTCCCAAGGATTCCATGGGAATTCCCATTTGTCCTTTGCCATGGGGTTGAGCTTCCAAGTGCTTCTCCAGAAGTTTTGGGAGAGGATGGCAGAGCTCTCCAGAGCTCATCCCGTGATGTCAGACTGGCCCAGCAGAGAGGAGGATGAATTCATGAGAGCAGAGCAGAAAGGTTCTGTTAAAATACAGAAGGAAAAGGCCTTGTTCCCAATGTGTGACAGTAAGTGGACGTGGGAAGGTATTTCTTGGATAAAGAGAAATAAATATTGTAGAGGGACTTCTCAACAGGGCCTGGAGTGCCAGGACAAGGGAGAATGGGTTCCCCCTGCCAGAGGGCAGGGCTGGATGGGAAGGAATTCCTCCCTGTGAGGGTGGTGAGCCCCTGGCACAGGATGCTTAGAGAAGCTGTGGCTGCTCCTGGATCCCTGGAAGTGTCCAAAGCCAGGTTGGACAGGCTTGGAGCAGCCTTGGCCGATGGGAGTTGTCCCTGCCATGGCAGAGGTGGCACTGGATGGGATTTAAGGTCTCTCCAACCCAAACCATCCTGGGATTCTTGATTTTATAAACCTGTGTTCCCAAAAAAGACAGAACCCCCCAAAATGGTGACATCCAGCCCCAGGAATGCCATGGTGATGGGAGTGACAGGAAATGAAGGGGGTCCTGGGTGTCGAGAGACGAGCAGGAGACATGCAAGCAGCCAGCTTCACCCTGGTCAATATGGTCTGCTTTAAACTCTGTTTTTACTTCAGATTTGGGCTGCCAATAACTCCTTCAAACAATGATCTAATGCCTGTGTGAATGTTTGTAAAACCTCACTGCTCTGGCAGGTTGAGCTCTTGCCAAGAAGCAATCACATGTAATTAGGGAGAAGGAGTTGGAATCTCCTGGCCCTGCAGTGCAGCACATTTTCCAGTTGTGTTTGTCCCATTTGGACCATCTCATTGCTGGGGGTGTGCTCCGTGCTGGGATTTGTGGGACACGCTGCTGTCCTCAAGGGAATCTTTGTAGGAAGCACTGCCAAAAACCTGCTGGAAAACTGGACATGAGGTACCTGTGCTGGGCTGGCCTTGCAGTTGTGCATCCCTGCCTTGGCTTGGGAGGGAAGGAAGGAAATCAGGAATTCCATATGCATTCCCATGGGGCTGCCATGTATCCGTGAGGGGACAGTCACAGACCAGCCTGTGGTGGCCATGGCCTGTCTGGGGAGAACTTTGAAGGCAAAATGAAGGAAAAACTCTTCAGGATAATCAGCATCACACCCCTGTGACAGCTGGAAATGGCTCCCCTGCTTTCCACCTGCTTATCCCTCCTTTTCCTTGGACAATGACATGGTGACAAGAGCAGAATCTGGCACAGGCAGAGCCCCAGATGGGATTTGGGGTTCTCAATTCTCTCCACCTTTCCTGCTCTGCAGGAGATTCCTGAGGAGGCTTTTCAGTCACATTGAGTCTTGAATGGGAGCTGGGAGCATGAGAATCTCTGAGCTTTTTGAGGGACATCCACAAGATCCCTTTCCCTGGAGAAGCCCCAGAGGACATTCCCAAGCAAGTTGGGAATTTTGACATGGAAAGTTGGATGAGGAAACCCTTCTTGAAGTTCCTGAAGCGTCCTGGAATTCCCTTCACTCCCCTGTGTAGTTCTGGAGAACCAGACCTGTTGTGCAGTTCCTGGGGTGTTGTCCTGAAACAACAGCAGGTCAGGGACACACAGGTCAGGTCCTGTGGGACAAGGAGCTGTTAATTATGGAAGGAATTTTTTCCTGAATGTGAGACAAAGAGGTGGATTCTGCTCTCCGGCGGGGTTTGAAATCCGAAATTCCAGCCAAGAATCATCACATAAACTCGTGCTGAAGAACCTGACCTAGTTGGAATAATTGGAGGTAATTGTCAGCTCTTTCCAGATGACAAAACCCTTAATCACCAGCAGATGCTCAGCCAACCTCACAAAAAAGGCTGCAAACCCAGGGTGGAATGGGGAGGATTGCTGTCCCAGAGGCACCAAGTTTCAGGAATGGGCAGGAATCTTCCTGAGGGGTTTTTCCAATACATGGGCAGATGCTGGGACTGGGGCAGTGGTTTGAGCTCATGGCCTGGGCATCTCTCCAGAAATCTGGAATTGTGCCATGAGCACACAGCTGAGTGACACTGAAATATCCGGGAACAATCGGAGATGGAGCAGCTCTGACAGGAGGAGCTGAAAGGTTGGGCTGCTCCATGGGTTCCTGTCCCAGAACCCCTTGGAAGTGGTCAGAGCAAGGAGCTGCCCTTGCAGCAGGCAGAGGCTGCGTCAGCTGGACTTTAATTACTCAGTGCTGTAATGAAGCATTGGGAGGCTCTGGAGGGGCTCTCAGCACATTTGGTGTTTTACAGCCACCGGGATTCATCCCTTCCCGTACAACCTCCTGCCGTGGGACTAATAACCAGGGATCCTGCCTGGAAACCAACAGCTCCCCTGGGAACGTGTCTGGGACAGGACTCATTCTGGGCTCTTTGAAGTGGGCAGTAATGTGGAAACAGTGACAGCAGCACCATTCCTGTGAACCAGGGGTCTCCCATGGGGGCAGGGGGTCTGCAGCCAAAAACAGGGGGGAAAATGAACCATCACACCTTTGGGGAGAGGTCGGTGTGCCTGGGAAGGGTGTGCAGGGCTGGGCTGTCCTTCCTTCCTGGGATGGAGCTGCTCTCCCAGGGGAGGCTGGTATGGAGCTGATGTCCCAGGGGAGGCTGGGATGGAGCTTCTCTCCCAGGGGAGGCTGGGATGGAGCTGCTGGCCCAGGGGAGGCTGGGATGGAGCTGCTGGCCCAGGGGAGGCTGGGATAGAGCTTCTCTCCCAGGGGAGGCTAGTATGGAGCTGCTCTCCCAGGGGAGGCTGGGATGGAGCTGCTCTCCCAGGGGAGGCTGGGATGGAGCTGCTGGCCCAGGGGAGGCTGGGATGGAGCTGCTGGCCCAGGGGAGGCTGGGATGGAGCTGCTCTCCCAGGGAAGGCTGGTTGAGGGCCATGACCTCCTGTTGGAGCACTCCAGAGCGACAGAACTCAGCAGCTGCATGAACTGGTTGTGGCCTCAAGCAAAGGCCATTCCTCCGCCGCTGCCTCCTGCCAGATGGTCCCAGCCCAGGCCCAGGGCCTCACGTCCCCTCTCAGCTCTGCTTTTCATGTGTCTCTCCCCAAAAAAGGGCTGGGCCAGTGCCAGACTCCAGCAAACCCTTCAGAGCAGTCCCCCTGCTCTGGCAGGTCACCGGTGCTGGAACCAACTCCATGTCCTGCCTCTCCAGCCCAGACATCCTCCTCGGCTCTCCCTGCCAGCTCTGGAATGAGAAATGGCTCTGCTCTTGTGTCTGCTTCCATTCGAATCCCTCTAGGAAAGAGCTCGTGTTCTCCAGCTCTGTGCTGCTGAAATTAGCACTGGCATCCCGCAGGATTCCAGCCTGACTCGCGCCTCCAGGAGTGGGAAGAGCTGCCGAGACTGCGGAGACAAGTTGGATGTGAGAGCCAAGTGTCCAAAAGAACACGTTCAGGAACAACACAGCGAACAGGAGGTGCTCCAGCACGGCAGGGAAATCATCCTGCTGAGGAGAAAACTCCCAAAAAAAAGTGTTCTTGAGGAGCCAGGGAGGGTGAAACCATGGCACAGAGTTTGGGACAGCTGCAGGATGCTGGAGTGGGCACTGGGATTGGAACCAGGATGACAGTTTTAGGTCACTCACAAAGCTTTCTAATTACCCTTTTTTTTGGGGGGAAAAAAAAGCAAAAAATGGTGTGTTTGATTCTGTAAGTGCTGAACATTCCACAATTGCTGTGTTTAATAAATACAGCGGGGGCTCCTAGGAGACTGAATGGGGCTGAATGAATGAAGTATGTGAGACATCTGAAACCTATTAGTTGGAGCAAACTGGTGGAGAGGCAGGAATTCTTCTCTTTTTAAAAATATTTATACATTTTCCTTTCATGTCAGGCCAACATCTTATTTGGGGTTATGTTCCAGTGGAAGGAAAGGTGTGTCAGGGGGAAATGCAGGGGGAGGGGAGGTGCAGGTTTGGGTCAGGCCCAAAAGGAGCAGAAGGGCTGGGTGGCTTTAGGGCCATATTTTCCTTTTGGAATCAAACCCAACCCATTGATCCATCAGGGGACTTTGCTCCAGCCTCAGTGGAGATGAATGTTTTGGGACTTGGTTCACTTTGGGCTGTTTTTGAGAGCTTTTCCCACCTGGAGCCCCTTGCTTGAGGCACCAGGAGAACTCCCCAGTCCTCTCCAGCTGAGGTTTATGGAGCCATGGGTCTGGTTTATTCTGGTCTGGATATTTAGGCTGGAATTAGGGTGCACATCCAGCATCTCCTCCACCACGTGGACAGCTCCAGGAGGTCCCAGCATTGTCCAGGAGCAGCAGGAATGATGCCACATCCCAGGCTTCTCCTTCTTGTGCAGAATGACCTCACTGACTTAGGAAAATAAGGAAAATCAGGAAAGATGGATAAGGGACACTGAACATCCCCCAGGGAATAAGCAGAGCTAACACCTCTTCAGGAGCCACTTCACCTGCAGGGAAGTCTCTGGGAAGGGAGAGAAAAAGCTGACAACACCCAGCTCCAGTCTGGGCAGATCATTCCAAACAGAGGCTGAATTCCTGCTGGAAGTTGTGGTTGTTTCCTGCTGGAAGTTGTGGTTGTTTCCTGCTGGAAGTTGTGGTTGTTTCCTGCTGGAAGTTGGCACAAAGCTGAGACAAACCTCCCACCTTTGGTGCTTCCCTTTGTGTCTCAGAGCTCACCCAAGGCACGGATGACATCTGATCTCCCCTCTCCTTGTGCAGGAATTCTGGATCAAAGCTAAGCATGGTGTCAGAAAGGCCTGGATTTTGCAGTGTTTTCCAGCTGATAAGAGATATGTAAATTATCCCTTTTTTCCTGTGATCCTTAATGATCTTTATTCAGCCCAGTTTTACTGCAGCACACTCTCAACCCTTTCCCTTCAGGCTTCCTGAAACGAAAAGGAGAAGTTTTAGGAAACTCGGAATTTGCAAATGTCTCCCATTATCCTTCTAATCTCCCCAAACTGATTAAATCAGAGGATATCTCCCCACTCCATAGGAAACAGATGTTCTCCTTGCAGCAGGGACATGCAGGAGGCATCCTGAAATTTGTTTAACTTAGAGTCTCTTGGAGATGGGATTTTTTGGGGGTTACAGCCTTCAATGTCCAAGCTCGGATCTGGCTGGATTTGGAGTGGTGCCAGTAAGGAATTTCTTTGGAGTTTCCTTCAATCATCAGTGAAGAGAAACTCAACATCCCTGAGCTGAGAGCTTGGAAAATAACTGTGTTTTTTGATGGCATCTCTCAGTCAGTTTAGAGGTGAAAACGTGACTGGGTCTCATTTTGTGAGGGAATAGTGGAACCCATTCCAAGAGTCCATGGATGGGTTTAACTCTTTCTGGAGCTGTAGGGAATGAAGCACTGGGGAAACATCCTTTTCCATCCCTCAGATTGCACTTTTTCTGTGGCATCTGCTCCCCATCAGTGGGAGGATCTCAGTGGATTTCAGTCTCATCAGTTTTGTCCACCTGCAGCTCTTGGTTTTTCAGATCTCTCATCTTTATTTCTCTTTTCTCTTTTTTTACTGGGTTCAAACAAAATTCTAGTTTTGCTGAAGACACTGAGGGAAGTTGCTCAGAGAAGCTGTGGCTGCCCCATCCCTGGAAGTGTCCAAGGCTAGACAGGGTTTGGAACAACCTGGGACAGTGGAAGGTGTTGCTGCCATGGTAGGAGGTAGAATGGGATAATCTTTAAGGTCTTTCCCACCCAAACCATTCTGGGATTCTAAATGTCAGTGCTGTTTCCAAAGTATCTTGATTTTCCTCTGGAGTGGAGGTTCTCAGTGTGTGTCCATCTGTGCATGTGTGGGTGGTGGTTGCTTTTCAGAATTTCCAGGACTGTTTTAGCTCTTATGTTTTTTTCCAAACGACTTCCTCCATGTGAGTTCTCCCTCCTCACGGATCCAGACTCCACTCAGAACTCTCCATATATGAGGGAAGCTGGAGAAAGCAGCTGAATTAAAGCCTCTCTCACTGGAGATGATTTAAGGGTTCCTCCAGAGCAGAACCACGTAACAACAGTGCAGAGTTGTTTTAGATATTGGACACATTTTCCACCCTCCATGCGTTGATGGTGCCAGTGACAAACTTTGGAAAAAACTCCTTAAGTGTCAGCCAAGAATTCCCTTCATCAGCCTTTTGCTAAGGTGCACAATTTATCCCAATTTATCCTGATTTATCCTGATTTATCCCAGCCTCAGCCCTGCTCAGACACATTCCCAAGGCGTGTCTCCTCCGAGCCTCTTGGGAGCACCATTTCCACGTCTGTTTGGACTGCCTGGACACGTCACCTCTCATGTCCCTGTCCCTGGTGTTCTCCAGCAGGAACGAGTCCTGAGGGGGGAGGTGACCCATGGAATGTGGCGAGGAGGAGCTGGAGCCCAGAGGTTGGATGGGGCAGCCCTGGCAGGTGCTGAGCTGTCCCTGAATTAAACACAACTCTGGTTAATGAAAGTAATTTATGGCGGTTCTCCGGGTTGGGAAAGGTGATGGATTGGGAGCATTCCCAGAGTCCTGTCTGGGGATGCAGAGGGACAATGGCAGGAATTGCAGGGGTGGCTTGGACCTGAGACATGGTGACTGCTGTGGAAGTGCCTCTGAGGAAGGACTGATCTCTTCCCCCTGGGAGCAGCTGGAGCAGTGTCAAGGGTTGGGATGGAGACCAGGAAAGGTTCACCCCCATGGGATGTTCCTGGCAGTGGGCAGGACTTACCCAGTGCTCCTGAGCTCCAACTGCCCCCATCTCCCTGCTGTGCCTCAGCCCCACTGCTGCACTGGGGTTTCAGTGGTTGTGTCCTCAGCAGCATCCCTGGAGCTTCATCCCAGCCTTTCCCTCAGGGAATGACAGCCTGAGCACAGTAGCTGGGAAGGATAATTTTTACATCAGAATAAAGAGTCCAAAAACTGGGCTCAGCTTTGACCAGAAACACAACGTTCTTGGGCTGTGAAAAACTGCTACAAAAACAGCAAGTTCAGGCTCCCTGGCTGCTGAGTTCTGTCTGAACACAGAGGCTGAATACCATCAGAATAGTTTGTTTTATTTCCAACTTGCCTGAAACCAGAGATTTCGGGAAGATTTCCAAGCCAGTCTCTGAACCCAACTGGATTTTGATTGCTCTATTGCCTGTGAACCTGAAATTCTGGAGCTCCTCTGATCCCTGCAGCACTTTGGTTGTCCCAGCTCCCTCTCCCAGCATCCCAGTGACCCTTTCACAATCTCTGGTGTCAGGCTGGGATTTCTATTTGTCGTATGTTTCACATTCCCAATTTATCATGGAATGGGTTGGGTTGGAAGGGCCCTGAAGGATCATCCAGTGCCACCCCTGCCATGGGCAGGGACACCTTCCAGTGTCCCAGGCTGCTCCAGCCTGGCCTTGGACACTGCCAGGGATCCAGGGGCAGCCACAGCTCCTCTGGGCGCTCTGTCCCAGGGCCTCCCCACCCTCCCAGGGAGGAATTCCTTCCCAATATCCCATCTCTTCCTGCCCTCTGTCCATGTGAAGCCATTCCCTGTGTCCTGTCCCTCCATCTCTTGTCCCAAGTCCCTCTTGCCTCGCAGCTGCCTGTTGCAAGACCAGCAGGATTCCTGTGTTTTGTCCTGAGTACAGAGGGAGCAGAGCAGAGCTGAGCTCAACTCCAGCAGCTCCAGAGGTGGGGAAGCAGCCAAGGGCTTGGAATCCATCCTGGGCTCGGAGCAGAGCAGAGCCTGAGCTCAGCGCCGGGGCAGCTCCACACATGGAACGTGACGGCTTTGGAGAACTGCACCTCTGCGCTCCTCAGTTCCAGGAATGTTCTAGGAAGTGGGCAGGAGCCTCCTGGGTTTGGTGAGAGCTGGAACAGCCTGATTTCCCTGGAGTTTGCCTGTGCTCTCTCAGGATCTGCTGTGGCACAGCAGTCCACGGTGTCTGGGTGGTGTTTGGGGCTTGGAGCTCCCCATTGCCCCCCAGTGCTTCCCTCCCTTTATCCCACCAAACCTCTGTTCCTGCAGCTGGCAGAAAATGGGATTTTCTAGTTAATACCAAAATAAACACAGCAGTGTCCAACACGGGAGGGGAGAGGGAAGGGGGAGAGCCAGGGATGGACAAGGAGCACAGAGTTGTACATCCCAGAGAGCTGGAGGTGCTGCAGGACAGGAAAATGTCGAGGGAATCAGCAGATCTGAGTCCTTTTCCAGCCCTTGCAGCCTTAAGCATGTTCCTTGCAGGATTTCTCTCTTTTCCCAGGCAGTGCTGAGCATTTGGGGTTTGTTCCAGGGCTCTTCTTTGTAGTGATGGGGAAAACATGAGCAATGAGAGCAGAGTCACTTCCCCACTCCCTGGAACAGGAATAAAACAGGAGGGGAAAGAAGAGCTTGGTGGGGGCCAAAGGTCTTGCAGAAGATGCCTCCATGGAGTGGCAGTGAACAGAAATCTCCAGGGATATTCCAGGTGCAAACCCATGGCGATCCCAAAGTCCTGGGATTTGATCTTGCTTGGATTCTCCTCCTTCCTGCCCTTCTCATTCACTTCACCAAGCAGCTGGAATCCAGCACAGGCTGTGAACAAGGAGTGGGAATAGAGGATGCTCAGGAATTTCCAGTCAGGCCCATGGCAGGGGCTGGGACTGCATAATCCTTAAAGTCCTTCCCACCCAAACCATCCTGGGATCCTGTGATTTATGATCCAAATGTGCCTTTATGCCCCACATCCCCTTCCTCTGTCCCAGCCAGGCAAACTCCTTCCCTGCACCCCAAATCCCTCCGGAAAAACACAAAGAGCACAGAAGACGTGGAAGAATCCAACTGAGGGGCTGAAATTGGTTAAGGAGCAAGATTAGATCAAATATTTCCGTGCATTTGGGGCTTCTTGACCACCCCATTGTGGCTCATCCCTGGCTGTCAGACCCTGAGCATTCCCAGAAGGAGTTAAGGGAGACCTGGGCGAGAGCCAAGAGCTTTTGCCGGAAGCTTTATCTTCCCCCCCCAAAATCTGATGTCTGGAGCTCTGGACAAGGCATTGTCCTCATAAAACACAACAAGAACAACAAAACAAGCCCTGCTATTCACAGCTCTGTAACAAGCCATAAAATGGGGGAAAAAAAGGCAAAAAAAAAAAGCCCTGGAAATGTAGGAGTTTTATTAAACTGGAACCATGTGTTTCCCATAGTCCCGTCTCCATAAGCTGTGCACATCCCGTCCATGTTTATGTTCTCCTCGGGGGTGTGAGGGGTTTTTTTCCATGCCTGGGAATGATTAGAAGGAGGGAGCCTGGATGAACTCATGTCTCCTGTGAGCAGCACCAGGAAACCTGTGCACACCGGGAGAGGCCAAATCCTGCAGGAATGGCCCTGGAAACACGGGAGATGGGGAAGGGGGAAAGGCAAGGCAAAAGGTGAAAGGAAAAAGGAAAAAGGAAAATTCCAGAGTGGAAAAAGAGGAGAAAGTTGTCCCATGTGGCTCATTGTAGGAAATGTGTATTGAATGCTGCATTGAGGATATTCCCTGGATATTCCTGTGAGCCTGGAGTGATTCTGCCTCACCCTGTGTGCCTTAAACACCTCCTCCCCTTCTGGGGTCTCCAGCACCCACCAGACATTCCTTAAATGAGGAGATTGATCCTGGAAAAGACAGAGGACCTCCCTGGAGACTTCAGGAGCCCAGGAAAGGAGAAGGGCCAGGGCTGGGATCTGCCAGGAGCCCTCAGCCTGGCTGGAGACATTTGGCACAAGGAGTGGCTGCAGTGTCCGTGGGGAACTGGGTGGTGAAGTTTGAAGTCCAGATTTGGGCAGGAATGCCCCGGGAGGAAGGCTCAGAGGAGGAATCTCGGGGGAAATGGGTAATGGGATATTTTTAGCTGGGATTGGCAGTGCTGTGGTTGTTTCCATGTGGGTGAACAGCCCCAGGGAAGACTGGAAAGGAGTGGGAAGGACTGGGAATCATCCCCTGCACAGTGAGCAGGTGTGGTGACATCTGCACGGTGACAGAGCTTCAGAGAAGGGACATGACATCATGGAGAGTGACCTCAGAGATCCCAGAGATTATGGAATTTCACCCATTTTTCCTGGTCCTGAGCCCATTCCCTCCCTGTGCCCAGTGCCTCTCCTCCTGCAGGACATCCAGACTTGCTCAGGGCACCAAGGACTGGCAGTCCATGATTTCCTGGGCATCTGCTTGCAAATCCCAGGCTGGTTTAGGTTGGAAGTGACCTCAAAGCTGCTCTCATTCCGTGGGCAGGGACACCTTCCACAGTCTGAGTGCTGTTAAAATTTCCCTCCTTATTTCTCATTTTGAATCCTCTGGATTTGGCATCCAGCTGACGATGGTTTTTTTCCCCCCAATGATAAAGGGTTTTTTTCTATCCCACATTCCCCTTCTCCAGCGATATCCACGCCTGGCAATCAAGTTATCCCTCAGACTTCCTTAAGTTTTGATAAAGTGGCTCCCTCAGCTTTGCCAGCCCTGGGACCAGGGACTTTCTGCAGACCTTTGATCACTTCTGGAGCTATTTTACAGCAAATTTGCCTCATTCTCTTTGATGGCTCTGCCCTTATCCCTGTGGGAAACTCCTCCAGTTTGGGGTCTGCAAATGTTCCCAGCAGTACTTGGACATGTTTTCTGTGTTGCTCCAAGCCCTGTCCAGCCTGGCCTTGGACACTCCCAGGGATCCAGGGGCAGCACAGCTTCTCTGGGAATCTGTCACAGAGAGGAATTCCTTCCCAATATCCCATCCATCCCCACCCTCTGTCCATGTGAAGCCATTCCCAGTGTCCCATCCCTCCAGGACAGTTCGGGAACAACACAGGCCATGCAGCCAAACGTGGGATGCTCAGGAAATCACATTTGATGGTCATTCAGCCTTTTAATTCCTCCTCTTGGTGAACGCCTTGAACACATCCCAAAAATAAGGATTTGCAGGAGCAGAGCCAGCAAACACCAGCACCTTTCCTGGCAGAATTCCTGCTCCCCCCACAGCTGCACCAGCCCTGCCAGCCCAAATCCACCTCCTGCTCCGTGTCAGCCGCCAGCAGGAGTGGCCTTTTCAAGGGAATAATTCAGGGAGGTGTTGGCACTGAGGGAAATCTGCTCCTGCCTTGGGTCCCAGCTGGCAGAGGGAGCAGGAGGAACAGGGGTTTGCACCTCCCAGGGAAGGCAGAGCTGAACTGTTCCCTCCAATCTATAAATATTAAAAGGAAACAGATTTTCTGCTGGCTCTGGGTTTATTCCCTCATTACCCTGAGCTGGGAAAGGGACCCTGCAGGATGGGCTGGAGACATTGGGGGTGTCCTGGCCAAGGGTGACATCACTGAGGGTGACAGAGACTCGCACACGACCCTGACAGGCTGAGCCCTGAGCCAGCCAAAGGATTCCAAGGGAAAATCTCCTTCCCAAGGCCTTGGAATATTAATAATGTTTGCAAGACGACAAAATAATGATGCAACTGCCAGGGGACATGGAAGGGTCTTCTGCCAAAGAGCTCAGACACAAAGGCTCTGCTGTGTGTGCTTCCTGTGAGGAGGCTGCACTGATCACGTGGAATGTCAGGAATCATGGAATCCCAGAATCCCAGAATGATTTGGGTTGGAAGAGAACCTTAAAGATCAAACCAGACCCCTCCATCCTTGTGCAGTAAGTGGCCATTGGATCCCAGGGATTGCAGGACACAGATTTCTTCCCAATCCCTTTTGGTCTTGCTGTGTTTTCCAGAAATTCCTTTCAAATGTATGCTGAACGTTTTGGACTCTTCTTACACCAGTCAGACCCTCAGGGTTTGGGATAAACTGATAAACCTCTGGTAGCCAGGTTTGGGGTTAGAGTCCTCCCTGGCCTGTTTGGGATACATGAGGCCATGGGGCAGGAAGAGTTTGGGATGAGGATCTCAACCCCGAGGTGATGTTTGCAGGGCAGAATTTTGGGTTCATTTGGATGAAGCTTTCCCCCTTTCTTCGGGGGCAGAGTCAGGCTCTGCTCCAGCATTTGGGATGTCCCAGGGAGGTCTCAAGTCTGGATTTGCTGCTGAGGAACAAAATGCAGTGTTTTTGTGGCGCTGGGCTGCAGCTCTGCCATGGCCAAGCTGCTCCACGCAGGCTGAACTGGGGCAGCTCCAGCCTTGCCTGGGTGGTCTGGCAGTGCTCCCCTTGCAGCCTCTCCTCGTGCAGCCCCTTCTGAGGAGGAGAATTTGGGACAGGGAGGGAAGGGAGGGATGCCCAGGCAGGAGGGAGGCTGAGAGGGTTTGCATTTACCAGCTGATCCTGCATGAAAGGCAGATCAAATCAAACCCTCTGGATCTGCTGGGAGCAGGATCAGCGAAACGCTCTGGATCTGCTGGGAGCAGGATCAATCAAACCCTCTGGATCTGGTGGGAGCAGGATCAATCAAACCCTCTGGATCTGCTGGGAGCAGGATCAATCAAACCCTCTGGATCTCCTTGGAGCAGGATCAATCAAACCCTCTGGATCTCCTTGGAGCAGGATCAATCAAACCTTCTGGATCTCCTTGGAGCAGGATCTCAAACCCTCTGGATCTGCTGGGAGCAGGATCAATCAAACCCTCTGGATCTGCTGGGAGCAGGATCAATCAAACCCTCTGGATCTGCTGGGAGCAGGATCAATCAAACCCTCTGGATCTGCTTGGAGCAGGATCTATCAACACTTGGAGAGGAACTAAAGAGGATCCATCCAGCCGGAGTCACCTTGGAATCACAGAAAACCCACTTCCTTGGGTTGGAAGTGACCCACAAGGATCATCAAGCCCAGCTCTGAAGGGAATGGCTCCCTTATCCTGGAATCCCAGGATGGTTTGGGTTTGAGGAGACCTTAGAGCTCATCCAGTGCAATCCCTGCCATGGGACACCTTCATCTCTGTGACCACGATGAGGATCAGAGGGATGGAGCACTTCTCCTGTGAGGGAAAACTGGCAGAGCTGGGCTGATCTGAGAACCCTGACAGGACACAGAACTCAGTCAAGACTTTTCATTTAATCCTCCCATCAGCAGCTCCTCAGCCTTTGGTCTCAGTTGTTCTGCCCTGCTTCAATCCCATCATTTTTTCACGTGGAGGATCCAGTGTGTGTTTTCTCTCTCTTTCTATGTTCCCATTCCTGCCTGGATTCCTGAGCTAAGAACCCACCTGCTTTTCAAAGGAAAGGCTCTTCACACAGCAAACAAGGTTCCCTCCAGTATTTTTCCTTTCTTTTCTCATTTTTACTTCACTATGAGCCCTGCTGAGCTGAGGGCAATGGGGAGAGGCCTCGTGAGTAACTCTGGAGTGTCATCCTCGCCCTCTGCTCCCCTCCTGAACCTCTCCAGTCCCTGTGGATTCATTCCTCTGCTCCCTCCTTGCGCCAACTGATGCTCTGGGCTTGGATTGGGCACAACATTCCTGGGCATGGACGTGGTTTTTCCTCATTTGTTGGCGCTGGGAGACAAAAGAAGGATGTTTTCCAGGAGGAATGACTCCAACCTGTGCCTCCTCATGGCTTGGATGTGCTGGAAGGAAGTGCAGAGCTCTGCCTCATCCTCACCTTCAGGAGAATCCAGTGGATTCACCACCCCGGGGCTCCTGCAAAGGGAATCATAGGAAGGGATATCAATATTCCAGCTTTCCTTGAAATTATCCTCTTGTTTTCCCTTGAAATCTGCTGGTGTGGAATTCTCACCTTCCACGGGGAAAGGGTGCTTGTGTGGTCACTTGTCCTAAAGAAAATTCCAGCTCCTTCATCAGAAAACGGGTTTTTTTTAGGTTCTGTCTTGGCAGATCCAGGCAGTGAGTGGCTGGAAATCCTGCCCACGGCATCGAGCAGGAGTTCCTGGGATCTGGGGAGCTGGGCCAGTGCTCTCCATCTGTTCCAGCCCCGCTGCCAAGTCAAACTTCTGTGCTGCAGATTGCACAAAGGGGAGAAAAGAGCCACAAAAAAGGCTGGAAAACGGGAAACTCGGAATTGAACCGAGGGCAAAGGGAGCAGCGTGGGGCTGGGGCAGACAGATGTGGTGGGGAGAGCCACATCTGCCTGGGGTGACCCTCCCACGGTGGGGACACTCCTCACCCTGGCAACAAGGGCTGGATGTGGCTGCAGCCCACCTGAGGGCAACAAGAAAGGTGTTTGTGTCCCTGCTTGGAATTTCACAGGAAATGGAGGGATCGCCTTACTGCTGGCAGGAGAAAGAGGCAATTTTCCTTCTAAATCAGGCAGCTCCCGTGTCAAAAGTTCCACAGCGAAATCCCACTGCACTCGGAGCAGGGCTTTTTATGAATAAAATCTTAATAAATGTCCAGGGCTTGATTTTTCGCAGCAGCCTCGCCTGGCTTTGATCTCCCCTTGCCTGGGCTCAGCCCCTGCCAAGCCAAAGAGGGAAAAAGTCCCTTTCCCTGGGTTTAAAGCAAAGGGTGTTTTTTTAAAGCTCTTGGCTGTGGAGCTGTGTGTGATACATCATCCCTCGGCCCCATCCCTCCTCTCCCAAATCCAGAGCACACACTGAAACAATTTCCCTGTGGTTTCCCTCCTTGGTGGAGTCGAATTCCTAGAAAACAAAAGGAATGTTGCAACCGTGGTCACAAGCTCGGAGGCTGGAAATGTTCCCCACGGCCAGCAGCCTGGGCCTGGCCTCAGTGGGGACCTGGGATCTGTCCTGCCTGGTGGCACCTCCGTCCCAGTGCCACATCCCTGGAGCATCATTCCTCCCACGGGTGTGGAAAATTAGGGAGTTTCTCCAGCCCTGGGCATTGCAGTGAGGATTTGGGGAATTCTGTTGGCTCTTTGCCCCGACCCTGAGGTCACTCAGAGCTTCCTGAGTTCTTGGTCTGGATCTGACCTGGTCCTGTCTGAACCCAAAATTTTGGGATGGGCACAGCCTCTCATCCCAGTGAATCCACAGTGAATGCAGAGCCAGGAATTCCTGCCTGTGAGGGTGGTGAGGCCCTGGAATAGATTCCCAGACAAGCTGTGGCTGCCACAGAGATCCCTTGGGATGTTTTTAGGCTTGGGATTTTTTGGTGAATTTTAAAGGCATCTGGACAAGGTGCAGGAGTGGATTTCTGTGGCTCATCCCAGGAGGTGAATGCCACTGCCTGCTATTCCCTTTGTCAGGAGATGAGATAATTTACATCCTTGGGATCACCAGGGATGTTCTCCAGGCTCAGCCATGGAATTCCCCAGCTCAGAAAATTCTCAGGAACCCTCGTGTCCACACAGGACCTTTTCCATGTGTTTTTCACAAACAAAGGTCACTGGACTGAGCCAAAGGTGAGGCAGGAAGGTGCTCCAGGCTGATTATTTATTTAATGTCAGGGAAAGGGGGGAAAGCAGCCTGGTTTGGGGTTAAAATCAGCCTGGTTTGGGATTAAAATCAGCCTAGTTTGGGGCTAAAATCAGCCTGGTTTGGGGTTAAAATCAGCTTGGTTTGGGGTTAAAATCAGCCTGGTTTGGGGCTAAAATCAGCCTGGTTTGGGGTTAAAATCAGCCTGGTTTGGGGTTAAAATCAGCCTGGTTTGGGGTTAAAATCAGCCTGGTTTGGGGTTAAAATCAGCCTGGTTTGGGGTTAAAATCAGCCTGGTTTGGGGTTTAAATCAGCTTGGTTTGGGGTTAAAATCAGCCTGGTTTGGGGCTAAAATCAGCCTGGTTTGGGGTTAAAATCAGCCTGGTTTGGGGTTCAAAAGCTGCTGGCTGTGTGTGGAGCTGGGAAGCAAGGGAAGGAGTTAATGCTGTGGAACAATCTCCCCGAGGAAAGCTCTGTCTGCGTTGGTTCCTGAGTGTCTCTCAGTGCCTCATGTGGAGCTGCTCGCTGCCACTTTTGATCTCCAACTCCTTGTGAAATTGGAGGGGAAGCTTCTGGAAATTGTGGGCAGTGCAGGTCCAGCAGCCACGTGTTGATCCCTGTGTCCCCTCAGCCCCTCTCACCCCGTCCCCAGGAACCAAATTCCCTGCTTTCCATGGCAAAGAGCAGCCCTGGGCTGGCCAGGCCAGAGCCTGGCAGGGAGCTGGGAACAGCAGCATCAATCCCTGACCTCGGATCTCTGCAAGGATTGCAGCACAAGAGCCTGAACTTGCTTTTTTTCTTTTTTCTTTTTTTTTTTTCCCTGATTTTTTTTTGAAATGACATCACAGTTCAGAGCTGTTGCTGCCCTGACAGCAATTGTGTCATCCTGGGAGAAGCAACACAGACTAATTTTAGCCCAGGCCGTTTTTAGGTGACGCTGAATAAAGACAGGAATGGAAAAGTTCAAGAGGCTCTCAGGCAGCTCTGCTGGGGGCTCCTGACAGCCCTGATGGGACTCAACCAGCTCCACTTTGATACAGAAATGAAGGGAAGAGGTGAAAGAATCAGGGCTGACACCCAAATTCCCTGTCTTGTCAGACGTGGGAGATCAAAGGATCCTGGAATGGTTTGGGTTGGAAGGGAAGTTAAATCTCATCTCCTTCCAGCCCTGCCATGCAGGGACATCTCTCACTGTCCCAGGGTGCTCCAGCCTGGCCTTGGACACTTCCAGGGATCCAGGGACAGCACAGCTTCTCTGGGAAATCCATCCCAGGGCTTCCCCACCCTCCCAGGGCAGAATTCTTTCCCAAATCCCATCTCACCCCCCTCTTTGTGTAAAACCCTTCCCCCCTGTCCTGTCACTACCCTCATTTGCATTATTTATTGCTCACAGTTCCACCTGGTTGCACAGGAGACATGGCAAAAATTCCCAAATCCAGACTGGGAAAAACTCATAAATCTGTTCTGAATTTGTCAGATAGTTTGGGCAGATAATGAATCATCTGCAAATATTTGATTTCATTAAAGGTAAAGTTATAGGCTGTACTTTTTCCCTTTCCAAACAACATTTTAGGAGTTTGAATAAATACAATAATTGGAAATTAATTAAAAAGCCCTTTAAAACCAAATCTGTATTCTTTAAAATCAAATTCTATGTTCAGGTCAAGCTAAAACATTCATCAAATCACCTCTAAATCAAATCACCCCTAAATGACTCCTTTCTCTTCATTTCTCACTCTGCCCAGGGCAGCAAAAAACTCAATTACTCTGCAGGTTCTACTCCAAGCACGTAATTAATAACACTAATAATTAATTACAAGCATTTTTCCACTATGCCTCACCCATGAAGAAGTGAAGCCCTTCCTGGGCAGTTTATCTTTGGGACATCTTGAGCTGAGCCTAAGGTTTAAGGGTTTTTTCCCTCGAGAGGGAGGAAAATGTCATTTTTTGGTCTTTCTGGTTATTTTTTCCCATGAGATGCCCCAGTCCTGCCCTTCCCAGGCAGGTGAAGCCCAGGCTGAGCTGGACTAGGGCAGGATGAGGCTCAGGGAATGGGAACTGTGGCTGGCAGAGCTCCATTCCCTGCCCAGCTCCATTCCCTGCCCAGCTCCATTCCCTGCCCAGCTCCATTCCCTGTTATCCCAAAGTTCAGTGCTGGTTGGGCTGAGCATCTCCTGAGCCCTGCAGAGCTGTGGGGCTGAGTGGGACAGGGACAGGGATGGGACAGGGACAGGGATGGGACAGGGACAGGGATGGGACAGGGACAGGGACAGGATGGGGACAGGGATGGGATAGGGACAGGGACAGGATGGGGAGAGGGACAGGGACAGGGGATAGGGAGAGGGACAGGGATAGGAACAGGGACTGTGATAGAGATGGGACAGGGACAGGGATGGGACAGGGATAGGGATGGGACAGGGACAGGGATAGGGATGGGATAGGGACAGGGACAGGGATGAGACAGGGGATAGGGACTGGGATAGAGATAGGAACAAGGACTGCGATAGGGACAGAGATGGGACAGGGACAGGGACAGAACAAAGGAGTGGAGAAGGCATTCCAAAGGGAGCAGGAGAAGGGATGAACTCCCCTGGAATTCTCTGGGAATTGAGCGATGGCTGCAGCTGGAGGGGCCTGGAGCAGATGTGGATAGCCAGATGTGGATAACCAGATGTGGATAACCAGGGGGAATCCTTGGATCTCCCTTTGGATCCCGTTTGGTGCAGGAGCCTCTCTGAGCCCCCAGAGCTGAGCAGCAGCTGGATTTGGGATTTCCTGGGAGAATTCTGGGCTTTCACCCTGGGAAAAGCCGTGGGTGTGCAGTGGCACTGAGCAGAAAGGAGGATTTATGTGCATTTTATTCTGTGTTATTTAAAGAAAAGCCATCAGTTGTGATCCCTAAAGCAAGAGGCAGAGGAAAGTTGGTGGTTTTTTTTTGGTTTTATTGTTTCTTTTGTTTTTTCACAGAGCCAAAGAGTGGAATTAAACTCCCAGCTGACAAAGTTCTTCCTCAGAAGAAAGACTGGCTATCACCAATATGTTTGGGTTTTTAAAATTAATTATTTAAAATATATTTATTCAGATAAATTGCTTTTTAACTTCCAGGACTTTTCTCCTCTGGAGCCAAGGTAACTTTTGAGTGTGCAGGTCTTGGGCTGGGTCACCTATTCCTTCAAAAATCCATCTTTCCTTCATTGTTTCACGTGAGTTACGCTAAAACCAGGAAAATAACCAACCAGAAAAGTGCTTTTAAATTTGATTTTTCCCTGCTGTAACACCACCATTTGCCCCCAAAACGAAGCCTAAACCCCTGATTGAACCCGAATGATCCCTCTGAGGTGAAGTCCCTGTCGGGATCAGCCGAAATTCGGGAAAAACTGAGATTCGGGATCAGCCGAAATTCGGGATCAGCTGAAATTCGGGAAAAACTGAAATTCGGGATCAGCTGAAATTCGGGCTCAGCCGAAATCCGGGCTCATCCTCATCCCCCGGCGCAGCTCCTTCTCCCAGGCAGATTCCCGGGAACCCCGAGGTGACACCGGCGCTGCTCCGCTCAGCCCCAGCTCTCCCCCAGCCCCTCCTCGAGAACTTTTGGCTGAAGAATGTTGGGCTGAGCTACTCCCACCGCCCGTGGTCCCCTCTCGGCGCAGGGCCCTCCCCCTGGCCACTCTGGATGAGGCTGTACCTTTTCTTCTCTCCTTCAGGAGTGAGCCTTTTAGTCCCTTCTTTTCTGCCCAGATCTCCACTAAACAAAGGAGCTCTGGGCACATCACCAGCCCCAGGACACAAAGGTATTTCACCACTTTCCGCCTCGCTCCGGAGCTGCACAGCTGATTTCTTTTCTCTTTAACCGTTCCTTTCTCTGTTTGATCGTGTCTTGCACATTTCGTTTAAATCGATTTAATTTGCACACTCCCAGGTTTGGCTTGGAAATGTTTTTTCCTGCTTCCTTCCCAACCGGTTTAAAATCTGATTTTTTGGGGTTGATTTCTCTCATTGCTTTCTCAGCGCCTTTCTTACAAGTGGGGTTTGCTGGAATTTCTCAGCGCTGCGAAGAACTTTTGGAGGCTTTTATTCCATTGAAACTGTAACTCTCTGGCGGGTGTAAATGACTTTTCCATGCCTGTGTGAGCGCTCCGGGAATGTCCCGTGTATCGATCATTTGTCAGCCTCCTCATTCCCCCGCGGGGCGATGGATGCAGCTGGAATTCCTTCGCTTTAAACCGCTGCAGTGCAAACTTTTTCTGCTTTTTTGCCCCTTTTTTCGGTGCTCCCCGAGCCTGGGGAGTGCGGGACGAGGAACACTCCGCCTTTTGTGTGGCTGCAGATAAGCGCAGCCCGGGGAGCCGAGCCGGAGCTCCGGGGGCTGCAGGAAGGGCATTTTCTTTGTCTCCCAGCCCTGCCTTTCCCCTTCCCACTCCCCTCATTCACTGCGTTTGAAACCTTAGAGCCTGAAAAATTCCTGCCCTCCAGAGCTCGGACATTCCCAGCTGGGACCCTGGGAGCAGCGAGGGAAATTGAACTTTTAATTGGTTTTAATTATTTTTTAATAATTTTAAAGGGGTTTTTTTGGCGGTTTTTTTTCTTCTTTTTTTTGGTTCAGACACATTTTCTGTGCTGTCTGGGCTGATTTTTGGGGCTGGGCTGGCCCGGGAAAGCTGCAGTGGGAGAGCAGGGGGGACAGTCAGGGGTGGCTCGGGGGCCTCTCCTTCCCCACCCGGGGCCTCTCGCAGCACAGATTGTTCCCTCTCCGGGGTACACGGGGCTCACCAGCAGGATTCCTCATTCCTGGAACACCAAATTTTGGGGGTGTTGAGGTGAGAGCTGCATCCCGAGCCGGGAGGAGGAGGAAGGATGAGCTCCCCACAGGCAGAGCTGGGGGATTGGGGGACAGGAATTCGAGGAGGGGTGCAGACTGTGGGGTTTGATCCCTTTTAGAGCCTTTCCCTTGGGATTCCTCCTCTCCTTTCCCTCCTGATCCCAGCCTGGTCCCCCCTGCCTGCTCCCCAACCCCTCAGCAGCCCCCCAGGACCACCCACCCTATCCCAGGGGCCACCCTTGGGACTCTCCCGATGTCCCCAGGGCTCGGGGGGTCAGTGCCATGCCGGGGACTGTCCCCATCGCAGGGCTGCTGTCCCCTGGATGAGCTGGGAGGTTGTTCAGCAGCTGATCTCCTGTTGGAGCACCACGGAGTACAGCAGAGCTGCAGGAGGATGGTCCATGAGCAGGATCTGCTCTTCTTGGAGTTCCCTTGCTTGGAGGACTTTGGTTGCTCTTTGTTTCTCCATCAGGAGGGGTGGAAAAGAAATGTGAGGCAGAACCACAACTCTTGGGCATCTCAGGATTTCCAGCTCTTGGGAAAGAAAGATTTGGCAATGAGGTGGTGGGGAATGGCTGACTCCAGCAGGGGCTGCCTGGGGAGATCGGTGAATCAAAAATGGGAAAGTCTTTAAAAATGTGTCTCCTTTTCCCTCTTTTCCTTCCAGAAAGGAACTCCAGGACGGCTCCTTGGCACCCGGGGGCTGCTGCCAAAATCCATCCTCCTGCACGGGCAGCAGGGAGCCTGCAGCTGGAAGGAGCTCTCGGGGGACTCTGGGCATTGGGGCCACCATGGGGGATTGGTGGCTGGCCAGGCTCCTGCTGGGCTGTGTGGCTGTGCTGCTGGTGCCACCAGCCTGGGGACAGTATGAGGGGGACCTGCAGACGGACAGATTCGCAGCCTACGAGGAGAGACCCCCGAGCAGGGTGAGGAGAAGGGGCCAGGACTCCCTGCGAGGGTGAGTTGCATTCCTTGTCTCTCGGATAAAGCGGATTTGGGGTTTTTATCGCAGCACACGGAGCTGGGCTGGCAGGATTGCATTGCCTGAGCTCGGGAAGGAGCTGCAGCTGCAGGAGGGAAGCTGAGGGTGCAGGGAACAGCCAGGCAGGTCTGAGGGAGCAGTGCTGGGCACTGAGCAGTGCCCGGAGAGCCCCCACACCCACCTGGTGGGTGGGTTTGTCCTCCCTGAGAGGCTGGGCACAGCTTTCCCAGAGAAGCTGTGGATTTCCCATCCTTGGGAGTGTCCCAGGCCAGACTAGACAGGGCTTGGAGCACCCTGGGACAGTGGAAGATGTCCCCGCAGGGGTGGCACTGGATGGGCTTTAAGGTCCTTCCAACCCAGACCATTCCATGACCTGGAGCAGTGGCTGTGGCTCCATGTCACCCGTGGGATGTTGTCACTCTGGCTCTGCTCCCAGGGGCTCTGGGCTGTGCTGGGTGGCTTTTCTTTGAGAAGGAGCCACACTCGGTCCCTCCCAAAGCCGAGCTGCAGCCGGAGCTCTTTTCCACCTGAGGAGGGAGTCAGGGCTCGGCGGGAGAGCCCGGCTGAGCTGAGCTCTGCTCTGCGGCTCTAAGATGGTTCCTGGCTGATCCCGGCTTATTCTGAGTCCGTCTGGAGGCTTTCCCGTGTCGGTGGGAGCAGCAGCGCGGGATCCACGCGGGCTGGGCTGTGCCAGAGGCTCGGGAATGCCGGGAATGCTGCTGGAATGGAGGCAGAGCTCTGCTCCCTGCCCGGCCAGGCCAAGGGGCAGCTTTGGGCTGCAGCTGGAGCATGGAGCTGTGGGGATGGAGACATCTCCTCCTGGAATTCCAGGTGTGGCCTTCCTGGCCTGCTGTGATGGACTTGGAAAAGATGGACAGCAGTTGTCCAGGGATTTGGGCTTTCCAAACTCTCCATGTGCATCCCCTGGGGTGACCTCTGAGGACTTCTGCCGTGCTCATCCCTCAGAGAAAACACCCCAAATCAGATCAAACACCCCAAATCAGATCAAACATCCCAAATCAGATCAAACATCCCAAATCTTTACAGGGGTTGGAGTGGATGATCTCCAGAGGTTCCTTCCAACCCCACCCATTCCAGGGGGCTATGATTAATGGGAATGAAGCTGTTTCTTGAAAAAAAACCTCTCTCCTCCAGCATTCCCAGCATTCCCACCTTCTCCTCAGTCTCTTCACCTCCATGGAAGCCAAGCTTGGCTTGAGGCACCCAAATTCTTCCTTCCCAAGCCCAGCTCTTGGTTTTCTATCTCACCCTGGGATGATGCTCTGCCACATCCAGAGGCTCTTAGAAAGGATTGAAAGGATTTGATGTGGAGTTGAGTTGATAACAGGAGGAAAATGGAGGACAGAGAAATGGGACATGTTTTAAATAATGGTGTTGATCTCTTGTCCTTGAAATAATTCTGGGAATTTGAAATTGTGGATCAACATTGGGAGGTTGGACTTGATGTTCTCAGGTTGTTTCCAAATTTCATAATTCTGGGATCTTCCCTGCCCTGGCTTTTGCTGCTTTAAGGTCTCAGGATCCTTTGCTGCCATGGAATTTCCCTTTGGGAAAATCAGATCAGTCACAGTTCCAGGTTTGGTTCTCTCAGGGTGGCCAAAGGAATGAACCAAGGGGGAATTTTCTTGGTGCAGCTTGAAATGTCAATGAAGGTTGGGTCAGCTGTTGAAATTTGGGGCTGTTTTACAATGTGGGCACATGGGTGATCTGGTGACTGCATTTTGTGGAATTATCTCTTCCCCAAAGCCACGCAGTGAACTCTAATCCCATTGATCCGTGGTGTCCATTGAACAGCTCAGCACACCATCTCAAATATTTGCTTTGGCATTTGCCTTCACAGCCTCCCAGCTTTCCCTTTCAGGGAGATAAACCCATTTCAGCCTGGAATCTCCTGCCCTGAGCCTGCCCTTGGCTCCAGCTCAGAAGTTTTCCAGCCTCCATGATCCTGGGCTTTATCCTTGCCTGTCCCTCCTGTTCTCCCTCCATCCCAAACTGTGTCATTTCCCAAATGGAGCAGGAAAACAGAACCACACCAGAGGAGCAGGGAGACAATTGGGATCCAGGTGACTTTTTGGGGGATTTTTTAAATTCTGGAAAATAAAAATACCCAAATGTGGGTTCAGTTTCTCTTAAATATCACCTACAAGTGGCACAAACAACTTCCTGTGGGTTTGGTAAAATCCCAGAGTGGTTTGGCTTGGAAGGACCTCAAAGCTCATCCAGAACCCATGAAAACCCTGGGACTGGGAGGGAGAAGCTGCTCCCAGTGACTCCAGGTGCCCAACTGCTGTCCCTGCATGAGGACAGTCAGATATGCCTTGCAAAAGAGGCTCCAGCAGTTCAGGCCAAAAGGTTGGATGTGTTTCTGCTGGAATTATATTTGTTTAGAGCTCCTTCCCATCCCAGCCTCCTTCAATAAAGGGGAAAGTATGAAATAAATGCAAAGCGGGTATTAAATGCAAAATAAACAAGCCTCTTATCCGGCCCTGCTTTCCCAAATAACAATTAATAACGGGATGGGGAGCAATAAATCACAACCCAAACCCAGCTTTAATCTAGCCTTAAACTCATTAAAGGAGAGACAATTTCCAGTGAGCCTCTCCTGAAGGGCCCAGCCCTGACAAATCCCGTGCTGAGGCAGGACTGGGACAGGATTATTGCTTTAATGAACTCCTGAACAGCTTCCAAGAGCAGGAATGTGTGCAACAAAGGGGAGAGCAAAGATGATTAGGCCAAGCCGTGCTGGCACTGCTGCTTCCTGGGACTTCAGGGCTGCGAGGAAGAATAAAGGGCTGACTTTGAACACAACTCATTATGTCAAGCCCATTAATTAGGAGCTGGGCCCTGCAATGGAGAAGATGGATGGGAGAGGCGTTGGTGGGAAGCCTTGGGCTGAGGGGATGGGAATATTTCCCAGTCCATGGTGGGCAAAGGGGAGCAGGAGCAGCTTCCAGCTGATTTGTGACATCTCATTATCCAGTGGGGAGTGGAGAGGGAAGTGTTGGAGCTGCAGGAGAGGAGTTGGGGATGGATGGATGGATGGAAGGGAATTCTCCATCTCCCTGAGCTTGGATGTGATGGAGAGAGAAATCCACAGGCTGGGATTTGGGGCTGCAGGACACAAATGAGCCTGGAGCTGAATCTGGGGTGATGTTAGAGATCAGGGATGAAGTTCCATGGGGGATTCCCAGCAGGGTTTGCATCCAGCTCCATCCCTGACCTTGCAGTTCCACCAGAACCTCAGCAATTAAAGAGGTTCCAATCCCACATGGATGTGACCCCTGGGGACACAGGGGTGACCATGGTGCTGCTGATGATCTCAAAGGGCTTTTCCAGCCTCAATTCACAATTCCCTGAACCAAGCTGCCCCTAAGAGGCACCAGAAGCTGAAATTTCCCAATTTTTAACTCAATCCTGGATTTCAGGGAGCCAGAGCCCCTCGTTGGGGTGGGAAAACAGCTTTTAACTACAATGATTTCAACACTTAAAAAACCAAATTAGCCAAAGAGCCCAAATGTCCTTCAGCAAAGGTGCAACTGGAGCTCTGCCCTGCAACCCAGCCACCTCTGGAGCACATTGCAGAGCTTCCAGCCCCACGTCCTGCACACGTCCCAGCCTTGTTCCCAGCGCCAGCCCTGGAATACTACGAACAACACCGGGAACAACGTGAAGGCAGCACTTGGAAACCTCTGACTCGAGACTTTTGTTCCTCAATTTTCCTTGGGCCTTGATTTATGTTGTGAAATGGTTGATCTTGGCCTCCTGGCCGTGGCTGGGTTCTCTTGTTTTTGGCAGGAGTCGTGAGGGAGAATATTGGAATGGCGAGGGGATATCTGGCGGGGGAGCGCAGAGGTTATATGGGTTTTGTCTGGAAGTTTTAAGGGCTGCATTTGAAGTTTTGATTTATTTCAGAATTTAAGGGGGGGAAAAAAAAATGGAAGAGTTGGTAGCGCTGCTTTCCAAATGGAAGTGTGAAGGAGTTCCTGGAAATCAGTTGGATTTTGAGTCTTTTTTTGAAGGAAAAGGTTCTTGCTGGTCTGTAGGGGTTGAATTCAAAGTGCACCAATAAGGGAGATTTTCCTACCATTGCCCATAAGAGATTTGTGAAGAACTCAATAAAGGGGGAAAAAATGCTGTTATGGACAAAGCAAAAGTGTAGAACAAGATTTTATAGATCCCCCCCTTGCTAAAAACCCATAAAATAGAAAATCATCAGGATTATTGGGCTTGGACTTGGCATCAACCAGAGCAGCTGGAACTCAACCCCTGCTCAGCCTTTCCAAGACTTTCCTTCTTCTTTGCTTCATTCCTTTGATGAAACCGAATAGGAATAATTAAAAAAATTAATTCCATCTCTCAGAGGTGAGGCTCTGGAAGAGATTTCCCAGGGAAGCTGTGGCTGCCCCTGGATCCCTGGCAGTGTCCAAGGCCAGGCTGGAACACCCTGGGACAGTGGAAGGTGTCCCATGGCAGAGGTGGAATTGGATGGATTTAAGGTCCTTCCAACCCAAACCAGTCTGGGATTTTATGATTCCATGTTTCTAGGTGCTGAGTTTGGAATATTTTTGCTCTGGCAATGTTACACATCCAAATTTCTGTTGGAAGTTTTGAGCTTTGTGGCTTTTCCTCGAGGCACAGGCATTCAGCACCTCTCACCTTTAAAGCCCAGCTCTCAGAACCAAAAATAATTGGAATTGTTGGGGGTTGAAGCCATTCCTAAAAGTTCTCAGGTGCTGCTGTGGAGAACCAGGGATGGGAGGAATTCAGAATCCCCTTTGCAGGACCTTGCCATTGTCCCCACATTGAACAGGGGCAGATCTGACTTCCCCAGGGGGATATCTGGAATTTTTCCCTCACAAATTCCTTATCAAGCCCAGCCAGGCCTGGGGGAGTGAGCAGAGAACTCCTCGAGCTGAGAATTCCCTGCAGTAAATCCTCTCAGCATTTCCTGGGGGATGAGTGGGACACTAATGTGCCAAAGATCCCAAAATCAGCATTGCTCCAGATCTGTTCCCACGCCCTGCCAAGATCCCAAATCCCCCTGGGTGGGGAGAGCTTTTCCCAAAACCCACCCTGGCATTGTTGTCCCCTCGTGATCCCCGCTGAGGCCAGGGGGCTGCAGAGCTGGCATTGTGAGAGTTGATCCCAGGGGTGCAGCAAAAACCCAGCAGAGACCAAAACCAGAGCAAATCTTCAATTGGAGGAAAGATTTCCAGCTCAGATGGAGAGGTGGGATCATTGTCCCTGCAAAACCACAGGCTGAAGTCATCCACATTCATTTTGTTTGAATTTCACAATGAGAGAAAGGCTGCAGGGGGGTCACAAATAATCCCAAAAGAAACTTCCCTGTCTCCTCCTTAAAGAAGCTTTTCTGTGGATAGCAGACATCCCATCTTTTGGCACTGAAAATCCTCATTATCCTGAAATTAGGTAAATTTTCACTGAGCTGGTGAGCATTTCCCATGCAGCATTTCCCATCCAGTATTTCCCATCCAGCACTTCCTATCTGGCATTTCCCAACATTTCCCATCCAGCATTTCCCATCCAGTGTTTCCCCATCCAGTAGTTCCCATCCAGCATTTCCTGTCCAGGATTTCCAATCATTTCCCATCCAACATTTCCCTTCATTTCCCATCCAACATTTCCCATCCAAAATTTCCCATCCAGCATTTCCTATCCAACATTTCCCATCCAGCATTTCCTATCCAACGTTTCCCATCCAGCATTTCCCATCCAGCATTTCCCTTCCAACATTTCCCAACATTTCCCATCCATCATTTCCCTTCCAGAGGTTTTTCCTCGTTTCCCAGCTCTCCGCTGGAGTCCCTGCCAGGCACAGCTCCTTGCCATCCATTGAAATTCCTGCTGACTCTGTCCCTGTTTATCTCCCTAATCCCGTTTGTTTAAAGAGCACAAAGGCGACGCTGAGCTTTGTTTTGCCTCTGCCCTTCCTTAGCAGCCCTCGCATTCACCTCATTTGCATAATTCTCATTAGCTAATGAGCCCTTTCAGAAGGTGAGAAGGGACGATGCATCCATGGAAAAACTCCAGGACTGCTGTGGGAAAACCCCCAAGGAGGCAGAGCTGAGAGTGAGGAGGGGAAAAAAACCTCCAGATTTTTAAATTTAATTTTGAATTTAATTTTTTGGAATCTCCAAGGCCAGGTTGGACAGGGCTTGGAGCAGCCTGGGATGGTGGAGTTGTCCCTGTCCCTGGCAGGGGTGGAAATCCTTGAGTTTTAAAGTCCTTCCAACCCAAACCACTCTGTGATTCCATGACTTTAAAACATCCCTTTTATCCTGACCTTCTTTCTCATTCCAACTTGTGTTTCCCAGCCCTGAGCAAACTGCTGATAATTCTAAAAGCAATTTTATCCCAAATTTGCTGAAGATGTTATTTTTTTTTCCCCCCTGCAAACCAGCTTTGCCCTTCTGGAGTTATTGCCTTGGAATGTCATTCCCTTCTCCCCTGGGTCATCCCTGGGACACCATTAATCCCAGCCCATTCCGAGTGGATTCTCCCCATGGTTTATTTTGAAACTCTGCTAATTTTTAGCAGATGCTCAGCAAGGATGACTCTGGGAGGAACAATTGGCATCTTTTCGTCTCACCCTCCATCTCCCAGGATGAGAAATCCTTGGATGAATCCCCTTTGGAAAGAGGCAGTGTCTGACCCCTAATTAAAAATACTTCACTTTATCCATTCCATTGAACTTCCTTCTTTCTCAGCCTATGGAATTGACACCACAATCCTCTTCCTTCCTTGATATTGACCAAAGACCCAAAAACAAAATGGGAGGGAATGGAGTTTGGAGGGAAATGTCCCCATGGAGTTCTTCCCTGCTCTCCAGCAGTGCTGGAACAGCCTGGATTTATTTATCCAAAGGCACTGAAACAGAGGGAAAAACCCCAAACTGTGTTTGATTTTCAGCCCCAACGTCTGTGGCTCGAGGTTCCATTCCTACTGCTGTCCTGGCTGGAAAACTCTTCCTGGAGGGAACCAGTGCATTGTCCGTGAGTATCCCTGTATCCATTTTATCCATCTTGTCATTTCCCTGCTCCAAGGGAGCTGCCAGCCCTGTGGGAAGGAATTCCCAACTCCCACTGCAGAGCTCAGCACGGGGCAGGAGCAGGGATTGTGGGAATTCCCAGTTCTGCTGATCCAGATTGAACCAGGGTGGCTCCAAGTGGTCCCATTGATCTCACTTAGCCTTTAATCCTCTGCCAGAGTGTCCCTTGTCCCTTGGCAGTGGCTGCTTTGGGACAGGAGGCTCCTGAGGAAGGGATTTGGCTCCTGAGGAAGGGATTTCCTGCTTGTTCCGATGGAATAAATCCGTTGGACACCAGCTGATGGTGCCACTGCAGATGTGATGTCACCAGAGGTGGCTCCAAGCAGGAATTTACATCTTTGAGGAGCCCCAGGAGGATGACTGAGATCAACCCCACCTGGTTTGGGAGTTTTCCTTCCTGGCTGGGCTCTCCAGGGCTGTAAAATCCATGATGTCCTGCATTTCTGTGGGATGAAAAGGGTGGGATTTCAGGTCCTTCCCATGCCTGCTCTGCCCACAGAGCTGCCCCAGCCCCTCCCTGGGTTATTCCTCTCCCAAGGGATGAATCCACATCCTTTGGGCAGCCAGAGCCACCCGTGGGTGAATTCCCAAGGTGCTGATCCCAGTGTCCTCCTGTGCCTCCAGCAATCTGCAGGAATTCCTGTGGGGATGGATTCTGCTCTCGACCAAACATGTGCACTTGCTCCAATGGACAGCTTTCCCCCAACTGTGGCTCAGCTGGAGGTAAGGAATTCTCCTGGTGATCCCAGGAGTTCTGTGCTCTCCCAAAAGAGAAAGGAATCAAATCTTTGCTGTTCTGCTCAGAACTGGGCAGAGCTCACGAAATATTCCATGTTTTGGGGTGCTGTCCTTGAGGGCTTTTCCTGCAGAAATAAATGGGATTTTAGAGTCTTCTAAGGTCTCAGATGGAGATCAGCCCCAGGAATTGATTTTGCATCAGTACAGAGGAGTTTTGTGATGAAGTGACCCCTCTGAACCCCAGTCGGGGTGTGCCTGGGAGGGAGGAGGCAATTCCCAGGATCTGCTCCCAAAACGCCACGTTGTGCTCAGATCTCCCCGCGGATCCCCCGGGAAGTTCAGCCGGCAGCCCTGGGAGGGGAAAGATCCATGTGGGAGCAATCAGCCAGGAATGTGAGGAATGCCGAGAGCTGTGCATCCATCTGGGCACAGCCCTGGCATCCCCGGGGCTCCTCTGCAGGGGCTCCTGCAAGCTGGAATTCGCTGGGGGGGCCTTGGGGGCTGCATTGCTGTGGAAAAAACAGACAAATTGTGCATTCCAGAGGCGATCAAACCACTCTGCCTCCTCTGGAATGACAAAGAACGGCGTTTCCTGCTTGGTTTCCTACTCCAGGGAGTGAAGGTGTTGTAGGAGCCTCTGGAGGGGCTGTTTTGTGGGGTAGGGAGTGAGCAGAGACAAATCCCCCACAGAATTCCTACAAACCAGGCAGCAGCCATAGGATTAACCCAGTTGGAAGTGTTGGACAGTGCCTGGAATGTGTTGTTCCAGGTATTCCACAGGGAAAGCTGACTGCCCTGTGTTTGTAACTCGGTGTTGAGCCTCAAATCTCCCTTTTTGGGCTGCTTTAATCCCAAAATCCTTAAAAATCATGCAGTGAGGAAACAGTTAAAGCCAACACTTCGTGTCCACAGCAGGACAAAACTTCCCAACTTATTTATTGCTATTGTTTTCCTGCAGTGCCTTAGTCACATCCAGTGGGTCATAATCCAGTGGGAAAGCTGAATTTTCACATGGAAGAATGGAAGATTCGTGCTTTTCTTTCCAAATTCCTTAAAAAAACCCACTGCTAGTAACTGGATCTTGCCAAGGGGGTCACGTTGTGTTTGCAAAAGGAGGATAAACATCTTCAAACTTGATGGTTTTCCTCCACCAAAGGAATTCCATCTCCCCCAAACTCCTCAGAAGGCTTTGCTGGGGAGGAATTTTGCAGATTTGACAGCCCAAAGTGTGGAAAGGGTTGAAAATGGAGCAATAATCGAAAACAATGACAAAAAGGGTGGGAAAATATTGGAAGAGCGTGGTGTCCTCATAGAAAGGATTGTGACAAAGTTGTGAAAGACAGGGAGATAGCAGGAATTGTGTCCTTGTTTGCAGTGCCATGGGCAGGGAATCCTGCAGGAAGGACAAAGCTGGAGGTGCTGGGTTGGGATTGATCCCCAACAGAGGGAAAGGATGGAGGCCTTTGGTTTGTGGGGAGTGAGGTTTAGGGGAATCTCAGGGAAAGGTTCTTCCCCAGAGGGTGGTGAGCACTGAGCAGGGGATGGTCAATGGTCCTGAGGCTGCCAGAGCTCCAGGAGCCTTTGGACATCTCTCCAGGGTGGGATTGTTGGGGTTTGCAGTCAGGGATCCATGATCCACGATCCCTGCGGGTCACTCCCGGCTCAGGACATTCCTTGACTCCCCACTGGACATTCCCTGGAATTCCAGCCCTTCCCAGCCCGTCAGGGATCCCGGGGTGACATTTGTGTGTCCCTGTCCCCAGTGCAGAGCTGCAGCGTGCGCTGCATGAACGGCGGGAGCTGCTCGGAGGAGTCCTGCCTGTGCCAGAAGGGATTCACCGGAACCTACTGCGGGCAGCGTGAGTGGGAACGGGATGGGATGGGGTGGAGTGGGATGGGAATGGGAATGGGATGGGATGGGATGGGATGGAATGGGAAGGGGAATGGCAACAGGAAGGGCACCTGGGACACTCCAACATCAGCACTGTGTTCTCCTTCCTTGGGAATCTCAGCCCTCTCTCCTGAGCAATACAGAGACAGCTCTGCATCAAAATATAGATATTAGATACAATTAAATCATTAATATATTGGCCAGTATATGATTTTTATATATTTTTATATATATATACATACATATATATAAAATATATTTTTCAATATATTGTAACACATAGATAATATTATAGATAATATATATATACATGCTATGTATACTATATATACTGTACAGAAAATATAGGAAATACAGATTATCTGTATTATATTTTAATAGATAATATAGTAATAATACATATATATAATAACATATACTATATTACATATCGTATATAATACATCTACATTTATACATTAATACATATATAATTATGTATTCTGTTATCATATAATAATATAATTCTATTATTATATGACAATTAGATCATTCTATAGCTCTTCTAAACGATCTATTTTTATATATTCTATATGTATTAGATGATGTAATACATTTTAATTTGCAACTCTGCCCAAAATCTCTGAATCTCTGATCCATTCGAACTTCCCAGGCAAATCCCAAATCCCTGCATCCATGTGGGAATCACTCCCAGGGAACTCAACGAGGATTTTTAAGGATGAGCAAACCCCTCCTTTCCCCCCAGACTCCCCCTCAGCTCCGCCTGATCCCTTTGTACTCAAACTTCCCCAAAAGTTCAGCCGGAGGCAGAGGCTCCATATGGAAAATCTCATCCTGAGCAGCAAAAGCTTGGGAAAATCCAAAGGAGCAGCAGCCCAGGCTGGGGATGGAACGTGCAGCCTTCACTACGTGCTGCTCCCACTGCAGCCCCAGTGTTCCCACGTTGGCAGCACATCCTGGCAGCTCGGCAGGGCTGGATCCCAGTGCTGGATGTGGCTCAGGGAACAGATTGCAGCTCCTCGGCTCGGGGTGGGAACTGAGCCTGGGATGTGAGCTGGGGCTGAGGGGAGTCAGGGCAGGGCAGGAGCTTTGGGGTTCCTTCTGCTCAGGACATTCCCTGGATCCAGGAGTGGAGCAGCAACCTTCCCTTGGCTCCAGGCTGGGAGCTCAGACTGCAGGGTTTAAACCGAGGGGAGCAGGACTGAGTTTGTCAGGAATATTTTAGGTCAGGAGTATTTTAAGTCAGGAATATTTTAGGAGGGAGAATATTTTAAGCTGGTGATTATTTTAAGTCACCCATGAGCTGCTCAGACTTTGGTTTTTTGCTCTTGGCACATGGGATTAAATCCCTGAGCAGTGTTCCCTCCTCCCATTCCAACTGTTGTCATTCCTCACACATTTCCCTTCATGCATTTTCCCATTTGTCTCCATTCATCCTGACTCTGCCACTTAAATCCCAACGCTGACCTGAGGGAACCGAGATTCCAGAGGGCAGGAAATCCTCTCCAGTGCAATAGGAGTTTATAGCCTTCAGAGAAAGGGGCTCAGTAAGGAGGAGGAAACAATTTTCCCAAGGAAAAAGAATTAAATCCCAGATTTTCTCCTCATTCGCTGCGCAGAGGCTCCGGGTGGGAAAACAGAGGTGACATTCCGACCTCTGATACTCCAACCACAATGGAGGTGACATTCCAAGCTCTGCCAGCACCACAGAGGGGGTTTTCCAGGAGCAGAGCTGATGGAATTCTCTGTTTTCCCTGCAGCTGTGTGTGAGAATGGCTGCCAGAACGGAGGAAGGTGCATTGGGCCCAACCGCTGTGCGTGTGTCTACGGCTTCACTGGACCCCAGTGTGAGAGAGGTAAGGCCACATCCCCTGGAATTCTGGGATCCATCAGCAGGGGACGTGTGCTCCAGGCTGGCTTTCACTCTGGGGGTTGAGGTCTGGGTGTTGGAAATTCTGGATTTTGTTGAATTTCTGCTCTGGCCCAGCTGGTGCCCAAAGTGCTCCGTGGGATTCCTGGGTGTGGGATGAGAATTCCTGGGTGTGGGATGAGAATTCCTGGGTGTGGGATGAGAATTCCTGGTTGTGGGATGAGAATTCCTGGTTGTGGGATGAGAATTCCTGGGTGTGGGATGAGAATTCCTGGCTGTAGGATGAGAATTCCCTGATGTGGCTCAGGGTGGCTTTGCTGGGTTCGTTCAGGAGCAGATTTGGGCACTGTGGGCACGACTGAGGTTTGGCTGAGCCAGGGAATTTCTCCCTTTCCTGCTGGCTCAGATGGACACTCCCAGCTCTGATAGGATTTTTGGCAAGGCTGGAGTGGCCCAGATCCGAAATGAAACCAAAACACAGAGCCAATGCTCCAACTCCCAGAACTGAGACCAAAGCACCCTGGAAATGTCCTGTTTTTCCACCCTCTGGCTCTCCAGGATTGGGCTCTGTGTAATCCATGCCCAAGGATTGGGCTGTTCCTGCTTTTCCTGGGTTTTTCCCAAGCTGGGGAGCCTTGGCAGTGTGGTTTGGAGGGTGATGTGGGAATAACAGCAGGAATACACCCAATTCCACAGAGCTGTGTGACATTCCTGGGCCTCCAGAGGCAGCTCAGGGTGCAGGAGAGCCCAGCCAGGGCCTCTGCTGGGCTTTGAGCCTCACTTTTCCTGGCTGCAGAGAAGGGAAAACTCCTCCAGAGCCTCCACACCTCCACTGGAGCGACCTTGCATTGTTCCAGGCTTCTTTGGGGTACAATCAGGGAATTGTGGAATGGTTTGGGTTGGAAGGGAATTGAAAACCAGCCAGTGCCACCCCTGCCATGGCAGGGACATTCCCACTGTGGCCTTGGACACTTCCAGGATGGGACATCCCCAGTTTCTCTGGACATTTCTCCTGCTTTGCTGCACTTGCAGATTCTTTAAACTCCCTCATTGCCTTTTTCCAAGACACACACACACAGGAATTGCTCTAGTTATGGAAAATCAGGATGATTTCTCTCTGGAAGGCTCTGCCTTGGGAGATTCCTTCCCCAAACCCCTAAAGCTGAGCTCCAGAGCCTGATGAGCTCCTCACTCCTTCTCCCTCATGGGGACCTGAAATGTTGAGATTCCCAAATCCACACAGACCTTGGCTGTGTGTGAGCAGAGAGCTGGAAATTCCTGCAAGAAACTTCTGGAGAAGGCTGGAAAACCCAAGTGTCCTCTGTGTGTGTGGAGAGGGGAAGGGGCAGGACAGGCAGGGGCAGCTTTTGGGGCCGTTTGTGATGGATAAATCCTTTTACAAAAAGGAGCATTTTGGCAGAGCCTGCGGAGTTTTGGCTGAGCCAGACTCGTGGGAGAGACAAAACAAATCCCTGCAGCTGTGTCCTGCTGCTGCTCCTGCCAAGGCAAACAGCTCTGCCCGGCTGGGAACTGCTCCCTGCTCCAGGGGATGCTGGCTGGGCAGCCAGGTGAGGAGCCTGGACACCTTCTGAGGAGCAGCTTCACCTTCCTGGCAAAACTGAGCTCCTGCTCCACCCCAGATTAGGGGAAATCCTGGATTTGTGTCCTGCTGCTCCAGCTGAGCTCTGGGTGTTTGAAGGAATCTTTGGGAATCTCCATACCAGGAGGCTCCAGCAGGACCTTCTGTAGCTCCCAGTTCAGCTCCACTCGTTGATCCTAAGGATTATCCTGGAGAAGGATTAACTCTTTACCCAATTCCTCACTGGGAGAGAGGATAAATTTCATCCCAGAGCCTGGAGTGTCCTGGATTCTGCCACAGATGTGGAATTCTCTGCATTAATTAGTGGAGTAATGAGTGAGGAGCATAAAAACACACAAAACACAAGGAATTCCACCTCAACATGAGGGAAAACTTCTTTCCCTGGAGGTGGCAGAGCTCTGGAACAGCTTCCCCAAAATTCTGGAGACCCCAAACCCACCTGGTTCCTTTGTCACCTGCTCCAGGTGACCCTGAGTTGGCCTGGATGAGCTCCAGGCTCAGAATTCTGGGATTCTGGGAGCCCCACCTCTGACAAAAAGAACCCATCCCTCCCCAAATCTGTCCAATTCTGGATAGATTTAAGGGCTTCACGTGAATTTACTTTGCTATCACCATAACAAGAAATCATTTTAGTTTTAAATTGGAATAAAGTGAATTTCTGAGTGCTGAGAGCAGCTCCTGTCAGAGGCTGCTTTGTGCTGGGAGCAGAACAACCTCCCTCACACCTCATCCAGGAAATTCCCCACTCAGGAGCTCAATGCCCTCAGAGTGAGGCACTCACAGAATTCCAGCATCATTTCCTCCCTCCCTGACATCCTCAGGGATGAGGGGCTGGGGATGTTTGGTGGAACCTGAGCTCCAATGACATCAGTGTGGGAGGAAAAGCTGAGGTTGTGAGGCCTGAGGCCAAGGCTGGGCGCTGCTTTTACACCAAATGAAGGATTTTGATGTCATGGCTCTGATTTCAGCCTCCCTCAAGCAGGAAAAAATGACCTGGGCTGAGTGATGAGTTTGACTCAGGTGATGTTTGGAGCTCCTCCTGTGCCTCAGGGATGAGGTTTTCATTCAGGATTGTTTTTCCAGCCAAATGAAATCTTCCCTGTGGAGGCCATGGAAGAAAATCTTCTTTTTTTATTGGAAAAATGGATCTTTAGAGTGACATTCTCCACCCTGGGAGGTTCCTCTGGCCTGGGTGGCTCAGGAGACCCTCAGGGTGTGTTTTGCTCTTTGTGCTCCAAGGTTCCCAAAAGTTGAACCAAAAAAACTTGGGGGGGAACCAAAAAACTTCCCCCTGAGCTGGAAGCCAGGACTCTCCAGTCCCATACCCATGAAGAAATTGTGTCCATGGAAAGAAAATAATCCTATTTTCTTCTTCATCTCCACTCTTCTGCTCCCATCAAGGTGCAGCTTCTTATTTCTGAGAGTTCCCTTTGATGTCCCCTCAGGGAGGATTCCTGAAATTCCACATTTCTGTGTCTGCAGATCCACCTAAATGTCTAAAGTATTTTGGTTCCTGTTTTTTGATTTCTGGGGGGACCTGTGAACCCAGAATTCCTTGGAACTCCTCCAATTCCAGCAAAGAGCTTTCCAGATAACCCCAACTGCTGAGGTGCAGGAGGGAGGGATGAGGATTCTCCTGCCCATCAGTAAAATTAGGGAAACCCAACCAGATTTTTTGGAATTCCTCTCTCAGTGCTGTCCTGGCCATCAGCCCCTCCCAGCTCGTTATCCCAGGACAGGTAAATCCCACAAAACCACAAAAGGATTCCACACAAATTCCTGGGATCAGGAACACTCAGACCAGGAAGAATCCCCCAAATCCCTGCTGTTCCTGGGATCCCAACTCCATGTTTCCCTGAGTTCTTTGTGCTCCTTGGAGGAGCCTGGAGCTCTCTCGGGTTTCATCAGGCTGAGACTTCGTCAGGAAACTGTAAAAACAGGACAGGAAAACTCAAAAAAAGTTCTCCCTTTCCAATTTCCTTTGGATGTGTTTTTCCAGCACTTGGAATGTCTGGCCTTGCAGAGTGCCCCCGCCAGCTTTTTCTTCTCTGCAAAAGTCCAAACAGTTAAACTTGAGGAATGTGGCTGTGTTTGGCCGAGGTGAGGAAATGACGAGCTGGAGAAAGTATTCCATGAGTATTCCATGAGAAAGGAGCCCCTCAGGGAGACCCTGGGCTGCTCCCCACCCCTTCCTCCAGAGCTGAGCAGAGATGTGGGGCTGGAAAACCTCAATCCAGGCTGGAAAACACCTGGAGAACAGCAGGAGCAATCCCAGGGGTGACTCCTTCCCTTGTGTGACATCCATGGAGGGACACAGGGAATGGCTTCACACAGACACAGGGCAGGGTTGGGAGGGATTTGGGAAGGAATTCCTCCCTGTGAGGGTGAGGAGGGGCTGGGATGGAATTCCCAGAGCAGCTGTGGCTGTCCCTGGATCCCTGGAAGTGTCCAGGCTGGGCAGGGCTGGGAGCAGCCTGGGATCAGAACAAGATGGGTTTTAAGTTCCTTTCCAGCCCCAAGCACTCCAGGATTCCATGGGTTCTGTGTGAACTGTCTCCCCTGATCCCTGTCTCATTCCCAATCCCATTCTCTCCCAATCCCTGTCTCATTCCCAATCCCATTCTCTCCCACTGGAATCCATCCCCCTCCTGCTCAATCCCAGGATTTGTGGCTCCATCCCAGCGAAGGTTTGAGCTCCCCAGGGATGATTCTCAGGCCTCTTCTGTCCTGCAGTTTTTAAGGAAAAACCTCCATTGTTTATTGTGAGAAGGAGCTGGAGTTTGAGCAAAAGAAAAAGCTCCTCTTCCTTCTGCTCTGTTTATTTGTTTTGGAGAGGAGGAATTCGCCCAGCCCTGGCCTGTCCAGGAGGGAATTCCAGAGGGAGGGAGAAGAGAAAAGCTCCTCAGTCTCTTCCCTTGTGCTGGGCTCTGGATCTGCTCCCACCCTGGATTTGTGTGTCTGGGATTGTCCTGCTGATAACACAGAAGATTGTGCCATTATCCCACTTTTCCATCTCCAGGGATCTCAATTCCCACTGGGATTGACTCAGGGACACCATCCTGACCCCATGGATGTTGTAAGAGTGGAGGAAACTCTTTTCTTGTGAATAGTTCCTGATCAAACCCTCCCCATTTCCCCCAGCCAGAACCAGTTCAAAGGAAATCAAATCTTCATTTCCAAAGCCCTTTATTCCCTCCCAGCAAAGGGATGATTTCAATCCACTCCTCAATCCAATATTTCTGGGATAAATTATGGCCACAGTCCTTCTTTACCTTTTGGAGGAGCTGAAAGAGGTTCTGGCAATGTGAATTTGCCCAGTTCCTTGTGATTCCAGAGGAATTCCAAGGAGCTGTGGAGCATCCTGGACACGATAATTTGGGATATTGTCCATAGGGATATTGTCAGGAATCTGTTCCTGAGATGTGGATCCCAACCCAGGACTGCCCAGGGAATCATGGCTTGGAATTGCCATTGGAATTGTCAGGAATTCCACACACGAGGGGATCCCAAAATCCAGCCTGATCCAGGATTTCTTGCAGCCTTTTAATGGGAATTTCACCTGGAGCTGGGAAGGTGGAGCTGCTCAGTGTGGCTCTGTGAGGCTGAGGGAGGAGGGAGCAGCAATCCCAGCTTTCCCCTCAGCTTTTCCAAGGAAAAACTCAACTCCTGGAGGACAGCGACCTGCAGGATTCCTGGAACATGGATATGGATCCCATACAGCGACTGGGAAAGGCTTCAGACATCTCCTAAGCGTCCCTATTTCCTTCATAAAATTTCACTGGTGCCTCATTAAAAATTTCATCATTTGCCCATTAAAATTAGCACCAGCTGGGGCTGGCAGGCAGCCAGGGCTCTCCAGACTGCGATTTCCTTGGCTTCATTCCCTCCAGAGGAGCCATCTGCATAGGAAAAGTTATTTTGGGCAATTATTTGCTTAAAAGGGGGTGTTCTCCTCACAATCCCGCATTCATTTTCCCTCTCCAGGAATTGCTGGGGGAGCTGAGGTGGGAGATGAGGTGGGAGGTGAAGGTCTCCCTGCTTTGCTCTTTGCTCAGAGCATCACTTTGGGGTTTGGGTTGATTAATCTGAGTTTTTTGGGGTCCACTGGGCTGGGATCTTGTAAAATTTGGGTCAAAGAAAAAGGGAATTATTTGGTAACTCCCCACAATTTGTGTTTCTGGTCAGATTCCCAAAAAAAGGCTTTTTTGGGAGATGCCACCACCTTCACACCAATGGAACTTCCAAACCATTCCTTTTTCCCCTCTCAAATCCTTCTTCTCTCACCCTCCCAGCGACACCCCCAGCCCAATTTTATCAGCATTAATTTCCAAGTCTGAACTGCTGCAGAAACCCCAATCAGAGGGAGTGTTAAACTGGGAATGAGGAATTCTTTGCTAATTAACTCTTGCCCAGATAGGAGGATTTCCTGTGTGTTTTCCATGGATTTTTTTACCAGGGAACTCAGTTACCTGTGAGTCCCAATGCTGTCACCCCCCTGCACACAAGATTTTTGCTGCTTCACACATCAAACCCAAACATTTCCCTGCAGGGACAGGAGGGTTAATCCCAGAGCAGGGAATTGGGGTCACAGGCAGTTCCTAATTACTGCTAATTCCAGCCTGGAAATTCCCTGAGCCCATCTCAGCCGGACTCTGGCTGCCTGACCAACACCTGACTGCCTCAGACACTTCCTGGGGAATTTTCTGGCCTGACAGGAATGGGGTTCAAGGGGTTTTTTTCCAGCCACAGATCAAACACTTCCGTGCCACCACCTCTGCCCAGCAGAAGGAACAATCTCATTGAAGGATTTTGCTTCCTGCTGGATTCCTGCTGTGCCAATATTCCTCATCAAGGGTCACAGGAGCCCAGGCAGTGGCAAACCCACATTCCTGAGGGCAAAACCCTGCAAAAATTGGGTTAAAATCCTTGGAGTTTACAGGATGGGAGGATCCTAATTGGGAATGGGAAACCTGCTGGTTCTTCCTGCAGCGTTTGGGGTTTAAAGTTGAAATTGCTAGGAAATGTTTGAGAGTTAAGGTGAAGAAATTAATTATGAAGCAGAATTGCAGAGTTTGGGAATCCCAGAATCCCAGACTGGTGTGGGTTGAGGGAACATAAAAATCATGGAATTCCAACCCCTGCAATGGGCAGGAACAGCTTCCACCATCCCAGGCTGCTCCAAGCCCTGTCCAGCCTGGCTTTGGACACTTCCAGAGCAGCATCTTTGCAACTAAAGTGAAATTTAATTGCTTTTCTCATCACAGAAATTGCCAGGACAGGTGGAATCACAGTCCTGGAATTGCCTCTTTGCCTGACTTTTGATTTTCAGTTCATCACCACCAACACTGGTCTTCAATTTTTCCTCTCATCACCCCCAAAATTCTGCACCAAGTGTCCACTCTGGGCAGAAATCCCAGGATTTGTGTGCTGATCTAATCCAAGGATTCCTCTCCTCCCCAGACTACCGCACCGGGCCCTGCTTCAGCCAGGTCAACAACCAGATGTGCCAGGGCCAGCTGAGCGGCATCGTGTGCACCAAGACCATGTGCTGTGCCACCATCGGCCGCGCCTGGGGTCACCCGTGCGAGATGTGCCCTGCGCAGCCACACCCCTGCCGCCGCGGCTTCATCCCCAACATCCGCACCGGAGCCTGCCAGGGTGAGCGGGAATGGGGCGGGAATGGGGCGGGATGGGGCGGGATAGGGTGGGAATGGGGCGGGAATGGGGCGGGGAATGGGGATGGGCGATGGGTGGGGGGGATAGGGCGGGAATGGGGTGGGATGGGGTGGGATGGGATGGGTGGGATGGGATGGGATGGGTGGGATGGGATGGGATGGGTGGGAATGGGGCGGGAATGGGGATGGGGATGGGGATGGGGATGGGGGGGATGGGATGGGATGGATGGGATGGGATGGGGTGGGATAAAGGGATGGGATGGGGATGGGGAGGGGAGCCCCAAGGCAGCCCTAAAGTAGAGCTCCAAAGTGGAGAACACCATGAGCAGAGCCCCAAAGCAGCCCCAAAGCAGAGGCTCAAGACAGCCCCTAAGTAGAGCCCAAAGTAGAGAACACCAAGTGCAGAGCCCCAAAACAGAACCCCAAACCAGCCCCAAAGCAGAGAACAGAGAGCAGAGCTCCAAAGTAGAACCCCAAAATAGAGGACACAGAGAGCAGAGCCCAGAAACAACCCCAAAACAGGAGCCCAAAGCAGAGCCCCAATATAGAGCTGCAAAGCAGCCCTGGAATGGAGAACATGGAGAGCAGAGCCCCAAAACAGCCCTAAAACAGCCCCATACAGAGCCCCAAACCAGTCCCAAGGTAGAGCCCCAAATTAGAGCCCCAAAGCACAGAACTCTGTGGAACTTTGCCAGATCTCCACCCCATGTGTCACACAGCATCTCCAGAGTATCCCATGGGATCTTCCAAGGTAATTTTATCCTAGAGGTTTTGGTCCCACTGTGTCTCCCAGATGAGCTCCTCCATCCCACAGGGAGCCATGGACCAGGCTGGTGTTTCTCCCAAAGAACCACGGGATGGACACATCCCACAAAAGTGTGGGAAGCATTCCCACACTTTTGTCTCCCCCTTGCTTGTGCAGATGAGCCAGGAATTCATTCTGTCCATTCCCTGTCCTTATCTCTGGGATATCTTCTGAGATGTGATCCAGGAAAACCCACTCTGGGCTGACCATGGATCCATGGCTGCCCTTCCCTCACCCCTCCCTGCTGTTCCTGCAGATGTGGATGAATGCCAGGCCATCCCTGGGCTCTGCCAGGGTGGGAATTGCATCAACACCGTGGGATCCTACGAGTGCAAGTGCCCTGCAGGGCACAAACAGAGCGAGACCAGCCACAGGTGTGAAGGTAAGGGAGGCTCCACTTCCCTGAATCCCAAAAGCATTGAAATCCTGGGTTTTTCCAAGGTAGAGATGGGAGAGAGCTGCCATTCCAGGCTTGATCCCAGCTCCCAAAAGGGGTTTTTAATCTGCTTAAGGGAAATGAGGAATAGGCCTTGCCTGATGTCCTGATCTTCCCTGAAACCAGAAGGAAATGGTTTGGTTTGTTCACAGAGGGTTTTTTTAAGGATATTGTAATGGGAACACGGACTGATGGCACAGAAGGGACTCTGGAAGGGTTCAGCCAGGCTGAGCCTCCAAAGGTCTGCCAGGTTCTCAGTCTGATCAAGTCCTGAAAACTCAAAACCTTTTAATTCTGAGGCTCTTCACTGAGGCAGTGAAGATTTAATCACTGAGAGATGTGAAATCAGGCTGGTTGTGGAAATGAAGGGAGAGCTCTGCCTGCCTCTGGATCCCCTGGAATTGGGACAGTGGGAGATATCCCTGCCCATGGCAGGGGGGATGAGAGGATCTTTAGGATCTTTAGGTTCCTTCCAACCCCAACCATCCCAGGATTCCAGGATTCTGTGACCTGAGTTCAGCCCCTCCGGAAATCTTTCCCAAAGAGAGACAGGAGCTGCAGAGGTCAATCCCTGGTGGGGGATGGACATTCCTTCATCTCCAGGAAACATCTGTGTCTGTGCATCTTCCTGGGCAGGATGCCAGCAGACTTTCTCTGAAACCCTGACAGAATTCCTGCAGAGCTCCGACATCCAAGGAGTGAAAGCAGGAGGAGCCAAACCAGCCCTTCTTTTGTCTCAGGTGAAGGACCAGCTCCCCAAATCCAATTATTTTCCAGGAATTTTCCTGGCCACGGTGGGACCAGGGGCACAGAAAGTTGTCCATGCCTTGCCTGCTGGCTGGGGAGCAGAGCACATCTGAAACCAGTTTAGCTGGAATCTCCTCTAGCCCAGGATTTACCCCAATCCATTGTCTGGATCTGCCATCCAGATGTGAGGGGGAAGGACAAGCAGCCCCAAACAGCTTCCCTGCCCTGAAAAGGGACAGCTCAGCATTCCCAGGAGCTGCTCCATCCCTCATCCCCCTCAGGAGAGTTATCTTCTTCTTCCCTGTGGATCTGGGAGTCCTTCTGGTGGGAGTGACACCAACAGGAGGATGGGGATGGAGGGCTCCTGTCCCAGCTGTGCCACCAGCAGTGTCCCCACAAGGCTGTGAGATCCCAGGCATGTGGGATCACCTTTGGGGAATCACTGCTCCCCTAGGAATGGGATTCCCTAAAGTGATGTGGATAGGGGAACAGAGAGCGTTCCTCTCCCACTTCATGAACACAAGATCTGAGCTCCATCCCCGAGTTCCCTGCACCCTTTGATCCATCAGGAATTCGGTCCTGAGCTTCACATTCCTGCTGGAACTGCCCAAATCTCTGCCCTGACCCAAGTGTCCTCCTCAGAGAGCCAAGGGTTTGATCCAAGCAGCAGCCAGAGGATGGATCTGTTATCCAGGTGTGCTCCAGGCTCCAAATCCCAGCTCTGCAGGAGCTCCCCTGCTGAGTTCTGTGCTCATTTTACAGCTGGAGAAGGATGGGAGTTCTCTGCTGTAGGAAGAGGAGATGCTTCTCTCTCATTCTCCGATTCCCAATCCCAGCTCAGCATCCAGGGAATGTCAAACCTCTGGGAAATTCTTCCCAGATTCCCAGGAGTTCTGTGCTTGGGGGATTCCTGGTGGGGAGGGAAGTCAGCAGCTGGGATTGCGCTGGAGCCAGAGGTCAGAGCTAATTAACGATGTCCCCTCATTAACACCGGCTCGCTGATTAGCGATGTCCCCTCATTAACGCCGGCACTTTGTCCCTAATCCTCCGTGGCTGTCCCGGTGGGAACAGCGATATCCGCGGTGCTTTCCCAGATCCTTATCTCCCAACACCTGGAATCGAGGCTGGTTTGAGCCCCGAAGGATAAAGATGCTTTTCCATGCAAGATATTCCATGCTGATAACGCAGACCCTGAGTTTCCCGAGCAAACAAGGGATCTGCTGCTGCTTTCCTGGATGGATTCTGCTCAACTCCAGCAGGAAAACGAATCCTGTTCCTCTCAGGGAAACGATGTCCAGGCTGGGTTTGTAGCTGAACCTCCTCCAAGCTGGGGTTGCTCCGTTCCAGGCTCGTCCTGCAGCTCATCCCTGCTGAATGTGACACTTGCAGAGGGGATTTGTGTGATTCCTTTGTCCATTGTATTCCGAGGGAGCTCCAGGGATCCGGAGTTGCTGAGCTCGGGGCTGTGTGCTGGATAATGAGAACTCCTGGCTGTGCTCCCTTTCTGAGGGATGTGAGCAGTCTGGGAAACAGGGAAGTGAGGATTTAGGGAGGGGAAGGCTCAGGCTGCTCCCTAAAAAAGCCCTGGAGACGAGGTCGGCTTTGGAAGCACCAAAAATGGTGTTTATGTTGTGTTTGTACAAAAAGATGAGCAAAGAGGGCAGAAATTTAGGGGTGAATTAACAGATCCCATGCTTGGATTATGGTGGAAAAAAGGGAAAAAAGCAGGATGTGTTGAGTTTGTAGGGGAATGAGAGCCTGGGGAGAAGGGCAGGTTTGGATCCAGCTGAGTTCTTAACGCTGCCGGAGGAAAATTGTTGAGGACACAAGAAAATTCCTGGTGCCAAGTGGAGAGAGGGAAGATCAAAGCCGAGCTCAGACACATCCTCCTGCTCCAGAGACCTGGATCCATAAATCACAGGCAAAGAGGAGGTTGTGGCATTTTTAAATTATCCTGGAAGCAACCGGAAAAATGACACCGAAGGGAACAATTCCGTGGTGTGGAGTTAAGGGGGAATCACTGGCTGGACAAAGCTTTTCCTGCCATAATTCCAGGGTTTCTCTGCCAAGAATTTCACTTTTTAACAGCCCTTCCTGTGCTGCAGGACAAAGGCCAAGCTGTGCTATCAGTGAGGTAATGCCAGGGCCTCATCCAGGATGCTTCCCAAAGGATCCAAAATCCATCCAGGGCGATAAGAGACAGAGAAATCCATGGAGAAACACCAGGAAAGGGACTGGAAGGCTCCAGGCAAGCTGTGTGCAACAACCCCAGCTCAAATCCATCCAGGATTTGACCATTTTTGGCATCTCCAGGACATCCTGCCAGGGGGGAGCAAACCCTGGAATTCCAAATATCACCTATTTTTCTCGCCCCTTTGGATGTGAGTTGCTCCTTGTGTCCCTACATGCCAGGCTTTTGCCACCAGGGCCCAAAATGCTGAATTTCCTGATGGAGCCAAGGCTCTGCTGGATCCCATTGATGTTCCTGCTCCAGAGGGGACTTCCCAGAGTTTTCCATGAGCAGATGGAACTTTCTTTCCATTTCCTCACAAACCCCCTCTGGAAGAGCTCATTGTTGGCTCCATTCAGAGCTCATTTCCCTGGATTTGGGGTGGTCTGGAGCTTCCATCCCCCCTCTCTGGGGGAGTCCCTGGTGCTGCCCCAGAGGGATCCCAAAGCACAACCCCTGGGGATGTTTTTTCAATCAAATCCTGGGTTTTTTAGCCCATGGAAAGGTTTGAGTTCCCACAGGTCTATGGGCACCGTGTGGGATGAGCTTTGCAACTCCAACTCTTCCAGAGGCTCTGCAGCCTTTGGCTTTCCCAGCTTTTTAGCCTTAAGGACGAAGCCAATTCCAATCCCAGCTCCAAAATCAACGTTTGCCTTGAATCCTGCCATTGTCTGAGCAGCAGAATCTGCTTTAATTTCGAACAGAAGGTTGGAAAAGCCGGGAAGGAGCCAGGCTGGAGCTGGCAGAGTTCCCTCCCCGGCGCTGGGTGTTAATGAGAGGGGAATGAACCCAGTGGGTCAGCTCTGCCTGAACACATCCAAACCACCACGGGACACTCACAGGGAAAAATGAGAAGGAAAATGTGGTGGGGAAGGACTGAAAGGACAACAAAGCCCAGGGCTCAGGTTCCCAAAGCACAGGATGTGGATCCTGCAGGAATGGCCTCTTTGCCTGCTCTCAGCGCTGGGATTTGCAGGGGGGAAAAAAGAGCTGCAGTTGGATTGAACCTCCTGGATTCCCTGTTTTTCCATGAGAATGGGATGCACTGCTGCCCCACAGCCCCAGTGCTGCTTTGGGGTAAAAGATGGAGCTCTCAGCTGCCCCCAGATCTCAGACCCATTCATACATTCCTACACAAAGTGTGGAGCTGGTTTTTTTTCACCAATATCACAACTGTTCCTTCCTAAAGCTCTTTTCCTTCCAGAGCTCCGGGAATTGTAGCCCAGGGCAGGGCTGGGATTAAATGACAGGCCAGGCTGGCTGATAAAATCTCCTTTCTGCTGCAGGGGCCCAGGTGGGGGAAGTGTTTTCTGTGGTTCTGCTCTGCTGCCCTGCAGCTTTTGGGGCTCCAGGAGCCAGAGCAGCCCTGGAGGGCTCAGGGGACACCTCAGGTGCTGTCTGGGGGCAGAACTTGCCCTAAAAAGTCCTAAAAAGCCAAGCAGGAATTTTGACTGGAATCAGAGAATGGAATCCTGGAAAATCCTGAGCTGGGAGAAACCCACAGGGATCAGAGAGTCCAACCCATGTCCCATTGGCCTGATGGCACTTAGTGCCACATCAGACCTTCCTTGGACACCTCCAGGTCTGGCAAGTCCAAACCTCCCTGGGCAGCTCTGCCAATGCCCAATCCTTCTTTTTGGGAAGAATTTCTTCCTGATCCCCACCCCAAACCCCTGGAAGGGGCTGTGGAGAGAAGCAGAGACTCCACAAATCCCCCTTGTGTGAGATTTGGAGTCCCTTTATGGCCTCCAGCATCCCATAACCCCCAACAACTCCACCTCCCATGCTCTGTGCCCTGGATTTGGGTGGGGCAGGAGATGTTTTCCATCCTCCCTGTGGATTTTCTCTCTTGCAGACGTGGATGAGTGCAGTGCCATCTCCGGGGTGTGTGACGGCGGCGATTGCACCAACACGGTGGGCAGCTATGTGTGCTCCTGCCCCCGAGGCTTTGCCAGCAGCCCCGATGGATCCCGCTGCCTTGGTGAGGGGAAAACCAGGATTTGGGGCCAGCTGGAGTGGGAATGTCCATGGAAGGGTTGGGGTTTGGTGCTGGAGAGGTGGGAAATGCTCTTTTCCCTGTGCTGCTCTCCCTCCTGCTCCCAGCTGGATTCTCTCGTTCTTTCTCCCTCTGCAGAATTTGGGCTCTGGGTGCCTCAGCCCTGTTGGCTCCAGGGGTTTGTATTCCAAAGCTTCTTCCCAAAACTGGCCCCAGTCCTGTTTTCCCCAGCCTGAGCTTCCCCTGGAGGGGATTTTGGGTGTTTAACAGATCAAAAGTCCTTCTCAAGGCCTGTCAATATTTGATGGTCCATTGATACCAAACCCCAGTTCCTGGGATAAAGAATCAGCTCCGTGTTTATTTGCTCTCAGCAGGGGTTCTGCTTTGTTCCAGATGAATCCCAGGGTTTTTTCCCCTGTTCAGAAAGTCCATTTGCCCTCGGGAAGATGAGGATGGGGAGATTTGGGAGGAGGAATGGTTATGGCAAAGGCAGAGATTGGTGGTGCAATGCAAAATGTCAGGCACAGCTTTCTGTGGGAATTCATACAGCAAAAAAAATCAGCTCAGAATTCTTTTCTAGCCACAGATCCTGGACTAGGATTAAATGTTTGAGTTCCAGGAGGAAAAAAATGTTGTGAAGTGTGAGTAAAAAGTGAAGCCCAAGTCATCTTGTTTGGGAAGCTGATAGATTTTAATGGGAATGGAATTTTTTCCTGCTGTTTCCCAGCCTTGCCATGAGCCCAGAGGGGTGTGACAGCTCTGGGATGAGTCATGTGGACATTCCCCACTTTCCTTGAAACCAAGAGCTTCAAGAAACGAAAATAAATAAAAATAGAAAGCCCAGATTTAAAAATAGTCCCGAGCTGGTTTAGCTGCAGTGGACTCTGACTCCACCTGAACTGGCTCTGTGTACTCCAGCCTTGCCCTGAGCTCACTTTTTGGGATTTGTTTTGGCAAAACCCACAGTTCCTGCTGGGGTGGGGGTGCCCTGTCACCCAAATTCTGCCAGCTCTGCTCAAGGGGCTCTCAGGGCTTGTTTGGAGAGTTTGGGGTGGGTTCAGGGGCCAGGTTTTCATCCCTTGAAATAAATCAAGGGAGGAATTGGGATAATGGAAGATGGACACTTCTAAAGCAGGAGCAGCATCAGGAGAGGGGAGATTGTCACCCTGGGGGTGACCACAGTGTCCCACAGGAATTAAGGAGCAGCAGAGCTTGATCCATTCCCTTCCCTTTCCCCTCCCTTTTTAGCAGAGTGAACACATTTTTATGGCATTGGAATTATCTCCTGCAGTTTTCACAGCAACACCCAGAGCTGGAGCTGATCCCCAACCCCAGGAGCTGTGCACAAACCCCACCAAAACCCCACCAGGGGGAAAATCCATCCAAGGGAACATTCATGGAGCCCCTGGGACACACCAGGCCCAGTCCCACCCTGGCCCGTGGCAGTCCCACTCCTTCCTGCCTGCAAAGGGCTCTGCAGGCAGACCAGGAGCTGCTCTGTGGATTTTGCTCAGTACAAAGGGTTCCTCTCCCAGAGCAGTTGAAAGAACGATTTCCAAATGAAGAGAAATGGCCTTCAGTGCATTCCCAGACAGGCACATGGTGTTCCCTGCAGCTCAGCACTCCTGCACAGCCCTTCCTGAGCTCCTTTTTTCTCTGAGAGTGCAGCAAAGCTCGGAAGGATTTGGGTTGTGCCTCTCCCTGGGCAGCAGCAGCAAATTCAGGGTCTCAGGTTTTGGGTCTTGCTGAGCCTGGCAAAGTCCTGGGCTCAGGGAGGGTTGGGAGAGTTTTATCGAGGGCTTTGCCTGCCTGGAGAGCCATTTTTGAGTCCACTTTGGTCTAAGCAAGAGGAAAAAAGGAAATGTGAGGATTATGGGATCATGGAAGGGATCTTGGAGCTCATCCAGGGCTGTCCAGGGACACTCTGCAGCAGCAATTTTTGGGATTGGCTGTGCTGGATCCCTTCAATCCCTCCCATCCTGCTTCTCCTGGGATCAGGACACAGCCCATGGGATGGGGCAGCCCCTGCCAGACCCCAAATCCAGCCTGGGATCTCTCCTGTCCCCTCAGGACCAACTCCCCTCCTGGTTCAGCCCTCTGGGCTCAATCCCCACCTCGGAGCTCTCCCTAATCCCATCTGGAATTTCCCCTCCCCTCTCTCCTGCAGCATTTTCTGCTTTCCTGGGGTTTTGTGCAAACCTGTGCCCTGAGACCCAAACAGCCTCTGCCTTGTGCTCCCTTTCCCCAGGATTAGAGTTAATCCAGCCTTGCATGCAATCCCTGCTCTCACATTTCCCCTCCCCAGCTCTGCCTTTCTCTCTGCCAGTGCCTTTGGTGGATAAAGTTTCCTGAAAGGAGCAATTCCCACTGAATCCAGCTTCCTCCCTGCCTGAGGAAGGCCCTGCTGGTTTGAACTGGGGTCACTGTGCACCCACAGCCCACAGATCAAACAGCCCCAAACAGGCAATTAATTCCAATTACACTCCCGGGAAGTGGCAGCCAAATCCCAGGAGACTTTCCCCCTCATTAATTGACTTGAGAAAATACAAGGTGGGAGATGAATGAGGGGAAGATTCCAGGTTTGCCTGCAGGGATTGGTGCCAGGAGGAGCCTGCTGGATGTGAAAGACCCTCAGTCCCCTGGGCTTGGCAGGAGCCACAGCCCCCTCAGAGCTCGGTGGGAACAGCTTTGTCCCCATCCAGGGCTCCTTCTGGGATCAGCCATGGCCTGGGACACCTGGGAGCCTGGATGGAGCTGGGATTGGGAAAAACTCCATTTGTTCAGAGAAGGATTCTGGGGCCACTGGGACCTGGCAGGGGGGGATTCCTCATGGGGAGCCTGGGCTGGGGGACACTTGGGGACCTGAGGTGTGCAGGAGGGCAGAGAGCTGCCTGTGATCCCATGGCTTTGGGAAGTGAGGAAGCACAGGATGAGGGGGAATCTCCCTGCTCTGTGCTTTGGGAGTTCATCCAGAACCTTCTGGGTCACTTGTCCTGCCTGCAGGGCAGGGAATGCAGCTCCCAGTGGAGAATCCAACAGGGAGGGATTGCCCAGCTCTGGCTAAATGGGAATGGGAGGCTGAACTGGGAATGAGATCCTGGATGTGCTCCAGAGGAGAGGAGATGGCCAGGAGAGATTCCATTGGGAATAGTCCCTCAGGAGCTGCCCAGGAGGGTGGTGGTGGCACCTTGTGACTGTGTCTCCTCTTTGTCCCTCCTCCCTGTCCCAGACCAGCGCCTGGGCACGTGTTTCTCGGCGCTGCTGGGCGGTCGCTGCGCTGGGGACCTGCCGGGCCAGGCCAGCAGGATGCAGTGCTGCTGTGACTCTGGGCGCTGCTGGGCCATCGGCCAGACCCCCGAGATGTGTCCTGTGAGGGGATCAGGTGAGTGACACCCCGGGGCTGGGCTGGGCTGGGCTGCTGAGAGCTCTGAGATCGAGTCCAACCATCCCCCGGCACTGCCAAGGCCACCAAACCATGTCCCCAAGTGCCACATCCTCATTCCCTCCGGGAACAGTGACTCCACCACCCTTTCAGTGAAGGAATTTTCCAACCCAGCCCTCCCCTGGCACAGCCTGAAGCCTCTCCCCCTTGTCACATCCCTCATTCCCTGGGGCAAAGCCCAACCCCATCACCCAGGGGTGCTGCTGCTCCTGCTGGGTCTCACCTGAGGCTGAGCCAAGGCAGGGATCAATCCCTTCCCTCCCCTTGGCTCACCCAGCAGAATTTTGGGGCTGAGGAAGGGTGAGCCCAGGGCTGGAGCTCCATCCCCTGCATCTCTTCCTCTATCCCCAGCTCTGAGCAGGCAGAGCTTCCCAGAGCCTGGCACCTCCCTGTCCCCTCTTTCCCTGCCTGGAGGGATCCCAGCTGTCCCCAAAGCAGAGCCCTGGCAAGCTGTCCCCCATCCCCTGCTGTGGGGTGAGGGTGTTCAGTCCCTCCTCCCCGCTCTGCCCCATTCCCATCCCACCCTCTGCTCCCTGCCCATCCCTCTGCATCCCTCTGTTCCCTGTTCTCTTTCAGATGAGTACCGCAGGCTCTGCATCGAGGGACTCCCAGTCGTGCCAGGCTTCCCTGGGAACTTCCCAGGAATTCCTGGATTTGGACCCAACGGAGTGGGGCCGGGACTCAACGGGCCTGGAGGCATTGGGCCAAACGGGGCCAACGGACAGGGTGGGATCCCAGGACTGCCTGGGATGGGCCCAGGGAGCTCCAGCATTGGTAATTAATGGGGTCCAGCACTGGTCATTAATGGGGTCCAGAGCTGGGAATTAACAAGGTCCAGCACTGGGAATTAATGGGTTCCAGCACTGGTAATTAACAGGCTCGAGCATTGGGAATTAATAGGTTCCAGCATTGGTAATTAATGGGTTCCAGCAGTGGGAATTAACGGGTTTTCCCCGTGCTCCATGACCCTCCCCATGCCCCATCCAAGGCTCCCTGACCCTGGCTGTGCTCCCCAGGCACAGCCACGCTGAACCAAACCATCGACATCTGCAAACACTTCACCAACCTGTGCCTCAACGGGCGCTGCATCCCCACGCCGTCCAGCTACCGCTGCGAGTGCAACATGGGCTACAAGCAGGACGTCAGGGGAGAGTGCATTGGTGAGTAGGGCTCATTCCCAGAGCTCCCAGAGCTCCTCCAGGCTGGTTTTCTGGTCCCTCACAGGTTGTTTGTCCCCCTGCAGATGTGGATGAGTGCTCGAGCAGCCCCTGTGTGCATGGTGACTGTGTCAACACGCCAGGCTCCTACCACTGCAAGTGCCACGAGGGTTTCCAGAGCACCCCAACCAAGCAGGCCTGCATTGGTAAGGGTTGAGCCCGTTTTTGGGGAGCACAGGGCTCAGCACAGCCCCTGGGGCCAAAAAACGGTTGTGAGGGAGAAATCCAGAGTCCCCAGCACTGTCAGGCATGGGGTGGGATCTGTCCAGGAGAAGTGTGCTCTGCCATGAGCTTCCTGAAAACTTTCTGGTGGCAATCAAGGAGCCCTCAGAGTCCTCTCCAAGAGCTGAATGCTGTTGGGAGAACTTTATCTGACCCGAGGGGGATTCTCAGGCACATCTGTAGGGATGCAGGATTCCCAGCAAGGCTGTTCTGTCATGATGCTGCTGCAGGTGAGGAACTGCCAAAAAATGAGGATGGGAAGGGAATGTCCCACCCTGGGAACAACAAGCAAAGGCAGATTTCCCTGGCAGTGCCCAAGCTTTGAGGTTTTTATTTTCTCCCTTCCTGACAAAGTGGTTTCCAAAGGCTCCCCCCACTGCCTGGCAATGTGAAAAATTCCTAATTTCCAAGTGGGATGTTTCGAAGATGAATTCTTGTGTCCGAGAGCTCTTGCCTGGGTTTCTCACAGGGGATTTCAAGCTGGGGCTGCTGCCATTGCCCTGCTCACAGTATTTGGTGTGATTTCCCCACAGACATCGACGAGTGCATCATGAATGGGGTGATGTGCAGGAATGGGCGCTGCGTCAACACCGACGGGAGCTTCCAGTGCATCTGCAACGCTGGCTTTGAGATCACCCCTGACGGCAAGAACTGCGTTGGTGAGGCTCCCCAGAACCTCCAGAGCTCAGGGCTGAGCTGGGGTCACCTTCTCCCTGGGGACTGATGGGTGTTTTAACCTGGGGTATCCTCCAAGGAGAGCAGGAATCGGGAGGTGTTTCCAGGAGGGTTTGGGGGATCAGCAGGGCTGGGGTTGGAGCAGGATGAGCTCCAGGAGCACTGGAGATGCAGCAGGACAGCTCTGACCACCAAAGGTGACCTTGGGCTTGCAGCTGATGCTCCTAGAGGTCATTCCCACCCAAAGCCCTCTCCCCTCTGTCCCCTCTGAGGCCCCCACAGCCCCAGTGTGGCCATGAGGTGGGGCACAGGAGGTTTTGGGGCACAGGAGGGTCTTGCTGCAGCTCTGGGGTCCTGTCTGTCCCCCCAGACCACGATGAGTGTGCCACCACCAACATGTGCCTCAATGGGATGTGCATCAACGAGGATGGCAGCTTCAAGTGCATCTGCAAGCCTGGCTTTGTCCTGGCGCCCAACGGCCGCTACTGCGTGGGTGAGTGACCCCCAAACCTGCCTGCTGCAGCCCCCTGCCCACTGCAGCCCCCTGCCCACTGCAGCCCCCTGCCCACATTCCTGATCACCTGGGAGTGCCTCAGGGCAAGGGGAGCTCAGAAATCCAAGGGTGTGGCCAAGCAGCTCCTGCTCTGCTGCCAGAACTTGTCCCTTTGTGGCGGAATGGGAAAAAGGGAAAATGTTGTTGTGTCCTGAGCCCCTGTTTGTGTGTCCTGAGAGTCTTTCAGTGTGTCCTGAGAGTCTGTCATTGTGTCCTGAGCCTCTGTCAGTGTGTCCTGAGCCTCTGTGTGTGTGTCGTGAGCCCTGTCATTGTGTCCTGAGCATCTGTCAGTGTGTCCTGAGAGTCTGTCACTGTGTCCTGAGCCCCTGTCAGTGTGTCCTGAGCTTCTCTCTGTGTGTCCTGAGCCCCTGTCAGTGTGTCCTGAGCCTCTCTGTGTGTGACCTGAGCCTTGCCCTGTGTCCTGGGCCTCTCTCTGCCCATCCTGAGCCCTGTCTGTGTGTCCTGACCCCCTGTTCCTATGTCCCAATCCCTTCCACCTGTCCCAATCCCCTCTCCACCTGTCCAACCCCCTCTCCCTGCATCCCTCACCCCGAGGTCACCCCGAGGTCACCCCGAGGTCACCCCTGTCCCCATTCCTGTCCCTCTCAGACATCGATGAGTGTGAGACGCCGGGGATCTGCATGAACGGCTGGTGCATCAACACGGAGGGCTCGTTCCGCTGCGAGTGCCTGGGCGGCTTGGCCATCGGCGTGGACGGCAGGGTCTGCGTGGACACCCACATGCGCAGCACCTGCTACGGGGGCATCAAGAAGGGCACCTGTGCCCGACCCTTCCCTGGCGCTGTCACCAAATCCGAGTGCTGCTGTGCCAACCCGGATCATGGCTTTGGAGAGCCCTGCCAGCCCTGCCCGGCCAAGAACTCCGGTGAGTGCAGCCCTGGGCATTCCAGGAGTGGGGAAGATGCTCAGGGATGTCCTGAGATGGTTTGGGCAGCTTGGAGAGCTGTAGGAATGGGGAAAGTCAGAAAATGGAGAGTGGTTCCCCAGATCTGGTGCCGGGATGTTGGAACTGGGAGTAGCAGCATTGAAATGCACAAAGTCACAGCATTGAGGCTGCCTGAGCTCCAGAAGAGTTTGGACAATACTCCCAGGGATGGGGTGGGATTTTTAGGGTGTCTGGGCAGGGCAGGGGTGGGGCTGTGATGATCCTTGGGGTCCCTCCCAAATCAGGATATTCTGTGATCATGGTTTTGAGCACAAACAGGCCCTGAGCTGCCATTCTGACCCACAAACACCAAACACAGCGCTGAGCAGAGGGAATAACCCTGGGGGAAGTGTCCTTCCAAGCCCTGATGGCTGTGTTGTGCTCTGTCCCCAGCGGAATTCCAGGCTCTCTGCAGCAGCGGCATCGGGATAACGGCTGATGGCAGAGGTAGGTGCCAGCATTCCTCAGGGACCTGCAGCATTCCACAGGGACCTGCAGCATTCCACAGGCACATCCCACAGCACCCTCAGCTCCTCCCTCAGCTGCTTTCCGTGGGAATGGATGTGGGAGGCTTTGTTCCCTGCTGGGATGGCAATGAGGAGCTCACCGGCTGCACCCTCCTGGGTGTTTCCCTCCTCGGGCTGTCCCAGGGACAGGGAGGTGACAAATGTGTGATGCCAAAGGGCTGCTTTGGATTCCAAGAGGTGCCAGTGCCAGCCCTGGCAGTGCTTGGAGCAGCAGGGACAGCACAGAGCAGCCAGGCAGCCCCAGCCTTGCCAAGCCTTCCAAATGGGAAGGAGCCAGAGGCAAAGCCTTGGTGGCTCCTTGGGCTCCCATCCAGGGCTCTGTCCTGGCCCGAGGCAGTCCTGGGGGAATGAGGACACTCTTTCTAGCAAGGCCATGCTCTGGTCATTCTGTCCCTGCCTGGAGCCAGGACTGCACTCAGAGCTCTCCAGGCTGCATTTCCCAGCATGGAACTGAGCTCTGAGTGCTTGGGGACAAAGGCCAGCGGTGCCTGGGCAGCCCTGGCCACCTGGCACGGTGGGGACACTGCAGTGCCAACACAGGGCTGGGGCTTGCCAGGGGGAAATCTCTGCCTGGCACCAGGGATTTGCTCCAAAAAAACACAGGAAGGGATGGTGCTGCAGGGAAGGGATGGTGCCCACCTGGCTGCCACCCTGCTGGCTCACTTGGTACCAAATCCAGGGATAATTAAAGCCTGACCTGAGTGTTGGGATAAAGACCCTGGAAGAATCAGGAATGTCCCACAAGGAGCTGAGAGCCCTTGAGAGAAAACTGGGCTTGTCCCAATCCCTTATCAGCTCAGAGCCCTGGGCTGGGTCAGGATCTTCTGGGACAAATCAGGAGAGTGGGCAGGACAGGAGAAATAGTGGCTGTCCCATCCTTGGAAGTGTCCAAGGCCAGGTTGGACAGAGCTTGGAGCACCCTGGGATAGTGGAGTGGAACAAAGTGGACTTTAAGGTCCCTCCCAACCCAACCCATTCCGAGATTCTGTGATTTCTGCAGTGACGAAGCAGGAGGTGGAAAGTTTCTCTCTTTGCATTTGCTGTGGTCCATCTAAGGTGGCTTTTTCCCCTGTCCAGACATCAACGAGTGTGCCCTGAACCCTGACATCTGCCCCAACGGCATGTGTGAGAACCTGCGGGGGAGTTACCGCTGCATCTGCAACCTGGGCTACGAGTCTGACCCCACGGGCAAGAACTGCGTGGGTGAGTCAGGCCAGGGGCAGCCTGGCACAGGATGGGGGGCTCGGGGTGTGGGAGGGGGTGCCAGGCACGTCCAGGAGCTGAGGCAGCACCTGATGCCCTCAAGAATTATCCAACACCATGTGGAAAGCACGAGGGGCTGTGAGAACCTGCAGGGTGGGATTTCTGCACCTCCCAGGTGGCCAGGGCTCCTGCTGTGGTGGCACTCAGCCCCTCACAGCCCCCCACAGCCCCTCACAGCCCCCCACAGCCCCTGGGAGTGGGACTGGGGGGCAGAATGGGAAGGGTAAAAGCTGGAGAACTCATGGGTTGGGATCAGGACAGTTCAACGGGGAAAAGAAAACAAGGAATTCATTCCCTGCTCCCCCTGCTCAGGTGTTCAGCACCTCCAGGAGAGCAGGGGACACAACTCTCAAAGTTCCTTGGGAGGGAAGAGGAGGGGAAGCTCTGATTTCTGCTCTCTGGGAGCAGGGACAGGATCCAGGGAATGGCTGGAGCTGGGTCAGGGGTTTGGGATGGAGATCAGGGCAAGGTTCTTCCCCCAGAGGTTGGTGGGCACTGAACAGGGAATGGGCACAGCCCTGAGGCTGCCAGAGCTCCAGGAGCCTTTGGACAATGCTCTGGGACAGGGTGGGGTTGGATCAATGATCCCTTCGTGTCCATCCTGTGATTGTGTGGGGACAATTAACCCTTCCCAGCCCAAACCAGCTGACAGCTCCCCTCTGTCCCCAGACGTGGACGAGTGCAGTGTCAACCGGCTGCTGTGTGACAACGGGCTGTGCAGGAACACCCCTGGCAGCTACAGCTGCACCTGCCCCAAGGGCTTCGTGTTCCGCACCGAGACCGACACCTGCGAAGGTAACGGGGCTGGGAGCAGCAGGGGCTGCCAAAACAGGGCCTGGAAACAGCTCAGGGTTGGGTTAATGGGGCCAGGGAAGCACCAGGAGCTGCAAACCACGGCCTGGAACCAGCTCAAGTTTGGGGTAATGGGGTAGGGCTAGCACCTGCAAACACCACAGCCTGAGCTCCTGACCTAGCCCAGTTTTGGGGTAACAGAGCCAGGGGAGCACCAAGAGCTGCAAACCATGACCTGGAACCAACCCAACTCTGGGGTAATGGGGCTGGGCCAGGCCAGCACCCCCCAGAGTCGTGGTCTGAGCTCGTGAACAGCCCAGTTTTGGGGTGATGGGGCCAAGCCAGCACCAGGACCTGCAAACCATGGCCTGGAACCAGCTCAGCTCTGGAACCAACCCAGCTCTGGGGTAACGAGGCTGGGAGAACACCAGGACCCACCAGAGCCATGGTCTGAGCTCCTGAACAGCCCAATTTTGGGGTAACAGGGCTGGGACAGCACCTGCAAACCCCACAGCCTGAGCTCCTGCTGGAACCAACCCAGTTTTGGGGTAATGGGGTCAGGGAAGCACCAGGACCTGCAAAACCACAGCCTGGAAGCAGCTCAGCTTTAACCTCCCTGCTTCCCCTCCCACTGCTTGGCTTTGGGATGGAGCAGCTCCAGCTTTGGGGTTGGGGGAGATTAACCTCATTTTAAGGGTTTTTTTCCTGTTTTTTAGTGACATTTCACACTCGGTTCAAAGCAGTGGGCAGCCAACCCCAAAACATCTGAGCCTGGAAACCAGAGTGATTTCTTCCAGGCCCACAAAATTTGAGCTTGAGGCCTGACCAAAATTGCAAGGTTTAGGGAATCTGATTGAAAGGCTGTGATTTGGAGGGGGAGAAATGTCTTCCTGTGCACAGAGGCCTCAAATATTTGAGAGCTGGCACTTTGCACAGAGTGTTTGGTGAAAAAAGCTGATTTTCTGTGAAGAGTGAAAAGTGGCCAATGCTGTGCAGCCACTTTTGTAATGCAGATTTTTTTACAATGCAGATTATATTACATCCCAGTATATTTCAATATTACATATTTCAGTATTTTTATTAAATATTAAATAATATAATATCAATTCAGAATATTAATATAGTTAATTATATATTAGTATATAATATTAATTTAAGTATGAATTTAACTATTATTTATATAGATTGTATATTTCAACATATTTTTAATATTATTATAATATTTAAAACTATGTAAAAACCAATTTAAACCCAGAATTCTTCACTCTCCTTGCTCTCTCCTCCTCCTGTTGTTGTCCCCCGAGGCTGTGTCCCTGTCACTGCTCCCAGTGACCCTCCCTGTGTCCCCTTGTCCCCTCAGACATCAACGAGTGCACCTCCAACCCGTGTGTGAATGGGCTGTGCAGGAACAACGCTGGCTCCTTCGCCTGTGAATGCTCCCCGGGCAGCAAACTGGACCCCAGTGGCACCATCTGTGTGGGTGAGCAGGGCCAGCTCTGCCCAGGCCAGGCCAGCGCTGCCAGGACACCCTGTGTGGTCACCTGGCCTGGACACCCTGAGTGGTCACCTGGCCAGGACACCCTGCATGGTCACCTGGCCTGGCACAGGGAGCTCTGCAGGGCAGGGATGGGTGGGAAATTGGGGAGGGTGGGGAGGGGCTGGGATGGATTTCCTGGAGAAGCTGTGGCTGCTCCATCCCTGGAAGTGTGCAAGGCCAGGCTGGATGGGGTTTGGAGCACCGTGGGACAGTGGGAGGTGTCCCTGCCATGGCAGGGGTGGCAGTGGGTGGCACTGAAGGCTCTGGGGCTCAGTCCGGTTTGTGTCCCTGCTGGAACAGCATCCTGAAGGATTAGTGACTCCAAGGGACAGCTCCTCCCAGCTCAGGGCTCCCACACGCTGGGGTTCCAGGCCTGGAGCAGCCCCTGAGCCCCTCTGTCCCTGCAGACAGCATGAAGGGCACCTGCTGGCTCAACATCCAGGACGGGCGCTGCGAGGTCAACATCAACGGGGCCACGCTGAAATCCGAGTGCTGTGCCACCCTGGGGGCAGCCTGGGGCAGTCCCTGCGAGCGCTGCGAGATCGGTGAGCTCTGCCACCTCTGCCACCTCTGCCACCTCTGCCACCTCTGCCACCTCTGCCAGCTCTGCCACCTCTGCCACTCCCAGGAAATGCTGGACACCCAGGGCAGGGTTGGCATGGAGAGCAGGGACAGGACTGGACTGGACTGATCCCCAGAGGGTGGTCGGGCACTGAGAGCCTCTCAGGGATTTTGGGGTGTCTGGGCAGGACCAGGAGTTGGGCTGGATGATCCTGGGGTCTCTCCCAGCTCTGGATGCCCCATGGTTCTGTGGGAGGCCTGGCAGGCAGGAAGCAGCTTTTCTCCACTGATATTCCTGTTTTTCCTGCAGACACAGCCTGTCCTCGGGGGTATGCAAGGATGAAGGGGGTCACCTGTGAAGGTAAAGAGCTGCAGGACATGGAAAACTGCTTTTCTTGGGAATGTGGGCATTGTTTCCTTGCTGCTCTCCTGCCTCTCTGAGGGATCTCCACTCTCTGGCCCTTTGTCTGTCTGTCTGTCTGTCTGTCTGTCTGTGCCCAGATCCTGCTCTGCTTGTGCCCGGAACACGTGCTTTTCATGGATCAGCTGCCACTTGGAGCCTGCTGGGCGGCTCTGGGCTCCTCCCAGCCCCTCCAGGAGCCACTGAAAGCCCCACTGGCCCTGTCCTGTGCCACCTCACCCCTTCCCTGTCCCTGTGCCCACAGATGTGAACGAGTGTGAGGTGTTCCCTGGCGTTTGTCCCAACGGGCGCTGTGTGAACTCTGCCGGCTCCTTCCGCTGCGAGTGCCCCGAGGGGCTGACCCTGGATGGCACTGCCAGGACCTGTGTGGGTAAGGACACCTCCCCTCTCCCACATCCTGGCCTCTCCATGTACCCCAGGAATTCATGGGAATTGAGTTGTACCTCAGTTGTACCCCCAAACCTCACAGCTGAGCCAGAATTTTATGTCCCCAAGCCTAGCCAGTGTGATACCATTGTCCTTCTTGGGTGGCCAAATAACCTCAGGGGTTAAAGACATGGCCCAGCAGCCCTAAAACACCTCCTGGGTACCCAGGGCCAAACCCCTGCCCTTTGCAGGGGCCACTGGTGCTTCCAGCACTGTTTAGGAAAAGCTGGATGTGGCACTTGGTGCCACACAAGGTGGTGTTGGGTCATGGCTTGGACTTGCTCATCCCAAAGCTCTTTTCCAACCTCGTTAATTCTGGGGTTCTCTGAGGGTCCCTTCTCTGGCCCTGCTGCCAGCAGTCCACGCTGTGGAATCCCTCCCAAAAAAGGGTTTTCTCACCGAAACGTGCCCTGTCCCCAGACGTGCGGGTGGAGCAGTGCTACATGCGCTGGGACGAGGACGAGTGCACCGAGCCGCTGCCGGGGAAGTTCCGCATGGACATGTGCTGCTGCTCCGTGGGCTCAGCCTGGGGCTCCGACTGCGAGGAGTGTCCCCGCCCAGGCTCCAGCGAGTTCAAGGCCATCTGTCCCCGCGGGCCAGGCTTTGCCAACCGGGGTGACGTGCTCTCGGGACGGCCCTTCTACAAAGGTGAGAGGAGCCAGGGCTGGGCTGGGCTGGGCTGGGCTGGGCTTGGCTTGGCTTGGCTGGGCTTGGTCCCTCTCAGTTCAGCCCCTCTCAGCTCAGCCTCTCTCAGCTCAGCCCTGATGCCTGATGGGGGGCTCGTGGAGATCCCCTGTCCCTGAATCCCCCTGATCTCCCCATCCCTGAACCCCTCTGATGGGCTCAGGCCTGCTCAGCTCAGCCCTGCTGCCCGAGGAGGCTCATGGAGATCCCCTGTCCCTGAACCCCTCTGACCTTCCTGTCCCTGAACCCCTCTGACCCTCCTGTCCCTGAACCCCTCTGACCCTCCTGTCCCTGACCCCCCTGATCCCCTCAGATGTGAACGAGTGCAAGGTGTTCTCTGGCCTGTGCACCCACGGCACCTGCAGGAACACCATCGGCAGCTTCAGGTGCATCTGCGGCAATGGCTTCGCTCTGGATGCTGAGGAGAGGAACTGCACAGGTGAGGGATCCTCTCTGGGCTGGCCTTGCTGCCTCTGGGGTTGCTCAGCAGGATGTGCTGATTTAGGCACTAATTTAGGGACGTGGGGAGGAGTCAAAGGCAGGACCATGAGCAGAAGTGTCCAAGGCCAGGCTGGATGGGGCTGGGAGCACCCTGGGACAGGGGAAGGTGCAGGGGTGGCACTGGATGGCGTTTAAACTTCCTTCCAACCCAAACCATCCTGGAATTCCACAATTCCCTAAGGCTGCTCCTGCCTGTGGGGTGAAGGACCAGCCCTGCCCTGGGGAGCAGCATCACTGCAGGGATGGGGAGCTCTTGCTCTACTCCCTGTGCAGTGGGTCTGGTGGGCAGTGCAGGCAGCCCAGGCTGGCTGTGGTGCTGCTGCTGGCCTGTCCTGCCCCAGGCCCTGTCCTTGTCCCCAGACATCGACGAGTGCCGCATCTCCCCCGACCTGTGTGGCCACGGCTCCTGCGTCAACACCCCGGGCAGCTTCGAGTGCGAGTGCTTCGAGGGCTACGAGAGTGGCTTCATGATGATGAAGAACTGCATGGGTGAGGCTGAGCAGCTCCAGACCCCCTGGCACAGGGCAGGGCATGGCCAGAAACACTTCCAAACACTCCCCAAACCCTTCCATGGATCAATCCTCCATGGGACACCCTGTTCCCCCCTGTTCCCCCTCCCACCCCACTCAGCTCTCAGTTATAGGGGTTCCCTTCACCTGCCCCTTTCATCTCCCTTTATCCTCACACAATTCCTTACAGCTCCTCTCATCTGTCCAAGGCTTGTTTTTATTCTGTCAGAGTCCCATCTGTTTTCAATTGAATAATTCTTGTTTGGAGCTTAAAAAATCCCATCAGTGACCTCAGTACCTCAGTTTGTCTCCAACAGCTCAGCCAGACTCCTGCTGTCCTCTAATTCCTGGCATTCCATGTTCCTCTCCTCTGTCCAGCCAGACTCACTTGTCTCACTGACCTGCTCTTAATATTCTGCTTTGGCTTGGACTTTCAAACCACTTCAAGCCATGATTCAACACCATCTATTTATTTTTCATGTTTTATTCTCTGTGCTCTTTAAATAAATCACTGCCCCTGGCAGGGGCTTTGTCTTTTCCGTGCAATTTGTAGCGTGGGTTCCCACAGCTCCCCCTGATCATCCTCCTCCTTCTGCTCCATTTCTGGGACACTGGGAATGTCACAGTCCTCACCCATGACCTGGTGCCTTCTTGCAGTAATCAGATTTCTGATCTTTATATAAGGATATAAATTTCATTGTTCTTTTCATTGTTCTTTTCACTGCTCTGTTTTTTTATTTAATGCTCACTGTTACCTGTCCAATTCCACTTTATCCTTTTTTCTGGGTGACAGGGAGCTGAGTCATCTCACCCCAAAGGGGGTGGTGACATTTTGTCATTGCCTGTGGTCAAGAATTAACTTCTTCCCACCTGTGTTTGGCAAAAGAATTTGGCTTCAGCCTCCTGAGGGAGGAATTCTTTCCAGCCTGGGGCTGGGGACAACAACAGCAGTGAAAATGCAGCCTGGGATTCCCCAGGATTAGGATCCCATGGATTCTGTGATAGGGACCTGTCACCCCCATTTTCAGGTGTATCCCAACCCTCTTTCCCTGAAAATCTCATCAGTGTTTAAGCCAAGTCAGGGAAAATATCCCATTCTTAATTTCAAGGCTGGAATTAGAAAAATAAACACATGGGAAGAAAATGGGTTCTTTAAATATATCCAACCTGAATCCCTTTCTCTGCTGTCCCTGAGGGGCTCTTGGGTTCTGCCAAGGTCACAGCATGAGCTGTGATTTCCCAACATTCAGACTCTGACCAGGACACCCCTGGATCCAAACCCTGCATTCCCTGTCACCTTTGTGAGGTTGTCTGGTTTGGGATGTCATTTTCCCATTTTCCCATGCAGATATCAACGAGTGTGAGCGAGACCCACTGCTGTGCCGGGGTGGCATCTGCATGAACACCGACGGCAGCTTCGAGTGCATCTGCCCTCCTGGGCACGAGCTGACAGCTGAGGGCAACACCTGCATCGGTGAGGGACAGGGACATCCCGTGGGAAATCCCTCAGGGAAACCCAGAATTCCTGCTGGGGGTGGGGGGATCTCCTTCCCATTCCCTGTGTGTCATGCCTGGAAGTGTCCCAGGCTTGGACCAGCCTGGTCTTGGGGAAGATGTCCCTTCCCATGTCCCTGACAATGTCCCTTCCCATGTCCCTGCCCATGGATGGTCCTCAAGGTCCCTCCCACCCAAAGCCTTCTGTGCTTCCATGATAAGTGTGTCCAGCTCATCCAGGAGGGACCAAGCTCATTCCCAGGATTTTGTTGCACTGTTATTCATTCTGCTGCTCTCTTTGACCAATGGGACAGATCCAGTTTGGAGCCCCAGGGGTGGGCATGGGCTGGTGGCTGGAGCGTGGCCTGAGCGTGGCCTGAGTGTGGCCTGAGTGTGGCCTGAGCATGGCTGGCTCCTCAAAGTGCTCCTGTCCCCTCAGACATCAACGAGTGCTCCCTCAGTGACAATCTGTGCCGCAATGGGCGCTGCGTCAATGTCATCGGCACCTACCAGTGCTCCTGTGACTCAGGATTCCAGGCCACGCTGGACAGGCAGGGCTGTGTTGGTGAGTTCTCCTCCAAATGGTCCTTCCAGAACCTTGGGAAGAGCCCAAAACCCTCCTGGGCTTGTGTGTGTTAGGGTGTTCAAAGGGGGAATATCCTGGGTGAATGACAGCCACAATGGTGCTGCTGGCAAGAGACTGTCACAGGCTGTGACAGCACTGCCAGGGCTTGGGGACAAGGAATGAGGGGTCTTCTTCTCTCTGGGGGTGATCTGTGTCCTCTTCTCCCACCCAAACTGCTGCCTGGGCTGTGGTCTGGGCAGGCCAGGGGTTGGGCTGGATGACCCCTGCAGGTCCTGCCCAACTCAGTTTTGTGGTTGTCCCCAGACATCGACGAGTGCACCATCACCAACGGGGGCTGCGACACTCACTGCTCCAACTCTGAGGGCAGCTATGAGTGCAGCTGCAGTGAAGGCTATGCCCTCATGCCAGACAAGAGGTCCTGTGCAGGTCAGTGACACCTTGGCTCATGCAGGTGCTGCTCCAGGGACTCCTGTGTCCCCACAGTTGGCTCCAGGGTGAGGAGTCTCACTGTCAAGTCCCTTCCAGAGTAGGGATTTTCCTGGATGGATGATTTTGCTTTGCACTGCCTTGCCCAACCCCTCATGATTTGGGATTTTCCCACCCCCTCATGCTCCCACATCACCTGTTCACTGCATTCACCTGGGTGTGGTCTTCTCTCTGCAGACATTGATGAATGTGAGGACAATCCTGACATCTGTGATGGGGGACAGTGCACCAACATCCCCGGCGAGTACCGCTGCCTCTGCTTTGATGGCTTCATGGCCTCCCTGGACATGAAGACCTGCATAGGTGTGTACCTGGCTGTGCCCTGGGCATGTCCCAGCTCTAAATTTATCCTGTCCCCAGAGCCACCCCGTGTCCTTGGGGTGTCCCATGGTTGGTGTTCTCCTGCAGATGTGAACGAGTGTGACCTCAACCCCAACATCTGCCTGCACGGCGAGTGTGAGAATACCAAGGGCTCCTTCATCTGCCACTGCCAGCTGGGATACTTTGTCAAGAAGGGAACCACGGGCTGCACAGGTGGGAGCTCCCCACCACACCTGGAGCCAGGGGGAAACACCAGGAAACACTGGGAAACACCTCCCACAGCTGCCATGGGGAGAGCCCCATCCTGGGGCTGTGTGGGGATGCTGTGGGGTGGGGATGCTGTGGGGTGGGGATGCTGTGGGGTGGGGATGCTCTGGGGTGTGCAGTGTGCTGGGCAGGCACAGAGGGCCAGGAGGGCAGGAATCCACCTGTACCCAGGTGATGGCCAAGCCAGCAGCCTGCCCTTCCTGCTGCACCTCTCCCAGAGCTGAGCTCCTCAGCTCCAGGGCACAACCCCAGGCAACCTCTCCCGCAAAGCTCTGCGAGCTCCCTGGAGCCCAAATCCCGGAATGAGATCAGCCCTGGCTCATCCCTGCCGTGCTGGGAGAGCTGAGCTGTGCCAGCCCTGCTGTCCTTCCTCTGCAGACATCGATGAGTGTGAGATTGGAGCTCACAACTGTGACATGCACGCGTCCTGCATCAACGTCCCCGGCAGCTTCAAGTGCAAGTGCCGCTCGGGCTGGCTGGGCGATGGCCTCAAGTGCAACGGTGAGTCCAGGGCAGGGGATCTCATCTCCAGCTGCTCTGCAGGCGCTGGGGAAGCTGGGCTGAGCTTCCACTGGAGCACCAGGAGATGGGGGAGCTCAGCCTGGAGGAAGGCAGGACTTGTGGCTCTGCACAGCTCCTGACAGGAGGGGACAGCCAGGGGGGACAGGCTGTGCTCCCAGGGAGCAAGGGACATAGAGGGAATGGCTTCAAGCTGCACCAGTGGAGGGTTAGGTTGTATATTGGGAAAATGTCTTCATGGAAAGGGCTGTCCAGCCCTGGCCCAGTCACCATCCCTGGAAAAATTTAAAAGCTGTGTAGATGTGGCGCTTGGGGACATGGTCAGTGGCTTAGCAGTGTCCTGGTCATGGCCATAGAGGCTCCCAGGGATGTGTTGGAGCTTCCATAGTGCCCAGACAGTTTCCTGGGCCATTTGTGTCCAGCTGCAGCTGCCTGGGCACAGGGGAAAGGCAAAAAAAAGTGTCCAAGGCCAGGTTGGACAGGACTTGGAGCAACCTGGGTGAGTGGAAGGTGTCCCTGGAAGTGGAACTGGATGATCCTTAAGGTTCTTCCCACCCAAACCACTCCATGGTTCCATGCTAAGCGAGTCCAGCTCACCCAGGAGCCAAGTCCATTCCAGATTAGCCAGGCCAGGCCATGACAGGGTGTTGTCCCTCCCAGACCTGGACGAGTGTGCGACTGAGGAGCACAAGTGCAACCTGAATGCCAACTGTGTGAACACTCCTGGCTCCTACCGCTGCGCCTGCCGTGATGGCTTCAACGGCGACGGCTTCTCCTGCTCCGGTGAGCCTGGGATGGAGTGGGAATGGGACTGGGAGGTGGGATTGTGGGATCAGCCCCTCTGAGCCACCAGCCTTGCTTGGTGCTGCCTGTGCCTGGGGCTCCCCAAAGCATGGGGCAGCCAGGCCTGCAGCTGGCAGCTCCAGCAGGGATTCAGCAGCTCCTCAGCACCTCCTCAGTGTAGGGATCCATTGCATCCTCAATGTAGGGATCCATTGCATCCTCAGTAGGGATCCATTGCATCTTCAGTAGGGATCCATTGCATCCTCAGTGTAGGGATCCCTCACAGCTTCAGTAGGGATCCAGCACCTCCACAGCTCCTCCTCAGCACCTCCCCCCTGGTGTCTGGGGAGGATCAAGGCCATGGCAGGGGTTGCAGCCTCCCAGCAGTGGGAGGGCACAGCTCCTGGATCCCTGGGCTGGCTGAGGCAGCTCCCAGCCCTGGGTGGACACTGTCCCTCCCTGCAGACGTGGACGAGTGCGCTGACAACGTGAACCTGTGTGAGAACGGGCAGTGCCTCAACGCCCCTGGAGGGTACCGCTGCGAGTGTGAGATGGGCTTCAACCCCACCGAGGACAGCAGGGCCTGCCAGGGTGAGTGCCCCGAGCTCTGACCCCTTCCTGGCCTTCTCTGTCCTCTGCTGTCACCTCCTGACCCCAGCACCTGCTGAGGTGCCACCTCCTCCACTGGCAGCAGTTGGTCTCCAGCCTTCAGAGAGGCTGGACTGAGCCTGGATTCCTGCAAAATGGAAAGCCAGGAGAACAGGGGTGAGAGTGGGAGAGGATGGAGTGGTCCAGTTCCCTCAGGAGATTGTCTGCTGTGGCACCAGTACTCCCTGGGATGGGTTGTGCCAACTCAGGAAGTGGCAGCTGGACAGGCCTGTCCTGGCCCTCAGTGGCCCTACCAGAGCCTGTCCCCAGCTGTCCCTGTTTTGCAGACATTGATGAGTGCACCTTCCAGAACATCTGTGTGTTTGGCACCTGCCAGAACTTGCCTGGGATGTTCCGCTGCGCCTGTGACGATGGATATGAGCTGGACAGGAGTGGGGGCAACTGCACAGGTCAGGGCTCCTGCTGAGGGTCCCTGCTCCAGGGTCTGCTGGGGCAAGCTGGCCATTGTCCCTGAGCTGGGTTTGGCTCTGGGAGGGGACAGGAGGGATGGCTGGGGGTGGCTCTGGGCAGGGTGGTGAGAGGGCACAGGGTGAGGTGTGTTCTGGAGGGGCTTTGCCTCACATGTGGGGCACCGTGGGGTGGACATGCAGCCTGGGCACAGAGCTCAGGCTGGGCAGAGCTCACCTGGCTCTTCAGTGTCCATCTGTCCCTCCTTTCAGACATCAACGAGTGTGCAGACCCTGTGAACTGCATCAATGGGCTCTGTGTCAACACCCCAGGCAGCTACCTGTGCAACTGTCCCCAGGACTTCGAGCTGAACCCCACTGGGGTGGGCTGTGTGGGTGAGTGGAACCTCCCACCCTGTGCCTTGGGGTCCTTCTTGGTGGTCCCTGGTAGCTGCAGCTGGACACAGTGAGGGTGGCTGTCCCTGTGTCCCTGGGAGTGTCCAGGGCCAGGTTGGACAGGGCTGGGAGCAGCCTGGGTTGGTGGAAAGTGTCCCTGCCATGGCAGGGGTGACACTGGATGATCCTTCAACCCAAACCATCTGGGATTCTGTGATCCCACACAGCTCCCAGCAACCCCCAATTTTTCCTTATCCCTGGAAGATTTCCCATTCCTTTGCAGCCCAAGGCAGGGGGTGGAACAGGATCATCTTTAAGGTCCATTCCAACCCAAGCCAATCCATGATTCCATTCCTCCTTCACCCACAAGTTCTCCAGGAGAAGCTTTGCTCACCCAGGCCTGTCTCTGCAGATACCCGGGTTGGGAATTGCTTCCTGGACACGCAGGATCGAGGAGATGGAGGAATCTCCTGCAGTGCTGAAATCGGAGTGGGAGTCACCAGAGCCTCCTGCTGCTGCTCCCTGGGCCGTGCCTGGGGCAACCCCTGCGAGCTCTGCCCTCCTGCCAACACCAGTGAGTGGGGACAGCCTGGGGGAGCCTGGGCTGGGGAGGAGGGAAGAGAGGCTTCCCGATGGATTCTCAACCCAGACTGGAGGTGCTGAGCTCAGGATTTGCTGCTCCACCCAGGGCAGGGCAGAGTTGAGGTGGGATGGGGGAGAGCAGACTGTTGTGTCTGGGGGATCCAGGTTGGGATCACTCATTCCCAGTGGGGTGGGCTGGAATGTGGGATCACCCCTCAGGGTGGGCAGGCTGTGGGGTGGCTCAGTTTGCTCAGGAGCAGCTCCATCTGGGCTCCTGCCACAGCCTCACAGCCCATTCCTGCTGGGATTCTCCTGGCTCTCCCACCCGTCCTGGCTCCTGGAAGCCTCTCAGCTCAGCCCCACACTGCCTTTTTCCACAGCTGAGTACAAGACCCTGTGCCCTGGGGGAGAAGGGTTCCGGCCCAACCCCATCACTGTCATCCTGGAGGGTGAGTTTCCCCTATTCCCACGGCCCTTCCCAAGGGACTGGCATGTCCCCAGCCCTGTGGGGACACTCTGTGCCATGGCACAGGGCTGGTTGGGTGGCTGTGACCACCACTTGGTGGACACCAACATGGCATGGCTGGGGGTGGAGGGATGAACCCTCTGGAGCTTCAGGGGTGGCACAGACAGTGACAATGTCCCCTCACTGTCTCTCCTCAGACATCGACGAGTGCCAGGAGCTGCCAGGGCTGTGCCAGGGCGGGAACTGTGTCAACACCTTCGGCAGCTTCCAGTGCGAGTGTCCCCTGGGCTACTACCTCAACGAGGACACCCGCATCTGCGAGGGTACCGGCGTGGGGACAGGGGTGGCACCTGTGCCAGGGGCTGGGGACAGCAGGGATGGCACCTTGTGTGTGTGCCAGGGCTGGGTGTGCATCCCAGCTGCCCCAGGAATGGTTGGGAACATCCCTTCCCTTTTCCCTTCCCCTTTCCTTTCCCCTTTCCTCACCACCAACCTGTCCCCATGCCAAACCCATCCACCCCTCGTGCCCAGCCTGTCCCCACCCCACCCCGTGCCCCTCTCCAGCCCTGCCCAGCACTTTGACTCCTTTACCCTGCAGATATCGACGAGTGCTCTGCCCACATCGGCATCTGTGGCCCTGGCACCTGCTACAACACCCTGGGCAACTACACCTGCGTGTGCCCACCTGAGTACATGCAGGTCAACGGGGGAAACAACTGCATGGGTATGGCTCCAGATCCCTGGGAAAGGCTCCAAATCCACGGGGAATGGTCTGGATCTGGGAGGAGGGGTCTGGCACTGCCCTGTGCCCAGCCCTGGGGCTGGGCTGAGGGGATGGAGCAGACCTGGGAACAGGGGCTGGGATTCAAAGCTGGATGTGGCACTCAGTGCTCTGCTCTGGGTGACACATCTGTCATGGGTTGGGCTCGGTCTTGGTGGCCTTTCCTCCCATTCCTGGGGCTGGCAGTGCCATTCCCAGGGCTGGCAGTGCCATTCCTAGGGCTGGCAGTGCCATTCCCAGGGCTGTGCCATTCCCAAGCCTGGCACTGCCGTTGCAGACATGAGGAAGAGCGTTTGCTATCGCAACTACAACGACACCTGCGAGAACGAGCTGTCCTTCAACATGACCAAGAAGATGTGCTGCTGCTCCTACAACATTGGCAAGGCCTGGAACAAACCCTGCGAGCCTTGTCCCACCCCTGCCAGCCGTAAGTGCCCTCAGGAGGTCCTTGTCCCACCCCTGCCAGCCGTAAGTCCTTCCCATATGATCCCTGTCCCCTCGATTTTCCCGTTTTCCCATGAAATTTGGGGCATGGACACCAACAAGGTAAATGGGGAGAAGGGACAGTGCCCTGGGGATGACTGCAAGCACAGTGGGGATCCTCTGCTGCCTGTCAGACCCCAATTCCAGCGCAGCTGTCCCTCGCTGGGCACAGCCATGACCTTGGTGTTCCCTTTCCAGCCGAATACCAAATCCTGTGTGGGAACCAAGCCCCCGGATTTATCATCGACATCCACACAGGGAAGCCCATTGGTGAGTAAATCCTCACATGCTGCTGATGCTGTGGGGCATTCCTGGGAATGCTGAGGGTGTGGGTCATTCCTGGGATGCTGAGTGGGGATGCTGAGGTTGGATTGTGTGCAGATATCGATGAGTGCAGTGAGATCCCAGCCATCTGCACCAACGGCGTCTGCATCAACCAGATCGGGAGCTTCCGCTGCGAGTGTCCCATCGGCTTCAGCTACAACAACATCCTGCTCATCTGCGAAGGTAACACATCCTGGTGGGAATTCCAGCACCTCCCACTGCCCAGGGGCTGCCAGCAGCTCCCCAGGGGGTGAATTTTGGGATATCCTGCCTAGGATCAGGAGTTGGACTCCATGATCCTGGTGGTTCTGTTCCTGCTGGGTTGGCAATCTCAGGCACCAGTGCTGCCTCAACCATTCCTGAGAGTCCCAGCTGGATTTATCCCAGTGTTCCCAGTGCCATCCTGGTTCCCCTGTGCCCTCTGTCCCCACAGACATCGACGAGTGCAGCAGTGGGGAGACGCTGTGCCAGCGGCACGCCGAGTGTGTCAACATCCCGGGGAGCTTCCGCTGCGAGTGTGCCACCGGCTACCGCCTGTCCCCAGGGGGGGCCTGCGTGGGTAAGGGGACACGGCTGGGACACGGCTGGGACATGGCTGGGACACGGCTGAACACGGCTGGGACACGGCTGGGACACGGCTGGGAAACACCTAGTCGCACCTGGTCACATCTGAGACACACACCTGGTCACACCTGGGACACACCAGGACACACCTGGTCACACACCCAATCCCATACCCTTTTTTTGGGATGGCAGCACATAAATCCTGTTTGTGAAGTCACCTCTCCAAAACCAGGGCAGGGCTCTGCTGTCCCCACCTGTCCCCTCCCTGCCCCTCACCTGGACCCCCCTGGCTCTGTTTCAGGTCGCAACGAGTGCCAGGAGATCCCCAACGTGTGCAGCCACGGCGACTGTGTGGACACTGAGGGCAGCTACGTCTGCATCTGCCACAATGGCTTCAAGGCCACTGGGGAGCAGACCATGTGCATGGGTCAGTGTCACCCCAGGACAGTGCCAGGGACAGCCAGGTGTCTTCTCGGGCTGCTCCTGTGCTGTGCAGCCCCCTGGATGCTCAGGTGTGACTTTGTCCCCTCAGACATCGACGAGTGTGACCGGCAGCCCTGTGGCAATGGCACCTGCAAGAACACCGTGGGCTCCTACAACTGCCTCTGCTTCCCAGGCTTCGAGCTCACCCACAACAACGACTGCATGGGTGAGTTCCCTGCAGCCCTGACCCCATGGATGCCGCGGGGTGTCACTGGGATCCGCCCTGGGTGGCCGTGTGTGGCCCAGGTGACACTCTGACACTCTTGCTCTGTGTCTCTCTTGCCGTTTCCCGCTGCTCTCCCTCCCGCAGACATTGACGAGTGTTCATCCCTGGTGGGGCAGGTGTGCAGGAATGGGCAATGCATCAACAGCGTCGGCTCCTTCCAGTGCCTGTGCCAGGAGGGGTACGACCGCACTCCTGATGGCAAGAACTGCGTGGGTGAGTGTCCCCTCAGTGTCCCCTCAGTGTCCCCTCAGTGTCCCCTCAGTGTCCCCTGCAGTGTCCAGGGTCAGCCAGCCTGGTCAGTGCTGTGCCATATGATCCCCAAGCTGATCCCATCACTGGGATTCTCCAGAATCACTCTCAAGTTCTCTGGAACAAGACCCTGGTCATTTAAATGCCCATGGAGAGCTGGACTGTCCCCTCCCTGCCTCCATCTCCCTCCTGGCCTGTCCCTCTCCATGTGGGACCTGCAGGCAGTGGGAGAAATGTCCTGCTATGCCCTAAAGTCAAACCAGGAATGCCCTGGGAACCACCCTGGGAATGTCTTTGCTGTTCCCTGTCACCTGTGGGGCACTGTGGTGCACTCATGGCATTCCCAGGAGCTCAGAGCTGAGCCCAGACCCCATCCCTGTCTGTTTCCCTCTCTGCAGACATCAACGAGTGTGTAAGCCTGCCTGGCACCTGCTCCCCAGGCACCTGCCAGAACCTGGAGGGTTCCTTCCGCTGCATCTGCCCGCCTGGCTATGAGGTGCAGAATGACAACTGCATCGGTAAGGGTGGCTCTGTCCCCCTGTCCCCAGCATGGCCCCTGGACACCTGGGCCTGTCCATCCCAGGGGCATCACCACTCCCAAAGCCCTTCTGGGAGCCAGGCCAGACCTGCTGTGGTGGCACAGAGGGCTCAGGGGTGTTGCTGTGCCCATTTTCATCACCCATTTCCCCTGAGGGAGGGTTGAGGGGTGGGGCAGGGGTGGTGTCTGACCCCCAAACTTCACCCCCACCTTGTCCTAACAACCTCTGACTGCTCCATGCATCCCTGCTCCTCACAGACATCAATGAGTGTGAAGAGGAGCCCAACATCTGCCTCTTTGGGACATGCACCAACACCCCTGGCAGCTTCCAGTGCGTGTGTCCCCCGGGCTTCGTGCTGTCCGACAACGGCCGCCGCTGCTTCGGTGAGCTCAGCCTCTCCTGCCGGGCAGGGAGCAGAATTCCCGGGATTCTCCCTGACCTTGGCATGTCCCCATCCTCCCCCAGACACTCGCCAGAGCTTCTGCTTCACTCGCTTTGACAACGGGAAGTGCTCTGTGCCCAAGGCCTTCAACACCACCAAGGCTCGGTGCTGCTGCAGCAAAATGCCAGGGGAAGGCTGGGGAGATCCCTGCGAGCTGTGCCCGCAGGAGGGGAACGGTAGGAATGCTCCAGGGGATGGGGATGGGGGTGTCCCTGGGGCAGAGATGGGGGTGTCCCCATGGGAGAGGTGGCTGTGTCCCTATGGGAGAGGTGGCTGTGTCCCCAGGGGACTTCCAGAAGCCTCTAAAGCCCATTTCAGCTGCTGGGAGCAGAATTCCTTCAGCACCTCTGACTTCTCTGCTCTCTTCCAGTTGCCTTCCAGGAGCTGTGTCCATATGGCCATGGGGCCATCCCAGGCCCAGGTGACACCCGGGAAGGTGAGGCTGGATGGAGGGATGAGGAGAAATTTGGGGCTGGGGGGTTGTTATGTGGAATCAACCAGAGCAGGGTGGGATCCTGGGGGGACACAGGACTGGGCGTCCCCCAAAGCCCACGTGCTCCCCAAGGGTTCATCCCTCAGCTCTGGAGAGGCAACATCTGGAACTCCAGGGATGCCCTGAGCATCCAGGATAGAGCTGTTTGTGGCTGGGTGAGGCCTCACTGTCCTGTTGTCCCTCTGTCCCAGATGTGAACGAGTGCTCAGAGAACCTGGGCGTGTGCATCAACGGCGCCTGCATCAACACCGACGGCTCCTTCCGCTGCGAGTGCCCCTTCGGCTACAACCTGGACTACACCGGGGTCAACTGCGTGGGTGAGGCCTCGGGGGGCTCTGGGAGGCTGGGAGGGTCTGTGTGCAAACCCTGCTCCCTCCTGCTCCATTCCCCTCCCTCTGGAGGTGATGGATCAGTGTGCAGGGAGGGAATCGCTGTTCTCCCCTTCCCTCCACCCCAGCTCTGCTGGGACAGTTTGAGGGCTCTCCCTGCGAGAGCCCAGCCCTTCCTCATCCTCATCCTCCTCCTCCTCACCACTCTGCTGTGCTCCCCAGACACGGATGAGTGCTCCATCGGCAATCCCTGTGGGAATGGCACCTGCACCAACGTGGTGGGAGGCTTTGAGTGCGCCTGTGACGAGGGCTTCGAGCCAGGGCCCATGATGACCTGCGAGGGTAATGACCTGTGGGACAATCCCCTCCTTCCATCCATACTGGGATGCTGTGGAAAAGCTGGATGGGGCTCCTCTCCACACTGGAGCCCTGGAGGAGGCCTGGAGCCCTGGATAAATGTGGATTCTGCCTCCCCAGGGAGCTGCAGCCTGTTCCCATCCAAGCTGCTGGGACACCACAAGTCTGTCCCTCTGCAAGGGGACAGCATGGCAGGAGGCCTTGGTGGGGCAGAGTTCTCATGGGATGGATGCCCAGGGAGGGTGGCTGTGACCTGGGGAGGTCCTGGCCCTGCTGAGACCCCCGAGCTGATCTCTGTGCTCTCCTCCTGCAGACATCAACGAGTGCTCCCTGAACCCTCTGCTCTGTGCCTTCCGCTGCATCAACACCTTCGGCTCCTACGAGTGCACCTGCCCCTCTGGGTACGCCCTGCGTGAGGACAGGAGGATGTGCAGAGGTAAAACCCCTTCTGCAGCCAGCAGGGCATGTCCCCAACTGTCCCCAGCCCCTGCACTTGGCCAGCTGTGCATGGGGAAGGTGGGAATTCTGCACTGGCATCTCTGGGTTTTTCTCACTGTCACCCACCTTGTGTCCTGCTGGTAGGGAGGAATTGTCCCTGGGAGGGTGGGGAGGTTTTCCCTGGATTCCTGGAAGTGTCCAAGGCCAGGCTGGACACCTGGAGCACCCTGGGATAGTGGAGGTGTCCTTGCACATAACAAGGGTGGCACTGGACTAGCCCAACTCATCCCATGACATTTTCTAAGCCAGCCTGGCCTGAGGCTGCATGGATGGATGGATGGATGGATGGATGGATGAATGAATGAATGAATGGAGCAGTACAGGGGGACAGTGCTGGGGCTGGAAGGCTGGCAGGGTGGGCAGGGGGCTCTGATGGGATCTGGGGTGGGCAGGGGGCTCTGATGGGGTCCTGTTGCAGATCTGGACGAGTGTGCAGAGGGGCTGCACGACTGCGAATCCCGAGGGATGCTCTGCAAGAACCTCATCGGGACCTTCATGTGCATCTGCCCTCCTGGGATGCAGCGCAGGCCTGATGGAGAGGGGTGCACAGGTACAGGGCAGGCTGGAGGATTCCTGGGGGATGGAGAGTGACCTTTCTGAGGAACCATCCATGGAGCTTTGTTTTGCACCCTTCTTTATTTTATACCCTGCTCTGGGAGAGATCCAGGGTGGGTGGATATTTTTCCCTGGCTATGTGGATATTTTTCCCTAGCTAGGTGGATATTTTTCCCAGGCTGGGTGGATATTTCTCCCAACTGCCCAAAGCCACGGCAGTGATCCTCAGGGGCTCAGTGAGGGCATTCCAAAGGGGCTGGGGAGCTGGGAATGTTGGTGGCTGGGCTCAGCAGGGCTGTGTGTGTGGTGCCTCCCTGGCAGATGAGAACGAGTGCAGGACCAAGCCTGGGATTTGCCCCAACGGGCGTTGTGTCAACACGGCTGGGAGTTATCGCTGCGACTGCAACGAGGGCTTTGAAGTCAGCCCTTCAGGCACTGAGTGCATCGGTAAGGATGGCCTGGGGCTGCTGCAGCCCCTCCTCGGCAGCACAGAGGGATTTCTGGGTGTTCAGGGGGGCTGGGATAGCGGGAGAGGGATTTGGGATGAGGGATGGAGGGGCAGGACACAGGGAAGGGCGTCCTGCTGACAGATATTGGGATATTGGGAAATAATTACTGGCTGTGAGGGTGGGGAGGGCCTGGGATGGAATATCCAGAGAAGCTGTGGCTGCCCCTGGATCCCTGGAAGTGCCCAAGGCCAGGCTGGACAGGGCTGGGAGCAGCTTGGGACAGTGCAAGGTGTCCCTGCCATGGCAGGGGTGGCACTGGATGGGCTTTAAGGTCCTCCCACCCCAAACCATCTGGGATTCTTTGCTCCTGAGCAGGAAAGTTGTTGGAGCATCACCTTCCCCTTTACCCAAACCCCACCCTGCCTGCTCTGTCACCCTGGTGCTGGCACTGCCTCACATCCTGCATCTGTGTCCCTTTCCTGTGCCCAGACACTCGCCAGGGCTTCTGCTTCACGGAGGTCCTGCAGACCATGTGCCAGATGTCCTCCACCAACCGCAACCTGGTCACCAAGTCCGAGTGCTGCTGCAACAGTGGCCGCAGCTGGGGCCCTCAGTGTGAGCTCTGTCCCCTCCCTGGCACTGCCCACTACAAGAAGATGTGTCCTCACGGCCCTGGCTACTCCACGGACGGGAGAGGTGAGTGGGGGCAGCCCTGCAGGGCAGGGGGGGCACGGGGACAGGGTGGAGTGTAGATATTAAGGTGTTAAATCTGGAAAATGAGATGGGATTGATTGGGAGTCAAATGTAACTTCCCGTGGAAATGATGGGAATGCACAGAGTCCTTCACTCAGCCTCCAACCTGCTCTGGGGAGAAACCCCACGCTGCCAGGGAATCTGCAGAAGGTTTCTGCTTTGTGGAAGTTCAGTCAGAAATCCCATTCATCTTTGCAGCTCTCACTTTAATGTTTATTGGCAGTGGGGAGCTGCCAGACCGTGGTGCCAAAATAACTCCGAGGCACTTGTCCTGTGTGAGTTACCTGATAACAAACATCACAGAAGCTGTTGGGGGTGTGAGCTGCCCTGGCACCGCAGGGACACAGCAGCTGTGGCACTGACAGCTTTCCTTCCCTGCACAGACATCGACGAGTGCAAGGTGCTGCCCAACCTGTGCAGGAACGGGCAGTGCATCAACAGCATCGGCTCCTTCCGCTGCCACTGCCGCCTGGGCTACACCCCGGACATCGCGGGCACGGCCTGCCAGGGTGAGCCCCGCGCAGCCCCGGCCAGCCCCAGCCTTCCCCCGCTGCTCTTCAACCCCCCTGGGACCCGCCCTGCCCCCGGAGCTGTGGGTCCTGCAGGGCTCGGGGTACTCCGCCCTGTTTTGTGATCCTGTGCTCCTCAAAGTCATCACGGTGTGGTGTTTAACTCCTTAAAAATGGAGAGTGAGACTGGGGTGTTCAAATGGAGAGTGGAAATGGGGTATCTCACCCCTGAGCCACAAAATGTGGGATCACCTTGTGTCCAGGAGTGGACTGAGTGGTCCAAAGGGGTGGAGGGGGCCAGCAGCTCAAACTGATGTATTTTATCCCTGGAGTGCAGATCTGGACGAGTGTAACCAATCCCCAAAGCCCTGCAACTTCATCTGCAAGAACACCGAGGGCAGCTACCAGTGCTCCTGCCCCCGGGGCTACATCCTGCAGGAGGATGGCAAGATCTGCAAAGGTACAGAGCCAGGAGGAGGAGCAGAGAGCTGGGGCAGCTGGGGAGAGGGGGCAGAGCAGCCAGATGTGGGAAAATATCGGCAGATGTTGCTGAGGCATCTCAGTGAGAGGAGCCTGGCCTGAGGATCTGGGAGAGCCTGGGAGGTGTGGATTGCAGGAGAGGCAGGGAAACATCTCTGCATCTTCCCGATGTGTCTGTGTGACCCTGAGTGGGGAGAGGCTCATCCCTCTGGCTGTGTGGCTCCTGGGGCTGGAACTGTGCATCCCTGGGGACACTGAGGTGTCACAGCCTCAGGGGGATGAGCTGGGACTCTTTCCCTTGTCCCTGCAGACCTGGACGAGTGCTCCACCAAGCAGCACAACTGCCAGTTCCTCTGTGTCAATGTCATCGGGGGCTTCAACTGCAAGTGTCCCCCTGGCTTCACCCAGCACCACTCGTCCTGCATCGGTGAGTGACAACATTCCCTGAACATTCCATGGAGCAGCTCCAGCTCAGGAGAGGCTTCCCAGCCCCAAACTCTGCCTCTGCCCCTCTCCAATCACCCTGGCAGTGTCTGCATTGCCCCTGGGCTGAGCCCTACGGCCTGAGGTGGCCACAGGGCTGGGGTGGACTTCACCATGGTCAGGAGGGACGTTCAGGTGGCCCCAAAGGCCTGCTGGTGTTTTGCAGATAACAACGAGTGCACAGCCCAGCCCTCGCTGTGTGGGGCCAAGGGGCAGTGCCTGAACACCCCAGGCAGCTACAACTGCGAGTGCCAGAAGGGATTTTCCCTGGACAGCTCTGGAGTCAACTGTGAAGGTGAGTTTGGGGCTCCAGGAAGTTCATGGAGAAGAATTCCCAGGGCACCCTGGAGGCTCAGTCCAGATGGGAATTCAAGGAGAGTTTGGGCAATGCTCCCAGGCTCAGGGTGGGGTTGTTGGGGTGTCTGGGCAGGAGCAGGGGTTGGGCTGGATGATTCTTGGGGTTCCTCCCAGCTTGGGATATTCCATGATTCCATGGGGAGGGTCTGTGGGGCAGCAGAAACTCCCATGGGGAGCAGAGGAGAGGTCAGTGCCTGACCTGCCTGGACAAACGCTGGCTCTGGGAGAAGCAGCCAGGGAAAGGAATGATCCCACAGCCCCAGGAGAGATCCCAGCAGTGGGGCAGGGCAGGGGGTCTCACCCGTGTGTCCCTTTGGTGCAGATGTGGACGAGTGTGACGGGAACCACCGGTGCCAGCATGGCTGCCAGAACGTCCTCGGGGGCTACCGCTGCGGCTGTCCCCAGGGCTACGTGCAGCACTACCAGTGGAACCAGTGCGTGGGTGAGTGGGGGTGTCCCCTACCTGGGGGGTTTGTCCCCTACCCGGGGGGTTTGTCCCCTACCTGGGGGTGTGTCCTGTACCTGGGGGTGTGTGTCCTGTACCTGGGGGTGTGTCCTGTACCTGGGGGTGTGTCCCATACCTGGGGGTGTGTCCTGTACCTGGGGGTGTGTCCTGTACCTGGGGGTGTGTCCCCTACCTGGGGGTGTGTCCTGTACCTGGGGGTGTGTCCTGCCGGGGGGTGTGTCCCCTACCTGGGGGTGTGTCCTGTACCTGGGGGTGTGTGTCCTGTACCTGGGGGTGTGTCCTGTACCTGGGGGTGTGTCCCATACCTGGGGATGTGTCCTGTACCTGGGGGTGTGTCCTGTACCTGGGGGTGTGTCCCATACCTGTGGGAGGAATCTCTGTGGGATGATCTAGCTGTGGGATCTATCCTGTGGGGTGAATCCTGTAGCTGTGGGAGTTACCCTGTACCTGTGGGGGACATTCCATGACTCCTCCCTGATTGCCACAGATGAGAACGAGTGCTCCAGCCCCACGGCCTGCGGCTCTGCCTCCTGCTACAACACCCTGGGCAGCTTCAAGTGCGTCTGTCCCTCGGGCTTTGACTTCGACCAGGCCTTCGGGGGCTGCCAGGACGTGGATGAGTGCTCAGCTGGGGGAAGCCCCTGCAGCTTTGGCTGCTCCAACACCGACGGTGGCTACCTGTGTGGCTGCCCTGGGGGCTACTTCCGAGCAGGACAGGGGTAAGGCAGTGCCCACGGGGCATTCCTGCTGGGAATTCCTGGGGGATGAGGCACGAGGAGTCCTCAGCTTCTCCCAGTCCTCGTGCTGGCAGCATCTCCTGCTCCCCTGATCCCGGGGTTGGTGCAGCTGCCAGCAGATCCACCCAGAGCAGGATGGAGATTAATTAATCCGTTAATTAATGAAATCACCTCGTTCTGGTCTCTCCCAGGCACATGCTGTGCCGTGTCCCACACCCTCTGGGTGTTTCCCACATGGAGAACCCGGGGATGGTGACATTCCCATTGGAGTCATGGATCTGAGGTGTGTCTCTCTGCTCTTCTGCCACCAGACACTGCATTTCCGGCCTGGGATTTGGGAAAGGTCCCTACCTGCCTGCACCCCAGGAGGAGGATGAGGACAACCTGCTGTCCCCTGAGACCTGCTATGAGTGCAAGATCAATGGGTACCCCAAGAGGGGCCGACAGCGGCGCAGCGTCAACGGCACTGAGAGGCACCAGGTGAGACATCCAGGGTGCCTGCAGGGGCTGGAGCAAGGCAGGAGCTGAATCCCTTTGGGAACGGGGCTTGGAAGGAGAATGGCCCTGAACTGATCCTCCCTGGGCGTGGGGCTGTGTGCTGGGGGTTCAGTGCCAGAGACACAACTGGGACACCGAGAAACTCTTGTAGGAAGAGAACTCTTCCTCCCGGTCCTCTGGTCCTTTGGGGAGTCCTCTGGTCTTTTTGGGGCTCCTCCTGTGATCCTTTTGGGGCTCCTCCTCTGATCCTTTTGGGACTCCTCTGGTCCTTTGGGGAATCCTCTGATCCCTTTGGGACTCCTCTGGTCCTTTTGGGGCTCCTCTGATCCTTTTGGGGCTCCTCCCACACCAAGAACTCTTGAAGGACCAAACCCAAGGACCGTGGAAATCATTGCTGCTTCTCAGAGCTGATTTGGGGCCGAATTTCCCATAATAACCCCACCTTCCCCTGACCCTGATCTCCCCCTGCCATCCCTAAACTCCACTCTGGTTCCTCCCCAGGAGCACGCCGTGAACTTGGCCAGCATGGACGTGGAGGCTCCTCTGTCCATGACGCTGAACCTGTCGGAGTTGGCGCACAAGGAGCACATCCTGGAGCTGCTGCCGGCCGTGGAGCCGCTGGAGAACCGCGTGCGCTACACCATCGCCCAGGGCAACGAGGAGGGCTTGTTCCGCATCCACCACAAGGAGGGGCTCAGCTTCCTGCACCTGGGCCGCAAGAGGATCCCGCCGGGCACCTACCTGCTGGAGATCGTCAGCGTGGCTCTGCCCCGCCGGCGGGAACTGCACAAACTCGAGCACAGCAACCACCTCGACTCCTTGGCGGGGGAGCTGGGCCAGGCGCTGAGGATGAAGCTGCAGCTCCAGCTCTACTAAAGCCACGAGAGATCCCCCAGTCCTCCCCGACAGCGCAGCCCTGCCCCTGCCAGCCACCCGGAACAACGAACCGAACGGCTCCTCTCCTGCCACCGCCGGGACAGCCACGGGAAGTGTCCTGCTGGGATCAGCCACCAGAGGGACAGCCCGTGGGAAGTGTCCCTGTGGGATCAGCCACAGCTGGGACAGCCACGGGAAATGTCCTGCTGGGATCAGCACCCACTGGGACAGCCACGGGAAGTGTCCCTCTGGGATCAGCCACCGCCAGGACAAACAATTGGAAATGTCCCTGTGGGATCAGCCAAAGGAAAGGTCCCTCTGGGATCAGCCAGTGCTGGGACAGCCACAAGGAATGTCCCAATGTCCCTGTGGGATCAGCCATGGGAAATGTCCCAATGTCCCTGTGGGATCAGCACCTTCTGGGGATGCTCTGCTCGGGGGTTTGCCTGAGCTGAACTCCAAAGGACCAAGCCTGAGTGAATCCTTTGCAGTTCTCCATCAGCCTGTGCACAGCATGGGATAAAAGGTGCTGATTCCCGGGAAAACAGTGCTGATTCCCGGGAAAAATGGTGCTGATTCCCGGGAAAATGGTGCTGATTCCTGGGGAAAATGGTGCTGATTCCCGGGAAAATGGTGCTGATTCCCGGGAAAATGGTGCTGATTCCAGGGAAACAGTGCTGAATCCCACAAAAACGGTGCTGATTCCCAGGAAAAACGGTGCTCATTCCCAGGAAAAACGGTGCTGATTCCCACAAAAATGGTGCTGATTCCTGGGGAAAATGGTGCTAATTCCTGGGAAAATGGTGCTCATTCCAAGAAAAATGGTGCTGATTCCTAGGAAAATGGTGCTGATTCCAGGAAAAACGGTGCTGATTCCTGGGAAAAAGGTGCTCATTCCCACGGAACTGCCTCATGCCTGCCCGAGGTGGTGTTGGTTCCTGGCCAGCGTTCGTGCACTGTATCCATCCACCCTCCCGTATTTATGGAAAACCACCAAAGGGATGCTTGCTCGGTGTTGTCAGGAGTGCATTTTCCTGTATTTTTACCTTTTTCTGGAGGGGTGGGAATTTTTCCTGGTTGGCTGCCGCCGCAGGGGTGGGGGGTGTGTGTGTTTACTGTATCGGGGCTCCAGGCAAACTTGAAAACTCTTCAAAGCAGCTCCAGACTCTGGATTTTACAAGAGTCCCAGAGCTTGTGACAGGATGGGTGGCCTGATGTTTGGGATTTATTTTTTTTTATTATTATTTTTGGTTTGTTTTTTTCCAACAGGTGCTTTTTTTTTAAAAAAAAAAACCAAAACCCAAAAACTATTATTAATAATAAATTAGCAGAGCTGGGTTTGTGTGTGTGTGTTGAGCCAAAGTCTCAAAGCTCGAGGTTTCCTCTCTTCCTCTCTGGTGTGGTGTTTTGGTTTGGTTTGTTGTTTTGTTTTTTTATTTTTTTAAATTTTTTTATATTGACATTTCTTGCTGGTTGGTTTTTTGGGGGGAAAGTGTCGAAACCCCAAACCTGTGCCCCTTGTCCCGCACAGAGAGGTGGCTCTTTGTGAAATTCCTTTTTTTGTATCAGAAGCAACAGCAACAATAAAATTATTTTGGGTTAAACGGGGCCATGTCTTTGTGTGACACAGCCTGGGGGTGGCAGGGACTGTCCAAGTCCAACGTGGAGCTTCTGTGGGATAGAGTTGGGATTGTCCAGCCTGGAGAAGTCCAGGGAGAGCTCAGAGCCTTTCCAGTGCTTAAAGGAGCTCCAGGAGAGCTGGAGAGGGACTGGGGACAAGGGATGGAGGGACAGGACACAGGGAGTGGCTTCAAGGTGGAAAAGGGGAGGTTTAGATGGGATTTTGGGAAGGAATTCCTGGCTGGGATGGAATTCCCAGAGGAGCTGTGCTGCCCCTGGATCCCTGGCAGTGCCCAAGGCCAGGCTGGACATTGGGACAGTGAAGGTGTCCCTGCCATGGCACGGGTGGCACTGGGTGCAGTCAGCCCCAAACCCTCCTGCCAGGCTGACATTCCCTGGTTTTCCCAGGCTTTGGGAAGCTTTTCCCAGGCTTTGGGAAGCTTTTCCCAGGCTTTGGGAAGCTTTTCCCAGCTCCCGGCGCGCACGGAGCCAGCAGAGGGCAGGCGGGACTGCGGCACGGCGGCCGGGAGGGAGCAGACACCGGGAACGGGAGAAACGGGAGCTCGGAGGGCTGGAAATGTCCCCGGCAGGCAGGCAGGGGCAGCTCTGGGGTTTGGGGAGGCTCGGATCTCCTCCAGGACGCGGCAAGGAGCGGAGCGGGAGGCGGCTGGGGTTGGCACGGTGCAGCTTTATTTCCACGGACGGGGCGAGCTTCCCCCGCGGGCTCCAAATCCCTTCCGACAAAGCCTCTCCCGGCGGTGGCCACCGCAGCTCCCCTGCTCGCCAGGCGCGGGGATCAGCCCTGTTCACCCTCGAGAGCCAGGGAAAGGCTGGACAGCCCCGGGAGCAGGGAGTGTCCACCCCGGGGTACCGCGGGGCTGCCAGAGCCGAGCTGCCCCAGGAGCTCCTCCCGGGGTTTTGTGGCACCTCGGATCCACCCTGGGATGCCACCCGGGCGGGTGGGCTCAGCGCTGCCCCTCGCCCAGCCATTGTCACCAGGCGGGCGGGGACAGGGCGCGAAGGGAGAGCTGGAGGCCGAGGGGAGCTGCACACGGGGGTCTCCTCCTGCCCCTCGGTTTGGGGGGCTTGGGACTGCCACACACAGAGAACAAAGCCAGCACAAACCCCTGAGGGACACAGCTCAGCTACAGGGACACACACACACGCACTGGACCAGGGCAGCGCTCCCGGGGGACGCGGCGGGGCTCGGGGGGCACGGGGGGCTGGGGGTCAAGCTCTGGTGTGGCACCGGGCAGAGGGCAGGTCCCGCCATGCCCCGGCCCGACCCCTCCCCAGCCCCGCTCCCCCAGCGTCCCGCAGGCTGCCAAGGGAACTGAAAAGTGCTTAGAAAAGAGAGAAACCCCTAGAAAACCCCCCCGGGCCGGAGCCCCGCCGAGCCCCCCGCCCGGAGCATCCCTGCGGGGCAACAGCACGGAGGAAGGGGGGGCCGGGGCCGGGGCCAGCCGGGTCGGGAGGCTCCCGGAGCTCCCCGGCTCGCCCCATCCCGGCCCTACACCAGCGCGTAGTCGAACTGGCCCCTCTCCAAGCCCTCCTTGTGGTCCGTCCAGGAGGAGGCGGGCATGCGGCTGTAGGGGTCCAGCAGGATGCGGAAGCAGCGCACCATCAGCATCACCAAGAACACCAGCAGGAAGATGACAAAGGCGAAGACAGTTTTCTGCTCGGCATCCATGCCCGCGGCGCCGGCGGGGTGCTCCACCAGGGACGGGGAGAGCAGTTCATAATCCATCGTGGATGCATCATTCATGGCAGAGGCGAGCGGCTCGACGGCAGGGCGCAGCCAACTTCAGCCTCCCGCTGGAAAACCTCCTATTCCATGGCCAGCAGCTCGGGATCGGCTCCGGCCCGAGCCCAGCGCTCCTGCGGGGGAAAACAGACACCGTGAGGGAGCAGGAATTGGGTTCGGGGATGGGAGAGATGCTGAGGGAGGAAGAATTGGCCGCAGGGAAAGCGGAGATGGTGAGGGAGGAGGAATTGGGTGTGGGGGAAGCAGATGGTGAAGGAGAAGGGATTTGCCACGAGGGAAGCGGAGATGGTTGAGGGAGAAGGAATTGGATGTGGGGAAAGCGGAGATGGTGAGGGAGGAGGAATTGGACGTGGAAAAACAGGTGGTGAAGGAGAAGGAATTGGATGTGGGGAAGGCAGGGATGGCTGGGGAGGACGAATTGGCCACGGGATGCACAACAGGCAGGAGGAAAGGCAGGGAGGCTCACAGGGAATTCCTGCTTTTCTGAGGAGCTCAGGGAGCCACTGCTGAGGGCACAGGGCATGGGATGGGGGCAGCCCCGGCAGGGGTTGTTCCTCAGGCCATAAATCCCCAGCAATCCCCTGGAGAGGCCCAGTGGACCCTTTGGAAGCAGTCAGTGCCCCAAATCGCAGGTGATTCCCATTGAAAAGGAGTTCTGGGCTGCTAAGAGCCAGGAATTCTGCCAGGATGGACCTGAGGACAGGCTGAGCTCATTCCTGCTGGGATTGTGAGTCCTTCTGCTGCTTCCCGTTGGGTTTGGAGCAGCAGGAGCAGATTCCCGATGGAAAGAGGGAAAAACCCACCTGGCTGCAGCTGCGAGGGGATGGCAGCAGGGCTGGGCTGAGCCCAGAGAGCCTCAGCGAGGGAGCAGCGCCAGGGTCCAGCTGCTTGTGGCTTCGGGGTGCAGAGGAGAGGGACAGAGAGAACAGGGGGGTTAGAGGGGCTGTGGACACTGAGGGGAGTCCCAGTGAGCCTGGGAAATCTCTAGAGTTCCTAACAGTGATCCTGGGAATTTTCTGGAGTTCCCAGTGACCCTCGGACCAGCAATGGATGGAGCTCACCGAGGAGAAATCCACCCCAAAATCCCAGGAATATGCACCCCGTTATCCCTGGAATATCCACACCAATATCCCAGCAATATCCACACCAACATCCCAGCAATATCCACACCAACATTCCTGGGAGAACATCCATGACAACCTCCCTAGGAAAACATCCACGTCATCCTCCCTGGGAGAACATTGACACCACCCCCTCAGGAGAACATCCACAGCACCATGCCTGGAACATCCACACCAAAATCCCTGCAATATCCACACCAAAATCCCTGCAAAATCCACACCAAAATCCCTGCAATATCCACACCAAAATCCCTGCAATATCCACACCACCATCCCTGCAATATCCACACCAAAATCCCTGCAAAATCCACACCAAAATCCCTGCAAAATCCACACCAAAATCCCTGCAAAATCCACACCAAAATCCCTGCAATATCCACACCAAAATCCCTGCAATATCCACACCACCTCCCCTCGCAGCCTCCCAGACCCTGAATTCTCTCCACAGTGTGGAAACTCCAGAAAAACCCCAAAATCTGCCCTGCCTTGGGCAGCTGTGCCAGGGCTGGACAAACCCTTCACAAAGGGATTCTTCCTTCTCTCCAACCTAAACCTCTCCTGGTGCTTCCCATGGGTTAAAACAATTGCCCTTCGTGGTGCCAGTGATGCTCAGGAGAGCAATAAATCCTGGATCTGGAGATGCCCAGCTGGCTCAGGTCCCAAGTCCAGGGAGCACAGTAAGGATGAAATGGAAAAATTCCTGCTAATTGGCATCCCTGATATTAATTACTTATTGACATATTGATATAAATTTATATATTATTTATATTTAATATTATTTATCCTGGAGTATAGAGGATAAAGAATTTCTTCCCCTTTGGGATGTTTTGCTTTTTCATCACTGGGGGAAGAATCAGAAAAGATTCCCAGAGGATCCTTGGAATTGTCCAAAGCCAGGCTGGAGCAACCTGGGACAGTGAAATTGGGTGGAATTGGGTGAGATTTAAAGTCCTTCCAGCCCAACCCATTCCCTGATTTCCTGGGGATTGGGAGCAGATCCCATCCCTGCTCTCAGGCCCCTCGGAGGAGGCTGCTGTTATTTCGGGAGCAGCTGATGGAGTTTTATTAAGATTCCTGTTCCCTTAGTAACTCCAAAGCCACGAGCGAGGAAATTGCTTAATAGGGACAGAAAGGAACAGGATCACTGTCAACAATTCCGGGAGGCTTTTCGTGCTGAGCTTTTTCTGGGAATGATCACGAATTAAATGTTAATTTGGGAACGGCAAACACCTAATGAGATGCTGATTTAGAACAAAGGAGGCAGGCAGGATCCGGGTGGGATGGAGGGCAGAATCCCGAATGGTTTGGGGTGGAAGGACCCAAAATCCCATCCAGAGCCACCCCTGACACCTTCCCTGATCCCAGGCTGCCCCAAGCCCTGTCCAGCCTGGCCTTGGACATTTCCAGGGATATCCAGGGACAACCACAGCTTCTCTGGGAATTCCATCCCAGCTCCTCACCACCCTCATCCTAAAAAAATTTCTCACTCACACCCAGCCTGAATCTCCCCTCTTTTCCCCTAAAACCATCACCCCACCCCCATCTGTCTCAAAACATTGCAAAGGAAAAAATGCTCTCCTTGGAACGTTTTTCCATGATTTTTAGTGCCTGAACTCCCTGAAGGTGGGAAAAACCTTCACTTGCAGGGCCATGGGGTTCCCTCCCTGCTTCCCTTCACCTCCACAGCAGCAGCCCCGTGTGTCCGAGTGTCCGAGTGTCCGAGTGTCCGAGTGTCCGAGTGTCCGAGCAGTGCCGGACAGAGGCACCCCTGTGCCCCTCTGGCCACCCTGGAGTTCCCCCGGAGCTCCTGGAGCAGCTGGAAGCTCTCAGGGCTTTCATTGCCCTTTTCAGGCAATGCTGCTGCAGGGTCGGGATGGAGCCTGGAGAACATCCAGAGCTCTGCCAGGCAATCCTGAATTCCCAACAGGATCAAACCCCGGAGAACATCCAGAGCTCTGCCAGGCAATCCTGAGCTCCCAACAGGATCAAACCCCGGAGCTGCCCTGAGCCCTCAGGGGGTGTGGAGCTGCTGCAGAGCACAAAGCTCCCTGTTCCCACTGTTTTGTGGGGTAAACAGCGCTGGGATAATCCCCATTTTCCTCTCTCCCCTTGCTCTGCATCCCAAAGCTCTGTTATCCCTGGAAATCTCTCCTCTCACACTCCAAACTTTGCTCTCAGCATCTCTTCCATCACCTCCCGGCTCGGCACTGGCAGTTCGGGCAGCTTCCTGCTGTGGATATCGGGAAGGGCAGAGCGCCTCTCCAGTGGCTTTTCCCGGCTGGAATTCTGCACGGAGCAGGATCCAGCCTTGCCCACGGATCCAGGGGAACCGAGGGGATCACAGCCACCGAGTGTCCGGGATGTCCCATCGCCTTTGCGAGGGACAGGAGCAGCCCTGGAGCCCAGCCGGGATGGTTTTCCCCAAATCCCAAACTCTGAGGTTTTATCCTTCCAGCCTCCCTTCTCCCAACCCCCAGGAAAGGCTCTTCCCACCCCAAATCCCAGCCTGGACAGCACCTCTGGAATATCTCCTGGATCCCAGCCCCGAGCCCACCCAGCACTGGGTTTGGGGTCCCTGAGGCGGCCGGGAGCCCCCCGGGCTGGGCTGAGCCGTGCCTGGCTGCCCTGGGCTCCAGCCCGGGGGAGGAGAACCGCCAGGGCAGCGGCAGCCGCTGGGTTGGGTTCCTATGGCGATGCAGAATCCATTAGAATAAAAGGTGGAGCGATTGGAGCCGCGAGAAGTTTCCTGCCTGGGAAAGCCAGACCGGGGGAGGATAGGGGCTGGGGGCTGAGCTGCTGCAGCCCTGTGCTCCCAAAATCCACCCCTGTGCTGCCAAAAACCATTCCCGTGCTCCCAAAAACCCCTCTGATTCCCCAGGAAACACATCCATCCACCCCTGTGCTCCCAAAATCCACCCCTGTGCTGCCAAAATCCATCTCTGTCCTCTCAAAAACCCCCTCTGATTCCCCAGGAAACACATCCATCCATCTCTGTGCTCCCAAAATCCATCCCTGTGCTCCCAAAATCGCTCTGATCCAGGGAAACAGATCCATCCATCCATCCATCCATCCCTGTGCTCCCAAAAATCCTCTCTGCCCAGCCCCACAGCTCGGGATGCTTCCAAATTCCCGGGAAGCAAATCCCCCCCTGTTTGTGACCAGGATTGGCCTCGGGGACACCCTGGGGTCACCCCTGGCACCCCCTGGCACATTCCCAGCCCAGGATCCGCAGGGAAGCAGATTTTTGGGATGCAAAGTGCTGCCCTTCCGGTTCCTCCTTCCTACAAAATTCCTTTGGAATTTTGCTTGGAAATGCTTGGAACTATCCGTGTGTTTTCCGGCTCTGTCCAGCTGGATTCTGATGGAAATGGGAGTTTTCCACGCCCGGGCAGAGCAGGGATCACTCTGTGCCCGGGGCAGCCTCAGCAGGGGCAGATTGAAATGGCTCTGCTCGGCCCGGCAGGGGATGGAGGGATGGAGGGATGGAGGGATGGACGGATGGACAATTCCTGAAGGTCTCCTTCCCTCCTGCTCCTGGAAGAGCCCTGGCAGCTCCCAGCCTTCCTCCGCAGAAATCCAACCTCAATCCCCCTCCCCAAATCCCACCAGGAGCCGCTGGAGAGACCCAGAAGGAACCATCCCCTTTCAAGCTTCATTCCACGACTTTCGCCTCGAAATTCCTCTCCCGAATTCCCTGTGAAAATCCCCTGCCTGCGGGAACGGCTGTGCAAAGCTTCCCGCTCTGCCCTCTCTGCTTGGAAAGCTTTCAGCGCTGGAGGAGATCTTTGTGCTGAAGAGTTTTTTCCTCCTACAGCACGAGCAGCCGGTTGGTCCTGAGGGAAGCTCGGGACAGAGCTGCCCCGAGGCACAGGAACGGCTGTGGAGATCGGGAATGTTATCCCAACTGCAGGAGCAGCGATTTGGGGCTGCTGGAGAAATCCCAAATCGGGGCAGGAAGGGAGTTGAATCCTCCTGGAGGGAAGGATGGGATAATGAGGTTCTGCCATTCCCCCTCAGCCCTGCACCTTGGGGAGAGGAGAATCCGAGTGTTTCTCCAATCCAAACTCCCTTTCCTGTGATATCCATAAATCTCCAGCAGGATCTGAGCTGATTTTAGTGCTGACAAAGGGATCTGGAGAACCCTGCAGTGGCTGCTCTGGGTTCAGCCCTGTGGCACTGAGTGACTGTTCCTGCTGCAGGACAATCCCACACTTGGCTGCTCCAGTTCCAGGCAAAAATCGTCACCCGTGGCTGGGGGGGAAAGAGTTTGTGGTTCCTGCAGGTTTGAGGGGTGGAAAGGTTGGATTTCACTGCCTGGGAGGAGGAAAATCATCTCGGAATTGCAGGGAGCCTGAGATGCTGCAGGAGGGGAAATTCCTGCATGGAAAGGGATTGAAAGCAGTGGGGATGTGGCACTTGGGGACACGGGTGGCCCAGGGAATGGTTGGGCTCAGTGGTCCTGGAGGCTGAATCCAAGGTGGATTTCTTTATCCAAGCTGGATAATTCCAGGATTATCCCTGACAGGACCCACCAGAGCTCCCCCAGCCCCTGCACTCCCAGCCCTTCCCTCGGAGCAGATCCTTTCCCGAGGCTGAGGTGACATTCCCAGCTCATTTCCCACCCTGGTGACACTGAGGGAAGGGAGTGTCCTGTCCTGTCCTGTCCTGTCCTGTCCTCTGCAGGCTCCCCTGCTCAAGCAGAGAATTCCAGCTCTGTCCCTTCCCGCAGCCCAGCCTGGCAGAGCTGTCCAGGTGAGGTGAGGGATTTGTCACACCTGAGCTGCTCCTGGTCCCTGCAGGGCTGAGATCTCTCCCTGCACCAATCCTGGCCACAGCAGGATGGCTGAGGAGAGGAATTCTGGTCCTTGGGATGCTCAGGGCAGTGTCACTGCTGGGTCCTGGGATGGTTTGGGTGGGAGGGACCCTAAATGCCACCCAGTGCCACCTCTGCCATGGCAGGGACACCTTCACTGTCCCAATGTCCAGCCTGGCCTTGGACACTGCCAGGGATCCAGGGGCAGAAAGAGCTTCTCTGGGAATTCCATCCCAGCCAGGAATTCCTTCCCAAAATCCCATCTAAACCTCCCCTTTTCCACCTTGAAGCCACTCCCTGTGTCCTGTCCCTCCATCCTTGTCCCCAGTCCCTCTGCAGCTCTCCTGAAGCTCCTTCAGGCCCTGGCAGGAGCTCTGAGCTCTCCCTGGATCCTTCCCTTCTCCAGGTGAACATTCCCAGCTCTCCCATCCCAGCTCCAGAGGTTCTCCAGCTGTGGGACACCAAAGTGGAGCTGCCAGCAAACACCCAAATCCCAGCAAAAGCTTTCCAGCTCTTTTCCAGCTCCTCCTTTGGGATAAACCTCCCTCGTGCCCAGCAGAGCCAGGGCAGGGGATGAAATTCCCAAATCCCTGTGCAAGGTCAGGGCTGGAGAGCTGAGCTGGGCAGGCAGGAGGAGCTCTGAGCCCTTCAGGGAACTCCAATCCCAAAAGGGAATCATCATCCCGCAATTAGGGACAGAACTCCTCCCCATCCTCCCTGCCCGGGCAGCTGGCCAGGCGCTCTGCCTGCTGTCCCTTGGAGTCCCCAAGGACACCTTGGCCACTCCGGGGGCTCCAGGTGACCCCAAAGGTGGGGGAGGACAGGCAGGGGAGGGGAGGAGTTTGCTGCTGCTTCAGTTCTGCCAGATTTAGGAGCTGACATTTCCTTCCCGACCGTGGGCCGGGGGAGAGAAAATCCTCCCCGTGCTCCAGCCCTGCTCTGCTCTGCTCTGAACGGCAGAGGATTTATTTGCAACCAGAAGGAAGCAGAAGTTGCCTCTGATTGCTTTTAAACCAAATTTCCAAAAAAAAAAAAAAAAAAATGCTCTGCGTGAGATCCACGGCCAACTCCTGCAAAGAGGCAGAGCTGGGCAGAGGGACAAACACCCAAAATAGGATTTTGCGACAGAGGGAAGCCCGGCTGTAGCAGAGACAGGAAAATGAGGGGAAAATAAGGTGCTTTTACCCCAAATTTAGCTGAGGAAGAGCTGCAGGAGCCTCAGCCCTGGGAAGAGCAGCTCTGCTTTCCCAGGATCCCAAAATAATCTGGGCTGGAAAGGAACATAAAAATCATCTCATTCCAGAGGCAGGGACAGCTCCAGGGGCAGCTCTGGTTTTTCCAGGCATCACCTCCAGGATTCTCTGGGTTTCCAGCCCTGTTTTGTCCCCTCTCGGTCCCCAGGGTCCCTTGTGGTCCCACCCGGCACAGGCTGCGGGGATCCCGCGGCGGCTCGGCGCTAATTAGCGGGAATCGTTAATTAAAACATCCCTGCCTGACTCCAGCGCGTGTCGGGGAATTGCTCCATCAAAGCCACCCTGCCAGGGGACAACAGGGATGGTCCTGCTGGGATTGCACAGCCCCGGAATCATCCCTGCCCCCGACAACAGCAATTAATCACTTCAAAGTCCTTCGCCGTGATAAATTCCTGTTTTTTCTCCCTTCCCTGCCGACTGGCAGCTCCAGAGCCTCAGACATTCCCAGATCCCTCCTTCCTTTCCATGGATCCACAGCAGGAAATTCCCTGCCCAGCCCCACTCCAGAGCCCAGACAGCGCAATCCCCAAAATCCCCAAATTTCGGTGGCAGCCCAGGTGACCCTGAGGCTCAGGGGACACAAATCGTGCTGGCATTTCCAGCGGGACAATGAATCCTCTCCACAGTTCCCGCAGAGAATCTCTGGATAACCAGGAGCGTCCCATGGGTTGGCTCTTCCTGAAGGAATTTGTCACCCTCCATAAATTGCCGGGAGATTTCTCCCTGCCAGCCCTAAAACTGCTCACAGAGTAATGGGATTTGTCCAAAGCCTTTAACAGGCTGTTCCCCTTGATTTAAAGGCTGTTGAAGTGTCTTTATTTTCTTAGCACATTATTAATTCACATTCTGGCTCCGAGATGCCTCTGGAGTTGGCGATTTGGGAATGAGGGGAGGGAAGGGCAGCTGGAAGGGCTTGGGAAGGGAAAAAGCAGCTCAGGGTAACTGCAGGATGGGAATAAGCAAAGGTTATCCTGCTGGAGTTTTCCTGGGAATTGCTGCACTCAGCTGTGGTGCTCCCAGGGCTCTGGAATATGGAAATCATTTGGAAATCCTATGGAAATCTGGGAATTGCAATCCCAAAACTCCAAGGCTGGGGCAGCAGCTCCCCGAGGCTTTGGAAAGGAGCAGCTCCAGCCCCTCTGGAGAGATTCCAGCTTTTCCTCCCTGGCCAGGCAGTTTCAGGGATTTTCCCTCGAGATCTCCTTTCCCAGGGAGTTTGGGATTCCATCATTCCATCTGGGGAAAACTCCCAAAACTGCCAGCTCCGGATCCATCCCTGTGGATCAGACCCTGGGGCATCTCATGGAAACTTCATCCCCGAGGGTGGAATTCCCAGAGAAGCTGGAATTCCCAGGAATTCACTGTGGCTTTCCCTGGATCCTGGAAGTGTTCAAGGCCAGGCTGGACAGGGCTTGGAGTAGTCTGGGATCAGGGAAGGTGTCCCTGCCCTGGCAGGGGTGGCACTGGGTGGGATTTTGGGTCCCTCAATCCTAAAATTCTCTGGGATTCCGGAATTCTGGGATCCTGGAATTCTGGGATTCTACCCTCAATCCCTTCCCGGCACTGCCTGAACCAGGAGCCACCTTGGAGGGGACAGAAAACCAACCAGGACAGAGCTCCTGACCGTTCCCAGTTCACTCCCAGTTCATCCCAGTCCAGTTCCTGACCATTCTCACTGCCATTCCCAGTTCATTCCAGTTCATCCCAGTCCAGCTCCTGACCCTTCCCAGTGCATTCCCAGTCCATCCCAGTCCATCCCAGTCCAGCTCCCGACCCTTCCCGCTGCTCTCCCAGCCCATCCCTCCCAGCCCGTCGCTCCGCTCTCCGGTTGCCATGGCACCGAGATGTCGCCGCGCCGCTCTGACATTCCCGGCGGTCCCGCAGCTCCCGGCTGGAATTGGGGATTGGGATCGTGTCCGAGCAGAGCTCTGCCTGCCATCGCTGCCTCCTCCCGCCCCGGAGGGAATTTTCCCTCTCCCGCAATCCCTGATTCACATTCTCCACCTCGATCGCATCATCTCCCGGGTTTATCTGGGAATCTGTTCCAGGATCGGTTCCAAGGCTTCCTCCCGGGATCAGAGCCGGAGGGAATCATTCCAGAATCACGGAATGGTTTGGGTTGGGAGGACCTTAAATCCCACCCAGTGCCACCCCTGCCACGGGCAGTGACATCTCCCTACTGTCCCCAACCCTGTCCAGCCTGCCCTGGACCCTTCCAGGATTTGGGCTGAATTTTGTGTTATATTTTGCATTTCCCCGTTTTTTATCAGCCACCAAAAAGGGATGATGGAGCGCAAGGCTTCCCTCAGCACAAATCCAGGGATAAGTTTACAGGAAACCAGCCTGGAAAACAGGGAGGGAATTTCTGCTGTGTGCAAACAACCCTAGAAATGCTGAGTAATTCCTGGAGCATGGGAAGCAATCATTACTGTTAATTACCAATTAAATGATTCGGTAATTTCTTGCATTCCGGCAGCAATGGAACTGCAAACAATGCCAAGCAAATCGTGTCTTTAGCATTTAATTACCGGGCTCTGCCATGAATTATGGAGCAAGTGGGCAAATACTGCGCTCCATGGAGCTCCAGCGCTGCAATTAAGCGATTTTTAATCATTCCCTGGTCGGAGTCGCTGCTCGGAGTCGCACCAACACCCAAAGCGGTGGCTGAGGCTTTGTGGGGATCGTGGAGATGAATTTCCCCGAAATAATCCTGTCTGGAAACGCTCGGGTGTGGGATTGTCAATCCCAGCCTGTCCAGCTCTGCTCCTGCCATCGAATCCCAGACTGGTTTGGGGTGGAAGGATTTTGGGAAGGACCCAAAATCGCACCCAGTGCCACCCCAGCCATGGCAGAGACACTCCCCACTGTCCCAGGGTGCTCCAAGCCCCACAAAACCTGGATCGGGACACCAGCAAAGGCTGGGAACATTCCCAAATCCTGTCACCGGGAAAGGCTCGAGCGCTGGTTCAGCCCAGGACGCCTCGGATCCACAAATCTCCCTCTGTCCAGCATTCCAACCCCATCCTGGCTCCCAGAGCTCTGTCCTGGAGGGAATCATCCATCCCATCCATCCCGCGGCACGGCGGTGGCTCCAGCCCAGCTCCGAGCCGCTCCTGCCAAGGAAGGTGACGGCAGGAGAAGGGGAGAGCAGCCAGGAGCGGCAGGGCTGGAGGGACGCAGCCTGGATGGAGTTCTCCCTCTTTCCCTGCCCCGGCAGGGCCGAGAGCTCCCCGAGCCTCGGGGGATCCCCGCGGGCCAGAGAGCCAAAGGGAAAATGACCTTTCCGAGGGCTGATTGTTGCCATCAAGGCATGCCGGAGGGAACAAGAGCGAATCCATGCCTGGGGAATTCTCTGGAATTCAGCTCCTCCACCCATCCAGCTCAGAGCAAATGGCAGCAGGAGAGGGAGGAGAAGAGGGAAGGCAAAGCCTGGCTGGATTTGGTCCATGTCCTTCCCAAAGCACTGCAAGTGTCCCAGCCTCGCTCCCTGGGGAGCGTTTTGACCTGGAGAATGTCCCCAAATCCCTGAATCCCTGAATCCTTGTACCCCTGAATCCCTCTATTCCTGAATCCCTGAACCCCTCTATCCCTGAATCACTCCATCCCTGAATCCCTCTATCCCTGAATCACTCCATCCCTACATCCCTGAATCCCCGAATAACTCCATCCCTCTTCCCCTCCATCCCTCTTTCCCTCCATCCCGCGTCCCTCCAGGCTCTGCAGGACCTGTGGGACACTCCAGGCCGAGCAGGAGCCCCGAGGAGCTGCGGGACCCCAGAGCAGCCCCAGGGCAGAGCTGCTCCTGCTCCTCCCTTCCCCTCCTCCTCCTCCTCCTCCCCCGCAGCGCCAGAGCTTCTCCCGTCCCTGATCTGAGCTGATAAAAATGCGGATCGATGGCAGGGCGAGCGCTCAGCTCCCGGAAATCGATGCCTTTCCCATGCTGCGAACTCCCAGGCGTTCCATCCACCCTCGGGAGGCTCAGAGCTGCAGGAAGCCGCGGGATCTCATTTCGGATCCCATTTCGGGAAGGTCCTGATCCAACCTGGCCTCTGCACAGCTCCTGAGGCACCCAAAGCAGGCAGGGACAGGAGCTGGGAGCTGCTGGGAGCTGCTGGGGGATGCAAGGAGCTGCCCTGAGCTTCTCTAGCCTCCCCAGATCCAGAGTCTGCTCCAGGGAAATGCCGAGGGTGGGCAGAGCTGAGGGATGGATGGATTAGGGAAACCAGGAAGGATCCAGCAGTGCTCTGGATCGCAGCAGATCCCTGGATCCCGGCAGATCCCTGGATCCCGGCAGATCCCTGCAGATCCCTCTGCCCCATCCGGATCTCTGCCCTCAGCCCAAGGCTCCTGCACAGCCCAGGAGTGGCACACGCGGGACAGCAGCAGGAGGGAAGGGACATCCCCAAAACCAGACCTCAAATCCTCTCACCCCACTGCCGGAACATTTCCCACTGCCCTGTGCCAGGCAGGGGCAGGCAGGAGGGACAGGATTGTCCCTCTGTCACTGGCAATCCCAGCCCTGCCCCAGGGGGATTCGTGTCCCACCCACCCTGCTTCGGGCTGCAGCTCCTCGGGATCCGCCAGGCTCCGTGCCAGGCTGGTCCCGCCTGTCCCCGCCCGTGCCAGGACACTGTGTGCCATGCCACTGCCAAGCCCTTTCCATCACCGCCTGATTGGCTTCCCCGCCGTGCCCCGGTGGAGAGAGGCATTCCTGGAAGCACCTTGGCAGCCAGGCTGGGCTGCTGCTCCAACTGCAGTCCCGATCCAGGGACACCAGGGCTGTGTCTGCCCCGAGCCCAGCACGGCCAGGAGTTCCCCTGGGGACAAAATTCCCTCCCTGCTGCTCCCGGGGAATGTTCCCGATCTCCTGCCCCGCACAGCTGCAGAGAATCCATGCGTTAATTCCAACCCCTGCCCCAGCAGCAGCTCCCATTCCTCCTTCCGTGGAGGAGCCTGTGGTGCATCCCACGCTCTCCTGGCTTGGGAAGAAGAGAATCCATGGATGCAGCAGAGAGCAGCTCCTGGAGATCCTCCTTCCCACCGGGGACAGAACATCCTCCAGTTCTCCCCTTCCCGGAGCACAGCCAGCCCTGGGCTCCATCCCCATCCCTCCCGAGTGCTCCGAGCTGCCAACGCCCAGCCGAGAGCCCAGGGAGGATCCTGGATCCATCCAGGTGTTCCCTCATCCCCCAATCCACGGGAAGGCTCAGATCCCTGGATTCCAGCGTGGGATGAAGCAGGGCAGGGATGAGGGGATGAAAGGAGGGAGTTACCAGCCAGCAGCCCTCGGAGCAGGGAAGGAATTTGGCCGGCACGGCTCACCTTCCAGGCCTTAATCCCTTCGTTAGCACAGCCCGGCGCAATTACAGACAAACTCGCAGCCCTGCAATGCAGAGGGGCTGCGGGAGATCCCGGGAATTCGGGAGGATCCGGGCTGAGGAGTCCTTCCCAGCCCGGACAGCTCCGTGGGGCTGATCCAGTGATTTTCCAGCTGAATTCCATGGGTGGTGCCAGAGCTCTCTCTCCCACCTCGGGGGATCTCCATCCCTCATCCCTCGGGCTGGGCCTGCCGGGAGCCAACGGGAAATGGGGACAGCGAGGGTGGCATGGCAAAGCCACCTCTGCACCCACGGGGACACCACGATGGGAATTTGGGGTCATGGAATGGGATGGGCTGGGAGGGACCTTGGGGGTCAGCGAGATCCATGGATATCCCTGTCCAGGGATAGCTAACACTGCCCCAGGTTGCTCCAAATCCTGACTTGGCTTCCAGAGCCCATTCCAGGCTGGAGGAGGATCCAGGAAATCCTGCTCTGCCTTTTTGGGAGCTCCCATGAGTTGTTTGTTCCTCTCCATCACCCCAAGTCGTTGCTCTCCCGTGGGCTCAGGGATCTCTGCCCCAACTCCTCCTCCTCCTCCCAAACCATTCCCACCGACTGGGGAATTCCAGCAGCAGCCAAATGTGCTTCCAAAGAAAGGTTTGGATTCCAAAAATCCTCCCTGGAGGAGGTTCTGCTGCGTGGCTGGGATGCAGAGACCCAGTGGGCACCAAGATCTGCTGGGACAGGAAGGGAGAGCCACATGAGAGTTTGGGAGGATGTGAAAATCCATGGATACCAAATCCATGGATCCACCTGTGCTGCTGGATCCTGGAGCTTCCCAGGCTCCAGGTCTGCACCCCAGCCCTGCCCCAGCTCCCCAGCAGCATCCTGCCCTTCCCACCCAGCAGAATCCTTCAGCCAGGGAAGACGTGGGATGGTCTGGGGGGTTCTTCACTCTGCATTCCAAGTGGTTTTCCAAACCTTGGGAAGGCAAATCCAGCACCAGGCATGGCTGGAATGGGAATGGGCAGATCCTGCCCCACCAGGAGTGCCTGGGGTTGCTCTCTCCCAGCCATTCCAGCTCCTCTCCAGATCCCTCTCTGGCTCCCCACAGCTCTGCCCAGCAGCTTCCAGCTCCACTCACAATCCCATTTTTCCATCCTTTTTCCTCAGGCCTGGAGCAGCTCCATCCCGCACTTCCCTCCCCTAATCCCGACTGCACCGCTCCGGGCTGCAGCCCTTAATGGCCCTTAAATTCCCCCTGAGGAAGCTCCGATCCATCAATTTGACTTTGCCGGGAATGTTTGCAGCCCGAGCAGAGCAGAGCAGAGCAGAGCAGAGCAGCTCCAGGCGCCTGCCAGCCCGGCAGCTCTTCCTCCCCGGGAGCAGCTGTTCCCGAAGCACAGCTCGGGATTTACTGACAGTTGGCAGTTCCAGAGAGTTCAGAGCCGCGAGCCAGAGGATGTCACCCGCTCCTGTCACCCGCTCCTGTCACCCGTGGCAGGCGAGGGAGGCGCCGAGCCACCAAACCCGACTGCGGCTCCAGAGCTCCGGTTTTTCCGGCAGCCGCCCACGGCCCTGCTGCTGCTCCAGCCCGGCCTGGCCTGGCACGGCTTGGCACTGCCCGCTGCACCCCGCTGCGCCCCGGGAAAGCTGCCCCGGCCCTGCCGGCCGCGGGAATGGGGAGCAGATTCGGCTGGCAGCGGGAGAGCCGGGGGGGCAGCAGGGCCTCGCCCGGCCAGGGCCACCTGCAACAGGTGTGTGGCGCCTTGGGGACAGCGGGAGCTGCCGGGTGGCCTTGGAGGTGGCCCAAGGCGTGGAGTCAGGGGTTTGTTTACGTTGGAAAATCCCCCCAAGACCATCGAGCCCGTTCCCAGCAATGCCAAGGCCACCCACGTCCCCAAGTGCCACATCCACGCAGCTTTAAATCCCTCCAGGGAAGGGCAGTCCATCCCTGACCACCCTTGCCGTGGGGAAATTCTCCCAATATCCATCCTAAACCTGCCCTGGCGCAGCCTGAGCGCCTCTCCTGTTGTCCCATCCACCCTTTCCCGGGGGATTTGCCGGCTGGGGGTTTCACCCATCCATTCCCGTGGTTCTCAGGGATGATCCCACCTCTCCCTTCCCCTCCTGACACCGCAGAGGAGAGATCCCGAATGCATCCCCAGGCAGCCTCCCGGGGCTGCTCAGGGAGCAGCAGAGCCTCACCCGGAGCTCTGGGCACCGCCGGGGCTGTGCTGCCCCAGGCAACCATCCCGCTGCTGCTCCCACCGCATCCCTTCGCCGGGAGAAGCATTCCCAGCGCCTGTCCCACGCACAGCCCTGCCCAGGCACCGCCAGAAGCACCGCCAGAGTCACCTCCGCAGCTCTGGGACACATTCCTGCCAAAAAAACAACATCTGGGAGGCAGCAGAACCCGCTGGGGATGGCAGGAAGGTGGGGAGGGGAGGCAGAGTCTGGGGAGCCCCAAACCGCCGCCAATCGCACACCTGGCACTGCTGGAGCTTCATCGCATGTTCAACACGAGGCTCTGCACCAAACCTGCCTCCAGCGAGCCCAGCCTGCCCGGATTGCCTCCCCGCGGGCACTGCCAGGGAGCTCCGGCGGCTCCGGCGCTTCCCGAGGGCTGAGAGCGAAACGCCCCAGGCTGCTCCGGGGGCAGCTCGGGGTTCAGCCCTTTGTCTGGGGGTCTGCGGGATCCCCCCGGCTCCGGGAGCAGCTCCACTGCATCCCAAAGTTTCCCGAAGCTGCCCTCCGCCGCCTCCCAGAGCCAGGCTGGGCACCCCAAAGCCCCTCAGCTCTCGGGGGTTTCGGCAGATTCCCCTTTGCCCCCCGCCAGCGGAACTCCAAAATCAGCAGCTTTGCAGCAGCTGCGGGAATTCCTTGTTTTCCACTTCTTCTCTCCCAAAACGCCCATCCCAGATTTTATCTAATAGCGATATTTTCTTCCCAAATTCTCTTTTTTCCCCCTCTCCCCCCCACCCCAGGCTGTCTCAGCCCCCCGGGCGCACCCCGACCGGGGATGTCGCACCTCTCCGGACCCCCCATCCCCGCAGGGAGCCCACCCGCTACCGGGAGCAGCACCGGGGAGCAGCCGGCACCGGGAGCAGCACCGGGAGCGGCACCGGAGTCCCCCCGCATCCCGCACCGCCGCTGCGGAGCCGCGGGCGGGCGGTGCCCGGTGCAGCCCCGGCGCTCCGCCGCCAAACTTTCCCGGTTCCCCCCGGTTCCCCCCGATTTCTCCCCGCTCACCTGCGCTCCGGGCGGCGGGCGGGGGCCGCGCCCGCCCCGCCGCTCCCCGAGCCCATCCGGACCGGCCCCGCTCCCGGTCCCGCTGCCGGCGCCGTTCCCGGCCGCTCCACGGCGCAGCCTTCCCGGCCGGGGGAGCGGAGCGGAGCCGCCGGCGGCGCTTGCGGGGCCGGGGTTTGAATTCCTCCAGCCGGCCCTGATTGGGCTGCGGAAGGGAGGGGGGAGCCGCGATCGGGGGGGCGGAGTGTGGCTCGGGGTGTGGAGGGATGGGGTGTGCGTGGGGTGAGGGATGCGGGGATGGAGGGTGCGGGGAGGGAGGCGGCGGGGGTGTGGTAGCGGCGTGGGGGCGATGCAGCGGCGGCGAGGAGGCGGGAGGGGGTGGGAGCGGCGGGGTGAGGGGGATGGGATAACGTGGGGATGCGGGAAGGGGTGCGGGAGGTGCTGCCGGGGGGATTTTAGGGATGCGAGGCTGTGGTACCTTGGGGGGATTTCAGGGATGTGGTTCCCTGGGGATACAGGTGGAGTGGGGAATCTTAGAGGGATTTTAGGGATGCAGGGATGTGTAATATTGGAGGGATTTTTGGGATGCAGGGATGTGGTATCTCTGAGGGATTGTAGGGATTTATTAGGGATGCGGTTCCCTGGGGATGCAGAGGAATCGGGGGACACACGGGCAGGTGACAGCACGGGGACCCTGGGCACAGGGGGCTGCAGGGGGTGTGGTCCTGCAGGAGCACCCTGGGGATGCAGGAAGGAGCAGTGCCATGGGAATGCCGCGAAAATATGGGATTGGGGGTCAAGGTGGCCGCAGGGTCATCCATGGGAGTGACCGTGGGGATTGGGGAACTGGAAGAGCCTTGCTGAGACAGACAGGAGGGATCCAGGCCTCGTGGCATTTTTCGGCCAAAATCCCTGTCAAATGCCAGCTTGGAATTCTAGCATTGCTGGAAATGTTTGTGCTCGGCATCCTGCTCATCCCACCCCGATCCCACCCTGCTCATCCCACCCTGCTCATCCCATCCTGATCCCATCCTGCTCATCCCACCCTGATCCCACCCTGCTCATCCCATCCCGCTCATCCCACCCTGCCGGGGATCTCTGGGACTCTCCCGGGGCCAGCACGGGGTGACAGCAGGGACAGTGACAGCAGGTGACAGAGCTGCTGGTCCTCTCCAGCACACCCCCCGAGCAGCCCTGCAGCCAAGCGCATCCCTGCTGCTGCACCATTCCCGCCTGGATCCATCCCTCTGGAGCGCTGCCTTCCCGCCCAGAGCACAGAGTGACCATATTTTCTCTCCATCCCTTGTCCCAAGTCCCTCTCCAGCTCTCCTGGAGCCCTTTGGACACCGGAAGGGGCTCTGAGGTTTCCCTGGATGTTTCCCTTCACCGGGTGAGCTCTCCCAGGGCAGAGATGCCAATCCCACACGGAATCACTGGGTTGGGAATGGGATGAGGTTGGAATCGGTGGGACACAGCCCAGGATGCTGGCAGCAGGGTTAGCCTTGCCAAGGATCTCACCTGACATCCCGCAGAAAAATCCCCAATTCCCTTAAAACTCTCAGCCCTCGCTGAGGGCACAGCACAGCCACAGAGACCCGAGCAGGCTGAGAGGACGAAAAAAAAGGGAAAAAACGCCTGGAAAAGTGTTGCTGTGCGCGGCTTCGGTGTCTCCATGGCTACGGGAGCTCGTGGCAGACGTTACCGGGGAGCTCAGACGTGCCGGTGCCCATGGAGACCGCGGGGCTCATCCCGCCGGGGCGGGACCCACTCACGTCCCACGGGATGGCAGCAGCCGAGCGGAGCAGCGCATCCCACGGGCCTGGGGGACAGCGGAGCCTCGAGCCCTGCCCGGCACGTGTTCCCGGGAATTCTGAGCCCGTATTCCCGGGAAAACTGAGCCCGTATTCCTGGGAATTCTGAGCCTGTGATCCCGGGAATTCTGAGCCCGTATTCCCGGGAAAGCTGAGACTGTGATCGCGGGAAAACCGAGCCTGTATTCCCGGGAATTCTGAGCGTCCTGGGAAGGTCTGCTCGCAGATCCCGCTGCAACCAGAGCTTGTCAGGATGATCACATCCAGCATCCCATCTTTTCCGAGAGCAAAGCATGATCCATCAAAATCACGGCGGATTTTCAGGGTATTTTAAGAAAAACGGTTTCGTGAAGTTTCTGCTGCATTCGCGTTCGGAAAAGGGAGGTATTTTTGGAAGTTATTCCTTTCCCCATTTCAAAATCTATGTAAATCCTGTCAGATAGCCCCAGCTCCCAATTAGCAGCACTGCAGCAGCCGAGGGAAAACGAATTAAAGCTGTTTTTAAAAAGCACCTCAGCCGAAAACATCGCAGGGAAAGGCAAGCTCGAGATCAAGGACAGAATAAAATCAATGCATCCATCCCTTAACCCGAGCTCCTTTCCCTGCCAAGGGTTGGGTTGAAATCCAGCCCTGGTAGCAGCATGGCTGTGCTGGATCCAATCTCCCCACGGCATTCCCGGTGTTTCCCAGCCCTGCCCTCCTCTGCCGGGACATCCCCGAGAGCTTCCCCAAAGCTCTGCGTGCCCGGCGGTGACACCACGGCCTCGAGGTGTGACCCAGCCGCTCCGGAGCAGGGATGCTGGCAGGATTTGCTTCCAGACACTCCGGCGGGGATGTTGGGAAGTTCTTTCCCTCCGGGAAGCAAATTGCTGCTGGATGTGCAGCTGCCGCCAGCCCAGCCCAGCCCAGCCCGGCCCGGCCCGGCCCAGCCCAGCCCGGCCCAGCCCAGCCCAGCCCAGCGCATCCCTCAGCGCTGCCATTTAGGCTCTGGGGATGTTTTTTTGCTGCCCCAGGGCTCTGCGGTGTTCCCACCCTGCCGCAGCCAAGGCAGAACCGCAGCGGTGACTCCACACTTCAGGGCTGAATCGGGGAATGCGTTGGGTTGGGTTGGAAGGACCCTAAAGCCACCCAGTCCCACCCCATTCCCATTTTCCACGACCCCAGGCTGCTCCAAGCCCCGTCTGACACTCGGACACCTCCAGGGATGGGACAGCCACGGCCACAACCTCTCCAGGTGGAATTTCCTCCCCGTGCTCCACGGGCAGGTGTGGGGGGGAATTGTTCTCCGAGCCTTTGCCTTAACGAAGCTCGATTTATTTATTGAGATTGGGAGGAATAATCAGAGCCAGAAGAATCCCCACATCCCCCAGGAACTCATCCCTCCTGAGCCTGGCAATCCCTGCTCCCTCCAGCAGCTCCCGGGGAGAATTCACAGCTCTTGGAGCTGATCAGATCCAGGAGAAGGATCGATTTGGAACCATTCACCACAAACAAAAACATCTCCGAGGCTTTGGCACAGCAGCTGAGCTCTGGAGAGGAGGCACAGGAGGCTGCAGCTCCATGGATCCATCCCAGCTCCGTTCCAAGATGAAAAACACCTCATTGAAAAAAAACCTTCTGCCGCTAATGAATTGTTCCTAATCGAGGTTGGTGCTCCGGGCTTGGCACGGCTCTTCCCCTGGAGCCGTCGTTTGGCAGGAATGCTTTGTGTGCTGAAGGCTGGGAAGAAGACACCCTGTGCCAGAAATGCCCAGGGAGGACAATTTCACCTGGCAGCAGGGGCTGCATCCCTAAAAAATGCACTGGAGGGAGGAACAGAGGAGCAGAGAGCACTGAGGGATCACTGCGGACGTCAGAGCCATCCTGACCATCGCATTCCATCCACATCCTGCACAAAACTGGGAAATGGCTCAGCAAAACCTTCAGGGCAGTGCTGTTTGTCCAAACCCAGCGGTGCAGGGCTGGGGGGCAAAGCCCTGAGTGCTTTGTGATGACAGCATGGATGGCTCAGCCTTCCCACGGGAATCACAGGATGGTGGGATGGGTGGAGCAGAATTCCCAGAGCTGCTGTGGATCCCTGGCAGTGCCCAGGCTGGGCTGGAGCAGCCCGGGGAGGTGTGGGGTGTGGGGGTTTGGGATGGGAACAGCCCACGGCATGTCAGCCTGGCAGGGAGCAGCTCTGGGCTCTGAGTCACCATCCCACCCTTCCACCATTCCCATGGCAACCCAGCTTACCTTGGAGACATCCCGGGGAGTGCCCAGCGCTGGAATCATGGAACAGCAGGGCTGGGAAAAACCCCCGAGGCCATGGAGCACAGGAATTAACCCAGCAGCACCGAGGCCACCCCTGATCGTGTCCCCAGGGCCACATCCCATGGATCTGAAATCCCTCCAGGGATGGGAATCCATTGCTCCCTGGGCAGCTTCTCCCAATGATTGACAACCTTTTCCATGAAGGAATTTTCCCAAAATCCAGCCTGACCCCCCGGCTGTCCCCTCCTGTCAGGAGCTGTGCAGAGCCACAGAGTCCTCCCTGCTCCCCCTTTTCTCCAGGCTGGGCTCCTTCCCCAGCTCCTGGGGCTCCAGACCCTTCCCAGCTCCATTCCCTGGCTTTTCCAGCATTCCAGCCCCTCAGCCCAGCCTGGAGTGTTCCCTGGCGAGGTTGTGACCCAGGCAGGGGATGAATGTGGCCCTCTGGGCACCTTCCAAGGGCTCAGGGCAGCCTCTGCTGCTGGATTTGTCACATTCCAAGGAAAACGTGTCACCCCAGGCCTGCGGGAAGATCCCAGGGATGTTCAAGCTCTGGACACTCGGAAGAGAAGGAGGAACTGGAATTATTCTCTTTAATCACAACGGCAGAGCTGTCCTGCCTCACCCTCAGCACCACAGCAATCCCAGCTTTTCCCCCAAACACCTCCAGGAGAATCCCAAATCCTGCAGCTCCTGCTCCCTCCCCAGACATTCCCCAGCTCCTCCTCCCCACAGGGATAATCCCAGGAAGGAGAGGTTCCCAAACCCCACCAAACGCTGCCACTGCAACCTGAATTTTGGGGATTTTTTTTATGATTTGGGATTTTCAACCCCCATTTTTTAGATTTGGCCTGAAAGGGAATTTCACCCCACGCTCCAGCAGCAGGCTGGGGAAGTTTCTGCTCCTGGATTTGTGCAGGGATGAGGAGCAGACAAGCCAGAGCTGCATCCAGAGCTGAGCAAGGAGCACAGCTTTCCTCCTGAGAATGAGATGGAACAGGAAAATACAGAGTTTCCCTGTGCTCTTCCTCACACCCTCAGCCCAGGGGACACAGCTGTGGCTCTCGGTGGCACTGGTGACACCAGGAGCAGGACAGGAGCAGCAGCAGCAGCCCAGCTGTGGATATCCAAACCTCATCCCTGGACATTCCAGCATCACCCCCATCCCAGCACCACCCCGAGCATCCAACAGCTCCATGTGCAAAGTCCTGGCTGTATTTGGCTTGGGAAAGTGCAAGAAGACACGAGGGCAGGGACACGAGGACAGGACACTGGCAGCCAGGAGCAAAGCCAACCTCCTCCTTTCCAGGATCTCCGAGGATCCAGCGGGTGGCAATGAGAGCTCCCTGCGATTCCCAGGGCTGGGGGAGCACTGGGAAGCCCCAGGAGGCTCCTTGAGGCACGAGGAAGAAGCACCAGCAGCAGTTTCACCTCCCATTCTGAGCTCCCCTGGTGCCGAGCAGGGATTTCCCCCATTCCCTCAGGGGCTGGGGTTGGGATAACCAGGAGCCTGCTGTCCCAAAAAACCTGTTCCTCACGGAGTCCAGGGCGAGCTGCCAGCTGGAGCTGCTGGCAGAGGGGCAGGAGGGCTGCCCAGCCCTGCTCAGAGCACCTGCTCCGTGCTGGAGGAGGAAATGTCCAGCAGCCTCCAGGCCATGTAGGGGTTGAGCTCGTCCTGGTCCCGGCACAGCGCCCAGACGTAGAGCATCCTCAGCACCTTGTCCTGCAGGGAAACCCCAAAAACCCCCCAAAATCAGCAGGGAATGGACACACTTCCCTGCCAGAGCTGGGAATGCTGAGCTGACCTTTGAACTCCTTCCAATGGGAATTCTGTGGGTTTGAAGCTCCCCTTGTCAGAGACCAAAATACTCCATGCACCTTAATTTGGGCAAAGATATTTCCAAAGAACCTTAACAACTGGATCTTAACCCCCCTTTCCCCAAAATAACCCTGATATTTGATATTTTGATATTCCAGGGGCAGCTCAGCAGTTCCACCCAGCCCCAGGGAGTTGATTAGAGCTGAAGTTTGGGTTCTGCTGGAGAATTTTAATGCCTCTCCCTGATTTATTGCAGCTCCAGAGGAATCCGACAGCAAACAGACTTTGATATCCTGTTCAATAATTATCCCATCAATATTTATCTCCCAGGAATGCAGGAATTCAATGCAGGGAAGCACTGGATCAGCTCTTCCTGCCCTGCTGGTGAATCAGCCCAGATGAGCTCCATCTTTCAAGTGAATCCCATTTTTCCAGCCTGGACTAAAGGCCAGGGCTGCAAAAAGCCAATATTTGTTAAATGCCTGTATTAATGAATAAAATTATTAAAAAATAAAGGAAAAATAAAGGAAAAATAAAGGAAAAATAAAGGAAAAATAAAGGAAAAGGCGCTGGGAAGTGCCAGCTCCACACTGTCCCCATCAGTGCCACCCAGGGCAGGTTGGAGCTGCTTGGAGAGAGAAATTTGGGAATCAAGAAATTCCAGGAAGCTTTTCCAGCTGCTGCCACTCCCTCTGGGAAGAGGGAGATTCCCTGGGCTCAGCCTGGGATCTCTGGGGAAGGAGCAGCTCCAGCCAAGGATTCCAATAAATCATCCCTGCTGAGTTCCCTGAGAATCACACAGCATGAGCCACACCTGCCTGTGGGAGTTCCCTGTGGGATTTTCGGGGAATCAAGGCATGATTTGGTGTGAGTGTGAGCTAAAAACGTGGATTTGGGGATTTTTTTTCATCCAGTGACTCAACTCTGCTCCCACCCTGTTTGCCAGAGGGCTTTGCTCACCCAGAGCCCTTTGGGGAAGGGAAAGGGGGAGGAGAACTCAGCAGGGAATGGGATGGAGATGGAGTGGGAGATCCCAAATGTTGACCTAGATCTCAAATGCTTCCCAGACCCCAAATGTTTCCCAGACCCCAAATGTTTCCCAGACCCCAAATGTTTCCCAGACCCCAAATGCTTCCCAGATCCTAAATGTGTCCCAGTCCTGAAATGCATCCCAGATCCCAAACACATCCCAGACCCCAAATGTGTCCTAGACCTCAAATGTTTCCCAGACCCCAAACATGTCTCAGACCCCGAATGTATCCCAGATCCCAATATATCCCAGATCCTAAATATGTCCCAGACCCTAAATGCTTCCCAGACCTCAAATGCTTCTCAATCCCCAAATATGTCCCGAGACCCCAAATATATCCCAGACCCCAAACGTTTCTCAAACCCCAAATTTTTCCCAGACCCCAAACGTTTCCCAGACCCCAAAGGTGTCCCCACTCACCGGGTCTCCTTCCACCACCTCCCCTTTGTGGTTCTTGATCACCATCACCACCTGGGCCTGGAAGGTGATGATCAGCACAGGTCCTTGTTCCATCATCTTCCCCATGGCCAGCTGCAGGGAGACAGAATTCCATGGAAAACGTGGAAAAAATTACATGGAAAACATGGAAAATTCCATGGATTCCCACCCTCCCCGTGGCTGGACAGTCCCAGCTCCCCCAGAGCTGCTTTGATTAGGTTAATTAAACCCATTAATGACAAGGTTTGGATGTTATGAAAAAGCAGATTCCCCAAAAAAAAAAAATTCCAAGGGAAAAAGGGATTTGGAAATCTGGACTTCAAAGCTTTCCCCAGACGGTTGGGAATTTTTCCATTCTATAAATTTGGGAAATGGGAACAAGCTCTGCTCCATTATTTCCAATTAGGAAGCAAAAAATCAAAGACACCCTGCTCTCCAGAAAACGGAATTTGCTGAAGGAAACGCTTGGAATCAGAATATCCTGAGCTGGAAGGAACCCACGAGGATCAAATGAAGTCTTTTCTCCTGCTTTTAAATCCATTTTTGCCACGAAGTTGTTCTGAACACCACAAAAGTTGTACCAGAAAGGCTTCAAGGTGAGAACCTTCTGTTTGCCAGGATTTTTTTTTTCTCCCTCTATTCCCAGGACATTCCATTAAATATTTAAAGAACTTATTCACTGGAATGCAAGAGGAGTGGAGAATTCAGCTTTTTTCTTTTATTAAAAAAAAAAAAAACCAACAGATTTCTCCTTCTGCCTTTTGAGGGAAATCTTTTTTGTGGGAATGCAGCATGGAATGCTTTGCTGGAATTCCTGCCTGTGCTGCCCCAAAAGGAACCACAGGGACAGCAGGATTTTCCTCTTCTGAAATGTTCCCAAACATGGTGTTTTATCCCCAAATAAAGGGAGCAGCACCAGGACAGGCGTGAGGCTGTGTCACAAAGGAATACATTTATTTATAGGGAGATTTTCCTGTCCCCTGAGGGAATCTCAGCACCTCTGCAACGGTCCTGATCCCCTAATCCACCTGAATCAAAACCCATTTTTCCCACCCAAACCCAATTTCCAGGATATTTTAGGATCAATAATCCCAAAACATCATCCATCCAATCCTGTGGGATTCCAGGAGGAGCTGGAATGTCCCTGATCAGTGCATCCCACTGGGATTGGGGGAGGAAATAAAATAAAATAAATCAATTTGGGATTCTTTTCCAGGGCTGATCACTGGAATCTCCCCAATCAGGTCAGGACTGGCAGCTGATCTCACTGAGGTGACAGAATTCCTGTCACTCCCTAAGTGGGGCAGGAAAAGCTCCAACTCCTCCTCAAAGGGAAATGAAAAACACCAGGAAAGTGCAGAGATTTGGGCAAATCATCCCAGAATCCCTGCTTTGGGTGGGAAGGACCTTAATGTCCATCCAGCAGTGGGATTTTCCCTTCAAACTGTAGGATTTTCCCTTCCAACAGTGGGATTTTCCCTCCAAATTGTGGGATTTTCCCTTCCAGCAATGGGATTCTCCCAACAGTGAGATTCTCTTTTCCAACAATGAGATTTTCCCTTCAAACTGTAGGATTTTTCCTTCCAGCAATGAGATTCTCCCTTCAAACTGTGGGGTTTTCCCTTCCAGCAATGGGATTTCCTCTTCCAGCAATGAGATTTTCCCTTCTAGCAATGAGATTCTCCCTTCCAGCAATGGGATTTTCCCAACAGTGAGATTCTCCTTTCCAACAATGGGATTTTCCCTTCAAACTGTGGGGTTTTCCCTTCCAGCAATGGGATTTTCCCCTCCAGCAATGAGATTTTCCCTTCCAACAATGGGATTTTCCCTTCAAACTGTAGTATTCTCCCTTCCAGCAATGGGATTTCCTCTTCCAGCAATGAGATTTTCCCAACAGTGAGATTTTCCCTTCAAACTGTAGGATTTTCCCTTCCAGCAATGGGATTTTCCCTTCCAGCAATGGGATTCTCCCCCTGGAAGCAGAAATTCCAAACCCCAGAGGCCAAAACCAGCAGTGAGAGCAAGGAAAGTTTGCTTTGATGATCCTGGAGGATTTTTCCAACCTTCATGATCCTAAACAAACCCCTCCTGAGCTGGTGGGTTGAATTCCTCCCCCAGATGGGAACAGGGACAGAGAACTCACGTCGATGTTGTCGATGTCCAAAATCCTGGAATGGAATTGGAGCCCCAAAGCCTTGGCTTGCTGGATGGGATGAGCCAGCTGGCTGTAAGTCTGAGGGGAGAATGAACTGGGGTTGGGAATTGTTTGGAATTGTTCTGTACCACCAAAAAAATATAGGGAATTTCTGGTTAGAAAGAGCCACAAAAAAGGAATAAAAGTCGGGTTGGTGTGAATGTGCTGAAGGAAGAGATGAACTGCAGAGAATGCTTTGGGATTCACCAAATTCTCACTAAAAATCCACTTTTCCTGGGCAGAATGTGAGGGTCTGAGAGCCAAGGGACTCACAACTGGACTGAGCAGGAGAAACAGGGAAAAAAAACAGGGAAAAAACAGGGAAAACCAGGGAAAAAGCAGGGAAAAATCAGAGAAAAAGCAGGTAAAAAACCACAGTGAAAACCAGGGAAAACCAGGGAAAACCAGGGAAAAACCAGGGAAAAAGCAGGGAAGAAGCAGGGAAAAACCAGGGGAAAAAACCCAGTGAAAAACAGGAAAAAACAGGGAAAAAGCAGGGAAAAAGCAGGGAAAAAACCAGAGAAAAACCAGGGAAAAGCAGGGATTTTAGTGACCAGAATCACGAGCTCAACACCTGTGGGGTGACTCTGAAGAGCCTTTATCCCCTGGATTCTCAGGGATTGGATTCCCACTTCCTCCCCTGGCTGATCTGACTGATTATTCTTGACTTAGCAGCTTAATTTCCAATTCCAGCAGCCTCGGAAATGTTTGAGTTTTGTCTGACAAACTGCAGGGAAGCTCTGCTTCCCTCCAGAGCAATCCCAAGGTCTCATTCCCAAGGCTGCTGCAAGCAGGGAAGATTTATTTTTTTTTTCCTTTCAGGCTGGATTATTGGTATAAAAAACGCTCATCAGGGTTTATTAAATAGGAAAAAAATTGCCTCTCCCAGCCCTCTGGTGGTGAGGAACAGCAGAGGGAATTCACTGGGAGAAATTCAGCTCCTGGGATAGAACAGCACAATTATTTTGGATTTTACAACATGGTTATTTTGGACCCTCTGACAAAATAATGTCAGAGGAATGAAAACCCAAATAAACGCCAAAAATTGTCTGGAAAGCTCTTATTTCAGGAAGTCCCTGAATTCCAACCAACTCAAATTCCCTGCTTTGAGATAACCCAAGAAGGAAAATCTGCCTGAAAAGCAGTTTTTGTGCAATAACCCCAAATTCAGTTTCCTGAATTCCCACTGGGATCAGCCAGGCTGCAATTCCAAGTTGTCTGCTGGGATATTGCAGTGGAATTGTGTTTGTGGAGCTCCAGGGATAACCTCAGAGCAGCAGCACCTCTTGGGGCAGCTCAGCCCATTTCTGGGATCCAAAACCCACCCAGATCCAGGAGGATTTGCAGAACTGCAGCTCCATGGAGCAATCTGAGTTCAGCTCTCCATCTGGGGTCTCTGAACAGCTTTTATCCCAAATCCAGACTTTCCCAGCAGGGCAGGGGATCCTGGAGGTCACCCCAAAGCAAGGAGACTCCCCAGGCTGTTCCCACTCTCAGTGGGATGTTTTTCCTCACATCCACCTGAAAATTCCCACATTTCCCACAGTTTTCCCACCTAAAAATCCCCACAGTTTGCTGCCCTTGTCCTGTCACTGGGAAACCCTGAGAGGAGTCTAATCCCACCCTCCTGGCAAAGTCAGGGATGGAAAAATCCCTCTCAGCCCCTTCCCACACCTTGCAAGGCAAAAAACCCTGAAAATCACCCCATTTTCACGGGAGAATCCCAAATTTTGGGGAGTTTTGGGAGCTTCACTCACCGCCTCATAGCACCAATCCTTGAGGATGTCGAGCTCCCCGGAGATCAGAGCCTGGGGAGGAAATCAAACAGAACCTTTGAAATCTCCTCCTGTGCCAAAGTGGGACCAACCAGCCCTTCCAGCAGCCAAACACCTTAAATCCTACATTTTGTGGGACTCTGGGGGGAAATTGGAGCTGCAGAAGGGAACAGCAGGATGGATTTCTATAAAAACAGAGCGGCTCAGTCCAAGGGACATAAACCTTTGGATAATTAAACTCTGCTGAAGCTTCCAGCTGAACCTTCCTGCTCAATCTTCCTGTTAAACCTCCCAGGGAGTCAGCAGAGCTCCCAGAGCTCAGAAATCCTGGGATCAAACAGGAGCAGGAGGACACAGCAGAAGCAGAGCTGCAGTTTTCCAGGCTGAAAAAATTCAGGGCACATTAGGAACGGAAGAATCCCAGGTTTGGCTCCTCGAGCTCCAGTTTTTCCAGCCTCTCCTGAGTCTTTCAGAACAATTCCTGCTGTATTTCAAATCCCCAATTCCCTTTGCTGCTGCACTGACAGGGATTTATATCCATTTACATCAATCACGTCCCTCCAAGTCTTTAAAAACATCAAATTCCAGACACTTCAAGGACCACTGAACCATTTGTCACCATTCACTCCTTTTCCCAAATCCCACATCATTTAGAACCCCAAATTCCCTCCCTTATCCCTCTGCTGCCACCATTGGCTCCCCACTTCCCTCTGATCCTCCTTGGCTCTTTCTCAGGCCAGAAACATCATTTATTATCTCACAGTTTGAACGCAAATGTGAGATCCAATTCCTTTCCCAAGGTTCTGTGCAGAGCTGGAGCAGCCAATCCTGTCCCACCTTTTTATTTTAGCAACGGAGAAGTGAAAAAATAACATTTCATGGGATAACAAAGGGAAAAACATAGGATAATAAAGAAATGGATCCTGACTCACCTCGAGGACGTTGGGGATGATGTCCCTCTCACACTGCTTCAGGAATCTATCTTTGTCGAAGGATGGATCCACCTTGAGGATCTCTGTCAACACCTCAGACATCTCTGTCTTGGAGAACAATCCCCCTGGAAAAACAGCTCAGTGGGGTGGCAGCACAGCCACCAGCACCAGGAAATGGGGACACAATTTGGGTCACCCTGGGAACAACCTGGAGCTCAACCTGAGATTTATCCCAGCCCAGGATTGTCCTCCCACTCATCCCCTGGATAAGGATCCATGTGCAGCTCTGGAATTTCCCCAGAGCTGGCAGCAATGGGGGAGAGCGGCAGGAGTGGATCCAGGGGCTCTGGGATGAGCTCTGGGATGAGCCTCCAGGATGAGCTCTAGGACGGGCTCTGGGATGAGCTGTGGGATGAGCTCTGTGATGGGGACTGGGATGAACTCTGCGATGGGCTCTGTGATGAGCTCTGCAATGGGCTCAGGGATGAGCTCTGCAATGGGCTCTGGGATGAGCTCTGCAATGGGCTCTGTGATGGGCTCTGGGATGAGCTGTGGGATGGGCTCTGCAATGAGCTCTGTGATGAGCCCCTGGGATGAGCTCTGCCATGGGCTCTGGGATGAGCTGTGGGATGGGCTCTGCAATGAGCTCTGTGATGAGCCCCTGGGATGAGCTCTGCCATGGGCTCTGGGATGAGCTCTGCCATGGGCTCTGCAACGAGCTCTGCGATGGGCTCTAGGATGAGCTCTGCGACGGGCTCTGTGATGAGCCCCTGGGATGAGCTCAGCGATGGGCTCTGGGATGGGCTCTGGGATGAGCTCTGGGATGAGCTCTGTGATGGGCTCTGGGATGAGCTCTGTGATGGGCTCTGGGATGAGCTCTGTGATGGGCTCTGGGATGAGCTCTGTGATGGGCTCTGGGATGAGCTCTGCAATGAGCTCTAGGATGAGCTCTGGGATGAGCTCTACAATGGGCTCTGCGATGGGCTCTGGGATGAGCCCAGGACATGGCCATACCGATGAGGTCAGTGACACGGTCGGTGACAGCGCGTGACGCTCGGATGAAGGCATTGTCACTCTCGTCATACTTCATCTTCATCTCGAAGAACCCTGCAATGGGAGCAGAGGGAGCAGAGCTCTCCCAGCTCATCCAGAGCCAGGGAACATCCTGCAGGATCCAATCTATCCCAAATCCCTTTGTTCAGCACCAGCTGGCAGCTGGTTTTCTCCCCACTTTCCCCTCATTTTTCTCCCTGTTTTTCTGCAACATTCTGAGCTCTCAGGAACTTCTCCTCTGCTATCACTCTAGATTTAACACCCCTGGGTAATGAGTTCACCCAGTGGAATGAGGAAATTCAGGATCTGGCTCATTTTGAGCAGTGCAGTGCCCATCCCTGGTGGTGGCACTCAGGGCTCTGGGGGTGACAAGGTGGGGATTTGGCACAGCTTGGACTCAATGGTCCAGGAGAGCTTTTCCAACACAAATTCTGGAACTGTATTCAGGGCATTTCCACTAGAAACAACCTCAGATGATATAGAAGATCACCTTTACATCACAAAAAGACCTCAGGATTTTCTTTCAAAGAAGTCTTTCAGCAATTTGGAAGTTATGTTAAACTCTCTGGATTTTTTAAGGATTTTCCTTGTTTCAACCCCCAGCTCAGGAGGAGCAGAGCTGCCTTCCCTCTCCCTGGTGCCAGAACAAAGCTGATGAGGGAAAAAAACCAGGAAAACCACGAGTTGAGGTCCCTCTGAGCAATGCCAGAGCTCAGACTCAGTGCCCACGGGGAGCAGGGGCTTCTCCCAGCCACGCCTGCCTGCAGCACAGATGGAGCAGCCTGGAGAAGCTGCAGAGCTGTCAGCTCTGCCTCCCTCCCTTCACACCCCTCCAACCCCCCAGAAAGAGGTGGGAATTTGTGATTTGCATTCTGCTGAGGCTGGAGGCACAGATGGAGTCAGACCCAGGCGGGAATAGGACTGGGAAGGGAATGTGCAGCTCGTTTGGAGAACTCACTGTTAAAAACCACATTGTTGTCCTTGAAATCTTTCCACTGCTGGTACCACTTGGAGTCTTTATGCAGCACCATGCCCATGGCCTCCCTGGAGAGGGCAGAAAACAGGGATAAAAGCTGGATATTTGGGAAAAATTAACTGGTAACGAAGGAAGAGATCACCCTGGGGAATATTCCTGCAGTACTTGGCATTGCTGAGGCTGAGACAGCAAATAAACGATGAGGTTAATGATGAGATAAATTATAGCCTCATAAATTATGAGGTAAATTACAGCCCCATCAATTATAGCCACATAAATGATCCACCAAATAAATAAAACACCAGACAAATAAATAAAGAGATAAATAAAACATTAGATAAACCAAACCCCAGATAATTAAAACCCCAGATAAATAAAACCTCAGACAAATAAAACTCAACTCAGAGGAGCAAAGCAGCAGAGAAAAGAGGAGCTCAGGCTCAGCCCTGCCCAGCCTCACTGCAGCAAGAAGTTAGAGCTGAGAGCACAAAATGCTCAGCTCCAGATTTCACCTCTGAACATTAAATCTGAACTGCAGAATTTGAAATTTCCAGTTTCACCACGGGAAGATTGAGGATCCTCAACTCCTGCTGGGAATTTCCTCCCACCCCACAGCTCCTGGATTTTAACCCCTGCCCTGCTCTGAAGTTTTCCATCAAATTCCCCATGGAAATATTCCCCCCAGAGGACTCCAGACGTACTCATTGGCTTCGAACACTCGCTGCTCTTTGATCCTCTCTCCGGAATATTCCGTCCGTTTCCGGAGTCGCTCCGGCCGCCTGTAAGGACCAGTCTGTCCCAAAACACTCTCATCTATCTCCTTCTTAACAGTTTCTACTCCCTGCAAGGAAAACAGCCCTGTTGGTTTGGATTTGTTGATTCCCCAGGAGATGAAAATCCCTCCTGAGGTGGTTTGGGAGAGCAAAAAAACCTGCAGGGATGGGGAAACCACAGCCTGACAACAAAACATTGGATATTTTTCTGTATTCCCTGCAAGAGGAGGAATTACAGCCTGACAACAAAACACTGGATTTTCCCCATATTTCCTGCAAGAAGAGGAATTACAGCCTGACAACAGAACATTGGATTTTCCCCACATTTCCTGCAAGGAGGAGGATTTCAGGGAGCTAAAATCCTGCAGCAGAGAGAAGCTCCCAGCCTGCTGCTCACACTTGCAGCAGCTCAGCCTTGCCAGGCTCACACTTCCCCGGCAGTGCCAGACCTGCAATCCCAGCTCTCCCGTGGGAGGAGAATGTTGGATTTCTGATCCCCCAGAGATGTTCCCCAGGCTCTGGGCTACCTGGGAAATGGCTTTGAAGGCTGCAGTCCTGCCCAGCTTCTCCCCACCCTTGGTCACTGACTCTGCCGACTGTTTGGCTGTTTTGGCAGCTTCCTCCACGCCTTCCTTGATCTTCCTGCCCAGGTCACTCCTGCTGACCTCATCCAGGCTCTGCAAGGCAAGCAGGAGAGGTCATTCCACATCCACCCCTTGTCCCCATCCCTCCCCAGCTCTCCTGGAGCTCCTTGAGGCCCTGGAAGAGCTCTGAGGTCTCCCTGGAGCTTCTCCTCTCCAGGTGAACGTTCCCAGTGAGGGAATCCATCCCTTGGAGCATCTCCATGGGTTCCTCTGGATTCTCTCCAGCAGCTCCAGGTCCTGGTTTGGGTTCCCAGAGCTGCAGGCAGGTTGGATCTCTGTTTTCTCCATCCCCAAATCCCCCTGGGCTCTGTCTGCCCCCTGATCACACCCAATCCATTATTTTCTCAATGTCTCTTAAATTCTTCATCTTAAAATCTCCATGGTCTGAATCACCTCTGGGACAGCAGGAACTGTCCCCAGAAATGACAATTCCAACCTCCCCAAAATTCCAGCTTAAACCAGAGCTGCACTAAGGAAAGGTCCTTTTACCTCTTTAACCGTCCCTGTTATTTCTTCAAGTTTCTTTTTAATCACTTCTGAGGTCTTCACTGTTTCAGACTCGATGGTTTTCTGGGGGAAAAAAACATTAATCAAGGGAGAGAAAATACTCAAACCCAGCTTGGATGGAGCACAATCCATTAAGGCTGGAATTGAGGGCAGAAAAAAGCAACATTTCAGGAGCTCATTGCCTGAGTCAGCAGCAGCAGCAGCTCAGCTTTGCAAATAATGATGTTTAGAGCTCTCTGAACAATGCAAAAGAAACATTTGATGTTCAATTTAGTGCCTCATTATTTGATCTGCTCAGAAATGCAGCCAAGTGTCTGCTGGAAAGATTTTCCACTGAGGAAAAAAAAAAATAAATAAACCAAATAAACGTTCCGAGGCATCCATTTAGCACTGAGTGCTTCCAGCCAAGCAGAACTTCTCCTAAACAGTTCAATTTTGGATTGAAATTTACACTGAGAGCAGTAAAAGCTCAGGGACTGGGCAATAAAACCAAGGAACACTCACATATTTCCTCCTTGCTTCCCGAAGTGCATCCGACTCCTCCAGCTTCTTAGCTTCATCTCGGAATTTTTTAATACTTTCCTTCATCTCTTTGTTTTTGGCTAATTCCTGCTTGATGTTCTCCACAAAACCTGATATAAATCCCTTCCTTCCTCCCGAGGAGTAGCATCTGGACTGGAGAAAACCATTCCACGTTGGAGAATCCCAAGGAATTCAGTCCAACAGGAGTCAAATAATCCAATTTCCAAAGGCAGGAGGTTGATTGACTTAAGGCAAGCATTGAATTGCCTTTAAAACTTGTGGAAAATAGGGAAAAGCAGCAGCTGATCCTTCAGAGGAATCCCAAATGCAGGGAATCCCAGGATGGATTGGGTTGAAAGGACCTCAAATCCAACCCAGCTCCACCCCCAGGTTGCTCCAAACCCCATCCAACCTCAGCAACCCCAAAATCCCTTCAGTTCCACTTTTAAAAAGTGAAAATTTCCAGCCCAGAACTGCTGCTTCCCAGAGTCACACCCACCTCCAGCTCAGGACTCTGCCAGGAAAACACTTTTGGGGTGGAAATGAAATAAATTCAGGTGGGACCAACCTGGGGGGAGCCCAAGGCAGGGCTGATCCTGTACAGGGCACTCCTGGGGAAGGCAGGGATGGGGTAACGCCTGGAGAGGAGCCACAGGCCACTGAGGAGACATTTCTGCAAGGAAAAGAGCACAGCAGAGCTCAGGGAACAATCCCAGAGCTCCAGATTTGGGACAGCAGCGATGCACAAACCCATCCTGGAGCTGGAACGTGAGAAACACGCAGATTTTTCTGGGAAAATTCTTCCAAATACAACTTTTTCCCATCTGTGAAGGAAACTCAGGACCCTTTTAGGTGTTTGTGCTTCCCCAAGGCACAGAGCAACCCCTGGATTGCTCTGCTGCCCTGCCGAGGTCAAAACTGCAGTTCCTGCCCTGGAAAAGGTCATTGCTGAGCTCAGGGATTGCAGCAGGTGAGGATCAGGGAAATGTGACATTCACACCTTAAAAACCTGTATTTCCTCACGAACAGCCTAAGGATCACGAGCCCAAGGGCTGAGGCTCTGCAGCTCCTGACAAAGGCACAAATCGAGCAGGAATCCTTAATCCCAAATTTAACTTTGGGCACAGAAGAACCACCGAGCCGCTCATGCTGCAGGGGGAGTTTAAGGGAGTTAAAGCTCAGAGTGCAGCTCTCGCCATTCCCGGGAAAACCTGAACTCCGAGGGAGCAGCTCGGGTCACGGACAGCTCCGGGAATCCTGGAATTCCCGGAATTCCGGGCTGGAAGGCCTTCAACAGCACCGAGCTGCAGCTCGCTGCCGCGGCACGGACACGGTGCCCGCCGGGGGCTCCGGGAGCGGCCAGAAGGGAGCAGAGAGCCGCGGCGGGGCGGGGAGCCGGGCTGAGTGTCCCCTGTCCCGCTGTCCCTGTCCCGCTGTCCCCTGTCCCGCTGTCCCCTGTCCCGGTGTCCCCCGTCCCGGTGTCTCCTGTCCCCTGTCCCGCTGTCCCCTGTGCCGCTGTCCCCTGTCCCGGTGTCCCCCGTCCCGGTGTCTCCTGTCCCCTGTCCCGGTGTCCCCTGTGCCGCTGTCCCCTGTCCCGCTGTCCCCGCCGGGCTGCCAGCGCCGGGCCTGCGGGCTGTGAGGGAGCGGCGGCGCTGGGCCTCGCTCCGGGCGGCTGCACCACCGGCCCCGCGCTGCCCCCCGGCCCGCAGCGCCGCTCGCTGTGCTCTGTGCCCCGGCAGGCCCGGAGCGGCCCTGTCCCGTCCCGTCCCGTCCCGCCCTGTCCTGTCCCGCCGCGCCGCGCTCACCCGGCACCCTCCGGCCGCCGCCATCGCCCCGTGACCTTCGCGCGGCGCCGCCGGGTGACGTCACTGCCGCGCGACGGCCGCGCCACTTGGCTGCGAACGGCGGGAGGGAGAGAAACCGGGAATGGACCGGAGCGTTACCGAACCCACCGGGAATGGACCGGGAATGGACCGGAGCGTTACCGAACCCACCGGGAATGGACCGGGAATGGACCGGAGCGTTACCGAACCCACCGGGAATGGACCGGAGCGTTACCGAGACCCCCGGGAATGGACCGGAGCGTTACCGAGCCCACCGGGAATGGACCGGAGCGTTACCGAGCCCACCGGGAATGGACCGGAGCCTTACCGAGCCCACCGGGAATGGACCGGAGCCTTACCGAGCCCACCGGGAATGGACCGGAGCCTTACCGAGCCCACCGGGAATGGACCGGAGCGTTACCGAGCCCACCGGGAATGGACCGGAGCGTTACCGAGCCCACCGGGAATACCCCAGACCCTTCCTCAACCCACCGGGAATGTCCCGGACTCTTCCCGAGCCCACCGAGTCCCCCGGGAATGTCCCGAACCTCCCGGGACACCCCTAGAGCAGAGCAAAAAGAGGTTTTTAACCCCAGTTTCAGCTCAGGCCTCCCCATGGCACTGAAACAACACACGGAACAGATGGTTGGTTATTTTTAACCACTAGAGAAGAACCTTGAGCTGGGAGTCTCCTGGAGCAGGTGGGATACAGGAAAGGGAAAATTCTGCACCTGGAGATTTTTAAAGACAGATTCTGTCAGAAACCAGGAGGAACATTGGTTCTTTTGACACTTCTCAGGGCACAGATTGGAACTGGCTGAGCTGAGCTCACAGGGGTGTTGAGCAGAGGAAAGGATGCCGTGACTGAAATCTTGAACTTGCATTTATTATCAAAGTCAGACTGTTTACATCTGTCAGGTCAACGAGATGCCACAACTACAAAAAAAGATTGTGCACATGGCAGTTCCAATGCAAAAAACCAGTAAAACGGGGGCTCCCTCAGTTAAAAAAAGGACTTAAAATTACTCCAGAAAGCAACCGGGTGGGGCTGAACACCTTTACATCCAGTCAGAGTAAGATGGTTGAGAGGAAGGCAGGGATGTGGCGGCACAGCCCTAGGCGTTGCGGTCGATCCGCACGTCGATCTCGCGGCCGCGCAGCTGGATGCCGTTCATCATGCGGCACGCGCGCTCCGCCACCTCGGGCGACTCGAACCGCACCACCCCGCAGCCCTTGGACTTGCCGTTCTCCATCTTGATGTCGGCGTAGAGCACGTGCCCTGCGAGGGGGGGACAGGAGGGGTGAGCTGGGGGTGCTCCAGATGTTCACTGTCCAGCCATTCCTCCTCCAGACATTCATTCCCTGACCATTCCTTTTCCAGCTTTTCCTCCTCCAGCCATTCCATCGTCCAGCCATTCACTCCCCAGCCCTTCCTCCTCCCAGCCATTCACTCCCCAACCATTCCTCCTCCAGCCCTTCCATCATCCAGCCCTTCCTTCTCCAACCATTCCCTCCCCAACCATTCCTTCTCCAGCCCTTCATCCCCCAGCCATTCCATCATCCAGCCATTCCTTCTCTAGCTATTCACTCCCCAGCCGTTCCTCCCCCAGCCAGTTCATCCTCCAGCCATTCCTTCTCCATTCATTCCTCCTCCAGCCATTCACTTCCCAACCATTCCTTTTCCAGCCATTCACTCCCTAGCCATTCCTTCTCCAGCCATTCATTCATTCTCCAGCCATTCACTCCCTAGCCATTCCTTCTCCAGCCATTCATTCATTCTCCAGCCATTCCATCATCCAGCCATTCACACCCCAACCATTCCTTTTCCAGCCATTCTTTCATTCTCCATTCATTCCTCCTCCAGCCATTCAGTCCCCAACCATTCCTTTTCCAGCCATTCATTGTCCACCAAACCCCAATTCCCCTCCTCAGGGACTGTCCCCAGCCCTGGCTGTGTTGGTGTGTTAAAGGAGTGGCTCGGTTCAGGATGTGGATTTATCCCAGCAGCAGGACAGGGAAGGAGCAGAGCACAAGCTCTGTCTGGAATGGCAGTGCAGCCTGAGCTTGGTTCCCATGAAATTATGGAATTGCCTGGGCTAGGAGGGACCTTAAAGAGCATCCAGGGACACCTCCCACTATCTCAGGGTGCTCCAAGCCCTGGCCTTGGACACTTCCAGGGATGCAGCAGCCACAGCTTCTCCAGGAATTCCATCCCAGCCCCTCCTCACCCTCCCAGGGAGGAATTCCTTCCCAGTATCCCATCTGATCTGCCCTCTGGGTTATCTACAGGCCATATTTTCGTATTCATTTCTCAGAGTGAGGAGAAAAACTCACCACATTCATTGAATTTATCTTTCAGCATTTTCCATGTAAAATCAAAAGGCAGCTGTGGAAAAAGAACAAGAAACCATTACTGAGGCTCTGCTGAACAACCTGCAGGCATTCCCAGCTCCCCAAAAACTGAACCCATCCAGGAACAGTCACTGCCATAGAACCATGGAATCATGGTCAGCCAGGAGCTCCTCTCCTGGCAAGGAAATGGCTCCAACTGCCCCAAAGTTTGGCAGCACCCAGTATTAGACATTGTGACTGGAACTGAGCATGGATGAGATCAATACATCCCAATGAATGCCATGGGTGGGAAAGGGACTGGGAAAGGGGAGGTGGGGAAGGATGAAGAGGGGCAGGAAAAAGGGGCAATCAGGGAAAGTGGGAGGAGGGAAAAGGAGGCGAAGGAAATGCAGAATACTCACATTTCTCACAAATATCTGACAGGCTTTCCGGGCCACCCCGGGCGCAGGGCCTCCAGCTCCTCCCAGCGACCCTGCAAAATTCCCTGCAAAGCTGCCCCGCTCCATGTCCATGGGCCTCTCGAAGTTGCTGCCCATGGCCAGCCCCATGCGCTCGATGCCTGCCCCCATGCCCTGCCCCATGGGCGGCCCCATCCTCTCCATGTTGGTGGCCCCGATGCGCTCCAGGCCCATCCTGTCCATGGGGGCAGCCCCCATCCTCTCTATCCCGATCCTGTCCATGGGCGGCGCCCCGATGCGCTCCAGCCCGGCGGGCATCCTCTCGATGACCTGCCCCATGCCCGCGCCCATCCCCGCGGGCACCATGCGCTCCAGCCCCAGCCCCATCCTGTCCATGCCCGCGCCCATGCGCTCCACGCCCTGCCCCATCCTGTCCATGGCGGGCCCCACGCGCTCCATGGCGGCGCCCATGCGCTCCATGCCGAAGCCCAGCCCGGAGCCCATGCGCTCCATGCCCGAGCCCATCCTGTCCATGGCGGGGCCCATGCGCTCCAGGCTGGGCGCCATGTGGTCGATGCCCAGCGGCGCCATGCGCTCCATGCCCGAGCCCATCCGCTCCACGTTGGAGCCCATGCGGTCCAGCACCAGCCCCATCCTGTCTATCTCCGAGCCCACCCTCTCCATGCCGTGGCCCATGCCGGCCGGGATCCTCTCGATCCCCGAGCCCATCCGGTCGATGCCGGGGGCCATCCTCTCAATGGGAATGCTGGCGTTTCCACCACCTGCAACACAGCACAGACAGCATCAGGAACTGGACAGGGAAACAGAAATCTCAACAGCTGCTCGCTCTGCTGGGATAGATTCCCGTTGCTCAGAGCTCCATCAGTCCAGGAGCTTTGTGTATGAGGACTTGGTGTCCCATCTCACAGCCCCATTATTATGTCCTTCTGCACTCCCTGAGTATTTAGCTTTGACCAAATCCCTACAGCAAATCTATTAAAAACCCCATATTCTATTCTATTTTTAAAACCCCCATGATGTTTATGAGCAGTTCAGGGATGAAAAGAAGGCAGGAAATGGATTTAATTTACTGTACTCACCTATTCCCCTCTCCAAGGTCTCTCCGAAACTCCGGGACATTCCCATCTCATTTCTTCCAAACTCTCTCTCAAATCCTCCTCCCATGGCACGATCCATCTCTGGAAAAGTGGAATTGGAGAAGTTTTCAGGGTGTTTAAATGTCCCCTGAGAGAACATTTCACCACAGGAACCATTCAGAAGATTCACCGCACAACCAGATTTTTGTTATTTTCTCCTGATCACTCTGTGGTGGCTTTATGAGCCCAAAACCCCAAGGAAAAGCAGGATTTATCCCAAACACGTAAGGCTCTGGAAAAGCCTTTCAGGGGATTCCACAGAGCCACAAGCTTTCTGATTTAACCCTTCATCAATAAATGACTTGGTTTGTGCAGCTCAGAGGCCACAAGAGGGACTTGGGGACATGAAGTCAGCTGGAAAAGCCCCAGGTTATCCCAATAAAATGGAGAAGAGGCTCCTGGAATGAGAAAATTCCTCCCAGGGAAGCCAGCAGGAGAGGCAAGAAGTCAGTGCAGTGCCTACCACTCATCCTGCCCATGTTCATCCCGGCTGGGAAGCGACCGATGTTCTCCATGCCACCGAAGGGACCTTCCATTCCTGAAAAACAGGTTTTCCAGGGATTCCTTAGCAGTGCTTTACAGCTCCACATGGCACACACAGCAGCTGCTCCCACACAACATCCCCACAGGCACAAGACAACTCCACAGCAGCAGTTCCCAAAAAGGAGTCAGGATTTGGACAGAGCATTACAAAAATAATGGAATTATGGAGTTTGGGACACTGAAGGTCCAGTTGTAACCCCCAGGGATGGATCTTTCCAGATCTCCTGAACTAAGGAAGCACAGGCCATGTTTTATGGGATGTATCCACCCTTCCCACACACCTGAATACCCAAAAAGGACCAAATTCTTACTGAATTGGTGATTTCCCAGCACTCAAATTCCTGTCACACACACACACAACTCAATCTACAGGACTTTCACAAAGGCCAAGCTATGAACAGATCAAAAAGCACAGCTTACCTCCCATTTTATTCATTCCAAAGCCCATGCCTTCCATTCCCATTCCTCAAAATAAAAGAGAAAGCTTTATATAGCAGATGTCACCCAACAAATTTCAGCCAAAGGCTGCAGAAATCAAACCACACAAGTCCATGGTTTGGACTGAAGAGCTTACATGGGATAACTCTGAGGAGATTCCAACATTCCTGCTCAGAAAATCAAGCAGCAAAAGGGAAAAACCCACTGGCATTTTTGACATGGAAAGCTGAATGTGTGCTACTTTTTAGGTGGCTCTTTGAAACTTGTGCTATTTCCACAGATCCTCACCAAAGATTTGCAAGCCCACTAAGAAGTGTTAAAAGTGAGAGATGGTTTGGAGTTTCATGGATCTTTGCAGTGTCTGCTGCTCATGCTCAAGAGTCAGAAAATGAGAGCTGTGTCTTGACCACAGTGGAAAAAAAAAAAAATATGGAGCAGTTGGTTAAATTCAAGTTTCCATTATCAAGCTGAACAAAAAAACTCATTTGGCTTTAACATTCCTAAGAAACTTCCAACTTTTTGGGGAGGCAAACAAAGCTATCTACCTTCTACACAGCTTAAAGCTCTCATGAAACAAAAGCATAGGAGTAATCTTCTTACCTCCAGGTCCCATGTTGCCCATTCCCATGCCTTTGTTTATATGATTTGCATCAATAGGTTGACCTCCAGGTCCTAATCCCATGCCAATACCACCAAGACCATCTGAAGAAAATATTCAGATATCAAAAAAGCCTTCTTTCCATAGTTTGACAAAACAGCAAGTTTTATTTCTTAAGTAATTGACTTTCATTCTCCAAAAAAAGCTTGCTGTGTCCCCCCTTTGGGGTGTGTACTGGAAGCAGGGGAGTGTAGAGTAAATCGAGAGTAGATGTGTCTTGAAATAGGCTCAAAACTATCTCCAATTATTTGTTTCCATATTTAAATTTCCATCTTACTGCTGAGAAAACTTGCTCTGGAGCTGACTCCTGAAAAATAACTGGCTAGAACACTGCTTTGTTTGGGCAAACTCCTCAGCTAAGGAGGATGGAGTGGGCAATTTGGGAGAAAAGATCTCCTAAAGCTTTGCACAGTTATCACTCTGGATTGATTGTCAATAAAGGTGATTGAATTCAGGTGCAGCCTATGGATCAATGACAGCCACCTATGGAATTTTGAGCACACAGCCAGCCTCTCTGAGCAAACAGAACACAACATTCCCAGGCATGATTTCCATCTGCCTCAAGGATTCCCCAAGAAAGAAGAAAAAGCCTTTTTTTCCCCCCCTGAAGCAGGAAGAAAGTTCTCTGCTTGGCACAAAGAGCAGTTTATGGCATCCTCTGCCTGGCAGGATTCCCTCGTTTCCAGCTCAGCACTGAACACAGGAGTGTTGAATCTTGTTTTAAAACAGCACAAAGTTCCCCCTTCCCCGCCCCAGTAAAGGCCAAAATCCAGGCTTCCAGAGGATTTGGGAGGTTTTACACCAAGGGGATGGAATTGGAACCCAATGACTTTGTCCTGAAGAAGAGCAACGTCCTTACAGTGAGAGTGCTGCTGAGGAAGGTCTTGACAGACACTGAAAGCTCAACTAGGGAAGTGCTAATTAATGATCACTAATAATTTAGCAGCACACAGCAGGTCTGTGTCCCAGGAAGAAAAGAGCATCTGTCTGAATCCACAGAATCCCAGACTGGATGTGGTTGGAAGGGACCTTAAATTTCATCCACTTCCACAGCCCAGGACAGTTAAAATTACATTAAAAGCCCCAAATTTGCTGCATTTAAACAAATTCAGCCTCCAGCTCTTCCCTTCCCATCCCAACTCTTCTCTTCAGGATTTCCAGTGTCTCATCCCAGCATGGCCGAGGTTGGGAGGACCTTTGGAGGGCAGCAGCTCAGCCCAGGCTGGTGAGCTCGGATCACATCCATAGTTTTGGAGAATTCCCAAGGATGGAGACTCCACAGGATCTCTGAGCAACCCAGGAACGTTCCCTCACGTCCACATGGAGCCTCTGGATTTCCACTGCTGTTCTAGACTTGATCTTTTAGTTCATTCCAACTCCAAGTTGGAAGGAGCAGCTTGGGGCAGCCAATTATTCTGAATTTCCAGTCTCCTGGGTTTTGCTCGGTGCTTTCTGCCTCTTGCATCTCCAAGAAGAGCCTGGTTCCCTCTTCTTTCCTTATTTAACACATTGCTGAGATCCCCTTTGGAAATTTGAAGACCTGGAAGACTCTCAGGTCCTGAATTCAGCCCTTTCAACTGAAGGGAAAAACGTTCTATTCCCAGAGCACCACAAAAGGAGGTGCTGACTGATTCATTATGTTTCCACTGAATCCCACCATTAACAGAAGGCATTGGGATCTTGGAATTGCAATGGAGAGCTCTGGAAGCCTTGAGAAGGTGAATGTTTTAAGACAAGCTTCTAGCCATGAGCTGAAAGAAGTATCCGAAAAAATATCACTGAGCAGCTCTTCTTCACTATTCCCCCTTCTGAAAATATTCAGGAATTTGGATCCCAGTTTTCCACTCTGAGCCAGAGTTTTACTGGGGCTGGGACTGGTTGCCAGGTGCTGAACAGCCACATAAAAAGCAGAAGATGTTGAATCATGCAGGGACACTTACGAGGGAGCTGCTGGGGTCGCTCTGGAGGGAAGAAATCTCCTTTGGGAAAAGCTCGTTCGTCCTAAAAGGAATTCAACACATTAAAGCTGGCAAGGGAAGTAGGGAATTATTTCCAGATTCTTAGAATTTTTAATTCAAACACAGAAATTTCAGGTTAAAGCAGTCTTCACTGTAGTTTTGATTTGTCTTTTAGCCAAATATTCCAAATTAATCTTCCCTGATGGCATCGGTTCAGTAGGAATCAGGCGAATCACACATTTCACCCTCTGTGTTTTGAAAGCACAAATCCCCCAGCTCAGGAGGGCAATTCCCAGCTCAGGAAGCAGTGGGAATGGGGATTTCCTCACCATTTTGACGTGCATGGGTCTGTCAAAGAGCAGCTGCCCATTGAACATTGCTGGGGGTTGCTAAGGATCTTTGTTTGGACACTGAGAGCTCTGATGTGGAGCACAAAACCCCTCAGAAAACCCCATATCCTCAATTATCATTCACAGTTACCACAAATCCTTCTGCCTTCTCCAAAACTATAAAGCTTGGAAATCCAAATATATCAAACATTCGGAAAAAATGGCTTTTGAAATTAAAAAGTGGTAAAAACACACTTTTAGTGAAGTTCACAAAGAGATCCAAAACGTGACTCCAAAACAGCCCAAATGTTTAAATGTTTTCTCAGGCACTTTATCCATTGAAAACAGGGGAAAACAATGAAAAGTTCCCCAGCACCACCCAAATTTTGAAGTGTGCCATGCCAGCAAATCCATTAGCCAAGCCTGGCTCCCACAAGCTTTAGTGGGTGCAGTGCAGAAGGGAATTAACATTAAAACAGAAACTCTGGGAAGGAAAAGGGGAATATTTCCCTCCTTTCCATACCATAACCAGGAGGTGAGTGAGTAATATCTGGAATTTTATTGCTCTTTGGTTTCTAGGCAGCAAATCATTGCTTGGCCAGTGGAAGGACACAGGGAAGAGAGGAAAACACCAGCTGTGTGCCTGGGCACAGGGATCTGTTCCATTCCTTCCAAAAAGACAAATCTTTCCAAAGAATTGCATTTTAATATTACTTAGATGGAAATTTATTTGGGATAGAAGTACATTTATCCGTGTGGGAAAGAGAATTTCCTTTGCTAATGATCCTGAGCAAAGTACAACCATTTTTTCAAGACAGAATTTTGTCTGTTTTCACTTTTCCCTCCATTTTCCATCCGCTATGACTTGACCTTCCCTGCCATGGCAATATCCTCCCTCAGAGTGCAATTTCCATTCTCCCCCTGCTGTGTTTCCTGGGTTGTTTCTCCCATTCCCAGTTTTGTGCCCAAGGATACAGATGGCCTGCACAGCCTCGATGGCCTGCTCGAAGGTGACAGTGCCAATGCCACGACTTTTGCCGTCCTTGTCCTCCAGGATGTCAGCTCTGACCACCACTCCAGCCATGCTGAACACCTCCTTCAGCTTCTTCCAGCCCACCTTGTAGTCCAGCTGGAAAACAGGGGATTAGTGGAAATGCAAGAGAGATTTGTGTGAGAAAACAGCTTTGGTGGGTTCATGTCCTCTCCTGGTGTTGGCATTAAAGAGCTGGCAGAGATGAGATAAAATTTAAATAAATAAAGTACAGAGGTTTGTTCAAAAATCCCAATTTACAGACACTGTGGCAGAGAGATAAACTTGATTTAGAACCTCCTCAGCACAGAGAATCAACAGGAGCCAGATGAACTTTTGCTGGGATGAACCCAAAGCTTTTCCTCCCAGTTTGCCCCAGTGAGGAGGTTCAGGATTCCCCACACTCACGTTGGCCACGAAGACAGTGCTGCCGAGCCTGCCGGCCTGCAGGGCGTGGATGATCTCGTTGGGGATGTTGGGGTTGTTCAGGATGCTGGGGGGGATGTTGATCATGCCAGGGCCACCAGGGCCAGGCCCGATGCCCATCGCTCCTGCTGCCATCACCTTCTGCATGGCTCTCCTGGCGTGCTCTCCGTCGGGGTCCTGGGGGGACAGCAATGCTCAGATCCTGCTGTCACCTCCTTCAGAGCTGTGGCTCCAACAGGCACACACAGGGTTTGTTTCCCTTCATTCCAGGCTAGCTGCTCCCTACAGATTCCCAGCCTGCTTCCCTATCACTGTCAGCCTGATTATTCTATTCTATTCAACACCCAGCACCCTTTATCAAGTTATTCCTCCTCAGGTTATTTCTGATTCCCAATGTGTTTATCCATTATCAATACCAACAATAATCTCTCAGTTGCACCCGTTCCAAAGCCTGATAAACCCCCAATGCCATTAGAATATAAATAGAGTTTTGAGGTGTTCCAGAGAAGAGCTGATTGCATGGATTTGTTGGTGGAATCCACCCATTCTGATGCAGAATTCAAAGGGAAGATGGTCAAGAGCAAACAACACTCACGGAGGTTTTGGGTCAAATCATTGACAAAGGAACTGCAAGAAAAGCCAAACTCCTGCTTCGTCCTCAAATCAAGTTTAGTCTTGATAACCACGAGTTTAGCAGTGGTTTAAATGATGAAAAAAATGTTGATTGGTTGGGGTTTTTTTAATCCTATTTAAGCCCTACTTTCTGTCCATTATCCTCTGAGTCAGCCCTAAATCTTTAACAATTCTTTAACCCTTCCCACTCCAGCTCTGCCAGAACACATGCACTCCTTACTTCTTTCACTTTCAGGGGTCTCCCACCAAGACTGTGCTTGTTCAAAACCTCAGCAGCCTTTTTCATGCTCTCTTCCATCTTGAACTCAACCACCCTGTGGGGACACAACACAGCTCAGGATGTTTGGTTTGAAGAAGTCTCCTTGGATTTCTGGTATAAATTCAGGAAGAACTTACGCGCATCCCTGGTGAGGTCATTTCCCAGGCCGGTCACAGGGAGGAGGCAAGAGAGAAGAAATAAAGTTAGTAAAAGCCCAAATCACACACAAATCTTTTATTATTAAAGCCAAATCACATTAGTTAAGCCCTACCAGCGAAAATAAATGTAACCTTACACAGGCAAGCCTCCAATACTGGAATTCCATAATTTCTTAGGCCTTAACAGGATTAACCTGGGGTCTCTGAGGTTGTAACAAACACTAAATCCCGACTCCGAGAAATACCACACGCTTCCTGTGACCTGCTCTTCCCTGGCCTACAGCAAAACCCTCCACACTCTCACCCTAAATCCATATCCTGCAGGACACTTAGGTGTGCTATTGTCTCCCCTGCTCCTGGACTGAAGGCCCATGAAGGCACTGAAATTTAGGAATTTACCTCACTCTACTGGCCCAGGACGTGGAGTTTCCAGCACCTGCTGTTGCACCCTGGCCTTTCCAGACTCAGCCAACCACTCGAGTGACTTTTCCAAAGCACAGGAATACTCCAGAGCCCTGTCCTGCCTGCTGGGCTCCAGGGTCACACAGCCAACGCCAACGGCACGCAGGGAACAGCGCCTGACTGCAGAGCCCCAACCCACCTCCTCCCATCCCACGGCACTCCTGACCTAGAGCCACTGCACATCCACACTCTGAGCCTCCCTGGCCTCCTGTCCAGCACACAGAAACATTGCAGGTAGAAAATCCACAAAGAAACTCTCAAACACTTACCCTTGACTTTCCTTCAGCGTCCATTAAGAGCTCCACGTATGTTACCTCACCAACTACAAATCAGATTCCAGACGACACAGATACCAAGGGAGAAAAGCCAAGAAAACAATGGGAATTTAGAACAATCAACAACCGTGTATGGAGCCTCTGCCTTATAAGAAAGCCCAGAAACACTCCATGTTCTCTAGACCACAAAACTGGACAATTACAGGTATGCAGTAAAGGTTTCAAGCACTTCAATATGTTCTTGGTTTTCCTCCACCTCAAAAGCCAGAGATTTCTGCAGTTCCCTGGATCTCTGCTCGTTACCTGAGGCAATCCAAACCCGTGGGAAAGGCTGCAGGAACGAGTTTCCTTCACTTTCCACAGGATGCAATCCTGGCTCCATAATCCACAATTTCTAGTGATTTGCTTTGCTCAGGATTTAAAGACAAAATTGTCCAAAAAGAGAGTCAGACTGAACCAACAGATCAAGAGATCACTGCCTGCCTGCTATTTATTGCAGCAGGTTTTTGTTAAGCCACAATAAATTCCATTTTAGCATTAAAATCTGCCATATTTGCTCTCAAGACAAAACTGTCAACAGCAAAAGGCAAAAGTCCATGGAAAACTTTACCTGCCCCTTTCCTCACAAGATTGGGATTGCCTCTGTAGGACCAAATAACCCTGGCAGGGACCTCCAAAATCCAACTACCCAAATGGCTGCTGCCTTTGAAGGGACTGGCATACAGAAGAATGGAATAAACATTTTTTTTTCTCTGGTTTTAGGAGTCCTGGGGTTTTAAATTTACACCAGGAGGACTCCAAGTTTCATTATCTGGAAGGTGGAATGTTTTCTTTGTGGGAAACCATAAATTGAGTATGAATAGTTTAACTGGAGCAAGGAACTGGGGTTTCACAAGACTCTGCCTCTGCCAGGGACAGAGGGAGGTGTTCAGCCTGACCTCCCCAGGCCCAGCAATTTACAGGACGCTGGATATCACTGTGGAAAACTGACAGCCTGGAAGGTCTCTCTCGAAGCTGGAAAAAAAAGGAATGCTTAATGAAATCACTGTTTTTTGTAATCTCCATTTCCTATTTTAAACGATAATTTAGCAGTAAGAGCATTCCAGCCAGAGAACAGCATAAGCAGCTCTGATCCATTCCTGGTTTTGGGAGGACAGTGAGGCTGGAAAAGGCTGACAAGTCCCTTTTGAAAGGGACTCAGCTGGAGTGTCCATTATCATCCACAGCTCCACCAGCTCCATCCATGTTGGTGTCAAAGCTAACTGAAGGAATTGCAGTCTCTAATCCAGCTGAGATTGCTCCCAAGGATCCTGGGGGGTTCAGCATTCCCACGAGGTTCTGACGCCATCCAGCTCAACAGCAGCAGCCAACTCCAACCACACTTGGGGCAGGGATGCAAATGGATTCACCAGCTCTTCCCAGGTGACCTCCAATCCAACACCACTCTGAGCCACAGCTCGCAGGTCTGGCACTCCCTGAGCACTCAGGAACCCTCAGATCCCTCAGAGGGCTCTCCTTTCCTCTCCTCTCTCAGCTTCCTCTACAACTCCTCCTGCAGATCCACACAAACCACTTCCAGAGGACTTTGCCAAGCTTGAGGATGTTCAACACAATTGAACACTTGCGCTTGCAAGCAATCCCTGACTCTGAACCACAAGATCTCCAGGAATCTCTTTGAAAGTTGAGTCAGTGCCAATTTTGCTCAGAGCTTCCCATTCGAGCCTTACAGACACAATAAAGTCCAAATATCCAGCCTGAAATAGCTGCTTTCCTTCAAAGGACACCTGAACTTTCTGAACAGCCCAATTCTAACAAGCAGGAGGAGGGAATGACACACTCAGTGCAACAGCTCAGTAGCCAAGACAAAGCCCCGAGTACAGAACTGCAATGAAAATGCATTATTTTCACCTAAAAACATGTGAGAGGAGCCAACCCAAACCCTCTGCCAGGAGAACATTGTCTGGGGCTGGCAAAGGAAACCTTTTTAAAGAAGCTAGGCTGGGTCACATTTTGTTTTATTTTATTTTTTCTAGATCCCAAAGCACAGGATGCCATGGAAAAGTGCCAGGAGCAGATATCCATGTGCTAGAGCAGGGTAAATGCCCAGTGAGCCAGGCAGGATTCCCTTCTGCCAGAGAACAGCTGGATTCTGTCAGGGAACATCCCATACACACAAGGGGAGAAATTCCATCCAAGCACAAAAATTGTTACTTCAGGAGGCCAAGTTTAGTACCAGAGCAGCCTCCCAGTGTTCCCAAAAACACTGACTCCAAACCACTGCAGGTTTAATCAAGGAATGTGCTTCCTGTGGTATCTTCAAGATTTAATGTAGAGGAGACTGATTTATGGATTTATTTAAACTTCACTCTTGAAAAAGTTCAGAAAACAAAGAGACTGGAGCAGAAGTTACTGCAATAACCAGAAATCCAAACTGAAGAGCTCTTCAGAGTTATTTATCGCAGTCATTATTTTTTCTCCCCTTTAAAGTTTGTATCACTTCCCAAAGTTTATCAGCACAGAAAATGCCAATGTTCAAGCTGAGCTGGGCCAGCAGAATTCCAGTACTCTGCAGGAACTGTCCAGGAAGCTCAGACCAGGATCCACAGGGTGACCTGAGGCCCTCAAGACATATCTGGGAATTCCCCAGAACAAGCTCAGACAGAAATGCCAATTGTAGGTTGGACAATTTTAACAGTTTGTGACAAACCAGAGTTCTGAGAGGTGTGAAAGGTGCAGAGAGGGAAGTGGGAGCAAGCACAGAACTGGGAAAGGGAGAAATGCTTTGTAGCAGTTATTCCTTTGGTCTCCAGAACCAAAAGTAAATACTAAATAGGGAAGGAAATCTCCAAACTGGCTGAATGTCTCTTCATCTTCTGAAGAATGAGTGATCCAAGAGGATCAAAAAGCTTCACACTCCCAAGGTGAGGAATGCAGAGCTGGTCACAGCTCCTCCTTCCTTTACAGGGTAAAGCTTGAGACAGGAAAACAACTAAAATGTTACAGGGATCTGGGGAAGAGACGAGAAGCACATTTTACATATGTGCAGAGCCTTGGGTGAAAGGGGAAAAGGAAAACCTTCCTCCCAAAGCAGAGACAGAGGAGTCAGCAATTCTGATACAGATGGGGAAGGGAAACTTCTTCCCTTTTGTAAGAGAACACCCAGACAAAGTGGTGATTTTGGCTCCTGAAGAGCTCAGGCAGGATAGGAGTGAAAAGCTCCCCACAGCCAGGGAAGGGCTGAGACTGCTTGGAAAGGTGGTGAAAGCCCAAGCAAAATAGAGCAACTCCTCAGAAACTTCATCAGATGTAAGGGGGAACAGGCCAGGGGTGGCACAGCACATCCCTCCTCATCCCTCCCTCTCTGCCTCCCTAGAACTCCACACTGTGACCAAATCCTGGGCACTGACCCTGGGCACTCTGCAGTGACAATGCCACCAGGACTGGGGTAACCCCAGTGCTCACCAGTACTGACACCTGGGACAGTACAAGAGCCACGAGTTCCATCTCCAGGAGGCTACAAAGCTTCCATAAATTCCTGGAGATTCAGCAGGAAGGCAGCAGGTGGAGTTTAGCAGCTGCTGAACTGTTTAAAATACAGAATCCTGAATTTCCTAAAGGAACCAATAAATACCTGGAATTCAAGTCCCAGGTGTTTTGATGCCATGGCATCACCTCCCTTCCACCAGCTGCCATCAACACTCCCATGTTTCTCCCCATGTGTGGGACAGATCAGGACAGGTAGGCAGCATTCAGTTACAACCATGGAAAACTGCTGCCTCTGGAATCCCTTCCCAAATTCCCGTCAGCGCTGCTGCTCAGTCAGTTTGTAACACCTTGTGTCTGCAGGCCAAAATGAGGGAGTTCCAAACAAGAACATCTCTTCATTCCATTACCAACATTCCCACTGCATACCTGTAATTGAGTTTCTCCAACCAATCCACTGGGATGCCCGAGCCAAGGCGTTGGGAGAGACAGAGAGGTGGCACCAGGAACACCAGCAGCTCCTGTCCCAGCGCCTCCTGCACACACTGCGCCTCCCCGAGCTCCTGCTGCAGCAGCCCAAACACACCCAGGGTTTCCCCTCGGGCACAGAATTCCACCTGCTCCCAAAGCCTGGAGAATTCCAACGGGTCAGTTTTCCACTGGCACATTCCTGGGGCTTGGAGCTGCTCTGCCTCGGGGCAAGGACTGAGCACAGCACAGAGCAGCACTTTGGGAGAGGTAAAATACAACTCCACGGCAAATGCAAACGGTTGGGTTCATCAGCAGTGCCAAACCCCAGGAAGGATGATCCCAGCTTTAGCATGAAAAGCCCTGCAGCCAGAAGGAAGAGGCTTCACCATTCCCCTAGGAGCATCTGCTGGAATGAGCAGCTGAACAGCCAGGCAGGAAACAATCTCACCCTGGACTCTGCCGTCCACGGGAACTGGAGAGAAACCACAAGACACTGGGAACGGCATTCACCACAGCTCCACATCCAGAGAGCCAGAGAAACAACGGATCTGGGGTAGCCAAGGGGCAGCTGAGGGTCCATCCATAATTAGGGTTGTTCAAGCAGCCTTGGAGGGTGACATTGTTCCCATGACACAAAACCACTGCTGGCTCTCAAACAGCCCTAATTAGGGAAGTTTCCCAGTCCCGACGGCCGTTCCACAGACTCAGTTCCCTTTTGTCTCCACAGACAAACAGTTGAAACCCTCTGGAACTTTGTTTTCCCCTTCTTTAGGCCACACCTCAAACAACTGAACTGTCAGTCCTTCCCTAGCTCCAGCACAATGACAACTGCCCACTTCCATGGCTGATGCTCTGTATTCAGAAGTGCCCCACGAGAAATGTGCTGTTACTCTGAGCTTGGTTTGAGACATTTTCAGGCTGGAGAAGCCAAAGATTTTCTTGCCACTCCACTGCATCTCCAAGGTGACTGGACAACTAAGAAGCTGGGCACCAGCTTGAAGAAATGACACTAATTTCGACTGGTCACCACCTGAGTACTCATTTCAATCTCTTCATCTTCCTCAAGAGATGAAGATGTTCAGGTCAGCAAAGGCAGCTCCCATCCACACGGGAATTAAATGAATTGTGGAAGGGGCAACACCACGAACCCGATTTCCAAAGCCCTGATTCTGCTGCAGCACATGCCAAAGCACCAACCTGATTTTGCAGGTCACCCTTAAATACAATGAACTGCAACCAATGGCAGATTGGCTCTTGAAGCCAGCCCAAACCTCTCAAGATCTGGGGACACGGCTGGACATCCACACACCAGAGCAGGACATAACTACCTGAATGCCCAAAAAACATTAGAATGCTTCAGAAAGTTCTGCTGCACTTCAAGGCTAAAATCTGATGCAAGCTTGGGGTTTGATCCCTAAGGAAAACACTCCTAAGCCCGGGATGAAGCTCTATCAGCTGCATGCCAAAGGCCTCCACAGGAACTGTCCCCTGGAAGGCTGCCAGGGACAGAGGTTGTGCAACACCCAGGAAGGCTTCGGGAAGAACTTTTCCACACTCCCGTGGCCAAGTGCACCCAGAAGTGCAACTGCTGAGCTACAGACAGAGCCAGGCACGGGCTGGAGCACAGGACATCCTCGGCCACCTGAGGAGCACTTTACCTTTCTCTTTGACCAGGTCCTTCAGCGACTGCCACTTGACGTCGAAGGGGATGTTGGTGATGAAGGCGCGGTACCGCTTGGCGGGGTTGGCGTAGGGCTCGAAGCGATTCCCTCCCCTCTTCATCCCCTTCTCCTTCTTCTTCTCGTTCGGGGTCGGTCGCTCGGCTTCGCTGCAAGGAGAGAATCCCACAGGTGAGCTGCTGGGGTTGGAGCAGAGCAAACACCTCCAGAGGGAACAAAAGTGACACGTGGAATCACTGAATCCCAGAGCAGTTTGGGCTGGAAGAACAGTAAAGCCCATCCCGTCTTGAAAGGAAAAAACCAAACTAAGGTAAAAAAATGCTTCAGCCTCAGTCTTACATAATTCCTGCACTAATCCAATTAATCTCCTTGCTCACTCAGTGCTGCTGGAGAAGATGCACAAACACATCTTTAGAAGGAATTCAGGAGAACACATCAGATAAATCTTTCTGTGTTGTGCTTTTCTCAACTCAGGACATGTGCAAATTCCAGGTCAGAAATCCCAGCTCCATCCCTTCAGGACCATTTCAATCCCTGAACAGACAAAACAGCCTGCAGGGGAAGAAGGAAATTAAGAATGTAGAGGTCTCTGAAGTGTTATACTTGCGTGGGTTCCCCATTTTCATCACTCAGCAGCCAAAGCTTTTCCAGACACAGGAATAGGAATTTTTCAGACTCTCTCTCACTTTTTTAAAACTTCTTGATTAATGAAGTAATTAAAACTCCAAAATTAGACTTGAAATAGGACAAATCCTTCTTACACCTTAATTTGCCTGGTTGAAGAAATACCACAAGGTTTAGCACTTGAGTAAAAACTTCACTCAGTTTTTAATGTTATTCCTCAAACTGCATTTCCCCGAGGACACATTGGTGCTCTCCCTGTGGAAGTGAGAGCCCTGCCAAATAAAATATATTCCAAATAAAACTGCACCTGGATGCAAAGGAATATTCCCCAGAGACATCCCAGATGTAACAAGGTCAGGAAAAATAAGAATCACAGCAGAGAGATATCTTTATTTATACTTCCAGGAATAAACTGTCTCCTCGTGGAGACAAACTGCTGATTCCATATTCCCAGGAGTTGTGGTAATTCCCTGTCCCTGGGATCAGGGATGTCTCTGCCCCTGCCTGGCTGAAGTTCCAGAAGTCAATGAAATTGTGTCTGTCGATATTTTATTGCCCAAAGCACAGTCTGACTATCTTTTAATGGAAAAAAAACAGATATGGATTTTTTTCCCCCCCAGAGTGACACTTGGAAAGCTGAACACACTCCTGGCCACGGGAAACACAACCCACAAACTCAAATCCAAGCTCGAGACTGGATCAGGAATCACCACACCAGGTTCAACCTGATTCTTATCACGCCAGCATTAAACTGAGGCCAAAAACCCCCCGAGGGAGAAAAGCACTTTATATTCCCTAGATTTGGCACCAAAACCGGCTTTGCCAACTGTGGAATTTTCACTGAGCATCAACACGAGGAAGTGAGAAGCATCTGAGGCTTTTTCTGCTGTTCGTCTCCAGGTTTACAGAGCCGGAACTGCAGCGCAGCTGATTTTGGTTTGAATTTCTGGAACATTTTCCCGACACCAACCACCGGGATTGCGCAACTCCTCCCCGGCACCACCTTAAACTCTCACCCTCCAGGTATTTGCGCTCCCAAATCCCCTCAGGGGGAAATCATCCCCGAAACAGAGCACACGCGGCTCCAAATCCTGCAGCAGAATGAGGCGAGTGCTGAGAGCAGCCGAGTTATTACAACTTACTGACAGCACAAAAAGTAATGAACTTAAACATCCCCGCAGTAAGCACTGCCTGCTCCACCCGGGGAGCCCGTAACTCCACTAAAACCCGGCAGAAGTTTCTCCGGAGGGGATGGGGATGATCGCAGAGCTCCCTGCCCGCCGCACGCCGGCCCAGAGCCGGGATGGAGCCTCTCCGCCCTGCCGGAGCCCCGGAGGCGCTTTCGGAGCTGCCCCGCCCGGGATCCCGAGGCGAGCCCGGAGGGAGCAGCGGCCGCAGCGCCAGGAAGGGCCCTGCACCGGGAAGGACCCCGCCGGGACCCCCGTTCGCCCCGCCGCCCTCAGGCCGGGCCCGGCGCGGGGAGGCCGCACGCGGCCCCTCCGGTCCCGCCGGCAGCGCGGCCCTCCCCAGCCCCCCTACCTCTTGGGGGGCGGCCCCCCCGCGCCGGCCGCCCCGTTGGGCGCTGGCGGAGCCGCCGTTGGCGCGGCGGCCGCCGCCGGGGGCGGCTCCATCTTGGCGGGGGCGCTCTGCGAGGCCGCGGCCGCCGCCATTTCCCTGCGCGTCCTTTGTGTGGGGAGCGCGGGGCACGCCGGGACGGCGCCGCAGGCCGGGCCGCCAGGGGGCGCCGCGCTGCCCATGCGCGAGAGGGAGCGCGCGGCGGGCGGGGTGGCGGGAAACGGCGGCTGGAGCGCTGCGCATGCGCAGTAAGGGGAGTCCACAGCCCACGCTGCCGGCACCGCCGGTTCTGCGCATGCGCCGTGTGGCGGCGCGGGGTGTGAGGGGAGGTGGCAATGGCGGCCATGGCGGGTGAGGCGCTGAGGGTGCGCAGGGCCGCAGCCGCGCCGTGAGGGCGGAGCTGAGCTGGGACAGGGCACTGGGGCTGCCCGCGCTGGCGGGAACTGTGGCTGTGCGCATGGGAGGTGCGCTGTACGGAATGGCGGCCATGGCAACACCACAGCGTACTGCGGCCTGGCCGTACAGCGTGGGATGGATGCGCATGAGCAATGGTGTGAGGAGACCCATTGCTGAAAACTCAAAAGGACTCGGAGTCCTCAGTTTTAAGGAATAAAGGCATATTTTAAGTACAAAACAGACTGTTTGGGCACTGCTATCCACATATGTGTCATGGGAAATCAGCGGCGGCCCGGCCCACACCCCGCGTTGCTGTGAGGAGGCCGAGCTCCCTCAGGCTCAGCTCGCAGCCCCGGGGCTCGCCCTGCTCTGCCCAGCCGGACACGGAGCACAGCCCGCCTCGGCACCGAGAACGGGCGGAACCTCTGCCGAGGCCGCGGCTGCTCGGCGGACTCTGGCGGCGCTGTACCACAGGCGGGGCTCATCACGCTGACAGGCAGCTGCCTCAGCCAATGACAGGCGAGGAGCGGAGAGGGCGCGGCTCGCTGCGCCAATGAGCGGCGGGGGGGCGGGGCTACACCCGGAAGCGGTGAGCGGCGCGGCGGCGGCACCGGCAGCAGCGGGGATCGGGAGGAACCGCGGCGATGTCGGAACGGAAAGTGTTGAACGTGAGTTGGGGGTGAATCCCCGCCAGGAGGGGCTGGGGGAGCGTCCTGGAGCTCCGTGAGCCGGGCTGGGCCGGCAGAGGGGTTCCCGAGCCCCCAGGGCGCTGGGGGTCCCGGTTGGCTCGGCAGTCACTCAATCCCGGGATCACCGAGGGTGGAAAAGATCTCCCAGATCGAGTCCAGCCTGTGCCCGATCCCCTCCTGCTCCCAGCCCGGAGCGCTGAGTGCGGCGTTCAGGCGTTGCTGGGCGCCTCCAGGGATGGGGACTCCAACACTTCCCTTCCAAGGTTTAACAACCCTTTCCACGAAGGAATTTTCCCAATATCCAATTTAAACCTCCCCGGAGGCCGTTTTCTCTCATCGTGTTGCTGTTTGCTGAGGGCAGAGCCTGTCCCCCACCTGGCTGCACCCTCCTGTCGGGGAGCTGTGGGGAGTGAGAAGATTCCCGGGCTCTGCCATTCCCGTATCCACTCTCTCTCCACAGAAATATTACCCCCCGGACTTCGATCCGGCGAAGATCCCAAAGCTCAAGCTCCCGAAGGACCGGCAGTACGTGGTGAGGCTCATGGCCCCTTTCAACATGAGGTGAGAGCTGCTGTGGAGCCACAGAATCACTCATGGAATTGCTCTTGGCATCACAGGATCAGTCATGGAATGGGCAGAGTCAGGTCGGATCGACCTCAAAGCCCATCCAGTCCCACCCTGCTGTGGGCAGGGACACCTTCCACTGTCCCAGGCTGCTCCAAGCCCTGTCCTGCGTGGGCTGGAGCACCTGGAGGCACCTGGAGGAGGGAGGATTTGTCTGGGAGCTGCTGCCACTGGTGGCTCCAGGTGACACAGGGCAGGGAAGGGCTGAGGGAGAGAGAAAACAACCTGACACTGGCTGAGAGTCACCTGCACCCTTCATGATGTTCCCTGCCTGTTGTTTCGCCGTGCCCTGGATGTCTCTCCCTCCTCCCCCAGGTGCAAGACGTGTGGGGAGTACATCTACAAGGGCAAGAAGTTCAACGCCCGCAAGGAGACCGTGCAGAACGAGGTGTACCTGGGGCTGCCCATCTTCCGCTTCTACATCAAGTGCACGCGCTGCCTGGCTGAGATCACCTTCAAGGTGAGCCTGGCCTGGCCCTGCAGGGCTCTCCCTGCCTGGGGAGAGTGGGATGGATCCCAGGGGATGGCTGGAGCTGTGTTGGGTTGGGATGGATCCCAGGGGATGGCTGGAGCTGTGTTGGGTTGGGATGGATCCTAGGGAGTGGCTGGAGCTGTGTCAGGGTTGGGATGGATCCCAGGGAGTAGCTGGAGCTGGGTCAGGGGTCGGGATGGAGATCAGGGAGTGGCTGGAGCTGTGTTGGGTTGGGATGGATCCTAGGGAGTGGCTGGAGCTGGGTCAGGGTTGGGATGGAGATCAGGGAATGGCTGGAGCTTTGTTGGGTTGGGATGGATCCCAGGGAATGGCTGGAGCTGTGCTGGGTTGGGATGGAGATCAGGGAATGGCTGGAGCTGGGTCAGGGGTTTGGGATGGAGATAAGGGCAAGGTTCTTCCCCCAGAGGGTGGTGGGCACTGAGCAGGGAATGGGCACAGCCCTGAGGCTGCCAGAGCTCCAGGAGCCTTTGGACAATGTTCTCAGGGACATGGGATTGGTGGGATTGTCCTGTTCAAAGCAGGGTTGATGATCCTTCCTGCTCAGGTGTTCCATGATTCCCTGACACTCCTGACCCACGGGGTGTCCCAGCATTCAGTCTCAGTATGGATTTTTGCCTGTATCAGCCCTTCCCGTGGCAGTTTCCTTCAGGGAATCAGGGAATGTGTGGCTCTGGAGGTGGCCAGAGGCTGGCTGGGGCAGGATTCCCCCCCCATGGGTTTTGCTGCTGTTCCCTGCTCAGACAGATCCCGAGAACACGGATTACACCATGGAGCACGGCGCCACACGCAACTTCCAGGCAGAGAAGCTCTTGGAGGAGGAGGAGAAGAGGATGCAGAAGGAGAGGGAAGAGGAAGAGCTCAACAATCCCATGAAGGTACAAGGACTGGAGGAAAACCTCTCCCGCTCTGCCTGACTTTCCCCAGCCACAGCAGTGACTGGTCTTCCTGTCCTACCCAAAAATGAGGATGATTCTCTTGTGCTTCATCCAGCATGGAGAGGTGTTGGAGGCTCCTGTCAGGCTCTGATGCCTCAAATATCCCAAATTATGCCACCCAGGTCCTGGAGAACCGAACCAAGGACTCCAAGCTGGAGATGGAGGTCCTGGAGAACCTGCAGGAGCTGAAGGAGCTCAACCAGCGCCAGGCCAACGTGGATTTCGAGGCCATGCTGAAGCAGTACAAGGAGCTGGAGGAGGAGCAGAGGCGCAAGGAGCAGGAGGAGGATGAGCAGGAGATGAAGTGAGGGGGCTGGAAGTGCTGGGAGTGGGATGAGCCAGGCTGGGCTCTTCCCAAGGGGGCTGAGTTCCCAGGAGCTGGGGGGTGGGATGGGAGAAGATCCCAGTTTGTCGTGGGATCCCTGTGTTGTTCAGGGGAGTGGAGTGGAGTGGAGTGGAAGGTCCTTCCAACCCAAACCAGGCTGGGATTCTGTGGGATCTGGGCTGCTGGGGGGTCCAATCCCCCTGGGGAGTGTCCTCACATGGACACAGGATTTCTGCACTGGGCTGAGGCTGCACATCCCAGTGCTGTCACCCCTCGGGCTTGAACAAAATTCCTTAAAAACCTCACTGGGAAGGTGGATCCCCAGGCAGTGCTGCTGGCCCCCAGCTCCCCTGGAGCAGGCAGGGCATGGTGGTGGGATGGATCAGCTCCAAACTGCCCTCTCCCACCAGGGCCATGCTGGAACAGGCCCAGAGCCGCCGGCTGCTGGCGGATTCCGACTCGGATGAAGAGCCAGCAAAACCCCACAGGAATTCCACAGCCCAAGCCAAACCCACGGACATCCTGCAGGAGGTGAGGGAGGCACAGCCTGCCCAGCCTGAGTGCTCTGTCCTGGGGCTCTGTGTGCCCCTTGTGTCCCTGCTCGGGGTGACACCGAGCTCGTGTCACGCCTGAGCAGCTCCCAAAGGCCACATCGCTGTGCACTGGGCTGAGAGGAGCCTGGGATCACTGGTGACAAAGGCAGGGATGGAGCTGCCCACATCCCTTCCCTTCCAGCTCGGGAGGAACAGCTCTGCTGGGCCCTGCTGCTGCTCCAGGCAGGATTTCTGGGCCAGCCTCTCCCTGGGCCTGCTTTGGATTCATGCAGAACAAAAGAGCTGCCTTAGCCCGGCCTGGAGGGAGGGATTATCCCAGCAGACAGCCCTGCCCCGCTCCCCTGTCGATCCCTGGCCGTGGCAGGGCCCCGTGGATCAAAGCTGCCTGCCGGGGAGCTGGGCTGGGCTAATCCAGCCGTGTTCCCTGGCCCAGCACTAATCCCTGTGCCCCGAGCTTGGATTCTCTGGATTCATGGCTGGACCACCTGCAGGCACCCGGGGCTGCTGCAGCCTGGGGCACTTGGTGGCCTTGAAAGGAGCTGATAAACAGAGAGGGAGCGACTTTTAGCCAGGCAGGGAGTGAGAGGACACAGGGCAGTGGTCTGGAACTGAGACAGGGGAGGGTTGGGTTGGATGTTAAGGGGAAATTCTTCCCTGGGAAGGTGGGGAGACTCTGGAAAAGGTTGTCCAGAGTGGCTGGAAGTGTGCAAGGCCAGGTTGGGTGGGGTTTGGAGCAACCTGAGACAGTGAAAGGTGGGACTGGATGGGCTTTAAGGTGCTTCCAAGGCAAACCATCCTGGGATTCTTGTCTCTGCCCCCAAACGGGTCTCAGGCAGGATCTCCCAGAGCAGCTCTGCAGATCCACAGCCCTGTTTGTTTATCCAGCCTGTGCCACCACTGCAGGGGCAGAATTCCCCTCCCCTCGTGTCTCTGCTGGTTTATCCCCAATCCCCCCACATCCCCTGGGAGGCTGCAGCCCCCTGACCCCAGCTGTGCCCCACAGGACCCCCAGCCCCAGAGTAAGAAGCCGAGGATGGAGAGCTGGGAGCGCAGCGTGGGCAAGCTCAGCACCAAGGCCCAGCTGGCCGGGCTGGTGGCCCTGAGGAAGCAGAAGCCAAATCCTGCCCCAGATAACGGGATGGAAACACGAGGAACCACGGCCAGCAGTGGTATCTACCCTGGGCTGGGCTCTGGGAAGGTTCTGGAAGCTCCTGAGGGGGATTGAGCTCTGAGCTCAGAGCTGGGGTGGAGTCCTTGGTGGGTGAGAACAGGGAGTTCTCCCTGTTTCCAGGAGCTTCCCGGTGGATGTGAGGCTCCTGCCTGGCTCTTGGCTCTAAGCCACGGCCTTGGGGGCAGATTGGCCGAGCCAGGAGCTCCCAAACAGCAGATAGAGCCCTGGGAACGTCACAACAGCCAGATAGGGATGGAGCAGCGGGAGCATTGCTTTGGTTTGGGGCCTGGTGATAAATCCTGCCAAGCTGGGGAGCTTTGAGGAACACAAAGCTATCTGAAAGGCTTTCCAGCATCTCAGGGAGCTGCCCAGCAAGCCAGGGGATCCATGGATTTGGGGAATGAGACAGGGGATTGATTTGTTCTGGGCTGGTTGATCCTAAGCCTTTGGCTTAGCGAGTTCCCTGCCCCTGGGGATCCCTGGGAAGGACAGCTCTTGGAGGTGTCCCCTGTCCCCTGTCCCTGTGCTTTCCCAGCCTCCTCCTGGCTGCCAGAAGGTCTGTCCAGCCAGGTGGTGCTGGAGCAGCTCCTGTCCCAAGGATTTGGGGTCTCTGGTGTGGTGGGAGCCCAGAGCTGCCTCCTCTCTCCCTTCCCAGTGTCTGGAATCTCCCGGGGGGCTCTGGAGAGAGGAGGGAGATCCCAGACCACCTTGGTGCTTCCTGCAGGGTGGCAGAGGGAAGCTCCAGCCGAGGGGTGCAGGAATTCCATGCCCACCTGATTTGTCCCCACTGTCCCCATCAGGATGAGGCTCCACTCAGTGTGTCCCCAGCTGGGAGCAGCCAGCCAGGCTGGTGTTCCCACCCTGGGATTTCCCTGGGAAGGCTGAACCTGACCACATCATCTCTCTCCTTCTTCCAGGCTCACTTCCAGCAGCAGCAGCAGCCACGTCCTCTCTGGGGTTGTTGGGAGCCTACGAGGACAGCGAGGACAGTGCCAGCGACTGAGGAGCCACCAGGGCAGGGCCAGGGCTGTCCTGGCTCCCTGCTGCTCCCCGAGTCCCACATGGAGCTGGAAGTCCCAGGGGCTCCCAGCCAGCTGCTGTCCCACACCCTGCCCTGCAGGAAGGTGTTCTGCAGCAGGAATCCCAGCAGTGTGTCAGGCTGGCAGTGCCCAGCCCAGCACCCAGCCCTGCTCCAGGGTGTGTTTGGAGGTGCCAGGGCTGGGCAGGACTCTGGTGTGTCCATTCTGGGGGTGCCACTGCCCTCACCCCTCACTGATCGTGCCCAGGTGGGGTTTGGGGTGCCCTGAGCCTCCCCCAGCAGGGAGGGGACCTTGGAGCTGTCCTTCCCACCAGATCAGGGCAAGGTGGGCACTCAGCCCCATTCCTGCCCTTCACCACCAGCTTTTTCTGTCCCTGGGTGTCTCAGCTGTGCACAGACCCGGGGTGGGGGGGCTCAGCCAGCCCCTCACTGCAGGGACAGGGCTGTCCTGCCACCACCAGCCCCCCCAGATGTCCCCAGCAGCTCGGGGACAAACCCCTCCCTGCCGTTCCGAGCCTGCTGGGCTCCAGCAGCCACAACTGCGGAATAAATTGGATTTGTCAGAGCCACTTGCTTCGTCTTCTTCCAGAGAGTGATTTGTGTGTGGGCACTGCCAGTCCTGCCCCAGGGACCCCACCCTGCTGACAGGGACCCCCCAGCTGCCCACCCACCCCAAACGGGGCTCTCCTCACCCATGGCCCTGAGCTTCCCCCTCATCAAGGCACCACCTCTAATTGGGTGGCTCATTAACTCCCTCACAGAGAGAGCTGGAGCTAGGGGAGGCCTGGGGGGGCTGTGGGGCATCAGGGAGAGCTGGGCAGAAGGGCAGCCCCCCCTGTCCCAATTAGCATTCCCTACACATGCCCTAATTAGCCTCTTCAAATATTAATGCTGGGCGCTGGGCTCGGCCCTGGGCTGGGGGGGGGCACGAGGGGGGTCTCTGTGTGCTCCCACCCCCCAGCTGTCACCTCCTCCCGGCACCAGGTGGGACCCCGGGGAGGGACCTTTGTTCTGGGGACAGACAATGCCGGGGGGGTCAGGGCAGAGCTGGGGGCTCCCGACCTGCTGTCCCCAAACCCGGGGGGAGCCAGAGGGGGAGCAGAGCCCCCCGTGTCCCCAGGATGAGCCCCCCGGGGTTGGGTGACAGAGCTGGGGGGCTCCTTGTTCCCCCCAAACCCTGCACCCCTCCAGCCCCCAGCGGCAGCCCCGAGCAGCCCGTGGGGGGTTGGGGTCCCGGTGACCCCCCGTTCTCCCGCTGGCGCACGGGGAGGGGCCGCCCCGGTGTCACTCGGGGGTCCCGGTGCCCCCCGCCGCTCGGGGGGGATGAGCCGTCCCCTCGCGCGGGGTCCCGCCGTGTCGCCCTCGCTGTCCCCGCCGCTGTCCCCTCGGTGCTCTCGCCCCCCCGTGCCGGTGCCCCCGGCGAGGCGGGCGCGGGGGGGGATCGGGGGCTCCGGTCCGCGCCGCGCGCGGCGGCGACACAAAGCGGCTCCGGCGGCGGCGGCGGCGGAGGGGGGGTCCCGGTGGGTCCCGGAGCCGCTGGGTCCCGGCGGTCCCGGTGCCGCTCCCCGCCATGGCCAAGTGGCTCCGGGAGTACCTGGGCCGGGGGGCTCGGCGCTCCCCGCCGCGCCCCCCCCAGCCCGACTACAGCGGCCCCGGCAGCCCCCCCGCCGCCGCCCCCGGTGCCCTCCGCGGCCCCGCAGCCTCCCCGCGCCACCGCCTCGTGCGGGTGGGGGGCGCGGGGCCGGGGGGAGGCTCCCGCCGCCTGCAGCAGGTACGGGCGGGGGGCACGGCGGGCACCGGGGGGCACCGGGGGGGCACCGGGGAGGTACCGGCAGCACCGGGCAGGAGCCGCAGCCGAGCGCCAGGAGCGGCGAGGGCGGCGGAGAGTCCGGGGGGTGCAGTGGGGCAGCGGGTGGGGGGCTGGGGAAGGGAAACGGGGAGCACCGGTGGCACCGGGAGCACCGGGAGCACCGGGAACGGGAGCCGGAGGAGCGGGGGGGTCGGGAAGGTGTGAGTGGGGCGGCGGAGAGAGCGGGGATCGGGCGGCGGGGGGGTCTGGGGAGCGGAGGGGATGGGGGGAGATGGGGAACGGGGGTGGGGACGGAGAGCGGCCGGGAACAAGGACCGGGGGAGCGGGGACGGGGAACCGGGAGAGCCGAGCGGGCAGGGGGGCAGTGGGACACCCAGGGAGGAACGGGGGGCACTGAGAGAGGGAACTGGGGGCGACTGGGGATGGTGGAGTCACTGGGAGAGGGGGAAGGGGAGAGGGGTTGGGGGACAAAGGGACCAGGCGGGCGGGAGCGGGGCCGGGGCTGGGGACACCCCCGCGGCGATTTGGGGAGCCCGAAGGGTCCCGGTAGGGCACCAGGGACCGGGGGGGACAGTGGGGGTCACACCCCCGCCGGACACCCCGCAGGGCCCAGGTGAGAGCGAATACTCGGAGCCCTTCGAGGGCGAGCGGGACGCGGTGACCGAGGGCGGCTGCGACGAGGAGGCCACAGGTGGGTGACACCCCGGTCACCCCGACACCCCCGCGGGGTCCCGAGCGCCTCCCACCGCCCGTGCCGTCCGCAGGGTGCCCGCGGCAGGGCGAGGGTCGGCGGGTGCGGCCGCGCCGGGGTCCCCAGCTCTACGACACGCCCTCCGAGGAGTGGGACACGGCGGGGGATGGCCCTGGGGTGCCCCCGGCCCGCGACAGTCGCCTCCCCCGCGACGACGAGCGCCCGGCAGATGAGTACGATCAGCCGTGGGAGTGGAAGAAGGATCACATCTCCCGGGCGTTTGCAGGTGACAGCGTGCCCTGGTGTCACCTCGGGGCCCGCAGCTCCCGCGGGTGTCACTCCTGGCTCGGAGCATCCCCCGGTGTGCATGGGGACAGCCCCAGGGTCACCCAACCCTGCATCCCACAGATGCAATGGCCATCAGTTATGCAGCTCAGCATCCCCCTGCACCCGTGGGTGCCACCCTGGGGTCCCCCCATGCCATGTCCCCCCGTGCCCATGGCTCTCTGGGACCCCAACATCCCTTGGCCCCCACGGTAGCCACCCCACAGCACGGCAGCAGGGCAGAGCCACCCCCGGGCCATTCCTCCGTGGGGTGGCACTGAGAGGAGCCGCCAGCAGCAGGCAGGGTGGGTGACACCCGCTTTGTCCCCGCAGTGCAGTTTGAGAGCCCCGAGCGCTCCCCCAGCCTGTCCCGGCAGCTGCCGCGCTCCCCGCGCCCCCCCGGTGGCCCCAGGCCGGGTTGTCCCCCCAGCCCCAGGCACGTGGACACCTCGCTGCCCCTGGAGAAGCAGGCGTGAGTCTGAGGATGTCCCATGGGGTGGCATCAGCGTCCTGGGCACACAGCCTGGCGTGGGGACAAACCTCTGCGGGAGGTCCTTGTGGGGTCCGGGGTGTCCCACGGTGCGGTTGGACCCTTGACAGGGATGTGTCCCCATGGGGTGTGCAGGGTCTGACGTCAGGGGTGAATCCCCACGGGGTTGGGTGTCCCACGGCAGGTCCTCATGGTATGGGGAGTCCCTTCGGTGGGGTTGGGTGCCCCACAGGATGTTCGGGTGGCACTGGTGTGGTTGGGTGCCCTATGAGATGTTGGGTGTCCCCTGCCGTGGTTGGGTGTCCCCTGGCGTGGCTGGGTGTCCCTGGCGTGGTTGGCCCCTCTGGCTCAGTCGGGTGCCAGTGCCAGGATTGTCCCCACTCTGTGGAAGGTGCCCCAAGGCACGAGATGTCCCCGTGGGGTGTGGTTGGGTCCCCAAGCCGCAGAGGGTGCCCCGCGCAGGTGACCCGGGGGTGGCCGTGTGACCCTGCCCACCCAGGTGGTACCACGGCGCCATCGGGCGGGCTGGGGCAGAGACCCTGCTGGCGCTGTGCCGCGAGGGGAGCTTCCTGGTGCGCGACTGCGAGACCAGCCCGGATGACTACTCCCTGTCCCTCCGGTGAGCGTGAGGACACCTCAGCCCCGGGGGCATCCCTGTCCCCATCCCGGTCCCCATCCCGGTCCCCATCCCGGTCCCCATCCCGGTCCCCATCCCTGTGCTCCAATCTCCATCCCAGTCCTCATCCCTATTCCCATTGCCATCCCCATTCCTTGCTCCAGATGGTGTCCCCAACCCCTGCCGACATCCCTGTCCCTGTCCCCATCCCCATCCCCCCTCCCGTGCCTCATTTCCCGTTCGTCCCTCAGGAGCAGTCACGGTTTCGTGCACGTGAAGCTGACGCGGACCCGGGAGCAGCACTTCACCCTGGGCCGGGCCGGCGCTGCCTTCCCCTCGGTTCCGGCGGCCGTGGGACACTACACGGCCCGGGCGCTGCCCGTGCGCGGTGCTCGTCACCTGTCCCTGCTCTACCCGGTGGCAGTGCAGCCCCTGTGAGCCCCCCGGCCCCCTCCCCATTAAAGCCGCCGGGTCACATCGGGATGGTGACGTTCTGGTGACTCCGAGGGGGATTTGGGGATGATGTTTGGCGGGGCGGGTTTGGGGAGATTTTGGGCAGAGGTGGGGATGTGGCCCGCGGGCCTTGGGGACAGGGATGGGGAACTGAAATAGGGACAGGAATGGGGACAGGAAAAGGTGTCTTTGGTGCTCTTCCCACCCCTCCGGCGCAGCCTTTGTGTGCCACCCTGGAACGAGGCCAGGGGACAACGGAGCAGCTTCCCTTCCCCAGAACGGGGGGTGCCAAGGGCCGCTGCCCCCCGGCACAGTGACCACGAGCTGCCCACGCGGGGTGGCACAGGATGGCGCGGTGGGGACACAGAGGACGCCGAGCCTGCTGACAGGATGCTGCCCGACACCTTTGTCGGGGGATTTCCTGTTGAAGGGCAGGGCTGGGGAGGGTGTGAGGCACACCGGGGCACCTCAGAACCCCATAAAGGGGGGCAGGGGGGGTTCCTTTGCCCCCTGCTGCCTCTTCTCCGCTGGGACAACAACTCCGTATGGGTTGTTCCTCCGCTTGGGGGGCGGCGGCTGCTTTTTGGGGTTCTGAGCCCGGCGGGGCACGTTCTGGTAGATGGCTGTGTCTGGGGGGACAGCTGCTGTTGGGGTCACTTCTGTCCCCCAGGACACTCGGGGGACTCACGGGGTGCCTGGAATAAGGTTTGGGTACAGGGGGACATGGGGCAGGAGGGCACAGAGGGGGGTGAGGGGCGTTTGGGGACAGGTGTTTGGGGACAGGGCTACCTGAGCGCCGGCGACAGCAGCAGCGGATGAGCAGGACCATCCCCACGATAAGGACGGTGCCCCCAAAGCCCCCCACGAGCCCCCAGTGCAGCACTGCAAGAACAGCCAGCCGGGGTCACCCCCCAGCACTGGGGACACCCCGACATGGGGGTGCCAGAGTGGAGGGGACAGCAGGGACAGCGGGGACACAATTACCTGTCTGGTGTACTCCAACAGCTGCGGCCACGAGGGGAAAACAGTCAGAGATGATCAGAGATGTCCCTGTCCCTGTCCCTGTCCCTGTCCCTGTCCCTGTCCCTGTCCCTGTCCCTGTCCCTGTCCCTCCCCACTGTGGCCACCCCAAATCCCCCAGGAATCTCCTCCAAGGGATCCCATCCACCCTGTTGGTGACCCCCTCGGTGACCCCACAACCCCCTCGGCGATGTCACCCCCCACCCCCCGAGCCCGCCCCGAGGCGCTGTCGGTACCGGAGGTGACGCTCAGCTCGGTGCCGTTGCCCCTGGCAGTGCCGTAGCGGGGAATCTCCAGGGTCACCTGGCACAGGTAGCGCCCTTTGTCCTCCCGCTGCGCCTGCAGGACCCTGAGGGTGGCCCGGGGGGGCTGCCAGGCCAGCTGGACCCGGGGGACCTGGGGGGCACAGGGCGCTGGCGGCCGGGGGATGGCAAAGTCCAGGCGGGTGTCGCAGAGCAGCCCTTGTCCCCCGTCCCTCACCCACTCCATCCGCAGCAGGACTCTGCTCTCGGCCAGCTCCACCTGGCACCCCAGGCTCGCCGTGTCACCTGCTGTCACCTGCACGGCTGGCTCCTGGATCAGCCGCAGGGCACCTGTTGGGGGGACAGCACTGGGGTCGGGGGGTGGCACCCCAAAGCCCAGCTGTCCCCGGGCCACCCATGCGGGGTATGGGGACACTCCAGGTTTGCTGCCCACACGTCCTCTGTCACCACTGCCTCCAACCACACACCCCATCCTGTCCCCACTGCTGTCATCTTCCTGTCTCCCACCGCTGTCATCTTCCTGTCCCCTCACTCCCTGTCACTTTCCTGTCCCCACTCACGCAGTCTGCCCCCTGTTCTGTCCCCTCCCCATGTCCCCCAATCCATCCCTGCCTGCTCCATGCTGTCCCCCTGCCGCAGCCATGTCACCCACCTCTGTCCCCATGTCTGTCCCTCCCTCTGTGTCCCCAGCCCCGCTCTGGGCTCCCCCTCAGGACAGATGTCCCCAGCAGCCCCCTGACCCCAGCTGTCACACAGGGGCCAGCCTGAGCCCCGTGTACCCCCAGTGTCCCCCAGCTGGCCTGTCCCCAACCCCACAGCACAGCCATGGGTCCCAGGAGCTGTCCCCTCTGTCCCCTCTGTCCCCTCTGTCCCCCCAGCCAGCCTTGTCCCCCACTCACCTCCAAGGAGGGGGATGAAGACCCCAAGCCCCCAAATCCCCCCTCCGAGGGGCTGCATCCCTGAGGGGCTCACAGTCCCCACGCTGTCCCTGTCCTCAGAGCACTGCTGTCTCTGAAGCCTCCTGGCCCTTTGTCACCAGGCCAGCTCACTGTGACACTGTGGCTTCCGGAACCTGAGCTGTGACACAGGGTGGGGTGAAGGGACAGGGAGGGGAAAGAGAGTGGGGACAGAGATGGGGACGTGGGTGGGGAGATGGGGAGGGGGATTTGGACATGGGGATGGGGACAGACACAGGGATGGGGACAGGGAGGAGGATGAGATGGACAGAGGGACAGGAACAAGGATGGGAATGGGGACAGCGATGGGATTGGGGACAGAGATCTGGACAGGGATGGGCAGTAATGGAGATAGGGACAGGGATGGGGATGGGAATGGGGATGTGGACAGGGACAGGGATTTGAACATGGATTTGAACATGGATTTGAACATGGATTTGAACATGGATTTGAACAAGGATTTGAACATGGATTTGAACAGGCCAGGGGTGTGGGACACCATCTGGAGCGAGTGCAGGTGACAACACCTCGTCTGGTGTCACACCTTGATCCTGGATCCACTCCAGCCTGGGGGAAGATCCCCCTGGGGACATCCTCTGAGCCCCTGGAGCTCGGGGGTCCCTCCTGTCCCCTGAGCAGGCTGGGGGGCTCAGCGTGGCCATGCGGAGGTCCCGGGCCGGAGACACCCCGCAGTGTGACAGTGTCGCCGCCCCACAGCCGCGGTGTGACAGTGCCACCCCTCCCCATCTCCAGCCCCACCCCACCCCGGGGGTCGCAGCCCCCTCCCCGGACTACAACTCCCGGCATGCCGCGGGGCGACCCCGCCCTCGGCCACGCCCCAGATGAGGTCACGCCCAGTGTCGCTGTCCCCAATTGGGCGTGTCCGGGGGCGGGGCCAGCCGCGGGGCGTGTCCGGGGCGGGGCGGGGGCGCCGCTCCCCCTTTGTTGGTGTCGGCGGGGCCGAGCGGCGGCGGGCCGGCCCGGAATGGGCGACCAGGTAGGGCCCGGAGCCGCTGGGAGCGGCGGGAGGAGGAACGGGAGGGATGGAGGGAGAGGGGATGGAGCGATGGGGGCGGGGGGGATGGAGGATGGAGTGAGGAGGGTGGAGGGAGGGAGGGAGGGAGAGGGAGGGAGAGGGGATGGACGGGTGCGGGGAGGGAGGGAGGGAGGGAGGAGGGAGGGATGAAGAAGGAGGGATGAAGGAAAAAGGGCCGGAGGGATGGAGGAAGGAGTGATGGAGGAAGTGGGGATGGATGGGAGAGGGACAGAAGCAGGAGTGATGGAGGAAGTGGGGATAGAGGGATGGGAAGGAGGGAGGAAGGAAGGAAGGAAGGAAGGATGGAGGAAGAAGGGATGGAGGAAGCAGGAACAGAGGGATGGAGAAGGAGGGATGAGGGGCACAGATGTGGAGGATGAAGGGATGCAGGGATTAAGGACGGCACGGGAGGGAAGGAAGGGCGCGGGGGGGATGCAGGGGCACCGGAGGGATGCAGGGGCACCGGAGGGATGCAGGGGCTCGGGACTGGCACACTCACCCTCACACTTGCCAAGTCATCGGCTCCCGCCATGCCGGGCAGCCCAGCTGGGTCCCCGCGGCGCCTGGCACGGCCTGGCCTGGCACGGCTGGGCCCGGGGGGGCTCAGGGGCCCGGGGGGGCTCAGGGGGCTGAGGAGCCGCGGGCACTGACGCAGGGCGCCGGGCAGGAGTCTCTGCGCAAGATCATCACCACCCTTGCCGTGAAGAATGAGGAGATCCAGAACTTCATCTACTCCCTCAAGCAGATGATCCAGAACGTGGAGGTATCGTCCCCCCCGCCCTCCCCGGGGTGTCTGGCGGGCTGTGCCCCGCTGAGGCCCCTCGTTGTGCCCAGGCCAACTCGGCGCGGGCGCAGGAGGACCTGGAGGCCGAGTTCCAGTCGCTCTACTCGCTGCTGGACGAGCTCAAGGAGGACATGGTGATGAAGATCAAGCAGGAGCGCGCCAGCCGCACCTACGAGCTGCAGGTGAGGGTCCAGCCCTGAGCCCCTGGCCTGGGCACTGCCCAGAGCTGCCCAGCACTGCCCAGAGCTGCCCAGCACTGCCCAGCACTGCCCAGTACTGCCCTGCCCTGCCCAGCCCTGCCCAGCACTGCCCTCTGCCCTCCCTCGCCAGGCCCAGCTTGTGGCGTGCTCCAAGGCCCTGGAGAGCTCGGAGGAGCTGCTGGAGGCTGCCAACCAGGCCCTGGGCACAGCCAACCACCACGACTTCTCCCAGGTGGGTCCCTGTGGCACCGGGGGTGGCCCTGCCTGGCTGTCCCCACGCCGGGGGTGTCCTGACCCCCCTTGCCACTCCGGGCCAGGCACTCCTTTTTCTCTCTGTGCTGGGCTGGCTGTGCCTGCTGTGGGGCTGGGTGGGAGCACAGGCAGACCCCCTGGGTGCCCCCAGTGCCCCTTTGCTCCTGGGAATGATGCGGGGATGCTCTGGAATGCTGTGGGATACAGGGATGCAGGGATGCAGGGATGCTCTGGGATGCTCTGGGATGCTCTGGGATGCAGGGATGCTCTGGGATGCTCTGGGATGCTCTGGGATGCAGGGATGCTCTGGGATACTCTGGGATGCAGGTATGCTGTGGGATGGAGGGATGCTGTGGGATGCTCTGGGATGCTGTGGGATGCTGTGGGATGCAGGGATGCTGTGGGATGCAGGGATGCAGGGATGCTGTGGGATGCTGTGGGATGCTGTGGGATGCAGGGATGGTCTGGGTTACAGGGATGCTCTGAAATGCTCTGGGATGCTGTGGGATGCAGGGATGCAGGGATGCTGTGGGATGCTGTGGGATGCAGGGATGCAGGGATGCTCTGGGATACAGGGATGCAGGGATGCAGGGATGCTGTGGGATGCTCTGGGATGCAGGGATGCTGTGGGTTTCAGGGATGCAGTGGGATGCTCTGGGATGCTGTGGGATGCAGGGATGCTGGGGGATGCTGTGGGATGGAGGGATGCTGTGGGATGCAGGGATGCTCTGGGATACTCTGGGATGCAGGTATGCTGTGGGATGGAGGGATGCTGTGGGATGCTCTGGGATGCTGTGGGATGCTGTGGGATGCTGTGGGATGCTGTGGGATGCAGGGATGCTGTCCCACTGGGTACCACAGCTGGTACAGCTCCCACTCCAGCACGGGGGTCCTGCATGTGCCCCCTGTGCCCAGCTCTGCTGCCTCACTGCTGCTTCTCTCCTCCTCTTTCCCTCTGCGCTCACAAGGCTGCCAAACAGATCAAGGATAGGTACGGCTTGCCCTGAGCCCCCTGAGCCCCCCGAGCCCCCCACCCCACTAACCCCCATCCTCCTCTTCCTCTCCCTCCTCCTCCTCCTGCTCCTCCTCCCAGCCAGGGCCCCACAGGGTGTGTTCCCGAGGGTGCTGGGGTGGCTGTGCCCACCCTCCCCAGGGTCACACAGGGCAGGGCGGGTGCCTGGCCCCGCTGAGCCCTGTCCCCTGTCCCCTGTGCTGGCACAGTGTGACGATGGCTCCCGCCTTCCGCCTGTCGCTCAAGGCCAAGGTGAGCGACAACATGAGCCACCTGATGGTGGATTTCGCCCAGGAGCGGCGCCTGCTGCAGGCCCTCACCTTCCTGCCAGGTACTGCCAGAGCAGGGGGACACGGGGGACACGGGGGACAGGGCAGGGCAGGGCCAGCCTGGCACCAGCATGGCGGTGCCATGGGAAGGAGCTGCAGCAGTGCCATGCCTGGGGTGTCTTTCCAGAGGGGCAGGGAGGTGCCAGGATGAGGGGTTTGGATGCTGTGCCCAGGGGGCAGTGGGGTGGGTGCTCTGGGTGACACATGTGGGGTCCCCAGGGGTCCCGTGGGTGCCATGCCCGAGGTCCATGGGGTCTGTGGGAGCCCTGGGGGTGCCCGGGAGTGCTGGGGACCCCCTGTGTGGCAGGGAGGGGGGACACTGGCACGGCTGCTCCTGCGGGCAGTGCCCAGCGCCCCCGAGATCGACCTGGCCGAGTCGCTGGTGGCCGATAACTGTGTGACCCTGGCCTGGAGGATGCCCGACGAGGACAGCAAGATCGACCACTACGTGCTGGAGTACCGCAGGACCAACTTCGAGGGGCCACCCCGTGCCAAGGAGGACCAGCCCTGGATGGTCATCGAGGGCATCAAGGGCACCGAGTACACCCTCACCGGTGAGGGCACGGCGGCAAAGCCAGCCCCGGGTGGGCACTGGGACTGTCCCAGGCTCTGCAGGGGACAGGGGGGTGGCAGTGCCCTCCCGGTGCCCCACGGTGACCCCGCTGTGCCCGCAGGGCTGAAGTTTGACATGAAGTACATGAATTTCCGGGTGCGGGCGTGCAACAAGGCGGTGGCGGGCGAGTTCTCCGAGCCGGTCACTCTGGAGACCAGAGGTGGGTGCTGGGGGTGCCAGGTGGCCGTGGCCAGGCCTGGGGGGGGGACAGAGGTGCTGACAGGGGCTGTCCCCAGCGTTCATGTTCCGGCTGGACGCCAGCACGTGCCACCAGAACCTGCGGGTGGACGAGCTGAGCGTGGAGTGGGACGCCACGGGAGGGAAGGTGCAGGACGTCAAGGCGCGCGAGAAGGACGGCAAGGGCAGGACGGCTTCCCCTGCCAACTCCCCGGCCAGGTAATGCCACCCCTGACCCCCCGGGGCGACCCCTGGCCCTGGCTGTGCCAACCCTGCCGCTGTCCCTGTGTGCAGGGTGGTGCAGTCGCCCAAGAGGATGTCCCTGGGCCGTGGGGGTCGAGATCGATTCACCGCCGAGTCCTACACGGTGCTGGGTGAGAGGGGACAGGGATGGGGTGAGGAGGGGACAGGGATGGGGTGAGAGGGGACAGGGATGGGGTGAGGAGGGGACAGGGATGGGGTGAGGGGGGGGTGGGGTGGAGGGGACAGGGATGGGGTGAGAGGGGACAGGGATGGGGTGAGAGGGGACAGGGATGGGGTGAGGAGGGGACAGGGATGGGGTGAGAGGGGACAGGGATGGGGTGAGAGGGGACAGGGATGGGGTGAGAGGGGACAGGGATGGGGTGAGGAGAGGACAGGGAGGGGACAGGGAGTGATGCAGGTGGGCAGGGGACACCTGAGGGGGGACTTGGCGGGGTGGGGATGGGACAGTGCCCAACACCTTGGGGATGCTGGGGGACACTGGGGCACCCAGGGGTGTGGTGAGGAGGACACAGAGGGCACAGGGGGTGAAGTGGGGACAGCACAGGACACGCGGCCGTCCCTGGCAGGGGACACTCTGATCGACGGCGACGAGCACTACTGGGAGGTGCGGTACGATCGCGACAGCAAGGCGTTCGGCGTGGGCGTGGCTTACCGCAGCCTGGGCAAGTTCGATCAGCTGGGCAAAACCTCGGCGTCGTGGTGTTTGCACCTCAACAACTGGCTGCAGGTCAGCTTCAGCGCCAAGCACAACAACAAGGCCAAGGCGCTCGACGTGCCTGTGCCTGACTGCATCGGCGTGCACTGCAACTTCCATGAAGGTGAGCTGGGCTGGGCTGGGCTGGGCTGGGCTGGGCTGGCACGGGCACTGGCACCTCCATGGGCATTGTGACCTCCATGGGCATTGGCACTGCTGTGGGTATTGTCACCTCCATGGGCATTGTCACCTCCATGGGCATTGTCATCTCCATGGGCATTGGCACCTCTATGGGCACCTCTGTGGGCATTGTCCAGTATGGACACCAGCATGTCCGCCATCGGCATTGTGTGGGCATTGTCACCTCCATGGGCATTGTCACCATGGTGGGCATTGTCACCTCCATGGACGTTGTCAGTGCCATGGGCATTGTCACCTCCCTGGTTACCAGTGTGGGCATTGTCACCTCCATGGGCATTGTCCACTATGGACACCAGCATGTCCACCATGGGCATCACCACCACCACCACCATGGCATCCCCACGGCCATTGTCACCACCACGGGCACTGCACTGGGGCTCTGCCCACCCTGTGCCCACCTGTGCCCACCCTGTGCCCACCTGTACCCACCTGTGCCCATCTGTGCCCACCTGTGCCCTCTTTCCCCAGGTTTCCTGTCCTTCTACAACGCCCGCACCAAGCAGCTGCTGCACACCTTCAAGGCCAAGTTCTCCCAGCCGGTGCTGCCAGCCTTCATGGTAAGGGGTGGCATGGCTGGGGGGCTCAAGGGGGCTGCCAGCAGGTGTGTCCAACCCCCCTGACCCCGCCGTGTCCCCAGGTGTGGTGTGGCAGCTTCCAGGTGACGTCAGGGCTGCAGGTGCCCAGCGCCGTGCGCTGCCTCCAGAAGCGCAACAGCACCGCCAGCAGCTCCAGCCTGCCCTGAGCTCGGCTCTGCACTGAATGTACCCCAGTCCCTGTCACCCCAGCGCTGTCCCCAGGGCTCTGCCACCCCCGGGGCTGCCCACGGCCCCCCACTCCGTGCCCCCCAGCACCGAGAGCTGCTTCTGGCCTGGAGAATAAATTGGGATGTAGGTGTGACGTGGCTGTGGATGGGGACGGGGGGGGTTGGGGACACTGTGACACCCCTGTGGCGGCAGCAGGGAGGGGCTGGGTGGCATGAGGTCATTTATTGATGTCCCCCAAATGTGAGGGGGTTCATCCCTCCTCAGTGTCACCCCGGGTCAGGGGACACTGGGTGCAGCTTTGCTCTGAGGATGGGGTGGCCTTGCTGTCCCCTGGCACAAAGTGGGGACAGCAGGGCCACCTCAGAGTGTCCCCATCAGTCCTTGGGGTGAGCCTGGCATGGCTTCGGCTTCCTGGGCATCTTCTGTGGCTTCTCTGTGCCACGGGGGGGACAGGGGGTGTGACAGCCTGGCAGAGTCCCCTCCCTCTGCCCCCCCACTGTCCCCAGGACCCTCCCTGTCCTCCCCATTGTCTCTCGAGCTGGTGACAGCACCCAGTGTCCCCATACTGGCACCCCCTGTGTCCCCCACATGGTGCCCTGGGGGTGACAACAGGCCCAGGGGGGCTCAGTGTCACTCCCGGGGGTCAGTGTGGGGTGTCCCCTCCCTGCCCGGTTCCCCCAGTCCCCAGCAGCCTCACCAGGGTCGTTCATGTAGATCTCCTCGGGAACGGCCACCAACCTGGGGTGACCCCTGTCCCTCCTCAGGGCTGGCCGGCGCACGAGGACAGCCGTGGGGGTGTCACCCTGCACCTGCAGGAACTCTGGAGCAGAGCAGGGGGGTCACAGACACCCCCAGACCCCGCTGAGCCCCCCAGACCCCAATACCCACCCAGCTGGGAGCTGTACTCGGGGTACAGGGGCTGCAGGCTCCCCTTGCTCTCCTCCACGAAGAACTGCACCACCTCGGCCAGCGAGGAGCAGTGATGCTGGGGGGACACACGTGGGGACACTCAGGGACACACATGGGGTCACTCAGGGACACACGTGGGGACACACAGGGACACACGTGGGGACACTCAGGGACACACATGGGGACACTCAGGGACACACGTGGGGTCACTCAGCACTCCCCACCCTCCCCCGTGCCCCCCATTCCCTGCCCGCCGCCCCACGCCCTGGGTGAGGGTCACACCCCCTTGATTGCCCCCCTTTGGGGTGCCCCAGTCTCTTGGGGGTCCCAGTTCCCAGGGATCCCAAACCTGGGGGTCCCTGTCCCTCGAGCCTCAGCCCTGTGGGGACCTCAACCCCTTGGTGCCACCCTCGGCTGTTCCAGTTCCCTGGGGGTGTCAGAGCCCACCCGGGGCCAATCCCTTGGGTGACCCCAAAGGTGCTCAGCTTGGGGCTCCGTGTCCCCAGGGCCAGCCCGGCTGTGTCCCGTGTCACTCACCGGGGGCTCCACGTCGATGACATAGCCCTGAGCCTCTCTCTTCACCCTGTAGTGCCTCAGCAGTGCTGTCCTGAGGGGGGACTGTGTCAGGGGCTGGGGACACCAACCGTGCGGGGACATCACCCGGGGACACCCCTTGTAGGGCACGGGACACCTCTCCATGGGGACTCTCCGGTTGGGGACACCCGCTGAACATTGACCCCCTCGAGGGGTCATCCTGGGACCCCCAGCCCCATGGGGACTCTCCGGTTGGTGTCACCCTCCCGCCCCGCTGTCCCCCGGCACTGACCCGTTGAGCTCCTGGCGCGTGGTGACAGAGACCCCCTGGCCGTGTCCCCCCGGCCGCAGCACCAGGCTCCCCCTGCCCGCGCTCTGCTCCAGCAGCCGCTCGGCCTCGGCGCGCGTCACCTCGAAAAAGCAGCTGGGGACCCTGGGGACACCCCAGTGTCACCGCCGGCCACGCTGGGCCACCCCCGGTTGTGCCATGCTGGCCCCAGTGAGGATGGGGACACCCCAGACCCCGACTCACGGCTCAGAGGGTGTAGGGGACACAGGGGTGTCCGGGGGCGCGGGGCTGGCGGGGGACACGGGGCTGGTGGGCGACACGGGAGTGGCAGGGGACGTTGGAGTGGCAGGGGACGTTGGAGTGGCAGGGGACGTTGGAGTGGCAGGGGACACCGGGCTGTCCCTGCGCTTCCGCTCCTCCCGCAGAGCCTCCAGCAGCAGGAAGACGTGTCCGGGCAGCAGCTCGAGGTCCGGGGGGATCTTCATCTGCGGGGTGACACGGGGAGGTGGCACGGGGAGGTGACACGGGGAGGTGACACGGGGAGGTGGCACGGGGAGGTGGCACGGAGGGTCTCCGCCATGCCGGGACCCCGCGCAGCGCCCCGCGCCCACCTTGGCCATGGTCAGGATGAACCCGCGCCACATCTCCTGCGTCTCCCAGCTCTCCATCTGCCAGGGGACAAAGGGACATGAGCGTGGCCTGTCCCCTGTCCCTTGTGCCCCCCCAGATCTCCACAGACCTCCTTCCCTCTGCATCCCCTGTACCCCCAAATCTTTCCCTGTCTGCCCTCCAGTCCCAAAATCCTGTCCCCTCTGTACCCCTAAATCCTTCCCTTATGCCCCCTCACAGCCCCTGTCCCCAACCCAGCCCCCTGTCCCCTCTGTACCCCCAGATCACACCCCTCCAGGTACCCCCATTGTCCCCGGGCACCCCCAATGCCCCCCAATGCCCCCCAATGCCCCCCACTGCGGGTGCCACTCACCTTCATGGTCACCTCTTGTCCCGTCAGCCTGAGGACGAGACCCTCACCCTCGGCCTGCACGGCCACCAGCTCGCCCAGGTCCAGCACCTCCAGGGGCTGGGGACACCAAGGGTGGCACCCCCGGCCAGGGGACACGAGCACGTCAGGGTGCTGCAGGGTGACACCCCAGCCAGGGTCCCACCCCTCTCCCGGCCTGGGGACCCCCAGAGTCACCCGAAGGTCCCAACCTCAGTCCTAGGGGGACTTTGCCCAGGGTTTTGTGGGGAGGGGGCTCGGGGGTCCCACCCTTGGGGAGCCCAGCCTGAGGGGGTCCTGAGCCGGGGGCGTCTCTGGGGACCAGAGGGGACAGGGAATCCCAGCCCAGCAGGTCCCAGAGGTCCCGGCCTGAGGGTGTCCCCAGCCTCGGGGGTCCCACGGGGGTCCCGGCCGGGACAGCCCAGCCGGGGGTCTCAGTCCCGGGGGTCCTGCCCGGTTGATCCCCCGTACCTCGTAGTCCCGGGGCTCCTTGTAGAAGGCGAGTGTGAGTCCCTGCAGCCCAGCCCAGAGCCTCCGGTAGCCCTGCGGGGAGGGATGGGCTCGGCACCGGCACCGGGAAACGGGAACCGGGAACCGGGAAATGGCACCGGGAACCGGGAAACGGCACCGGGAACAGGGAAACGGCACCGGGAACCGGGAAACGGCACCGGGAACCGGGAAACGGCACCGGGAACCGGGAAACGGCACCGGGAACAGGGAAACGGCACCGGGAACCGGGAACCGGGCACCGGCACCGGGAACAGGGAAATGCCAGCGGCACCAGAAACTTGGAAGTTGGAATCGGGCATCGACACCGGGAGCTGGGAACCGGCCCGAGTTCCGCGGGGAAAGCAGCCGCTGGTCCCGGGCGGCGGAGGGGACACGGGGAGCTGGTCCCGCGAATCCCGGGGTTCGCTCCCGGGGCTCGGTCCCGAGAATCCCAGGTGCTGGTGCTGGGGCGTGCCGGTGATCAGTCCCAGAGGTGCCGGTGTCGGTCCCGGGAGTACCGGTGTCGGTCCCGGGGATACCGGTGTCGGTCCCGGCGGTGCCGGTGTCGGTCCCGGCGGTGCCGCCCACCTGATCCCGCGGTCCCCGCTTGTCCACGAAGCCCTCGTAGCAGTGCCGGGCCCGGGGCCGGATTCCCCGGGGCAGCGGCACCGGCCGCTCCATCTCCGCCCGCCGCGCAGGAGTGGCAGCAGTTCCCGGCACCGGCCCCGCCCGGCCCGGGGCGAAGGGCGGCGGGCGGGAGTCCCGGCGGGGTTGGGGGGTTCCCGGTGCGGGGCTGAGTCCCCGTGTGCACCCCCTTCCCCACGGGGCAGGTGCGGGGCTCCCCCCAGCAGGTTCCCGTCCCCCTCCCGGTGCCGGTGTCCCCCGTTCCCGGTGCCGGGGCGAAGGGCGGCGGGCGGGGGTCCCGGCGGGGTCGGGGGACAGCTTGTCCCGGTGCGGGTGAGTCCCGAGTGCCACTTCCCCCCCGCCCGGCGCGGCAGGTGCGGGGCTGTCCTCCCTCCCCCCGGTGCCGGTGTCCCCTCACCCCCCCGGGCGGGGCGGGGCAACCGGGGCCGCCCCATCACGTGTCGCCGCCGCCGCCGCCGCGCGCACCGGGGGGAGGCGGGAGCGGCGGGAGCGGCGGGAGCGGAGCATGGCAGGTACCGGGGGGCGGGGGCGCGCCGGGCACCGGGAACCGGGAACTGGGAACTGGGAACTGGGAGCTGGGAACTGGGAATCGGGAATTCGGAACTGGGAATCGGGAATCGGGAACTGGGAATCGGGAATTCGGAACTGGGAATCGGGCACGCATCGGGCACCGGGCACGCACCGGGATGGCGCGCTCCGGGCACGCACCGAGCACCGAACGCGCACCGGGCACACGCACAGCGGGCTCTCAGCGCGCACCCGGTACTGGGCGCGCAGCCGGGACTCGGACACGAGCTCACGGACACGCGCGCGGCCGGGGACACGCACCGGACACACACACCCCCTCCGGGCACCCGCGTGCACCTGCCCGAGCCCGCAGCCGCGGGAGCTCGGTGGGGACATCCTGGGACATCCCGGGACACCCCTGGGGCGGGGCGGGGCGGGGCCACCCCTGCCCCCGGGACCTGTCGTGTGTCACCCCCTGTCCCCCCGCAGCCCTCTGGGCTCACAGCGGGCTCTGCTGGGCCGGGGGAAGCTCAGCCTCAGCCATGTCCCCGTGTCCCCCAATCCTGTTCCCGTGTGCTCGTGTCCCCCAACAGTGTCCCTGCTGTGTTCCCACGTCCCCGTGTCCCTCAGCTCGCTCCTATATCCCCCAGCCGTGTCCCCGTGTCCGCAGTCCTTTCTTGTCACCCTCCTGTCCCTGTGTCCATCCCTCCATGTCCCTTGTGTCCCCTCCGTGCTCCCACGTCAACCAGGAAGAAGTCCCCATGTCCCCGTGCGTCCCTGTCGCGGTGTCCCCATCCTCAGGCACAACCCGTGTCGGGGACCCAAGGGTGCTCTGGGGGGACACCCAGGGCTGCTGCCACACGGTGTCCCCTCCGCGCAGCGCTGGCCGCCGCCTCCCCCGGCGGGGACGAATGTCTGGAGGAGGACGAGGATGAGCTGGAGCCGGGGCTGGACGAGGCGGAGGCCGAGCCGGAGGTCGGGAGCGGAGCGAAGGCGGCGGGAGGAGCTCGGGGGGCAGTTCTGACCCGCAGGGGGATCACCCTGAGGGTGCTGCTCCGAGATGGGCTCCTGGAGCCGGGCAGGGGCGTCCTGTCCATCTACTACCTGGTGAGCCTGGGGACAGGGGAGAGGGCATGGGACACGGGAGAGGGGATGGGGACAGGGGGCTGTGACTCCTGCCGTTGTCCCCAGGGCAAGAAGTTCGTGGGGGACCTGGGCTCGGACGGGACGATCGCGTGGCAGGAGACAGGGCAGGTGTTCAACTCGCCGAGCGCTTGGGCGACGCACTGCAAGCGCCTGGTGAACCCCGCCAAGAAGTCGGGCTGCGGCTGGGCCTCGGTGCGCTACAAGGGCCAGAAGCTGGACCAGTACAAGGCCGCGTGGCTGAGGAAGCACCAGCCCAACGTGCCACCCCCCGAGGAGGTGGGAGCGGCGTCACCTCCCCCTGGCACCCCCGGGCTGGGGGGCGAGGTGGGTGCCACCCCCGTGTGCCCGCAGAGCTTGGCCAGCGAGGGCGAGGAGGAGGAGCTGCCCGAGGATGAGGAGGAGGAGGCGGCGAGGGAGGGGAGGGTGGCGGTGCCGGAGCCGGCGGCTCCCAAAAAACCGGAGGAGAGGAGCAAGAAGCAGCAGGGCAAGAGCCCGGTGGAGCCGGCGGGGACGGGTAAGGTGACAGGGGGGTGGCGGGGGTCCCGGGCAGCGCGGCCGCGGTGACAGGAGCTTGTCCTTGGCAGATGTTGGCGCCGCAGGGAAAAGGCTGGAGATCAAACCTCGGGTCCCTGTGCGCTACTGCACCCTGGGCACCCGCGACTCAGCCAGGTAGGGGACACGGGGACACCGGGCTGCGGCGGGGTGGGGACAGCGGTGGCAGCGGGGCTGTGGCTGTTCCAGGAACCCCCAGACCCTGGTGGAGGTGACGTCCTTTGCTGCCATCAACAAATTCCAGCCTTTCAACGTGGCCATCTCCAGCAACGTCCTCCTGCTCCTGGTGCGTCCCCTCCCCGGCCTGGGCCATCGCTGGTGGCACTGGAGACACCTGCTCTGGTGGGGTGTCCCTCGTGTCATCGTTTTGGAGCTAAGCTGTGGATTTTCACCTTTTCCTTTAGGATTTCCACAGCCACCTGACACGGAGTGAAGTGGTGGGGTACCTGGGGGGGCGCTGGGACACCAACACTCAGTGTAGGTGGGGTTTGGGGGGGCTGGGGGTGGCTCTGGGGGGCGCTGGGGGTGTCACCGTGTCACCCAGCCCTGTGTCCCCGCAGTGCTCACGGTGCTCCGAGCCTTTCCGTGCCGCACCCGCCTGGGCGATGCCGAAGCCGCGGGCGCCGTGGAGGAGGAGGTGAGGAGGTGACCCAGCCTCGGCAGCGGGCGGGGGGCTCTGGGGGGCTTCACCCCCCGCTCTGTGCCCCCCCAGATCTGCCAGAGCCTGTTCCTGCGGGGGCTGTCGCTGGTGGGTTGGTACCACAGCCACCCCTTCGGCCCCGCGCTGCCCTCCCTGCACGACATCGACGCGCAGATGGACTATCAGCTCAAGCTGCAGGGCAGCGGCAATGGCTTCCAGCCCTGCCTGGGGCTCATCTGCGGTACGTGCCCGGGCCGGGGGGGCCCGGGGGGCTGCGGCTGCTGTCACCCCCCTGTGCCAGCGTCCTCTGTCCCCGCAGGGCCCTTCTACCCCGGCAACCCCGGCGTGGAGTCCAAAATCGCTCCCTTCTGGGTGATGCCACCGCCAGAGGTAAGCGGGGAGAATTTGGGGTGGGTTCCCCCCATCAGCACCCTCGGGTGTCCCCAGGGTGGGTGTCGGGTGACAGAGCTGCGGAGTGACCTCTCCCTGGCTCTGCCACCCTCCAGCAACGGCCCAACGACTACGGCATCCCCATGGATGTGGAGGTCACCTACATCCAGGATGGATTCCTCACCAACGATGTTGTGCAGGAGATGGTCAGTGTGGGGTGAGGCCCTAAAACCCCCCGAGTCCATTTGGGGCAAGCTGAGCCCCCACCACTCATCCCCATCCTGCCCTTAGCCCTGGTGATGGTGACAGTCCCTTCTCCACCCCCTGGGACCACCAAGGTCACGGTGCTGCAGGTTTGGGGTCCCAGGTTTGGGGTCTCTGTCCCTCCCAGACGCTGCTGGTGGAGTTCTATAAAGGTGCCCCCGACCTGGTGAAGTTCCAGGAGCTGTGGAGTCAGGATCAGACCTACCTGGACAAGCTGAAGGTGGGAAGGGCTGGCTGGGGAGGAGGCACCAGCTCCCCGTGCTGGAATTAACTGGGGTCTCCCCTCCCCAGGGCTCCCTGGCCTCTCGCACCCCCAAGGACCAGAGCTTCACGCACGTCCTGGAGCAGATCTTCAGCCTGCTCAAGCTCAGCGGGTGAGGGCGAGGAGCCCCTCGGTGGGACCAGGCGCCTCCCGCAGCCCGGGCGGGGCTCACAGCCCCGGGGCTCAGCGAGCCGGCCCGGCGCAGCTCCGCAGCTCCGAGAGCCCCGCCGTGCCCCGAGGGCGGCCGCGGTGGTGGGGAGTCTCTGGGTCAGTGCTTTGTGGAAGTGGTAGTTTGATTAAAGAGCAGTTCCTGGGAGGTGGCTGCGGTGTGGCTGTGCGGGATGGGGACACGCTGGCTTGGGGACATCCTGCCGTGTCCCTCCCAGAGCTCAGCCCAGCGGGATGTGGGGGAAATCCCTCCCTGGGAGGGTGGGGAGGCCATGGAATAGAATTCCCAGAGAAGCTGTGCTGCCCCTGGATCCCTGGGAGTGTCCAAGGCCAGGCTGGAGAGGGCTTGGAGCACCCTGGGATGGTGAAAGGTGACCCTGCCTGTGATCTTCCAGCTCCCATCCATCCCAAACCATTCCCCAGTTCCACAGCACAGCCGTTAGAAAGAAGAAAACATTTAATACTTTCATTCAGAGATACAAGTCAAGAATTGTGGGTCATCGTTTTTTTCCCCTAAAAACCAGGAGAAACCATTACAAAAAAAAAAAAAAAACCCAACAAAAAAACAAACAAACAAAAAAAAAACCCCAACCAAACAAAAAAAAACTAGCGAGTTGTCCCAGCTGACAGAACATGTTTCAATCCACCTGAGCGGGAGCTGGAGGTGACCCTGGTGACATCGAAGGACTCGTGTCCCTCAGGCTCCCTGCCCTGCTGGGAGCGAGGGGAGGCTGCCCTGGCCCCCCCTGGGCCCCCCCGGGTCACTGCTCGGGGTTGGGGTCACACAGACGTGGACATGCACAGACCAAACCCTTAGGGAGGAGGGGATGGGGAGCAGCAGGGACAGGGATGCTGCAGCACAGCCCCACAGGGCTGGATGGGGCTCGAGGAGTGGGGCTGGAGCCCAGCTGAGCTCAGCAGGGGAAAATCTCACCTTTCCAGCAAGGAAAACCAAGGAGTGGAGGCAGAGCTGGGGACAAGAGGTGCTCTGCAACCCCAACCTGACCCCTGGCCAGAAAGGGACAGCTGAGGGACAAGGGGTGGCAGAAGGGACAGCGAGATGAACCATCCCTTTCCCCACCAGATCCAGGGGCAGAGGGTGGCTGTGGGCAGGAGGGGCGCAGGGAAGGCACTGGGGGCCAGGGGGGCTCCAGCTGTGAGCCTCGAGGGATCCCTGCAGGAGGGGAAGGTGAGGAGCCACAGCTCTGCCCAGCGCAGGGACAGCCCAGCTCCTCCCCTCCAGGTGGGACCAACCCGGGACAGTTTGGAGCAGGAAAAGCCTGAGGTCCAGGAAAAAAACGTGGGAAGGAGCAGCCTACCCACTCTGGGGTCGAGCTGTGTGGGGAGGGGGACAAGGGCAGGCAGGGGACATCCCTGGACATCCCTGCTGTCCCTCCAGGATGGCTCCGAGCCCCAGGCAGGGTTCTGCTCCTGCCCTGCAGGGCTGCCTTAGTGTTTGGGGGTGTTTAGTGTTACTGTGCCACAGCCTCCCTCCCCTGACGCCTTGGGGACGCTGGGGATCCATGGGGACAGGGCAGGGGTGACCCCTCGGGGTGACCACGAGTCCCAGGACACTCCCAGCTCTCCCACCTGGCTCATCTGGGCGCTGAACCCGAAGGAACAGCAGGGATGGGGAGGGACGGCCGGGGCTGGGGGCGCGAAGTACCGAAGTTCAAGCACCAGAAGGACAAAAACAAAAAAAAAAGAAAATAACCAAATTCACGGGGGGAAGGGGCCGTGGGACCCTTCTGGTTTGTTCCCTGGTGGCGCCTGGCCCCGAGGTGACACGGGGAGGGCTGGGCTGGAGCTGGAATGGAGCTGGGGACACTCGGGGCAGAGCGGCGCCGTTCACTGAGGTAGAGGGACCAGCACTTCCACGTAGTTGAGCGGGAAGAAGCCGGACTGGCCGTGGATCATGCCCTCGTACCAGTTCTCGTCGATCTGGTTCGTCAGCGTGATGATGTCACCCTCCTTGAAGCCCAGCTCGCCGTCGTTCTCGGGCTCGAAGTCGTAGAGGGCTTTGCAGCAGGGCTGGTCCAGGGGGGCTGTGGGGACAGTGGGGACACGTCAGTGGCACCCCCACGGCCCTGCCCTGGCACTGGGAATTCCTGCCACGGCTCTGGGTCCTGCCTGGGCTGGCAGGGTTGGCTCCACTGGCCCTTCACGTGTCCCTGCAGCTCCTCTGTTATCCCACTCCAGCACAGATCCTGCCTCCAACACCTTGTGAGCTGTTCCTGCCTGGATTGCTGAAATTCCAGCCTCAGTGTGACCACTGACAAGCCACGTTATCCCTCTGGAGATGGGAAAGCCTGACCCAGAGCTCAGTGGTGTGGTTGGACCCTGGAGGGGTCAGGACAGCAGCTGCCTCCCTGGGCATGGGGCTTCAAACCCACAAAACCTGGCAGAAACCCCAAGTCTCCTTCCCCCAGCTCAGCTCCAGGATTTAAGCATCACCTTTTGGCTGCAGAGGGATTCTCTGTGGGATTTCCTGCTGCTCACGCTGTGCACTGACATTTTGGGATTCAGCTTGGAGGATCCCAGTGGAAAGGGACTGAGCTGAGAGACCCCCAGGGCCTGCAGGACCCCCCTGTCCCTCCCCACTGCACTGGAGCTCTCCAGCCAGGACAAGGGAGCAGCACTAAGGGCAGCCTGCAGCACATCCAGCTGCTGGATATCCCTGAAGTGTCCAGGGCCAGGCTGGACAAGGCTTGGAGCAGCCTGGGACAGTGGAAGGTGTCCCTGTCCCTGGCAGGGGGCTGAACAAGAAGATCTTGAAGGTTTCTCCCAACCCAAACCATTCCATGATTCCACAATCCACAGCAAGGAAGAGCCCAGTATGGAAGAGCACTTGGAAATCACCACAAGCAGCAGCCCAACATTGCTGGTTTGAGAGAACTCCCCAGAGCACCAGGCTGGCCCCAGCAGCACATCCCTGCTCCCAGCCCCAGCCCCAGGACCCCAAGGCCCTGCAGCAGGAACCACAGACCCCACACACTCCCTGAGCTGAGGCTCTGCCTCCTCCCTCCAGCCTTCCACAGGGACACAGGGCAGGAGGGGGAGAGATCCAGGCTGGGTGTTTGTAGGAACAAGGAAATTCTCGAGGTCCCTCGTGGGAAAGCACCTGATCCCTGCAGATCAGGACATGCCTGGAGCTGCTGCAGCTCCTCTGGGCAAACCAGGCTCCAGCTTTGGGGTGGGAAATCCCACTGGAGCGAGGCTGGGTTAATTCAGGGCTCAGCTCAGGCTCAGCACGGAGGGATGAGCAGCTCCAGGGAGCAGCAGCAGCAGGGAGGAGCAGCCAGGAGGGATGGGGAGAGGAGATCACACAGGGAGCAGTGCAGAGGGGAAACTCACGGATACTCCTGACGGAGGCCCGGGACGGCTTGTCCGACCGGAAAGAGGCTGAAGCTGCTTCCAAACAAAAGAGAGACATGCTTAAACCAGGGGGAACGGGGACAGGGGCAGGCAGGGCCCAGAGGGGGCTGTTAGGAGAAACAGCAGGGCCCACATGCTGTTAGGAACCCGCTGGGGTCAGGGAGGGATGGAAGACAAGGAGGGAGGGAGGGAGAAAGGCTTCAGTTTTCCTGTCTGGCACTGAGTGAGAGGCCCAGGCTGGACACCCCTCTGGCACATCCCCAAAGCCAACACCACCACGGCTCCTGGGTCCCAGGAGAGAGCAGCCCCATCTGGAGGCATTCCTGACGTTTTCCAGCTCGTGCAGGAGCATCCAGCACACCAGGAACATCCTGTCCAGGCAGAGAGGCTGCCCTCCACCCTGGCAGGCTGCTCCAGACCACCAGCAAACAGCTGGGACAACGTTACCTGAGACTTTGGGGGTGGGGTTGCAGGAGAAGCCCCCGTTGGACTGGTCAGTGTCCCCGAAGTCGTATGTCTCCCTGGGCTTGGGTTTGTATTCCCTCTTGGGACGTGAGGAGGCCTCCCTCATCCTGGGACAGGGAAAGGGATGTGGATCAGCAGCAATAAGGAGATCAACACGGGGTTTATCCTCCCGGGTGGGGAGGAAGTGGTTTGGAGACAAGGATTTGTACAATTCCCTGTGCTGGAGCCTTTGGAAGGTGGGACTTCCCCAGGGTTTGGGATTTGCCTTTGGAGAGGGCCACACATCCCACGTTTTGCTGTGGAATGCTGAGGAGTTCAGGCCAGCAGAGGACACTTGTGCTGCAGTCTGAAAGCTCAGACTTGGCAGGATCCTCCCAGCTCCAAGCAGGCTCAGGATCCACTGTGCAGCTTCTCCCAGGAGGGAAGAGCAGCAGGCTTAGGAAGGAGAGGTGGGACAAGTCTTCCTCAGCCAGGATGGGGGTTGGATCAGACACCCAACTAAATTCAAATCCCACCTGGAACAGCCAAAGTAATTGGCTTTTTCAAAGCCAGGCTGGATGGGGCTTGGAGCAGCCTGGACAGTGGAAGTGAAGCTCCCTGACCTTCAAGGTCCTTTCCCACCCCATCCATTCCGACTCTCTGTGGTTCCAAGGGGCACTCAGGTGTTTCCAGACAGGAACCACAGGGAGCACCTGCGGCACCTGAGACTCACCTGCGCTTGAGCTTCTCGGCGAGCTCGTCCAGGATCTGCACAGCCTGCCGGTGGTAATCCAGCTGGGCATCCACCAGTGCTGACAGCTGGCTCACCTGCTCGATCTGCAGGAGCACAGGGCTGGGGTCAGGAGCAGGTTTGGGATTTCACACAGGCTGGGACTGCGCAGGATGGAGAATACTTCCTGCCATTCTGGGTTTGCCGGCTGGGAAATCCTTCCCAAATCCTTCCCAGCTATGTTACCTCCCAAACCCAGCCCCTCACCACCCCAGAAAAGCCTGTCTGGTGGCTCTGCTCTGGCCCAGAGCTGGATCAGGGGCTAAGGAAAGGCTGTCAAGTCACTCAGATCTGGGTTTTCCCAGAACAGAACCACACTTGGACAACAGGAGTGGAAATCAGTGTGTAATTAGTGCCTCCCTCGGGAGATCCCACCCCAGGGACACGGAGCCCCCAGCTCTGATCTCCCACACTCACATCTGTCTCCAGCAGGTTGTGCATGCTGGTCTCTGCCACCTCCTTGGACTCCTCAAACTTCTCCATGGCCTGCCGGAGCTCCTCGTCGGGGATCTTGCCCTGCCGCTTCTTCTTGTAGTCAAAATCCAGACGTCTGCCTTCCAGCTTCTTGAGATGGTGCTGGGAGGGGATGGAGAGAACAGGGAAGGGGAAAGCCAGAGGCTTGGGAAGGCAGCTCCAGTCACAGGCTGAGCTCATTTGAGACAAAATCCTGATCTGTGGCTCCTGCCTTTGCTGCAGGGTGTGAGGGGGAATGATTGCACACCCTTTGCACTGAGGAAAACACTGCCGAGTTCCCCACAGAGGCCTTTAGGGAAGGCGAAGAGCTGTGCTGCTACTTTGAGCTCCTCAGGAGCTGCAGGGATCTCCGGGAACGTCCATTCCCGGATTTCAGGGCAGGGATGTTTACAGCAGAATCGCGGTGCAGACAGGCGCTGAGGCACTCGGTGGTTATTTTACTCGGGACGCTGCTGAGGGCGAAAACTCCCTCAGGAGAAACCGCGGGGCTCCCGCAGCGGCCCTGGGAGCTCCGTGAGGGAATTAGGAGCTGCGGGAGGGAATTGGGAGCTCCCGGACGGAACTGGGAGCGCTCTCCCTCCCAGTATCGCCATTTCTGGGAGCACCGTGAGGGAAGCGGGAGGAAACCGCGGCTGCGAGCGGCTCCAGCCGCCGGGCGCCATGATTATGCAAATAGCGGAGCGGCGGGAGGGCGAATTGTGAGGGTGAGGGGCGGGGTTATGCAAATAGAGCAGAGGAGCTGGATTATGGGAACGAGAGGTGGGGTTATGCAAATAGAACAGCGCGCTGAACTATGGGAGAGAGGGGCGGGGTTATGCAAATAGCACAGAGAGCGCTGACTCATGGGAATGAGGGGCGGGGTTATGCAAATAGAGCAGCGCGCTGAATTATGGGAACGAGAGGCGGGGCTATGCAAATAGCACAGGAGCCGCGCGCTGAATTGTGGGAGCGAGTGGGCGGGATTATGCAAAACTCAGCGCGCCGGCCGCGCGGTGAATTGTGGGGATTGATGGGCGGGGTTATGCAAATAACAGCGCACAAACACGCGGTGAATTGTGGGGGCTGGTGGGCGGGGTTATGCAAATAACGGGGCGGAACGCGCGCGGTGATTCATGGGAGCAGGGCTGCGGAACGAGAGGATCCCATTGCAAATCTCAGACTCGTCTGCAGCGCACAGGAGCTGCTGATCTCCCTGTTTACCCACTGAGACACTGCAGGGCTCTTTGGGGACCTGAGGGGAGCTCGCTCAGAGCTCGGAGCCCAGATTTCTCCCAGCACAAAGAACCCAGCTCAGCACGCCCAGCAGGCTGTTGGGATTATTCCCACTCCCATCAAACGTGGCAAATGGAGAACCATTCCAACCTGCAGGCAGCCTTTTGGGCTGCTCGGGAGCAGCAGGAGCAGCGCTGAGCAGGGAGGAAATACCAGAGAGTCTGGAGGGAGAAAAGACACACGGAGCAGGGAGTTCCTGCCAGCCCTGAGTGCCACCATGGCAGAGCAGCTCTGTGCACCGACAGCCAAAGAGCAGGGAATGAGGAGAGCAAAGCACGGTGGGTTTACCTGGATCTCCTTCAGGTCTTTGTCACACAGGTTCTGCAGAGGGTCAATGAAGTTCTGTTTGACCTCAATGTCCAGAGAGTCCTTCACCTCTGCCAAGCGCTTCATGGACTCGCCGGCGTCGAGGAGAGCATCGCCTGGGGAGAGGAGCAGGGAGAGGGGAAAGGGATTAACAGAGCAGGAATTAAACAGCTGCAGGAAGCCAGCACCATGGGATGGGCTGGGCTGGAAGGACCTTAAAGCCCATCTGGTCCCAGGTTGCTCCAAGCCCTGTCCAACCTGCCTTGGACACTCCCAGAGCTCAGAGTGACTGGCTGGAAGCTGTTCAGCTCCATCCTTTCCTAAAGCTCCTCAGACTGGAACACCTAAGCCTGGCAGACTTGCATCAAAGCTGATTCAGTGCTGCATTTTTAGTGCAGAGGGAGCACAGATTAAATTATTCCTGTGCAGCTTTGGCAAAACAACCTTTGCAGCAGGGCATGAGCACAGGGAAACACAGCAGTGAAGGAGAGGGTCGAGGAAAACATCTCTGCACTGCCCAGCTGGAAAAATCAATACACCACAAGTGCCATTTCAATTGTAACAACTCTGAATAACCTGGAAGGGAGGGATGGAGTCCTCAGTGCTGCTTTCAGGAGGCTATTAAGGAAATCAAGTTTGCTGTGTGCTCCTAAGAGCTTCCTTCCCTTGCTCTCCTTGCTGCCTGTGAGCCAGGACTGCTGCAGAGCTCGGAGCTGGCCAGGGATGCTCTCCAAAATCCTCTGTCAGTCCCAAAAGCAGCCAGAGGTTTTTAATTTTCCCAAGGCAAGGCAGCTCCTCCCTGCCCTGGCAGAGCCAGCTGTGCTGCCCTGGGGCCTCACGTGCTGGCTGAGGTTCCAGGGGATTAGAACTGATGTCACCAAGAGGCTTCACCCCCTCCTCCCTGCCAGGCACACGTGGCTGCGAGGAACAGCCACCAACAGCCACGCCAGAAGCTTTCTTGGCTGCAGTTTCCCCGAGGAATCACAGCAAGGTTTGGCTTGGAAGGGATCCTCACGAGCTGTGGAAAACTCCCAGTCTTGCTCTGTCCTGCTCCTGCTTTGCTGCTTGGTTTAGAGAGGAGTTTTCCCTTTTACATGCAAATTTATCTCAGTGTTTAAGAATAGAAAGGTTTGGGATGGAAGGACGTTAAAACTCATGGAATTCCATCCCCTGCCATGGCAGGGACACCTGCACTGTCCCAGGCTGCTCCAGGGATCCAGGGGCAGCCCCAGCTTCTCTGGGCACCCTGAGCCAGAGCCTCACCCCCTCACAGCCAGGAATTTTCCCAATATCCCTAAACCCACCCTCTTCCACTTCAAATGTGCTCACCCTGGAAATCTCCAAACCCCTTTTCATCCCCCCACGTCGTTCAGTATCACCCAAACCCTCCCAGCATTCAGAGTTCTGAATTAAATTCAGAATTTAGCCACTTGGGAATCAGTCAGGATCCTCCCCCACTCCCAGGGGATGGACACTCACCGAAGTTGGAATCCTCTCCCAGCTCCTTGCCGTAGCGGATCATGCACTCCCCCAGCAGCCCCTCGGACTGCGGGTAGCCAGGGTTCTTCACCTGCCCCCGGATCTTGGACATGGTGTTCAGCATGGTCAGCTTGGCTCGGGAAGCTGCCAACAAACAGCCTCAGCTCAGAACCCCCTGTTGGAATCCCCTGCAGCCCTCGGTGGCTGCTAATGGGGTTTTTTATTTCTGCGCCCAAAGCCAAGAGGCTGCATTGTCTCCATCCCCCAGAAATATCCCTCATTTCTTTTCCAAGATACAGAGTGAAAATAGCTCCCCACAGCTCGGCCAGGGAAGGCCAAAGGAGTTTCCCCAGCCCTCCCAGGGTCCCTGGAGTGCTCTCTGGAGCAGCTGGCTGGAAGGATGCAGGGCTGACAGAGCCAGCCACCCCTTCCCAGCCCAGAAACACCACTTTTCCTGGATATTCCAAGAAAAACAGATCCCCCTGGGGCCTCTCTGGGTCTGAGGCAAAGGATGCATCTGTTCTTTCCCTGCTCGACAGCCTGGAGTCAGGCAGGAGCAGTGCCTGGATCCCCATTTGATCCAAACCTGGGCTAAAGGATCTCCCTGGGAAGCTGAGAAGGGGACAGGGGAGCTCCAGACCTCACCTGGGTTGGGCTGGAGGTACTCTATGGTTCTGGTCAGTACTTCTGTGACAGCCTTGCTGGTCAGGTCCACTTTCTGCAGGGGAGAGGAGAGCCCAGTGAGGATCAGCCAATCCCACAGGAGCCACGGGGTGATTTTGGGATTCCTCAGGCTCTCCACTCACCTTTTCCATCTCCTTGAAGTCATCGTCTAACTTGGTCCCTTCAGCCCCTCCAACCTTCTCGCTGACCAGCTGTGGGGAAAGGAAAGGGAGGAGATCAGACACTGATTTAATTCCTTCCATCTCATGGAGGAATTCCCTGGGAGAGAAAGGGAACAGGGATGGTTCCTGCAGGAACCTGCAGGGGAAAGGAGGCAGCAGGAACATCCCAAAGCCCCTCCAAAAGACACCACCAAACCCTCAGTCAGGATGTTCCTCACCCCCCTGGAGCTCCACAGCTCCTCAGTCCCAGCCCCCAGCTCCAACTCCAACGCCTGCTGCACAACACAAGCAGCACCAGCGTCTCTCAGCTCCACTCAGAGCCAAGGATTCAGTTTCACACTCGGCAAAACCCAAGTAAACAGGGAATGAACACAGTCAGCCCCCGGCAGGAACAGCCTGGGGAGAGCAGAGAATCACTCCGAGAGGAATTGCTGCAGGAGTTTGGGATTTGGGATAAAGGGCTGGAATTCTCTGCCAGAGATGATGTGTGACAAGCTGGGAGGTCAGGGCTGATTTGGGCTGTTGGTGGGGAGGGATCAGCAGCTTCCTGCTGGGATCTGATGGGAGAGAACTCCCTGATCCACACTGCTACCTGCCTGGGGAGGAGGAATGCCTCATTAACCCACCCCAAAGTGCTGCATTCCTTCCCTGCAGCCCAGACACAGCAGTGTTCCCTTCCAGCCCCAGCAGAGTTTGGGGATGCAGAACATGGGAATTGGCCAAAATTGGGATAATCATGGAATTGTTGAGGTTGGAAAAGATGTCCAAGATCATCAAATGCATGAACCCACCGTGCTCACCACTAACTCATCTCCCAGGTGCCACATCCACTGGTTTTTGGACACTTTCAGGGATGGTGCCAATGCCTGGCCACCCTTTCCATCAACAATTTTTCCCTGATTTCCTATCTAAACCCTCCCTGGTGCGCCTTGAGGCCATTTCCCCTTGTCCTGCTGTTCCCTGGGAGCAATCAGTGATTATTTGTCCCAAAAAAACACCAAATTCCCCCTCCAGACATCCCAAGTGCCTCCCAGGCTTCCACGCCTGCCAGGATCCCTCCTGTTTGCACTGAAAACTGCAGATCTGAAGGAACAATCAGGTTTGTTTACTCCGACATCAAATATTTGATTTTATCGAGGCTTTCTTCCTCTGGAACACTCCTGCTCCCCTGGGGATCCAAAATGGGGCTGGATGTGCTCTGAGGAACAGGGGGAGGGAAGGGCAGGGAAAAGGGATATAAAAGGGAATGGAAAAGGGATCCGAAAGGAAAGGAAAGGAAAGGAAAGGAAAGGAAAGGAAAGGTCTCCTGGTTTTCCCAGCTCTGGGTTTCACTCTCCTGCTTTAACCCTCTAAGGGACACAGGGCACAGAGTGACCAGGATGGCCAATCCCTGTCCCCATTCCCTGCAGATGGAGAACCCACCCGAGTTTTTTGGGATTTCCTGCTGCACACCTGGGCTGCCAGCACACCGTGGCCCCGAGCTGGGCAGGCAGAGTTTCCTCTCCAGCCTGGACTAAATCCCAGGCAGCAGATGCCAGGCCTGCCAGGACAAGCTCAGCAGGGCACAGCTCTGCCCCAGCTGCCACCCCAGCCCCTGCCAAAAATCCACACAGAGAACGGGATCCCTTCCTGCTCTGGTCCCTAACACACCTGGGAAAGGTGCACTAATCCCAAGCAGTTAAATTCCCATTTTTCTGCCCGGATTTGAGGCCTGGGAAGCTGCAAATAACCCTGACAGCCCTCTGCTCGGAGGGTCCTGCATGCCAGGCTGGCAGAATTCATCACCACAGCGATTCCACACCCTCTGGAGAGCCCAGGGAAGCGAAGGAGGCAAAACCCCCTCATTTCCAGACTAATTTAATCCTCCTTTTGACGTCCAAGAAATGCTGCTGGTGCCCTGCTGGGAGGGAATAATAAGATTGAGGTTCTCTCCCTGCTGGCTCTAATTAAACAGGGAGGGAAGGAGGAGGGACTCCATCCCCACATCCCCACGCTCCCAAATGCAGCAGGAAGGACACAAACCAAGGCAGATCCCCCAGACATGGCCAGCAGGAGCCATCAGCAGCTCTGGTTTAACCTGGAGCCTCACAATGCCATGGGGAGCTGGAATTCCAAAGGGCCTCACTGTGATTCCCATCCTGCCTTCCCCTGGGAAGCATTTTCCAGCGTCTCTCCCTTTGCTGGGAGGGAAGATCCATCCATACATTCCTTGTGGGAGAGAAGGAAGGATCCAGGGAAGGATTTATCCATACATTGCTTGGCTGTGGGGAGCTGGGAGGCAGCTGGTGGAATGCTGGCATTGCAGATTCCTGCAGCCCTTCCCCCAGGAAGCTGCCATGGGGCTTTTCTTGAGGCTGTGCTGACAATTTTTGTGCATTTCTATCGCTTGAGCAGCCAGGGGAAGGCTTGGGATCCATCCCTGTTCCCTGGGTTGGGATTGAACCTCTCCTGAAGATTTGGGAAGGGATGGAGTGAGGAGACTTGGAAATGGTTAAAAACCAAACCAAACCAAACCAACCCAAACCAACCCAAACCAACCCAAACCAAACCCAACCAAACATTCCCTGGCAGTGAAAGAGCAGAACAAGTCCAGCCTCTCTGCTTTCTGACCACGCCAGGGGCTCACCCTGGGAGCAGCAAGGAGCCAGAGCCTTGGGCCAAACGCTCCCAGAGCAAATATTGGCACAGGGCGCTGCAGCTGGGTCTGGGCTGATAAAATCTGCTCCCAGCTGGCTGAGCTGCTGGCATTGCACCTGGAATTCCAGCCAGGGCCTGGTGGGATGGGGATGAGGGAGGATGCAGCTCCAGCGTGGCCCAGACAGCTCTGAGGTGAGATGGGAGAGCAGGAGGAGCTCTGGATTCCTGGGGTGCAGGGAGATCCCCGGGAAATCAGCATCCAGCTGGATTCATGCATGGCAGAGCTCATCCAGAGGGACTGGACAGAGCTCCTCTCAGCCCAAAGCTGCTCCAGCCACTCTCCACAGCTTCATTTCAGAGCTCACAGGGGTTTCCTTCGGATTCCTTGGCAAGGGTGTGGGAATGGAAACCATCCTGACCTCCCCTGGTGCTCAAACCCACCGTGGGGGAAGATCTGGGGAATGAAGGAGCTGCTGCTGGAATGGTGTGTGTGAAATGGCAGGGAGAGGGGAAAGCAGGGATGCACAGGGGTTTTCCTGGCGGCTGGAGTGGGGAAGAAACGTGGGAATGCTGTGCAGCCAGTCCTGGAGTTTGGCTGGAATGTGAGTGGATGAATTTGGGAGATGGGGAGAGGTTTGGGGAGCAGAGCTGGGCATTCCCAGCTGGGGAATTCCTGCATCATCCAGGGGGTGTGACAGGCAGAGGTGGGATGGATGTGGAGAGAAAAAAAGGTGATTTTTGGGCTGCAAAATCCCTGCTAAACTCGGGAAGGTTCCACCAGTCAGACTTCCCCAGCTGAGGAGCTCCTGGAAAGCTGGAGAAGGGCAGATTGCAGCACATCCATCCTGAAGGTCCCATCTGCCCAGCTCGTGGATGTGGAAGCCTAAATTCATGTCATTTTCTGCTAATCACCACTTTCCCCATGGGATTTCACAGACCTCATCTTGATATTTTGCTCTCCAGCCTTTAAATATTTTAAAACGGAAAATTATCCCTAATTCCCTCAGCCTCAAACAAGCAAAACACACCAAGAGAAACCCAAAAATCAGGGATTTTTTTTTTTTAAACTCGCTTTCTTTTTTCCGTGGCAGTCAGCCCTATTTATAACACATCAAACATTTGCCATCCTTGCAATCAAAACAGTTCCCTACAGTCGACTGGAAACCTTATTCCTCCAGACTCTGGGGTATCAAAGCCTTCCTCTTCCTCCTGACAGCAAATTCCCTGAAAGAAATAAAAAGCCAAACCCACAGATGAGCAAACAGAGAAGCAGCTCTGCCCTGGCTCTCCCTTCAGGAGGAGAAGTCAGACCACAAATCCATGGGAAAAGGGGCTGGGAGTGGTTTGAACCCCAGCATGGACATGGAGGAGAAGGAGTTAAGGAAAACCAGGGTAAACTGGGGTTGCTGGTGCCCAATTCCTGCTGTTCCACCCTACAGATTTGTGGGGTGCTCTGTAAAACCTCAATAGAGCCACCAGCAGCTCTCCAGCTCCATTCTGGGTCATTCCCACCATCCTGCAGAGCCAAGGTGATCCTTCCCAGCTCTGTGTGAGTGTTTGGGGTTTGGAAAAGAGGAAAAGGCTTCAGTCACTCGGCTGCAGCCACTGGGGCTTGGCAGTGGCAGGGCTGGGAAGTCCCCAAAGCTCCTGGAAAAACACACCAGGCCAGTGCAGCAGCTGGAAAAGCCTGGGGGTTCTGCTGGAGTGCCCAGAGGGCTCTGCTGCCAAGGAGGATCCTGCAGAACCTGCTGGTCCTGGGAGGTGTGCTGGGCTGCTCTGGGATCCAGCTCTGATGGGATGAGGCCATCCCAAAATCCCAGCTCTGATGGGATGAGACAGTTCCAGGATCCCAGCTCTGATGGGATGAAACCATCCCAAAATTTCTGCTCTGATGGGATGAAACCATCCCAGGATCCCAGCTCTGATGGGATGAGGGCTACCCTGGGATTCCAGCTCTCATGGGATGAGGCTGTTCTGGAATCCAGCTCTGATGAGATGAAACCATCCCAAAATCTCAGTTCCAGTGGGATGAGACCATCCCAAAATCCCAGCTCCAGGGGGATGCTGGAAGTGCTGCTCCCCCCGAGGCAGCAGACAGCCCGGGCTGGGCGAGCTGGGCACACCCAGAGCTCAGCACACACTGATCTGAGCAACTCCTGACCTACTTTGGGGAGAAGAAAACAGATCCAAGTGTTTGTTGTGCAGAGCAGGGGAGGAACAATTACCTGCAGCCCTGCAAGAGGGAGGCTCATTCCCGAGTTCCCAATGGCTGCTCCTGGATCCCAAGTGTCCAAGGCCAGGCTGGACAGGGCTTAGAGCAGCCTGGGACAGTGGGAGGTGTCCCTGCCATGGCTGGGGTGGCTCTGGATGGGATTTAGGGTCCTTCCCACCCGAACCACTCTGCCATCCTGGGATTTCTCACATCACCTCCTGGCAAACCCGAGGAGGAGGAGCAGCAGCCAGAGCTCTGCAGCCCCTCCAAGCACACCCAGTGCTGCTCCCAACACCATCCCTATGGATCCAACCTGGCTGGGGACACCTGGACATCCACCAGCAGCTCCACTGTCTGATCTTCCCAACAAACAGCTCCCAGGAGCATCTCCCCTCTGCTATCCAACCCTCAGCCTCCTCCTGCTGCTCCTTCCCGGGGTTTTCCCATTCCCATCCTTCACCAGAGGCCAATCCTGGCCCAGCCTCACAGCCAAGCACCAGGAATGTGCTCCGGGATGGAATCAGGGAATCGCTGGGCTGGAAAAGACTCGTGCCAAGGCACTCGAGGTGCTCGGCTGCCTCCAGACACGTGTGCTGGCAGAACGTGTGGGGAACACCCTGAGCTTCCCACCCCCTCAGCAGCAGGGACAGGGACAGGGACAGGGACAGGGATCTCTCCCCTCCCCACAGAGCCACAGGAATTCCTTGCTCTGCGGCAGGAAGGTCAGAGCAGAACAATGCACAGCCGAGGAGGAAAAGCTTCCCGGTGACCTCGGGTCGTAATCTTATCCTATGGAAACCGCAGGGAAGAGCTGCACAGGCAGCTCTCCAGGAGCTCCACCTGCCAGCCTCCTCCTCCTCCTCCTCCTCCTCCCGAGCGATCGGGTGACTCATCTCCACCGGCAGATGGGCTGCAGGAACGAGGGCAGCGGGAGCTCAGAGCTCCAGCAGCAGCCAGCAGCTCCCGGTGGCAGCGCAGGGCCAGCCAAGGGCACACGGAGGATGCTCTGCAATGCAGCTGCTCCCTCCTGGCTCGGGGAATTCCTCCTCTCCTCTGGCTCCCTGCTCAGCTGGGGCATCTCTCCCAGCCGGTTTTCCAGCAGGACACAGATGGGGCTGAAGGACACAACTCTGATCCTGGAGAAGGTTCATTGCAAAGCAGGAAGTTTCTATAGGAATCTCGGAATGCTCTTGCTGGAGGGATGGTGGAACCTCCCAGCAGCCTTTTGCACCTTATTTTCTCCTGTTATTATTTCTCACATGCTCTGAAGCAAACCAGACACAATTTCTATTCAGCTGGGGAAGGAAAAAAATCATGGAATTGGGTCAAGTTCCAGGGAAAACACAAACATGCAAGGAAGCAGCAGCAGCTCCTCTCTCCCAGCAATGATTTCCCCTCTCACACTTCCAGTGCCTCCAGCAATCGAGAGGAAGTTCACAGAACCGAGGGGAAATGTGGAATACTGGCCTTGCATCCACACTTCCTGCCCAGCCTCCCCTTGTCCTGTCCCAGTGAATCACAGCCTGGCTTTTCCAGAGCTGCTGAGCCATCGTTCCTCGGCAGCTCCACCCGCCCTCAGGACCTGCGGGAGCAAAGGCAGCAAAGGCTCCTCGCCTTGGAGCTTTGGAGCTGCTCTGGGATTTGCCATCCTGCTTTTCTCCAGCTGCAAAGCTTCAGGAGGAGCAGCCCCAGCGGCCTTGTGCTGCAGTCAGGGTTTGGAGGGTCAATCCGCATGGTTTCCCAAAAAACAAGGGGGAAAGGGGGGAAAGGAGGGTGTGAGGCACCTGTAAATCCCTGGGGAAAACCGAGAAAAGCAGCACAGGGGATTTCTGCTCCCTGTGAAAACCGGGAGAGAGGAAAAACCACCTCCCTGACTGCTGGAATCACCCAAAGTAAGGCCACAGAGGGAGGCAGGAGGCTGACAAGGAGCTGGGGAGAGACAGGAAAACCTCTGGATTTGCAGGATGATGGGAACAAGCCAGGCTGGGACACGGAGAGCTGCTGGGATTTGGCTGTACAGCCATCAGGGAGATCAAAAAAGATCAAAAAAGGAAGGCAAACTCCTGCTGCTGGCTCGGGCTGGGCAGCAGAGCCCTGCAGAGCACATTTCACAGCTCTGGGCAGCCCAGCGTCCTCCCAGCGAACACAGACATCAAAGGGGGACAGAAAGGGCTGGGGACACTGTAAACACTCGTTTTCCTTGCTAGTTTGAATTCTAGGAAAAGCTCCGAGGCTATCAGAGCAGAGCACAGCATCCTAAGGGGAGGGAGAGCGGGAAGGAGCAATCCTGAGGCTGCCAGGAGCAACCTGGGATGGTGTTGGAATGGATCAAACCTCTCCATCAGCTCTGCACCACAGCCTGCCCCTAAAATCCAGGGATTTTAGCACCTTCCAGCCCATCCAAGATGCTCCTGAATCCATTTTTTCCCCTCACTGCACACTGAGACTCATTTTGGAATGGTTTGAATGGGATGAAATGGTTTAAATGGGATGAAATCCCTCCCAGCACTCTGCTGCGACCTTCCCACCCTGCAGACAGAGCCAGAGGTGTCCCAGAAATCCTGGGAGACGACATTTGGATGATTTTTTATCCCAGCCAGGCACAAACCCCAGGCCTTTTGCCCTTTCTAACTCCCCCAGTACAACCAGGAGGAGCTTTCCTGGGAGCAGAGCTCCTCCAACATCTGGCACTGTGGATCTGAGCTGCTCCTGCCCTGGGAACCACAGACACGTCAGCAGCAAACAGCATGTTTTCTAATCCAGGGAAGAAAATCAGGGGATAAAAAAAAAACCAGCACCTTCTCCTGCAGTGCATTTGCTTCATGTGTAGATAATTGTTCATCCTTTTCCTGCCTTTTTCAGCACCGAAGTGGCAAAATTAAGTCTAAATGCAGCTAATGCTGGGATGCCCCAACCAGATTTGGTGAGGAAAGTGGTTAATAAATTATCACTGAGGAATAGAGTCTGGCCCAAGCAGGGGGTGCAGCCGGGTTTTCAGGCTCTAGGATGAATTATGAAGCATTTTCTCAATTAGGAAAAGCCATTTAAAGCCTTAATCATGCAAATTTAACCTTCTGTCTCAAAGACAGAATTTCATTACGGAGATGTTTAACTCATCTTTTTTTTTTTCTTTGGAGCAGAAAAGCAATTTAATTAGTGACAGTACCATGAACTTTATTAATAGCCAGGCATTAGGAGATCCTAAAATTCCCAGTGGCTTTAAAAGGACTGGTTCTATTAATTAGCTATTGGTGACAAAGCTGGAAGGGAGGCTGCAAGGGTTTTCTGGGAAGCAGCAGACTCTCCTGACGGATTCTCCATCCTCTGGGAGAGGAGCAGGACCTTGGGCACCTCCCAGCAACATCCAGCCCCAAAATCAGGTGAGAATTCCCCAAAATCAGGTGAGAATTCCCCAAAATCAGGTGAGAATTCCCCAGCAGCTGCTTCATCTCTGAGTCTGGGCCAAGCACAGCCCTTTCCCCTTCCTGAAAGCCTTGGGGTTGCTGATTAAAGGGATGGGGGTGAGGAGAAGAGGAAAAGGAAAAGGAAACATTATGAAAAATGTTAATCATCACTTTTATCATCCAAGATGGGCCAAATCCTGCACTAAACCCTGTCATGGAGCAGCCTAGGAAAAGGGAAGCTCTGGGATGCTTTTCCAGCCCCACAATCCACATCCTTCCTCCCACCCCGGGCAGGAAGGTTGGGACACAAGCATGGCACTGCAAATGCCAGGAAAACACAGGATCAGCCTGCTGCCTGCTCCCTCTCCAGGCATCCCAGCCCAGGCTGCAGCAATCCGTGCAGTTGGGGATGGGAAGGAGCAGCACAGCGACCTCAAGGCTTACGAAACCCAGCGGGGTCAGCGTGCAGCGCTGAGTTTCCACGCGAGCGAGTTCAGCTGGAATTACACAGCCAGACCCGGCTGGATTAGGGATTTATTTTATTTCTGGGCTTTGCAGCTCTCCATGCTGCTCCAGGAGGGGCAGCAGGAGGGACAGGGCAGGATCAGCCCCTCACACCCCACTGGACAGTGATTCCACCCCAAAAGGCAGGATGGGTTTTGGCACTGGGGTTTCTGCAGTCTCAGGCAGGAGGAGCTCTGGAATTCCCACAGGGATGGGGCTGGAAAACCTGGCACAAGGCACTGCCATATGCAGGGATGGGGGAGAGGAGGAAGAAGGGGGGGAAAAAAAAATATGTGCTAAAGAAATGAATCAGCTTTTACAAGCCAGGCTGCCTGATCTCATCCCCATTTTGCTCTTTCCCAGGAGGAAAGCAGCGGCAGGGAAAAGGGGGAGGAAGGATTTCCTTCGCTGCATCCAGGAGTGAAATCAGCTGGATACATCCATGATTTCAGGCAGATGACGTGGGATCAGCGTCCCAATGCCACATGATCCCCCTGAGTCACAGACCTTTCCCTTATCCCAGATTCCCCCAGCTGCAAGCACAGGATAACACTTTCCCTGCTGACATCAGACACGGGAAGGGAAGCAAGCAGGGCAGGATATGGCGAGCTGGAGTTTCCCAGCTCTGTTTGCTGCCTCTGCCTTCCAGGAATCAGAGCTCCCATCACTAAAAACAACCCTAAATGGGGGGAAAAGCTGATTTATAGGAAATCATGGAGAGCAACAATCGTGGAAAAATGAAACCTGCTTGGTTCTGGGGCTGCTCAGATCCGACAATGATTAACCAGCTAACCCAGGGAGAGGTGTTTTGATGCCAAATCACCCAGGAAAAGGAAAGGGAATTCATAGGAAAAGATCCTGGCTGCAGGATTTCCTCTGGATGTGGCAGAGGCACCTCTGTGAGTGTCCAGGCAGCCTCAGCCAGGCCTGGAGGGATGCCCTGGCACCCAGCTCCTGTCAGCAAGAGGTTTGGGGACACACAGCCTCTGCTTTCCCCCTGCCATCCATGGAATCATGAATGGCTAAGGTCAGAAAAGAGCTTTGAGACCATCGAGTCCAACCCAGCAGCATGGTCACCCCTGTGTCCCCAAGTGCCACATCCACCCCCTTTTGAACACTCCAGCACTGCCCTGAGCAGCCTGTTCCAACACCTGGCAGCCCTTTCCATGGGAAAATCTGCACTAATATCTAATTCCAACCTCCCTGAGGCCACTTCCTCTGCTCCTGTCACTTGTCCCACGGGAGATCGACCCCTGCCCGGCTCCTGCCACCTTCCAGGGAGCTGTGGGGAGGAATGAGGTCTCCCCTGAGCCTCCTCTTCCCTGCACATCACCAGAACAGCCATCCCCAGGGACAGCACAGCTGCAGGGAGCCAGGATGTTCCCAAATGGATCCTGGCTGGAAGCAGAGCTGGCAGATGTCACCTCAAGCTCCAGCAATTCCAGCTTTCCCCCAGCTTTCCTGGGAGCAGATTAATGGAGAAAGATGAACTCAGGAGCTGCAGGGAATCCAGCCCAGGTTAATGGTAATACAGGAACATCAGCTGCTGTGGGACAGAGGTTGGCAGGAGGCTCCAGGCTGGCAGCAATCAGCAAAATCCCTTGACTTCCCAGTCCAAACTCCTGTGTGGAGATAAGGAGCTCAGAGCCTGATGCTGCCAAATGCATCCCATAGGAATTCTCTGCTCCCCTCCTTACTCAGAGGGTGCAGAACTTCCCAAAGATCTCTCATCCCTGGAAGTATCCAAGGCTGGATGGGGCTTGCAGCAGCCTGGGATAGTGGAAGGTGCTCCTGCCCATGGCAGGGGGTAGAATTCCATCAGCTTTAAGGTTATTTCCAACCCAAACCATTCCAAAGACACCTCCTGCCTCCAAGAGAAAGCCTGGAGAGGCTGGTGGGAGCAGGACTGAGTTAACATCAAGAAAACCTAAAAGAACAACCAAGGAATCGAGTTTTTAACAGGTTCCTCTGGGAAAGGGAAGAAAAACCCCACATTTGACAGCAGAGCAACAAAGGCACCGCAGGGAGAACCTCAGCTGAGGAGGGAAGAGGAAAATCTCAACCCACAGGGAAGTGAAGGAAATCCCAGTTCAGCACCGCCAAGCGCAGTAACCACAAAGGCCAAAATAAAAAAGGGGAAATGCCATCCCTGCCAGCTGCACTGTCACCTCAGTGCCACCCACGCTCTGGGTGACATTCCCGTGCCTCAGCCCTGAGCAGATGCCACGACAGCACCTGGGAAGGAAGCTTGTTGGGCACAGAAAGCATTCCCTGCTGGCCTGGGGAGCTCGGGAATGGCAGATCCTGCTGGGCTGTGGGAGGCTCTGGAGCACATCCCGGGCCAGGCAGGGAGCAAGGGGCTATTTATGGTCAAAAATACCTCTGGAAGCCTCGGGAGCTGTCATCAAACTGAGGGAAACGCGTGTGTGTGTCGAGGGCTGCTGAGTTTTAATTAGCCCTTGCCTTTTCCCCTTCTGGAAAATGCCCTGGGATGTGCAGGAGGAGCTGGCTGGGCTGTGGCTAGCGTGAGCTGCTGAGCCCAGGCAGGCCTGGCAGGGTTTGGGCTCAGCTCACCCAGGCTTTGGGAGCACGTTAATCCTGTTTGCAATGACAGCAGTGCCCAGGGCTGAATCCCAGACTGGCTGGGGCTGGAAGGGAACAGAAATCCCACCCAGTGCCACCCCTGCCATGGCAGGGACACCTCCCACTGTCCCAGGTGCTCCAGCCTGGCCTTGGGCACTGCCAGGGGTGGAAGAGATGAGCTCCAAGGTCTCCTCCGACCCAAAGCACCCACAGCAGCTGTGCTGGAGTCTTGTGGGGTGGGAAAAGGCACCTCATGCCAATCCCTGGATTCCCCCTGTGCTGCTCCTGCTGCCAGGTGAGGGTGACCAGGCAGGTGAGGGTGACCCAGGCAGGTGAGGGTGACCAGGCAGGTGAGGGTGACCCAGGCAGGATTCCCAGGATCGCTGCCCCACCCTGGGTGGTGACAGCCCTGTGAATGCTCCCCATCCCTAGGGACAAAGCCAGCATTCCCTCAGCATTCCCTGAGGATTCCCCCAGGAACAGCAGCCTGTCCTGCCCACTGCCTGGGCAGCTCTGCAGCATTTCAGGATTTCCATCAGTTTGCACAAAACCCAAACGGTGCAAACGAAGCTGTTTCTACACCACAAGAATTCCCCACTGGATGAAACCTCAGACCAGACAGGCAGGGATTTCCCACCCTGCTCCCAACTCCAAGCTGCTGCTGCTTCTCCCCCTTCCCCACAATGTTTTCTCCAGCTTTCTTTATTTTCTCAGAGAACATTTTGCCACGAACAGGCAGAACCTGTTCTGGACACACTCGGAGCTTCTCCCCATCCGCAGCATCTGCCAGCACGACTTGGATTATTTTTTTTTTCCAGGCTACTCCAGGCTCTGTGCTGCGTGTGGGCGCCAGGCTGCCTCACCCAGGGGAGACGTGGGCTTCAGGAATCACATGGATGAGGCACACAGACCAAGCCCTGCTCCCTCTGGATCCTCAGCAGGGATCCCAAACCCCCCGGGGTCCCTGCAGACCCCACTGCTGGCTCTGCTTTCCTTCAGTTCGGGACAGACGTGGAACAAAACGTAACGTTTTGGGAAAGATCTTCCACATGTTTGGTTTTGGCAGCGTTCTGATGGTTTGAAGGCAGCCAAAAAATAACTAATCCTCCCCTCCTTCAGCCAAGGGCTGAGTGGGACCAGAGGGGGGAAAGGGAAGGAAGGGGAGAAGGGAAGAAAATGGGAAAAGGGAGGGAAGAGAGGGGAAGACAAAAAAATAGCCAGACTGGAAGCAGTGACTCCCAGTTTCCATCAGAGCATCTCCAAATCATGGACACCTCTGTCCCCAGAGCACTGCAAGGGGGTGGCAGCACCTCTGGAAGAATTTGTAATTCCTCGAGAAAACAGCTCCATCAGGGGGTTTCAAATGATATTTTTGGGTTTAGGAAGACATTAGTCCTGAGTCACAGAGGGGTTTTTACCTCCTGACACCACCAGGCTGGCAAAATCCTCCCACACTGAGCTCCCAGCACGACCTTTCCCCATGGAAGTTGTAAAAAAAAACCAAAAAAAAATCCCCACGATGGGTTTAGCGGGAAAGGGGGTGGGGGATGACTTCAGGAATTTGTTATTTTGCTTTGCCGGGTAAATAAAACGGATTTGGGGGAAACGGAGCCAAGGAAGGAGGCGACACACGAAACACACCAGGGTGGGATGAGCTGAAAGGGTTGAAACTCGGCGATGGAAAACACGATCTGTGCCAAATTTATCCGAAATTTAAAACAGGGGCAGCAAAGCAGCAGCGATTTGTGATTCACGAATCCGTCCCGAAACGCATTAAAAAACATCCCAACTATGGACAGGAAGTGGTGGGAAGGATAATTCTGCTCGGGGGGATTGGGAACGGCCACCCCTCATTTTGGGGTGAGGGAAAAGGTGTTTATGAACCCAATTTGAGGGTAATTCCCCCATGGAAAGACGGAATGGTTGGGGTTGGAAGGGATTTTAGAGATTATCCCGTTCCAGTGTCCAGGTTGCTCCAAACCCGGTCAGAGCTGCCCTGGGCGCTGCAGGGATCAGAACTCAGAGACACAACAATCCCTGCTCGCTCCATCCGCCTGAAATCCCCCAGCCTGACCAGCTTTTTCCGACATCCCCTCTGCCAGCCGGGCTGCCTCCTGACCCCGAGTTATCCCGCAGGAAACGGCAGCTTCCCGCGGCTGGGTTACCGGTGTTCCCGGTGTTCCCGGTGGCTCCCGGTGCCGAGCCGGGATTGTTCTCCCGCAAACTCCTCCGCAGTTCCAAGGGCAGCGCGGCGGGATGGATCGGTCCGGCTGTGCTGTCCGGTTTTGGGAAGCTCCCCAGGTGTGACCCCCCGGTGTCACCCGGCCCGGTGCCTCCGGTCCCCGCGGAGTTTCCCCGAGCGTGTCCGTTCCACGGTCCGACCGGAGAACCGGACAGCCATCCCGAGGGTGCCAGCGCCGCTCCCAGCCCGCACCGAGCCCCGGCACCGCCGGGAGCACCCGGAGAACCGGAGACAGGAGCCCGGGACAGCGGGAGGAGCCGGGCTGGGCACCGGGGTGCCGGCACGGGATAACGGCGGAGAGCGGGGCGGCAGCGGCCGGGACGAGCTCTCCGAACCGCTAAGGGAACAGCGGCCTCCCCGAGCCCAACGGCGGCGGGAACGGGCGCGGGCTGCCGGTGTCTCACCTGGCTGGCTTTGTAGAACTGCTTCTTCAGCCCCGCCACCGACATGGTGCCGGTGCCGGTGCCTGGCCCGGTGGCGGCGGGGGCCCGGTGCGCGGGCGGCGGGAGCTGCTGCGGGCGGCGGGAGCCTCGGCAGCCTCAGGACGCTCCGCCCGTCCCAGCCCGGCCCGTCCCCGCCGCCGCTTCCGCCGCCGCCCGGCCCCGCCCCCGGCCCCGCCACCGAGCCGCTCGGCCGGAGCGCCGCGCCACGCCAGCGCGACCCCTGCCGGCTGGGCGGAACGGCGGGGGAGAGCCGCTCTGTCGCGACAGGCGGGACGGGAGGTCATGTCGGGGGTTAACTGTGCCGCAGCTACGTCTGTCTCCTAAGGGACCTAGCATGGCCCCAAGGGAGCGGGCCGCGTGTGCGACACGGGGACAACCAAGCCGGGACACCCCGCTATAGCCCTGGGGGGGAATGGGGCGACCGCCACTCCGAATGGAAAACTACAACTCCCGGCATCCCTCGCGACAGCGCCTGCGCCTGCACGCCGCAGCGGCGGGCGCTAATTGGCCGCCGGCTCCGCCGCCATTTCGCGCGTTGGCTCAGGGCCCTCAGCGGCGCGGCGCGCGGCAGTCGTGGCTCCGCCCCCCCCGCCCGGTGCTGCGGAAAGACCTCTCCGGCCCCGCAGCGCCCGTCCCGGGGCCGGCCTGCCGCGGCTCCGCTCCCGCCCGGTGAGCCGGCAGGCCTCGGCCCAGGCGCAAGGACCCAGCGGCGCCCCGCCGGCCCTCAGAACGCCATCCAATCAGCGGCCGCGGCGCGCCGGACTGACAGCCGCCTCCGCCAGCCAGCGCCGCGCGCGGCAGCAGCCAATCGGGAGGCGAGACGCGGGGGGAGCGTGGCTGGGCGGGTCACGTGGGGTCGGCTCCGCCAATCAGCGGCGCGGGACGCGGGGTCGCCCCGGCTCCCGCCAAGTACGAGCGGGACGGGCCGGGCGGGCCGGGAGCGGCGGGGCTGCGCGCGCCGCGCCGCCTCAGCTTCGGCCGCCGCCGCCCGGGACCGCCGGGCCAGGTAGGGCCGAGCCGGGGGAGCGGCGCGGCCGGGGCGCGAGGTGTTTGCGGCGGCGGTCGGGCCGCGGGGTGCGCGGGGCCTGCCCGGGGTAACAAAGGAGGCGGCGGAGCTGCCGCCGCGGCCGGGGTTGGGCCTGGGCCCGCCCTGCAGCCCCGCTCGTGGAGTCACTGAGCGGCTCGGGTGGGGAGGGTTCGTAAAGTCCATCCCATCCCAGCACTGCCGTAGCAGGGACACCTTCGCTGTCCCAGGTCACTGCAAGCCTGTCCAGCCTGGCCTTGGGCACTGCCAGGATCCAGGGGCAGCACAGCTCCTCTGGGCACCCTGTGCCACGGCCTCACAGCCTCACAGGGAGCAATTCCCCTCACATCTCGCTGGGTGCAAGCCCAGGCTCCTGGGGACACTCCTGCCCACCCCAGCGAGGGGAGCCCTGTGCCTGCCGTGGGTCCAGAGCTCCTGTAGCCTGGGGGTGACAGTGGCACCCCTTTGTCCTCCCTCACCGCCCTGGGAGAGCTGTTGGACTCTGCCTCAGCTGTCCCAGGGAAGCAGCAGCTCGCTGGGGACACAACACAGGTGTTGATTTGTTGTTTTCTCCCGTAGCCATGGAGTGCAGGGACAAAGCTGCTGTTCCACCGCGGAAACTCGTCCAAGGTAAGGCAGTGTCTCTCATCCAGCACAGTTTTAACACACTAAGAACGTTTCAAACCTCATTTTGTGAAATGCGTTGGCTTGGCTTTGATTGAACCATCCCTAAGTGGCTCATTTCAGTCTTATGCTATATAACTAATAAAATATTTTGATGTTGGCTTCCCCTTTCCTGTGACTAAATCACCTGGTGTTGTTGTTGCAGCTCGGCTGCCCTTCAAGCGCCTCAACCCTGTGCCAAAGGAAAAATTCGACGTGGATTCAGAAGTCAAAAAAGTCAAGAGCTCCCCGAGTGCTTTTGTTCCAAACCAGGATCCCTCCCTGGACGCCTCCAGTGCCTCCCTGGACAATGTGGAGAATGACTGCCAGCTGGTCTCCGATGGGAATTTGATTCCACAACTCATGAATGGAAAGGGTCCCTTAGACCATTTTATCCAGAAAACCCCAGGAGGTGACACAGATGACCCTGGGGTTGTTCCTGAGCTGCCCAAGGGCTCTGCCCACGGACTGGGGCACAGCACAGAGCGGGGGGATCTGGACTCCAGAGCTGCTGCATCCCTGCCTGTCACCAATGGCACGATAGGAAATGAGCTGAACCAGCTGAGCTGCCCGAATTCCTCGCAGAGCAGCCCAGCAGGTGACCCCATGGAGACTGCTGAGCCCTGTGGAGCTGCAGCCGAGGCAGAGGAGGATTTGGGAGGTGGGACCCAGCCCCACTCGGGGACCACGGGGTGCAAGGACGTGGGAAGCAGGAAGGGGAGCCTGAGCGAACTGCAGGATGTGCTCTTTGAGGGGAAGGTGCCTGTGGTGCTGCTGGAGGACATCATGACTGTGAAATCCCCGCCAGTGGTCTCTCTGGACAGCAGCACCACCTCGGAGAACGAGGCCCTGGAGTCATCTCACGAGGGAGACTCAGGACTGACCCACTCCTCGCTGAGCTCGGGCAGCTCACCTGAGGTGCAGCTCGTGGCAGAGGCCAAGAGGAACTCGAGTCCTTTGGCTGCCTCCACACCTGCCAGGAAGGTTGGTCTGCTCTGCTTTGGGGTCAAAGCTGCTGTGCTGCAGTGTTTGGTTTCCTGGGCTCGTGGGGAAGGGGATGAGTGGGGCAATGAGCAGTGTAGGGAGGGAATGGGGTGTTGATTCATAACTGAATTATTGCCCTTTGGAATCTTTAAATCCTACAGCTAAAGGATTTTATCCTCCCTGCTTCTGGCTGCTGCTGTATTTGCATTTCTTTAATGAAATGCCCGCTGTGGGACTTGGTGTTTTGGTAACAGGATCCAAGAGTTTTGTCCTTTAGGTGCTGTTTTCAGGCTCTGTTTATCCTCCACGAAGCTGCTGCAATTCCTGTGAGGATGCTTCCCCAGTACAGTCAGTGCCAATGCTTTTCCAGCTCTGAGTTTCTGCAGCTGGCATGGGAAAGCTCTGGCACAGATTTCCCAGAGCAGCTGTGGCTGCCTCATCCCTGGCAGTGTCCAAGGCCAGGCTGGATGGGGATTGGAGCAGCCTGGGACAGTGGAAGGTGTCTCTGCCAGGGCAGGGGTGGCTTTCAGGTCCCTTCCAACCCAAACCAGTCTGGGATTCCATGAAAAAGCTCTGCTTTAGGTGGTTTGTTGTCACCTAAGTTCTAGTTTAGCAGTTCTCCTTCAGCAAGAGGCCCCAAACACTGATTTTTGAGTCAGTATTGACAGAAAAGCTTCCAAGGAAAGCAGCATCTGCTCAGGTGGCTGAAGCACCATGGGGATGCTCCTCCTGTTCCTTTTGCTGTGTTTGTCAAGCCAAATGATCAATTCCTCCTCTGTGAAAACTCCCAGTCTTTCATCTCTGAAATAAATAGACACCCAAGCAGGCATGAAGTATTTCCAGTGTGGCAGAACAACAAAAAGCACTCCTGATGTAATCCAGTATTGCCAACCAGCACACACTTCCTTGTGTGCTGCTCCCCAAAAGGAGGGGCTGCACCCCAAGCTGGGAGCCCTGGCAGGTTTGTTTTCCTGGCAGGAAACAGCTCTGAGGAACTGAAGCCCCCACGTGACAGAACTCTTGGTTTATATGGGATAAATATAGAAAATAAAGCAGTTGGGCTGTGTTAGCCTGTTAATCACAGAGTTTAAATTTGATGCTGTGAGTGGCAGGAGGAGGAGGAGGAGGGATCCAGTAAACCAAGTGTGCTGAAATATTGACAAATTAGGCCTTTAACCAGTCTATGAACAATGATCTTAAGCAGAAAATACTTTTTTTTTCTCTCTCATAAATAAAAGATAAATGTGAAGTGTGCCCTGTTTGGAATTCAGGGTCAGTGATCTGGTACTGGTGGAAGATCAAGTGGACTGTGATGACAAGCACAGTGTTAAAATACAGAAAACAGTGCTTGTTTTCATAAAGTTATAGCTAAATATCACAGCAGGATAAGTGGATGCAAATAAAAAAAAACCCAAACAAACCCAAGTGTAACTGGAAGGAAGTGACTTTGCCATAGTGAAATGTCCCCTGTGGTTCAGAGCAGCTCCCCCAGTTGTGCACATGATGTTCCCTTGCAAATGATCCTTTGGAGCTCAGGGGAGCAGAGGGGTTTGTTTATGCAAACCTGGTAAGGTGAGGATTTCATGGGAACAGGAGCACTGGAATGGATTCAGGCCAGAATGGAAACTGGGAGATTGGATATGCCTGAGGTGTGTCCTCATTCCCTGCTCTGATGGAATTCTGGGTGTAATCTGCAGGAACAATGCTGCTGTCATTGAGACTGGAAAGGATCTCCTTTAAATCTCCTTTGGATCTCCTCTAAAAGTTGCATTTTGTAATTCCAGGTACCTCAGAAATTCCACAGGAGTTCAGCAGAGAAGGAGAAGCTGAGATTGCAAAGAGTAAGGCATTTCCCTGACCCACAAACCTCACCTGAGCAGCAAACAAAGCCCTTGACCTTCTATCTCAGCCCACCTGGAACATCTTTGTGCTGTTTTTCCTCACCCTGAAATGTAGAAGAACCTTTAATGCAGGCAGTTAAAGTGCTTGGCTCTTTCCAAAGCTGACTGGATGCATTTGGTGCACTTTGGAAAGAGGTTGGCAATGTCTAAGCCCCAAAATGTAGGATGTGTTTTTATTAACTCAGGAGGTGAGTGGGGCACTGTGTTGGTGGCTTTCCTGGAGGATGTCACCACTGGGTGCCACCACTGGGAATGCTCAAGCTCCAGGTTCTGTTTGGATTCAGCTCCCTAATTCTGCTGCCCCTCCTGCTGTCAGTCATGGAATTTAGAGGCTGAAGCATCACGTGGAGTTTCCAGCAGTCATTGCTGGATGAATGGGCTTTTTGGGGTTGTTTGATCTGCACTTGGGAAGGTTTGTGCTCAGGAATTGTGTGTCTCTCAGTGCCTTGTTTATAAACTTGTGTGTTTTATGTAAGTTGTAGCTATAAACCTCCTTGCTTTTCGCAGTGCCCCATATAGAATTCCAATCTGTTGTTTTCCTCCCTGCTATAGCTGTGTTAAAAATAGCAGGGATGGGAGGGAGAGAGGAGAATGGAAGCTAAAAATGATGCTCAGAATGAACTAGACCCACCAGTGAGCTGTCAGCTTCACACCAGCTTCCCAGCACCCAGCAGATTCCATGACTCAGGCTGACAGTGTTGTTTCCCTGCCATTGGCACCATTTGGCTGGTGGTGGTTTTCTGCAGTTATTTGTGTTGTGACACTGCTCAGGAAGCCTTGATGTTGACAGGGAGAGATGTGAAATCAATAAAAGAAAACTGAAAATACCCAGGGAGGAGTTGGAGTGTCTGGGCACAGGCAGATCCTCCTCTCCTGGTGACATCACCAGTGCCTGCAGCACTGAAAATTCTTCCTCTTTAATTTGACATTTTTCTCCTCTGTGTCAGCAGAGCCATGGTGAGAATTGGAGTTGTTTTGGGAGGAAATACCATGAAAGGCAGCACTTCCAATAAAATCTTCCTCCCACTGTTCCCAGAGTGCCCCTTGAACAAGCTCAGGGCACTGGAGGTGTCTGGTGATCTGAAATGGAATAAAACAAGGGATGAGCTCTGCAGGCTGGGGTTTGGAGCCTCACATTATTCCCTGAGATAATGGAATATCCCACGTTGAAATCTGACTTCTGTAATAATGGAAACACCAGAAAATCCTTATGATGAATTTGTGATGTCAAATCAGCTCAAATTCACTTTCAAAAGTGATACCACTGTAGCCCTGTGAGGCACCAGAGCATAAAAGCTTGGCTCAGGGGGAAATATTTTGGAAACAATACGAAATCTCCTATTAAATAAGGGAATCATTACAATTTTTTTAATTCCCATCTAACTTTCCCTAATGCTACAGTGGTAATGAAGATGACTCAATACAAAGCTTTCCTTGATGCTTTCAGAGAAATGGAAACACCTTTTTTTCTTGCTAAGGAAAAAGAATAATTAAAGCTTTCAGAGAGGCAGTGTAAGGAAGCTCAGCTGGCTTGTTCCTGAGGCTCCAGGGAGCTGTGGCTGTGCTCCCACCTCATTTCCTGGGAATAATATGGATAACATAAATTAAAAAATTAAACAAATTTTTAACGTGATACTGCAAAATAAAACATTGCAGCATCACAAAAGAGGGCAGGTCCAATTTCCTCTTTAAAGGGATGAAATGCTGATTTTAATCTGAGTTTTTGGTGCCACAAAGTGCATTTCCCTGAGTGTCCCTCTTGTGCCCCAGGATCAGGAACGTGCTGACAAACTCCAGAAGCTGCAGGCAGAGAGGGAGGAGAAGGGGAGGCTGAAGGAAGAGGCAAAAGCTGCGAAAGAACGAGCCAAGGAGGAGGCAAAGAAGAGGAAAGAGGAAGAGAAGGAGCTGAAAGAGAAAGAAAGGAGGGAAAAGAAGGAAAAGGAAGAGAAGGAGAAAGCTGAGAAGCTGCGAGTGAAGGAGGAGAAGCGCAAGGAGAGGCAGGAGGCTTTGGAGTGAGTGCCTAGGGCTTCCCTGGGCTGGTTTCCAGCCCTCCCAGAGGCTTCCCTGCTCTCCTGGGGTGGGTTTGGAATTCTGGGGGGCTCTGTGCTCCATCCAGCAGTGATTCCTGCTGTCCTGCTGCAGTCAGCTTCCCCTCCTGGCCTGTCTCACCTGTGCTGGCACTGGGGCCCTGTTTGTCGAGGAAGTTACCTGTAACTTGGTAATTCCATCCATTTCCTGGTGTTGAGGGAAACCTGAGGCAGCCTGTTGACTTTGTGGCTAGCATGGGTCAATATTTGCTCTAGAAGGAATGAACAAAGCCTTCTCCACACTTAACCAAGTGTGGTGCTTGGCTGGATTGATAGATTGTCCTCTTGGTGGGTTCTAGGGCTTCCCACCTCCTCCTCCTCAGTGCCAATAAACCCTTCCTGGTGTGTGACAATTCACATGATCTTTGTTTTCAAGGGCAAAACTTGAAGAGAAGAGAAAGAAGGAAGAGGAGAAACGGTTAAAGGAGGAAGAAAAGGTGAAAATGCTTTCTCTGGCTTGGCTGTGAATTCTGCTGGGGTGAAATGGTGTTGGTGGTGCCACTTGGGATGGAGCAGCTCCCTTTGGGGTGCAGCCTGTCCCCCTGACCTGCTGGGCTGCTCCAGCCAGATTTTTACCTGTTCCTTTCACACCTGGTGGTGTCTTGGTGTTTTCTGTGTGTTTCCCGATGCCCACGAATGAACTCTCCCCTTGCAATGACATTGGTTGTGTCAGGGAAGACAATGAGTGTTTTTGTTGAGTCACAGGGAGCTGCTGACTGCCTGAACTTTACTTTGTGCCTCCCTGCATTTGAAGTTGAGTCATGCACGAGCTCCCCTTGAATTCCAAAGCTCTGTCCTGCCTCTGTGTTGACAATTTGCATTTGGGTTCTCATTGCAGCGCATCAATGCCCAGAAAGCAGAAATCACCAGGTTCTTCCAGAAACCAAAGACTCCACAAGCCCCGAAGGTGAGGGATTGCTGTGCCTGGGCTGTGTTGGTCCCTCGTGGTTATTTCTAACAAATATCCTGATTTCCTCCTCACTGCTCCTTACAGCTGTTTAGGTGGACAAAGCATTAGTTTTTCTTAATTTCCTGGTCTCAAAAGTGAAAAGGATTTTAAGAAAAAGTCCAGAGCAGAGACTGCAGAGGACATTTGTGGTTGGTTTAGTAAAACTCTCAGCTCTGTCTTCTGCATTGGCTGTAAAGACCTCGATTGCCTGGAGTCTTGGATAGGAAGGGCTTAACCTAAATCTTCACTTAACCTAAATCTTCACCTCAGACAACACCTCAGCAGGTGCTTCTGCAATGTGTTGGTGCTGCAGCTTCTCAGGTGTGCAAACCCTGACATCCCTCACTTGCTGTTTCAGACCCTTGCTGGCTCCTGTGGGAAGTTTGCTCCTTTTGAAATCAAGGAGAACATGGTCTTAGCCCCCCTCAGTCGTGTTTCCCTGGATCCAGACGACCTGGAACAGCTGGATAAACTCCTGCATGCCCAGAATGGGGAAGCTTCTTTCCTGAGGGATCTGAAGTGTCGTAAACCACGAAAAATGGGGCCCACTTTGGTCAGTGACAGCAATGACAGTGTGAACAGGTCAGTGTGGGTTGGGGGTTTGTTTTTATGAAATGAACTGCAGAGGGAGTGATGACTTTGGAGAGGAGGGAAAGCTGGAGCTGTTGGGAGGCCTGAGCCACCTTCCCCCTGTGTTCCAGTGATGTGGTGGTGGTGCTGGACAGCTGCCAGCCAGATGGTGTTCCTGAGAGGGAGAAGTTTGGCAGGATGAAGCTTCTGCAGTTCAGTGAGAATCACCGTCCTGCCTACTGGGGCACCTGGAACAAGAGAACCTCGCTGATCCGTGCCAGGAATCCATGGTCCAAGGACACTGTAAGCATCTCAGCCTGCTCAGATTCTTTCTCTCTTTATCCTCTAGAAGGGAATGTGCTTTGGCCAAGTCCTCTGCTTCCCTGGGGTTTCTGAGCCTTTTGCACATTCCCTCAGCTTTGAAAGCCCAGCCTGGGTTTGGTGTGGAGCTCCCCAATGATGGACAGGAATAGCATGTTGGCATTTCTTGCAGAAACTGCTGGACTATGAAGTAGACAGTGATGAAGAGTGGGAAGAGGAGGAGCCTGGAGAAAGTCTCTCCCATAGTGAAGAGGTGAGCTGCATGCTGAAGAACAGACTTGGGAACTAACTGCACTTGGCAGTGTAATTTCTAATCCATTTATTTGTAGGATGATGAAGAGGAGGGAGAGGATGAAGATGAGGACGATGGGTTTTTTGTACCCCATGGGTACCTATCTGAAGATGAAGGTGTGACAGAGGTGAGTGAACTGGGTGTCCCTGAGTTCCCATCTCTGCCTCAGTGAACTGTGCAGTGTCAATATTGGCAGGGGAAGGAAACTCATGGTCCTGGCAGGGCTGAACTCCCTCAGGTCTGCATGGTTCAGGAGCTCTGTTTGGCTCAGGGAACATGAGGCAAACTGGGGTTAAAAAGCTCTTTTTTTTCCCTGGCATGGGTGTAAGGAGTCCTTTCTCCCCTGTGGCTGTAGGAGTGTGACCCAGAGAACCAGAAGGTTCGTCAGAAACTGAAAGCCAAGGAGTGGGATGAGCTGATAGCCAAGGGGAAGAGGTTCCATGTCCTGCAGCCTGTGAAGATTGGCTGTGTCTGGGAAAGGGCAGCACAGGACAGCAGCACCAGCACGGACCTGAAGGTTCTCCAGCAGTTCACAGCCTGTGTCCTGGATCCACCTGCGGCAGAGGAAGAGCAGCAGACACAGAAATGTAGCAAAAAAAGAGCAAAAGATCAGCAAAGTAAGACCTGAAGGGCTAAACAGTACTGTTGTGCTCTTCTTTGGAGGGAGTAGGGAGATTGTTGAGTGTTGAATTCAGAGTGACCTGTTTCTGGCAAGTCTGGAATCCAAGGAATCTCAGAGCTCTTGGAAAGGAGTTTCCTGGCAGTGCCTCTCCAAAAACTCTTGCTCTGGGCAATCTAGGAAACTTGAGCAAGCTCAGGTTTAGGATGGGCTTGAGCCTGTTTGTTGTCTGGAGGAGAGGGTTTGGTTTGTTGGGTCTCAGTCCTGAGCTTCTCCTGCTCCTGATTATCCCAGGGATGTGAATAACTCATGTAAAGACTAAAACAGCAGGTGAGGATTTCACTCCAGGGTGTTGTTACTACTGGGAGTGAGTTTTCTACATCAAGTTTAGCTGCTGTTACAATCATGGAATCCCAGAGTGGTTTGGGTTGGGTGGGACCTTAATGCCCATCCAGTGCCACCCCTGCCACGGGCAGGGACACCTTACAGGCTGCTCCAAGCCCTGTCCAGCCTGGCCTTGGACACTTCCAGGGATGAGACAACCCCAGCTTCTTTGGGCTTGGATCCATCTCCAAAATCCATCCCAGCCTGTTATGGAGTGACTGTGCTAATTTGTATCCACCTGGCTTTGCCACCCTTGAACCAATCCTGTCCTCCCTTCTCTCCCGCAGTCCTCGGCCACCTCCTGCCTCTGCTGCACGGCAATGTGCACGGGAGCAAGGTGATCATCCAGGAGTTCCAGGAGTGCTGCCGCCAGGGGCTGCTGGGTGACACCGAGGGCAGCGACGGGAGCCCAACGCGGCCGCAGACGCCGGGCGGGGAGGACAGCGCGGTTCCCTCCAAGGCCAGGCTCAAGAGGATCATCTCTGAGAACTCTGTGTACGAGAAGAGGCCCGAGTTCAGGATGTGCTGGTACGTGCACTCCGAGGTGCTGCGCAGCTTCGGCCAGGAGCAGCTCCCTGTGCCCTGCCAGTGGAGCTACGTCACCCAGGTGCCCTGTGCCACCAAGGAGGAGGCGGGCAGCGTGCCAGGCGTGGCTGTCCTGCAGCCCAACCCCCCGGCAGCCAAGAGGAAGGCCACGGCCAGCATGTCCATCACCAAGTTCATGAAGAGGCCTCGGGATGCTGAGCAGGTGAGCTGCTGGGGGTGTTGTTCCCCAGTAAGGAGTGCTGGGAATGGGGCTGGGGGGTGTTGGCACCCTGGGCTGCCCCTCAGCTCTGCTTGTTACCTACAGGCTCTGTCCTTCACACCAGAAAACCTCTTCATGGGGAAAGCAGGGAAACGATGTGACTAAAGAGATGAATTTCTTTTGTGCGTCTGCAGCTTGGACTCTGTTCCATTTGAAACGTTGCTCTCCTGCTGTTCTTCCATTCTCTGCTATTTGGCAGTGATTGCATCCAAGCTGTGAATAGCTGGAGTGTCTGCTTGGCCCTGGTTTTACAGCTGTGTGTAATTTGTGTGCAGGTTTTTATGTGTGCCTGTGGCTGCCAGATGTACAGCCCGAGCTGATGACTTACAGCAGTTGCATGTGAGCGGATTAAATGTGGTTCCCAAGTGCTGCAACTCACCCCAGAATAGTCTGTAAAGTCTCCAGCTCATCCTGACACACATAAAGCTGACTTTTCAAGAGCTGGTTTAAAAATATAATAATTCATAGGGTCGGAATGAGATGGAGTTGCAGTGGTTGCTGCTGGTGAGCTTTGTTGTGGTTTTCTTGTTGTTGCTTCTGCTTTTCAGGGCAACCACAGGTGGTGCTGGAGCTTAATGATGACTGAAAAGTGGGATCATGGAATTCCAGAGTGGTTTGGGTTGGAAGGGACCCTAAATCCCATCCAGTTCCATCTCAGCCATGCCCAGGGACACCTCCCACTGGCCCAGGCTGGTCCAAGCCCTGTCCAGCCTGGCCTTGGACACTTCCAGGGATGCAGGGGCAGCACAGCTTCTCTGGGAATTCTGTTCCAGGGCCTCCCCACCCTCACAGGGAACAATTCCTTCCCAATATCCCATCCAGCCCTGCCCTCAGGCAGTGGGAAGCCATTCCTTGAGTCCTGTCCCTCCATCCCTTGTCCACAGTCTCTCTCCATGTTTCCTGTTGGTCCCTTCAGGCACTGGAAGGGCCTCAGTTGGGTTCACCCGAAGCTTGGGATGTTCTGTTGAGGCTTTAGGTGCTAAAACTTGGAGTTATCAGCTTTTTGCTTCCAATCCCACAGGCAGGGCAGGGTTTGAAATCCTGTCAGTGGGTTTATTCCTCCCACCCTGTGCACCAGGTTAGGAAAGAAGCCCAGAATGTTTTGGGCTGGGAGGAACCTTAAAGCTTATCTTGTTCCACCCCCCTCCTATGGACTGCAGATGAGGCTTTTGATGCTTTTTATGCTTTGCCTTCCCAATTTATTCTTGGCTTTTTTGGCTTTTCTACTGAAAAAGCTCAGCATTCAGGTATTGATAGAGATCAGAGACTTGTGAGAAGCTGTTCAGCCCCCAAACTCCATCTGCTTGGGTTTTTTCTTGTACACTAAATAAAGGCAGAGATAAAAGTCTCTGCTTGGCACCCACTGGAAATTCAGCTTATAAGGGAGCAGAAATAGCAAAACAAAGGCTTTTAGGAGAATTACATCACCAGCCTGAATGCTTCAAAGCTTCTTGAAGCTGTGCTGGGGAGGTGCAGCTCCGAGCAAAGGTGTCACAGCCCCAAAAGCCTTTCATGCCTGATGTCTCAATCAGCCCTGCTCAGGTATTGAAATCCCACCCTACCTGTCCAGCCAGCCTGGGAGAGCTGGGAATGGCTGGGAGGACAACCTGGGAGCTGCCAAATTCCCACCCTGGCACGTGTTTCCCTGCTGAGGAACTCACACCAGGGCTTGTGTGAGTAAAGGTGCTCTTATGTAAGCTGTGGAGAGAAAAATTGGGTACTGAAGTGGGCAGTACCTGCCCACGTGTAGGAGGGATTGAATCTGAGAACTGGGAGTTTATTGAAAAATGTAAATGGAACATTTCTTGGCTTGGAACAGTTTGTAGGGATGGGGAGCAGGATTTTCATTCCAGTTCCAGCTGAAGGGAAAAATTAAAAACAACAACAAAAAAACCAACCCAACAGACCCTCACAGCTGGGTGAGTTGAGTTTGTGTAGATTGTAGATTAGGGAACATTTCTTCACCCAAAGGGTTGTCCATCCTGGCAGTGCTGAGTCCTCATCCCTGGAGATTTCAAAGCCATGTGGATGTGGCACTTGGGGACATAAATTAGTGGTGGCCTTGGCAGTGCTGGGAGCTCGATGACCTTTATGTTTCTGTGCTTCTATGAAAATAATCAACAGAGGGGGGAGAGATTTCCCTTCCAAACATCCAGCAAGGCAGATTCCTGTGAAGGCTGGAGCTGCCTGTGCTGCGGGGGTGCTCAGTGTTGTGTAAGAGGGAAGGAGCAGCAGCTTGGCTTGTTTCCCACTCTGGGTGCCACTGCAGATGAGGCCTTTTGTCACAGCTCAGTGTCCCCTGGAGCTGGGAATCGCTGCTCTTCCTCCTCTGGGATGTGCCCACCTGCCCAGGTGAGCCCTGCCTGGTGTCACCCGTGGCACCCTCACCTTGCTGACTCTCACCTGGTGCCTCTTGTGTCCCTGCAGGCTGCAGAGATGGATGGATTTCAGGCAGACACTGAGGAAGATGAGGAAGATGATGACTGCATGATTGTGGATGTACAGCCAGGAAAAGGTGTGAAGGGAAATGGAGAGCAGAGGCAGTGTGCGGCTAAACTTGGGATTTTTCTGCCCCTTTTTCACCCTTCCTCGAGCTTTTCTCTCTAGATACTTCATTCTAGATATTCCTGCTTTTTAACCTTTTTTTTTAGAAGCTTCTTTGCTCTTCCTGTCCTTTCTCTAACCTGTCCTTTCTCCCTCCTCCCTCCCACTGCCTCAGTAGCACAAAATCCCTGTGAGCAGCACTTGGCTGCCAGCATTCCCTGGTTATTTCTGGGAACACAAGTGAGCTTTGGGGCAGTGCCAGCAGATCCCTGGTAAATAATGGTAAATATTGCTGCTCTCTGGGGCGTGCAGAGCATGGTGAGGTCTGGGTTGTCACCCCTCTGCTGCCTCCTCGAAGGTGCAAATTGTCTGGAGGGAAATAACATCAGGGAACAGCCCAGCTGCTGCTCTGCTCCACAATCTGAGCAGTTGCTTGTGTTTGTGTCCCAGTTATCCCTTGGAAAATTGCCTTCAAAGCCCCTCTGCTGCAGTGTCTCCTTTCAGGCTGCGGTGGGATGAGGATGTGGAGCAGCTCCTTTCATCTCCAAGAGGTTTTGGATGTGATCACACAGATCAATGAGCTGACACCAAGCACGTGCTGTGCTTTCCAAAGCTCTGAGCTCTTTCTTCCTGCTCACAATGGAGCTCTCTCAGCCTGCTGAGGAGAGTGGGTTTGTGTTGGGCAGCTCCTCTGGTAGATAAGGACTCGAGCACATAAATTCTGGAGTGTTTGACCCATTCCAGACATTATCTGGGCTCTCCCTTCTCTCAGAGCTCCTCTCACCTCCCAACACAGACAGTGGAAACTGCTTGACAAGAAGCCTGGCTTTAATCTTAAGCTGCTTTTGCTTATTACCAGGCTCTGAGATGAAAACCTCGCCTCAGGTTTGTCACCTCTTGTTCTGAGGATGCCATTGAGCAGCTTCCCTCCCTCCCTCAGGCTCTGCTGACACACATGCAGCTCTATTTGTTTGGCTCTGCCTGACTCTAAAGCACTGAAAAGATTATGGAAATCCTTTTTATGGTTGAAGTGATTTTTATTCTGGATTGGTGATATTAAATATGAAGCCAGTATTAAAACCAGTTTTTAAATAGTGTTGAAAAGGAGGCTCACAACAGATGCAGGCAGCTAAGACAGATAAAACATAAAAGTAGTCAAAATTCTACTGGATTAATGAGGGTATTTATAAAAACAAAACAAACCCAACACATTTTCTCCTTTGCAGGTTCTACAGCTTCAGAATCCAGTGGCACAAGAGCTGCTCACCAGGAGAGCCCATTTAATACAGTTTGAGACTTAAATGCCTACTAACTCCTCTGTATGTATGTAGAATGAGCTAGGAATTTTTAAACCTCGTGTATCTTTGACCAAGATACTTGAAAGTATTCCACATTTCTTGTAAAGAGAAGACAGCACTTTGTTCTGCTTCAGACCAGACGGAAGCTTAAATTTTTAGTTTTAGCTTTTTAGCTTTTTTAAAAAAAAAAAAAAAAAAACGCATATTAATCTGTCCTTAATAAAGCATTATTGAAATTTTGATACTTCTTTGTAATGCAAGGTATCTAAGTTATCTCTAAAAGTAGCTGAGGGATTTTGGAATAAGCTTATTGTGATGCCACTGGGGAATGACTGTTCATAATGTTGTACAGCGTGGCCTTGGGTATAAATGATGTACAATTATATATGAATTTATGCTCTTGTACCATCCTGTTTGTGGTCTTACTTGCTCCAGAGAACAGCAGCAGGGAAAAGGAAAAATGCATGGTTTCTCTTACTTTGGGACAGGCTGGAATGAGTTACAGGTCAGGGGAAGATTGTCAGTCTCTTGTCTACATCAGAGCTGGGCTCTTTCCCACAGAAAAACTTTGAGGTATTGAAGGACTGAACTGGCATCAAATGGATGATAACAGATCAGCCTTGCTGGGGCTTTTAGCTTTATATGACTGGTGAGTTATGAATTAGTTCTTTAAAAGAACTAATTTGAGAATTAAAGGAATTGCTGTAATTTGAGGTTTATTATCTCCTCAGTGGGCAGCAGCAGTAGCTGCCAGTCTGGTCTGTGAAGGGACAAGGACAGTGATGCTGCCCCAGTAACACCAGTGCCAACCCCAGCACAGACTGGTTTGGCATCTCAAACTTGTAACAATGCAACTCGAATAACTGGGATCAGAACCCATTTAAATTAAATTTAAATAATTCCATTTAATCAGACTAAGAGTGACTTTAACCAAATAGAGTCTCTCCAACAGGAGTTACAGTGCACACAGAAGCAAAAGGGGAAGCTGAGTTCTACCCCCAGCCCCACAGCCAGGCTCAGGTTGTGCTCCAGCCTAACAGCACCTCACCCCTGCTCCACCACTGCCTCGGCACCACCCTGCTCCAGTTTGGTGTTCAGAGCTCCTCAGAGCAGCCCAGTGCCACTGGGACAGGCTGCCTGCGTGTCTGGAGCTGGGAGGGGACAGCAGGACCCCAGAGGGGACAGCAGCCCCCTCTGCAGAGCTAAACCAAAGCCACCTCCGAGCTCACGTAGCTCCAGCAGTCTCGGGAAAAGGAGGGAAGAGTCGGACCCAGCAGCACTGAAAGCAGTGCCCTTTATTTCAGGAGAGAGTCTGCGCCCTGGCCAGCAGCTCTGCTCGGAGGGGACTGCGCTGCTCCTGCGCCGCTGCCTCCACGTCTGCCATGACTGCAGCATCCCAGGCCAGGCTCAGCAGCGCCGAGGGCACCTGGGCAGGACAGGACAGGACAGGACAGGCAGGTTATGGACACGGCAAGCAGGGAATCCTAAAGCCCGGCCAGTCCCACCCCTGCCTGGGGCAGTGACACTTCAGTGTCCCAGGGTGCTGCAAGCTGGCCTTGGGCACTGCCAGGGCTGGAGCAGCCATAGCTGCTGTGTCACCCTTGAGTTCTGAACATTCACAGACCTGGAACTACTCAAGCTGATCAGGACAAGGGTGGATTTCTGCAAGAAGCTCCTTTTGGGGATGCTGCTTTGGGCTTTCTGTTCACACCCTCCCTCACCAATGCTGCTTTCCCTCTTTCCCAGCGTGGATTCTCAGCCCCTGACAGCTGCTCTCTGCTCCAGGAAGGAGGACTCTGCACTTCTCACCTCAAAGCCCCCAGGCAGTTACTTCTTTGTGTTTAACAGGAGGGGCTGAAAGGACACAAACTTCTCACCCAGCTCTGAGCAGCAGAAGACTCTGACAGCCTCAAGATGCTCGGGAAGGTACCAACAATCTTTTTTTTTCACTCACCAACCCACATTCATTGAAGGCCAAGTTCTCATCAGTCAGTTTGAGACCTCCAGGTCCCAAGAGCTCAAAGGGCAGCCAGTCATCTCTGAGTGCTTCTCTCACAAAGTTGTAGAGCACAGACACTGATTCTCGGGCATAAAAAGTCCCTGCCATGAGAAAACAAGGTGAGAGAGTCTGGCATTTACCGAAATCTAACCTTTTGTGGTTGGTTCCATGGGGCTTCACCTACTGATGCTGACTTGATCAACGACTTCCCTGACACACAGCCAGCCTGATTTAACTGAAAACTATAAAAGCAGAATCCCCAAAGAAAAATAGTCAATTGTTGGGAGCCCCTGCCAGCCTGTGACAAAGAGCTGGGAAAGCCTGAAATGATTTCCAGAGTTATACTGGAAAATTTGAAGAGGATTTATGCTGTTGTACAGTCTGACATCACACAGGCAGCCTCATGCTGGCTGCTGTCACACACTGATCTAATGAGTCCAGCTTGTTTCCAGGGGCCTGGGAAGAGCAGACTTTAATTAATGATGCCTTGAGATTCTTCCCTCTCTTATCCAATCCTGGCTTAAAGTCCCAACCCTGAGCAGGGGGAGGGTTTGGAGATGGGAAGAATTCACCGAGAAACTTCACCCCACTGCGGTTTTGGGGTGGAGCACACCCTGTTATCCAGTTCCTCACACTACAAATACCCTCAGAATCTTCAGGAGGTGCCCAGAGGGAGGCTGAGGAGTCCCTCTTACCTTGCAGGATGTATCCATCGGGAAAGCGCACCCGGAGCAGGGTGTAGTTGTACTTCCTCATCTCCCTTTGCTCCTCCTTCTCGCGCATGGCCTTGGTCCTGAGCATGGACGCTTTCTCCACGGCCTCTGTCCTGCGGGGAGAGAGCCTTGTAGGCACTGAGGAGAGGCACAGCCCCTGCTGACATCCCCCAGCCCTGCCCTGCTGCTCACCGGAGCCGCTGCTCCCTGCGGAGCTCCTCGGCCGTGAGGTTGAAGAAATCGTGGGGAAGCTCGAAGTGTGAGGCTGCAGGGGAAGGCTGGAACACGGTGAGCTGCCGGTGCAGCTGTGCCCTAAGGGGCTCTGCGCTCAGCAGCTGCTCCTTGCAGTCCTTCAGCTCCTCCAGCCTGCTCAGCATCTCCTCCTTCAGCACGTAGTACTCCTCTGTGCTCTCTGCAACCACAGGGATGGGGTGTGAGGCTCTTGGTGTTCACAGCAGTGACACAGGGACAAGGATCTCTAGGAAAATGTCATGTCTCGACAAGGACTGTGCAGGCTGAGAGGCTGGTTTTGTCCCAGCCTTGGAGTGATGACCTCTGTGGAGCTCTCAGCAGCCAGAGCTGCCTCCCCCAGCACCCCAAAGCCCTGACTCCACATTAACACCCTGAGTTCTTGCCTTGTCCTGGAACAGGCAGTGTTTGTGTCTCAAACCCGACAGCCTGGAAAAATCTGTGTGTCCCTTCCAAGCAGCTTATCCTTTCCTGGAAGAAAAGGACAGGATTTAGATGGAGTTTGCTCCAAGCAAGGTCTTTCCTTGGGCAGCTGCAGGAGTCTGAGCTCACCTGAAACACCTTGTTCTGCAGTTTGATTTTCCGGTATTTCTCCTCCTCTGGATGGAGGTAGATATTATCCAGGTACCTGCAGGAAGGAGAATGCACTGCCTGGATTGAAGCAGGACATGCTGCTCCAAGGTTAGAGAGGAAACAGAGACCTCACAGTATTTCTCACTGAGAAGAAAGCTGAGAAACCCAGGAAAATAAAACACATCAGTGTTTTGGGGCCAAACCAAACAAGCAGCAGCTCCCAAACCTCCTGGATTAGCGGATCAGCTCTTCCAGGATGCTGACATGAGGTCAACTGACAATTCAGGTGGCTCAGGAGTTCCGTTTTCTTCCAAAAAAAGACTTTGCCAGGAGCACAGCAAGAAAATCCACCTGGGAAGGGATGAGCTGCCCATGCCCTCAGTGCCACTCACTTGGCCATGGTCTCCACGCAGAGCCGGACCTTCTCCCGATCCTTATTGAAGGTGTGGATCTCCATGATGCAAGCAGCCACTGGATCCACGGAGAAATACTGGGGGAGAGGGAGAGAAGCTGCTCAGGCAGGAGCTGACTCTTTATTGGGCTAAAGACCATCTAATAGGTAAAATTAAAAATTGTCCTGGGGGAGATTTTGCAGGGAGGAGGTGGAGGGTTGGCACAGAAGGAGCGCAAAGAGGAGGGAGGGAAGCACTCACTGCCTGGACAGCTTCTCGGAGGTGCTTCTCCTTCTGGTCTTTCCTCACAACATCACCAGTCAAGGGGCAGATGAAATAAACCCCTGAGACAGAGGGAGCAGCAGCTGCCCCTTCCTCCTGCTCCTGCAGGAGATAAAAGCAGGCACCAGACTGAGCACGGGGAGGTTTTGGGGTGTTATGTTTATAAACACCCTGGCAGAAATGGCAGCATCCCCCTCACCTTTTCCTCCACGGAGAGCCCCTTCTCGCTGGCAGCTGCCTCGGCCATCAGCTCTTTCCTCACTACAACAGACAAACCCCGCTTGGAGTGGAGGCTCAGCACATTCCAGAGGCTTTGGACAGCTCAGCGCTGCCCTGGGAAGCAAACACCTGCCCAGGTGTCGTGTCCAGCCCAGGGCTGAGGGTGACCCCATTTCCCTGACAGCTGCCCCAAAACACCCCGAGAGCCGAGCCCGGCTGGTTTCCCAGCCCGGCCGCTGTCCCCTACAGAGCAGAGCTGTCCCCGGGCTCTGCAGAGCCACACTCCCCAGCCCGCTCCTACCCTGGCTCTTGATGGCCTCCTGCGAGGCGGACGGTGCCTTTCCCTTGGGCTTCAGCTCCAGCCGGGCCAGCGCCGCCGCCGCCGCCTTCTGCGCCTCATCGGTCGGGGCCTGCCGGGGCTTCGGGGCCACCTCGCCCTTCGGCTTCTCCCTGGGGGCCCTGCGCGGAGGACACGGGCTCGGTGAGTTCGCGGTGCGCACCACCGGCGGGGACAGCCGCGGCCCCGGGACGGGGCGCTCGGGCCCGGCGGTGTCGTTGGCCTCAGCCCGGTGTCCCCCCGTGCCCCGGGGAGCTCCCGGGCCCAGGCCGGGCGGTACGGGCCGCGGACAGGCCGGGGGTGCCGTTAGCGTTACCGGAGGGTCCCCCCAGCCCGTACCGGGACGGCTCCGAGAGCTTCTGCCCGGGCCCCGCCGTCTTGAACTTCAGGTCGGCCTTGATCTCCTGGAAGAACTTGCGCATGGCGGGGCCGGGCTGGGACCGGGCCGAGGCCGGGCCGGGCCGAGAGCACCGGGACGGGAGCACCGGGTCGGGAGCACCGGGACGGGAGCGCCGGGACAAGAGCACCGGCTCGGAGCGGGGCAGCCGCGCCCCCCCCGCGCTTCCGGCCCGCCCGCGCCGTCACCGGAACGGGGCGGATCGCCCCGCTGGGCCCGGGGATGGGGCGGCGGGGGGACGAGGGACAGCGGGACCGACAGCGGGACCGACAGCAGCACCCCCGGGGGCTGCCCGCACCCGCGGAGCCCCGAGCGGCACCCGCGGAGCCCAGAGCCCTGCGGACCTGCACAGACCCCGGGATGCATCCACGGAGCCCACGGAGCCCACGGAGCCCAGAGCTCCCCCAGAGCTGCACCCCAGAGCCCCCACGGAACAGCCTCGGCTCCCCGGTGCTCTGGGAGCGACCCCGCTCCGAGCAAAGCTGCCCGAAAGGAGCCCTGGGCGGCTGCGGAGCGAACCTCGCGTGGAGCTGGGCACGGCGGGGCTCGGCGGGTTTAGAGCACACGGACATCGTGTCCGACCAGCCCGGGAGAGCGGCCGAGGGGCTCCAGCCCTGAGGATGGACACCATGAACGCACCCCTGCACGTCCTGCGCTTTCACGGGTTTATTTCCAGCGCACAGCTCCTGCTCCTCCTCCTCGTGGGACATGGGACGATCACAGCCGAGGAAGGGGCTGCGATTCTCGGGATCAGGTGGAGGTCACCCGAACGGGGGCTGCGTGTTCACCTGTGCGGCTGCACCTGTGGAACAGCACCTGGCACTGTCCCTCCGGTGCCACCGGCACAGGGATCGACACCGGCGACACCGCGGTGGCACCGAGAGCCAGAAGCACCGGGATGAAGGCTGGACCCACAGCAGCAGCGCCAGTGGGAATCGTGGACTGAGACATGGATCTGCCATCCCGTGACTGCCATGGCACTGGAGAATGTACAAAGCCCTGAAACTGCTGCGATGTGGCAGAGTTGGGATACAGCATGGCCGGGATGTGGCACAACCTGAAATATTGCACAGCTGGGATATGGGATACGGCAAAGCCTGGGATACGGCGTGGTCAGAATATGGCACAGGCTGGGATATATGGCACAGCCGGGATATATGGCACAGCCGGGATACAGCATGGAAGGGATCTGGCAAAGCCGGGATATGGCAGATATGGATGCAGCACAGCCCGGCAGGAGCGAGGCTTCACCCACAGTGTGACGGGGAGCACTCCCAACACCCCCGACCCAGACACCCCTCACTTCACGAATTCCCTGCAGCGGGATTTCCCCTCCTCACACACCTCCCCACTCGCCTCCCCCATCACCCTGGGAATAATTTCTCTCCGGAATGTGGGTTGTGGTTTGGGTTTTGCAGCCCGGCGTGGGCAAGGACTGTTTCCCTTTCCATGACCTTGCAGAGAAACCAGTTAGGGTTAAAAGTGGGTTAAACCCCAATTCAGCTGCCAGGCCAGCTCCTCACAGCGTTTGCTTTAGCTCAGCCGGGCTGAGCCCAAGTTTGGATCCCGGTGGGTCGGATTGTCCCCATCTGGGCCAGGGACGTGACCACCCAGCAGCCTCGCCAGTCCAGCAGGGGTTTGGAGCCCCGGATGGCCTCAGGGTGCAGGGAAGGACTTCAGCCGGGAGCCACAGCCGCAGGCTGGGGGCTGCGCCGGGGGCAGTGGATGGGGCAGGACCGGAGTTTGTCCCAGCCCAGAGCACCCCCGCCCACCCATTTCCTACCCATAGCCCTGATCCTCTCCCCACGGCCCCGTCCCTCTCCCCACAGCCCTGACATCGCCCCATAGTCCTGTCCCTGCCACTGAATCCTTGTCCCCTCACAGCCCTGTCCCTCACAGCCCTGTCCCTCACAGCCCTGTCCCTCATAGCCCCGAACCCCACAGCCCTGTCCCTCACAGCCCTGTCCCTCATAACCCCGTCCCTCACAGCCCTGTCCCTCACAGCCCTGTCCCTCATAGCCCTGTCCCTCACAGCCCTGTCCCTCACGGCCCTGTCCCTCACAGCCCTGTCCCCCTCAGACGCCAGGCCCCACTCCTTGTCCCCCATCCCTGTCCCCCCCGCCCCTCAGGCTCCGCCCCCCAGCGCCCCCCGCTTCGGCGCCTCCGGCGGCGCGGCCCAATCCCGTTATCCTGCCGCGCCACAGCCTCGCTCCTATTGGCCCGGCCCGCCGATCGGCGTGTGGCGCAGCCAATGGGCACCGCGGCCCTGGCCGGAGGCGGGACATCCTGCGTGCCGTGCGGTGCGGGCCGCCCCCGCCGCCTGCCCGGTGCTGCCGCGGCCTGGGCTGGGCCTGCCCGCGCCCGGTGCCCCCCGCGCCCGCCGCGCCCCCCGTGCCGCCATGCCACACAGCTTCAAACCCGGGGATCTCGTCTTCGCCAAGATGAAGGGCTACCCGCACTGGCCGGCCCGGGTGAGCCCGCGGGGCCGCGCCGCGGGGGCACGGAGCGGGAGGGGGGCGCGGGTCCCGGGCCGGGATGGGGGCGGGAGCGGGAGGGGAGGCTGGGCACGGGATGGGGACACGTACCGAGCCCGGTCTCCGGAGCGGAGGGCCCTGCCGGGATGGAGATGCCATAACGGTACCTGTACCGGGATGGGATCCCGTACCGGGATGGGGACACGGCAGCGGGGTGGGAGCATGTACCGGGATGGAGATGCCATAACGGGACCCGTACCGGGATGGGACGCCCTGTACCGGCATGGGGGGCTGGTAGCAGGGTGGAGATGCTGTAACGGTACCTGTCCCGGGATAGGAGGATCTGTACCGGGATGGGGCCCGGTGCGGGGATGGGTGTCCCGTTCAGGGTGCGGAACCCATATCGGTGTCTGTCACGGAATGTCACCCGCTGCGGGCATGAGGACCTGTCCCAGCACTCCAGCTGGGATGTGGGGTCACATCCTAGCAGCCATACTGGGCTGGGATGTCCCGCACTGGGATGTGGCCCTGTAGCAGTGCGGGTGTCCCATTCTGGGACGGGAGATCCCATTCCACATCTGTACTGGGACGGGAGCCCGGTACCGGAATGGGGTGTCCTGTACCGGAATGGGGACCCCATGGCAGCACCTGTACTGGGGTGAGGCTCCAGTACTGGCACAGAGATCCCATATGGGAGCTCAGAACCGAGTTGGGCTGCTGCACTGGTTTGGGGTCCCGCACTGTGGGGCCTGGGGCTCTGTCCCTTGTTGGGGACAGCGAGGTGACACCCTGGGTGTGACAGGGGTGAGGGGCTGCTGTGAGTGCTCGCACTGCGGGATCAGTGGGTGCTGCTGCGCTTTAGGGGGTTATTTGGGATGCTGGAGTGTGTGGGGAGGGGACAGCTGGTGCCACCGGCCGGGTGACAGCGTCGTGTCGCGGTGCTGCCAGAGAGCGGGAGCTGCTTTGGGATTTCAGTGCTGAGCTGGGGGTGCCCGGGGGCTCTGCGGGGTCCGGGAGCAGCCGAGGGCGTGGCAGGTTCATCCACTGCCCGCGGATGGGAAGAGACTGGCAGGTGGAACCGTGTGGGATCAGGGATCAGGGAGTCGACACCGCTTGGCTGCACCTCGCCGTGAGATCCGCCATTGCCGCTCCCGCCAGGACAGCCCCTCTGCTTTAGCTCGCTTGCTTTTTGGACGAGGGTCCCCCCGCCCCGAAGAACCTCCCCAGCACCCCCTGCACACCCCGAGGCTCCCCCTGCCCGCGGCCCAGCCCGCCCGGAGCTCAGAAGACGGGGTGTCCCACGTGTCCCACCGGCAGCGGGGCTTTTCCTGCAGCCAGGACGGACCCTGCGGCCGCTCCGCCATCGCCCCCGCCCGCGCTGCCGGGGCTCCCGGTGCCACGGATCCCGGGGGAGTAGCACGAGGCCCACGTTGCCCACAAGACCTCGGATCCTTCCCGTTACTCTGGTAGAGACCCCGCAGGGACTCGGATCCGTAGCCAGGGCCCGTCCGGGTGCTTTCCTGCCGCGCTTGGCTCCGAGCGGGTGCCGGACCCGACGCCGCTTGCCAGGGCTGAGGACGTGTCACCGCTGTCTCTGACCACCTCGTGCTTTGGGTTTCCTTTCAGATCGATGACATCGCTGACGGCGCCGTGAAACCCCCCCCGAGCAAGTACCCCATCTTCTTCTTCGGCACCCACGAGACGTAAGCGCTGCCTCGCTCCCCCCGCCGGGCTCTGCCTCCGCGCCGGCCTCACCTCTGCTTTGTCTCTCTCCAGCGCCTTCTTGGGCCCTAAAGATCTGTTCCCTTACGAAAAATATAAAGACAAATACGGGAAACCAAACAAGAGGAAAGGCTTCAACGAGGGCTTGTGGGAAATCCAGAACAACCCCCACGCCAGTTACAGTGCCCCTGCGGTGAGTGTGGGCTGGGCAGGGGATGGAGCTGTGGCCCCTCCGTTCCCCAGGTCACTTCTCCTGTCTCTGCTTCTCCTCGCTGCCGTGCCGATTGCTTCCAGCTTCCAGCTTGGCTTCCTCGGGGTGGAATTAGCTCCCCTCTCCTTCCCTGCTCTCTCCCTTCCTCAGGGAGTCCACTTTCCTCATCTTCCTCCATGGAGGGGCTTCCCTTGGGCTTGCAGGAGCGCTGGAAGTTCCCAGTTGCTATGGAGGAAGGAGCTTGTGCCCCACTGTCGTGGCTGAACCAGGGTTGTGCTTTGTGCCGCTTGCCCAAAATCACGGAGGTTTTGTTATCACAGCAAGATCTTGAGGTTTGCTCATCCCTAGCTCCTGGATCTGCTCATGGACTGTTGGGCAGTCCCCTTCTCCATCCATTCCTGAGGTCCTGAGCCCTCTGGAGCGGGCTGGGCCAGGGGATGGCTCTTTGTCAGCTGCTGTGGGGGCATCTTGTGACCATAATTGCATCCAGTTAATTGTGGAAAGATCATCCCAGGAGGTGTTGGCTTTGTAGGTAGTGGGGCTGAAGAGGCAGAGAAGGTTTGTAAGGTGAGCAGCAAGGTCGAGGTCACCTGGAGGTCAGCAGGTGCACAGAATGAGCCCCCTGGGCTGTGCCATGGCCGGGGCAGGAGTGAGGATGTGGTTTGAGGGGCTGTGGGACATGGTCCCCCCAAAACTGTGGCTGTAGGGTAAGGTGAGGCTGTGGAGGTGCTTGAAAGCCTGGAGGTTGTTGGTGGTGAGGGAAGCAACACCTGCCTTGGCCAGGAATCCACTGGGAACTCCCATCAGGGGTGAGAGACCCAGCAAGGCTGAGGTTCACCAACATCAGCTGCGTCCTGTGGGCAAAAGGAGCAGGAGAAGACTCTGAAGTTCCCTTGGCTTTGAGACCTAAGTGAAGCAAGGTGCCAGGAGCAGCCATGGGTGAGGAGAGACTTTCCAGCAGCTGGAAGAATCCAAGCTCTAGGAATGCCACACACAAAGGAGCAGCCCAGAAGATGAAGTTGGGGTGTGATGTCCCTGCGTGAGGAACAAGGAGACCTTCAGGGAGCAGGATGCAGGAGATCCCACCTGGGAAGAGCACCTGGACTCCTTGTGTGGACCTTTCCCGTGGGCAAAGTGTGTGCAGAGGGCAGGAAGAGGCCTGATGCAAGCGGAGGGAGAAGGAGAAGCTGACCCAGCCACCCAGCTTGTCTGGCGCCGTTAGGGCAGAGGAGGGCTGGGCTCTGCTCCCGGCTCCAGGCTGCTCCAGGGATTTTGGCAGAGTGTGAGGATGGGGGGAAGAGGGCAGCGAGGCAGCAGCATCCTGGGAATGTGTCACTGGTGTGTGAGGGGCTGTGGGAAGGGGCTGTTCCCAAGGCAGGGCTGGTGACATTGTCTGGAGCTGCTCTGTGTGGATCCATGCTGGGAGGGGAGGCTGCCCTGCAGTGCTCTGCACGCCCAGCTCTGCCCTACTTTGCTACCCACCCTTGGTGCCTCCTCTCCCTCCTCTCCTGCCCCCCAAATGCCCCACAAGCCCCCCTAACCCTGCTGTCCTCCTGCTGCCTTTAGCCCGCAAGCTCCTCCGACAGCGATGTCCCTGAGAATGACCCCATGGCCGGGAGTGACCCTGGGGACGACGAGGATGACTCTGCCATGGCTGCAGTCCCCACGGAGAAGGTGGACAGCGATGAGGACTCGGATCGAGGCAGCGACCACAGCGGGCTCAAGAGGAAACCTTTGCCCATGAAAGTGAGTGGGGACAGGAGGGTGGCCTGGACAGGGGACACCGTGGCTCCACCACAGAGCTGTCTGTCCTCAAACCCACCGCGGCAGAAGGTGGTGGAGAAACCAACTCCCTCTGGATTCTCCAGTGGGAAATGCTCAGCGTGGTTTTGGGGGTCTCACCACTGTCTCATGATGCCTGTGGGGTGGTGGGATGGCCAGTCCTGGTGGGGCTTGCAGCCTGGAGGAGAATCTCTGGATCTGCAGCTCTTGCTGGGCCGATTGGGAAGAGTTGGGAAAAGCCCTTCCCAGGAAGCATTTGCTTTCCATGGTGGCTGGAGAAGGAGTGGGCTTCTCTCATCTTGTCACCTCTGCCTTGCCAGATGCCGGTGACAAAACGGCCTCGGAAATCCTCCAGTGACCTGGATCAGGGCAGCCCCTCCGTGACAGAAGAGGAGAACTCAGAAACGTCTTCCGAGTCAGAAAAAAACAGTGACCAGGTGAGAGGATTTTGGGATACACTGGCAGGGTGGTGAGGGCTGGAGGGAACCTGACTGGCTTGGTGCTGTGGTGACACAGTTCCACATTTCCTCATATTTCTCTTTTCCTCCAGGATTTCACTCCTGAAAAGAAGCCAGTGGCCAGAGCTCCTCGGAGGATGCCAGCAGCAGGGAGGAAGAAGAAGGTAAAAGATCCCTAATATGAGGGAGGCTGGAGAGGGGTTGAGGTCTGTGCTGTGGGGAGCAGGGGATGACAGGGCTGTGCCCTGGGCTGGAGCACCTGCAGGGACCTTGCTGGTCCCTTGGTGACCTGCTGGGGCTCAGGGTGCTGGGTTTGGGGACACAGCTGGGGTTGGGGCAGTGCCACCCCACTGCCACCTCCATCCCAGCCCTGCTCTCTGCCTGCAGAAAATGGAGTCTGGCTCTGACTCCGACTCCAAAGTGGACTCAGATCTGGAGATGGGAAATGCCACCGTGGACATGACCAAGTCGGACTCGGATTCGGACTCAGACGTGTCGGTGAAAAAGGCACCGCGGGGCCGCAAGCCAGGTACCCCGGGACTGCTCCTGCTCCTGCTCCTGCTCCTGGGCATGGGAGCCTGGGAATTGTGGGCACATTCCAGAACTCCTCTGCCTCCACGGCTCGGGGCTGTTTGAACAGAGGGATCTCACACATGTCCCTGTTGTCTTGCAGCCGAAAAACCTCCTCCCAAGCCCCGGGGCAGGAAACCGAAGCCGGAGCGTGTCCCCAGCAGCTCCAGCAGTGACAGGTGAGGTCGGCTGGGACTCTGTCACCCTTGGGCTGGGCTGGGGGTCACCCAAGGGTTCGAGCCTGCCCTGTCCTTGCAGCGACAGCGACAGCGACGTGGATCGCATCAGCGAGTGGAAGAGGCGGGACGAGGAGCGGCGGAGGGAGCTGGAGGAGAAGAGGAAGAGGGAGCAGGAGGAGGAGATCCGTCGGCTCCGGGAGCAGGAGAAGGAGGAGAAGGAGAAGAGGAAGGAGAAGGCAGAGAAGGGTGAGGAGGTGCACTCGGATTCGGACAGCAGCGCCGAGGATGAAATGGCCAAAAAGGGCCGGAGGGGCCGGGCCAAGGCTCCGTCCTCCTCGGACTCTGAGCTGGAGCCAGAGAAGGAGGTGAGTGTGGAGCTGTGGGGAGCTGGGGATGGATGGACAGCCTGTCACCCCCTGTCAGGCCAGCAGGGACCTCCAGGAGTGGCAGGGAGCTGCTCTCGTGGTCTTGGGTTACCCTGCAGTTGCCCACAGGGTGTTGGGAAAGGTTGTGTCCATAGCACATCCATGCCTTGTGGGGGGAGCTCTTCTCCTGTCCCAGGATGGCTCATCCAGATGTGGGCCTCACATCTGGCACAGGGTGTCCAGAGCAGCTGTGGCTGCCCCTGGATCCCTGGGAGTGTCCAAGGCCAGGCTGGATGAGGCTTGGAGTGACCTGGGACAGTGGAATGTGTCCCTCCCTGCCCGTGGCAGGGGGTGGCACTGGATGGGCTTTGAGTTCCCTTCCAACCCAACCCATTCCATGATCTCCAGGATGCTCTTCTTCCCACCACGGTCATGGGTTTCTACTCTGTTGTCCTTCTGGAGCCTGAGGGAGCATGTGGGGTGACCATGTGCCTTGGGGTGACAGTGTGCTCTGGTGGGAGGGTGTCTGGGGTGCCCCTGGGCCGTGGGGTGGCCATTGTGGCCTGGCCATGGCTCTGTCTGCACCACAGCAGGGAGGGCTCTGCTGCTCTCCCTGCATTGTTCTCTCCTCCAAGGTAAAGAAGCCAGCGAAGAAACAGCCCTCGGAGTTGTCAAGGAAACCAAATCAGAAGGAGAAGAGGGGCCGAGCAGAGGAGAAGCCACGGAACAAGTCAGCATCTCCACATCTCCCCTCCCTCCCTCCCTTTCCTCCTGGGAATGGGGCTGTTCCTCTGCAGCTCCAGCCCTGGTGCCCCGGGGTGGGGATGGGGCTTGTGGGGCTGCAGCACCTGCAGAAGGCTGGGCTTGTTCCTCCCCTCCTCCTGAGCTGAAGGGGCTGGAGGAGGTGCAGGGGTTACCAGGAGGAGATGCTGTGGTGTTTTCTGTCTCGGGGAGCTTTTCCTGTCTGCATTCCTGGGAAGCTGAGGCACAGGGAGCTCTTACCTGGGGGTGACCAGGGTGGAGTGGTCTTGGGATGCTGCAGCCAGTGCCACCACCTTGTTATGCCAGGGGTGAGCAGGAGATTCACCACATCCATCTTCCCTCTTCCCTTCCCTTCCCACAGACCTTTGAAGGTGGAACGAGGCCGGAAGAAATCTGACCCGATCCCCGAAAGGAGGATGGAGAAGAAAAAGGGTGAGAGAGCCACTGCTTGCCATCACAGAGGGGAGCAGAGGGAGGGAAGGGCTTCAGGGCTGGTTCCAGAGCAGATCCTGGGCTCTGGACAGGGCTGTGGGCTCAGCTGACACATTTGCCTGTGTCTGCTCCAGAGCCCACAGTGGAAGAGAAACTCCAGAAACTTCACAGTGAGATCAAGTTTGCGCTGAAGGTGGATAATCCGGTGAGTGCCAGCAGTGTGGCCTGGCCTGGGACATCCCTGCTTGGCTGTGATAGCCAGCAGTGCTCCTCCTCCTCCCTCTGGGGGTGCTGGGAGGCCCCAGGTGCCCCCAGGGCAGCTCCTGATCCCACTGCCCTCTGTGCAGGACATCAAGCGGTGTCTGAACGCACTCGAGGAGCTGGGCACGCTCCAGGTCACCTCCCACATCCTCCAGAAGCACACGGATGTGGTAGCCACGCTCAAGAAGGTAGATCAGAGGGCTGAGCCCTCCCTGGGGTGAGCAGGGAGCCTGCCTGGCCCCCCCAGCTCTAAGGGGGTCTCTCCTCCCTCTCCCTGGGTAGATCCGACGCTACAAAGCCAACAAGGACGTGATGGAAAAAGCTGCCGAAGTCTACACCCGGTTGAAGTCGCGTGTGCTGGGACCAAAGATGGAGTCCATCCAGAAAACCAACAAAGCTGGGCCCGAGAAGGACAAGGGGGAGGTGGAGAAGGGCCAGGAGAAGCTGTCGGGAGCAGAGACACGGAATGAGAAGGGGGAAGAGGAGACAAATGCTGGTAATGTTCCTGAGCATTCCTGATCATCCCGGGACTGTTCCTGGCATTGTCCAGGCATGTCACAATCCCCTCCTGGGGGCATGGCCTGTCCTGCTGGGGACACAGGACATGGAGAGGTGGCTCTTGGCCTCGAGGGTGGAGTGATCAGCACATCCAGGCCCTGCTTTGCTGCAGTGCCAGCAGTGGGAAAGGGCTGGATGTGGAACGCAGTGAGGGCAGAGGGCAAACCTCGAGCTCCACGCCCGAGCTCTGGGGGCCTCCATGCTGGGTTTTGGCCCAGGATGGCTCCTTGCTGCCAGCCTGAGCTCTGGTCGGGCACGAAGGAATGTGGAGATGTCCTTGGACGCTGACTCAGGCTCTTGCACAGGGAGTGGTGACTCTGATCTTCCACCCTCGCAGCCAGGTCCTTGTCTGGGGCCATCCTGGTGATGCTGCAAGAGCCTTCCCAGAGGAGCTGACAGGGAAAATCCACCCTGATGGTGCCTCTGGGCTGGGGGGATGGAGGTTTTGGGCTCCTGCTTGCTGTTGAAGGGTCAGCCCATGCAGAGGTCCCCTCAGGCTCAGCTGCATGTCCAGGGACAACCTGTGGCCGTGGATCCTCAGCCTCCATGTGTTGGGATGGACGAGGGGATCCAAGAGCTTGAGCCTCTCTCTCTCTTCCCTTCAGACCTGTCGGGTCCTGTGAATGGTGAATCCCTGTCCCAGAAATCAGAGGGCACAGAGGAGAAGGACAAAAGCCAAGGGCCAGGAGCTGGGGAGCTGGAGGCATCCACAGAGGAGCCCCACAACAAGTGAGTGTGAGGGGCAGGGCTGGGGCTGAGGTGATTTGGGGCATCCCATGGGCTGTGAAAAGGTTCTCCCAGCCTGGGCAGGAGCTGGGATGTGGGAGGGGAGGCAGGGCTGAGCTCTCCCTGCCCTGCTCCCCCCCAGCAGCATCCAGGACTATCCCAAGGCCGGGCTGGAGCGAGAGCGCGCTCGAGGGGAGTCGGAGGCTGCGGATGAGGAGGAGGAGGAGGAGAGCTGAGGAAACAGCTCCCACCTGCAGGAGGAGGAGGAGGAGAGGCTGTGAAGGGAGAACAGCCTCTGCCTCGTCCCCTGCCTGAGTCACTTCACTAAGTCCCACCGTAGGCGATGTCCTTGGTCTTGTCCCGTGTCCTGTCCCTGCGGAGGCACCACCCGCGGGGGGGCTGTGCTGGTGTCTGTATTTGTCCCCCTCCTCGTTTTTAATTTTTTTTTTTTGTTTTATTTTGTTTGGGTTTTTTTTTCCCCCTCCTACCTAATTTCTTGTGATTTCAACCGACGTGAAATGAATATAAAGGGTTTTCTAATGAAAAACACGAGGAACCCCAGAGTCTCTTCCTTGAGGCATCGCTGGCTGGGATGAGTGCAGGGTCAGGGCTGGAGACACCCCATGTGTCCCCAAATTCCCTCTAGACCAGGGTCAGGCACTCAGGGGCTACTCCAAGCCCCTTTTCCTCATCATCATCATCCTCTCATCCTGCTGGGGTGGCAGCAGGGCTGAGCACCAACTTTTTGGGGTACAAACACAGTAAAAAGGGTTTTTTTCTCTCCTAACTGCCCCAGGGAGGGACTGACCCTGGCACCATCGTGCCCGGGCTGGGCAGCAGCTCAGTGTTGGTCTCTTAGCTCTTTTGCAACATTCCAGAGCTTTTGTCAGTGTCCAATAAAGAATTCCCGGCTCCACCCGGCGCCACCTCCTCTTTGTGCCCCGACTCCCCTCGGAGGCTGCAGTAACTCTGCCCTGGGGACACTTCGCTTTTGCTTTTTCCAGGACTGATTTCACACTCGCTCCACAAACAAGACCCAAATAAAGCCCAGAAAAATCCCAAGTGCCTCTTGCCCAACTGCTGGGAAGTGCTCTCTCCAAGACCCCACTCTGATCTCACTGCCAGGTCCTTTCCTCCCACTACTGGTCCCAGAGGAACAGGGACAGCTTGGGGGGCTTTCTGGGGAATTAGGGACATGGGGGTTCCCCACCCAGGTGTTGGTTTGGGGTTGTTCCTCCAGAGCCCAGTTTCCCCCCTACACCCCCAAAGAAGCCTCAGTCCAGTGCAAAACTAACCAGAGTTTATTGTTTCTTGTGCTGTTTTGACCCTACAAGGCACCGAGGACGTGGGGGACCCCAACAGGCACTTGGGGGAGCCAAGGCACATCGCTGCAGGTCCCCAGCAAGGGGACAAGGGACAGCAAGGGGCAGGCAGGAGGGTCCCCACAGAGCCAGGCACAAGGTTGGGGATGAGGGGAACTGGGGGGGATCAGCAAAGGCTCCTATTGAAGCTTTTGGGGGGAGGCAACCCCAAATTGCTACTCCATCTCCACTGCACGTTGGCCCGAGGGGGCGAAGGGTCCCACCAGCCACGTCAGGGGGGTGTTGAAGGCCACGTGCTCCACCAGCTCATCCATCAGCTGCCGGGCTTTGGTGGCGTGGGCACGGGCTTGGGCCAGCACGGGGCCTGTGACATCCTGCAGCGAGGTGACAGAGGCCAGCGCTGCCCGCAGCTCCTCCACGTTGTGTCTGACCTGCCCCGCCGTGTCCTGGACGCTGGCAGGGAGGCCCTGCAGGCTGGACAGCAAGGGCTGGCAGGAGCTCTGCAGCTGCTGGCTCAAGCCCTGCAGCATGGTCAGCGTGCCCGACTCCACTGTCTGCGGGGGGACATGGTGGGTGAGGGTTTGGGGACACCCCGGGTCACCCCAGGGTCCCCCTGCCCTCCTCCTACCTCCGGTGGCACCTGGTCCTTGCCACCACCCGGCTGCTTCTTGCTCCACTCCAGCCACAGCTGCTGCAGCTTCTCCTGCCCTCCCTGCAGCCTCTGGTCCACGCCCTGCCTCAGGTGCTCCACCTGCCAGAGGGGCACAGCCCGGCTGGGTGGGGAGGCCGCCGGGGGACACCCCGGGGTGGCACAGGGGGCGTGGAGCTGGGTCCTACCAGGTCGAGGGTGCCCTGGAGCTGGGCCAGCAGCTCCTGGCTGCTCTGCCGGGCGCTCTGCAGTTTGCCCAGGGAGTGCTGGAGTGCTCGGTGCCGCAGCTTGCTGGACAGGGAGCCCAGGCGCACAAAGTAGCTCTGCTGCTGCCTCTGCTGCTCCGGCTCGAAACCCTCCACGGCCGTGGCCAGCTTGGCTGTGGGACAGGAGGGGCTCAGGGGATCCCAGAGTCACCACCACCCTGGAGAGCCTCCCCTGCCCTGCCCAGCCCTGTCTGGAGGGTTGGGATCAGCTGCTCACCCAGCTCCTCATCCGTCATGGGCAGATAGTGGTCCACCAGCTCCTCCGACTTGCCCAGCACGGAGCCAACCCCGCTGGCCACCATCTGACCCACGGTGGAGCCCATGACGGTGTTGACACCACTGCTGACCGCAGACCTGGTCATCTCCACACCACCCTGCACGGCACCTTTGGTCATGTCCACCACACCGGTCACCCTGCTGGTCACTGCGTCCTTGGCTCCAGCCACGGTGCTGCTCACTGCGTCCTTAGCCCCGGTCACCCTGCTGCTCACTGCGTCCTTAGCCCCGGTCACCCTGCTGGTCACTGCGTCCTTAGCCCCGGCCACAGTGCTGCTCAGCACATCCTTGGCCCCTGTCACCGTGGAGGTCACCAGCAGTTTGGTGTCCGAGATGAGCTGGGGGGACACACAATGCTCTGTTAAGCACTGGGGGGGCCTGGGGGGTGTTGCCCACCCCACCCCACCCTGGTACCTTCTCGGGGGGCTGCTGCAGGATGGGCAGCTTCTCCTCCAGCTTGTCCAGCCCTTTGCAGGCAAATTCGTTGGCAGTGGAAACTGGAAATGTGAAAAGAGCTGCGTTTAGCACTCTGCTGCCTTGCAGGAGCTCTGCTAAGGGCAGGTTTTGGGGTCCCCCAGCCCCCCCGGGGTGCTGTCCCCTCTCTCTGTCACTCACTCTGGGGCTCCAGCCGGGTGAGGAGGGGCTGAGCTCCGCTCACAGCCGCCGCCGTCAGTGTCTTCACTCCCTTCTCGGCGGCGTCGCACACGGAGCGCACGTAGGGGTGACTCTCCTTGGTGCAGCTGTAGGCTGAGGCCACCATGTCGTAGGCAGAGCTCACCAGGGGCAGGTTGGCCACCCGTGTCCCGATGCTCTGGGGACCACAAGGCACAGCGTGAGCGTGGGGCTGAAGGACCCCAAATCTCACGGGGAACGGGGTGTGCTGCGTGCTCCCAACCCCCAGGGATGGGTTTGGGGTGTTCCCACGGCTCTCCAAGCCCATCGGAGGGTGGGGTAACCCCGATCCTTGTCTCCAAGCAGGGATCCCCTGGATCCCCCCCAAACTGCCCCCCTTGCCCGCACCAACCTGCTGCTCCTCTGCCTTGGGCTGCGCCGGCGTGGGCTCGCTGGTGGCCATGGTGGGGCTGGGGGGAAACAGGACACGAGTGTGAGTGGTTGAGACCCCCCAGCGCCCCCCTGCCGCCCCCAGGAGAGAGGACCCCGAGTTAGCCCTCCCTGGCACGGGGCAGCTCCCACGCAGTTGTGGAAATTCCCGGGACAGGGGGGTTCCGGGGATCGGGACCGGGATCGGGATTGCGATCACAGGCGGGGTCGGGACCGGGATCGCGATCGAGACCTGGATTGCCACCGGTACCAGGACCGGGACTGCGATCGGGACCAGGACCGGGATCGCGACAGGAACCCGGATCGCAATCGGGATCGGAACCGAAACCGACATCGCAATCGGGATCGGAACCGGACCCGGGATCTCGGACCGGACCCGGATCGTGCTCACCGCTGGCGGCTCTGCTCGGTTCGGCTCTGCTCGGTTCAGCTCGGTTCGGCTCGGTTCTGCTCCGGGCTCGCCCCGCTCCTCCCCGCCGCCCTTTATACTCCGGAGCCCGCCCCGAGCGCATGTGACCGGAGCCGCCCAGCGGGGCCGGCCCGGGGCGGACCGGGAGCAGCGACCGCCGGGGAGCGCGGGGCCGGGGCGGCAGCGACCCGCGGGGAGCGGGACTGGGATCCCCCGGGACAGTGACCGCGATCCCCAAGCCCCGGGAACCGTCTGCACCGAGTGCCCCTGCCCGGTACCGGATCCCGCGGGGCTGGGCTGCACCGACACCCGCCGGGGACCGGACAGCACCGGGAGCGCTCTGCACCGGCCCGATTCACCCATCCGGCTGCACTGACGCTGCCAGCCCCGAACCAGAGACTTCGCCCCCGGCCCGCCACTGGATCCTCCCCACCGACCTTCCCCGGCCCCGATCCCCCACAACAGACCCTGCCCGACCCCCCAGGCTCCCCCTGCCCTCCCCCAGCCCGGGGGTCCCGGTGCTCCCCGCACCTGGCGCGGTGCTGTTGGTCACAGCGGTCCCGTTGGTCACAGCGGTCCCGGTGGGTCCGGCGGCAGGGATGGACACTCGCGGGGTGCTCCGTGCCACCCGAGCGGCTGCTGCGACCGCGCTGGGCTTGTGACGTAAGGGATACCCCGGGGCGAGCCCAGCCCCGACGTGGTGACAAGCGGAACAAAGTTCAGTGCCACACGGCTGCGGGTCACAGTCCAGATGTCCTGGCACTTTGTGGCACCCTCCATCCCTGCGCCCCATGGACCCCGATCCCGCTCTCCCACCCTGACACCCCCTATTGAACCCCCCGGGTGCCCCCAGCCCTGCCGCCCGTGCAGAGCCCCCCGGCGAGCCCGGCTCTGCCTCAGCACAACACAGTCTGAGTCATTTTAAGGCCAAAAAACTTGTTTTCTTCCTCTTTAAACTGGTTTGAAGCTGTTAAAACATGAAATCCCAATGCTCCTAGGGCTTAGGGCAGCCCTGGATCCCAGACAGACACACACTGTGTCCTTCACATGCCACCATCCCCACACGAGTCCCCGACCGTGACACTAGGGTCGCCAAGTCCATCATCCCCTCGTTCCGGGTGGGATTTGGGTTCACAGCCGTGGGTTGGATGCTCCCCCAGCTCGGTGGCACCGGCGGCTCAGTGCTGGCTGCACACCTGAGGAGCACTGAGCACCTGGTGCGTCCTCCCCACGGTGACACAGCCCTCCCACTTGGACATCTCCAGCGGGACATCCTCCGGATACTCCACGAGCGCGGGGGCGAAGGGTCCCACTAGCCAGGGCAGGGGCGTGTGCTGCCCGACGTGCTCCAGCAGCCCCTCGAGGCTCAGCTGCGCCCGCGCCACCGTGTCCCGGCTCTGCGCCAGCACCAGGCCCGACAGGTCCCGGAAGGAGCGGGCGCTGGCCAGGGCAGCCTGGACACCTTCCACGCCGTGCCGGACGTGTCCCGCCGTCTCCTGCACGCTGCCGGGGAAAGCCCGAGCGCCCGCGGCCAGGAGGGAGCAGGCGGAGCGGAGCTGCTGCAGGAGCCCGCGGAGCATGGCCAACGTGCGAGCTTCAACCTGCGGGGTGGGCAGCGGGCTGATGGTCCTATGGCCGCTGGTCCACCCCTGCTCCCGGTGTCACCGCCCCAGGTGTCCCCTTGCCGCATGTCCCCACTCAAGGGACTCACCGGCCGGTGTCCCCACCCTCTCCAGATGGAGCCACATGGTGCCCCCCAGGGTCCCCCTGCCCGTACCTCGCTGTCCTCCATGGGCACAGCGCCCTGCTGGCTCCACTCCAGCCACAGGCCGTGCAGATGCTCCCGGGTGCTGTGCCGGGGCTCGTCCGTGCCGCGCTGCCCCTCCTCGATCTGGGGGAAGGTTCAGCCAGGTGGGAGCACACCTGGGGTGCCTGGGGCTGGCACGGGGCTGGCACGGTCCCTGTCCCATCCTTACCAGTCGGATGACGCGGTGGAGCTGCGCCAGGAGCCGCTGGGCTCGGAGCCGTGCCCGCTGCAGATCACCCAGCGAGCGCCGCAGGGCTTGCTGCTGCAGCTTGCCCGACAGGGAGCCCACGCGGATGAAGTAGCTCTGCCATCGCCTCTGCCGCTCCGGCGTGGCCACCTCTGTGCCCGTGGTCACCTCTGTGCCCGTGGCTACCTCTGTGCCCGTGGCTACCTCTGTGCCCGTGGTCACCTCTGTGCCCATGGTCACCTCCGTGCCCGCCGCTGTCCCTGTGGGACCCAGGGTGAGGGCAGCGTGGCTGGGCCATCCCACGCCAGCCACTGGAGCCCAGCGTGGGCACCCAGGGGATTCTTGGCCACCAGGCCATGTCGAGGTGCCACCCTAAGCCAGGTGCCTCTGCGGTCACTTCGGCTGTGACACGGGGCCAGCTCTGCCTAAAGCCACCCAGTGCCGAGCTATAAATAGCTGGGCGGGCAGCACGGGAATGTGTATGCTTTTGGGTTTCCAGGTGAGAGTTCACCCAGTGCTGTCCCGTGTCCCCCACACAGGAACTGTCCCCTGAGTGGCATCACGGTGGCCTCGGTGCCATGGCGCTGCCACAGAGCCATCGTGTGCAGGCGATGCCAAGGCAGCACTGAGGGATAGGGTGAGGGTTCCAGGGGGGGCTGGCGCCCCGAGAATTGTGACATGGGGGACACTCACCCTGCTCCTTGTCCGTCCCAGGGAGGTACCGATCCAGCAGCTCCTCCGATTTGCCCAGCACAGCCTCCACGCCCGTGGCCAGCAGCCGCCCCACGCCAGTGCCCACCACAGCCCCGAGCGCCGAGCGCAGCCTCGCCACCACCCCACTCACCGTGCACAGCACCAGCTCCCTGCTCCCGGCCGCCACCTGGCAGGGGACAGCGCAGGGATGGCTTGTCCAGCTCCTCGCTCAGCACCGCAGCCCTCCCCGTGTCCCCCAGGGTGACATTACCCTCTCGGGGGGCTGCTGCAGGATGGGCAGCTTCTCCTCCAGCTTGTCCAGCCCTTTGCAGGCGAATTCGTTGGCAGTGGAAACTGGAGATGTGAAAAGAGCTGCGTTTAGCACCCTGCTGGTGCCACTTTTCCATCGCCCCAAAATTCACGGGGTGCTACCCCCACATCTTCTCCTCCAGCTTCTCCAGCCCTTTATTCCTCAGCCGTACAAACCAGAGACACAACACCAGATCCTCCCTCTGCTGCTGCCTCACGAGAGCTCCGTGAGAAGCACTTCTGGGGTACCCCAACCCCCGCGGGGTGCTGTCCCCTCTCTCTGTCACTCACTCTGGGGCTCCAGCCGGGTGAGGAGGGGCTGAGCTCCGCTCACAGCCGCCGCCGTCAGTGTCTTCACTCCCTTCTCGGCGGCGTCGCACACGGAGCGCACGTAGGGGTGACTCTCCTTGGTGCAGCTGTAGGCTGAGGCCACCATGTCGTAGGCAGAGCTCACCAGGGGCAGGTTGGCCACGCGTGTCCCGATGCTCTGGGGTGGGGAGACAGTGGGATTTGGTCCCCAGAGACACCCGCAGCCCCCCAAACCCCCTGTGCATCCCTACCTTCATCTCCGGCGCGGGCTCTGCCGGCACCGCCGCGTTCTCGGCCGACATGGCAGCGGCGGCTGCAGCGGGAAGAGGGAGATTTTGGGGTGCCGTGGGTGGGTGAGACCAGTGGGGACCCCCGGGGGATGAGACCCCCAGCACCCCCAGCCCTGCCCCCTGAGGGCTGAGAGCCACCAACTCACGACATGGGTGGGAGCAGCGGGTGGGTTCCGAGGGGCTCAGGGGAGTTATGGGGAGTCTGAAAGGGGTTTTGGGACGGGGTTTGCCTCCCCCCTGCCGGGATGTGTCCCCTCAAGCCCTTCTGGGTCCCCCCATGCCCTCCGGTGTCTCCACACCCCCTTTTGGGGCCGGGGAGGGGGTTTTTGGGTGATTCAGCGGCAGACAGGCTGGATTTGTCTGTCGCAATCCTGCCCTGGGGACGTGCCGCTCGTCACCTTCTCCTCGGCCGGGGCAGCCCCCGGACCCCGCAGGGAGCCGAGCCGAAACAGCCCCTGCTGGCCCCCGACAGTCCCTGCTGGCCCCCGACAGTCCCTGCTGGCCCCCGACACCCCCTCTGCCCTTTGGGGTCTCCCGTGGCACCCCCGGCCTGCCCTTTGCTCTGTGGGGATGAACTCTGGGGGGATTTGGGGGGATCTTGGGGGGATTCGGGGCTTCCGGCAGGGCACTGAGGGGGACACGTTCCCTTGGGACCCTGGCGGTGTCCCCCTGAGTTTCTAGGTGTTCCTCTGGTGCCCCTGGGGTGTTCCGAGAACCTCGGGACCCCCGACCATCCCCGGGCCTCCCGGAGCCCCCCCGGGACCCCCGGACTCCTCCCGGGACCACCTGGAGCCCCCCTGGAGCTCTTCCGGAGCCCCCCGGGACGCCCCCAGCCCCATTGCCCACCCTCCAGCCCCCCCAAAGCCCCTCAGGCACGCTACTCACGGGGTGGGGGTGGGGTTCTGTCGCGACCCTCCGTCTGATCGCGACCCCCTGGCCCCGCCCAGGTGGGACCGCCGAGAGCGGCGGGAGCCAATCAGGGAAGGGGCGGGGCCGGGCGTCCGCCAATCAGGAGGGAAGGGCGTGGCCGGGGCGGGGCGTGGGGCGCGATCGTCGCGGGGCTCGGGGACAGCGGCGGGGACAGTCCGGCCAGGAGCACCTGGGTCACCTCGCCACGTGTGGCGGCGCCGAGGGACCCCAGGCCGGTGATCCACCCCGCTGCAGGTGTCCCCAGCTGTCCCCTTGCCACGTTGGGCTCAATGGCCGCTGTCCCCACCCTTTCCAAGTGTCCCCAGCCCAGGTGACCAATGCCAAGAGACCCGATGGCCGCCAGCCCAGGTGTCCCCACCCGTGGTGTCCCCAACCCCAAAGGAACCCAACGCCAGGTGTCCCCGCGCCAAATATCGCCACACCAAGTGTCCCTTTGCCAGATGTCCCGCTCCAGGTGTCCCCGCGCCACCAGAGCCCCTCAGGGTGCCAGGTGTACCTCAGCCCCGCAGGTGCTCAGGCCAGGGGATGAGGGGGGCAGAGGGCGGTGGGTGACCCCCGCGGGTGTCCCGGTGAGGCACAGGATGGCCGGGAAAGGGGACAGGCAGAGGACAGGGCTGGCGCGGGGTGGCACGGCAGGGACACGGTGCAGGCACTGCCTCATCCCGGGGGAATTGATGGGGAAAGCGGGATGGGGACTCTCGTGGGGTCGGGAGAGGGGTGGGAGTGTGGGGAGGGGGCGAGCACGGGGGTGTGTGTGTCCCCACGGGGGGATGTGTGACCCTGTGCCCCCCAGCCCGCTGCCCCCCAGCCCGCCGCCCCCGCGCAGGGTTAAGAAGGTGCCGAGGCGGCGGCGGGGAGTCGCCTCCGGTAACCGGGTGTTTATTGGGGCCGCGGGGTACATCCCGCGGGCGGCCGCATGCATGGCCGCTGGGGAGGGGGCTGCTGCCGCCCCCTGCCCTATTTACAGCCTGCCACCCCCCGGGGACCTGCCACCCCCCCGCCACACGCCACCCCGGGTGGGCGCCGGGCAGGGGTGGCACCGAAAGGGCACCCTTTGCCAGCAGAGAGTGGGTTCGGCGGGACCCCCCAGCGGTGCCCCCCGGCCCGGCTGTGCTTTCCAGGAGGGGTGCGGGGGGTGGATGGATGGGCAACCCCCAGGCTGGCTCTGGGAAGGGTTGACCCCAGAGTGGGGGTGGGAATGTCCCCCATCCCCGGATAACGCCACATTCGTGGGGTCCCCAACCCCCTGCACCCGCAGTGTTCACCAGGTTCCATCACCACAACCGACGCGTCCCTGTGGCACCTCCTGCCGGGTGTCCCCGAGGGGCTGGCAGCACTCAGCCCCCCCGGGTGCCACTGACGGGCCGAGGGGCTGCGGGCTGGGGGGCACAGCCCAGTGCCCGTGTCCGTGTGTCCATCCTGCTGCCTCCCAGGGATCCCCCTCCAGGGTGCTGCGGGCCCTGGGTCCAGCCTGGGGAGGGGACACGATGGACATCCCCCCCCGGCTCGTGGGACAAAGCAGCCGGAGCGCAGGGCACTGCCCCACGCCAGCCGGGGACACCCCCAAACCCTAGCCGGGGGCACCCAGGGGGTGCCTGTCCCCCCTCACCCATGCAGCACCTCACCCCACGCCCGCAGCTCCTGCCCGGCCACCCCTCCCTGTCCCCAGGGAGCAGCGGGCCCCGTCAGTGTCCTGGCCAGGGGGACGCGCACAGGGCGGGACCCTATTTTCCCGAGGGAGTCCGCTCCACGCCGTAGCGCAGGAGGTGCTGCAGGTCCGTCAGCGGCCGCGGGGTGCCCGGAGCCCGAGCTGCCCGAGCTGCCGTCCCGTGCCGCCCGTAGCTTCCCGCCGCCGCCTCGCCGCTGTTGAACGTGTGGTTCCTCTTGAGGTGGGCGCCGGGGCGGCCCGTGCCGTTGTTGGCGTTGAAGTTCAGCTGCTCGGGGCGCCAGGGCGGCCCCTCGGTAAAGTCTCCCCCCTCCCCGCTGGGTGCCGAGACCACCCGCCGGCGCTCGGGGCTGGGGTGCGGCGTCCCGCCGAAGTCGCCGTAGGAGCTGCGGGGCTGGCGGCGGGCGCCGGCGGGTGGGTGCTGCCGGGCGCGGGGACCCTCCTGGGGGTCCCGACCCCAGTGCCCGTCACCTGAGGAGTCGCTGAGTTCGGCCTCCAGCTCCTGGTCCACCAGGATGGCGTGGCAGGACAGGGGGATGCCCCGCGCCGCGCGGCCCGAGCCGCCGTGCGCCCTCCCGGTGCCCGCGGGGCCGGAGCCGCCAGGGTCCCGCAACGCCGCGTTGATGATGTTGTGACTTTGCTCCCACGTGCAGTTTTGCAGGGCGCCGGGGCAGCGTTTCTGCTGCAGCGGGGTCTGCTCCGGCGTGGGCAGCACCCCCGAGTCCAGGTCGTGTTGGGTGACCTTGCCCAGCTCCTTGGGCCACCCGTTGGGCATCAGCGGGGCCAGCAGGGCGCCCCGAGCCCGCCGCTCGCCCAGGCGGCTGACGCTCACCACCGACTCACTGTGCGCCAGGATGGTCTCCTTGTCCTTGCGCCGCGCCAGCTCCTTGCGGTCCCTGTGCCCGATGAACCAACACACGCTGAAGCCCGAGATCACGGCGCCGATGACGAAGGCGGCGACGGAGGAGATCACCAGCAGGTTCACCGACACCAGCCCGTCCGGCTCGTCCACGAAGCTCTCCGTCACCAGCCCTGCGGTTGGGGACGCGTCAGGGGACCTGCGGGTGCCACCGCCACGTCCCCGAGCCCGGCCCGGCGCCGCACTCACCCTCGCACTCGCCCAGGTGGGACGTGCTGCCGCCGGCGATGTCCTGCTCGAAGGCCACCCTGGGGGGGCAAATTGGGGAGGTCAGGGGGTCCCGAGTGGCCTGGCAGAGTCGCCCAGGTCCCTTCAGCGAGCCATGAGTTTGCTGAGGCTCGGCGATTGGGGGCTGCAGGAGCCGATGCTCTCTGGGGACCCCACTGTCCCCCCTGCTTGTCCCCCAGGCCTGGCAGCGTTACCTGGGGCTGGGCTCCAGGAAGATGCAGGAGCCCTCGGGTGTCCAGCCGCAGTAGGGATCTCGGCTCCCCAGGCAGTTCCTGGCAGGGAGCAGAGATGTCAGGATCAGCCCTGATGGGGACACAACACCCCAGTCCCCACCAGGGACTCTGGTCCCACACCACGCTGTGCCTCAGTTTCCCCAGCCATGCTCCCAGCGCTGCTGAGCCCTTCCCAGGCTGAATTCCCGGGATGTGTAGGTGATGGGAAGCTCCCCACACTCTGCACAGCCCCAGCAGCGAGCCCTGCCGGCCCAACACTCACTTCATGCAGCCCGAGTGCTGCTGGCAGCGAGCCACGGGCACCCTGGCCACGCACGGGGGGAAGGCCAGCAGCAGGGACCCCGCAGCCTTGTCCAGCTCCAGCCCCAGGAGCCGCCGCTCGTCCTCCGTGTCCCGGCCACACCTGGGGACAGGGCAGAGCTCAGCGCGGGCCCTCCAGGGAGCCTGTCCCAGCACAGGGGGGGTTTCTCACCCATTCTCCCCACCCTTGCCTCCCTCTTGACCCATCCGTCCATCCATCCATCCATCCATCCATCCATCCACCCACACACCCCTTTTGTCGCCCCCTCTCCCCTCTCCGGCACCCAACCCTCACCTCCCGGGCTGGTAGGTCTCAAACTCCTCCAGGAAGACGCTCTGGCTGCCGGGGGCGGCGGGCGCGGGGCTGCTGGTGGCGTTGGGCAGGATGAGGAACTTGAGCACGGTGCCGGTGCTGGAGCCCAGGAACACCACGGTGTGGTTGCCCCACGGCCCTGCCGCGTTGTCCACCACGATCTTGCGGAGCTGATAGCTGCGAGGTGGGGAGGGAGCAGGGTTGGGGTGTTGGGGGGTCCAGGTGTCCCCAGGGAGGGGGGAACTGGGGCAGGGTGAGGGGCTGGGGTTGTGTGAGCCCCACAGCCCCATCCCCATGTCCCCATCCCCGTGTCCCCAGCGCCAGCCCCACATCCCTGTCCCTGTCCCACACCGCCATCCCTGTTCCCATTCCGTGTCCCTGTTCCCATTCCCTGTCCCTGTCCCCATCCCCGCTCACGCCCCGGCTGCCCTGCCGGCGGGAGGCTGCGGCCCGAGAGCGCCGCTTGATTAATTCCCCATCAAGCAGCAATTAAGGCAGATTTAATTAGGACGAGACAATCTTGACTGCAAAGTGTATGAGATTTATCAGCTCTCCCGGCGCGCAGTGCTGGCACACGCCTGGAAAAGCAGCGCAGGAGGCTCTGGCCAGCTCGCCCAGCACCTCCCAGCCCCTTCCAGCCCTCCAGTGTCCCCCAGTGTCACCCACCGGGTCATGGTGCGGAGGATCCAGGGGGCGTTGCCCAGCGCCGGCACCGCCTCGTCCATCAGCGGGTGAGTCTTGACGAAGTTGAGGATCTCGTCGGGGAAGGCGCTGGAGGAGTTGTAGCGCATCCCTGGGGACGCGCAGCACCCGGGCCTGCGGCACGGCACGGCTCAGTGGCGCTGTCCCCAGCCTGTCCCCAGCCTGTCCCCAGCGCTGCCGTGGCTGCCACTGTCCCTGTCCCCAGCCCTGTTCCTTTCTCCAACCCCACCACTGTCCCTGCTGCTACAAGTCCATTCCAACCCTGTCCCTATCCACCACCCCAATCCCCATTCCCACCACGCTGCCTGCAGTCACCAGACCTGTCCCCTGTCGCCATCCCTGTCCCTCACCGCGGCTTTGGCACCATGTCCTCGGGCACAGGAGTCCAGATGGACTCGGGGGACTTCTGCTCCCGGAAGCGTCCCTCGAACACGGCAGCCACCTGGGTCATGTCGAAGGCGCAGACGGCGGAGCCGGGAATGCTGCGGGGACATGGATGTGGGGTGAGCACAAGGAGACCCCAGGGAGTGCGAGTGACCCTACAGATCCCAAATGGAAACGTGTCCAGATCCTACCCAGGACCCAGCTGGACCCATCCCAGATCTCACCCACCACTCGTCCCAGATTCCAGTCTGGATCCAGTCTGGATTCCACGCAGATCCCAGCTGGCATGCAGCTCAGACCCCGCTGAGGAAGCAGCCCAGCTCGTCCCTGATCTGTCACATCCCAGCCGGTCCCCAGCCCCACACCCCCAGCCCAACTCCATGTCCCCACGGGCACTGAGGCACATTTTGGAGCCCCAGCCCAGCCCCGGGGGGTCCCGGCAGGGCACAAGAGGCTCCGACCTGTTGGCAGGAGTGGAGAACACAGCCAGGACCACGGGCCGCCCGTCCAGCTCCAGGATGTCTGTCACGGCTTGGATGACGTTGAAGTAGAAGTGGGAATCGCCCGGCACGGAGCAGTTGAGCCGAGCCTTGAGGAAGGATGTCCACTGCTTCTCCAGCACCCGCTGAGAGCCTCCCATGTCGTTCTTGCACACCCTGGCCACCCGGGACACCACCACCTGCGGGGGGACACCTGTCACCACCCTGTGCCCAACCCCGACGGCTGTCCCCATGTCGTGTCCCCACCCCGGGTGTCCCTGTGGGCATCACGGAATGGTTTGGGTCGGAAGGGACTTCAAGGATCATCTCTGTCCCGGTGGGATGTGTCCCACCTTCTCCAGGTAGTTGAACTCCATGGCGATCTCCCTGAAGAAGAAGTAGACGTGGCTCCTCCACTCCACGGCGTGCACGAAGTAGGGCTCTGCGGGGACAGCGGGGTCAGGGGCGGCCCAGAGCGGGGACAGTGCCACCTCCCGGCACGGCCCAGGCAGGGGACACACCTTTGAACCACTTGGAGTCGTGTTTGACGGTGCGCAGGGTCGGGCTGTCCCCGAGGCTGCGGTAGATGACAGCGTCGATGGCCAGGAAATCTGTCACCGTGGCGGTGAAGAGCATCCCCCCTGCGCGGGACAGGAGGGTCAGCGGGGCCGGGGGACACCGGGAGACACGGTGGCCCCTGTGACACCGGCTGTGCCACCACTCACCGGTGAACAGGGCCACGTTGGCGTGCTTGGGGTCGTAGGGACACCGAGCCATGCCGCTGATGTTGTCCCCGACGGGCTCCAGCGTGTCCATCTAGAGCGGGCGAGAGGGGACGTGAGGACACAGCCAGGCACGTGGGGGACCCGCGGGGGTCCTGGGGGGCTCAGGACCCAGTGGCACCCTTCCCGTGGGTGCCCCAAGCCCCTCCCAAGCCGGTCCCATCGCGGGCTCACGCTGTAGTTGGCGCAGATGGGGTTGAAGGCGTTGGTGCCACACACGAACAGGAGGCTCTCGTTCCGCACCAGCAGCACCTTGACAAAATTTCGGCACTCTGCCTGCACCGGGAGAGGGGGACATCACCCTCAGCACCCCAAAACTGCCCTCGCCTCATCCCACCCCGCCCAGACCCCCAGCACTGCGAGGGGGGGCATTTATGGGAGCTGGGAATGGGATTTCTGGCCCCCAAATAATTAATTACCAACCCAATTAGCCAAGCAGCCAATAAATCAGAGATACAACCGCCGGCAGGGGGTGGGGGGGTGACACCAGAGAGGGGACAGGGTGGTTTTGCTGGTGTGACAAGGCCACAGAGGGTCACAGTCCCCAGCTGGGGTCCCCATAGGGTGCAGAGCCCCCCAGCCGGTACCTCGTGCTTCCCCTTCATCCGGCAGATGCTGATGTCATGCTGGTTCGAGCGCCACGTCAGCTTCTGGGGGGTTGGAAAACCAGTGTGGGGATGGGGAGAAACCAACAGCACCCCTCGGGACCCCTCTGGGACCCCCCAGCTCTCCCTGAGACCCCCAAACCCCATAGCCCCCCAGCACTTACCCGGTGGTAACGCATCTCAGCAGCCCCGCTGGGCTCCAGGCTGACCCGATAGACGTTGTCCCTGGGGAGGGGGACACGGGTGTCACCCCCTCCCCGCTGGGATGTGACCCCTCAGCGAGGTCTGCTGGGGGTGCAGGATCCATCCTCACCCCCCGGGAAGGTTTGGGGTGCTGGGTGGACAATGAACATCACCGGGGCAGTGACAGTGCCAGTGAAACCCCCCAGGTTCCCCATGGCCGATCTCGGGGTGTCCCCAGCAGGCAGTGGGGTGGGTGTGGGGTGACGGGAGGCTTTGGGCTGCCGGGTTCAGACCTTTCCCCGATGAAGAGGGTCCGGTTGACCTTGAGGATGCGCTGGATGTTGAGGCGCTGGGCGCTGCCCCCCTCGGGGCCCCCCGGCCGGGCGGAGCCGTGACCCACGAACACGGGGTAGTGCTTCACGTCTGGGGGGACACGGCGGTCACAGGACACCCCCGCACCGCCCAGGTGGCCCCCAAGGACACCTCCCTCCTGTCTTCACCCCAAAGATCCCCTCCCGTGGCTGACCCCCGCCTGCCTTAACCCCAAAGCACCCAAACCCCCTAAACTCCTCCCATGGTTGTCCCCCAAAAGTACCCCAAACCCCAGCCCTGCCCATGGGTGGTCCAGTCCTGTCTTCCAAAACCCCTCCCATGGTTGTCCCCTTCCTGCCTTCACCCCAAATCACCCCAAAACCTCTCTCGGAGCCCCAGGGCAGCACCCCGATCCCCCAGCCCCGGGGGGCACTCACAGTCCGGGGGTGCCACGGCGATGGGCCCGGGCTCCTCGGGGAAGGTGCCCCTCGCCGTCCTCTCGGCCGCCAGCAGCAGCAGCAGCAGCAGGGAGACGCGGGCTGGGGGTCCCATGGTGGCCCCCGCCCTGGGGGGACACCCACCGCACCTGCGGGCAGGGCGGGGCTGGGACGGGCAGCACCCACGGGGGTACCGCAGCCCCCCGGCCCGGAGCACCCCAAACCCGCCAGGGGACTCTGGGGGGCTCAGGGTGATGGTGAGGGGGACAAGGGGACACCACAGGGACCGTGGGGATGTGGCTGGACCCCAACTGTTTGTCACCAGCAGCACGCGCGGAAGCCACTGCTGGTGGCGTGGCAGAGCTGGGGACACGGGGACATGGGGACATGAGGGTGAGGACACCTGGACAGAGGGACACAGGGACAGGGGGACGTGGGGACAAGAGGGAAGCCAGAGAGGCTCTTCCCCTTCCCAAAATGCCGCCGGGACGGCTGGAAAATCCCTGGGGACACATCCGAGCGTCACAGCACCCCCGTCCAGACAGCCCCAGTGCCACTGTCCTCCCGCCGCGCTGCACCGCCATGCCCGTGCTGTCCCCTGTCCCCGAGGGGCTGCGGCCGGGCTGGGTAATTAGCAGGCGGGCAGGGAATTAATTGATCATTAATTCCATAGGAGCAGGGAGCGGGAGAGATCGAAGCGGCGCCCTCCTCCCCCGCGGGGACACGGGACGGGTGACATTGTGTGACATTGTGTGGGGCTGGGGGTCACGGGGCCTGGGCACTTGTCCCCAGACCCTCTGTGGTGTCACCAGCCCCGGGTGAGACCCGGCAGTGTCCCCTCTGCGGTGCCACAGCCCTCGGGGACATCCGACCCCGACCCTGCTGTGTGACAGCCCCAGGGCAGGAGGCGACCCCAGCGGGACCTGACCCTGGTGTCACAGTCCCTGGGGACAGCTGACCCTATCCCCGGGGTGTCACAGCCTCTGGGACACCCAACCATGTCCCGGCAATCTCAGGGACATCCAAATCCGTCCCCACAGTGCCACAGCTCCCGGTGACACTCAACTTTGTCCCCACGGTGTCCCCAACAAGCAGGAAATGAGCTGTTTCTGGCGGGTTTGTCACACAGCAGCACCCGAAAGCCACCAAATCTAACGTCCCCAAGCGCCGCGGGGAGGAAAGGGAACCCCAAAAAGCCACCCGAGGGAAGGGCTCGGTGTCCATCAGCCACCTGAGAATCCACCCGCGCCGGGTGGCGTTTGGGGGTCGGGGGGGGTCGTGTCGCCTGAAGCGGGGGGTCCGGTGTCACTTGTCCCCCAGCCCGTGCGGTGACAGCGAGCGGGCGCGGGGTAACCGGAGCCTCCGGCGCCATAAATGCCAGCGATTGTGTGGGAAAAGAAAAGGCAGCGCGGGGAGGGGGGCGCGGGGAGGAGGGGGCACGGCGGGGAGGGGGACACGGCAGCAGGGGGTGACAAACAGGGAGCCATTCACGGCGCTGGCGGAGCAGAGGGGACTGTCACCGTGCCTGTCCCCAGCGCGGCTGCAGGGAAACTGAGGCAGAAGGGTGGGCGCAGGGGGATGTGCCGGGAGTTGGGGTCTCCAGCTCGGGTATCTCCCACACGGAGCGGCTGAGCAGCCTCGGGCATGTCCCTTGTCCCTGTCCCTGCTCCGTGCCTCAGTTTCCCCACCCCGCTCAGCGCTCACTCTGCACACACAGATTTTGGGGAGGGGGGGGAGTTTCCTGACCGTTCCCACCCCCCGGCACTGGGGCACGGGGCAGGAAGGGGGGCAGGAAGGGGGGGGAATCCCCAGTTTCCCCTCCCGCCGCAATTCCCGGGCGCTCCGAGCACAGCGGAATCCCTCTGATCCCACAGAGGGGGTGTCCCTGCTGGGGGGGCCACTGTCCCCTTCCCGTCCCTTCCCCGCGCCATCTGCCCCCCAGCGCCGCGCTCTGCCCACCTGAGCTGCTCCGGCCGCCTCCGCCGCTGGCCCTATGTCACCACTGTCCCCTCGGCTCGCAGGGGGGTCCCATGGCTGGGGGTGGCTCCCCCCGGTGGGTCCCCCCCGCTCCAGGACGCCCCGGCGGCGCTGGGGGCTGCGGCGTCCCGAGAGCGGCTCAGCTGTCACCTCAGCCCCCCCGCGACCCCCAGGGGAGGGGGAGCAGTGCCCCCCGCCCGCGCCAGGTGGGAAGGTAGGGCTGATGTCACCGTAACCGGAGCCACCAACCCCCCCTCAGCCCGGCAGCTGTCACCGCAGCCCGGGGGGGCACCCGTGGGACCCCCGAGCGGCACCGCGGCGTCCCCGCGGGAAAGCACCGGCACGGAGCCACCGGTGAGACACACAGCGGGGACAGAGGGACAGCGGGGTCCCCCAGCCTCAGCGGGTCCCCCAGCCTCACTAACCCGTTAGAAAGGCGGTGGGAAACAGGGGACACCAGGAAAGGGGGACACACCCTGGGAAATACGGGGGACAGTGGCAAAGAGGGGACACTGGGAAGGGGGACACACTCTGGGGAATTGGGACTCACTGGGAAAGGCGGAGCACACCAACACTGAAATCCCTTAAAATACAACTTTTTTGGGAATAACTTCCCTGGTATTATTTCAATATCCACATCCCTTCCCGTTCCGTTGGTCTAATGTCGGATTTCGGGGTAATTTCCTTCAGAAGGAGCCCAATGCCAATAAACAATCAGTGATTAGATATGCTAATGAGGCCTTTACTCACCCCCACACGCCCCAGCCCCCCAAAATGTGCCTCCCGGTGCCCAGAGCATCCCTTGCTCGGGGGGTCACACAGTGCCACCCCCATTGTCACAGAGGGGTTTGGGGGTCACCATCAGTGCCCCCCAACTGCCATGGGCACCCCCCAACCCCAGCTGCTGCTGCCGCCGGGGGTCTGAGCCCCCCCGGGTTTCCGTTCCGGGCCCGGTTCAGATGGCAGAGCCAGGAAGCAGCTGTCCCCACGGCGGGGACGGAGCAAATGTCACCCCGGCCACCTGGCACCGCGCGCTGGCCTTGTCCCTGTCCCTGCCTCCTGCCGTGGGTCCCCCTTTCCGAGCGGCTCCTCCCGGGGGGGCAGCAGGCAGCACCCCCAGAGCTGCCGAGTGCCGAGCGACCGGGGGAACAGCAGCCCCGGTGGGGTCCCCGCGTGGGTGACAGGGACGGGGGGTCACCGGCGTGGCGGGGGGAGGACGCAGCACCCACCATTTACCTTGGCGCTTCCACGGCCCCGCCGGCGGCTCAAATGTCCCCCCGGGCCTCCCGCTCCGGTTACCGGCTCCGCTTACAGCTGCCGTTTATAGCCCCGCTCCCTGTCCCTTGTCCCTTGTCCCTTGTCCCTGTCCCCTCCCCATCGCCCACCGCCCCCCGGGTGGCGACACAGACGTCCGAGCCCCCCAGGACACCGCGACCACCAAGGGCGTCCCACCCCCGGCACGGGCACCGGGGACATTGGGGACCCCGCGGTCACCTTGGCTGGCTCTGTCACCCACCGTGGGTGCGCAGGGGTGGCCCCGGTGGCCGGGTGACCCCTCGATACCAGCCGGGTGACACCCATGGGTGCCCCGCCTGGTCCCTCGCAGCCCGCCGGCGGTGCTGGTGGCCGGCCAGAGCCGCAGGGTGATTTGCATATTAAATACAGCCTCATCTGCATATTAAGGATGGTTTCCTAGCGAGGAGCATCACGCGGCGCTCCGAAATAAACCCCGGCGGGGGAGAGCGGGTGGCAGACGGGGTGCTGTGTCCCCCCAGGTCACAGCCCTCGTCCCCTGTCCCCAAAGGTGGGGCTGCTCTGTGCCCCCAAATTCGCAGCTCTTGTCCCCTGTGGTCCCCTCAGTTCACAGCTTTTGTCCCTTTGTCTCCCCCGGTTCTGCGGGACAGGATCTTCCTGTCCTGCTGTCTCCTCAGGCCACTTGTCCCTACTGACACACATCCCGCCATGTCCCTCCTGTCCCCCAAAAACCCGCCATCCCCCCTTGTCCCCAAAGGGTCACATCCCTGCCCCTCCTGTCCCTCCAAAACAGCCGCTCCCCTCATCCCCCTTGTCCCCAAAGCCACACGGGTCCCCTTGTCCCCAAAGGCACTCACGCCCGTTGTCCTGTGCCTCGGTCTCACCCTGTCACCCTTCTTTGTCACCTGCATGGCCGCAGGGCGGTGACAGGAGCAGATCCGGCTGCTCCAAGTCATTGTCCCTGGCCTGGTGCCTCAGTTTCCCTTCGGCGTGGGAGGAGGGAACCCCCTGTTCCCGCCCTGGGATGGCACCTCCCTCGTGCCCCGGGATGTCCCTGTCCCCAGGGATTCCTGTCACCACGGTGCCCTCATCCTCATGCAGCCCATGTCCCCAGGGTGTCCCCTTCCCCGTGGATCGCTGTCCCCATGGGATCCGTGTCCCCAGGGTCCCGGAGCAGGCAGAGTGACACCAGCTCCCGGTTCGATCCCATGGGAGACCCTACAATAACAACCTGGAGTGTTTACATCCGGCTCCGGATGGGAACCCTGCAATTACATCCCAGGACACGGAGCCTCGTCATTCCCAGGATGGGAGGCTGCCGGACACACCCACATCACCCGCAGACACCCCAAATCCACCCCAAACCCACCCCAATGCTCAGAAAGCAGCCCTACAACAACATCCCCCCGATCCCAGAGCCAGGGGAGCTGCAGGAAGCTCCGGGAGGTTGGGATTGAGGGTCAGCCCTGCAGCCGGGTCAGTTTTTAAGCCATAATAAATTTGGGTTGGGGTTTTGGGGGATTTATTGACATTCGGGTCTCTCCTCCCCCTGTCAGCCATGCTGCTCCAGTCGGGAAAATAGGGTTTTTTCACTCTCCAAGCCCAGAACCAGCACCTCCCGCTCGGATCCTGGCGCTTCAAACACTTACTTGTAGTTAAATAAGATTAAAAATCCTCAACGGGGTGGAGAGGAGCTGGGGGTGGAAGGTCACATCAGTGTCACCACAGTGTCACCGCAATGCCACCATCATCCCCAGCATCCCTCTGTCCCCAAGGTGATGGTGGCCCTGGAGGTGGCACCCAGGGTGCTCACCTCCCCTCCTGGAGCCACCCACCTCCCTGGAACACCAGGACATGGGGACACCGGAGGGGACAGGAGCCATTGCCACCCCCAGCAAATCCTCTCCCACCACCCCCGGTGTGCGCAGAGGGTGACGAATGTGACAAGTGGCTTCCGGTGCCAAGGTGTGGGTGACAGCACGTGAGCCTTTGCCCTGCGGCCTCCTCCCCACCCTCATCCTCCTCCTCCTCCTTCCCAGAGCCGTTCTGCTCCATCCCGCTCTCCGGTTTGGAAGTGTCCCCTGCCACGGCTGGGGACAGGTGGGAGCTGCGTGGGGTGACACCCAACACCCCCTCCTCCCCCGTGAGCCACCAGCACGTGGCACGGAGCCCCTGGGGAGCTGTGGGATGCACAGAGCCGGGATGGGTGCTGGGACTGCCGGGGGACAGCGTGGGATGTGGGATGCAGGATGTGCAGTGGGATGTGCAGATGGAGTATGGGATGTGGGATGTGGAGTGGGATGTGGGCTGGGATGGAGGGGGGAGGATGGGGTGGAGGATGGGATATGGGATTCAGGCTGGGATATGGGATGCAGGCTGGGATATGGGATTCAGGCTGTGGTGCAGGATACAGGCTGGGATGTGGGATGGGATACAGGATTCAGAATGGGATGCAGGACGGGATGCAGGCCAGGCTGTGGGATGCAGGATGGGATGCAGGATGATGGGATGCAGGATGATGGGATGCAGGATGGGATGCAGGATGATGGGATGCAGGATGGGATGCGGTGTGGGTGGGTGGGGTGGGTGTGGGTGGGTGGGTGGGTGTGGGTGGATGGGATGCGGGATGGGATGCGGGATGGGATGCAGGATGGGATGCAGGATGGGATGCAGGATGATGGGATGCAGGGTGATGGGATGCAGGCCGGGCTGTGGGATGCCAGCAGCGCGCGGAACAAAGGGCCATTGTTCCCAGCGCCGCCTCCGCGCTGCCGCCGCGCCGGAAGGTCCGAGCGGCCTCACCGCCCTCGGAGCTGCTCCTTGTTCTCCCGGCACAGCCCGCGGCACCCACCAGCCACCGCTGCCACTGTCACTGTCACTGTCACCCGCACCGCCACCGCCGCCGCCACCGCCGGCGCAGCTTCTCAGGCAGCAGCGCCAAAACCTTCGGGGCAGGATGGTGTCCCTGTCCCCTGCGTGGCCCTGCCAGGTGTGCCAGGTGCCATCTGCGCTGGGGGGGTGTGCACAGCGTGTCACGTGTGTGCGGAGGGTGTCACCGTGTGTCGTGTGTGTGTTTGCAGCTGTCGGTGTGTACAGCAGGTGTCACACGTGTCGCTGTGTGTGCCTGTGTGTGTCAGGGTGTGTGCACCATGTGTCATGCGTGTGTGCACAGCAGGTGTCTCGAGTGTCACATGTCACTCAGTGTGTCAGTGTGTGTGCACCAGCTGTCGTGTGCGTGTGCAGGGGCTGGCAGAAGGCAGCGGGTGACACACATGTGCAGGAATGTGGGCACCAGCTGGCACCTGTGTGTGACGGCATGTGGGCACCGGGTGTCACCTGTGCGCCACCTGTGTGCCACCTGTGTGTCTGTGCATGCGGTGTCACACGTGTGCAGGTGTGCATGGGGTGTCACACGTGTGCAGGTGTGCATGCGGTGTCACACGTGTGCAGGTGTGAATGAGGTGTCACACGTGTGCAGGTGTCTGTGCATGCGGTGTCACACGTGTGAGGCGTGTGCTGGCACACGTGTGACCAGGGCTGTGCACACAGGGCCGGCACGAGGGACAGAGCACAGCAGGGATGTTATTTGGGGCACATGGCAGGGATGGATCCCAGCTCCACCTCCCGAACCTCCACCTTGACACTTCCTAATTTCCCGGCGCTTTATCTCGGCGCTCCTGGCGGGAGATGATGGATGGGGCGGCGAGGAAAGCCCGCGATGCTCCCACCGTCCGAACCAGGATCCATCTCTCGGGGTGACCCGCGGGTGCTGCCACCTCTTCCTTGTCCCATCCCACCCTCCTCCATCACCCTGGGCTTGCTCCTGGCACTGCCACCATCCCGTCCTGCTCCCTGCTCCGTGCCTCAGTTTCCCCACCCGAGTCCCCCCAGGCTCCCGCATGCCCACGGTCCCTCCCGCAGTCGCCGCTCCCTCGGGGCCACCGTGTCCCCCCCGTGTCCCCCCCGTGTCCCCCCCAGATCCCCCCGGCGCCAAACCCGGCGCTGAGCTCGGCCGCTCGCTGGCGGGTTTGATGGGATTATCCCGGCGGGCGGGATTACACGGGGAGAGTGAGGATTAGCCACGGCGCATCGGCACGACACTGCCACCGCCACTGCCACTGCCACTGCCACTGCCACTGCCACTGCCACTGCCACGCCGCCAGCGGCCGAACTGGGCTGAACTGGGAGGAACTGGAGGCCAGGTGTGGCCCCAAGCCCCAGCGCTGGCATCCCCCAGGACCGGTGGCTTCACCAGCCGCTGTTTAATTAACCGGCTGCTGGGAACAGGCACAAAGAGACAAGAGGGATCTCTTTATCCCCCCCTTTTTTTTTTTTAATTTGACAAAAATTGTAATTAAATAGGGAGTAAAATCCCGTTAGCACACGGCAGCCCCTCTGGGATCTCCTCTGTGCCAGCCCACTGCTCTTCCTCTCCCTCCCTCTTCACTCAGGGAATCCAACCCCTCGTCTCCCTTTTTGGTCGATGCCACCAAAGCCTGCAGGTCTCTGGGGACCAGCTGGATGTCCCCAAGGCCATCGTGTCCCATTTGCCGCGGGGCCGGGCGCTGCCAAGGGTGCAGAGCATCCCCTGGGTGCCACACTCGGGTTCATCTCCACACCGTGCCGGGCACGGGGAGCAGAGGCCGCGGAGCTCCCGGGATGTTGGTGCTGATCCGGTGATACCGGCGGCGCTGGTGCCAACAGGTTCTGCAGGCACAGCTCCCAGATGGAGCCAGAATCGCTCCTGCTTTTCTTTACTACTGTTTATGTCGCCGAAACGCATCGGATGCCACCCCGGCGGCACTACAGAGAAACCATCCCGGCCGGGCTGGTGGCGACTCACTGGCCTGGCACAGCGGGAGATATCGGCGTGGAAAAGCCACCCTGGACGACCCTGAGCCCGTGCCTGGGGGGACAACCCCTGTGACACGATCTGGGATCCAACCCCAGCGCGGGAGATGCTCCAAGGGCCCGGCGCAGCTCAGCCCACTGAAAAATTAAATCGCATCCAAACTGGCAGGTTTAATTAAAAATATTCCAGCTTGTCTAGGGATACAAACCGCATCCGGCACTGCAGCAGGGATCTGCATCCAGCTCCAGTGCCTGCCGAGCAGGGCCTCGCGGCCGGGCTGTGCCCCAGCAGCGCTGGTGGCAGCACGGGAGCCACTGGTTTAACTGGGAGATAAACCATCGCCTGGTGAGTGCAGCCAGCTGCCAGGGCCGAGGGGACAGGGACATCCAGCCCCGTGTCACCATCCTGTCCCATGGCTTTGGGCTCATGATGGGGCTTGAAGGGACACAGAGCCAGCAGAACCCAGTCTGGGGGGGCACGGGGGGTCCCTGCAGCCCCCCTCAGTGGGGACAGCTCTGCCATGGGGAGCACACGTGTGTTCACACATGTTGTCGCGTGTGGGGTCACCAGGCTGAGCCGGGCGATCTCCCTTTGTTTATGGCAATGGCACCAAAAGCATCAGGGGGCTCCTGGGAGGGGGGGTGAGCTGTGTCCCCCCCACAGTGACACCGCGGTGGCACCGGCGCTGCTGGCGGAGGCTGAGCTGCCCCAGGACCCTCAGAGCCGAACGCGACCCCCAAAGCCACCTCCTGCACCCCCACGCACCAAACCTCCCCGGCGCAGCCACGTGCCCCGGTGACAGCGGTGACCCAATTCCCGTGTCACCCCGGGGACGCTGCAAAAGGGGCTCTGGGGCAGCGCTGGCCGCGCTCAGCACCCCGAGAGCCGTCGGGATGTGACCCCAGCACCCCGCGGGGACACCAACGCCACCCCTGGGGTGTGACGGGGGCACACATGGCCCTGCCGGGACCTGGCCGCCAGGATGGACCCTGAGCCAGCCAGAGCTGCCCTCAGAGTCATTCTGGGGGTCCCACTGCCGGGGGGCACACGGAGGGACCCCCCCAAGCCAGTGCAACCCCCTCCCCATGGCTGTCCCTGTGGGACAGGGGACACAGCTGTCCCCCTGTCCCCCCTCCCGGCGCGTCCCCGCAGCAGGATCTGGCCCTGCTGGACCCAAAGAGCCTCAGGGGGACATGAGGGGGACACGGTGGTGCCACTGTGCCACCATCGCCCCCACCGCTGCCAGGCACACAGAGCCCCAAGGGGGTCACTCGTGGCAGGTGTCTGACCCCCCGCACGCCAGGGTGGGGGATGGATTGGGGATCCCTCTGCACCCCCACAGCTCCCGAGCCGCTTTGGCAGAGGGAAACTGAGGCACGGCAGGAAGCAGAGCTCACCCAAGGTCACCCCGTGCCGATGGCACAGCCCCGTGGGCATCACCCCTCCCGCTCTAACGGGGGGCTCTGGGCACCCCCAACACCCCCTCACAGGCTCCCCACTGCCCTCTGCCCCATGGGGGGGCCGGGGGGGTTTGGGGTGCCCCAGCCCCCCACTGCCCCGGGGGATGTGGCACGGTGGAGGTCGCGCTGGGGGGTCAGGGGGGTTTGGGGGGTCTGGGGGTGCTCGGGATGGTGATGGTGATGGTGATGGTGACAGGGGAGGATTCGGGTCAGGCCAAACACCCCCCGATGTCATTCCAGGCTCCCCCCGAGCCAAATCTGCCGACGGCGCTGAGCCCCAAAAAGGGGGACAGAGCCCCCCCGGCCTGGCAGCCAAAAAGGGGGACAGAGCCCCCCTGCCCTCACCCCCCAGGCACGGCGGGTCCCCCACTTCTGCCGAGTGCCCCCCACCCCTTGTTCCCACCAAGTTAGAGCCCCGAGACAGAGCCAGACAGGCACCCCCCGGTTTGTGGGCGCTCTGCCCCCCACCCAGCCCCAGGATTATTTCAGGGGGGGCACAACCACCGAGCCCCCCCAGGCTGAGCCCTCGCTGCTCCCCGATGCCCTTTTGGGGCTGCACTGGCAGGACACCCCCATTTCAGCCCCTCAAACCCCCCAGCCCGGCGGCGGCCGCACGGGGCGGGGGGCACAGAGCAGCCCCTCCTTTTCTCACGCCACCCCCCAAAAAACAACAAGCCCTGGCTGCTTCCCAAAGAAGCCGCGGAGGCAAAACGGAGCCCGACGAAGCAGAGACACCCCCCATCCCCATCCCCATCCCCATCCCCATCCCCATCCCCATCCCCATCCCCATCCCCATCCCCATCCCCATCCCCATCCCCATCCCCATCCCCATCCTCCCGGCTCGGGGCGGGGGGGCTCCGGATCGCCGTGTCCCGGGGCTGGGGGAGGGTCGGGGTGCTGCCCGGGGGACTGAGGGGTGAGCTGGGGGCGTGGGAGGGGATGGCGGGTGGGACTGGGTGCTGGGTGGAGGGGATGGGGGGGCTCAAGGGTGCGGGGGGGCTGTCGGGGTGCCGGGCTGGGGATCGGGGTGCGGGATCGGGGTGCGGGATGAGGATGTGGGGAGCACCGGGGTGCTGGGGGGACATGGCAGGGTGCTGGGGGTGGGGGCAGGAGGTTGCGGGATCAGGGTGCGGGAGGGTCTCGGGGTGCCGGGGTGGGCTGGGGGTGCAGGACGAGGGCGCCGGGAGGCTCGCGGGGTGCCGAGATGGGCTGGGCGGAGGGGCTGGAGGGGCGCGAGATGAGGGAGGAGGCTGGGGGACAGAACTGGGGTGCGGGTGGGACCCCCAGGAGTGCCGGGGTGGGGATGGCGGGGCGGGATGGAGGTGCTGGGGGGGGCGGTGCAGGGGGCTCGGGGTGCACAGAGGGGGGACAGAGGGGTGCGGGTTGGGGGGCGCGGGGGGGCGCCTCCAGCCCGTGACCCTTCAAGGTTCCGCCCGCTCCGCTAACAAAAGCGCCGCTTCCCAATGCAGCAGCGGCGGCGGCGGGAGGGGGGAGGGCTGGGGGGGGCACCCCCTTTTCTCCCATCCCCCCCACCCCGGGAGGGGGCAGCGGATGGAGAAGGAGGGGGATAGACCGGGACGGGACCGCATCGGGAGGGGGGCGGGCGGGGGGCACCGGCCGCGCTCTTACCTCGCCGTCCCGGGGGGGTCCGGGGGGGCACCGCGCACCTGCGCCCACCGGCAGCGGCTCGGCCCGGCCCCGCTCGGCTCCGCTCCGCCGCGGCGGGAGCGCCGGTACCGGGGCCGGGCGGGGCGGGGCCGCGGGGGGGGCGGGGGGCCGGGGCCGGGCCCGCCCGGTGGCTGCGGCGGCACCGGGGCCGCTCCGGCAGCAGCGGCGATGGAGGAGCCGCCGCCGCCGGCGCTCCCGGAGCGGCTGCGCCCCCCGCCCTGCCCCCGCCCCGGGGAGGTGGCTCGGCCCGGCCCGGCCCAGGGCCCCCCGCCCCCGGCGCGGAGGGGGGAGCGCGGGGGGAGCGGCCCCGCCTGCCTCAACCCCCCGAGAAGGGCCATCGCTCCCCCCGCATTCCCGGGCACCGGCAGGGTGCCTCCCGCCCCCCTCGCCCCCTCTACCCGCTTCCCCCATCCCGGGTGTCTGGAGGGGCTGCGATTGATCCCCACATCCTGCCCGGCTTTCCCCACATCCTTGGCACGATGAGGGGTTCACACCGAGCCCCCCCATCCTCTGTCTCCGTTTCCCCTACCTCCGGCACGAAGATGGGCTGAAACCAACCCCTTCCACCCCTTGCCTCAGTTTCCCAAATTTCCCACCCCGGTGAGGAGCTGGGACCCCATTTCCCGCCGCCACAGCCTCGAAGGTGATTCCCCTCTATTGCTGCCAAACACTTCTCTGTCCCCAAACAGAGCCCCTCCCTCGCTGAGAGCCCCCCAGCCCCTGCCTCAGTTTCCCCTCGCACCCACGGTGCTGCCCACCCAAACCTGCCCACCCTGGGGTGCAGGGGACGCCAGGATTGGCACCAGGATTGGCACCAGAGGGTCTGGAGGTGACACACACAGCGGGGGCCCAGCACGGCATTACTTGGGCCGCTTTGTTGCTTTGCCCCAGTTGTTTTAGCCTGAAAATCCCCAAATCAGGGTGAAAACCCGGTGCGGCTGTGGTGGCTACACCGAGCTGTGCCCGGAGCTCAGCCCGCCCTGGCGAGCAGGAGGTTCGGAATGTGATTCACCTCTTCCTGCATCCCTCCGGTCCCTCCCGGTTCCCAGGGCAGGGAAGGGGACAGCCAGCCCCGGGGGTGACACTGACGGAAAGGGGGTCCCAGGGGAAGGAAACCACAGCCATGACTCAGCGCCTGAATCATCCTCCCCAGGGGGACAGCGAGGGGACACCGCGAGCCCCTTGACCTGTTCGCACAGCCCCGGCCCTCCGCTCCCCACTCGGGCTCATTAGGGCTAATTAATCAACGCTCCTCGGAATGAATTCCTCCTCAATTCCTGCAAGCTCAGTCCTCACGCTTTTTGCCGAACATCAGCACCACCCCGGGGCACCCCGATGTCCCCCGTACTGCGCCATCCCACTGCACCCCAACACCCCACGGCACCCTAAATCCCCGCGGAACACCCACAACATCCCATGACACCTCCATATCCCCTGGCACCCTAACATCCTGCGGCACCCTAATATCCTGTGGCACCCCAACACCCTGCAGCACCCTAATATCCCATGTCACCCCGACATCCCACGGCCGTGGCGGTCCCAGCACTCCTCCCGTGCAGGAATTTTGGCTGGCAGTTCGGAAAACAGCGGCCCTGGGAGGGCTCTTCCCATCCGCAGCCTCCAGATCGGGATTTATTCCCGGATTTGGGGATTTATGTGACCTTTAAGGGAATAGCGCGCTAGGCGGAGGAGTCGATGGGCTCGGGTGAGTCCCGCAGCCCCCCGTGCCGTGAGCCGGGCAGGTCTGAGCTGCGGGCTGCGGTGGGATTGGGGGGAGTTTGGGGTGTGTCAGCCCCCCCCGCCTATGCCCCGCCGGCCTCGTGCATCCCGAGCACGCGGGGTGGGAGCCGCGACCCCCGGCCTGTCCCGGCACGCCTCGGCACGGCACGAGATCCCAATGCCACCTCCTGCCACACCGCGCCCTGCTGGGGCCCAGGCAGGGGTTTTGGGGAGCGGAGCCTTCACAGCTCCTGTCTGCGCTGGCAGATCCCCCATCACCCGGCCATGGCCCTGGGCCTCTCCACCCCACAGGGAGGGCGCAGGGGGGGCAGGAGGGCCCCAGTCCTGGGGGGTATCCCAGTCCTCCCTGACAGACCCCCCGGATCCGGAGCCCTGGGCATCCCTGTGTCTGCGGCTGTGCACACACGTGTGGCCATGTTTGCACCCTTACACACGTGTGTCAATCCATGGGTGTGTCCATCCATGTGTCCATCCACGGGTGTGTCCATCCATGTGTCCTCGTGTATTTCCATCCATGTGTGTGTCCATACACATGTGTCAATCCATGTATGTCCATCTATGTGTGTGTCCATCCATGGGTGTGTCCATCCATGTGTCCCTCCATGTGTCCCTCCATGTGTCCCTCCATGTGTCCACCCATGTTTCCACCCATATCCGCCCCTCTCCCAGCTGCAGCCAAGGCCACCGCAGAGTCCCTCTGTGTCCCTACCCGGTGTGCTCGGTGTCCCCGCAGCTGCCGCCGCCCCCCCGGTCCCCGCCGGTCCCCAGCACCTGCCGCCGGCCGTGGCGGGGCTGGCCCTTCCCGACGCGCGGGCGCTCGGGGAGGAAGAGTGGTAATTAAGTTAATTTGCACATGCAAATCATCCGCAGTTGGAATCTGTTAATTTTATAATTTGATGTTTAATGTACATATCTGCTGTGTTTTCCCAGGCAGAAACCCAACATTTTCTGGGTGCTAATGACAGGGGCCGCGCCCCGGGGTGGGGGACAGGGACCCCCCGGGTGTGCGGGTGCTGGGGTGGCACCGGGGATCAGCCGCCACCGGGAATGGGTGCCCTGGGCCGTGTGGGTGCAGGGTGAGGCCGGTGTTGGCTTGGGCCAGCCCCAAAAATGACGGAATTTGCCCCATTCTGGAGGCGGCGAGACTGCTTTCCACCCCTCCTGCCCGGGCGGTGGTTTGGATGGTGGTGCTGAGCACAGAGCTGGAGGTTCGTGTCACCTAAGAGGGGTGTGGTGGCCACCGGAGTGTCCCCTCCCTGCGGGGTCACCGATGGCATTGGTGGCAGCACCCAGGCCAGCCATCAGCACCCCAAAATGCAGGATAGGGGGACACGGGGTCATCTCCCCATTCCCCGTGCATCCCTGTGAGCTCTGCTGCCTCATCCCCATCCCCAAGGTCCTGCCTGAGAATGGGGGGGCAGCAAAAAATGGGGCTGTGGCCAGGCTGAGCACCGCCCCAAATATCGCCCTGAGGCCGAGCATCGCCCCAAATTCCTCCCTGAGGCCGAGCATCCCCCGGGGCTGGGCATCGCTCCGGGGCTGAGCATCATCCCGAGGTCAAGCATCCCCCCAGGGCCAAATACTGCCTTAAGGATGAGCACCACCCCGAGCTGAGCATCACCCCAAATCGAGCATCACCCCAAAGCTGAGCATCACCCCGAGCTGAGCATCACCCCAAATCGAGCAGCACCCCAAAGCTGAGCATCACCCCAAATCGAGCAGCACCCCAAATCGAGCATCACCCCAAATCGAGCATCACCCCAAAGCTGAGCAGCACCCCAAGGCCAAACATCACCCCAAAGCCAACCCCCCAAAGCCAGTCACCCCCAGAGCAAGCTCTCTCCGTGGCTCAGCTGCCAGGGCTGGCTGAGGCCACTCCAGCCCAGTCCCTGTTTATCTGCAGGACCAGCTGGGGCTTTGCATGTGCCGGATTTGTGGGTTCCCTTTGAAGCTCCGGCTGCCGCCGGCCCCGCGCCTCTGCCTCGGCGGAGATAACGCGGTTCCCCGCAGCCCGGAGCTCGGCAGGACGTGGTCACCTCACCTCATCCTCCCTCCCCGGGCTGGATCCGGCTGGGAGCTCCCGCAGCCCCCGGCAAGGCAGGCAGCAGCCCTTGGGGAGCAGGGGAGGGTGATGCCACCTTTCTAATGAAAACTAATTGCCATTAATCCCGTCTCATTGTTTACTCGGGGCTGATTTAAGCACATTTCAGGCAAGACTGAGCAGTTGAACATTTCTAATGTATTTTTCTTTCTGCTTTAATGACCTTGCTCCCGCCACCCCGCTGCCATCTCCCTGCTCCGGGGGGCGACTGGTGACTTCATCGAGTTCATCCGGAGAGAAAAGGACCCTCCGGGGCTCCCTGGGGGTGCCTGGGAAGGAACTGAGCTCCCCGAGCCCCACGGGGATCCAGCTTGGCCCGGTGCCGCCCGGGACAGCCCTTTGTCCCCATCAGTGTCACCCAGCCGTGGCTGTCACCTCCACCGGCCTCTCCCGTCCAGATGTACCCCAAGGCCAAATCCAGCTGTTTCCAGCCCTGCCCAGCCCCTCGGGCTGCTCTCCCCGGGATCCCACGGCTCTGCCATCCAGATGTGACCCCACTGCAGCTGTTCCCGCTGTCACCCCAGGGCCATCCATCCATCCATCCATCCATCCAGCTGTTGTCCCCTTGCTCCCAAACCAGCTGTTCCCACCGACACCCCATCCAGATGTGCTCCCAGGATCCCGGTCTGTCCCAGCCCAGCTGTTCCCCTCAGTCCGTGGCCAGTCCCTCCTACACCCCATGGCATCCCCATGTCCCCCCAGTGTCCCCCCAGTCCCCCACCGAGCCTGAGGCTATTTTTATCCTCCTTTCAGCTCTCTCCTGCTCCGGTTCCATCCGGAGTCAGTGACTTTCACAACCTCCTTTATTCCAACCCCAGACTTTCAGTTCTCCCTCCCTCTGGCAATGAATCAATGCTGGGGGGACCCACAGAGGTCCTCAAAAATCCCAGATGAGGGACTTTGCCACACGGAAGAGCTGTCCCCATCCCTGCTGCCTCCTCAGCTTTCCTGCTTTCTCCTCACGAGGATAAAATCCTGATTTCCTACCGAGGGGGAGGAGCAAAACAACGGCTTCGGGGTGGGCAGGGATTTTTGCCCCCTGGGATCATGGTGTGGAGATGCCTCATGTCCCTCCAACCCCATTTCCCCCCACTGACTCCTTCACTGAGCTCTCTCAGTCTCACGCCGTGCCTCAGTTTCCCCAGGCACCACCAGCCCCCCCAACCCAACCCCCAGCCCCCCAAATGACCCTGCCAGACCCCAGCGCCCCCCATGTGGATCCCCCCGGCAGAGCGGCTCTTCCCGGGGAAAATCCCGGGCCGGCTCCTGGCTTGGGGCCCCGGCAGCGATTGTGATTTTCCCCTCAAGCGTGGCTAACTCCAGCCCCGCAGCCCAAGCCAAAGCATTTCCCACCCCCCGGGGTAACTCCGGCAACACCCTCTGCAGAGACAGCCCTGGGGAAGGAGGATTTCCTCCCACAGCCAGCAAAGGAATCACAAGGATTTCCCCCAAAATAACGGCACAAACCGGGAGCAGGCTGCTGGCCCCATCCTGCCATTTATTGGGATTTTTTTGCCCTCTCCGTCAGCTATTTTCCATCTTTCAGCCCAGTCCCAGGTTCTGATGTCGTTTCTCCAAGAGGATAAAGGCCCAGAAACTGGGATTCTGTTCCTCAAAAAAATTCATTAATTCAAGGACAATCAGAGTCGAAAAAGCCGCTTTAAAAAAAAAAAAAAACCTCTTTATTTATGCCATTATTAGAGCCAGAGATGCACTCCTGGCTTTGAAGCAGAGCAAACAAACCGCCCGAAATGGTTAAAAAACCCCAATTAAATGGTGAAAATCCTGCCCTTCCTCCCTGCCTAAGGACTGGAGTTAAGGTCAGCTCTTTCCTTCCTTAATCTGCGATTTTTTATCTGGATAGCAATTTTCCCTGGGCTGCCAGCCGCTTGGTAAACGGCCTCTTTTGTCTTTAGCTCTTCCTTTCTCCTCAGGAAAATGGAATCCGATTTTTTTTTGTCGGCGTTATTTATACCCCGGTGCCCCATGCCATGAGCCGGTGATGCTCCCGGCCGGGGACACAGCCGCTCCAGGTGCCACGGGGCCGAGTGGCTTGTTTAACGTCCCCGTCTGTCACCGCGAGCCGCCGGGACACGATCCAGAGCGGTTAGTGGCGGTGCAGTGCCAAGGCGGCACGCCGCGGGCGCCTGGCAGGCGCGGCGAGGGTTCAGCGGCGTTTCCCATGGCCCAGCACGTCCCCAGCCCACCGGCCTTTGTCCCCAGAGAGGTTTCTGTGCCTCCGCTGCCCTCCGGACCCCCAGAATGGACCCTGCACCCCTCGCTGGGGAAGCCTGGGGCCTGGCTGGGCCTGGGCTTCGCTCCAATCGATGCTCCAGCCGCTCTTAACACCTCGCGGGGATCGATGGACAAGGCAGGGAATTGCCTGCGCCGAGGGACTTGGATAATCCCCCTGGCAGGGCTGTGCCTGCGGCGCTCACCTTAACCCTGCCCGTGCCGCGGTGGTGGCAGGGCTGTGGGGCAGTGCCACCCGCCTGGTGACCATCAGAGAGACCTCTGGTCACCTCCGCCCCAGGGCTCTGCCTGCCGCTAGCTGCCCTTCCTCCAGCCGCAAAGAGCTCCCACAGCCACTGAGAAAACACCAACAGCTCCCCAAAACTGGACCTGCTGGTGGCACTGGGGTGATTTCCCTGAGTGGGGGGACACCACTGCCTCGTGCTGAGCTTCCACTGCCAGATCCCTTCCAGATCCCTTCCAGATCCCTTCCAGATCCATTCCCAGATCCATTCCCAGATCCTTTCCCAAATCCTTTGCCAGATCCCTTCCCAGATCCCTTCCCAGATCCCTTCCAGATCCCTTCCAGATCCCTTCCCAGATCCATTCCCAGATCCCTTCCAGATCCCTCCCCAGATGCCCTGCCAGATCCCCACGCTCCACTTCCACAGAGCAATTTAATCACTAAAAGGCAATTTGACACCTTAAAATCGCGCTCTGCAAGCGGGCTCTGGGCTGCCCACGCTCCCGCGGGCTCCCGGGTGGGTGTTTGTCCTCAGAGAGCTCCCGGGCTGTGGGAATGCTGTTATCCCGCCCTGTCCGTGCGGCTGGAGCAGCGGAGCATCCCTCAGAGGGAGGAGGAAGCAGCCCGGGCGGTGGCAGAGCCCTGCAGAGCCTTGTCACAGCTCAGCACACGCATGAGGTCATCGCCGGGGGGATCAGGGTCCCCGAGGAGTGACACGGCCAGGGAGGCTGGGGACAGCGATATCCCAGCGAGGAGCTGGATCCCATCCTGGGGAATCGGCTTTCGAGGAAAAGCGATGTGGGGAGAGGGAAGAGGAGGCTGGAAAAGCTCCAAGATCAGCGGCACTGATACGAAACCATAAATTATCCTCCCGGCTGTGCCGGCTGCGGGGACGGGCAGCCCCTCGGAGATCGGGGAAGCTGCACCGCCGGCATCGACCCTCGGCTGAGCCGGGGTGAGCCGCTGCCATGGTTAGCGGGAGCTGCAATTTCTCATCAATCCAAAGCGACTAATTAACAGGCGCCGCGGCCGGGGCTGCTCCCCGCATCCATCACGGCCCCGCCGGCGGCGGGGTTGCTGCCCGCCGTAAATCACGGCCCCGGGGCTCTGCGCCAGAGCTCCCGGCCGGCCCGAGGGGCTCCTCGGCGGGGCACAACCCCCCGGGTTCGGCAGCCGGGGAGCATCCGGCAGCTCCGGGATGCGCCGGTTGGGTCGGGATGACTCCGGTTGCCTTCATCCCCCTCCGGCAAGCGTTAAGCAGCTCAGCTTCCCGGCATCCCCACGATCTAATTACACCGAAGATGAAGCAGGGAACGATAGCTCGCCGTTAATTAATAACTCGTCACGGCTCAGAGCAGGCGGAGAGCATGAACGCCGGGTGCTGGCGGATCAGGGCGCCCGGGTTTGGGGTGCAGGGGGGGCACAGGCACCCTCGGAGCCGGAACGGCGGCGAGGAGCTGAAAAACGACATTTAAATAATAAATCCCAGCTATTAAGAGAGGCTGTACCTGGGAGCGCCGGGCAGCGCCGGCGGCCAGCGGGGTAATTAGACCGCGGCTGAAATGATGAAAAGATATCTGCAGGCTTTGAGGCCGAGGCTTTGAAGCTGTAAATCCTGTGAAGGCAGCATCCCCGCACGCACCCGCCGGGAGATATTTACCCGGGACCTGCTTCCCACCATCCACGTGGTGTGCAGAGCCGAGGAAAAAAATCCCCCCGCCACGGGAAGATGATGAGCCCGGAGGGATATTCCTGGGTACCCCAAATTCTGCGCTCTGGGGAAGGGTAACCGCAGCTCCGAGGGTGCACTGGGGACAAGGGTGCTGCGGTGGCTCAGCAGGAGCTATCCCAGTGCTGCAATTGTCTGTGTTGGGAATGCCAGAGCCTCGTCCTGCGGGGTGTTGGGGTGAATCGCATCATTCTGGGGTGAGGTGAGAGGTGCCAGGGGGTGGATGAGCTCAACAAGGGGGGCAGCAGCACCCAGGGAGGGTTGGCATTGCTGGGGGGTTCTGCCGGCCTGGCTGGAGCTGTTCCCCCAGCACCTGGAAGGGTTTGGATTTCAAACATCCCTGTCCCAAGCTGGCATTGCCCACCCCCGCGGGCACACAGACACCCCCGCCGTGCCAGGCTATTCGCCCACCCACCCACGGCAGCCCTCGGCCCTTGGCAGCGGTGTGGCTGTGCCAGGTCACCCAAAGGGATGTCACCAGGGCACGGGATGGCATCTGCCTCAGAGAGGCCATTCAAGTGGGAAAGCCCTTGGGTTTGGCCTCTCACCGGCCCCAAAACCCCTCGGCTCGGGGCTCTGGGGCGCTCGGTGCCAGGCATGCCGTGGGGATGCGGCTGGGCACCGCGCGGGGCGGCCGGACAGACAGAGCGCAGCAGGAGCGATGCAGCAGCTCGGCACAGGGGTAATTAGCAGCTTTGATTCCAGATCCTCATTAGGGGCTGGCACCCCCCGCCGTTGCGCTCCGTGCAATTAGTCGCTAAGTAACACACGGATATTTATACCCCGGCGCAGAACCGGGGCCGGCGCGATGCATCGCCATGGCCGGGGTGCTCGGGCTGGGCCGGCCACCGCCGTCACGGGGACATTTTGGGACAAGCGGCTCGTTCTTGCAGGCCAAGGAGCCTCGATGAGGGTCCGAGAGCCACCCCGGGGTGCTCAGCGGTGGGGCAGCACCCAAGGGTGGCACCCGCAGGGACACACGTGTGCCACCGTCCCCCTGGGGAAGCCACATCCCTGCCACCACCGCCAGGCACCGGCTGCTCCAGGGGCCTTTTCTGTGGGGAAGATGTTTTATCTTCCCTCTCGCCCCACCCTAATTAATTGTTTTAATTAAGGAAATGCCACCTCCACTCCCGACTGCCATTTGCCTGCAGAAACGTTGCTAATTACGGCGAGGGAATCGCGCCGGGGCTTGTTGGCAGGCAGCGGGGAGGGGGGCTGTGGGGGGTGGGGGGGGCTAAAAATATATGGGAAAAAGGAAAATAAACGAGCTCTAAGCTGCAAATCCCCCTGCATGCAGCGGAGGGAGTTTGGGGGTCCCCAGCGAGGGAAGGGCTGGCCGCGGTGGGCGATGTGGTTTGGTGCCTCCATCCATCCCCTCTGCCCGCAGCGGGTGGGTGCTGAAGGAACCGGATCCGTTGTGGTGTCACCCGGCAGGAAACCGGCTGGGGAAGGGGGGGTTGAACCCCAAATTCGCCGCTGCACGGAGCTGGCACCACCGCCTCCCTCTCCGGCTTTGTCAGCAGCAGCCGGGAGCTCGCGCTGCGCTCTGCTTTTTAACAGCTTTCATGAATTTTAATGGGCAGTTGCTGCTGGATTTCTCCTCTTCCCGCTGCTTTCCCGCCCCCCGCAGCCCTTCGGGTCGCCCTTTTCCTCCCCGGGGCTGCTCCGGCTCACGGCATCCTCCGAGTCCCCAAAATCCTCCCCAGCGTCCCTCTCGTCGCCCCCACAGAGGAGATTTGTCCCCAGCGGTGCCGCCGGAGCGAGGGTGCCGCTGCTCTGCCCGGTGGCTCCGGGCGCCCCGGTGGCTTCTCCCGAAATTCCGCCGATACAAAGGCTCCGGAGACGCCACTTCACAACCATCCGTCTTTATTAGCAGCTGGTTAAGGCGTCCCCGAGGGACCATAACGAAGGGAAGCAACTTAATCACCGTCATGCAGCCAAGTGCGGCCGAGCACGTCTCCCGCGGCCATTCCCGCCCCCCGCGCGGCTGCTTCCCGCTGGCTGCGGTGTCCTCGGGTGCTCCCACCTGGTGACAGAGTCCTTCCTGGTGTCCTCCGGTCCTCTGCTGGCTCCGTGCGGCAGCATCGCCCCTGGGCCTGAAGCTTTGTCGCTGGTGGTCCCTCCGGGTTGTCCTTGGTTCCGCCAAACCTTCTGGTTCTCCAGCCATGTTCCTCCTGTCCCCAAGCAATGATGGTCCCTCCGGTGTCACTTCTCTTCCCTCCTGATCCCACAGTGACATCCCTCCAGGTCCCTCCTGGTCCCTCCTGGTCCCTGATGGCATCCCACCTGGCATGGAGGCTGCTTCCTGCCCTTTCCCCAGGGGATTCGGAATGTCGGGCAGGAATGTTGCTCAGCAAAGCGGTTTGGGTCTGCAAGGGAAAGGCCACAGAGCCACAGCTCCTCAGACCACCTGCCCAGGCACAGGGACACCACAGCCTGTCACCAGGGGTGGTGGCACCCCCTGAGCACCCCGTGAGGTCCCACAGCGCCGGGATAATGTGGGGTGTGGATCCAACCCCGCTGGCTGCCAAACCCCACCACCCCTCGCTATGGCTCCATCCCAGCTCCCAGCAGCTTTCCCAGCGGCTCCATTCCCAGCTCCTTTCCGTTTGGGTCCCACTCCGAACACAAAGCGTCGCTTCGAAACGACTCGTGGTTGCCAAAGGGATCGAAATAACATTTTCTGGCGAAGATTTCGCTTTGTTTTTTTAAAACACTGCTTAGAAATGGCTCGTCGCTGTCAGTCCCTCTCCTGACACCGCCAAATTCCTGAGATTTTGGAGCTGATCCCACCTGGCTCCAAAATTCCCCTTATTCTGGGAGAAATTTCCCAGCTCCATCCCCCGCCCTAAGAGCCACTGTTGGACCTGGGTGAGCTTTGGGAACGACAGAAACAAGCTTGGACTGCTGGTGGCTCTGCCTGGCTCCCTGGGCTGGGAAAAACTTGTTCCAGGAAGAGTGTGTAGGAGCAGAGGGAAGGAGTGGGGGAAGCTGGATGAATTCTGCCCAGAGCTTCTGCTGTGGGGCTGAACCAGGTCCTGCTGTCCCAGCACGGTGGAGGGAGCGTGGTGCCACCAAAGAGTGTCTGTTGTGCCATCTCTGGTCACTGAACTGCCCTCCTGAACGGGGGGAGATGGTGGTGGTGGCCATGGGGGGATGGTATTGGCCATGGGGGGATGGATGTGGCCATGGGGGGATGGTGGTGGTGGCCATGGGAGGATGGTGGTGGCCATGGAGGGATGGTTGTGGTCATGGAGGAATGGTTGTGGCCATGGGGGGATGGTGGTTGCAGATTCAAGCACCTGATACAAACCCCAAGGCCACAACCACCATCTCCCCATGACAACATCTCCCTTCTCCTCCATCTCCATCAGCCCCAGCCCTGCCTTCATCCTTCATCCTTCATCCTTCATCCTTCATCCTTCATCCTTCATCCTCATCACCCTCAACCCCACACCACCACCCTTCCTTCAGACCTTATCCCTCATCCTCATCACCCACAACCCTCCCTTCATCCTCCACTCTTCATCTCCGTCACTCCCCGTCCTGCTTTCATCTCCTCCACCCCTCGTCTCCATCACCCCCAGCTCCTCCATCGCCACCCCCGGGCCCTGCGGATGCCACCAGCTCTGCGTCCCCACGAGGCGAGGGCGCCGGGGAGGAGCGCCGGGAAGCGGCGCGGGGAAGATCAAGAGGAAAATGATCAAAGGAGGGATGTGGGTGAGCGCTGGCAACCCTGTCACCCTGGAGACGGGAAGCAAATATTTGGGCTAATAGCACTCCCGGGGAGCAGGACTGGGCGCTTCCCATTGTCGGGTGACAATGGCGATGGGCAGCTGCCACCGAGCCGCTGTCAGGCACCGCGCGGGGGGAACTGGGGCGGTCGGTTCCTTGTGGGAATTGGCCTTCAGCCAGGGCTGGGTGCTCGGCCGGAGGGATGCTGAGCCGGAGGGATGCTGAGCCTGAGGGATGCTGAGCCGGAAGGATGCTGAGCCGGGGGAGATGCTCGGCCAGTGGGATGCTCCGGCAGGGGATGCTCGGCTGAGGAATTCAGGGGGTGTTGGGAGGGCAGAAGTTCACTGCGCTGCATTGTCCCGCAGTGTCACCGTGACACAAGGCCAGCAGCACCGTGGGCACCGCCAGCCCGGCTCTGTCCCCTCCCGAGCGGATCTGTCACATCTTTGGCTCAGCCTTTCCCCAGGGGCAGCGAGTCCTCCCTGAGCCTTCCTCCCGCAGCGCCGGGGATGCTCCTCCTGCCCAGCCGGGGGGCAAGGTGGGCACAGGACAGGAGGGTGGTAACAGCTACGATAATACCAATATTATCAATAATTATAATAATGATAATAGCAAGAATAATAATGAAAAAATTACTTTAAAATCTTAGTGTTATAACAACAATGCTGACCCTGAAAATACGAATATTATTAATAATATTATTATTAATGCTAATAATTCCCGAGCTGGCAAAGGACTTTCGTCTCGTGCCCCAGTCTGTCCCCACAGCACAGCACCTGACGTGCCGCCCGCCCGCCGCTTCCAGGAGCATGATGGAATTGGAGTGACACGGAGGAAAATCAATCTGAATGAATGAGGTCACCTGCCTCATAAATAATTCATCAAAGGCTCCTGGTAACACACCTCGGCCCGAGAGCCGCGGGGGCAGCTGGGGGAGCGGCACGGCCGGGCTGGGTGCTGGGACAGGGATGGGTGCTGGGGACAGGGCTGGGTGCTGGGGACAGGGCTGGGTGCTGGGGACAGGGATGGGTGCTGGGGACAGAGATGGGTGCTGGGGACAGGGCTGGGTGCTGGGGACAGGGCTGGGTGCTGGGGACAGGGATGGGTGCTGGGGACAGAGATGGGTGCTGGGGACAGGTCCAGGTGCTGGCAGTGGTCAGCTCAGCCATGCCGGGTGCCAGCCTTGCACAGGACACAGGACAGGCTCAGGGTGGGTGACACAGCGTCCCGGGGTGCTCGGTGGTTGCTGAGCCCCCGTGTCACTCCCAGGGCAGTGGTGGGACAGCCCGGCACAGCCAGACCATGGCAGGGCCCCAATCTCTGGGAAGAAGCCACGAGGTCCCTTAGCAGCCCCACGGCCCAGAGGTGACCCGCAGCACCCAGCTGCTGCCACCAACTGCCCCGGGGCAGTGGCAAAGCGGCTTTGTCCCCCGGGAGCAGCGGGCAGGTGCTGGAGGTGCGGGCAGGAAGGGCAGCAGGCCCAGGGATTAGAGAGGGAAGAAAGTGGTGCAGTGTGAGCCCAGCAAATGTTTTAATTCCCTCTAATTCCCCGGCTGCACCCTGGCCCTGGACTCGGCCCCGGGGTCATCAACCCTCCCCACGCTCACAGCGCTCTTCCCAGCCTCCCTCCTCGGAGCTGTTTTGGAGGAAGGCGAGCAAAGGAGCCCAAAATGTTGGAAAAGAACATCTTGAAGCCCTTCTGCCATCTGTTGTGCTTTCAGCGCAATTAAGCAGGCAGCAGCCGTGCCAGGCAGCAGGAGCATCCCTGCCTGCAGCAGCCGTCCCCCTGCCAGGCCTGGGAATCCACCCCGCGGGGCTGCGGGTGGGTTTTGGGCGCCCAGGGCAGCTGGCTGGCAGCTGGGAGAGGGCGCAGATGTCCGGGCTCTGGTTGCTTGGCAGGTGCCTGGAAGGAGGCAGCTCTGCTTTCCCGGCTCTCCCCGCTTGCCAGGGCGGCTCTGAGCCCAGCTGTCCCTCCCCAGGGGTCAGGGCGATGCTCTGGGCCCTGAGGGGACAGCAGCAGGGACACACTGACGGGTGGCTGTGGCACCCCAAAACTTCCCTCCCGCCCGACTGGGGACGCTGGGCCAGCAGCTCCGGCTCTCTGCTGTCACCGCACACCCGGCGAGGCCATAAAGAGCTGCCACAGAAGGGACTCAGAGCTGGGCTGAGAGCTGCCCAGCTCATCGCAGCAGCCCCGAGCCCTCCTGCCATCCGCAGAGCCCGAGGCAGCGCTCCGTGCTGGGATTCGCCTCCGGATCCGCGGCTGTCGCCAGCTCCGGGCTTGTCGCCGCTTCCCTGAGCCGCCGGCGGCGTTAACTTCACCGGCAGCGTTGGTTTATCCCCTTGATCTTGACGGGAAACTGGGAAGCAAGGGAAGCATCCCCGGGGAATCGCCGTCACACGCTCCGAGCTTTAATTAGGGCTGGGAAATCGCCGCCGACAGCCGCGCGGGGAAGCGAACCCGGCACGGATTGGGAGCAGAATTAAATGGTCTGCACCGAAACGGGGAGCAGAACGCTCCGAGCTGAGCTCCCGGCGGTGCGGCGGGGATGTGGGGAGCAGCCCTGCAGCCCCTGCCCGCGGGGATCTCGGCAGATGGCGGAGACAGGCAGGGAAGTGCGGGATGGAGCTGGCGGCGGCAGCAGCTGCGGCGAGAACAGCTCCGGAGTTGGCTCAGATGGGGATGGCGGAGCTGCTCCCCAGCCCCCTCCGCCTGTCCCCTGCCGCCAGGCCCCGCTGGGACCCCCCAGGCCGGTGGGGACAGTGGGGACAAGGTCACGGGCTGTCCCGGGGGGTCCCCACGGCAGGGACAGGGGATGCACCCTGCACGGCTGCTCCCCAGCACGCTGCACCCTCCGCGGCAGGACCTCGGCGGCAACGGCTGGGGACACGTGTGGCACTTGTGACACGCATGTCACCTCCTCCCGCGTGGCCCAGATGGCACGGAGGCACGTCACAGACGGGCGCCCACCCACCAGCCGCCTGTCCTGCTGGGCCAGGGCGATTCCTGTGGTGCCACTCACCAGTTTTGGGGTGAAACCTTGCAGGATTTGGGTCACCAGTTTGGGTGCCACACGAGCCCCAGTGGGGATGACATCCATTCCTTCCCAGTGGCAGTGGGACACCCTGGGCCAGCGTGGGGGTCCTGGCACGGCAGACACCCAGCATGGTGACACAAGTGTCACGATACCAGGCTGTGTCAGCACAAACCACCAGCTCCCCGCCCGGCCGAGGATTAACCAGCCAGCTCTGCTGCTAATTAATAATCCACTTGATTAAGAATTGTCAGTCAATATGTCACCAGCACAAGGACAGGCTCAGCGACCGTGAGCTGGGGATGTCTCTCCATGACGCCTCCTCCCGCTGCTCTTCCTGCACAGCCAGCATCCCCAGCACCGCTCTGACCTCTCTCTGCCCGCTCTGAATTGCCACCTGTGATGTCATGGATCAGCCTGATGATGTCATCAGCATCCTGTCCCTCCCCCTCCCCAAATCCGTGCTGCCATCACCCAGCAGCCTGAGGGTCCCTTTGTCCTACCGGGTGACACAAGGACCCCCTCTGATGATGTCATTTGTCATTCAGGCTCCTGGTGAATCTCTTCAGCCACAAGCCTTTGGGTGCAGCAGGACATCCCCAAAATATGAGGGAAAACCAAACCCACCCCTGGTGTTGAGATCATCGTCCCCACTGTCCCCAGCAGGTGACATCAGGGATGGGAACAGCAGGTTTGGGGAGGCTCCCCTCCCTCCAGCCCGAGCCCCCCAGCGCCGAGCAGAGCACGGGGGGCAGGCGGGGGGCAGGCAGGGGACACGGGGGGCAGGCGGGGGACACGGGGGGCAGGCGGGGGGCACGGCGTCCCCCAGGGCAGTTTCATCAGATGGAGAGTGAAGCAGGGAGCGATAACAGCATCTCCTCGTCCCCTGCGAGCGAACAGGAGCAATTAGCTAATTGCAGCGGTGGGCGCCTGCTCTGCCCCCCCGGTAGGGCCGAGATGGCTCCGTGCGCCGCAGCCGCAGCACTTTGTGCTTAACCTACATTCGCTTTTGTCCCGGCCAGAGCAGCCGGAGAGCCCCGGGGCTCTGCGCTGGGCTCGCCTCGGATGTCAGGGTCCCTCTCAGCAGCCCCCAGCCCCAAATTAAGCAGCCAGGGCTCAGCTGAGCCTGGGTAAGTGGGTCACACTTAGGCAGCGACACAGGGACATGGAGTCGGGTCGCACAGCAGTGTCTCCAAGACGGGGATGGAGTTTTGTGTCCTCCCGGGGAGGGGAATCGCAGAAACCTCTTCCCCAGGGTGCGTCTGTGCCCTGGAGCATCCTCCTCCATCCCTTCCCGGGAGGACGGGAGCGCTCGAGGAGCGGCACTGCCTGACAGCTTCGATCGAGTTTTAATTAACTAACGAGGCTCGGCGTTCAGCGCGGCTCTGTGGACAAACACACAGAGGCAGAAGGAGCTGCTCCAGCTGCGGCACGAGGCCAGATGTGCAGGGGACTGCTCTGTTTAGGAATGTGGCCCTGGGGACCCGTGGGACCCCTTTGCCCTGGGGGAGAGGCAGGAGCACACTTGGCTGGGGACACAACCCGGGGACTGAGGAGCCCCAGCCTGTCCCCACGGCTCGAGGACAGTCCATGGCTCTGCCAGCACCCCTAACTGACACCTCCATGGTCCCTTTCCTTCCATCCAACGCCAGCTAAAAATCCTGGAGCATCACTGGGCTAAGTGGTCAGGAGAGCCTGCCCTGCTCGCGGTTCTCCTCCGGAGCTGGTGCCTGCCAGCAGGGATTTCTTTTTTTCTTAACTGGGATTAATTTTTCCGCCTCGGCTGCCAGCGGGGTGGCTCGGCACCGGGGAAGGGGCCGAGGGAGCGCAGCCGGCGCCGGTGACGCGGCAAGAAGGGGCCATTGTGGCCAGGCACAGCTGTGCGGCGCGGGAAGGGAGCGGTGGGAATGCAAAGTGCTGGAGAGGGAAGGACTTGCGGGATCCACCGCCCCGCCACGGGGGTTTCCCCACCGCACACGTGCCCCGGTGACAATAGTGGCTTTATGGGGAGTGACACCATCCCCTACGCCAGGAGCTGCCATGTGCCATCATGGGGACAGGGTGTCCCCAGCGCCCACCTGTCCCCATCCTGTCCCCCTGCGCTGCCACAGGACCAGCTGGATGTGCCAGCAGCAACCTGCTCTCGAGGCTGATGGAACCGGGGCCTGAATGTCCTGGCAAAGTGACACTGGGGACAAAGGGGAGGACACAGAGTGGCTCCGTGCCCTTCCCAGCACTCCTCCGCGACCCGGCGGGCGGCGGATCCTGTTTCACTCCCTGAGCTCTCCTGAATTATTCAGCCGCTGCCTCCCTGGGGATTGTCTCCCTGTCCCACAGCCCCCGCACGGGAGCAGGCGGCACTGGTGTCACTGGAGCTGCGGTGGCTGTCCGGTGGGACGAGCCGCGGGAGAGGAGCGGGATGAGCCGCGCAGCTTCCCCGGGCGGGAGAGGAGCCGCTGCAAAGCCCCATTTCATTTCCCTGAAAGGAGAGGAGGGACGGGGGGGAGAGGCCGCTCTCAGCTGGCCCAGATCCCGCTGCTTCTCTCTTTTATTCCCTGTTTTCATGCGGCGCCAGCTCCCATCCCCGCTGATCGCACAGGCTGCTCCATCCGCCCGGCAGGGACGTGGATTTGGGGGGGATCCCCCCGTGACCCCAGCCAAGCACCCCCTAGACCTCTGCTGGGACCTCAGAAGGGCCTGGAGAGCTCTGCAAGACGTGGGGACATCCCTGAGATCCTTCTGGAGATGGGAATTGGGGGATCTGGATGTTGGGCACACGGGAGTGCACTGGGGGGCTCAGGGTGACCCCCACACGCCACCCCAGCCCGGCACCCTCCAAAACAGCTTCAGCAACAGCCGGAGCGAGGTGAAAAAGCTGCCGGGATGTCCCAGTGATGGGGATGTGGGATGGGACAGTGATGGGGCAGGAATGGGGACACAGGACGGGGAAGTGATGGCGACACAGGACAGCAAAGGGGACATGGGGCAGGACAGCGGTGGGGATGCAGAACAGAGCAGCGATTGGGACACGGGACCAGGCTCCTGGTGACCACTGGCAGCGGACGAAGCCGGAGGGTGATTTACGTCCATCAGGTTGATGCCACAGGAGTTCAGAAGAGCGGTGACAGCTGCTCCTGCTGCTCCGGCACGACGTGGGACCAGAGCGAATCCTCGGGGACATTGCGAGTGGGGGCTGAGCCATGCCCCGGGGGTGTCGGGCACTGCCGGGGGGGCTGGCGAGGCTCTGGGGTTGTCTTCCCAGCCGCTGCGTGAGACCAAGGCTCAAGTCAAGGCTCCCGTTAATCCAGACTTTAATCCGCTCCAAATCCCACCTTTAATCTGATTAACGGCACCTTTGGGAATTAGGATCCCGTGCCGTGGCTCCAACCCACTGAGCCGGAGGAGGAAGAGGAAGGATGCTCCGACACTCCCGGTGCTGGGGAGCTCCCTGCGGGACGTCGGGGTGTCCCCAGCCCCGGCATGAACCGACAACCGCGACCCGCGGGCCTAAACCTTCCCCCGCACGCTGCTCTGGGCCGCAGCTCGGCGGCCCCACGGGTGTCCCGAGCCCACGGGGGATCCCTGTGTGCAGAGGAAGGGGAGCTTTGCGAGACCCCGCGGTGCTGCCCACGCTCAGCCCGGCCCGGCAGCGCCCTCCCGAGCTCCTCCTGCTCATCAGCGCCGCGGCGCCCCACGCCGTTTGCACGCGTGGTCCTCTCACCCTCCGTGTCCCCGCCGCCCACGGTGTCCCCGTCACCCCCCGTGTCCCCGTGATCCCCCTGCAGGCTGGGGTTCCCGTGCCCTCCCCACGCGCGTTACCGGGAGCAGCCCACGCGCGGGACCCGCGGGGACGCGCCCGCCCCGCCCACGCCCCGTCCGCGGGAGCTCATTGGCTGCTTCGTAGCAAGCCCCGAGTCCCCATTGGCTGGCACCGTCCGAGGGACACGCCCCCGGCCCCGCCCCCGCCGACCGGCCCCGCGCGGGACTTGGCAGCGGCCGCGGGCGGGAGGCCCGACCCGCCGGGAACCGGGAACCGGCACCGGACACCGGACACCGGACACCGGACACCGGACACCCTGAGCGGGGAACCGGGCACCGGGAACCGGGCACCGGGAAACGGGAACTGGGCACCGGCACTGGTACCTGGAACCGGGCACTGGACACCGGGCACAGGGAAACGGGCACCGGGAACCGGACACTGGGAATTCCTGCACCGCTAACCGAGAACCGGGCATCGAACACCGGGACTAGCACTGGGCATCGAAGACCGAGCACCGGCCATCGGCACAGGGTACCTCATCGGTACCGGCATCCTCACCGGGCACCGGCACTGGGAACCGGGCACTTGTAGCGGCTACGGAGCCCCGCCGGGCAGGGAGAGGCGCCGGGGGAAGAGAGACCCTCCTGCCGGCCCCGCCCCGTCCAGCCCCGTCCCGCCCCGTCCCGTCCCGCCGGGGACACCGGAGCAGCCCCGGTCCCGGCGCCGCGCTCCCCGAGGCAGGCTGCAGGTAAGGGCCGCTGCCGCCCGCCGAGGTCAGACCCCCTTCCCCGTACCTCCCGGTGCCTCCCGGTTCCCCGTTCCTCCCACCTTGCCCGCTCCGCGGGGGCGCTCGGTACCGGCCCGTTTCGTCGTCCCCCACCCCGGGAATCACCCGTGTCTGTCCCCCTCCTGGTGTCACCGGGCACCGAGGGCCCCACCCGACCCTGGGGAGCCGCGAGGGGTGGGAGCTGCGGGGTGGGCAGAGCCCCGAGCTGCTCCCGGCAGCCCCTGGATGTGCCTCAGCTTCCCCAGGTGGATAAAACACGGAGGAAGGGCGATTTCCCCCCAGATTCGAGGGAAACCCGAGGGGGCTGGAAAGCAGCGCTGGGTGCGATGGGTGCTGGATAACGGGAGCTGCGAGAAGGCCCCGAAGCCACCCCCGTGGGGCTGTCACCGACCCACGTGCCAGGGCAGGCCGGGTGCCCCATGGCAGCACTTGGCTTCGAGCATCGCCCATCCCTCCTCCCAGCCCTGTGCTCCGGAGGATGAAATTCCTCCATTCCTGGAAAGGCTAATCCCTTTGGAGAGGCCACATCTCACCCGCGGCTAGAGTTGGGTACAAAACTTCCCAACCCTGACTAATCTTCCCCTGGAGGAGGGAAGATTTGGGCCATTCTGGGCCATTTTCTGCTGACCCCAAGCTCAGCATTGGATCCGAATTGTCCCGTGGAGTTTTTCTCCCTCCCAGAGCGACTTTGTCCTCCTGATCGCGGGGCAGGAAGCATGTGATGCGCCCTGGCCCCTGCCGCAGGCCGGACAGACGGACGGATGGTGGTTTGGCCTCAGTTTCCCCTCTCCCAGCCTCTGTTTTCTACTTCCCCATAAGTCTCCGTCTGCTCTGAGCGAAGGAGAAAGGAAGTTGCTGCCAGATAGAGCAGCTTGATGGCAGCTGGAGAAAGAAAAGGAGGAAATGGAAGGCGAGACAGACGCTCTAAAATAACCCCCCTTCCTCCTCCTCCTCCCCTCCATAAAATAACCCCTCTTCCTCCTCTTCTTCCTCCTCCTCTCCATAGAATAACCCTCATCCTCCTCCTCCTCTTCCTCCTACTTCTCTCCTTAAAATAACCTCCATTCCTCCTCCTCCTCCTCTCCAATTTGGCAGCTGCCTCCCCCTGGGGCACAGCAATCCAGGGGGGAATTCCTCGATACCACACCAGATCCTCAAACCAGCCCCCAGCCTCACCCCCTGACCTGTGCCCTCCGTGAGGATCCCGGGACGCCATTCCCACGGGAAGCACGGGCAGGATTCACCACCCACGGAGCCCCTCGGAGGGGCAGCTCAGCTCAGCTCCTTGCACAGACACGTCGGAGCTGCCAGGGCAGATCAGCATTCCCAGGCAAAACCAAAAATCTGCTCCTTCCCATGGGTGCATTTGCAGCCCCAGCAGGGCACCCGCGGGAAGGAGATTTTGGGATGGAGGAGTTCAGATCCCGGTGCCACGGGTGGCGAGGACAATGCTGGGGACACGCCAAGAGTTTGGCACCGCGGCTGGCATGAGCACCGGGAGCGCAGAACCGCCCGGGGCCGGCAATGCCCCGCAGCATTCCCAATCCCCGCTCCAGCCGCTATCCATCCCGGCCGCGTCAAAAATGAGTTTTTCCTCGGGCGAGGTGTTTACTCAGTGGCTTCCTCCCGGCCTCGCCCCGCTCGGCACACACGCGGCGTCTCGGCTGCTCTTTGCACCCATGGCAACGTGCGAGGTCCGCACGCGTCCTTCCTCCTCCCGCTCCTCTCCCTCGGCTCTCCCGGCGCTGGTAACGCGGCTCGGGGAGCTCGGGGGGCGCGGATGGTGGGGGACAGGCTGGTGATGCTGGTGGGGCTCTCCGGTTACCTCCCGGCGCTCCAGCGCGGCTCCTGTAATCCAGGAGGGTTTAATTAATTAATAGGGGTTGGAGCGCGGGGAAAGCGATGCCGGGGGATGGAGAGCAGAGCAGCAGATCCAATCCACCCCTTGGCATTCAGCCATGGATTCGGGGGGACCGGGAATGCTGAGGGGCAGAGCAGGGGTGCTTTCCGAGGCAGTGGGAGGGAACTGCGTGTGGGATGGAGGGAAAACCGGGGAGATCGCCACCGTTAAATGTTTATCCTGTTGGGAAAAGATGTTTCCATGTTGGAGGAAACTTGTAGCAAAACACTACAAGTTACTATGGCCGTGGTGAGGAGGAGGGGAGGAGGGAGAGGAGGAGGAAGAGGAGGCAGAGGAGCCTCTGCTCCGAGCTGGAGCTTGCAGAGCCTCCCCCTCTGCGCTGCTCCATGAATTATTTAAGTGCTTTTCCTCTCCTGCATGAAATATTCACCCGCTGCCAAGGGAACCGGAGGGGTTTGGGGGGCAAAGCCCGTGGTGGGAGCCAGGTGAAAGGGGCAGGCAGGGAGAGGGATCTTTGGGGCAGGTAGGAGTGATAATTGGGATGATGTCACTGCTGGATTAAACCCCTCTCCATGAAGGAGCTCCGGAGGTGCCCACAGGGTGATGTGTTCCCTGTTCCACCCTCAAACAGGAGCTTTCACGGATGCTTGTGCCCTCAGTGGTGTGGGAGATGTTTTTTGGGGATCTCGGGGGAATTAGGGCACAGCTGGGTGTTGGGTGAGGCGCCAGCCCAGTCTGGGGTGAACGCCAAACCAGAGATGGGCACAGCACGTGTGTCCCCAGGGGAACGGTGTGTCGCGTGGCAGGGACACCCTCTGTCCTCAGCCGCGACACCCCAACCTCACACCACCGCTCAGGGCTGCGAGACTCTCCCGAAACCTCCAGAATGGGTGGAACCCCCAGAAAAGGGCTGTACCTGTCCCCAAAGCCACCGTTGGGACCACAGCCCCGCCGCGCTCTTCCGGAGCAGGGAGGAACTGGGTGACAGCAACAACCTGCTGCTCCATTTCGGAAGAAGAAGAAGCTGTTTTTTAGGGCGTTTTCATGAAAAAGAAGAAGGGGGTGGGGGGGAGCCCAAGCCCTGAGCCGGGCTGGAAACTGCAGCGACAGGAAGGAAGCGAAGTGGGTTATTTCAGGCTCCAGTTGGCTGCTCGGGGCAAAGCTCAGCTGTTCCGTGCACCGACAGCAGCCCCTCGTGAACAATGGGGTCGCAGGGCCTTTCCCGGCAGGAAAACAGATAATTCCGGTGAAATCCCCTGCCGGTGCTGAGTCAGCAGCTCCTGGTGAGCCCAGCGTGGTGGGAAGGGTGCTGGGCAACCATCCTGGTGCAGCAGGAGCCAGCGGGAGGTGAGCTTGGCTTTCCTTGGGGTTTGCAGGGAATGACCTGTAAAACCACATCTGGGCACTGCAGAGGGAGCTGGCTCCGTTTTTGGGATCCCTATACATTTTTGGGATCTCTATACCCGCCTATACCACTTTTGGGGTCTCTAGACCCCCCTATAGTGCTTTGTGCCTCAGTTTCCCCCCTCATCCCGGGGCAGGGGAGGGCTGTGAGCAGCTGGGTGTTATTTGGTGCAGGAGCAGAGGGTTATCCCGTTATTCCAGCTGGCATTTGGGAGCCGTGGGCAGCTCGCAGCACTTGGCACTTCCTATTTTTCATGCTCTCTGGAGGTGGAGTTTGCACTTCCCTCATGGCTGTGGCTGTCCAGGGGAGAGCTGGGGTGTGGGAATTCCTATTTATCCAGGCACCATTCCCAGGGCACCCCACAACAGCAAGGGAGGGAACTTCCAGGCTGTCAGCAGCACGGCTAAGCCCTGCTCCTTCCGGCCAGGATGCCTGGCACGGGCAAAGCCTCTCACAGCCAAGGCAGAGGACATGGAGCTTCCTCTGCCCATCCTGCCCAGCCCTGGCTCCAGGCTCAGCTCCAGCAGCATCTCATGGACTCAGCCATCGTCATTCTCTGAGCCCAACCCGCCCGGGAGCTGCTGTCACCAGGCTCTGCGTTGTCATTTTTGTCCTATTAAGTGCGAGAGGCTCAGCTCGAAGCTCAGGCTGGCAAAAATCAATGTTTTCCCATGGAAGGAAATGCTTCCAAACCTCCATGCTTTTCCTGAGGGTTGTAAATAACACTGCAGGCAGTGGCTCCCACAGCCCTGGGGACAGCAGCTTCATTATTGCTCCCAGAATTCAGGTCCCCACGGAGCCTTGGGTGCCCTCAGAGATGCTCAGGGAGCTGAGGCTCAGCACCATCGTCCTGGCATGGCTGGGTGAGCTGAGCCTTGGCCACAGCAGGATCCACGAGGAGCTGGGGTTTGCTCCCCAGAGTCTGGGGTGTGCTGCAGAGTGCTAGGAGCAGCACTGGGGATGCCCAGAGGGGTCAGGGGTGGCTGGGGGGAGTGACAGAGCTGTGTGTGATGGGGACAGACTCAGCTCTGGGATAGAATCAGAGGAATGGAATGGTTTGGGTTGGACAGAGACCAAAAGCCCATTCAGTTCCACCCCTGCCATGCCCTTCCACCATCCCAGGTTGCTCCAAGCCCTGTCCAGCCTGGCTTTGGATACTCCCAGGGATCCAGGGACAGCCACAGCTTCTCTGGGCACTCTGTGCCAAGGCCTCCCCACCCTGACAGGGAAAAATTCCTTCCTAACATCCAATCTAAACCTGCTCCGTATCCATGATCGATTTATCCCCATCCATCCTCACATCAGCAGCATCCTTTAGCTGAAATACCTCCTCTCTTCTCCCCGGGGATGTATTTATAGGCTGATCCCATCCCCTCCCGCTCTGCCAGGCTGTCCATGCCATGTGCAGCCTCTGCACGAGCAGCTCCCAGCCCTGCCCATCCATCCTGCTTGTTTTCCCGCTGTTCTCCCCTCCCTGTGATTTGTAGCTCTGCGGTTTCCCAGGCCAGGATGCATCTCCAGGGTCGGCGGCGTTTTAATCGTTCACAGCAGATTTTAAAGCCTTGCTCTGCCCGAGGTGATGGATTTGGTCCCGCTGGGATGTGGGAGTTGGGCTGTAGGTGAGGTTCCTGTCTGGGTGAATTATTCACCTCGGTGCGGTGCTGGCTCCAGAGGAGGCCGAGGCAGCAGCAGAACAAGTCGGAGCTCGTGTGGGTGTTGCAGGGTGAGCAGTGCCAGGGAGGAGAGCTCCGCGCCGATTGCTGGGCGCTGCAAACCGGCTGTGCCGCTCCGGCCTCGGCCAGCAGCGGGGTGGATGCGGCACATGGCATCGGGGGGTGACTCAGCTGCCACCTGGGCTGTCCCCAGCTCACCCTGCAGGAAATGAGTCAGGTTTTAAGGAAGGGAGAAATGTTAAAATGATGGGGCAAGAGTCCTTGCCGCGCCGGGAGGAGGGAGGCGTCGGTCGGAGGAGGGAGATCGGGATGGAGGGTCCCGGGCGGTGCTCAGGTAGGGACACCTCGCTGGCTGTCACCTCTCCTTTCCCGGGGGAAGGAAGGTGGGGACACCCTGAACACCCTGAACTGACCCCACCAACCCAACCTGGGACACCCAGGAGCTCCCTTGGTCTCACCATTGGCTGGAATGGTCTTTCTCCTGCCAAAAGGCTGTGTGGGGAGGTGAGGGATCATGGAATGGTTTGGGTGGGGAGAGAACTTAATGCTCATCCAGCTCCACCCCCTGCCACAGAAAGGGACACCTTCCACTGTCCCAGGGGAGATGGGAACAGATGTGGAGCAGGGCTGACCTGTGTGTTCCTCTTCCCCCAGAGATGGACACCTTCAGCACCAAGAACTTGGCCCTGCAGGCCCAGAAGAAGCTCCTGAGCAAAATGGCCACCAAGACCATCGCCAACGTCTTCATCGACGACACCAGCAGCGAGATCCTGGACGAGCTGTACCGAGCCACCAAGGAGTACACCCACAACCGCAAGGAGGCCCAGAAGATCATCAAGAACCTCATCAAGATCGTGATGAAGCTGGGGGTTCTCTACCGCAACGGGCAGTTCAGCCCCGAGGAGCTGCTGGTCATGGAGAGGTTCCGCAAGAAGGTTCACACCTTGGCCATGACGGCCGTCAGCTTCCACCAGATAGACTTCACCTTCGACCGCAGGGTCATGTCCAGCGTGCTGACCGAGTGCAGGGACCTGCTGCACCAGGCTGTCAACGGGCACCTGACGGCCAAGTCCCACTCGAGGATCAACCACGTCTTCAACCACTTTGCGGACTACGAGTTCCTGTCGGCGCTGTACGGCCCGGCCGAGCCCTACCGCACCCACCTCAAGAGGATCTGCGACGGGGTCAACAAGATGCTGGAGGAGGACAACATCTGAGGGTGGCCAGGTGGGCTCTGGCAGGACTCTGCCTCCCGTGGGGCTGAAGATGTGATGTCTGCTTTAGCCCTCACGGGGCTCGCTGTCCCCTCCTCCTCTGCAGTGCTCACTTGTGTTCTCCTCGTTTCTACAGAACTTTGACTTTGTCAGCCCCTTGGTTGGCTTTGTCTGTGCCTTGCCCAGGGTTGGCAAACCTCTCCCTGTGCTGGGCTGATCCTCTCCAGGGGATCCTGGGACTTTGGGCCCCTGCTGTACAGTTTGATTTCCTTTGCCCACCAAGTGCCTTTAGCTCAGAGTCCAAGGATTGGGACTCTTTGCCTTGAACTCTTTCATAACCTTTTCGGGAGAAACCAAACCAAAGACTTGTGGTGTGAAGCACCTCCGAGGTGTCTCGGAGCAGGTGGGACGTTGTTGGGGTGAACAGTTGGGAGACTCCATAACTGGAGGGTTGTGGAACTCTGTGGTTTTCCTCCAGCAGCTCCATAAGGTGGTGTGAGCAAATCATGGTCCAGACTTGTGCTGCCCAAGGCAGGGAGATGCTTCTGCGTGGGCTTTGGTGTCCAAAACAAGTCCCTGAGGCCAGGAGGATCCTTCCTCACCTGGGTGAGGCAGGGAGGGAGCTGGGGGGAGCTGCTCCTTCCCTGCATCCCGGGAATCACCCAACTCCCAACTCCCCACGAGGCTCCAGCAGTGGTGCCACCTGACAGCTCCAGTGCTGCCCTTGGTGGCTATCCAGAGCTCCCCCTGGGACTTCATCCCTTCTCCACACCCTCGACTGAGTGATGGTTGTTCATTTTTAGCAAACTCTGTAGCCCTGATGAGTTATTTGAATAAACTCACCTGAGTGGCCTGGGAGCTCCGTGCAGTTGTTCCAGCGGTGGTGACAGTGACAAAATGAGCCCTGGGGACAGCTGGGTTTGTCCCCAGGTGGTGGTGGCTCTCTGTGCCCTGGCATTGCTGCTGGGTGTGCTGTCCCTGCCCCGTGGCCCAGCAGCTCCTGGGTTTGCATGGACACAGGGAATGGCTTCCCACTGCCAGAGGGCAGGGATGGATGGGATTTGGGAAGGAAATCCTCCCTGTGAGGGTGGGGAGGGGCTGAGATGGATTTCCCAGAGCAGCTGTGGCTGTCCCTGGATCCCTGGCAGTGTCCAAGGCCAGGCTGGAGCAGCCTGGGATAGGGGAAGGTGTCCCTGCCATGGCAGGGTGGAACTGGATGAGCTTTAATGTCTCTCCAAAGCCAACCTTTCCATGATTTTGTGACATCCCACTCCCAGCACGCTGAGCTCGGCTCTGAACACCGAAAATTGCCCTTTTAGCATCCAAGACACCACAGAGTCTCAGCTGGCCTTATCTCTGTGACCTCCTTGTGCCTCCTGCTCCCTGGATCTCTCCAGGCTCAGCTGCTGGAGCTCATGGGCAGAGCAGCTCATGGGCAGAGCAGCTCCTGCTTGCTGCTCCTTCCCACCACAGGCACTGATAACTCTCAGCCGTGGAAGATTAAATAAAAGACACAAAGGCTCTATCTCTGCCATTTCACAGGCCTGGCTGCAGCTGTCACAGATAATCGTGTGACACAGCCTGGGGTGAGGCAAAGGAGGAGACATGGCCAGGAGCCCACGAGGTGCTGAGCCTTGGGCAGGGTAGGGGACAGTGGTTTGAGGACAGCTCCTGTCCCCCTGGGCTGGTGTGTCCTTCTCAGGGGTGTGCTGGAAAGGAGCAGAGCAACCTCAGGCCAGAGCACAATGCTTTATTTCTTTATTTGTGCTGTATTTACACAGGAAAGGAATTGCATATTTTTTCCCTGTTATTACTCTGGAGAAGACAAAAAAGATCACTTTTCCATTGGTATAAAATAGTCCTGTGGTTGTGTCGAGACGTGGAAGTGTTGCTTGGATTGGTTCCTGGTTGTGTCAGAGTAAGCTGCTCTGCCTTCCCACCATCCCAGCCCAGCTCTGGATCCACCCCAGCCACACACTCAGTGCAGAATCAGAGCTTTGGCCAACTCCCTCCCTTCCTCCCCCTAAACTTATTATTTCCTCCTGTCACGTCGGTGGAGAGAGAAATCCCAACTCCCCTCCAGAGACGACAGAGTTAACAACTTCCCTTCAGCTTAAAGCAGCCACTTATCTCCCTGCATTGCTCTTCCCAGCCAGGCAGATAAGGAGCCCTTTCCACGGAGCTTTGCCATGCTCAGCAGCTCAGCCAAGCAGGAGGAAGGCCCAGGAGGATCAGGAGCCTCCCGGGAGGTTTCCAGCTGCAAAGCACAGTGCTACTCTGACACAAGACAGAACAAATCTGTCCTCACACCTCCAAGCCCCACTTGCCTTGGTCCCCAGCACGTTTCGGCATGGAAAACATAAAGGTTTGGCCAACCGAAAGAAAAACCCTGCAGGTGAGCAGGAAATCCCTTCACTGCCAGGCTGGTCTGGCCAAACCCCCTGCCCAGGGCTGGCCTCGGGGTCACAGCTCGTCACGGGGGGTTTTTGCTGCAATCGTCAGCTTGGACAGCTCGAAACGGAATTTGCCTTCCCTGTGAGACACTGGGGAGAGAGAGAAAAGCCCAGGATTAGCAGCTGGAAAAGCCTGAACAGAACAGCCCTGCTGGGCCCTTTGCAGGGCGTTGGGCACTGCTCTTCCTGCTCCTGCACGTGCCAGGCTGGGGAGAAACCCCTTGTTCCCCTTGGGATTGAACTGGGATGGAACCCACAACAGCCAGCAGGGAGTCCTGCAGCCCTGGCTCCATGGCACTGCCAGCTGCACCTGCAGGAGTTAAACTCTGCCCTGCCCTGCCTCCCACACCAGCCCCTCTCTCGCAGCTTTCAGGCACAGACCTGCAGTTTCAGTGACTTCAAACTCTTCCTGTTTCAAGGGGATGTCGCTCAGGGAACCCACAGCAGCTTGAGACTGAAACAGGAAGGAAGGAGGTGTGAGAGGCTGAGGCAATCCAAGGTCTCAGTGCTTGAACCACCCAAACAACAGCACGTTTCAAAAAAGAACGGAATTGTGATTTGTGTGCAGTGGAAGAATTAAGTGCACAAAGGAAATCTGGAGGAAAATCTCTGGCTGTTTTTCCATTTCCTATCAAAGCACAGACTCGTGTCCTTGGGGTGAGTGAAAGCCTCACCCCCAAAAACTGGGAAATGGAAGAACGAGCCAGACAAAAACACCAGCAGAGGTTTGATTTGCTTTGTCACATGCAATTTGTTGAGGCGATCCAAGACTCCCTCTGTGCCCTGCTGCCTTTGGAGCTCCCTCCCAGCAAATCCCTGCGACTGAGAGAGCAGAACACAATGGAGCAGGCTGCCCACCTGCAGCCCCTCTCCTGCCTGCCACCAGTCTCTAATTAGGGACATCACGGAGCACATTTTATGGCACAGATGTCTAATAAATGTTTTCCATGTCTAATTCATGTTTTATAGCAGCCTCCCACACTCCTGCTTCCCCGGGATCAGCTGGGACTTACATAAGCCATGGCATACTCTATCTTGGCTCCTTTCACTTCAGCTTTAAACTGGGTAAAGAAGAGATAAGACTTCCCTTGGGGCCTGAAAGAAGAAAGCAGAGCCTTTGTCAGCGGCACAGAGGGTGGAGGTGCAGAGGAGTGAAGGATTCCTGGCTCCCTCCCTCCCCCCACAGCCCCCTCTGTATCTCCTGCAGCTTTTGTGCAGAGTGGGGAAGATGGGAACACAGAATTCATAAACCAACGGCTGCATGAAAAGCCCACAGAGCCCCTTGGGCAGGAAACCCTCCCTGCAGGGAGGCAAATCCCCCGGGAACAGGATGCTCCTCCCTGCCCCACATCCCACCCCACCGCGGTGGTTTTGCTCAGGACTCACCTCCAGATGGAGCAGGAGAAGAGCCCATTGTCCTCGCTGACTCCAACGCTCATCTGCCATTGCTGCACGGGGAAGATCCAGAGTCAAAAATAAAAAAATCCTCCGAGGCCAATCCCTCCCTCCCCTCCAGCTGCAGCAGGAGCTCCAAAATGACCCAACACAACCACCCAGCACTCGCCCGTGGCCCCTTTTGCTCCCTGCTCGCCACAGCTCCAGCTGTGCTCCTGCACAGAACAGTCACCAGGCTCATTTCATTTCAGGTTGAAAAGGAGTTGATTCCAACAGGTCACCCCAGGGTTTGCCCAGCTCACCTCGTTGGTGCCACCCTGGGCTGAGTAGGTGAAGGAGCAGCTGTAATCCCCCTGCCAGGAGAGAGAACAGGAGCAGCTCTGATTTAGCACTTTTAGCTCTTCTTCCACATAATCGAGGAGTTGTTGAGCGTGGAAGAGTCTTGTAACTGTTCCCCAGCACTGCCAAGGCCACCACTGAGCCATGTCCCCAAGTGCCACATCCCCACGGCTGTTAAATCCCTCCAGGTTTGGGGACTCCAGCCCTGCCCTGGGCAGCTGTCCCAGTGCCCCACCATGAAGAATTTTTCCCAATATCCAACCTAAACCTCCCCTGGCACCACCTAAGGCCATTTCTCCTGTCCAGGGGTGAGGATTTGTGTTCTGAGGGGCTCAGGGACCTCCAGCCCCTTCTGCACTGGGGCTTTTCCCCTGCTGAGCCACCTTCCCATGGGGACCCTCGTTCTTTGAGACCCCTTCCCCCCTCCCTGCCCTTGCGGTATCTCATCCCTTCGGAAACTCCCCATCTTTTTGGGGGCCGTTATTTATCCACGGCAGCTCCCCATCCCTGGGGTCACCTTCGCTACAGAGACTGTCCCACCTTGGGAATCTATTTTCCTTGGGAACATCTTCTGTTGTCCCCCCACCTGGGGACTCCTTCTCCTCCAGGACTCCCTACCCCGGGGGCATCCCCGTTCTCCCCGGGATCCCCCGGCTCTGCAGCCCCCATGGGGACCCCTTTTTCCAGGGAACCCCCTGTCCCTTGGGCACTCCGTTCTCCCGTTCTCCCCCCGCTCTGCAGCCCCCCTGGGGACCCCTTTTTCCAGGGAGCCCCCTGTCCCTTGGGCACCCCGTTCTCCCGTTCTCCCCTCTCTCTGCAGCCCCTTCAGGGTTCTCTTCGCCCCCCGGGGACCCCCAAACCCGCTCGCCCCGCCCTCCCCCGCGCCCAGCCAATCCCCGCGGCAGGAGACGTGAGTGACAAGTCGAGCAGCCAATCAGCGCGGGGCGCGTACCCTCTCCGCACCCGCTCCCTCCCTGGCCGCTCACCAGGCTCCGCGAGAAGGAGTGAACCTCCCCGCCGGGCCGCACGTCGAACTCGGCCGTGCTCGGGGCCGCTCCCGGTGCTGTGCCCGGTTCCGCGGCCGCCCGGGCCGCCAGGCACAGCAGGGCTGCGGGCACCAGCGCGGCCCACGCGTACCGGCAGCTCCTCCCGCTGGGCGCCGCCATCTTGGAGAGGAAGCGCGGGCTATGGCGGCCGGGAGGGCTCAGCGCGGCGGCGGCACGGCGGCCATGTTGGGTGTGGGCAGCGGGCCGGGCGGCCATGTTGGGTGTGGGCAGCAGGGCGGGCGGGCCGAGCGTGAGGGGAGCGCGGGGACAGCAGGGCTTGGGGACATCGGGGACGAGGGACAGCAGGGCAAGGGGCTGTCGGGACAGAGGGACAAGGGCACGGGGAACCTGGGGGACAAGAGGCGCGGTGGTGAGGGGACAGAGCGCCACGAGGATGAGGTGCCATTGGGAGAGCTGTCCGTGGGGACCTTGGGGACAAAGGACAGCAGGGTGGCCGAGCTGGGGGGAAAGGCCAGGGGAATGCCGAGCATCCTGAGTTTCCATTGACACCCAGCGTTTCCACTGACGTGGCTTTCCCAGAGCTGTCGTCGCACCTTTGTCACACCCACTTCGGGAATGGAGATGCTGGGAAGTTTTCCATTCGAGCATCTTCCAGGGCAAGGAGTGCCTTTTCTGAACTAATTTTGTAGCTTGAGGAGTGATTTTGTTTTAAAAATAAGCCCTCAAGAACATCTGTTCTCCCTCCACACCTAAAAATAAAGCCCACAGGGTGGGTTTTTGGGAGAGAAATGCCTCCCAAGCCACCCTCAAGCCTCGAATTCTTGAGGAAGAGTGGTTTTTATTGGTTTTCCCAGCACCTGCTGCTTCCTCTGTCATTACCACTCATCAGGAAATTAGCTCAGCTTCATGCTCCAGCTGCAAATCCTCCTTGCAGACACCCTGCTCCCTGTTCCCATCACCTTTCCCACGGGACAGCGGGGTGGGGAAATTTGGAAATTTGTATTTCAATCCCCGACAGAGCCTATTCCATATGGAACAGCTCTGGCATGCAGGAGGCGATTTCCCAGCTAATTCCTCTCGGGATTCTCAATCCCCAAAAGAAGACAACCAACCCCTTTTCAGGGTGCCAAACGATCCTGCAGCAAGCTGGGGGATCAGAGGAGCTGACAGATCTGCAAACTCTTCTAGACAAGAGCATTTTAAGACATTTTAAGAAACACTTGGCTTTTTGGGGACAGGAAAAAGCAGTTTAAATTGAGCCTGAAAAGAAACTAACCCTGCAAAAATAAAGCTTCTTACCATCCAGCAGCACCCACCCAGCTGTGAGGGCAGCAGGGACAGAGGGAGCAGCTTTGCTGGCTGCAGGGTGCTCTGACAAACACATCTGAGAGGTGCAACTTCCTCCACCTCGGTCCCTCCTTCCACCCCTCTGACCTCAAAACTCACACCCGAGGTGCTTTGTAGCAGCTAAACCACAACTGCAATAATTGGGACAATTATTTAGGCACAAGGACAAGAAGAGGGGGGGAATCTGCTCCCAGCCATCCCCAAACGCTCCAGCTGGGAGAAGCTGTGCATTTCCAACAAGCCTCCAGCAGCACCCTCGGGGCATTAACAGCAGGTTAATTAACACTGCCTCCCACGGAGGAGGCAAAGCAAGGCCAGGTTTGGGGAGCTTTGAGGCGAGCAGAGGCAGGCCCAGCTCTAAGAGCAGCTCTGTGTCTCCCAGAGCAGCTCAGAGCAGCTGCACCCCAATCCCTGCGGAGGGAAGGAGGGAGTTGCCCACCCCAGGCTGGTGCTGACTCGCTCAAGGTCACGCCGAGCCAAGAACACAGCCCAGGATTCCCAACCCTCCACTGCTTGGATCATGCTTCCCCCGAGGAACATCAGGGATTTAATATTCTCTCCACTGCTCGGCACAGAAAGAACAGAGCACTTGGCTTGCAGCAGAGCTGCTCTGGCTGTGGCAGCAGCTGCTGCTTCCTCCCGCCCCCCAAAGCAGCCACCACGTCTCTTTCCAATATTTTAATGAGTCGCTACATCTTACACTCATAATTATAAAAGAATAAGAATCCATAAAAATATTTTCTTTTCATAATACGCACTTAAAATACTCCAGGGCAAGTCAACGTGGTTCATTTGGGTGGGTTTTTTGTTTGTGTTTTCGTTTTGCCCCTGGCAGAACCCTTGGCTTGAGGGGGGGATGTGCTCCCCTGAGGTGTGATTGCTCAATCCCCCCTCCCCAGAACTGCAGTTCCTGTTGCTCAGGTAAATAAAAACCAGGAGAGAGCATTGCTGAGTAGACGGGCAAGGGGACCAGTCACTGACCCGCAGAGAACTGAAGCACAGCCGATTTCAGTGCACATGGGAAGCTCGGGGGAGGACAAGGAGGGTCGGGAGGCGGCACAGGGAACGGAGGGAGGGAGGATTTGCATAAATATCATCCATCTTGTGTTGCAAAAACCCAAATGCTGCTGTGAGCTCTGGAGAGAGGCTCTGGCTGTAGCCAGCTGCCAGTGCTACCTGTTGGCACAACTCCGAGTGAGAGCGGCCATGAGAGGAAGATCAGAGGACGCCGTTACCGGCCCCAGCCACTTCCTCCATCTGCTCTGCAAATTTAAACTGGAAAATATATATATAAAAAAAAAGACTAGTGTTGCATGCTTCCGTAGAGCTCTCTTCACTTCCCAGGGCTCCAGCGTGGCAGCAGGGCCAGGACACAGACCAGATCCCCAGGTGAGCAGTAGGTAGTTCTCTCTTCCCTCCCACTCCTGGCTTAAGGCAGCTTCTGATTCGGCTCTTCCGTTTCCAACACAGGCACTGAGTTCTTGCAGGTGAGAGTTTGGGAACTGCACAGGTGCAGTGGAAGGGGGAAAGGATTGGGGAGAGAGAGATGGACACAAACCTCAGCCTTGGGACACAGACCACTGTCCATTGATTCCCAGGAGAGAGGGAGTAGCAGCAAAAAAAGCATTGAACAGCCAGGCTGGAGGAGAGGAGGAGGACGAGCAGCCGAGCAGGGGCAGACCTCCAGCTTGGAAAGTGAGAGAAGGTGGCACTGTCCAAAGGGAAGGTGCCCTCCAGCTTTTCCCCCTGGCCTGGGGGGACCCCCAGCCCGACGTGGGCACTCAGCCCCTTGTGCTCTGGGTTGGACGCTGCTGGGGAGCAGGAGGGCACGGGGCAGGTGAGCTGTCAGTGTCCAGTTTGCAGAGGCTCGTGCTCTCAGAGGTATTCTTGTAAAAAGTGCAGCAGCGTGATTTCGTAGTGCTCTCCTGACTCAGGGCACCGAATACTGTGTCTCTCGTTGGGGTAGATCTGTGCAGGGGCAGACAAGGGCAGTTGGTCACCCAGCAGGGACAGAACTCTGTCCCCTCAGCTCTGTTCCCTCCAGACTCCATCAGGACAGAGGTGCCAGGGAAGGTCTGCACAACCCCCTCCCTCACTGCAGCCACCTCTGCCAAGTGGGACAGAAGAGCTCACGGAGAAGGAAAGTTCCAGGCCCCAGGGCAGCAGCCCTGCCTGCACATGCCACATCTGCCAGCCGTGGAACAGCCACAGTGCCACCTCCCGGCCTCCTCTCCGAGTCCAGCGAGGTGTTCACTGTCACCAACATCACAACAGGATGTGGCAGATCTGCCTCCATCTCCTCCTGTCCCCAGAACACACAGCAGGGATATTTCTCCAGATTTATGGGACCTTCCCATCCCACTCCTGTCCCTCCTACCTGCAGCTGGTAAGGTTTTCCAGCCCGGATTAGCTGCGATACCAGGAAGTTGGTGTGAAAAAAGTGCACATTTTCATCCAAAAAGCCATGAAGGATCAGCAAACGATTTGGCCTGGATGTGGGGTGAGAGATAAGAAGAGAACCAGGATGAGAAACCAGATGGAAAACACAATGCAACACCAGATAAAAGCTGTGCAGAGAATCTGAGCAAAGAGCTGTCAGCTGGACAAGCCAAAGCCAAGCAGGAGCAGTGCCAGGCCATGGTTGGGCCTCAAGCCCTCCCTGGCACAGGGGCTGGGGCTGCCATGGAGGAGCTGCTGGCAAAGGCAGTGACCAAAACCACGAGTTAAACCCCATCAGAACCCCTGCATTCCTTGGGGATTGAGCAGAGGTGGCCCAGAGCAGCCCCAGGAGCAGCTTTGGGGCAGTACTCACTCGTTGGGAAGCTTTTCCACGTGCAGTGCCACCGAGCCAGCCTCGTAGCCCTGCTGGTTGTTCTCGGGGACATCCATGTAGCGCTCGGTGTAGCCAGTGTCATAGGCCATCCACACGGTGACAGGGGCACCTGCTATAGCAATCTGTCAAACAGAGAGGTGGCACCACACAGCCTCCATTATCTCCTGCTCAACAGCCCAAGGTGCCCTGCTTTCCTTGAGAGGCAGCAAAAAGCAGCCTCTGGGCTGTTCTGTCACTCAGAGCAGGATTCTCCTTCAGCAATCCCACACACAACCCAGATTCCTCCTCCTGATGTTCCTCTTATGGTCACAATGGGGCAAATTCCTGCACATCAGCACTAAAGGCCTCCCCTTTGCAAGGAGGACCCAAAAGGCCAACTCCAGCTGCCCAGAGGGACAGAAGCTGTGAGAACCAAGAGTCCCAAAGCTGCCAGCCCCACGGGAAAGCTCACCTTGAAGACGTTGGGTTTACAGATGAGCCCCATGAGGGACAGGAAGCCCCCGTAGGACCATCCATGGATGGCGACCCGGCTCAGGTCGATGAACCCGTATTTTTCTGCTACATAATGTAAACCTTCCACCTGGTCCTCTATCTCCACCTGACCCTAAAAGGCAACAAGGAGGTTCATGTTAGTGGACTTGATAAATTTAGAAACTTGAGACAGAAAATGAGCAGCCACCACGCTTAGGAAGGACAAATGACCAGAGATTCCCCAGCACAAGGAGGATGTTACCATTTGGTTTTTCAGGGCTCCTTCAAATTTGAGGCCTCGCTGGCATGATCCCCTTCCATCAATCACCACCACAGCATAGCCCAGCGATGCCAACGTGTTCAGCCGCAGGTACTTGATCCCTTTGAAGGAGTTGTTCACCAGCTGCACCTGCACAAGGAGGGAGCAAGAGTTTCAGAGCTGAGCAGCTGCCTTCCTGTGCCTTCCTGTGTCAGTGGAGGATGCTGAGCTGGACAGCAGCCCCTCACTGAGCTATCAGAGCCATGGAAATCAAACCACCTCCTGGGAAAGTCATCTGAGCTTTGAAGCAGAGGACAAACACAGGGACAAACTAAAATAGAGTAGGTTTAGATTTGATATTAGGAGGAAGTTTTTTGGTGTAATGGTGGGGAGGCCCTGGCACAGAGAAGCTGTGGCTGCCCCTGGATCCTGGAAGTGTCCAAGGCCAGGTTGGACAGTGCTTGGTGCACCCTGGGACAGTGGAAGGTGTCCCTGCCCATGGCAGGGGTGGCACTGGATGAACTTTAAGGTCACTCCAACCCAAACCATTCCATGATTCCATGACAGTGTTCATTGCTACCCAAAGGACAAGTCTTGATCCATGACTGACAGAGCAGCAGCCCCAGCCCTGACCCCAGCAGTTCACCTAGGTTATTACCTGAGGGCCTCCATACACAAAGAGCACCGTGGGATGCTTCTTGCCAGGCTGGACATCGTGAGGTTTGTAGACCATTCCGTAGAGCTCCACGTCCGACTGGGTGCGGAAATGGAAGATCTCCGGGGGGACATAGTCTGGGGGACAGCCTGCAGCAGGAGGGTCACACACAGCACTGAGGGACTGCAGCAGGGGCTGCCTGCCACCCCCTGAACCAGCTCCTCCATCCAAACCTGACCCCGGGCTCCTTCAACACCACACCAAGGCTTAGCAGAAAAACCCTCTGAGAGTTCTCCAGCAAGGCATGCTGTGCCACAACAGCAAGGTGGGAGAGGGTAAAAAAAGGGATGGGAGAAAGTGTTTGCAGTAAGGGTCCAGGTGCTGCTGAGAGCTGTACCTAAACCTTAAGAACCTGCAGGGCAGAATGGAGCAGCCACTGCATCCCAGGTACTTGTCCCTTCCTTCTGCAGACAAATAATGAATTAAAAAAACACCTGGATAAGTTCAAGGCCAGGTTGGATGGGGCTTGGAGCAACCTGGTCAGGTGGAAGATGTCCTGCCCATGGCAGGGCATGGGAATGGGATGAACTTCAATGTCCCTTCTCACCTAAACCATTTGGTGATTCCACACTAAAACCACATTCCTGTGGTGTGTAAACTCTGTCCACACCCAAGCACTCTTTTTGCTCAAGGTGTGAAACACCTCAAAAGCCCACAGAGCATTTCCTGGGCGAGTTGACCGTGAGAAGTATTTGCCCACAAGACAACACAATTCACCTTCCCTCAGAGTGAAAGTACTCAGGCCACTTCCTCCCCACCACTCCTGGCTACTGCTGCCAGAGTTATCACTGAAAAGGTCCCATGGGCACATTCTCCAGGACTTACTGGCTGCTTCCATCATGCTGGCCCAGAATTTGGGCTGCTTGTGGAGAGGGTCATCATCGGAGCCGCTGAGCTTGTAGATGTGCACACAGGGAGGAGTGCTCACACTGCTGTAGTGGCTGATGAACATGTCAAAGTTCTGGCAGGGCAGAGAGGAGAGTCAGGGAATGAGTATTTCCTACAGAAGAGCTCCCACATCTCAAGCAGCACTCAGGACTCGTTACTTCCCTGCCATTCCCAGTTAGGATCCCTGTCAGTCAGAGATGGGAATCCAAGAAACAACAAACCTGGCTCATGGAGCAGCTGTGGGAGAAGCCTGGAGTGGTGAGTCGCATGATCTCCCCAGGACACTCGTAGCTGACCACGTAGAGGTGGTGCTCCAGTGGGGTGTCCTTCGTGCCTTGGAAATACACCAGCTTGGTGGCCTCGTTGACCCAGATCTGTGCCAGGAGAGAGGGCTCAGGGACACACAGGGACAAGCTCTGCTCCTCTGCCAGCCCCAAGGGTCTGTCCCTGGGCAGAGCCAGCTCAGAACACACACAGACCATGACAGGGCTGCTCAGGGACAGAGAACACACTGCACACCACACAGTGCAGTGACACAGAGAAGTCCCTCAGCCTTTTTTTTAATGACTCAAAGCACTTTCTTATTAATGAGCATAAAAAGTTGGACTTTGATCCCCAAGGGGTGAAATGAGGAAGATTCTGTGCTTATATGACATCTTAAAGAACCATGGAATCATTCAGGTTGGAAAGCCCTCCAAGGTCAAAGGGCCCAACCGTGAACCCAGCAGCACCAAGTGCCACATCCACACCCTTCTGAACACTTCAGGGATGGTGACTCCCCACTGCCCTGGGCAGCCTGACCACCCTTCCAGTGAAGCCATCTCCCCTCATCTCCAAGCCAAACCTCCCCTGGTGCCATGGGAGGCTGTTTCCTGTGCTCCTCCCCCCTTATTCCCTAGGGGAAGAGCCTGATCCTCCCCGGGCCACAGCCAAAGCATGGCTGGATTATAAGGGCACCAAAAAAGGTGCCTTTTCTGCAGCCATCGAGGTAATGAATTCCCATTTGTGGGAGGATCAGTCTAACAGCTCTCAGCACCAAACTTCAAGACACATTAAAATAGGTTTTTAGTGTCCAGATAAAGCTGTTTCTAAAAACCACCCAGTCAGGCAGGAATAGAGGAGACAGCTTTTAAATCCTGCATTGATCCAGCAACAGTAACTGAACTGTTTTTCCACCTTACAGTTTCCAAATGCTATTTCTGGCTAACCCACAGTTTGAAGACCCCTGTGAACAGCAAAGGGAAAAACATATCCAACTCAATTGGCCAGGAAAACCAGGCAGAGCCCTGTGGAGCAACAAATGCATCAAAATAATTGCTGCTAACACAATTTTAGCCATAACACATGCAGGGAAGAGCTGTGGCCAAAATCAACAGCATGTACAGTGAGAATCCACATGGGGAGGGACAGCAGGTTAATTGCAGATTGAGGAAAAGCAGCAGAAACCAAAAGCTTGGAGCTGTTGGTCTTTTAAAAAGCGAGAAGTGAAAATCCAGATTAATTGGAAATGAACAGGCAAGGTCTTTATTTTGACAGAAATCACCTGGGAGTGTTAAAGATCAGACTTGGAGTTAATTCCTGAAGCAAAAATGAAACTAGGTTTCTACAAGATTAATAAAAATTCATTTCTGGCTGTTCTGCAACTGACAACAGATACAGTTTCTCCATATTCTAAATTGCTTTATATTCCCCAGCTGCCTTCATCCTAAAGGCTCTGCTGAGGGATCAGCTGGAGACCAAGAGTTCACTCCGAGTGCCAGGACACATTTCCACATTGCAAGAACTCATTGGAGTTCAAATGCCTCAGCAAAGGCAGCAATCCCCAGCTTCTCCACAAAATGGTTCTTTGTTGCTCTTAAACCTCAAACTTGTGTCCTTTTTTATGGCCTGAGCCACTCCTGGGATTTACCTAAGGAGCAATCCGAAGTCTGATTAAGAAGGCAATCAGATCCATGTGCACTGGCCTACAGCACTTCTGGGGAAAGCAGAGGCAGCAATAAAAACAGCAACAAAATGAAGCTTAAGCAGTTCTAGCAGGTCCCAAGTGTAACAGAGGACTCAGGCCAGGGCTGGGGGCAGACAATGCAGAGCTGAAACACTGCAAGAGAATAAAAATAACCCCTACCTTGGATCCATGCCTTGCCAGCACCTCCCATTCCCCACCAGTCAGGGCAATCTCCTCCTTGATGGGACATTTGAAATCATCTGCAGGAAAGACCACGAGAATAAATCACTGCCCTCCCCAAAGGGCAGCACAGGGCAAGGGGAGAGGGAGCTCCCAGGGCTGCAGCTCTTACCCTCACTGTGGACATAGGGCTGCACCCAGTCGTGGCTGCCTGGCTTTAGGATCACTGTCACCCTGTAGAGGTGACAGAACCCTGTTTTGCACTCGTTGGCTCGGATAAAGCAGAGCTCTTCCTCCTCCCCCTCCGGCTGGATGAAAGGATAGAAGATGTCGTGAACCTGCCACACAAGATGAGAACTCTGTGAGTGATTTGTGTTATCAAACCCCTGAATTAACACCAAATTTGGGACTACTGAGTAGCAAATCTGCTGGAGCAAGGACTAAACTGAACACCCAGTCAACCCAGCCCCGAGCCTCTTACATTTATCCACACATCAGTGGTTTCTTCATAGATCACAAATGGCTGGACATTTTCTGGCACAGTTTTGGCAAATTCAGCACGTTGCTCCTCATTTTCTGGGACTGGAATAAAGAGTGCTGGAGGCAAGAGGACTAGCTGGAGCCGCTGCTGAGGTCTGTCTAGGAACATAGCCCAGGCACTGGGGAAAGAAGTTGGAGGTGAATGTCAGCACCACAGAATAGAGGTCCCTTTCCAACACTCAGAACATGCATCCCTTTCTTCCCCCCGCTGGCAGAAGGGATTTGGGCATCTGAATGCAAAGCTTTTCTCATCACTGCTGCTTTCTAATCCCCTGGAAGCTGTGCCAACACACACGTACTGCCAGACAGCTCTGGTATTTCACAGGGGTATCGCTCAGACGAGATGTCTGACAGATTTGCCAGCGCCTGTTCCAAGGGAGCACTGCTCCCAGAGCCCTGTCTCCAGGATGGAACTCCTCCTTGGACACCTCTCCATCAGGAAGCACTGTTTGTGCTCCAGCTCTCCTCCAGCTCCTGCAATTTGCCTCCAAGAGCTCTGTCTGCAGCCTCCTCCTCAACAGGGAGAGGCACAGACCCAACCCCAGTGCCAGGGGAAGGAATCACTTCAGTCCCAGCCTTGCTCCCCTCCAGGGAGAGTCCCTGGAAGTGGAGCTGCTCTGCAGCTCTCAGCATGACAGATGGCAAAGCATGGCCACCCCAAGGTGCATCCAGGGAAGTTTCATCAGTACAGGCAGGTTTGAAAAGAGGCAGTTCACCCCAGTGCTGCAGGATTTCAGGAACTGAGATATTCAGCACATTTAGATAAGCTCTGGTGCAGAACATCTCAATCACCTCCGGGATTACCTGCTGGAAAGCTCTCAAAATTTCCTTTCCAGAGCAGAAAATTAATGACGAGTTATGGAATGCCACCTTCAAAGACAGCCAAGTCACCTTAACTTGATCTGCACACACACCAGTTAACAGCCAAGCAGGCTTGGGAGGGGAAAAAATTAAGAACTTTAAAATTTCAATCAGATTGGGGTGGATTCTGTAACTCTTCAGGCAAGACTGTGTATCCCATTTGGAGCAACAGCCAGTCCCAGAGCAATCCCTTCACCTGGATAGGCTGCATGAAGGATGTGGCCCCACAGATGCTGCTCCTGTCCTGTGATTCAGGCTCTGATCACAAACTGTTCCAATGAACAAAGATAAAACTGCCTACAGAACACCCCCATTTTCAGCAGGAAGCACATTGCACCTCTGTTAAACACCTTCAGCTCCCAAGAATTCCCCAGGATTGCCCACTTAATGTATCACTGTCATTTAACTCTGTGGTTGTGACAAACCCCACAGCCTGTCACTCTGCTCTGCTTCATTCCTACTTTTAGGATCTTACAGCACGGAAGAAACCAAATATTCATGTGCCATTTCTGGCACTCAGGGCTTTAAAACCAGGTCATGAACACAACACAAGCATGTCGAGGGTCTGCAACCACAGGAGCCCTCAGGAAAGTTATTTTGGGAGGAAAATGGACTTACTATTTGCCATCCCGGGTCCATCCAGCACGGGCAATGTACTCCACGGTGGGGAACAAGGCAGAAAAGGGTTGCACCAGCTCTTTGTCCTGAGCACACACAATCTGCAGCAAAACCAAGGCCCAACATCAGATCAGAGCTCCTCACCAGGGAAGCTCAGGGAGATGGGAGAGCAAGGAAGTTTAGCTACTGGCATCAGCAAGGGTCAGGCCAGGAGAAGCAGGCCTTGCTACAAAGAGCAGGAAGAGAAGGGAAGAACAGGCTTCAAAGTGAAATGATTTTGGCATTCAGCCACAGGAAAGGACACAGGCAGGGACTGAAGGCCAGGATCAGACCTGGCTCCAGCCCTCCTGCTCTGCCATGGTGTACCAGGCTAACCCCACTCCCCTTTCCCTCCATGTTCCCAGCTGAATCTCCACCAGAACGATTCTTTTCAGCACTTTCAAGTCTATCTGTTTCTTGGATAAACACATTAGAGATCCAGGTGTCATAAGAGGATAAAAACCCCAGACTAACACTATTTAGGATTTCTTTGTGACCTTGTTTTAATTTTAGGGAGCTTCCGAAACCCTCCTGTGCAATGTCCCCTTCTGAGTTACCACTTACCTTACCCTTGCTGTCTGTTTTAAATTCTGCCAGTTTCAATGTAATCTTGGGGTTTTTGCTGCCTGCAGAGAAGAAGTAAAAAAACACCACGATGATCAAGCTGAACATTCTGCAGTTACACAAAATACAGCTTCTAAAGGAGAACTGCCCCTGGTCCTACTGAAACAGCTCTGTGGGAATTTACAAATATCAAATATGTATGTGAGCAAACACCAGAGTCATTCTGGGAATGGGAACAGTTTGCTTTGCTTTCCCAAGTTGGCTGTGGATGTTCTCAGGAGGGAGAGGAAAGATGGGATTCAGAATGTATTCCACAATATGCCACCAGATGTATTTCACTTCCTCAGCAATCCTTTCATTTAGGTCTGGGATTTAAAGTTCAGCCTTTCTTGCAGCAGATTTTGGGATTGGAGAGTCAGTTTGGTCTCAACATTCACAACCAGTTTCTACATCCTAGTAAGTGCTGAGATTAATGATGCAAAGTTTATTAGCCCCAATTCCACTGCTGATTCCAGCAGGAGTCCAGAGCTGCCTCAGCAGCCTCACGTTTTGCTCACCTGTCCTGGGGTACCGATAGGAATCTGTTTTTCTCTCCTCCAAGGCAGGTGAAGGAACATGAATTATCTCCACCTCTGACTCATCCACTTCCTCATACAAGATCCGCAGTGTTTTCAAATCCTCTGAACCTGGGACAGAGAGCAGGAATGTTTGCAACAGCACTTTCCTGCTGTTTCTGGCTTGCCTGGAGCACTGGTGCAGAGAGAACACCTGGACAGCCCCAGCTCTTAGTGGCCACCTGCAAACACTCTGAGCACAGCTATAATTCCCTCAGTGCTTTGTTCCTTCAGGTTATCTCCCCAAGAACAGCCCAAACCCAATGCAAAGGGAAATCATGCTCAGCATATCATTCCTAGCAGGAGGCAGCAGTCACAGCGCCAGGATTTGATGAGCAGAACAGTGACTGACCTTCTGTGGAAGCTGTGGGACACCACCAATAGCCCGTGAAGCGATCAAACTCCTCCTGAATGACAAAAGTGGCTACACCAGCAGACTTGGGGTCATCCAGAACATTGGATAAGCCTGGAGAGGAACAAAGACGAGACTGCATTTGCATTTTGCATTTACATCTCCTTGGAAAATGCTGACCCAAAAGACAAATGCACTTGTAAGAAATAAGCCATGAAAAATAAGCCATGAATGTGGGTATTGCAGGCCAGATTCTTCAGCAGGAATTTCCTTTTGGAGCTGGGAGAAGCCCCATTACCTTTATGGCAGTATGTCATCCTCCTCTCCTCGCCCGTCTCGATGTTTGCCACCCACAGGTCGTTGTTGTTAATGAAGGAGAAGAAGGCTGGGTCAGCAGGGCAGATTTTGGGATCCATCCGTGGCCCTGTGCACTGAGTCTTGATCTCCAGAGGCTTCATTGGAGACACCTAGGACAAGAGACACACACAGAGCTCAGTACCACACCAGCTCCCAGCTCTGCAGAGAAAAATCCTAACTCAGAGATCAGGGGTGGCACTGGATGGGCTTTAAGGTCCCTTCCAACCCAATCCAGTCTGTGATTCCATGTGCAGCCATCTCCAATCCAAGCCACCAAATCCCTTTAAGGTGACATCCACGAAATCTCTGGCAGACTCACCATGAAACCATTTTTGCCCCCATCTCGACAGTGGAAGAGGCTGTTGCTGGCCTGGAAGAGGAACAGGCCACTCTCACTGTGGAAATCATAAGATGTTATCCCAAAGACACCAAGCCGCTTGCGTTCCCTCAGGAGCTCCTCCTCTCTGGAGTACATCCCATGGTGAGGGGTTGCCTGGAATTGAAGGAAAGGAATATCTGAAAGAATCTGCAAGGAGAGAAACTTTCACAGGAGTGCTCTGAGCCTGTCACAACAGCCCAGCCCAAACAGGCAGCAGTGTCAGGGCTCAGGCCCCTAATTCCTGTGCTCCAGGCTACAGGTGGGGGGTTCAGGGGGCCTGAACCCAGCACAGCCCCCCAAAATTTCCCTGTACAGGAGGGATGAGCTGTGCATCTCCCAGGTCTGCAGTTGGCACTTCAGCATGAACTGAGAACAGCTGCGCTTGCTCTGCTTATGCAAATCAGATGTAACCAATTAACTTAATGACTTTATCTGCAGCCTTCACAAACAGTTTCCATGTCAGACACTGCAAACAAAAGTTCTTCCGGGATCTTGAATTACCCTGGCAAGAACTCACAGCCCAAATGGGGTCAAGGCAGATAAATTCTGTTCCACCAGGAACTTTTTCAGTAGGTCAGAAAGACCAACACCCTTCAGTGCTGTCAGTGACAAAGGACATGAAGATACCGAAACCAGGGACAGGAAAATTCCCTCTCTTTCTGGTTCACTCACAAGTGTAAGGCACAGCAGCAATTCAAACTCAACTTTCCCAGTTTTCTCAAAGCAGGAAAGATGCCAGACACCACCACAGCAACCCCACAGCAACAGCCAGGTTCCCCAAGCACTGACAAGCCAGGCTCTTCCCACTCTGGCTCACCTGAAAGTGATCCAGCATCTGTTTCCAGGACAAGAGCAGCAAGGCCTCCTTCCGTACCTTTTTGGGAATCTCTGAGTAAAGAAGGGAATTCTCTCTGCTACCATATGGCATTCCTGTGAGGAGGACAAAAGCATCATCCTACTTAAGATGAGTTAGGCAGGACAAAGAGGCCCACAAACAAATTCAAACACAAGTCTGGTACCAAGAGGCTGGGGCTGCACAGAGGCTTTTACCCACATTCCTTCCCAAGCAGCTCCCAGATCAATCCCAGGATAACATCTAAACCACTTAGATATTCATTCATTTGGAATTTTCCCTAAGCAAGGCTGAACACTAATGAACCTCTCCAGAATGTATTAGGTCCAACTTTCCCCTCTGTGCTGTCCAGCCCGTGCCCCAGATCCTCCCTAAGAGCACCACTCCCTGAATGGGTGACTCAACATTACTCTCCACATCTCTCATGCAGAGATTTGCTACAGGGACCTCGTTCAGGCCAAGGCAGCAGCTCACAAGGGGGGAAGGAAAAGCTTGGAAGCTCCAGAGAGCTCATTCAAATGTGAAACAGTATCCTACAGAGGCAAAAGACCTTGTCATTTTACATAAGCCTTTGACTGTGGTTATCAAATGAGCTCCTGGCCTTCATCCAACTTCCAAAACAACCATCAAATATCCTGACACGCGATTTCAACAGTTTCCACAAAAACAAAGACCATGAACTTGCCCTCTACTTATGCTGTAGAGACTCCCTGGATCAGAAATTCACACAGGGCTATGTGCCCTGATACTGCCTACTCTGCACATGTTCTGGGCAGAACAGAGAGATTTCTGAGCTGGCTGACCCAGCAGTACAGTTACTTCAAATTAAAACTGAAATATTAATAAGTGCTCGGGAAGCAGAGCAATATGTGAGGATCTAATCCTCAGAGATACAGGAACACCAAAGTGCTGAGCATGTGGTGTTTAACATAAGCAGCATCTGCCACGATACAACATAGAACTCAGTGGGGATGGCCCAGGAATGATTGAAGATGGCCAAACAGGAAAAACTGCAGAGAGGAACAAATTACTCTGGATGCACATATCTGATACTCAAGCAACTGTGACCTGGACTTCCCTTCCCCTTATGGTAGAACTTTCTCCAATGACCTCAGGCTGACTACAATCAATTGGCATTTACAAGGAAAATATTGCCTTCCTCCCCAAAAGACAGTTTACTTTGCTTCAAAGTGAAGTATTCAATCCTACAGCAAAGTTCATCAGGAGTCTCCATCTACTCCTCAGTTTCCTTTAAACACTTTAAAATGTTATTTAATGCAGGGGCAGTAACAGCACACTGAGTTAAACACTTATGAACTTACAGCTGCCCAGAGAAGCTGTGTCTGTCCCATCCCTGGGAGTGTCCATTCTTAGAGCAAAAGAATCAGCATTTAAATCAGCATTTACTCTTTATCAGGGACATCTGAGCAGAGGTAGCCTGGGATTACCTGGCTGATCTTAACTGAGGGATTAATCTGCTCTAAGCCCTGTACAATTCCTCAAGGAAGGAAACACTAAAAAGGCACTCGTGTATCCTCATTCCTGGTTCTGGCTCCTGGAACAGTCACACCCTGGCAGAACACCAACCACCCAGTAGCTGGTTTGGTTGCCATTTCATACAACAGAACATTAAAAAAAATTAAAATTAGCCACTTAGTTCTTTAGTCATTTAGATCAAAACCAGTATCAAAGTGAACTTGAAATACATTTTGCTTTAAATCAAGCCTCACTGCTCAGACTTGACAAGATAAACACGGCAGCTCTGGACACTGCCCTTCAGAGCAGCACTTGTGTCCCAAGAATTTATGAGAACTACACAAATCAAGGCACTGGCAAACAGGAGCTGCTTAATGACAAAATGAATCAGTCCCTCAAATCCAGCATCCCACAGTGACCTACAGTCAAAACCCAGAAAAAGAAGGAAGAACAGCAGGGTCACTTCAGGGCAGCAGTCACTGCAGAGTTGCATTTCAGGCAATTTTTTTACTGGCCCAGTAATGATCAGCTCATGCCCCAAAGCACAACAAACTCTTTATAGTCTATAAAGCTTCCCATGTTACCAGCCACAAAATTATCCAGTTACTAAAATCCAACAACTCTGTCACTAATTACATTGTGGCTCCAACTGCAACGAGGGACCTGCACAACACGGAATTCTGCTTTCAGTCCCACTGCAGGGAAAGGGATATTTCCCTGCAAATGCCAGGAACAGCTCATTCCCACCTCAATTTTTTTCCCCTGCTCTTGAAGGCATCCTACCTTCATGACATTTAATAAAGCAGGAGACACCACTACCCTGCCATTAATATGTTGCAACACATAATTAGTCATTACTGACAGCAAATTTCTTGGAAAGTCAGTCTGGTTAACGAAGCAAGTAAATCCCATTTCTCCCAAGCTACAGAGGCATGAGACAGTCCTGAGTGTGAGGAACATCCCTGGTGTGACAAAGGACACAGAAGTGTCATTTGGCCAACACTTCCCCTTGTCACAGCTGAATCCCTGTGTTTGAAGCTTGTCTGGGAATCCCAGAAGATCCTGCAAGCCTTGAGCCACGTTACCCAGTCTCAGTTCCCCCATCCATAAAGGGAGATCCCCCCATCCCTTCCCTTGCCTGCTGAGTTTGGAAGAGCCCCACATTCCCTGCTGCTGGCAGGGAGGCTTACCCAGGTAATAGAGGCGGTGAGAGTGCGGGCTGGACTCCTCTGTTTTCCGGACAAACTGGAAATCATGGGGAGCTTTGTTCACTATCATGCCCGAGTACTTCCTGCTGCTGTGAATAATGTCACGCAGCCCATCCCAAGAATGCTTTTGCACCTGGAATTGGGAAGGCACATCCTCCATCTCGACCACTTCGGAGCTGTCCGAGAGCGTGTCCACTGCAGTCATCCTCGCTTCCCCTTCAGAACTGGGCAAAAAACTGAGGGAGGAGTGCAGGGAGAGAATTAAGCTTTAAAACTGAGCAAAGGCTCCTTAAAATACAGATCCTAGATTCTCTGCACTCAAGAGAATTACATTTTAAACATATTGAAAGGAAAAGTCCATCTCCAAACCCATATGGAATGCTGTCAATGAAGATATTGACCTCAGAAAACTCCCTCTCCCAGGACTGGCTCTGGGAATAAGCTGTTAAAGGAGGCACAAGCAGCAGATTCTGGTGCAGACAACAAGCAGCTTGACTCAAAGGAAAACCACTCCAGGAATTCCAATGGATATGCCATCAAAGCTATGAGGCACATAAACTTCTGCCCTGTGAGAGCACAGAAGTGAAGTCCCCTTCCTATCCCAAAGGAAATCCTGCCCATCACTTGGGGAGAGAGGTTTAACCCCAAGCACAACAACTCACTTACCTGAGGAGATACTGAGGCCAGGAATGAAACAGGAGAGATGGGAAAACAGGCAGAAAAAGTGAAATTGCTTTGCTAAGAGAGAGGAGGCAGCAGGACCAAACCCTGATTGTATCCTGAGAAACGTGGCACACATTCCTCAGAGATTTCCAAGCGAGCAGGTGTGGAAGGAGAGGACAAGAACCACCTCCACATTAACACAAATGTTAATTTGAGGTGAGGTGGACCCAGAGACTTGCCCAAGGTCAGTGATGTCATCCACTGCAAAGCAGGAATGAGCTGAGGACTAGGGAAACCAGTTTCTGACACCCCACTTGAGAAGCAGGATGTCCCTCTAAGAGGACACTGAGTGGTTTTGGAGGTACCTGAAAGAATCTTACAAAGAATTTCAGAAGAATTAGCCTGGAGAATTTCGCTTCACAGAGACAGAATCAGCCTTGCACGAGAGCTGAAAATGTAACATCTCCTCAGACTCCTAAGTCCCTAAATTGTACAAAATGTGCCAATAGTAACACAAGAACAAGCTCCCAAAATAATTCTGTGGGTACTCCTGGTACCTACTGCCCAGCAGTAAATCCACAGCTTGAAAATGGATAAAGAGGAGTATTTTCCAACCAAAGGCAGGCAGGAAGCCCAAGTAAAACCAGAAAAGAGAACACAATGGGATGTTCTAAGACTGTGAGCGTGTCTGTGGCCTCTGCCTGTATCCAGGGCCTCCACTGCAGCAGCTAAAATCACATCTGAATGCAGAAGTTGCCTGTCAGAAACACATGACAGGAAGACCATGAAAATCCATAAAATGAGTGCAATTGTCCCAACCCAATCCCACTGCAGGCCAACTCAGCCAATTAAATCCTCTGGCTTTGGCTCAGAAAGCCTGGCCTTTGGGTTACTCTCACCCAGCTGATGAATCCATCTCACTCATCCAGGCTGGCTCCCCACAAGGGAAAGTTTAACCTTTAAAACCAATCCACAACGGTGACACTGGTACCTGTCCCCAGCTGGACTGGAGCCTGGAGCCCCTTCCAAACCATGCCATGGTTTTATCATGTGAACAGCACACCTCCAAGCTTGGTACTGTTCTCATCCTGGTGATTTGGACACTAGAATGGAGTGGGCAAGTGGGATAAGCAAAGCAGTCACCACAGAGAGCGAGGTGGAAGTGTTGGGAATTAGCACTGGCACAGCTGGAGCTTGGTGAAATCTCACAAAATCACAATGGTTTGAACTGGAAGCAACCCCAAAGATCACCTAATTCCAAACCCCTGCCATAGGCAGGGATACCTTCCACCAGAAGGGAAAAAAGCCCATAAAACTTACGTCCTGGCATGATACAGAGTAAAATGAAACTCAGATTTCTGCCTCTGTCATTACAACTGCCTCTGGAAGCAGATGTAGCCAGTATTTGGCAACACCTTGTATGTAAGTAAACAAATACAAGGAGTAACTTAGAGTAGATTTTGGGATTACATTACTCAAACGTGAGTTGGATCAAGACACCAGTTATTAACCACCTTAAGAGAGGCAGCAATAGCACATCCAAGATTTACACCTTGCTGGAAAGTCCTGTCCCTTCTGCCCCACGCTGAGGCAGGGATTGAGATGACTCAGAGCTGTTGCAGGAACACTGCTCTCTCCACTCCCAAAACCATGGAGCTGTCCCTTGGAGGTCTTTTAATGCCCTTTGTGCCCTGTCAGGTGAGGTGGGTGAGCCACCAAGCCCTCCTTTGGGGGAAGCTGTTAGTCTGGAGGGGACAAGAAGCACAGGTGGGAAATCAGCACCAGGAAAAGACTGTAAAGCTCAAAACTGGAAGTATGTGAAACAAGTTATTGTCCTGAGTCACTTCCTGACTCACAGATCCTGACACAGAGCTCCCTGGGCAGGACTGTATAGCTGGGATTTCTCAGAACCCTCACTCCCTCTAGAAGTGATTGCTGCTCTGTCCCACAGCACACAGAGGCCCTGGGAAGGACCTGGACATACCTTCTCCAACTTCCTGCAGTCTCGTTTTCCAGACGAACCCTCTTTATCTTCTGCATTAACTACTCAGAGAGCTGGGCAGGACAGGAAACTGGGGAGGAAGAGGGGAGAAAGGAGATTTCACACAACTGCTGGATAAAAGCATCTTCCACAGGTCACATTGCCAGCTGAGCGCGGAAAATAAATCCTTGGGTTTCATTCCAAATCTGTTCTGTCAGCACAGGCTGGATATAAACAGCCCTGATAAATCTGAGAGACTTCTTCCCCTGGACAATGGGGCTCACTGAACTCTGTGGTCTGCCTCTTTCTTCCTCAGAAAATTCTTAAAATCCGAGAATCTTCAGTACTGAGCCTTTCTGTCATCCCCTTCCCAAAATCCTGAAATTCTTGCAAGCATCAGGTACTGAAAACTGATGAAACAGAGGTTTGGTCCATACACATAGAGCGAAGAGTCAAACAAAGGACACACCATAAGGAGCCAGCCAGAGGGTCACAGTCCCACCTGGGACATAAAAAACACATTTATCTTCCAAGCCTGACTGCTGCTTCCCTGCTGCCATGAGGAGCCCTGGCTCCCCACAGCAATCTGCTCTCCAGGAGCACAGCAAGGTGCTTCCCTGCCATCCTCTCTCCCCAAGTAGACGTTTTTAGCTCTGAATCACACCCACTCCAGACCCGCCAATGTCTTTTGTCAAGGCTCCTGCTCATCCCAAACAGCCATTTCTCCACAAAAACGCACTCACAGGGGACTGGGAGAGACAAAGCATCACAAAGAAACTCCTCAGCTGCAGAGCAGAGCAGAGAGGGAGGAAGCAGCAGCATCCAGTAATTTGAGGGCAGTTTTTGATGCAGGCATGAAGGGCAGTGGGAGCAACGCTCAGGAATGCTGAGTAACCTGGTCTGATCTCCCAGCTGACCCTGCCTTCAGCAGGGGTTGGACCACAGGCTGCCCGAGGTCCTGTCAGGCTCGGCTGTTCTGTGCTTCTAGTGATTCTGAGGAACATCTTAGATCACACATTACAGAGGGAAGGAACGGTAAAATCTTGAACCGTGAAAAAGAAAAAAAAAGAAACTGAGCAAAATGGACAAAAGAGATCAGGAACCAGCGTGAATCATTCGGGAAGAGCCAACGGCACAGAGTCACCTACAGGAGCCCTTACAACGTGTCCCTGCCGTGGCCGGGAGCTTTAGGATCGCGAAAAATTAAAGCAACTGAGGGTGAAATAAACCGGTGGGGATTTCTCCGGAGAGGGATGAGCTCTGGCAAAGGCTGCCAGCAGCCCGTGTCCCTCTGCAGCTCTCCGCGGGAGCTCTGCCCTTGGTGCAGAGGAAAGGCCGGATCTGGGATAGCAGGAGAGGGGGAATCCCCGGGGATGGAGCATCCTGGGCCCCCATCTCCCTCCCTGCCGCAGATGGCTCCTGGCGGGGAAGGAGAGAAGCCAGCAGCCCCTCAGCCGCCTGGGCAGAGCAGGGGGACAGGGGACACCCCTCCAAGGGCAGGGGGTTCCTCCCATCACCGCTCCGTGCTCAGCACACGGGGGGAGCGGACTGCAAGCGGCCCCCCGAGGGGCAGGCCTGGCGGAGAATCCGGGCGAGCAAACGGCCCGCGGGGCAAGCGGAGGCCGTGGCGGGGCGAACAGCCCCCGGAGGGGAAGGAGCAGCCCTGCCCGGCCCCTCGGCACTCCCAGCCGGGGCAGCGCGGCTGCGGCCCACGAGCGGCCGAACGCTGCCCTGCCCGGCCCAGCCGCCCCTCACGGCCGCGGGCCCCACCCAGCCCTGCCGTACCGGGGCGGGATCCCCCGGCCCCGCCACCCCCTCCGCCTCACTCACCGCGGGGCGCGGCGACCTCCCCGTGCCGGGCGGGGCGGGGGCTGCTGCTGCGCGGGAGGGAGGGCGGGGGAGGGAGGGGGCGGCGGCGCGGTCAGTGCCGCTCCATGTCCCGGGCGCGGGGCAGCCCCGGAAACGGGGGCGCGGGGGCGGCGGCGGCCAGGCGCGACCTCTCACCCGGCGGCGGAAGTGGCGGGAGCGCGCGCGGCGGGAGCGCGCGGGCGGCGCGGGAGGAACCACTGGCCCGGGGGAGGGGAGGTGGCTGAGGGAGGACGGCTTTTTCAGAATCGCACAGAACAGATTAGGGTGGAAAAGACCTCCGGGGTCATGGAGTCCAACCTGTGACCGATCGCCAACTTGTCGAGCAGACCGTGGCGCTAAGTTTGTCCTTAAACACCTCCAGGGACGGTGAGTCCGCCGCCTCCCTGGGCAATTAGTTGCAATGTCTTCATGGTGAGTGGGGCACAGAGACAATTGAGGCTGATACAGGGTAAAAAAGCACGGAGAGAAGATTCGTCCTCCCGTCCCCCTCAGAGATGGGCCCCTAATTCAGCATTTATCGCCATCGTGGGGCGGTTGTGGAGCCATTCTCACCTCTCGTCGTGCTTTGCCCCCTGCTCCAGGAGAATGGTTGGGTCCCGCAGGGCGATGTTGCTGAGGGAAGCCGCGAACCCTCCTATCAGCGAGCGTTGGTGGTATAGTGGTTAGCATAGCTGCCTTCCAAGCAGTTGACCCGGGTTCGATTCCCGGCCAACGCAGTCTCCTTTTCTTTCCTTCTTCATACTTTTTTTCCGCCGTTTCTCACCAATCCGAGCCGAATTGAGATGCACCGGCACGCGGAGCGCCGCCCGGCTGCGTTTTGCCCGCTTGAGCCCCGGCGGGGTGCGGGCGATGATCAGTGGTGGCACATGGTGCTGGTCAGTTCTCTTCCCAGCTCGCAGAGGAGGCTCTGAGTCGTCAGGAGACGGCGGGGAAATAAATAAATCCGGATGGAAAAACCCCCAAACTTTAAAAAGCCCCTCCAAACAACGACCAAACAAACAAACAAAACCCAAGACCACCAACAACAAAGCCAGCAAAACCAACCAACCAACCAAATAAATCCACACCCAAACAACAAGGAAATAAACCGCCAAAAAAGAACACTCCACGATGAAGGAAAACAGGTGTTTCCGCCCGGGATCGAACCGGGGACCTTTCGCGTGTGAGGCGAACGTGATAACCGCTACACTACGGAAACCCGCCATGCACGGGTCCTCCACGCGGTGGCCGATTTTCCCGCCTTGGCGGCTGAGGGCGAGGGGAACGATGTGCATTTCCCTCACGGCAACCTCAAAAAAACCCTCCTGCAAACCCCGAGAAGCGCCGGGCGGGACTCACAGCGATTATAATTAATGACCAATTGGAGTTCCCAGAGAGCTGCTGGCCTCAGGAGGCGGCGGAGGTGCGTGTTCCGGGCAGTGGTTCGGGGGTCCCTCAGAGACCACACAGCCCCACAGGGAGATTCCCGCTGAGGGGGCGCAGGGCGCTGCTGGAGAAATGTCTCTTTTCCCTAAGGCAGCTGCCACCAGATGTCGGTAGAATAGTGGCGACAGGCAGTGGAGCTCCCTGGAGAGCCGCCCGAGAGGGACAGGACCGCCAGGCCCAGGGGACAGGGGCTGGAAGGGGAACAGCCCCAAGGACAGAGCTGTTCACAGTCACAGATTCACAGGTTTGGATTGGAAGGACTTTAAATCTCATCTCATTCCACCTCCTGCCATGAGCAGGGATACCTTCCACTGTCCCAGGCTGCTCCAAGCCCTGTCCAACCTGGCCCTGGACACTTCCAGGGATCCACAGCTTTTCTGGGAATTCCATTCCAGGGCCTCGACACCTCAGTCAAGAGGTGACAATCCACATAGTTCTAAGTTAGTTTCTCTTACCCTACTGCAATGTTTACTTAATGGTGATCCTTTTCTTTCTGGTAAAACTTCAGCCCTTGGAATCAGGTGGTAACATGATAATTATTTTTTCATATTTTATTTTCTTCCTTGAAGTGTGTTTTATTCTCTGCTCGCTGCAGAGAAAAGCTTAGAAGGGAGAAATGAATCATAAACCCAGATTAAAAAAAAAAAAAATCCAGATTAAAAAAAAAAAAGAATCTCACTTTTAATGACACTTGCTCTTAATAAAATCTACTTTTAATATTACAATTTTATTTTACAATTTTGTACCTGATCTTTTGAATTGGGGCCAAAAAGGGATAGAGAAGAGGTTGTCACATGCCCTTTAACTACAGGGCTTGACAGTACTTTATTCTGATCTGATTTATGATAAGGATTATAACGTTACATCCAAGTCCGTGACAAACCTGATGTCTCGGGACTTGTTTGCTTCGTGTTGTTGTTAAACATCCTGGAATGAAATTCTTTTTGCCTGCAGCTGGCAGAGCTGCAGAGAGGACTTGTACCAACCTTTGCACCGAGCATCAGCTGAGTGTGCTGGGGCAAAGCTGATCAATAGCTGGGGGCAAGGTCCCCTCCCTCGAGCAGGGCCAAGTGGATCTGTGAGTGACCCAAGACCATCCATGGCAAGATTCAAATGCTTTGGGTTTTGTTTTCTTCCACAGCCCTCTTCCAGCCTGGCGATGGGTGGAGAAAGGAGCTGCAGAGCAGACAGCGCCAGGAAGGAAGCTCTTGGAAGGTACCTGTGGGAGGCAGAGGCAGCAATTCCATGAAAGACATCGTGCTGTCGGTGTGAATTCCCAAACCCACACGGATCCCGCCATGGTCCCTGGTTCTGGTGGTGCTGGGCTCGGGCAGCCCTGGGACTCAGCGAGTTGTGGGCTCTGGATGCTCCTGGCGTGGGCAGCGCTGGCTCTGGGGACCCAGACAAAGCCCCCTCTGCCGCTGGTTCCTGCTAGCTGGAGTGGCTCCCGGGAACGGTCTGGCTTTTCTGACAAAGATCCATTGTCAGGGACAGCTCAAACTTTGCCCGCTGGACAAAGATCCTGGCAGCATTTCGGTCTCCCCTCCAGCTCCGACCTATCCCACTTCCTCTGCTCCCAGCACTTCCCACCCCTGTGGCACTGCTGGGTGTGGAGTCCCTCTGCCTCATGTTCTCCCCACGGACAGTCCCCAGAGCACGAGAAAATAAATACCCAGGGAAGAAAAGAGCCCGGGGGCTTATTTGGAGGTGAAGGCTGGATATTCTCTTCTATTATCACCAGCATCTGCCCTTTCTGAGCGAGGAGCCCTCCCCCAGCTCTCACCAGCGGCCATGCTCGGCTTTGTTTCCCTGACACGCTGCGCTGGCTGCACAGTCCCATTCTCCCCTTTTCCTCCCTCCACTCCCAAAGCCGGCGTGGCTGTTCCAAGAGGGGAGCAGGAAGCACCGTGGAGCAGGAGAGCTGACAATCAGGGCCAAGAGACAACGCTGCCGTGCACAATACCCCCCCAATTAGCCATTCATTTCTCCTCCTTCTGAAATGGGGAGCACAGCCCTTGTGCTGGGAGATAAAACAAGAACGGCTTCAATAGCACTGATTTAAATTAGGTCAGGCTGGCTTTTGTGTGGCAGGGACCACACAATAGCTGTCACACGACGTGGAGGGGAGCAGCATAAAGGAAAAGAGGCCAAGCAAGTGGCACAGATGCTGGGAGTTGGTGGGTGCTGGGACACGAGGGGGGTGTGTGTGTGGGGATAGTGGAGGGGCAGACACTCAACCAGCACGTGATGCTGAGGCATAAAAGGGAAAGCATGGTCAGCAGGGGACAGAGGTCACACACTGCCTGTGCAGAAACAAACTCTGCCACACCACAGCCATGTGCCCTGGGAAAGTGGGCTTTAAACATAACTGGTTATGAGACAAAGGGGTGGCAAGTTTTAGACCCTTCATGACAAGAAGGATATTGAGGGGCCAGAGCATGTCCAGGGAAGAGAGTAGAGCTGGGGAAGGGTCTGGAGCACTAGGAGGGGTTGAGGGAGCTGAGAGGGCTCAGCCTGGAGAAAAGGAGGATTAGGGTGACCTTCCTGATTGTTGGGATGTCCTGTATAGGGCCTGGAGTTGGACTGGTGATCCTTGTAGGACCTTCTAACTCAGGATATTCCACAATTCCATGACCTGATTTGCAATCCCCAGCGTTGCTCCATTTCTTTCCCCTCAGAAGTTCCCCAAAAGTCCATGCCTGGTCTAAACCCCTGGTGTGCTGTTAGATCCTGCTCTGGCTTCTTTAGAGATGGATGTGTTTGGGGAAAAATCAGCAACTCCTTTGAAATGATCTCTTAACTCAAATTCTCAAAGCCATCCGAGTGTCTGCCTTCAGAGAGAGGTCTCGGAGAGAGTTTTCCAGGAGGATGTGAGCACTGGAGCCTCATCCCAGTTCTCCCTCCAGTCTCATTAATATCCTTATTGCTGTTTTTACAGTGGCAATGCAGATGTCCATGTTTATCTGGCCGTGGGAGGACACAAGACCAGCATGCTCAGAGCTATCAGCAAGAGCCTGATCTTTTCAGCAAGCTGTTGTCATGGTCTAAATGAATTTATCCAGGTAAATCCATATTCAAAGGAAGGGCAGTTTAAAAGAAGTTTAAAAATAAGAGTCCACTCCTTCAAGTCTCCCAGCAATAAATCTCTCACACTGGATGGTCTTTTGTGCCCCAGATTGGACTTCTACAGGTGCGACTTTGCTACAGCTGGGCCAAAAACCAGCTGGGGGAAAATGTGAGTGGGGAAAGTGGAAACATGTAATCAGCCACTTAATTCAGCCTTTTTGGAAGGACAGCTTGATGTTCTTTTGCAGTTGCAGGAAAAAGCTGTAAACAAAAACGATACTTAACCAAAATGTTTATTATATTACAAAGTCATAATTTGCATGCTATAATTGCAAGTGTTATCATTTCTACTACTGATAGTAAAAAAGTAGGTGAGCCAAAGCACTGAGTGTGCCAGCCAGTGCCAAAAGGAGAAAACTAGGTTAAGCTGAAGTATCAGTTGTTCCTATTCCCCTTCATTTGTTTGTTCACACATGAATAATTTTTTTTTTTTTAAACTCAAGACAGCTTAGAGCCACTCTGGGCCATCAGCTACAATGGCCTACATAATTCCCAGGCTGATTTAAACACACAGCTTCCCATGGACACACACAGGCAGTGGAATATTTGGTGGCCACCAGCTGATATTGGAAAGACAGGCACTAAAAATAAGACGTCCTTTTTTAACAGTAAGTGTAATTAGGCGCTGAAATAGTGCCTGTTGTAGGGAGGTGGCCTCGAAGGCACGGAGCCAAAACGAGACATGTTGTTAAAAGGTATGTTCCCTTCAGCAGATGGCCAGAGCTCTGGTGCATGAAGCACCCAGTGAAATTATCCACCCAGTTCCTGTAGGAAGCCTGTCTGGAGCAGCCATAATAGCCCTAATTTCCCTTAAAATACAAATATATGGTTGCTAGTTTTCACTGCTTTACAGATATACTATTTGGTGTATTTTTAGCCAGTTAGTTGTGAACAAAACCAGCAATGGCCAGCTTAGGTTTGCATTTTGTTTTGTTTTCCAAAGCCCACACAGCAGTGGAGACTGGAGGTGCTCAGGTACCAAAAGCAGTGTAACTGTGGCAGCACAAAAATCTGTGTTGTCTGTCAGGGAAGGTTTAGGTGGAATATCAGGAAAAGCTTCTTCCCCCAGAGGGTGGTGAGGCACTGCCCAGGCTCCCCAGGGAATGGTCATGTTCCCAAGGCTGCCGGAGCTCCAGGAGCATTTGGACAATGCTCTTGGGGATGCACAGAGTGAGGTTGTTGGGGTGTCTGTGCAGGGCCAGGAGTTGGACTGGATGATCCTGTGGGTTTCTCCCAGCTCAGGATGTTTCCACAATTCTTTGATTTGTTCTGTGATTCTGCTCCCTGACTGCTCCCTGTCTGCCTGTCCCTGCACATGGGGTGACCCAGAGGCAGAAGAGGCAGGAGTTCAGCTCTTGTTGACAACTTAGGGGGGTGATCATTGTGTGTTCCAAACAAGAAGACATAAAAGTTACATCTAATTGTGTTATTAGTGCACACATTAATGTATATAAATAAATCAGAACGACACAATTATGTGTATATAGGTAGAGATTGTTGTTCTCCAGCAAATGGCATCATCTGGAATGCTCCTGAGTTGTGTAAATCCCAGTATTCCTGAGATGGACTCTATAACCTGAAATGCTCATTGGAGTCCTTCAGCTCTCCAACAACCCAAAATCCATTGCAGAAACAAATATGTTTTGGAGAAGATTGGTTCGTTCTCTGAATATTTCTTTGCTGGTTTGGTCTGGGCTATTTTTCTATTATTATTACTACTATTATTTGTTTTGTTTATTTCTTCTCCTTTTATCAGCTCCAGCTGAGACAGGAGAGGGAGGGAGGAGGGTTTTGTTCCTCTGGAGATAACAGGAGGCTGTGCCTGTGCAGCCATGGTGACAAGATCCAGGGCGCTTTCTGGCTTCCAAGCAATTTGCTCCCCACCCCTGGCTCCCCAGTAAAAGTGGGGCAGAGAAAGAGAAGAGCTTTTGTTTCTCAAGTGCTTCAGCTCTTACTTCTAATTAAGCAGAGAGCTCCAGTGCCTTCCCACTCCCCAGCCTGAGGAGGATGGAGTTGGGGCAAAAGGAGAGCCAAGAGGCTGTGCTTTGGTGTGGCAGCTCTGCCTGGAAGGCTTGTCTTTCCAGCTGCAGCCTGGCTGGGTGACCTGTGCCATCCCAGTGCCTCAGATTCCCTGGCTGCAGGGGGGAGGAAATGAGAGAGGCTGAGCCCAGCACGAGGCCAGATGGAAGCGACCACCCTGCTGTTCAAGGTGTTATTATCGGTTTAATGCAATATGTTCCCAGTTTCCCAGACATGCTGACTATCAGCAAATTGCTCTTTCCTTCTCCAGCTTTCCCTGGATGTCATCCCCTTCTCTCTGAGATGCCAGCCCCTGCCCTGAGGTCTAACAACATTTCTCAAACCTCCCCAGTGTGCTTCTTTTTAACCCCTGCTGGCGTCACTGTGGGTGCTGCAGGAGCCAGGTGAAGTGTCAACAGCCAGGGACTGGGCAGGTGGCCTTGACACATCCAGATGGGCTCTGTGGGACAAGGAGAGTGGGCTGGACAGAGGGCAGAGCTGTGACAGCTGTGAGCCACCCAGCCCCTGCCCAGCTCTGCACCAGGGAACACAGACTGTTCCAAAGCACTGCATGCATGTGGGGAGAACTGCCAAGAGGAGGAAAGGGTGGAGTTGTGGAGAGAGAGAAAAAAATGAATGCAGGAAATAGGAACACTCAGGGACCCAACAGCCCACGGGCTCAAGGTCCAAGCCCTGGCTCAGCTCTGGCAGTTGCCCACCAAGGACTGAAGAAGTGCTCCAGGCCATGGCTGCTCCCCTGTGCCTCTGTGCCCACTGAACCCCATTGGATCTCACAGGGAGAAGTTTAGGGCCTCCCTCGGAAACAGATGGTCTCCCTCTTGGGCCCCATCTGCCAGGCAACGCTGGAGCAGTTGGTCTCTGCAGTGCTGAGCAGAATCTTGTTTACCTTCCCCTCCCATCCCCGAGGTGATCACAGGGCAGCCCAGGCCTGCTGTTACAGCCCAGATTTCCAGGAACAGCCAGGAACTCCGAGGTGCAGGAGTGTAACCCAAGAGCAAGAGAGGGCACGTGGCATCAGCCAGCCCTGATCTCTGTCACTGCTTGGCCTGTGAAGAGGGCTGTGGTTGCAGGAGGTCAGAAGGTTTGGAAGAAAGCACATAGGTGAAAGGAAAGAGGGAAGTTTCTCCAGGGCCAGGCTGTTGCAGAGGTGCCAGGAGCGATTGGTGTGTGAGCCTTATCCATGCTGAATCAATTAGTGCCCAGACTGGTGAGAAATACATGGCGTGTTTGGTGGAGATGTTTGGCACTGCCCTTCCCTGGAACCAAGTCCAGTCAAGTCTTTGGGCTGTCTGGGCCATCTGGAAATCCTGGTGAAGTCATCAGCCTCAGTGTTTCTGGTCAGGCAGAGTGCTGGTGGCTGCTCTGGAAAGTCCACCCTTAATGCTTGAAAATCTCTTGTTAGCAGAAAGTCAGGGTCTGATCTGTCCCTTGTCTGGACTCTTCCCCCTCAGCTTCCTGAGACGAGTCTGGCTAGGCAGGAGTGCTTGGAGAGATGGAGCAGCACCTGGCAGCTGCCCCCTTTTCCCCCCCTAAAGACATAAACAGTCTCCATCCACCAGGGATGCAGGGAAGTGTCTTCTGACAGCATTAAGCACACACAAAAATAGCAGGTGAGACCAGTTCTCCTTGGGCAGCACCAGCCAAGATTGCTGCAGCACGGCTGATAAAAGAACTTCTTCTTTTTTGGGTTCTGCTGCTGGAACTCTGTAAGAAGGACTGGAGGATATCATCCATCCCAGCACCAGCCCGTGTTTTCCAGAGACCTCGGCCCCAGCAGCCAGAGCAGCGAGGTCCTGCTCTCTCAGGTTGCCAGGCTAGGCAGTCAGTGCTCTAATGGTGCTCGCTGAGCAGAGGGCACGGAGCACTGCTTTATCCCTCCCCCGAGGGTTCCCATCCGCAGAGGCTCCGGCCGGGATGCTGCCGGTGGCAGCTCCGCGGTAATCAGCCCCGAGGCAGGAAGTGGAAACTTTCTGCTTGCAGCCAGTTAGTTTCATTAGAAGCATCACAAGAGAAAACGGGGCCTCAGCTGGGGCAGGGAGATGCAGGAGATGGGGGAGAGGGGTTTGCAGCCTGGTTTTTGTGGCACTTGGAATGGCAGCTTCAGTTGGAGAGGAAAGAGGGGCAGAGAGAAGCTGGACCTGTCACCCACACTGCTCAGAGCTCTGGAGATCGTGCAGCTGGATCAAGTGATTGTTGCAGGATATATTATCCCTATCACTGCAAAGATTTTCCCCCATGTCTAGCCTAAATCTTCCTTGTTCAACACAAACATGATACTGTTCAGAGGTGGAATATTAAGAGCTGGAGTCACTGCCTAATCATGTATTGATTTCAGTGGAGCTGAGCTCAATGAGAGGAATCTGCCCGGCCTTGCTCCATCCCCCTCGTGCCCCAGGAGGATGTTTTGTGTGAGACTAAATGCCTCTGTAAGTGCCTCTCAGCTCCCTGCTCATCGAGAGCTGTTCTGCACAGACACATTGGAGCAGGCAGGGCGCAGGATCAGGGGAACCACATTTCCTTTTGGCAAGAGGGATTTTATCTACCTCAGTCTCCCTGGGCAGTGTGCACGGTGGGGCTGTTCTCCTGAGCAGGACTAATAGCCCAGCCAGGCAGGAATTCTGCCACCAGCAGCAGCCCTCTACCCCTTGCCTCCCATTTCATTCATGTCCTCACCCAAGAGAAGAAATAAACTCAACTGCTCACCTCTAAGCCTGATTTCCCTGCTTACATTTTTCACTAAACCAGCTCAAATAAAGCAACACATGCAGGAATTGGACTTGATCCATGTGGGTCCTTTCCAGCTCAGGATATTCTTCATTCTGTGCACCCTGATGACATTGGGAGAGCTTTGGGAGAGGGACAGAGCTGGCAGGATAAATAAGACAGGAAAAAGTGACCAAAAGAACAGATCTCAGATTCCTGAGGTCTCATTCATGGAAACGTATTGCCTCTTGTTTCTGGTCTGTGCCTCGTTTGTGAACACAGATGTTCTGTTATTCCCACGTGGATGAGCAGTTGTTTTCACGTGAGTTCCTGTCCATCTTCCAGTTAAAGGGTTTGTTTGTTAGCCTTGGAGATTTCAGCCGCAATAATCCTGTTTGGAGACACCCACGCAGCTCTGCAGCGAGCTCTGCCCTGGGATGGAGAGGAGCTGGGACAGGGAATGCAGCAGCCAGGAGATGGAGCAGCTTGTCTCCTCAGCGTGGAACAGGCAGCAGGCTTGGGAGAGAAAGCCTGGGTCCTTACAGGGCTCTTGTCCCTGATGGAACAGATGTGGCAGCTGCTTTGTGCCACAACCGCCGCGTGTTTGCCGAGCGGCCAAAGGACTCCCCGGGCTGTGCCTCGGGCTGGCACACGGGGCCTTTCATTTTCCTCAAGGGCTCTCGAGGAAGAGCTCATTGTACCTGCTCAGAATTAATTCTGCCAGTCCCCAGCCTGCTCATGGACTCCCCGTGCTGGAGTTCAAGATATGCCTTTCATTTTTTTCCTTCTGTCTGGGACAATTGATATCCTGGGATGGAGCTGCATCAACAGCCAGGACCTGATCCTAGTGAAGACCACACGGGCCTGACTGGGAGCCTCCAGGAATTGGATTCTCCAAGTCTCCCTGCAGCAGCTGCTCGCTGACAGCTTTGTCCCATTCTCTGGCCCATGGCCCTTGTTCCCCCAAGCCCAAGGATCCCTCTTTGTGCTCCATCAGCTGGAAGTGCTGTTCTGTTTGGGGCTACTTCAGAACTGCTGGCACAACAGAGCTGTTTTGGTTCTGGCTGAGCACTCAGCATCTGAGCTCTCATGTGGTTGGAGCCCATTTTTTTGCAAGAATGAAAACAGTGGATTAATGAGCTGCTTGTGGCTAATGTGCAGGGTTTCTCAGAACTGGTGCTATTAGAGCCCAGCGTCATGTAGGAGGTAAATGGCAGCACATGGTGAATAAAGCAGTGATATAATAGGTTTAAGTAGTCCATTTCCCTTTGGAGTGTTACTGATAACAGGCCCAAATGCATACAAGACCATTCCCTTAATGAATAAGACTGCTCTCTAGCAGAGCATGCACTGCAGCTCCTCACAAGGGGTTTATTTTTCATCATTTTCATTCAAAACAAGGCTTGGGTGTTTGAGTTGGAGTGGGGTGCAGGGAGGACTATAAACATGGTCTGACTGATCCACAGGATCCACGTCCTTACCCCAGGGTTCTGACCCTGGATATAACCAGAGGAAGATACTCAGGACAGGTCACAAGGGTGTGTAAAGAATAAGGCTTCTCCCTCCTGTAGTTTTGTAGCTTCCAGCAATCTGTGGGGTCTGCTTGGATGTTGCATCTCAACTATTAAGTTTAATCGTCACTGATAGACCAAACCTCCATAATCTTGTCTAAAACCTTTTGAACCTATTTATATTTTCAGGCTACAAGATATCCTGTGGCAAACGAGCTCCAAAATTTAATTATGTGCTGTGTGGAAAAGCAATTCTTTTTGTTTGTTTTAAACTGGCCTGGTAATTTCACTGGGGCACTGACTCCTCATGTTGTGAGAAGCAGCATCTAAAATACCTGAGGGAAGTAGAATCCCAGATTTTATTGGAAGGGCATGTGATTATGACTTCTAGGTGTTAAAAGCACTTCTGAAAATGGAGCATAGGTTATACTTTTAATGCTTATGAAAATATTGCCTCCAGTGCTCTTGTTTACTCTTCAGCTTGTTTTTATTTATTTTATTTTTTTCCCTTAACCTCTCTTTACAAGCTGCCCTAGTCCCTGACAGATCCAGTTGTCAAGCTCCTTGTTTACTCTGTTTGCATAGGCTTTATTTTTTATAATAATTCTCCTTTTAAGTGCTGCAGCAGCTGAGAGTCTCTTGTGGGAGCTGTGAGCACAAGCCCCACCAAGGACAGGCACATTCCTCGGAGTGACCTCTTCCTCCTCATTATGTTTGTGATGGTCTCAATGTCACCAGTTCAAGCACAGGCACATGGGATATCTCGGCACAACGCCGAGATAAAGGCAGCAGAGCCATCCCCACTCCCCCGAGGCAGGAGCGACTCTGCCGCTCCCTGATTGTGCCTTTGGCAGACACCTCATTAAAAGTGGGTTATTCCACACAAACATCCCCTCGTCCTTTCGCAGGCGTAATCTGGGCGTGGAGAGAGAGCTCAGCCCCACACCAGCGTGTCTGAGGCTGTCCAGACCTTGACTCTAACGAGCTGCTGTTCATTCGTAGCCTTTTCTGCCCTTCCTGGAGTTGTACTTTCCTGGTGCTTCCTTACTTACACCGTCTCACAGGCAGTTTTGATCGTGCCTCCAGCCACTAGAATGAAAATTAACATTATCCAAACCAAAACCAGGGCACTCCTCGTGCTTAATGCTTTGAGTTTAGTCCAAATAACTTTCTCCTCAGTCAGGTACACCTCCTACATCAAACGTTCCCACATAAAACTGAAGTTAACAGGCAGAGGAACCACACTCTGAATCTTTCCCTTCCCATCATGTAAACGGTTCAGTGGAAGGTGTCCCTGCCCACGACAGGGGATGGAACTGGGTGATTTTAAAGATCCCTTCCAACCCAAACCATTCTGTGATTCTCTGTCCTGCAGCCTCTTCCTGCTGTGCTCAAAGCTATGCTTCTGAGTGCCTTCACTTCAGAGAGCTTTGCAGAGACTGCCCGTGCCTCAGTTTCCCTTTGCGCAGAAAGGTTTATGGGTAGATTTGGCCATACTGGGTTAACAGTTGATATTAGAGGTCTTTTCCAACTGAAACACACCTCTAAGTGTATGGTCTGTGTGCGAACAAGCAGGGGTGGCTGGCAGGGCTGCGGGCGTGCAGCGCTCAGAGGGAGATGGCACAGGTAACGCCGAGCGTGCGCACAGGGAGGGACCGGAGGGAGGTGTGAGGAGCTGCCACGCCTGAGTGTGGGCAGATCTGCAGCTGCATGTGCAGGGAGAGGGCTCTGGGGGAGGGAAGGAGGTTGGTGAACGTGGGAGCTCCGTGCCAACTGCACAGCATCCAGGTGGGCTGGATCAGCGTGCAGCGGCGGAAAGCTTCCGTCGAGGCCTCTGGGATTATAAGAGACTTTTTAACACACCTCGGGAAAGGGTTCTCAGAGGTGTGCTCGAGCTCCTCTGCGGAGAACTCCCAGGGAGCGTCTCTGCTCTGGAGCTGTTGTTCAGTCTGTGCTGCGGTTTCGCTCGGATGGGGCGTGTGTGGGATGCGTGGGCTGGGATGGGCGGGCAGGACGGCCGGGAGGGCTGAGCCGAAGGCGGCTGATGGCTCAGGGAGCCGAGCACGCACCGCAGGGCTCTGCCCGAGCCACTCCGCCGGGAACATCACCCAATTCCACACGAGTGCTTTCTATTTTGGGTGTTTCTCCGCACACCTTTGCTCCCGTCTGCTGCCCGGCTGGCGTCAAGCCCTCGGGACCAAACCGCGGCTCTCCCGCACTTGTTGAGGAGCATCGGCAGGAGAGGGAGCGGTTCCCTTGGAAACCTCTGGATGCCCAGCAACAAGTCGCTGACAGCTGCCATGTGACCAGGTGCATTAATCAGAAATGTTGTATGAATCAGGTCAGATGGGGCCAAAGTCCAGCGCGTTCCCCCTTCTCTCCCTTGCTAATTACTGAGCCACGAGGACTGCTCTGAGTATGGGGTGGAAAACAACTCGAAATAATTAAATCAAACAGTGACCTTTCTTGTCGTGGATTCTAAGTTCACCCCAGACTTTCTCGATGAAAAAAAAAATCTGTCCAATCCCTTCTTCCACTGAAACAAATCTTGAATGCAAATGAGTGAGGCAGAGGAGTCTCCCAAGGTAGAAGAGCCAGAAAGAATGAATGTGCCATGGACACAGAGGGTTTCCAGCTCTCTACTCACAACAGCCAAACATTTCAAATGAATATTTTGAATAAGTAGATCAGGCTTGGGACACTTTGTGCAGAACAGGTACAGCTCGTGTTCACCTCTTGGATCCCTTTGAAAATCAAACTGAAGCCTCAACTGAATTTGCTGGGCAGCATCACCACTTAGATAGCAGGGAAAACTCTTGAGCCCAAAGTCCTGCCCAACTGCCCTGCAAGAATAGGCTGCAGCTCTCAGGAAAACAGTACAGGCAGTGCATGTACATGTTGATCCCTTGTGAACTGCTGCAAAATGTCTGTTCTTGGTAGATACAGAGAACTGGTTCCCTCTGCTCTGAAGCCAGGCTGGGAGAATCGGGGGTGTTCCCTTCCTCTGGGTTTCCTTTCTAGTAAGATCTTCTAAGGGAGTTTGGTACCTGAGGCTCACCATCCTTTGAGGTGTGTTGCAGCAGGACTTGAGCACCCCTCAGAATTTTCTATAAGATGTTGTTTACAGCTTTGGCTGCCATCCTTTTCACATTTCCCCCGAATTTCTGCTTTGTCTGGACAAAGACAGAGCTACAGCTTCCAGATTTGGCTCCTGGAGGAAAATCTCTTGCAGACGCATGTCCAAGGTCAGGCACCAGCAAGGCTGTGACATCTTCTCCCACCCCAACACCAATCTACATTCTTTGTGCTGTGACTAATTCATGGCAAGGTCATCAGGTCCTGCTGCAGGGTTTGAGCCTCCCAGGCTGTTCACTGATTGGTGTCACACACAGGTACATTCTGCCCCAAACCAGCTGTTATCTCAGGCAAAACAATGCTGTCACAGTAGCTGGGCAGGGCCTGGGCTGGTGTAAGCCAGGCAAAGGATTTGGCCCATGATCCATGGGATTGGGGGAAAACAAACAAACAAAAAGAGTTGGGAACAGAGCACCTGGCTTTATTGGAATCCTGCTGTAATTTGAATAGCATCTAATGCCACTCAAAAATGGGCTCCTTCATGTCATCTGCTCTTACTTACAGGTCTTAAGAATCCCATATCTACCCACAGGAGATCCATTAGTAGCAGAAATTTCCCAAATCAGACCTGAATGTGGGTCTCAAGTATTGCCCAGAGATCTCATGTATTACCCAGACCAAGCTTTCAGCTCTGGACCATTTTGATTTCTGTCTAATTAATGTTGCAACCAATTCTTATTTTTCCTTTGGTATCATGTGGTAACACATCCCGTGCACAGGATAAAGACAAAGCTTTACCCAATGAACTGACCAGCTAGGGTAACTTAGGGCAGTCTTGAAAAACTGTTGTCTGCAATCTGTGTGTTTTCCATCTTAGAGGTGCAACTCAAACCCATTCCTGTTGATACCCCCAGTCAAACCCAGGAACAGGAGTGTTTCTGGAGGTGAGGGCTAGGAAATAAATTTGTTCTCCGTGGTGAATCCTGTGCTCCTTGGCACACTTGAGGGAATAGCTGTCTGACCTCCTTGCTGTGGAAACAGGAGAGGTCCAGACGGATTCCAGGTACTCAGATCTGGGCTGTCTTTCAGCTCGATGTCTCTGGGAAGAAATGGGGGGTTGGGGTTTGTGCAAGCCCCGAAAACAGGATTATAAAGGCTGAGAATTTAGGGTGAAGCTTGGCTTGTCCGTTGGACTGGGAAACCAGAGGCTACAAGCCCCCCAGGCCGAGGGACATCGCGGCTGGGTGGAAAGGACAGGCTGGTGGCGTTTGGTCCTGGGAAATCCCGAGCAAGTGACCCTCCCAGAGCAAAGCATCCGTGCTCACGGTGGAGCGATCGCGGTGGGCTCTCCCGGCGGGCTGTCCCTGCCCTTCCCCTCCAGCCCCTGTCCCTCCCGGGGAGAGCTCGCAGCTCGCTCCCCGGCGCTGCCCCGTTCGCAGGGCTGGCCGCTCTCCGGACAGACCTGTTGCCGCGTGTCCCCGCCGGAGAGACTCTTACACTGAAGGCGGGCGGTCCCATGATGTAATGCTGCCGCACTGCCCGCCGCGGCCGCCGCCGTTGGCCGAGGCGCGGAGTCTCCGCCCGGCCGCTCCGCCCGCCGCCCCCCCGGCGGGACATAAAAGCCCCGAGGCAGAGGCAGGGCAGCTTCCCCGGTCCTTCCGCCGCTCAGGTGACCCAGGGACAGGTGAGCCCCGCGGGTGCGGAGGCGGCTCGGGGACGCTGCGAGGGCTCCGCGGCCACCTGTGGAGCTGATCCTGCCTCTGCCGGGCGGCTCGCCGGGCGCAGGGAGCTGCCGGGTGCGGGCAGCGCTCGGGGGAAGGGGCTGCTCTCCGCCGGCACAGTCCCGGGGGCAGCGGGGCGGAGGGTCGGGGCGATCCCGGCGGCATCCCCAGCGCATCCCGGATCAGCACCACGGACAGCGCCCGGCGGCGCCTCCCCGGCGGGGCTGCACCGGGACGCGAGCCCGGCACGGCACGGGCACCGGCGGGTTCGGGCAGAGCTCTCCCGGGACATCAGCACCCAGCCAGAGCCACCGAGGCGGCGCTGGACTGTTCGCCGGGGCAGGGTGAGTCCAGCGCGGAGGGCTCTGTGCGGGAGAGGGGAGCGGCACAGCCCGGTCAGCTGCCCGCAGGTTCCCGCTGCCCGACAGGGATGTCCCGGTCGTGTCCCGATCCTGCCCTGCCCGACAGGGACACGCGAGGAGCGGGAGGTGTCCCACTGCCCCAAGCGCGGCACTCGGGAGGCACTTGGGGTCTGGCTGGGAGCCAAGGGCTGGATGAGGCGGGAAGGGACATTGGGATGGATGCTTTTTCCAAACATCCCTGCCGGCCCCAGGTAAGACACTCAGCCTCGGTAGGGCACGGAATGAAAACACTTGGGAAGCAAGGAATGATTACATGAATCCAAATGTAACCTGCACTGTCCATCTGCTCAACATCAAAGCTTTATGCTGGAAACCCCAAAATTCCTGATGTGAAAATGTGTCTGACTGATAGTTCATGTGTAAAGTTGTTCCTAAAATTCCCTAGTTAGTAGGAGAAACAGGATATTTCACCAAGATACTGCTGGGAGATGATGCTTCAATGAACAGTTATTTGAATTTTTTTTTCCTCCATAGCTGATTCTATCTGACCACTCAAAATCTGCCTTGCAGTAGTGGCACACTTTGGGTCTGTTGACTGATTGTGTTATTTTGAAGTACTTAAATGCTAAATCAGAGTGGTTTTTTTTCCCAAAATGCTCTTCTCCAGAACAATATATTAAAAATTGAATGTGATCAAATTAAACAAAGCGGTTGGTTTTTGTTTTTAATTCTGACAGAATTAAAACAACAAAGTATTTATCTCTGGCTCAAGCTGAAATAAAACATTTTTTCCTCCTTAGCTTATTAAACCAAGGATCTAATACAGAAAAAAATAAAACACTTAAGTGTTTGGGCACTTTGGAAATTAAGCATTTCACAGAGCTATTACTAGCTGGAGTGATTTGCTGCATTTGTTTTATCTCCATTTTTGGAAGCTGAGATATTCCCTGAATGAATCCCTGTTCACTGGGAATTCTCCCCCAGCTCTGCTAAACGTGTGTTCAAACACTTTGCTGAGCAGAGCCCCGAGAAGGTGATTTAATCCAGGCTCAGCCTGGCCACATCTCCTGTCCTTACACTTGTGTTTTTCCTGAGTAATGTTGGTCTCTGAGAGGAAAACGAAACAAGCTGTTCTCCATTTTAAGGAAACTCCTATTTGTTATTTCAGAATGAAATATTTGGGGGGAAAAGAAATAAAACACTTGAAAAGAAAGTTATTCCCTTTAAGGCCTTGAATATCCACAGTCTTTAGACATATTTTACAGACATTGAATAAAGTAAGGATGGAAATGTTTCCCTGTGGAATTGCATGGAGAGATACCATTGTTATCTCTCTGTAAATCTTTCAACATCTCCCATCAGTTCTGTGTGCACTTGGGGACTCTGATCTGTCCTGAGTGCAACAACTGCTGAGGTTCAGCCTGGACAGAGCCTTGTCTCTGCCAACACCAACACCAGGCTTTTCCCTTGAAAGTTCAGCTGTAAAATAAGGGATAAAAAAATCATGTTCTTCACCTCCTGCCCCAAAAAAGCCATGCAGAAGAAGCCAGAAAATTATATTGCACTAAATACCTATTCCTCCTTTTATGGATTTATCTCCGCATTCTGGGAAATTGCCTAATCAGATTTCATATTTAATATAAAAAATAGTAGGACAGATGATATCATATTCTCAAAGCTAACTAAATTTTGTCTTGTGCAGTCTTGCTTAATCAAAGTTTCATTTCCATTTGTTCAGGGCATATTTTGTCACTTTTTTATTTTTACTGGCAATTTTCTGTAGATCTCATAGATGGATCCAACCCTGTCCCTGACAGAGGTCTCTGAAGAACAGGGGACTCAGGGTAAGGTCTGAACTTAATTCAATTTAATTCACGACCCTTTAAGTATTCTTCAAAATGATTAAACTGGAAATCAATCTGGCAGGAGGGTCCCACATCACCTGCTGGAAGGAAATATTTGGAGTTTTGCTAGAAATAAACACCATCCAGACATACAGATTTTTGTTCTTTAAAATTCAATAGAAATAAATCCTGTTAAAGGCAGGATCCTCCTTGCCCTCTCCCCCTCCCAGCACGCAGACAATGTTCCAGGGCTCTGTGTGCCTTGCACAAATATTTGTCTGTGCGTCGCTGCCACTCCACTGCAATTGTGGCATCTGGTAGTAGCTGGGAGACTGGGAGGTGCTTGGGAATCTCAGCAGGAAAAAGAGAGTGGATTTCAGACGCAAGATCTGCGACAGCTTTGGAGCCTGGATAAACAGGGCGAGGTTGTTGTGCCTTTGGCAGGGATTTGTTCTGCCCCAGACACCTGCAGTGCTTCACCTGCAGCCTCTCCCAAACGCTGCACTCCTTGGCCCAGCCCTGCTCTGGGGCTCACCTGCTCTTGTTCCCCTACAGCCACCCCAGTTCTGCAGGGTTCAGGCACCTCCTTCAGGGCCACAGCGAGATCTCAGGGAAATCTGAGCAAGCAATTTGGATTTTCTGCCCACCTAATTCATAGAATCACTGAATGGTTTGGGTTGGAAGGGACCTTAAAGCTCCTTGGGACATGGAAATTGTGTTCCATGTGTGTTGAGCACTTAACGATTCTGACTCTGGGACTCTGGCTCAGGGGTTTGGGAAATGTAAAGAAAAGATCTTCCATGGCACAGTCTGTGGCTCTGCAGGTGAACAGGAAACCTGGACCTGCAGAAAGCCAGCAAAGCCTGGGTGTCCTTGAGGGGAGAACTTTGCCTTTTGATTTATTTTAATTTGCAGACAGAATTTTTCATAAACCTACAGCAACTTACACAATATCAGGCCCCTCTTCAGGAGAATACAAATGCACTTGAACAAACTTCAGCACTGAACTCCCTCAGGAACCAAACTAAAGTCAAGCACTTGGCTGCACTGAGGATTAAAGGATGTTTCCATAATGTTATGCAAAGATCTTCTCTTTATCCTGTGTTACTTAAGGCTCTACAGTCTTCCCAAGTCATGTTCAGAAACACAACTCCCTCCCCTGTGATTTTCCAAAGCATTTTAGCGTTTTCAGGTGCCCAGCATGACATATTCCAATTAATCCTGCTTTTCAAGGACTTCTAAGCACCTGCTTCTTGTAACTGGTGCCTTTCAAAGTGTCTCAAATGCAAATATAAGGTATCCAAAATTGCTAACTTCTTTTGGAAATCCAGAGCCATGATGTACAGTCCACCTACAAGATTCCAGCCCAGGTGAAAATTGCATGGATTCAAACCCCCCCAGTCAGTCAGTAGCTGCTCCTGTAGGATGACAATGCACCCTGCCATTAGAGCAGAGTCTCTCTTAGAAAGGAGAAAATTGCACCATTCCCAGTGAGAACAAGTGCAAATCTTTCCAGTTCAGCTCACAAAATTATTAATGTTGTGGTCTGCAGCTCTGGCTAATCAACTATTCCACTGCTCCATGTTGCCAGTCGAATGTTCATGGAGAAATCAATGCCACGAAGAGATGGAAAACTTTACTGAGTTCCTCCCCTCAGACAAGGAGTTCCCATCTGGAGGGCAAAGGCTCCAGAAAAGAGCTCAGTGCTTTGCAGGTTTGGATCTTGCATGGATGAGGAGCAATGGGGATTTCTCAGGAGCGAGGAGAGCAAAGGGCAGTTCAGACAAACCCAATTGGGAAAACGCCTCAGAGCTCGGAATGCTCAAAGAGTTTTCTCTCCAATGGGTTGTTTAGACCTGCTCAGAAATAATCTGCACCCTGAAAGCAGAGGGGACAGAAGGGACAGAGGGGACAGAGGCACGGGAGGACAGTTCCCCTCATCCAGATCCCACCAGGATGAGCGAACAGGAGCACAGCAGATCCCTTGTCCATAGACAGACCGTGTGATCCCCATTTCCAGGGAACCAGAAAACCAAATTCGTGAAATCTGTAAAGCTCTGGCTATCTGAGAGCAAATGGAACCAGAGAACAGAAAAAGGTGATTATCCTGTCAGGTTTGGCCTGGGAGGAAGATTATCCATCTATCTTGCCAGACCTATTTATCGTCTGATTTTCTCCTGGCTTAGCTTTTATCACCTTTCTAATCCTCCCCATCTAATTCAGACAACATTTTATCTCAGCAGTTCTCACTCTGTGCTGACGAAGGTGTGCTTGGAGCTCTGGGCAGGTTTTACGTGACCTCAAAGGGGCTGCACAGGTGGGTGGAACATTAATTGCCAGCTAATGAGTTCACAACTTTTAAAAATAAATGAGCTGATACTTTTTCTGGAAGAGAGGTGTTATGTCTTTCTGCTGGTCTGTCAATGAGGGAATGGCTTTGGAACAACTCCTTTTCTGGAATTTTTAAAGAATGGACCTGTTCTGTGTAACATAAATCTAAATGTGTGTATATCAATATATATATTGTACTCTGTGATGTGTATGTTTGACACACCCTCACACAAAATGTGTATTTAAGTGGATGAGATGTATGAAATAGGTTTCTGGCGTGGGAAGTACTGGGATGCATCATTTGAATCAAGCAGGACTCAAAGATAAATTCAAGGCAGACAATGTTTTTTGAATATTTCTCATTTGAACCCACTCAGAGAAGACAATGAAATTCCAGGGCTTCCAGTCCCTCACAAGGTTCAAGAACCAAATCCCAGTGAGCTGGAGGTTTCTCTGGATACCACAGCCCTTTGCCTTTTTCCTTTTCATCCCGATCAACGGGCACTTTCCCCACCTTGTTGCTGCTGAATGCATTAGGGGCTAAACTTTATAATCTCTGCAGCAGTTCCTGGAATAGCTGCAAGCTGAGCACTCGGTTAGGGACAGCCAGGAGGCTGGGAGAGATGATTACCTTCAGGCAGTCTCTGTGGAACATCCCAGGGTTCCTACAGGCACAGCCTAATGTGGGATTTAGGATGCTGAACAGACTCCCATTACAGGGCCAGCCATCTCCACACTTCCACACGGAGAGAGCTCCTTGTTAACATGCACACCAGTGGCTCGGGAACACAGCAGCTCAGTCGGGGCTCATTAAGGGCAAAATCATTCCAAGGGACATTGTTTCAGAAAGGAAAGAATTTAATTTCTCTCAGGGTTGGGGTTGAGTTGCAAAGAGCCTGGGGATTTTGCTCAGGGTTGTGTTGGAAGCTCTCTTGGAGCGTGGAGCTCGGCTGTGCCAGAGGCTGTGCTGGGGTTGCCTTGAGAGGTCCCTGCAGCATCTGCCCCAGTGGGACCTTGGCTCACATCAGGGGCACATTGCAATAAATCTTTGTGAAAGAGGTGACTTTAAAGCCTATGTGTCCTACAGGAATCAGCAGCTGAGGTGGGAATTGCTCAGGTAGAGCCACAGGCTCTGCACTGCCAGCGGAGGCTCTCTGTCTCTGTCCTGGTTCTGCTCACACTGTGCCCTTGCCCCAGACCTGCACAGCTTTAGAGACCAGGAAGGGCTGTTGTGATGAAGAAATCTCAGTCCACTTTAATCAGCAGGTATTAAAAACCCCGTAAGAATTATCATTAATGGATACAAATGAGTTGCTGCACAGCTCAAGTGTCGACTTTCTCCTGTTTACCATGGAACAATGCACTGGAACACACAAGATGTCCAATGGTTTAGTAATACACTGCAAATAAACATCTAATTATCAGGTCTGAGGGGGGAAGGACTAAAAAGCAACAAGGATGAAGCTGTTTGTCATCTCAGTTTGATTTCCTGTGCAGAGTCCTGCATGAAGTGTGCTGGTAGCTCTTCTCTCCCACGAGTGCTCCTCGGGAATAACTCTGATGCCTGTTCATTTAAAGCTCAGCTCTATTTTAAAAATCTACTCTCTCTGAAAGGGCTGTCTTTAAAAAAAACCAAAAAATTGTACAGGAAAAAGGACAAAATTGCTCCTCAACAAAGAGACCTATCAACAACCTGTCAATAATGTGCCAAAGGCCAGAACCTGCCTTTCAGAGAGGCTCTGAAGCCTCAACGTGTACTTTGAGAGCAATTAAGGGATGTAAGCAACATGATGATTATCTCATGGGTGACATTTTCATCGGCTCTTTGGGAAAAAGGAGAGATGGGTTTGAGATGGCTGTGATCAATGTTCATCCCAGTCCTGCATAAATGGCAGGGAAATGTGGTACATGGGCCTGGAAATCAAAATGCACAAGGAAAGGAAGGGTGGGTGGAAGAGGTGATGAAGGCAGAAAGAGTTTAAATCTTACAAGCTGAAAGAATGAGTTACATGAGAAGGAGAGAACCTGAGAAACGAGAGTGGGAATGTCAGGGGAGCAGGAGTAGGAGAGGAAGGGAGTGCAGGTGGAGAAGCACAGGAAGAAGAGGGGAATGGATCCCCCGAGTGAGCAGAAAGTCTGGAGACAGAGCTACGGGCAGGCTGTGCTTGCACAAGGAGAAATCCCTCATGGGCACATTGCTGTGCCTCCTCCCATCTCAGGCTCTGTGTCTTCCACCTCCTCACTTGTCAGGGCACAGCTCCACCCTGATCCTGAGGAAGGAGGAACAGAACTTTGCCAGGGACTGCAGAGATGCCTCAGGGCTGACATGTGTTATGGTCACTGCTCTTTCTCCAGAGTATTGCACAGAGCCACTGAGTTTGGATCATTGATCAACATCAACTATTCCAGCAGTGTTGTCCATCTGTCCATCCATCTATCCATCCATCATTCCTTTTTCTCTTTGTGCTGCAGGTGCCAACAGAATTCCAGAGATGAGAGTGTGAGGGACAGAGAGCTGGAAGGACACAAGGAATGCAAGACAGCACTGCAGGTGGGAACCTCAGCCCCTGTCTGGGACTCATCATTTGGGATAATGCCTGAGGGCTGAGGGGAGCCTGGACTAGCCCAGGATCACTGCCTGGCTCAGTGGGATGTGCTCAGCCCCAGCTATCCTGGGTGGATTGGGGCAGCAGAGCCCACATGGACTCTGCTGCTGGCACCAGACCGGGACAGAAGCCAAACAGAAGCCCAGATGTTGCACATGCCCAGCTGTTGTGGAGCTAGGCAAAATGTTTAATGCAAAACACATCTGCAAAAGTGCAGATTTGGCTCCAGTATTTCCCCAGTTCGCTGAATTCTTTGTTTAGGAAAACAAACTTAATTGTGGCAGAAGAAAACACTGCTTAATTTGCTATAAAAATCTCCTTCCTGTGTTTCATTTTAGGAAAAAAGATTAGAAATGTTAATGTTGAGTGAGAGAAATGATTTTTCAAATGTTTGGAAATCTCCTCTGTCCCAAAAGATGCTGTTATATTCCCAGATCCTCTCTGCATGTATCAGCACAGAGGAGCACAGATCCAAATTTCTGTGTGCATCTCCCCAAGTGCACACTCACACCCTGGGCAAACAATTCCAGGCAGCTCTGACAGGCATAAGCTGCTCTGCGTTCTCCAGGAGTGCCTTTTGAAGAGGATCTTAATAATAAAAATAATGTTATGTTACTAGTTAAACATTGGGAATAATTCCTCCATCACAGGCAAACTGTGCTGAAGCCGGGAATGAACCCAAACGTTCCCTGGGAGGAATCCCCAGGGTCCCAGCAGGATGCATTAACTGCACGTCTCTCCAGCGAGCCGTGATGGGAAGAGCACAGAGCAAAAAAAAGGTAAAGTGGTTAAAAACAACTTGTATTTTTAGAGCTCGGTCTCCCACAGAAATCTTCCGAGATGCTGAGCTCTCCACCGCTGATTTGCAAGAAATAATAGTTTGGAAGCCCAGCTGAGACTCCTGGGCTGTAAATTTTCTGTAATGTTTTTCTCCAGACCCATTTGCTGTCCTGCTAATTAATCCAGGTAATGGCTGAGTTGTTTTTTTCCCTTCAGCAGCAGTTTTCCTTTTTGTTAACACAAGCAGAGAGAAGCGAAGGATCTCTCGAAGGATCCCGGCTGACAGCAATATCAGCATCTGACTGAAGAGAACTCAGCTACACGCATAATCCTCGGGAAAATTCATCTCCACCCTCCCGCAGACCCCGGTGAGAGCCCTTGAAGTGGTAATTAAAGTCTATTGAGTGGCAACTGCACCTGTTTAGAGAGGAGAGTGCGGGTAAGAGGTGCACAAAGGGAAATGAGCAGCGCGGAGAGAGGAGCTGCTGGAGGTGGGGAGGAAGAGAAGTGGAAGGAAGGGGGGAAAAAAAGTGTTTGTTGGTTTGTTGAAGTCGATCCAATCAGTTGTGCATTTCCATTCTGCCCTTGATTTGCTCCCTCCCCGCTCTCACAGCCACTGATGGAAACTCCGGGGGGTTTTCCCCACCAGCCCCAGCCCTGGCTTGGTGTAAATCCGCAGTTCCAGCTCGGTCCTGGAGGACTCGGCAGCCCCAGCTCACTGCCGCTCCGTGCCAGGGAGGCTCATTAGCAGCCCGCGGCTCCTCGGGCTGGCCCTGGGACATGCCAGCTCCTGTCCCCCTTCCCCAGGAGAGAGCACGTCCTGTGCGACAGCCTCAGCCCCTCTGCAGACCTCACAGCACCGCGGGAGGGAATCGCAGACGTTTGTGGATTCTGGCAGAGGTGGCTGAGAGCAAATCCAGGCAGAACCAGAGGGAGATGGAAGGGACTGGAGTGGGGCAATGCCTGTTCCAGGAGGGATGCTGGGTTTGCCCACATCCATGGCTCTGAGTGTTCTGACCCAGTGTCACCTCAGATGTCCCCACGGTCTGTAGGACAGGCCATGCAAAATAGACTTATTCATAAATTTTATTCATGGATTTTTACAAGGGCCAGAGCCCTACAGATGAGGCTCTAAACCTTAGTCAAAGACCCCACAAAAGCTTTTTTTTTTTGCAGAAGTAAATAATCACCCCTTACACTCCACACAGTCACTACTGATGCCCTTGGCACCCTCTATCCACCCCCACAATTTGTTGTTCTAGTTGTCACTAGAACAGTAATGTGAGCTTTGTCCTTTGTCACTGCGATTCCATGTGTTCCCCAGAATCAACTGGGCTAACCAGGATTCCTGGGGTGAGAACAGGAGGGGAAAGAGGTTCATCCTGAGAGCACCTCGAGGCTGAGCTGAGCAAACGAGTCAGGCAGAAGAATTCCACTGGTGTTGGCAAATTTTTCTCTCTCACTGGACTTGATGGCAGCCAGTCCCCTGTGAATCCCTGACCTTCACACTCCACAGGCTGCCTAGGATGGCTGACAGAAACCACAGGAGATTTTTTCCTGTTCCTGATTGTCAGAGCACACAACAATTCTGGTGTGAATGTTGTTGCATCTGCTTTGGACAAATCCTGTCAGCAGCACCTCTGCAGCTTCCCAAAGCTGTGCCAGGACATGCTTTGGTGTGAATGAGGATAGGGAAGAATTTGCACTCAGAGAGTCACAGAATCCCAAATGGTTTGGGCTGGAAGGATCACAAAACTCACCCAGTCCCACTCCTACCATGGACAGGGACACCTTCCACCATCCCAGGCTGCTCCAAGCCCTGTCCAACCTGGCCTTGAAATAGCCAATTCCTTTGGCCGTTCCAAGTGGGATTTGAAATTTGTTGGATGTCTGATCCAACCTTTTGGCCCCAGTTTGTGGAGACAGACAGACAACACGATAACCTGCCAGTCCTAGAGTGAGAGGAATTGTTGTTGACTGGGCAGGGATGTTACATGACTCAACACTAAAAGCCCAACTGCCAAAGAATCATCCCTAAAATACCTTCCTTGCCTCTTAAATCCTAGTCTTGTGCATTAACCAACTCATTGGGTGGAAGGACACCATGTGATAACTTGCCTTGTTTCTGCCTTTTGACTCCCAAACACTCCTCTCTCATTTTTCCCTTTCAGCCCTCCTGTCCCTCGGCCCTTTTCTCTCTCCCCTTCCCTCTGATTGCTGAGCAGCTTTTTGACTTTTCCATCAATAAGTCTAAAGAGCATTTGAACCGCTCTGGTCCCCCTTCTCTCCTCCCTCCAGTTCCAAGTCAGGCAAGCTCATCGATCAGAGGAGCTCAGGAAATATCTGGTGTTTTGTTGTCAGGCTGATAATAACATTGCAGTTGTGAATGGGCTGCTGCAGGCCTGATCATGGACACCTGCAGGGTTTGTTTAATTGCATTTAATGACAAATCCTATACAGAGGAGCATTGCCAGAGAGATTTATTATCCGCCAAAGAGGCAAAGCACAACAGCTCAAAATATAATTTGCACTGAGCATTTTTCCCCCTGCCTCTCTTTAAAGCACGGTAATAAATGACAAATCGGGTAAAGTGGGAGACACGGGGCTGGGGAGGAGGTGGGGGGCAGAGGACAGAGATTGAAACCAAAGGAAATAACAGCAATAAGGCCACATTGTTCTCTCTGCCCTCCCTGTGGTCTGGTGTAGAGGAAATACTGTTTGTTTAATTTACAGCCTGGAAGTGCAGCTGGGGATCTCTCTGTGATGAGCCTGGTCAGAGATAGCTGGAGGCCAAGAGTCCCCACTCTTTCCAGACAGGCTCTTTCCCTGTGTTCTGGAGCTAAGTTTAGCTCCCATCCACATAAACAATTACCAAGTTTAGTGCTGGGGATGAGGGGGGAGAGGCCCAGCTGCCACCAGCACAGGGAGCCCTGAAATCTCTGGGACAAAGCAGAAGTGGCAGATCCTGTCCTGAAAAATATCACACGGAGAAACAGAGCCCCATGGAGACAGTCTAGACAAAAACCTCACACGCCTCTGAGCCTGGGATTTATGTTTCCTACTAAACACCTCGCTCTGAACAGGGAACGTCTGGGTGTGAAACCAAACAAGGAGTTCTTGCTTACACTTCTCCTGCCTTGATTTTTACGTGATTGTCTAGCAATGATTTGTGGTGAATCCCTTTGTGGAGTTGTGTCCCTGAACAAGGACTGAAAAGTGTCCTTTTCACCTGCAATTCCAGTCCAGCTTAGCACTTCCAAACTGACTTCTCTCTCAAATTCCTTCTTCTTTACAATTCATCCTCTCTCCCAATTATCTTGGGCCGAAGACTGAATTGTCCTGAATTTTTATTTCTAAATATAGTCTCACTCCCCAGATGTTTTCATTGCAGACTCCTCTGTGGGAGGGCAGAGAGGAAAATGTGTGATGGTTTAGGTGAAATGCTTCAGTGTAGGAAATCCAAGGCCAGGCAGGTGAAGCCATATGGTGTCACACATTTCCAGTGTGACAAGGAGTGCACACTCACTACTGTTCCTCCTGATATTCATATTTGAATCACAGAATACCCTGAGCTGGAAGAGACCCACAAGGATCATCCAAGTCCAAGCCCTGGTTAAATTTTACCCGGGAGGTTTGGGGTGACAGCAGTTTTGTACAAGAACACATCCCCTTATGCTCAGCAGTTGGTCTGTCCTTACACAAACAGGGTGTTGGGTAACACCTGGACCCGTTGTTATCTGATTTCCTGGACAATGGCAGTATCACTAATGCTCCCTGTCAAATAAGACCACCTGGACATCTCCTGCTATCAGCCCCAGCTATCACAAACACTCCTGCTACCTAGGCCAGCGCAAAGGACTGTTATCTCAGAGCAGCACAAATCCCCAGACTGAAACAACCCATCTGGAGTTTGAATAAAGTGTCCACAGAAAGCACATATGTTACAAAAAAGGAGAGGGAGGGAGGGAGGGATGGGACTGCTGCCCTGAGCTCCCACCGGGCACAGCAAACCCAAACCCTCTCCTGTTGCTGCACACTCTTCATCCTCCCATGGAAGGAGCAGCCAAGGCTGCTGAGGGCTGGATTTATTTCTTGCCCTTTTTTCCCCATCTGCTCACAAAAGCCCCCTTAACAGGCTGGGTAAAAATGGGAAAGGCCATTCCCTGCCTGGTTTCAGTGGCTGAGGTGAGCAAAGCTCCACTGGACAAGGAATGAAGTCTGATCCTTTCCATGGGCCTGAGCAGCACTGTCCTTCCACACCTCATCCACGTGAGGCATTAACAGAGAAAAGCTGGACCTGAACCAAAGATTGCTCATCAACAAATTCAGAGAAAGGAAACAGCAAAAGGGGTTTGTTTTCCTTGCCTAAATCAGCCTCTCAGCAGGATTCCAGGAAACTCGGCACTATCATTATCTTTCTCTTTGCAGAGTCCTTTTCTCCAGCGTTCCCCAGCATATATTGCATTTGCTTATTTTAGTCAGACTAAAATACAGCTGGGAGACAGACAGGTTGACAGAGCACTCCTGGAGAAGTTTATCACAGGGTAAGGAAAGAGGAGCCCCTGCTGAGCCCTGATGTCCCTGCAGAGTCTCCAGAGTGAGAAAATGGAGCAGAAACTCACGGGAACAGCCACAAATTGGAGAGATGATTACAGGGAGATTTGATGTGGTCTCAGGAGGAGCACTGCAAAGGGCAGCATCCAGCCCTGAAGGAGAGACAGGAACAAGGATTACAGGAGAAGAACTGAGGAAGGATGCCAGGAGAAGACGTGCAGGAGGACATCCCTGAGGAGGAAGCGCTGCTCTCCTGGCCTGGCTCTGTGTGGAAGACTAGTGATTTTGTTGTTGTGTTTGTAAAGGTGACAACAAATCATAGCCTGCCATACAGCCCAGGCTGCCACGGCCTAGGTGTGCAAGTGTTCTGGGGTGCTAGAGCTCCTGTCAGGGCTTATTCTGCTCCTCAGTCCAAATGTTCCCTGATATCCCAGGTCCTTCTCCGGCCCCATTTACATCCTGAGCATGATGTCCTGTGGTCTGGAATATCCCTGGGATCACCTGGGGTCACCTGTCCCAGCTGTGTTCCTCCCAACTCTCAGGCACCCCCAGCCCCTCCCCAGGGAGGCCAGATGAGGGCAAGGAAGGCCTTGGCTCTGAGCGAGCTCAGCAAGAACAAAAACATCTCTGAGTTATCAACACTGTGCTCAGCACAAACCCAAACACAGCCCCAAACCAGCCACTGGGAAGGAAATGCACTGTAGCCCAGCTGACAGCAGCAGGAGCCAAGAAGCCACCCAGACACATCAGAGCAGGGTCAGGGCACTCAGACACCGCCGGGACCTCGACGCCTGGCAGGGCTTGTTGGGAGAGTTGAGCCCTTTGCTTCCAACAGGGCTTCAAAATATAAAAAGAACGAATTTTCAACACCACTCAGAGCCTCCATTCTCAAAGGTATTTAGGTGTGAAAATGAAACTCCTGAATCCTGCCGAGGCCAGTGGTGAAAGCACTGAAATATCTTTAATAATTTGGGTTGTGCTGTCAAGCACTTTTCTCTCTCTCTCCCTTTTTTTTTTTGACTTACCAGGCTTAGCATTGCCCACATCACTGGAACTATGGCAGATGTGATTTAGGAATCACAGAATGGTTTGGGTTGGAAGGAACCTTAAAGCTCTTCCAGTGCCACCCCAGCCACGGCAGGGACACCTCCCACTGTCCCAGGCTGCTCCAAGCCCTGTCCAGCCTGGCCTTGGACACTGCCAGGGATGAGGCAGCCACAAATCTGTTGCCAGAAGAGTTTTAAACCTGAACGAATCGCTGTCATTTGATGGTGCCTGAAAGAAAAGATCCAGGTTTCATAAACCACAACGAGTCTCTCTCACCGTGTTTTACTTCCCCACTGACAGATTAAATCCACACAAAATTCCGAGGGCAGCAGTGCAGCCATTAATGCTGCAGTGGCCAGGCTGGTGTCTGATGTAAATGAAACTTTGATTTAGTGTTCCCCCAGAAGCCTCCCTGGTGTGTTCCTGCTCTGCAGGCTGATCAAAATCCTCCCTTCCAGGTACCCACGGCCTTGTGCCCCACATGAGCACAGAAAATAATGTCATCACAGCCCTGCTGATGGAGGCAGTTACAGGACAAAGGCCCTGCAGCAAGCTGGGGATTGGGTCATCGTTCCTGCTAATGTCAGGGTGCCATTTCTCCCTATTTTTAGAATTGTTGCCTTTGTACAGCAAATTGCTTAACTATAGAGAAAATCTGGTGCTCACTAGCTCTGGGAGCAGGGACCCATCTTCCCTGGATTCAGGAAATCACACAAACCCCTGAAAGCTGAAGAGATGGATAAATCCTGGGCACACAGCTGCCTGCAAACCTCAATTTACACGGAAAAAAACCAAGGAGCTGCTGCAGCCCTGAATGCACAGACTGAGCACAAAGGAAATTCTGCAGGTTTCTAAATTACCCACTCACTGCTTCAGAAGGAACTCAGGGATTCAATAAATCACTCTGCTCCTAAATTATTTTGATGCTTTTGAAACTCTTAGCAGAGCTCCAAACTTCTCCACATTTTGAAGGAAGAGATGGGGAGCAACGGATTAGGAATTCTTGAGCCTTTCACACTGAGGATGTTCCAAACCATCCATCCCAGCCCTTTGTTATTCTCCACATTGTACATCATGGGTGTCCCAGACGCCTCAGCATGGACTGAAGCTCTTTGGCTTCAAAGCAGAGCAAACACGAGCTGTAAATTCCAAGTTTGCAGCCTAAATAAGCCAGGCAGACAGAGAACAGTTATTACTCCTGTGTTATTGGCAGGGAATTGAGACACAGGAAGATTAAATGACTGGCCCAAGGTCACCAAAGGAGCCTCCTGTAAAGGTGAGGGCTCAGCCTGGCTTTCTGAAGTCTCTGCCCAGTACTTCAGCCATCCATTCACTTGCTCTTTAAGTACCCTGTCATTATTTCCGTGAAGGAAATTATGCTCCTCCTGCAGCAGCCAGCACCGTGTAATTCAGCTTGTCTGAAAGGGAATATGAAATGGCAGTTTCACAAAAAATTAACCCTCCTGCCACGCAGCCTGGCAGCCCTGTCACAACGTCTCATTTTTTATCTGCTCTTCCTCCCGTGGGGATTTAACTCCCCTCTTATTCTCAGAATTCTGTCTGGGGCTTTTTTTGTGTTCTCCCAAAAACCCTTCCCAGGTGTCCCCTGTGGGAGGCCGTGGTCCCAGGGGAGGGACGTGGTGGCTTTGAGCCTCTTGTTCCTGCCCCAGATGTTGCTGGCACAGGGAGGATCCCAGCAGCTCCTCGGAGCAGCAGCAGCAGCTGGAGCTCTGCAGGAGAACCTGGGAGCAGCCTAATGTCCCTGACACCCTCAGAGGGATGACAGACCCTCAGAGGGACATCCCTCTGACGTCCCTGACACCCTCAGAGGGATGGCACAGACCCTCTGTTCCCAACCTGTGTCAGTGGAAGGGGGAGCTGCTCAGGAGGGAAGCTCCAGCTTTGGGACAGGGGGTGCTCAGCTGGAGAAGAGAAGCTCCAGGGAGAGCTCAGAGCTCCTGCCAGGGCCTAAAGGAGCTCCAGGAGAGCTGGAGAGGGACTGGGGACAAGGGATGAAGGGACAGGACACAGGGAGTGGCTTCCCACTGCCAGAGGGCAGGGATGGATGGGATTTTGGGAAGGAATCCCTGGCTGTGAGGGTGCTCAGGGAAGCTGTGGCTGCCCCTGGATCCCTGGCAGTGTCCAAGGCCAGGCTGGACAGGCTTGGAGCAGCCTGGGACAGTGGAAGGTTGGATGAGGTCCTGATGCTCCAGCAGATTCCACATCCAGGGATCTGCAGGGAGAGGCTGTTGTGGCACTTCTTCTCCTGCTCTTTATTCCCTCATTACTGAACAATTTCTTATTAATGAAAAACCCATTTGCATCAGCTGCACTTTACCCCACGATGTCTCTGAGCCCACCCAGGTTCTGAGGTGGATTTGGGACCTAAAAAGCCTGTGTGGTGTTCTGGTGAATTCCTAATGGATTCTATGGAGGGGAAATTAATAGGAAGCTTTGGTTAATAGATACTTCAGATAAAAGAGCGAGTGCATCTGGTCACCATGGCAACACGAGAGCCAGCGGGGAGAGGAAATGTCACCGTGTCTGTGCCTTGGCCTGCAGCACAACCAGCCTGGCAGCTGGGGGTTTGCACTGGCTCTTCACGGAGGGGACAGGGACAGGGACGGGGACAGGGACAGGGACAGGGACGGGGACAGGGCACGCCCAGGTTGGGTATTCACAGCACAGACACACCCAGAGGGCTCACAGTGTTCAAACAGAACTCGTGAGGCTTTTTCTGGGTGAGTTAACTTGTGCCCAGAGTTGTGTTCCCACACCTCTGGGGCCAGGGAACATTCCCAGGGTTTCCAGCACACACAGAGGAGCCTCTGAGGGAGGCTGAGGGAGCTGGGAAGGGGATCAGCCTGGAGGAAAGGAGGCTCAGGGGGACCTTGTGGCTCTGCACAGCTCCTGACAGGAGGGGACAGCCAGGGGGGACAGGCTGTGCTCCCAGGGGACATCAGCACAAGGGGAAACAGCCTCAAGCTGTGCCAGGGGAGGGTCAGTTTGGACACTGGGAAAATGTCTGGATGGAAAGGATTGTCCAGCCCTGGCACAGTGGCCCAGGGAGGTTTGGAGTCCCCATCCCTGGAGGGATTTAAAAGCCATGTGGATGTGGCTCTTGGGGACATGGTCAGCAGTGGCCTTGGCAGTGCTGGGGGAGAGGCTGGACTGGATGATCCTGGAGGGATTTTCCAGCCTCGAGGATTCCCTGATGCTCCTGTCCCGATGTGCAGGAGCTGCCCTAGCACAGCACAGCCACCCTGGGCACTCCTGCTCTGGCTCCAGGAGCAGCTGCTGCTCCCGTGACTTCCAGCAGCTGCTGAAGTGAAAATTGGGCTCCTGCTGCCTGTTATGCAAAAGCAGTTTCTTAGCAACAAAAGTGATATTCTATGTGAAGGCAACAGGCATCAGTGGGATAATCCACCGTAATTCCAGACAAGACCTAAAACGGGTGGATGGACTGAATAATAATCATGACAGACAGAATAATAATAATGGAAATAATGAAACTAAGCTTATTTTCCTGGGTAGGAGAAACCCAGCTATAAATAAAACACAATGGGAGAAACCCTGTGCCAGTTCTCCGTATAAAGATTAGAGACACTTAAACTCAACTTATGCCCTAAAAATAGGCTCTGGTGAGTAAAGCTTTGCTCATCTAAGCTGAGCTATTTATTATGTGAGCTATTTATTGAGTGTTTTCCCTCACTCCAGGCAGGTATTGTCATTCAGGGATGGAGGAAGCTGGATATAATGTGCTAGGGAGGGAATTGGAGAGAATAATTCTGTGTTCGCTGGTGGGGATGAGGCTTTGCTACCTCCAGGGCAGGAAATTCGTACTTTAGAAAGCACCATCAGACCTGTGCGGGGCCCTGTGGGTCCGTTAGAGCTCAGGACACTATGATTCGGCAAAACCCGCAGTTAAACCAGGTCAGATTAATGCTGTGTAGCCGCTGTGTTTTGAAGTTCAATAACATCAGGACATTTAAGAGAAGGAAAAGTGCTGTGAAAGGAGCTCAGGCTGAGAATCACAGCAAGCCCTGGACAGCGCCTGGGCCGCGCGGGGCGCTCTGGGAAATGTAGTCCCGGCGCTGGCCAGGCGCCGCTAGCGGCGCTACCGGAGGGGGCGACGGGAATACAGCCCCCAGCATGCCCCGCGCGGGTTGGCCGCACGTCCTTCCCGCCTCTCCCCCGCCCGCGTTGCCTTCTGGGAAGCAGAGTGCCCAGGGTGAGGAGCCGGGCGGGCAGCGCCGCGCGCGGGACTACACTTCCCGTCATGCACCGCGCGTCCCGCTCCGCCCCGCGCGGCGCCATTTTGTTCCGCGGCGCAGCCTGAGATGGCGGCCGGGCCCGGGCGGTGAAGGTCCCGCCGCGCTGAGGGCAGGGGGGTCTCGCCGCCCCTCGCCCGCCCCGTGCCGGGGCCGCGCCGCCGCCGCCGGTCCATGGCCTGGAGGCGGCCCCTGGCGCCATGGACCTGCGCACGGCCGTGTACAACGCGGCCCGGGACGGGAAGCTGAAGCTGCTGCAGAAGCTGCTGGGCAGCCGCAGCCGTGAGGAGCTGGAGGCGCTGACCGCGGGGCCCGGCGGCGGGGGAGGCCCCGGGGCCGGCAGCACCCCGCTGCTGATCGCGGCCCGGCACGGGCACCTGGAGGTGGTTGAGTACCTGCTGGATCACTGCGGGGCCCGCGTGGAGGAGGGCGGCTCCGTCAGCTTCGACGGCGAGACCATCGAGGGCGCCCCGCCGCTGTGGGCGGCTTCGGCCGCGGGGCACCTGGGCGTGGTGCGGAGCCTGCTGGACCACGGCGCCTCGGTGAACCAGACCACGCTGACCAACTCCACCCCGCTGCGGGCCGCCTGCTTCGACGGACACCTGGAGATCGTGCGGTACCTGGTGGGCGAGCGCGGGGCCGACCTGGAGGTGGCCAATCGTCACGGCCACACGTGCTTGATGATTTCCTGCTACAAAGGGCACCGGGAGATCGCCCGCTACTTGCTGGAGAAAGGGGCAGATGTGAACCGGCGCAGCGTGAAGGGAAACACGGCCCTGCACGACTGTGCCGAGTCGGGCAGCCTGGAGATCCTGCAGCTCCTGCTCCGCTCCAAGGCGCGCATGGAGAAGGACGGCTATGGGATGACACCTCTGCTCGCCGCCAGCGTCACCGGCCACACCAACATCGTGGAGTATCTCATCCAGGGAGGGCTGCAGCAGGATGAGGCTGCGGGGAGCCAGAGTGGGACCTGTGCCTCAGGTGGGAGCCATCAGAGGGGCTGCAGTGAAGAGGGCTGTGAGGGATGTGGTGCCTCAGCTTCTGGTCAGGATGACATCCCGAGCGTGTTCTGCACTCGAGAGGCAGCTGTGGAAGCGCTGGAGCTGCTGGGTGCCACCTTTGTGGACAAGAAACGAGACCTGCTGGGAGCCCACAAGTACTGGCGGAGGGCGATGGAGCTGCGCTGCGAGGGTGGGAAGTACCTGCCCAAGCCAGAGCCCCGGCAGCTGGTGCTGGCCTACGACTATTCCCGGGAGGTGAGCTCTCTGGAGGAGCTGGAAGCCCTGATCACGGACCCCGACGAGATGCGCATGCAGGCGCTGCTGATCCGGGAGCGCATCCTGGGCCCTTCCCACCCCGACACTTCCTACTACATCCGATACCGCGGCGCCGTCTACGCTGACTCCGGCAACTTCGAGCGCTGCATTAACCTGTGGAAGTACGCCCTGGACATGCAGCAAGGCAACCTGGAGCCCCTCAGCCCCATGACTGCCAGCAGTTTCCTTTCCTTCGCCGAGCTTTACTCCTATGTGCTCCAGGACCGCTCAAAAGGCACGTTAGCCACCCACCTGGGCTTCTCCGACCTCATCGGGGTGCTGAGCAAAGGGGTCCGGGAGGTGGAGAGGGCCCTGGTGCACGGCAAGGACCCCGTGGCCGACTCGGCGCAGTTCACCAAGACGCTGGCCATCATCCTGCACCTGGTGTTCCTGCTGGAGAAAGTGGAATGCACCCCTGAGCAGGAGCACCAGAAACGCCAGACCATCTACCGCCTGCTCAAGTGCAGCCCCCGCGCCAAGAACGGCTTCACCCTGCTGCACATGGCCGTGGACAAAGACACCACGACCGTGGGCCGTTACCCCGTGGGCAAATTCCCGTCGCTGCACGTGGTGAACTTGCTGCTGGAGTGCGGGGCAGACCCGGACAGCCGGGACTATGACAACAACACCCCTCTGCACGTGGCTGCCCGCAACAACTGCCCGCTGATCATGAGCGCCCTGATGGAGGCCGGGGCGCACATGGACGCCACCAACGCCTTCAAGCAGACGGCCTACGAGCTGCTGGACGAGAAGCTGCTCACCAAGAGCACCATGCAGCCCTTCAACTACATCACCCTCCAGTGCCTTGCTGCCCGCGCCCTGGACAAGCACAAGATTCCTTACAAGGGATTCATCCCCGAGGAGCTGGAAGCCTTCATTGAGCTGCACTAGGGCGTGAGAGCCGATGGTCCCCAGCCTGTCCCACCCCGCCGAGGCTGTGCAGCTGGGGGGCTCGGGCTGGCTGTGCCAAGGTGCCGAGAGCCGTCGCTGTGCTGAGCTTTGTCCCCATCTGTCACCACCCAGCTGCCGTGTCAGGGCAGGGGAGGAGGAGGCTCCAGAGCTCATGGCTGTCCCTCATTGTCACCTTCAGGTACCAGATCTCTCCAGTGCACTGTGTCCACAGAAGGCCACGGCCCCTGCCCTTCCCCGTGCCACCATCTTGTCCTGAGAAGGAAGGAAACGGAGATTCCCTGGGACCTGCTGCCTCTCCCGTTAGTGCTGGATTGACTCAGTGTTCAGCTTTGGAGCAGCTACACATCCCCCACGTGCTCTGGCCCTTCCCACCCCACACACCCAACACACAGAAAGCGAGTGAGGAATAAAATACCCTCCAGCTAATCCCTTCCCCTGCCTCCTGTCAGGTTTGGGACAGCCCATGCCCAGCAGCCGAGGGGCTGTGCTCTGCCCAGGGGTGGCACAGGGCTGGGTGTGCTGAGGTCGGGGTTTGTCTCTCTTGGTTGGCCAAGTAGCAAATGGTGTTAAAAGCCTGAGATTTCCATGATTGTGCATTAAGCTGGGATGTCTTTTCTCTCGTAGAGCCAGGCCCTATCTATGCTGCAAGACTTCTCCAATCGTGTAAGATAGAGGAAGGTCAGTTCTGGTTATACAGTTTCATCCATAGATGTTGTAGTTTATGAATGGGGAGGAAAAACTACTTTAAGAACAAAATCCTGACGTGGTGTTCAGGCCCTTGGCTTGTCCATTCCACACCCATTCACTCCATTCCCAGCATGGGAGTGCTTTAGCTCCAGAGGTCAGCAGGGATTGAGCTGGAAGGGTGAATGTGGACAGTTTGGAGCCAAAACAGCACATTTTGAGCTATTTTTGAAGCTGAGCTCTTGCAAGCCCTTTAGGCCAGGAGGTAGCTGTAGTGTGGAAGTGCTTGGAGGGGATTATGATAGCAAGTGAGTGTTTGTGGTGGGTTTGCACCAGGGTGGGCTGAAGGAAGAAGCAAGAAATGAAAGTTTAAGTTGCCTCCTTGTCCTTCTGAGGTTTTAGTATCACCTGCTTGGGCTCTGTTATTGCCCCATTCTGAAACCTCATGCAGTGGGTTCTTAGCAGCTGGTTTGGGCTTTTGAGTCTTCTTTTTTTGTTGTTTTTTTTTTTTTTCTTTTTTTTTGTAACTTCACTGAGGATGGTGCTACTTCCAAGGTGGAATTTGAAATCTCACCTGGCTGCTGTTTGGGCAAGCTCCTACCTTCGATCAGGATCTGCACACACCTTGTTTTTAACTCTGTAGTCTCAGGGCAGGTTTTTGCCTCCATGAGCAGAACCCTCCGTGGTGGAAAACAAAGAGTTTCCAGCAGTTTGTCCCCGTGCAGGGGGTGATGGGCAGCCTGTGGCTCATTGCTGGCCCTGAGCAGGGTGGGAAGCAGAGCTGAGGGGGAAGCAGCTGCCTTGGAGCTCTGGGAAAGGTCCCACCTGGGAGAGCAGACCCCTGGCCCCACCCTCGCTCTCTGTGCTACTGAAGCTTCTCTACTTGTATTTATCAGCCTCAATAACCAATGCTCTCTGCCCCTCCAAGATATCGTAGATCTGCCAGTACATTTTGCAGTGTTAACTATAACATTTATTTATAAAGCGAGGAGGTTTAACTTGAATTGAGCTGTAAAGTGCAGAGTTAGTTTAGCTGCCTTCTCTTTCTTTTTTTCCTTTTGGCTGAAACCTGAACTAAACTGCAGGAATGGGATTTGTTCCTTTGTGAGCTGATGAGCGCTCTTAACTTTAAATAATAAAACAAAAAATGGCTGCTAGAATGCAAGTGCCTTGGACTTCTTCCTGATAAGCCTCGATTTTTGGGTTGTTTCCCAGGGATGGACACTGTGGGTATGGAACTACGAGGTGTTTGCATGTAACAGTGTGAGAGGATCTGTGTTGGGTTGGATATTACCTTTTGTACACACCTGGGACAGTGGGCACAGCAAGCACAAAGAGGGACACTGTCATCAGTTTGTTTGCAGAAATGCTTGGTCTTCCCCAGGGAGGGTGGATGGGGAAAATATTTGAATGTTTGTCCTTTTGTTAATTGCTTCATCCTTAATTCTTGATGCTTTGCTGAATGTTGGGACATTTGTGCTAAAAATGACGTATAAACTGTAGAGCCTGGTGATGTTCTTCTCCCATCCAGATATTCCTCCTGTGCTGCAGGTGATCTCCAGGTGTGTGGCAGAGCAGCTGGCAGGCAGTGGAGCTGTGATCTTGTGGTCAGGGAGCTGGGGGATCCTGTCAGGTACAGCAGCCCCAAGGAGGAGGATATTCTGTGGGATGGAAAAGGCCTTGCTTTTTATTTTTTTTAACACATAAATAATCTGTAATTACATAGAGGGCCCAGCAATTAAATGTTGATAGTAATTACAGGGTGGGAGAAATCACTGCATGATTTAGGGGTAATTACACTAAACAGGCCTGATTTACTGTAGGTCTGGGCCAGCTCCATGTGGGGAAAACATGGAGTTGTGGGGAGCAGGGCAGTGTTACAGTGATTATTTTGTTAATTATCTTGGACAGAGAGGAGGTTTTTCTCCACTGGGGTGGCTGCAGAGCCTCCTGTACCCCAGACACAGCTTTCCCTCCCCTTTGTGTGATCCAAGCACGCTGGATGTGGCTGTGCTGAGGTTGTTTACAAGCTGGAACAGCTTCCAGTTGACTAATTTTGCATGATGTTTATTTATAGCAGGAGAGGAGCTGGGAAAGGAGGGCTGTGTGTGTGATCCCAAGGGGAGGGACTGTCCTGCACCAACTGCAGGGGGCAGGAATTGCAGTAACACAACACCTCTTCATCAGTGGTGCTGTGGAGGAGAGAAACCAGGAAAATAAAAGGAATTTGAGCACTAGGAGGATTCCAGCCAGCTCTGGAAAGAGTGGATGAGCTGATCCATTGTCACTGGGTCCTGCAGAGTTGAAATCCAAAGTGTTGGAGAGCTGGAAGCCGAGAGCTGGGGGCAGCTCCGAGTCTCCACCAAGGACTTTAATTAGTGCCTGTCTCATCAGGGGGTGTCTGTGGAGCTCTGGACTCTGCTCTGGGAGGGAACAGCCCCATTTCCAGTCTCTGGGTGGCTTCGGGGTGACCTCTGCTGACGGTCAGGAAAATGGCTGTGCCTGGAGCCAGGGAGGAGGAGCGAGGGGTTGGGCTTTGCTCCAGGTGCTCTGCTGGTGTTAAAGCTCAGCAGGTACCAGCCTGCTACATCCCTCGCCCAGGTCCTGCAGAACTACCCTTCCCACTCCCCATTCCTGGCTTTCTCCACCCTCTGTACTACTCAATACTTCTGGGTTTTCACCCCACTTTTTCCTCAAAGGCAGCTGCCCAAAGTGCTTCCTTCAACCCTTAAATCATTTGATCAGTGCCATCTGCCAGCCCCCTGACACACGAAACTGTTTTCAATATATGCCTGACTGCCCCTTTTCTAATTCTACGGGAAAGAACATGGGGAACACAAATAAATAAATTAAAATTTATTTATAAAATCTTCAAGTAGTCTCTGACAGTCAGGAAAATAATTTTCTCAGTTACTTGAAAATAAGCACGAGGAAAAACAGTTCCAGGAGATTACAATGTCTTTTGTCCAACAAAAAATGAAGAATTTTCTTTTGTGCTTCTGGAGAATGGCACACTTGATGCCATTATTAGAGAAATTAGAGATTATTTGAGAAATAATAGTCCCAGTCCCAGCAGAATCATTCTAATCCAGGATTTTAAATTAATTTTGTCTCCAATCTTGGCTGCCCCTGGTCAGACATTGTGCCTGCTTTGCTCCTCACTGTCCCTTGGCCCAGGCTGGGCAGTTTCCACTTGCATCACGTTGTGGTTCCCAATCTGAACCATCCGGGCGTGTTGGATGACGAGGGAGTGGATTCCTCCTGGGCCTGGCAGGATGTTGTAGTGGCCTGGGGGCAGCTGTGCTTGGGAAGGGGGGAGACCCCTGTGAGCAGGCGGGGGGTCCATCGGGGCAGGGGGACACCAGCGCTGGGGTGGTGGCTCTGGTGGCCACAGCCCTGTCGCTGCTGGAGGCACCTGGGGAGGAGAGCCCAGGCTCAGGGCAGCCAAGTGCTGCTGGGCTTGGTTCTGTTCCCAGCGTGCCTGGAGCTTCCTTCTCTGCATCTGCTCCCACAGGGCTTTCTTCTGCCTGATTCTCTTGGGGTCGAAAGTCTTGTGCACAGTCGTGGTGAAGAGAGGAGAGCTCTCGTTCAGGATCACCAGCCCACTGAGCATCATGGGAATCCTGCTGTGCTCCAGGGCGTTGGCCTTGGGTAAAAATGGGATGACTGAGTAGAGCTTGGAGGGGTCCAGGATGGACTGCATCAGAGCAGTGTCTGTCTGGAACAGACACAGGTTGCACGGGAAGTTCTTGGTCAGCAGGAGGATCACGAAGGCAGAGTTCTCCATGGCCTCCTGGAAGCAAAACATGTGGCTGCGGCCAGCAATGAAGAAATCCTCACTGAGTGTGGCACCGTTGGACACCCCCATGCTCTCCAGCAGGTTCTTCACCCCCTGGGCCACCATCTCATCTTCACTGGCGTGCAGGACAACAAATGTGAAGAACTTGGCACCATCTGGCTCTGATGGATCCACAGTCGGGAGAGGAGGAGGAGGCCAGGCTGGAGAGGAGGATGAATGCAGGGGAGGGGGATAGGATAGATTGGAATGAGATTCCTGAAGAGGAGGAAGAGTTGAGGCGAAGGAATAGGTAGGAGGAGGAAGGGAACAGGTTGAAATAGAAGCAGGTGCAGAGTTACCAGGAATGCCTGCTGGAATGTAGGAATCCTCTATGGACACGTGGGCAGGAGCAGAATCCACTGCAGCCCTTGGGTCAGGAACACCAGTAGATAATTGCTTTTCATCCTGCTTTTTTCCTGTGTTTTCTCTCGCTGTGTGAGGCTCTGTCACTGTGCTGGACATGTCACTGCTTTGGGCAGGCTCCGAGGGCAGCAGTGTCTCAGGAATGGGGAGTGTGGGGTGACAGGGACTGACCTGCTGAACCTTCTCTGACTGGGGCACTTGAGCAGCTGTGTCCTGCCTGGGGGGACAGCTGGGAGTGCTGGGCCAGCTGGATTCCTGTGGGCTCTGTCTGTCCCCATCGGGGTGTCCAGCATGGCTGGGCTGGAGAACACATTTGGGGACAGAGGGCTGGGTGTGAAAAGCAGCTGTTGGTGATGCACTGATCTCCAAACAGCTGGAGAGGGAGGAGCTCTCCACAGAGCACAAGGTCCGTGGGCCTGAGAGGTCTGAGCTGCCTCTGATCTGCACTGGAGAACTCCTCAGCACGCAGTTGGAGTTGGCTGTGTGGAGAAATCCTGCGTCCTCGTTGGATCTCAGCGTCCCAAACCTGTCCCCTGAGCCCACGCTGGCAGCAGAGCTCTCTTTGTCCTGCTCCTCGGGTGGCATGTTGTTGAGTGTCCCTCGCTGAGTGTCCTTTTTGGCGTGGCAGGCTTTGGTGGCAGCCTGGCAGGCTTTGTCCCTGGCCTCAGGACTGCACAGCTTTTCCTGTGCCAGCACTGTGTACACCTGTGCCAGCAGTGCCACAGCACCTGCATCCAGCTGGGGAGGCTGCAAAGCCTCCCCATCCTCCTGCACTCCTGCAGTGCCCAGCTTGATCTGGTGGACGTACTGGGCTGCCTGGTTATCCCTCAAGGCATCCAAACAAATCCTTGCGTCTGTTTCTTGCCCCAGAGTGAGCAGCACCATGGCTTGCAGTAACTTGCTGCAGGGCCCAGGTATCAAGTGCTTCAGTTTGTGCTTGAGGCTCAGGAGTTTCTCTGGTGGGGCCTGGGACAGAATGCTGAACACATCCTCGAAGCTCGGCTGGAGCTCAGCGCTCTGTGCCATCTCAGCAGCTGCTGGCCTGGACCAGGGACTGAAGCAGGGATGGGAAGAGCATCTTATGGCAAAGGCTTGCTTCCCTGTGGGGCTCTGGGATGCCCTGGTCGCTCTCCTCGTACCACACAAACCCTTTGGTGCTCAGGGGCTCTTCTTGGAACCAGAATTTCTGCTGGCAATCTGTGGGGAGAACAGAGGACAGCATTCAGGGGGTGATGTGGGAGCTGGGGGATTCTCCTGGAGATCCCAAGCTCTCCCTCACACCTCCCCTTTTTTGCATCTGTTCCATGCTTGCAGCTGTGCCAGTGCTCTGTGTGTTATTCCAACTCTGATTAAGCAAAGAGCACATTCTTTGCATTCATTTCGCATTAATTACAACTGCTTTATAATAATTGATGAAATAATGATGTATTGAGGTAAATCCAAGTGTCTCTTCCAGGCAGATGTTTCCAGGGGTCTTGCAGGCTCCGTGCAATGGCAGTGGAGGAATAAAACAGGCTTAGGGGAAACCTTTCCAGCTGATAACCTGTGTTATCAGGGAGGATTCAAAGGGCAGCATATCTTGCCAAAATCCCATCTATCCCTGCCCTCTGGCAGTGGAAGCCATTCCCTGTGTCCTGTCCCTCCATCCCTTGTCCCAAGTCCCTCTCCAGGTCTCCTGGAATCCCTTCAGGCAGTGGAAGGAGCTCTGAGGTGTCCCTGGAGCTTCTCCTCTCCAGGTGAGCACCCCCAGCTCTCCCAGCCTGGCTCCAGAGGGGCTCTGGCACTTGGAGCAGCTCCGTGGCCTCCTCTGGACTCTCCAGCAGCTCCACGTCCTCCTTGTGTTGGGAAACTTTCTATCCCCATCCACAGCTGCTCCCTGAGCTCTGCACTCACCCAAGGCCTCTGATGGGATTTTAATTAAACAGGAGTGTCTGCAGGGGACACTCAGTTCCGGTGGGACACTCTGGTGCTCCGGGCTCTGCCTGAGCTGCTGCAGAAACTTTCCCTATTTAAAGGCAGCCCCAGCCAACGCCCCGAAATAACTCTCAACCGGGGAAAGTTTCTAATTTCAGTTTTCTGCTTTCCTGTCTCGTGAAAATCCTCCAATTGCCCAATTGCCCTCCCTCCCCCGGCCGGGCCAGCCCTGCCCTGTGTCCCCCATGGGCACGGGGGTGACACGGCCGAGCCCGAGGAAGTTGAATGGGGGCAGCGCTCGGGGCGAGCCTAAGCCGGGACCACGGCCGGTACCGGGCAAGGGGGGGGATCAACCGGGAAGGGAAGGGATCAGCCGGGAAGGGAAGGGATCAGCCTACCTGCGGCCGTGCCGGTGCCCGGGGCAGGCGGAAGCGGCTCGGGGCGATGGGCATGGCCGGGGCGGGGCTGGGGCGGGACCGGGAAGAGCCCGGGACAGGGAGAACATAGCCCGGGACAGGGACAGCACAGCCCGGGACAGGGACAGCACAGCCCGGGCTCAGGCACCGCGGCAGCACGGTCCTGTCCCGGGTGAGCCACCCCAAAGGTGACACAGAGCGCTGGGGACAGGCTGGGCAGTGCCACTGGGAAATGCTGGAGTTGGGATGAGCAACGGAAAGGCCGGGCTGCAGGGGTAGCAGAGGGAGCCAGGGGTGAGGAGCAAGAGTGGGACATGGAGAAATGCACCTGGAGCTCAGGAGTACAGGCACAAGTCAGGGGAGCAAAATAAGGTGTTTTTCTGCTTAAAAAAGCATGGGACCTACTAAACACTTTGTTTTTCCTCTTCAGCGAGAGCAGGGAACAAACGCTGGCCAGGGAAGAGAGGTGGTAAAGGCAAGACTTCATCCCAGCTCAGGTAAGAGGAGAACACAACCCTGCTGCAGCTTTAGGTACACACAAACCACACTTCTTTGCAGGTCACGCTTTATTCCAAGGTCTGCTCACCAGCCCTGGCACGGGAACAATGCCAGGACACAAGTTAACAAAATAAGTTACATTAGAAATTACTACAAAGTAGCGTTTGCTGGGAAAGAGCCAGCGCCTTGATTAAAATGCCCCCTAGTTTAATAACAGGGTATCCTAATGCCGTGGCAGAGTAACTCCTGGGAAAATCTGCCTCATTAAGGGCTGTGAAGTGTTTCACACATGGAGCTACAGCTGATCCCTGAAGGCATTCACAGAACTAGGAAAGATGATTAAAGAAAACCCCACCCTGCCAAATGTTTCTCCATGAAGGAAGAAGTGTTTGGTTGATCCGTGAAGAGAAATCTCTTCTTGAGAAGCAGCTCCTTGTCCCCAGCTGTGCCAGATGTGCTGCAGGGCTGAGCTGCCCCGGAAGCACAACCAGCACAAAGGAAGTTGTGTTTGGAACTTGTATTTTTAAATGTGGAGAAGACGGGAGATCATATCAAAGGTCAGGCACAGCATCTTCTCAAGATTTCCACAGCTTGGGCGAATTAAAAACAAATCCAGCATTAAAAACAAGTTGAGGTCACTTCTCTCCCACAGCTTGTCTCAGCAAGAATTAGCCACTCACAACTGCAGCTGGGCTGAGTTAAAAAGCTGAACTGCAGGTCCCCATCTCCCCTTCCAGCACAGCAGTGTGATTCAAAAACAGTAAATCAAGATTCAGAATCTCCCCACCTTGATTGTCAAATCTTACAACTACATCTGACTGTAAACTCAGAGGGCAGAGGCCCTCGTGGCACAAGTGGGCACACAATTAAAAGATCCAGTGCTGTTCTAGCCAAGGAGCCTTGGCCAAAAGAGCTGAGATTTATCAGAGGTCTTCCTCTGGTGCACTGGTTTTTACCTCCTTTGCAGCCAGGGCCATCTCTGTATCTTTCCCTGCCTTGTCCTCCAGCTTCCTTTCTGTCACCTCTAGCTTCTCTGCCTTCTCCTCCAGCTTCTCTAGCACTTCACACCATTTCCCTGAGATCCTCTTGGTTCCCTTTGGCTCTTCAGGTGCCTTTGTCACCTCCTGTGATGGTGGAGCCTTTTCCAACTTGGGTAATTTCCTTTCAGTCCTCATATCGTTCTTGTGCTTTCTGCTGTCCTGTGCCACCTTAGCTATGGCCCTGAAGGGCCCCACAATCCAGCTCAGAGGGGCGTTGTGAGTGACATACTCAAAGAGGACATCGAGGGACCTCCGGGCTTCTGCCACACGGTCCCGGCTCCGCGCCAGGGTGCCTCTGGAGAGGTCCCGGAAGGACACAGCCCTGGAGAAGGAGCTGTGGAGCTTGTGGATGTGCCAAGTGGCCTGATGCACAGTCTCCTGGATGGTGCTGGGGAGGCCGTGGATGCTGAGTTTGAGGCTCTCGTAGGCAGGCTGGAGCTGCTGGGTGATGATCCTCAGCATAGCGAGAGTTCGTGACTCCACCTGCTGGGAGAGACACAGCTCAGTTATGGGCTCTGGGGAGGGCCAGCCACACAGGGCCTGAGCAGATGCACCTTCCAGGGCTACCTCAGGCTGGCAGGCAGTTCTGACTTGGTTTCCTTTGGGTTGGGTTAGGCTCCAGTCCACCCAGAGCTGATGGAGCTTCTTCTGCCCCTCCAGCAGCTTCTGACCAACCTCGTGTTTCACAGATTCAATCTGATGGGAAAAATGAGAGGAAAGGTTGTATTGCATCACATACAAAGAAGTGCTTCCCTGCCAGGGAAGGATCCAAGGTGACATGGAGCTGGTGTGGGATGGAGGAAGAGGTTCCAGCTGGATAGCCGGAAGGGCTACAGGCAGGAGGAAGAAAGGCAAAGCATGTTGGTACCAGTTTTATTGCCAGCTGCAGTCGTGAGAGGCTGTCCTGGGAGCGATGCCTGATGCCCTGCAGCTTGGCCAGGGAGAGCTGGTAGGCTCGGTGCCGAACCCTGCCTGGCAGGGAGCCCAGGCGCACAAAGTAACTCTGCTGCTGCTTCTGCTCCTCCACGGAGGCCACGCCAAAGCCCTGCACCGTGGCAGCCAGGTTACCTGGGGGAAACAAGAACAGAGCTGCAGCTGGGCTCCACTGCCAGCTGGGAGGGGTGGAATTTCCATGTATCACCCATTGGAAAACATGAAGGCTGAAGCTTGCTGAGGGAGCAGAGGGTTTGTAGTTTCTCAGGTGTTAAAGGCAGGTTAGTCCCTGCTCAGTCTTCAGATAAGCAGACTTGATGGAGAGGCTGAAGCGTGAACCCACGTGTTTATTTACCTTGAGGCTGATGGGCAAGGACCAGCCAGCAAATGCTTGCACTCTGTCCCATACCATGTGGCAATTTGATGTTGACAGCTAGCCAGCCTGGTGACAAATTCAGAGCTACCTGTGTGCTTCAGAAGCTGACTCTTGCTGTTTCAGGTGCTCTCTACTCACGTGCATCTACAAGCGCCAGGTAAGGAGTTTCTTACCTAGCTCTTCCTCAGTCATGGGGAGGTAATGATCCACCAGATCTTCTGACATTCCCAGGACAGACTCCACACCTCCAGCCACTGCCTGGCTCACTGCCTTGGCTTTGCTTATGCTGTTGGTCACCACTGAGTTGGTCATCTCCACGCCCTCCTGCAGAACCTCCCTGCCCTGCTCCAGGGCTGTGCTGATCTTGCTGCTGATGGTGCCATAGGCAGCATCCAGAGCTGTACTGACCGTAGAGGTGACCACAGATTTGGTCTTCTCAACACTGTCTTGAACAGCCCCTTTGGTCAGGTCCACTGCTTCGGTCACCTTGTTGGCCACCAGGTCCTTGGCCCCCTGGGCAGCCCCCACAGCTGCAGTGATGGTGGAAGCAACAGCAGACTTGGTCTTGTCCACGCTGTCCTCCACCATGTGCTTGGTGACATCCACGGCCTCTGTCACCTTGTTGGCCACCAGCTCCTTGGCCCCCTGGGCAGCCTCCACGGCATTGACAATCGTAGAGGCAACTGCAGACTTGGTCAGGTCAACGCTGTCTTCTACAATGTGTTTGCTGAGGTCCACTGCCTTGGTCACCTTGTCTGTCACCAGCTCCTTGGCCCCTTGGGCAGCCTCCACAGCACTGACAATGGTGGAAGTGACTGCAGACTTGGTCAGGTCAACACTGTCCTCCACCATGTGCTTGGTGACATCCACAGCTTTGGTGACCTTGTCCACAGCATCTGTCACCTTGTTGGTCACCAGGTCCTTGGCTCCCTGGGCAGCCCCAACAGCTGCAGTGATGGTGGAAGTCACAGCAGACTTGGTCCTGTCAACGCTGTCCTCCACGAGGTGCTTACTGAGGTCCACAGCCTCTGTCACCTTGTTGGCCACCAGCTCCTTGGCCCCCTGGGCAGCTTCCACAGCGTTGACAATCGTAGAGGCAACTGCAGACTTGGTCCTGTCAACGCTGTCCTCCACCATGTGCTTGGTGACATCCACAGCCTCTGTCACCTTGTTGGCCACCAGCTCCTTGGCCCCCTGGGCAGCCTCCACAGCACTACTGACAGTGGAGGTGACCACAGACCTGGTCAGCTTGACACTGTCCCCAACCACATTCTTGGTGAGGTCCACAGCTTCAGTGACTTTATCAGCCATGGCTTCCCTGGCCTCGCAGGCAGCGTCCATAGCAGAGGTCACCTTGGTGGTCACCAGCTGCTTGGTGTCTGAGATTACCTACAGCAGGGAGGGGCAGAGAAAGAGATTGTTTTCAGAAATATGATTTCCCTCCCTGAAAAAGCTTTTCCATTGGGTTGGTTGTGCTTGCAGGCTGTGGGAGGGCTGGGCAGGTGAGCACACCTGTGTGGACACTGATGTGTTCACTCCCACACACCGGGCACCTCTCCAGCTTCCCAGCCCACACCACAGCCCTGCTGCTCAGCTTTATTGATTTCCACATATTCTTCTCTATCCACAACAGCTCCATCAAGCCATGGCTTCCCCACGAAAAGCCTTTCCTTACCTTGTCTGCTGGCTGCTGCAGGAAGGGCAAGTTCTCCTCCAGCTGATCCAGACCTTTGCAGGCATATTCATTCACAAGGGCAACTGGAAGAGACAACAGGTATGAGTTTATCCTTCCATTTGGGGATGGTTTTTTGACCCTGCAGTGGCCAGGTCAGGATACACTCCTGAAAACAAGCCCCCCAAAAATAAATCATCATTCTGGGGTGGGATGTCTGTGGGTGTCTTGTTAAAAAGTGAAAAAACCCTAAATTTGGCAGGTTCAAATAGTCTGCATTTTGCCATCCCAGCTTTCTAACTGCAGACTTTAATCCAGCTGCAGTGTAGCATCCACCCTTGGGTAGGGCAAGGGGTTTTGAGGGTTGAAAACTGTTGGGATAAGCCAGACTGAGCTCTGTCCCAGACTGACACTGCTACTGCTAGTGGGGAGGTCTGAACTCGGGAGTGAGAGTGAGCAGAGCAGGGAGTTACTACTTAGTAACCTCCAGAAATCAAACTATCTTTCTCCTGGAAACAGTTTCATTGCCAGGAAGTTCAGTGTCTAGGAGCTGCTGAGTGGGAGGCTCAGTGCTGGGGAAGAAGGTGCTGTGGGAGGTGGGATCACCCTGCAGGCTCATGAATGTCCCCTCCCAGCTGTCCCTCTGTCCCCAGGGTCCCTCCAGCCCTGCACTTACTCTGTGGCTCGAGCTGGCTCAGCAGGGGCTGTGCCCCTCCAACCACACTGCCCATGGCCACAGCAGCCACGGTCTCAGCCATGCTGCAGACACCACTGAGGCAGGGGTGGGACTCCTTGGTGTGGTTGTAGGCAGAGGAGACCAGGTTGAAGGCAGAATTGAGCAAGGGCAGGCTGGTGACTCGATTAACAGCACTCTAAACCCAAGAGAAACAGTGACATTAGAGCCCAGCCTGGGCTGGTGGGTGAACACAGCCATGGGTCTGTCCAGAAAGGTCCAGCAAATCCATCTCCTCATCCTTCTGAAACTCACAGTTGAGTTTATCCAAAGGCCTTCACCAAATGAACAAGCCAGGGTTAAAATTTTGAACTCTGGGCTCATGAATTCTGAGTCACTCTGGTTTCAGCACCAAACCAGATGTGGAAGTAGGACCTGTAGCAGCTCATGTTTCAGAATTACTTGCCTCACTTGACCAGCACTGAAGTCTCTTGAGCAAAACAATTACCTTCTGTATGGAGGGGGTTTTGATTTGACCACAGCTTCACAGGGTTAATCTTTCTGTCCCCCCAGCCTGGTTTTGGGGTGTGGCAGAGCTTTACCAGCACGTGTCAGTGGGTGATTTCACTGCTGTGTGTTGCTGTGACACCTACCACTGTCTGCTGCTCCTCAGCCTTCAGCAGCTCTGGGGTTGGGGTCTTTCCTGAGGCCATACTGAGTTCAGCTGCAGCTGGAAGGAAAAACAAGAGTATCACAGCAGGAGCACAACTTCACTGCCTCCAAAGAAATAAAATCCTACCAAAAGAGGGAGAAAGCAGTGGGCAACAAAGCTGGGATCCATCATTCAGCTGCTCCAGGGAAGGTTCAGGTTAGAAATAGCTGAGAACTATTTTATCTGTCTTGTGTTTTCTCTGTGGGGTGGGATGGCTCTGGCTGGACACCAGGTACTCACCCAAACCACTCCATCACCCCCCTCAGCTGGACAGGGGAGAGAAAATATAACAATATAACCAGTTTGGGAAGGACATGAAAATCCTGTGGAGTTTTCCCTGAGGGATGAGCCAGGTTTCCCAGCTGCAATATTCCATGGCTACCTGGAGAGTTGCCTTCCCATCCTACTGACCAGCAAGGCAGGAAATCTCACTTCCTGTGAAACCAAGGCTCAGGGACATTCTCATGACACAATGGGATTGAAGAAGTGTGAAATGTTGCAATAATCTGAATGTGCACTGAGATCCCCAGTGCAGATCTCAGGCACTATCTGGACTCTCCAGTATTGGTGATAAATCCAGGATTACTCCTGAGCCTTAGTCAGGCACAGCAGAGATTTCAGTGCATTTGTTCTTCACTGCTTTTCTCTCCTTTCACAGTTGATTCCTGTTCTTAGGTTTGCTATGACTTTTTCCAATGGAAAACCCTCAAACCAAAATTCCTCCCAAACTGGATTTCCAAGCCACACACTGCTCCAGGCTCACTGACAGACTCTTCCCAAAAAAACCTGCCATCTGAGTTGTGTCAGAATCCATTGTCTCGTTTCTTGTGCTCTTTGCCTCATGCGAGGTTTTGGTTTTGCTGAGAAACAGGAACAGAGAGATAGGGAGAAGTAGTGAAACCAGCATTTGTGAGTCCTGGACTCCAAAATTGGCCAGGGACATCTCATGAGGTGACTTGGCAAAACACCAGATATTGTTGCATTAACCACTGAATCAGTCAGAATTCAGTGAGGTTTGAGCAGGGCAGGGATGCTGAGCCTACAGCAAAAGCTGTCACAAAGTTGTCACCTCCAGCCTCTCCAGTGAGAAGCTGGGAGCCAATGCTCCTCCCAGTTTATCTGCACAGCAGAAACACCAATCCTCACCAGGCTGGGAGAAGTTGTAAAAAACTGCTCCAAACAAAGCAAGGCTTGAATGTAAAATCTGAGTCCGAAAGTCCACAGGGTTTGCTGTCAGTGGCTGTTCCTCTGGCTTTGCTTTAGGGCAGTTTGTTATTTCTGTGAAGCCAAGCAGGGCTGACTTAGGGGCAAAGCACAGCTCTTTCAACACCATCACAAACAACCCCTTTGCTTGTTTTACTTCTGGACAGGTAGAAAATTGTGGAGTTTGACACTGTGGTGGCCTTGGTGTCAGGGCCAGCAGAGACACTGCAGCAAAAGGAGGAGGGGAGGATTCTCATTAGAATAGTTCAGGAGTAACTCCTTGGCTGATGTAAAAACTGGTGTGAGGTTAGAGTCAACCTCTGAAGTACAGGGATCCCAAGTTAATCATGGATGCAGCTCTGCCAGGCACAACCCTTCAGCACAGTCATGTCAGAACAAGGTTTGCTCTCCTCTGTGTAGGAGAATCCGTGTGTTGCAACACCAGGATTTGCAGTGTGGGCAAATCTCCACAGCATGGTTTTATTTTCTTTTTCCCTGCAAAAGTGCTGAGCAGCCATGATTTTGCTTCAGAGATTGCAGGAAAGCCCAGTGCTTGGCAACTCTGGGTCAGCTGGTTGTGAATCCTTTGGAGAAGGCACAGCCAAGCCAGGATCACTGGGAGTGGAAGTCCCAGCAGGCAGAGGAACAGAAACAGCACCACTTTGTTTTGGTTGTGGTTTGCTGTGGATGAAAGCGATGATCAGATGATTTCACACCATTGCTACATCTGAAATATTAGCTCACTGCTGGAGAAAGCTCTTGAAATTGGTGGTTTCAGAACGATGAAACTTCAGTGCTCTTTTCTAGCACCAAGGTCAAGAGATTTTCTGGGATCAGGAGCTGAACTGTTGGTCGTTGCCCAGTTGGAGTCAGTGAAAGAGCAAAGGCTGGCACCAAACCCACCCAGCTGCTCCCTTTCCCCTGCCACACAGGTTGGTTCTTTAACTGCCCTTGGCTGGGAGGTTTCCCTGCTGAAGGCAGCTCAGCTCCATGAGAACAGGCTGCTCCTGCAGGATCTTCATGTTCAGGAGGTTTTTCTGCCTTCCAAAGGGCTTTTACCTTGGGAGACAGACTGAGCCACAGCCAGCATGGCTGCTTCAGTGCTTTAACTGGCAATTCCTTAATGACCACTGAGGAAAACAAAGCTAAGTTTAGGGCTAATCAGGGCAGAGGAATTCAATTGTGGTTAAAGCACCTATTTACATTCTTTACGAGATTTGCCACTGATACCGAGGTTCCCAAAAATGCAGAATTAGGTCACAGGATGTCTGTGGAGAATGGGCTGCAAACGCTCTGAGAACAGAATTAGTTGCAGGAGGAAGATCAAACGATTCCCAGCTTTGACCTTAGGACAGTAGTTTCAGCAGGGCTGGCAGAGGTGCCCATCTCACCTTTCTGGACAAACCAGCAGCACTAGGAAACCTCAAAGATCAAAGCCACCTTTGAGATGTTTGCAGGGCTTCCCCCTCCCCACACTTCCAGCAGAAATTAACCACCTCCAGTGGTCACCACTGGGGCAGTAACTGCTTGGTACAGAGATATTTTAGGAAAGAGGAGATGAAGTTTTAATTAAAAAAGCTTCTCACTACTTCCCATGTACCAATCTTTCCATGAGGACAGAGCTCTTGGTTTCAGCTGGAAGCTGTAACTTGCAGAGCAAGCAGCTCAAGACATTTCCATCTGGAATTCTCAGCAGAACCAGCTTCAGAAATTGAAATCCTTCTCAGCCATGCACAGCTCCAGGTAGCCACGACCACACTTAAAACCTTGCTAGCCTTGAGAAACACTAATCCAGTTTGCCAGGAGTGCTCCTGAGCAAGAGTTCCCTTGGCACTCAGCTCTTGTGCCTCCACCAAAGGATCATGAGAAACAGCCCCAGGCAGGGCTGGCAGTGCTGTCACAGGAAGGGAATGCCTGGCTGGTCACCTGCATCACCTGTCCCTGGGGTGTCACCTGCATCACCTGTCCCTGGAGCACCCGGGGTGTCCCCACCATCCACAAACACAGCTCTGGGTTGTGCACGTGAAGGTGACTGGAGGGAATCACGTCCTGTGGAACCCCAGCTGAGATTCTCAGCAGACAAGAAGCAGAAAACAGCTTTTTAAACCCCAGACTGCTCAATCACAGATCAGAGATCTGTGGAGTTACCAAGGAGTCATCTCAAAGCTGGGAAGGAGCCTTTAGGGAAGGATTTGAATCCCACAATTGGGATTGGATCGTTTGGGTTGGAAAGGACCCTAAAGATCCCCTAGTTCCATCCCCCAAGCCTCTCAGCTGTTACTCAAGGCAAACGCATCATGACACCAAAAAATGTCACCTTTGGCCTCAAAAAGCAAAGACCTCACACCACAGAAAAGCAGGGGCACAGCACCCAGCTCCTGCTGTCCTGGGTGCTGCAGAGGCCCCATGGCACACACAGACCCCACAGACCCCACACAGACCCCACACAGACCCCACAGACCCCGCACAGACCCCACACAGACCCCACAGACCCCGCACAGACCCCGTACCAGGCACCTCTGAGCTGCAGCTCCTGCAGCCAAGGGCTGTGGGATGGAGCCAAGTCCATCTGCAAGGAGCCCCCTGGAGAAGGAGCCCCTGGGAGAGCAGGGGACAACCCTGGGAGTCACCCCAAACCCCCAGACAAGTCACAGACCCCGAGCTCCCCCACCTTCCCCCCGCCCAGCCCAGCCCAGCCCAGCCTTACCTGCCTCCTCCGCGGCACTGGTGAGACTGGGAGCACTGGGCGTCGCCCCAGTTAAATACCCTGCAGGATGATTGGCAGCTGCCAGATTGAATCAGGGCTCTGTGGGTGCTGGCCTGGCCAATGGGGAGTGGGAGGAGCTGCAGGTGAGTGGGGTGGGGTCACAGGTGAGGGGCTGGGGGTCCCCGGGGCCATGGGGGTGTTGGGAGCTGCTGTTTGTCCCCCCAAGGTTGTCAGGAAGTCCCAGAGTAGCAGGATTTGGGGTTTGTGGTGTGAAACATCACCATCATCATCATCCTGATGTTTTCTTGGCAAAGTTCCTCCTCCCCACATCAGGGCTGCTGTGCCTCCCCAAGCAGTCAGATGTGCTCTCCCACCTCAGCCTGGCCACAGCAAACACCTGATGATGAAACCTTCTGCTCCTGCTGTTTGCTGGGATTTTCAGTTGATTTATATTTTTATCCTTGCAGAGGGCCCAGCAATGCAGGACTCCAGGGAGTTTGGGGCTTTTTAACAGCTATAGCAAATACTGAAAACTCCAGTTAATGCTTTTCTTTTCCATTTGTGCCTTTTCATTTTCAGCTGTCAAAAACTGGTTTGAAAACATCAATTAAGCTTCCTGTTGTCTGTTTGCAAGATCAGCGGGGGAGGAAACTGAGGCACAGGTAAAAATTATCTGAAGTCTTCTAACACTATTAAAGGGATTGAGTCACCTTGTTTTGGGCCACTGGATGCAGGAGACCTTGGCTCTGTTTCTGTGTTGCCATCCAGGCAGAGGGGGCAGGGGCTTTTTGAAAAATGTGCTGTTAAGTTGACAAAAATGTAGACAATTGTCACTCCTCAGCTTTGAGGTTGGAAGGAATCCCCATCGTGATGCTGACTTAGCTGGGAGTGTTGTCTGGAAAGGCCCCTGGAGCTCAGGTACTCCAGGTGAGCTGGGATCTGGCTGAGCCTTGAAACCTCCCTGCATGATGCCCCTTCATGTGGCTGTGGTGGAGCACAGGGGAGTGTGAGTGGCAAGTGATAACCAGTAATTATAATTAACCAGGCAGTGTTTAATATCCAAGGAATGGCTTTGATATTAGGGTAAAATATCAGTGCTCAGAACTACCTGCAGGGTCAGAACGCTGGATTTGGGGGATTGCAGTGTCAGAGCAAAGGTTTGCACAATCATTTCTGTGACCCTTGGTGCTGTATGAAAGACACAAATTTAAATCTGAGATAAAATCAGCACTAAGAGGTTTGGTGGGCGTGGGAAGGGCGTGGGAGGAAGTGGAGAAACACGTTTGGGGAAGGGAGAGGGAGCTGTGCTGTGCTCAGGGCAGGAACTGCAGCCTTGAGCCATGGAGACCTGGGGCAGCATCCTTCAGGGGTGAAGCCCCCTGTGGGAGCCAGGAGCTCCTGTCCTGTCCTGTCCTGTCCCCTGCAGCCCTGCTGCTGCTTCACTGCTGTCCTTAGCTGCCTCCTGGCTCTGCCTGGGGATGAAGCCTCTCCAGCCTCCAGCTTCTCCCTTGTCCCATCCTGATGAGCTTTTTGTTGACTGGAAACCTGCAGGTGTGTGGAGGATTTGGAGGGTCAGGCCCCTGTGTTGGGAGCCATTCCTTTCCCTGCTCTGTGCTGTGTCACAGCTCAGCATTGTCCCTTCGGGGCCCAAAGGCCACATGTGACACTGGAGTTGCCACTGCAAATGTTCATCTGCTGCAGTGGAAATCATCTCGCTGCTCTCCCAGGGCAGTGACTCCATGAGTAACCTGTCACCATGCCGTGGTCACCCACCTTCCCCGTGGTCACCCACCTTCCCCGTGGTCACCCACCTTCCCCGTGGTCACCTTCCCCATGGTCACCTTCCCCAGGGCAGGCAGAGGCACGAGAAAGGATGAGAATGATGATTCAGGGCTGGAGCATGAGGTGCTCTGATTCTGTTCCTCAGCCCTTGGGCTTCCAGCAGCCCACGGAGGGGACAGCTTTGGGTCATTGTCATCCACTGCTGTGCAATGCTCACCAACCTCCCTGGTCCCTCCAGGTCTTCAGAGCTGTGATGGGTCAGGACAAGCTGCAGGTCTCTGCTGCCCTCCTGCTGCATCAGCAGTTGCTCCCTTCCAGCAGCTCACCTGAGTTCTCCAGCCCCTGCTCCTGTTCCTTCTCCAGCCCCTGTTCCTGTTCCCTCTCCAGCCCCTGTTCCTGTTCCCTCTCCAGGTCCTGTTCCTGTTCCCTCTCCAGCCCCTGCTCCCCTTCCAGCAGCTCACCCCAGCTCCCACAAGGGCAGGTGGTGACAAGTTCCTGCTCCCCTTCAGCTGCTTTGCCCTCACAGCAGGGAACAGCCTGATGGTTCCTGGCTGCTCTCCCAATATTCCAGTTCACCTTTCTGCTGCTTTTTCTGGTTGCAAGATGGTTTTCTACACGCCTGGCTGCTCCTCCCTCTGTTTCTGCTCCCTTGCCTGGGGTAGAGGTGAGGTGGGGTAGTGTAATGCTGGTTGGTTTGGTAGATGGGAGAGGGGATGTCACCTGGGCCAGCTAAATGTGTCCTGTCCATCCCAGGCTGTGGCTGAGACCCCAAGTCCTGCTTCCCCAGAGCCAGAGCCTCCTTTGCACTCCCCAGCCCTGGAGTCTGTCCAGATCCACCCCAGCAAACTGCTGCTTGTTCATCTCCCATCACACAGAGCTGTGCAGGGAGGGAGGGAAACATGGAATCTGGAGAGTTCCTGGGTGCAGCATGACTCTGGATCATCCCAGAGCACGTGGGGGGCTGGAAAAGCCCTGCACTGCTCCCCCTGACCTGCACCTTCACCTGAGGGCAGGTTTCTCGCTGTGCTGCGTGTGACAGAACTGAATCATCACCCCTCCTTGGGAGCAGCTATGCAAGGAATATGTATTTATGCACATAGAAGCGTAAATGTCAGTGCCTGTGTCCTGGTTTTGGCTGGGATAGAGTTAATTTTCTTCTCAGTAGCTGGTCCAGGGCTGTGTTTTGGATTTAGCATGGGAAATATATTGATAACAACTGATGTTGTAGTTGTGGCTGAGTTGTGCTTACTCCAAATCAAGGACGTTTCAGTTTCCCAGGCTCTGCCACCAACTGTGCTTGGCAGCTCTGGTTTCTCTTGGGTTTTGCTCCTCTTTTAGGCATAACTAATTTAACTTCTAATGAAATCAATGTTCCACTCCTAGAATGATCTAGAATTGAACCTTTATTTAAGTGATTTGGGGCCCCAACTGCAGAGTGTGTAGGATGAAATTCGGTGTTTGCAGCTTGGGGATTCACTATGTGAGTCAAAGTTTCTCTAGAAAGTGGGGGCTGCTTGTTTTCTGCCTCTGATGCTTCCAGGGATGTTTTCTTCCTTAGAACTGGCTGCAGCCAATTCTGTGAACAGTCTGTGTGTTACAGTGAAGGAGTTCACCTGCTGTGATGGGAACTGCCTGGGGAACAGGACTTGTGGGAATCACATCTGGGGAGATGTGTGTGGTTCTTAAATGGGCATTGGATGGAACCCTAATGGGGGTCTCTGATGAGCCTCAGCTCTGGGGCCAACATCAGCAGGACGTGGAGCTGCTGGAGAGTCCAGAGGCCAGGGAGCTGCTCCAGGGCTGGAGACCCTAAAGGGGCTCCAGGAGAGCTGGAGAGGGACTGGGGACAGGGGATGGAGGGACAGGGCAAGGGGAATGGCTTCTCACTGCCAGAGGGCAGGGTTAGATGGGATATTGGGAAGGAATTGCTCCCTGCCAGGTCTGTAACATCCCAGAACCGTCTCAGGCTGCAGGAAGTGCTGTGGTAGGTCAAGGTTAATCCTCCAGTGCATCTACAAGGGCAAGAAATGACTTTCTGTCAAGGCAGAGCCTTTGGCCCTGGGAGGAAGTGAAGCCTGGCTGCTGCAGGCCACAGGTCAGAGCTGTGGTCTGTGTGCCCCAGTAACCCCAAACCTTCGGCACTGAGCTAATCCAGGCCGCTGACTGCCAGCCTGAGCTCCGTGGCTCACCCCTGGGATCCATGGCGGACCCTGAGACAGGAGTGGGACACGGAAGAGGCTCTGCCTGCCTGTCCTCTCCGGCAGCCGGCAAACGCGGGGCCAGCAGGGCACCACATCCCGCTGCCTCTCTGTGTTTGAGCGCAGAGGTGAGGCCGTGGGGGCGGGGAGGGGAACACGGGAAACAGGGGTTTGCCAACAGGGGTTTGCCGTGGCCTCCCGCGCCTCGTGCTCCTTTGTCCGCCAGCCGGGCGGGCGCAGCCTCGCTGGGCTGTTCCTGCCGAGCTCGCCGCCATTGCCGCGTCCCCAGCCGGCCTCTCTCCCCCACAAACACCCATCTTCGGGTTTTATCCTTCTCTGGAAGCAGCCTTCCCTCGGGGGCCTCTTGCTCACGCTTTCCCCCAACCAGTGGTTGCTTTAAGCGAATGTTATCATTTTTAATTTTCTCATCGCATCAGTGGTTTTGGGGATAAACACCCTCCCGGACCAGCCCTTTCTGTCGGCTCACGCGGCCACGCCGCGGCCCTGCTGTGTCACCCAGGCCATGCTGCCACCAGTGGGGCCCTGCACAAGCCCCAGAAGCGCCCATGAGCTAACGGCCTGGGGAGTTAGAGCTCTTTTGCGGATTCTTTGGTTCATTCAGATTATTCTGTTTGTTCGAATTCGGTTATTCGGATTATTCGGTTATTCGGTTTATTCGCATCATTCGGATCGTTTGGTTTATTCAAATCAGCATAGGGCCTGGAGCCCCCCGGGGGGACAGGACCCTTTCTGGAGCCCCCCGGGGGCACAGGACCCTTTCTGCAGCCCCCCGGGGGCACAGGACACCTCGGGCAAGGGCGGCTGTCACCGGGGGGGTTATTGGAGTCTCCTCTCCCGCCGGGGCTCTCCGCGGGCTGGCTGTGAGCACCATAACCGGCACCGTGCCCGCGGCCCCGGGGCTTGAGGGGCGATGGAGCCCTTGAGGTTTTGGGGGTTTCGCCCCCACCACCCCCGGCTAGCGGAGCGGGGATCGCCGGGCCGGGTCGCTGGCGGGAGATCTCCGTTGCCGCCCCCGGGTGCGCCGGTTCCAGGGGGTGCTTTCCCGGTTCCGGTTCCCCCCCAGGGCCCCCCAAACCCCGGGAGGCGGCGGCGCTCCGCCCTTCCCGCGCGTTCCCGCCAGCGGCGGCCAATGGGCGCGCGCGGGGCGCGCACGGGGCTTTTCCGCGCCAAACTCCAAAGCCCGCGGAGAGCGCGCGCGGCACCGGCTGCAGCACCGCATCCCGGTGAGACCGCCGGGACCCCCGAACCCGGCACCGCATCCCGGTGAGACCGCGGGGACCCCCGAACCCGGCACCGCATCCCGGTGAGTCCGCGGGACCCCCGAACCCCCCGCCAAAGCCCGTGGCGATCCCGCCGCGGGCCGGGGAGCGGTTGGTGGCACCGGGCGCGGGAGGACAGCGAGGGGCGCGGGGGTTTCCCGTGCCGGGCTGTGCGGGGAGCGGCGGGAGCGCTCCGCGGTGCCCGGGCGGTGACAGCTGCTCCCGGTGCCCTGGAGGGGACGCGTCGCCCGGGGCTGCGGCAGCGGGAGCGACCCCCGCCCCGCTGAGCCCGCGGAGGGGTGTGCCCGGCAGGGGCGGTGCCCGGCGGCGCCGGTGCCCAGCGGGGCCGGGGAGTGGCATCGCCCCGGGGGTGACGCGGCCGGGCTGGGGCGAGTCCGGGCGCGGCGGGGGTCGCTGACACCCCGCGATTCCCCTGCTGTGCCGGGTGGCTGTGCGGGTCGGGGCTCCGCGGCCGGGCTGTGCGGTCAGTCCGGTGCCGCGGGGGCGCGCCGGGGGCGCGGGCGGGGCGGTGACTGCCCCTTTAAGAGCACGCGCTGCCCCCCCACCCCTTTATGCTCTCCCTTATTTACATGATCGCGCGAGACTTGGCGCGTGGGCGCGGCGGGCGCGTTTCAATTGTGGCGCGAGATACGGCCGGCGCGAGGGGAGCCGTTAGGCTCCCGCGTGGGGGGGCGGGGCTAACCCCCCGCGGCCAATCGGCGCCCGAGCCGGCCGGGCCGGCGGCCAATGGCGTGCGGCGGGCTCGTGAGGGGGCGGGGCCCGGGCCCGCCCCGCCGGTGGCGCTCTGAGCGCGGTTCATTCCCGGGCAGCACCGGCGCCATGTGGATCCAGGTGCGCACCATGGACGGCAGCCAGACGCACCGCGTGGACTCGCTCTCCAAGCTCACCAAGGTGGAGGAGCTGCGCCTGCGGATACACGAGGTGTTCGGCGTGGAGCCCCAGCGGCAGCGGCTGTTCTACCGCGGCAAGCAGGTACGGCGCGGCGGCGGCACTGACAGCCCCGGGGCGAGGACAGCCCGGCTCTGTGCTCAGCCCTGCCCGGCTCTGTGCTCAGCCCTGCCCGGCTCTGTGCTCAGCCCTGCCCGGCCCCGCGCTCAGCCCGCTCCGCTCCCCCTCCAGCTGAGAACGGATATTTAATTTATTTATTTTAATGGCCTGGAAAGGAGGGCTTTTGCTGCCATCTAGTGATCCCCGGCGCCTCCCGCGCTGCTCCTCCCGCGGGTCTGCGAGGAGAGAAAGCAGCTGCAGAGTAGCCTTTAGTTTTACTTTTCTTTACTATTTTCCATTTAATGTGTTGCTGTTCTGCCTTGACATCGCCTTTATGAAGTGTCTGAACATTACCAGGGATTTTATGTTCTTGAAAGTGCTTAATGTTTTTGAGCTTAATGCTTAATGCGAGTTTTACCACTCTGAAAGCCATAATGATCCCATTTTTCTTTTTAAATTGGGATAAGCAGCTCATGACTTTGAAGTAATTCAGCTCTGACATCAAGTTCTCACTGGGCAGAGAGCACTGGAGTGGCTCAGGGGTGAATTATGTTCTCAATGATGTTTACAATTGCTGTTGTACAACTGTTTTCTTCCCTGTGAGTTAATAACGTAACTAAATTAGCATTGAAGTAAATCAGAACCATTTTAAATTACAACTGCTGTATCCTGCCTAATCCTGTGCTGCCAAACCTTCATGCTAGAGGAACTTCTGATCTGATGGTTGGTTGATCAGAGGATTTAATTTCAGAAAAAGCAGTGGGATGCTGAGTTGGCTGCAGATGGACAATTTCTTTCTAGCTGTTTTTTCCACCTTTCTTTCCATTTTCGACAGTCTTGAGCTAACTGTCCCCTGCTATTAGCAGGTGTGGCTGTAGAGCATGGAAATACACCTGGACTACCCTAATCTAAGCTCAGGTACCAGCTCTGTATAAAAAGAGACTTGTGGTATGGTGTAACATCTCTGAAGGGCTCTTTGGTGTTACCCACCTTTCTGCTGGGTTGGTGTAGATTTGGATGCATTGATTATCCATTTGTGTTGTAAATCAAGTGATGAGTGATTGGTTGAGGTGCCACCTGCCAGCCTTACCCTGCAGCAACTGGGGTTAATCAGATTTTCAGGAGAAGTGATGACTTCTCAGTCAGGATGCACTTGCCCTGCAAAGGGAATTCCTCCTCCTGCAGTTCCACTATTCCTCAGTTCAAACAGAAATGTTCTCCAGTGTGATCCAACCTCTCTTAGGCTTTGTCCCCATTGTGCTTTGTCTGGCTTTTGGAATCCCTGGAAAAGTTTGATTTCTTACTCATGGACATTTTTAAATGGGGTTAGAAAATCAGTTGTTAGTTAAAACGTGCCTCCTTTGTTAGAGGTTTGTCTTCAGTCCTGGCTTCTTCTTTCTGGCTGTGCTTTGAACTCCTGTGGTTTCCTGTGCTGTTCCTGTGCTCTTCCATTTCGGTTTGCACCTGTTGTCACTTGTGTCCTGTGCTGGTGTTGTTCCCATGTTTGTGACACTGGCTCTTGGCTAAGCAGAAACAACCAATTTCTGGTGTGTTCTTATGTATCTGGAGGAGTTTTCATCTCTAAACCAGCAAAAGGCTCAGATCTCTTCCTGCGCAGTCAGATTTCCAGGGATTGTTCCATAGCCATTTGATGCCATAAATCAGAATTGAATTATCATAGTGATTCCTGTGAAGTGTAAATTTTTGTGGTTTTGCTCTGCTTCCCCCTGATAGAGAACAAAGCTCCAGGGATTGCTTTTTCTGGTGGTTTGGGCTGGAAGGGGATGATCATTTCCTGTATAATTTCTTAGTCAGACCTTAAATATGTGGGGAAGCTTGTCTGAACTTCTGACTGCTCCGTGGGCTCCAGACTTACATGTTAACTCTAAAATGGTTGTGCTCCTTAGAGCTCTTGAGAGGTTATTGAGGGATGTCTTTCTCCCTCTGCACTTCTCTTTTTACAGGATCAGGGTCTTGATTTGACTACAGACCGTGCCAGACTTGCCAAATAAACTCTTAAAATTAGAGAGGGTGTGAAATTAGGACATGCTTGGCTACGCTAAAGAGCGATTGGGTGGTTTCAAGTTGAATTGAATGTCTTTTGATTTTACTTTCAATGGAAAAAATGTGTATTTTCTGGGAGGAAAGTGTGTGATTAACTCTTTGGCTTCTCCTTAATGCTACAGTTAATGGAGATGGTCTAACAATAATCTAGATCATACACAATTAAAATATAAAGACCAGTCTGCATTAGTATTTGGGATATATCTGAATTGAGGAAGAAATAATTTCCTTTTGAGTTTTTAAGTGATGTGGAATCATTAAATCCCGATGGGAATGTGTGGGATCTGTAGTTGTTTGAGTCCTTTCTCCCAGAATGGATGTTTCTAGGGAACGTGCTGCAAACTTTTCCAGATCTCACAGCAGCAGGATAGCAAGTCCAGGGCAGCATGGAAGCCTTGTTCTTGTAGATTGTGGAATCACAATGTGAAAAAAGACCATTTAACCAGCAGCACTAAGAGCGAAGAGCAGCCCAGACAGTGCTGATAAAGGTTTCAGAGCCACGTGGTGGATGCTGGCGGGCAGAGGCAGCGCCATGGTGCTGGGAGTCAATAACAGCTGCTTTGGTGCTTTCCCCGCAGATGGAAGATGGGCACTCCCTGTTCGATTACAGCGTGGGGCTGAACGATATCGTTCAGCTGCTGGTCAGACAAAGCCCAGCCGTGCTGCCTGCTGGGAGCAAGGAGAAGGACTCGGAGCTGTCGGACACCGACTCGGGCTGCGGCTCTGGCCCCAGCGAGTCTGACAAAAGCTCCCACAACGGGGAGGGTGCCCTGGAGCTGGAGGGCCAGCCCAGCACGGCAGCTCAGCCCGACTGGACCGACCCTGGCTTCGGCCTCTACAAGGTGGGTCCTCACCAACCGAGAGCCCTTAGAGCTGCGCCTTGCCCGGGGAGTTGTTCCTCCGTGCTGGAGAATTGCTGAAAATCTTCCATGCCCCACTTGTGTGGGCAGTTCCTTTTTTTTCTCTCAAACCCTCCCAACAACAAAGACAAAAATACCAACCAACCCACAAACCAATTAAGTGCAACGTGCTGTAGGTCAAAATATTTAATTTTTTCATTTCATCCTTTGAATTGAAACTACAATACATTCATTGATTTAAAAAAAAAAAAAGAATTCACAGTGCCTGGTTTGATTTTTTTTTTTACAAATTTTCCCAGTATTTTTGCTTAGAGTCACTACATTTGTCAAAGCCGAAACTTTCCTGAATGAACAAAAGAAAATCTCAAGCAGCTGTTCAGAATCATTTTACTTCTCTGTTTCAATGGATTTTATTACAGATCCAGTGATGTCTTTGCCTGACTATGAGCAAGACACTTTGAAACTGTGTTACAGACTAACCAATAATGGTTTGGCCTCGCTAACAAGGCTGGTTGTATGTGTGGTGGCATAGAATGGATTTATAACCTTATAAATTCAACCTAAGCAGACTGTAGGGCTGCACAACAGGACAAGGAAGGCAGAGGAAATCTTAAAGGCAACCAGTTAAACATCTTGGTAAGGGCACAGTTCTTGAGATGGTTAAATCTTCAAGTAGATTGGAAATGAGTGCTTTATTTGCAAATCCCTTTTGGTGAGCTGAACCCTTTGCTCTGTGTAGATCAATGACTTGGTGGATGCTCGGGACACCGACATGGGAGCATGGTTTGAAGCCCACATTGTGAATGTAACCAGGAAAAAGCCCAGCAGTGAATCAGCTAAGAGCTGCACAGATCCTGACCAGCCCACAGCTGTCCCTGAAGAAGAAGTAATTTATCATGTGAAATATGATGAGTGAGTTCTGTTTTGTTGCCTTCTTGGCCAATAAAGTCATTCAGGTCATGATGTTGATGGGAAATATTATTGCAGACATTGCACAAATTAAACCACAACTGGGCAGTGACTATGTCTTTGAGCCCTGGTAGCTGTAAGGGTGTTTTACAGCTGGAATTCCAGGGGGCTGGAATCATGTTTTTTACAGAGACCAGCATTTGTAGGAAATGCTTGTATCCAAGTGTGAAAGGGAGGCAATAGTGGCAAAGTCAGGCTGGTTGGTTCTGCCTGTGTCTGTGTGGGAGGAGGAGATTTTATTCCCTGTGGTATTCTTGTGTTGCACAGCAAAATCAACCTGTGCATAAACTCTGTTACTCCTCAAACTGATGGTGATTTTCCTTCCCTGTCCCTCCCTCCCAGCTACCCAGAGAATGGGGTGGTGCAGATGAGCTCCAGTAACGTCAGGGCTCGGGCAAGGACTGTCCTGAAGTGGCACCAGCTGGAGGTGGGGCAGGTGGTGATGGTCAACTACAACCCTGATGAGCCAAAGGAGAGAGGGTTCTGGTACGATGCTGAGATCCTGCAGAAAAGGGAAACAAAAATGACCAGGGAGCTCACTGCAAAGATATTGCTTGGGTAAGCAAGTTCTCAGCGTGGAATAAATGGAATTCCCCAGCTCTGCTTTCTGAGGTCTGAGTGACTCTGCTGGCAAAAAATGGTGCAACAGAAACGTTGGGGAGAGATCAGAAGTGGCTTGTCCTTTTCTGGGTGATTAACTTCTTCATACTGCAATTCTGATTAACCTCCTCTGAGGAATTGGACACTTTAAGGGATGCTGATCCATGGATTCATGTAGTGCTGAAAGGATGCAAAACTCCATATTCACTACGAGGCAAATTATTGTTTATGTGTTAATTGTCTATAATGGCTTTACGAAAACTGCAGTGTAGTATTTTGTGGAGATATGATGATGTAGAATGAACTCTCACTTTATAAAGGTGATGAAAAATTATTCCAGTTCTCTCCTGAAGGAGACTCTCAACTTCAGGAAAAAGGATATATTTTTTTAAAGTTTCAGATAATTTTCTCAGAGTTGCCACAATATTCCTCTTTTTTTCCTCTCACCACAGTGATTTTGACTTTTCAGCTATAAAATGAAAAGAATTAGTCTAAAATATATTTGGGGGCAGGTGGAACAGTCACTATTGACAGTTGGAATGCTACAAGTGCCTGGATTCTCTCTGATACAAGAGCAAGAGGAGGTTAATTCTAATTGCATGAAAATGGTTTGATTTTTAATACCAGAGCAGTCTGATGCATGCACAGCTGTGAACTCGTGCTGTGGGATATTTCCAAAGTCTGAGCTCTAACATCTCTCACCTTCTTCTAGGGAAGCTGGTGATTCCTTGAATGACTGCACAATTATATTGGTGGATGAAATCTATAAAATTGAAGAACCAGGCACTGCTTCTCCCATCAGTGCTGGTACCCCAAAACGTGAGTCTGTTGTGGAGTTCTTGCATGTCTGTCTTGCCTTGTGATGTTCTGCCAATTGTCTCTGTGAGGATCAAAGGTTTAAAAGTTCCAAGACACCTTTAGCTGTGCCTCCTTTGACCATTTCCAGTGGGCCTTGGCACGTGCTGAGTGTGGTTTCTGTTTGCTCACAGGACAGAGTGGACCTGTGTGTAAAGCCTGCAAGGACAACCCAAACAAGACCTGCAGGGTCTGTGCTTGTCACATCTGTGGAGGGAAGCAAGATCCAGACAAGCAGCTGATGTGTGACGAGTGTGACATGGCCTTCCACATCTACTGCCTCAACCCTCCCCTCAGCAGAATTCCAGATGAGGACTGGTAAGTTCTGAGAAGGTGTGTGGGGTGTCACAAAGACATCTAATGAGGAGCAGGGAGTGAGCTTGAATTAGGGCTTGAAGCTGCCTTTCAATGGCAATATTGTGGCTGTACAGGGGTGTCTGTGTTTTAGGGTTTTTTGGGGGAAATTTCATAGCTTTTCTTGAGCTTAGTGAGAGTAGGTTTTAAGCCTGATTGGGGTATCTGCCTAAGGCAGGCTGGACAGGGCTTGGAGCACCTTGGGACAGTGGTGTGGTGTCCCACAGTGTGGTGTCCCACCCTGGGACAGTGGAAGGTGTCCCACAGTGTGGTGTCCCACCCTGGGACAGCAGAAGTGTCCCTGCCATGGCAGGGGGAGGAACGAGATGAGGTTCAAGGTCCTTCCTACCCAAACCAGTCTGGACTCAAGGAGAAATGGAGCTGCTCAGGGATCAGGTGAGGAGCTGATGTTGGGAGGTTTCACTTGTGCAGTGGTTTTTCTGGTCACTACAGCAGCCCCAGGGCCCATCAGCAGATCAGACTGGTTTGTATATGAAATACATAAAGTGAGAGATCCGGATAGTGAAATACATCTTTCAATAGACACAGAGTTAGTGAGATGCACTGGTTTGTTCCCTCTGTCCTGTTCCAACATTTTATACAATGATTTTATGATGCAGCTGTTTCCTGACACATCTGCAGGGGTTGGTGCAAAGACAGTATGGAGAGTGTTTCCATGCCCTGTCTAGTTTCACATGGAGACATTGTAACATAACTCATATGTTTGGAGGAAATTCTCCTAATTTAAGGCTTTGCTGCTTGTTAATTTTCACTGACTTTAGGTATTGCCCTGAATGTCGAAATGATGCAAGTGAGGTGGTTTTAGCGGGAGAGAAATTAAAAGAAAGTAAAAAGAAACAAAAGATGGCATCTGCTAATTCCTCCTCCCGGAGAGACTGGGGCAAGGTCAGTCCAAAGCTGTTTTACTTGGAATTGTGTTTGTTCCTTTGGGTTCTTGGCTGACCTTGCTCTCTGCCCAGGGCATGGCGTGTGTTGGGCGCACCAAGGAATGCACCATTGTCCCCTCCAACCACTATGGACCAATTCCTGGCATCCCCGTTGGCACCATGTGGAAATTCAGAGTTCAGGTATGAAGCTGAATCCTGGCCTGACCTACTCTGGGGAAATAGGGGAATGATCCACGAGAAACCTGAAACAGTTAATGTGGCAATGTGTGTGTCACTGGATGTGGAAGTGCAGGAGGAAAAGAATTCTGGCTTTGTCTGGATCAAGTGTTCCATAACTAATGCTGCATTGTCCGGGCCTATCAAGTGCTGGTTTATTTTGCTTTAGTTCTCTTTTTGGTAACTCAAAAAACCCAAAGCAAACAGATCTGTTTCCAGTAGTTTGTCCTGGAGATGTGCAGTATCCCCAGCTAAGGGTGTCTCAAATATCCTCATGCATTAAACAGAAGGTTTTTCATCCTGTTGGAAAGTTGGGGCAGAAAACGAGAAATACTCGTTTTCAAGTATTGAGTGAAGGCTGCTATTACAACTCTTTCAAAACTTTATACAAATATATCATATCTGTATTATTCTCAAACCCCTGGAGCCTTTTAATAAGCAATCTCAGTCAGAAAGATCCAGATTTTTAAATTTGCATCACAAACCTCATCCATGTGTTCAGTTTACTGCTACAATTAATGCCTTGCTTTTTTAGAAGCATTTTTATTTTTCTTTCTGGAGCTTGTTGGAGGATAATGTGAGAGCAGTTTCACCCTGTAATACATGGAAAGCAAATGTGAAATAGCAGAGTTAGTTCAGCTCCAAGCCCAGTCCTGTTTGGGACCTGTTGAGAACAGTTGCCTTCCAAGCTGTGTTTTGTTTCCCAGGTGAGCGAGTCTGGGGTGCACAGACCCCACGTGGCAGGGATTCATGGCAGGAGCAACGATGGGGCTTACTCCTTGGTGCTGGCAGGAGGATATGAAGATGACATAGTGAGTGGATTCTGATTATTTATGCACAGAACCAAACAGACTTGTTAAAACAAAGGCTTGGCCTTCATTGCTTTTTGCACTCTACATCAAACACTTGCCCATCTTCACTCATTTGCTTCAGAAGAAAATGAGGCAAGGAAAAGCTACAGTAATCTGTGCCAGCCTGCCCTGGGCTGCTCAAGGCAGTGACAAGATGACACTGTCACCCTGGCTCTCCTCTCCTGGCAGCCTGGGGGAGAACCAGAGAGTGGCCCAGTCTGGGAGCTTCAACACAGGAGGCATCTTTCCTTTTTAGAGAATTCTCTGCTAAACCTATTTGATTAAAAGACTCTTCTGCTTTTATTGAGTTGTTTTTGTGACTGTGTCCAACCATCTGTGTTCCTTTCAGGATCATGGGAATTCCTTCACATACACAGGGAGTGGAGGGCGAGACCTGTCTGGGAACAAACGCACAGCAGAGCAGTCCTGTGACCAGAAACTCACCAACATGAACAGGTTGGCAACGTTTGTGCTCCATTGTACCCCCAGGAGCTGGCAGTCTGTCAGCATGAGGAATTGCTTGTCCTGTTTGTACTCAAGGAAGGTGGCTAACTGGGAAAGGTGTCAGAATTGGGTCTGGGCTGTGTAGGCTGCAGATCAGTTGCACAATGGGAATGTTCCTTTGAGTGCACTGCAATGGGACAGAACTGTGAGTGGTGTTAGTGTCACATGCAATACTGGCTGAAACTTAAGGAACAGAGCAGGAAATTGATGTAGGAGTTTTGCTGCTCTTTCCTGAAGATCTTTGCAGCCACTGGTCACCTTGGGAGAGCAGACCATTTGTAATTCTGAACTGTTGCTCTTACAGATAAGCATGGACTTGAGTGGAGGAAGTGATCTGGGCTGTTGCATTAGGGTAATCCCGTGAGAAATCAGCCATTTAAAATGTGCCCTCATCAGGAGGTTTAGTGAGTGTCTGCAGAGGTGTCAGAGTTGCCCAAGTTCCAAGGAACTGTGGTTTCTAGGGGCAAACCCTGACCTGGCTGGACTCTGTTGCAGAGCCCTGGCCCTGAACTGCAGTGCTCCCATCAACGACAAGCACGGCGCTGAGGCCAAGGACTGGCGGGCAGGGAAGCCTGTGAGGGTGGTGAGGAACGTCAAGGGAGGCAAGCACAGCAAGTATGCTCCTGTGGAGGGCAACAGATACGATGGCATCTACAAGGTGAGGCATCTGCACTGTTAGCAGTGTGCTTGTGGCCAGGGGGGTGTTACAGAGTGTGATGGACTTGCTCTGACTTTTCCAGGTTGTGAAATACTGGCCTGAGACAGGGAAATCTGGGTTTTTAGTGTGGCGTTACCTGCTCAGGAGGGATGATGAAGAACCTGCTCCTTGGACCAAAGAGGGAAAGGACAGGATGAAAAAGCTTGGCCTGACGATGCAGGTACTCCCCTGGGACATCACCTGGACTCTGAGCTTGATGGATAGCAGGGATTTTCCTGTTGCATGTTCTTATTGAGGATGATCCTTAGGTAAAAATTGAGACTGAGGGGAACACAAATGCTTCCAGTCTGGTGGGTTGTTTGTTTTTGTACATCAGGAGGCTAAAAGGACAAAACTCACTTTTTTTAGTATGGAAGTTCTATAGGCTGCATAAGTGCTTCCCAAGAGCAGGGATCTGTTGCTTAAAATAGATGAAAGCTGCCCCTGGAGCAACTCTCCAGAGGTCAGTGTTGGACTTGTTTAGTCTGCAAGTCTGACCTGATGTGTTTGCATTGGATGCTCCTGGTTTTGTTTCTCTGCAGTATCCTGAAGGATATTTGGAAGCTGTTGCAAACAAAGATAAGGAAAAAGAAAATAACGAAGATGATGAGTTTGATACCCCAGGGAAAGGGAAGAGGAAAAGGAAATCAGCAGGTTTGTGGAGTAGGCAAGTGGATATAGAAAGCCTCAGAGGTTTAATGCATTTTACTTAGTTACTCTTTTCTGGCATTTTTTGGTTGGTTGTTTAAAAAAAATCCTTGTGTTTTCTTTCAGGTGGGGAGGAAAAACTTGTCACCTCTCCAGCAGGGACTCCAAAAAAGACTAAAGTTGAGCCATACAAGCTGACATCCCAGCAGAAGTCTCTTATAAAAAGTGATGAAGCCAACGAGAAACTGTGGAATGAAGTCCTTGAGGCTCTCAAAGATGGACCGGTACCTTGGCTTTCTTCCTCTGAAATAAAGGGATGACTGTAGTTGTGCTGTCCCCTGACACAAACCCCTTGGCTGCACTACAGAGCAGCCTCAGGCCTAAAATGATTTTATTTTAGTGTAAACATCCCAGCATGTTTAATGCGACTGGTTTTGAGTGCAAAGATCGGTAAAAAAACCATCAACAATCAAAGTGATCCCTTGCATTTAAAATGTGGGGTTTTGGCTTAATTTATGTATCTTTCAGCAAGCAGCAACAATAAGTTGATCCAAATGTTCTCTCTGCAGAAATTTCTGAATAAAGTGGAGGAGGCCTTTCTGTGTATTTGCTGTCAGGAGGTTGTGTTCCGGCCAGTCACCACCGTGTGCCAACACAACGTGTGCAAGGTGAGCTGGGCTGGGCAGGGCTGGATGGGATGTTGGGAAGGAATTCCTCCCTGGGAGGGTGCTGAGGCCCTGGGATGGAATTCCCAGAGCAGCTGTGGCTGCCCCTGGATCCCTGGAAGTGTCCATGGCCAGGCTGGACAGGGCTTGGAGCAGCCTGGGCTCAGGGAAGGTGTCCCTGCCATGGCACTGGATGAGATTTAAAGTCCTTTCCAACCCAAACCAGGCTGGAACTCTCTGATCTCTGCTGTGTGCAGCAGGAATGTTCTCAGCTGCAGTGCAGTGCTCTCGTTCTCCCCCTGCCTTGCACTGCTCTGCACCTTTCCCATCCATCTCGGGGCTCTCACTCCGTCCAGGCTGAGCTGGACAATCCCCACTCCACCCCTGCTGAGCCCTGCTGGGTCCCCTCTGTCCCCAGGACTGCCTGGACAGGTCCTTCAAGGCGTCGGTGTTCAGCTGCCCGGCGTGTCGCTACGAGCTGGGGCGCAGCTACAGCATGGAGGTGAACGAAGCCCTGCAGAGCATCCTCAGCCAGCTCTTCCCCGGCTACGGCAGCGGCCGGTGATCCCCCAAGCACTTCTGCCTCCCTCCTCCCTGCCCCTCACCTCCCACGGGCTTAATTTAAAACAAAAAAAAGGTAGTCTGTGTTTCCTCCCTCCTGCCCTCCGAATGGTTTTTAAGTCTTCCTGGTTTTTAAAAAAACTGTAAACTCCGAGGATTATCCTTTTGTATGTTCGTGGATTTTGTTTTTGTTCTCTGTGTTGAACTTTGCATTTTTTTTTTCCCATCCCCTCAAACCTGCCAGTCATCAGCACAGAATTAATTATGTTTTTAATGGACTGAAAGTGCTTCCGGTGAGGCTGCTAATGATGAGAAAAGTTCTCAGAGTGCCCCTGTGCCCCCTTTGTTTTTATTTTTATTCCTCAAATGGCTTGGTTGCTAGAACAATCTTCACTGTCTGGGGATTTTGCCATCAGGTAGACTTGTGCATCACCTTGGCAGCATTTTGATACTCAATTTGTACAAGATGGTTCCTGGCTTTGTACCACAAGTGGGTTTTTGCTATTTTTTTGTAAGAACTGGGTTTTATACATTTGACAAAAAGCCATTTCCTGCTAATTTTGTATCTCAGAACCAGAAGGCTGCTTGCTTAGAGCCAAGTGGTTGGAGCAATATGAAGTACTACCTCACTGGACTTCTCTGAGGGAAGGATTTGTCCCCTGTCCCGAAATGCCATTGTGGAATATCCTAAAGCCATTCTTAAGTGCCTTTTGTCCTTTGCTGGAAGACTGGGCTCTGAATCACCATCAATGTCTCTTTTTTTTTCATAAGCACTGAGTTGTTGTGACTTGCCAGCCGGATTCTTTGGGAACATGGATCACTGTAGCTGTGTGTGATTAGTGGGGATTTGCAGAGGATCAGGTTTCCTAGTGATAGATGTATTAAGGTTTTTTTACTTTGTTTCACTGCATTTCTACCTGGAAATGGAAAATAATCAATTCTGGCCTTTTTTGGGAACCATTTTGTATTGGCCCTGCCACCCAGAAGGCTCCTTGGTCTCTTTCTAACATTACCAAAGTTTGCAGTTTGATACCTCAGCAAGACAGGGACGTTTTTAATCACACTTTACTGCAGACAGACTGGAACAATTGTGCCTATTTTTGGTTTTCTCAACTCTTACCCTTTGGAAAATGATTATGTTAATATGCTAGGGAAAAAAAAAAACCCACATTTTATAGATTTTTTGCTGAATTTATCAATTTTTTGTATGATGTGCAAATTGATGTTCTCAAAATAAATATCTTTTCAAATTAAATGTTGACTTTCTCCTTCAATTCTTTTGATCTGAAGTGGGTTTCCAGACACAGTTCCTTGTGCAGGAATTTGAATTTATGTCCCACGAAGCCAAACCTTTTATTTTTCTAAGTGCTGTGATTTTCATTATGATTTTTCACTGCAAATTTGGAAAATACTCATTTGATATTCTTCAGCATAATTGCTCCTAGGCACTAGTGAGGCATCTGTTGTGTTCGACTGAAAATCTAAAGATTCCCCAAACTTTTCTTTTCACTTGCATTACATTTGCACTGCTCTAGATTCCAAACATCAGCTGGCAGTTGGAATTGTTTGCACATTTAATGAATAAACCCCAAAATTGTTGCAAGTGCCTTGTCATGCATCATGTTTAAAGTGTTACAGGAACAAGTGTGAGCATCTCCACCAAACCAGAGGAGTGAATTCAGCCACTGAGGTCTTCACAAATGCAGGTGAAGGAAATAAAGTAGCATTAAAGTGGTAAAAACAAAAGCTGTGAAATTAAGCAGCAGCAGCACCATCTCCCCTCTTTAAAATAAGTTTATTTTAAGGTCAGTGTTAACATTAAACACTTTCAGATCTTTAGATTTCGTTGAAAATATCCTTCCACTTTTTATTTTGCATTTGGAGCAAGTGAAAGTGAGGAAAGGTTTTGCATTTAAATTGAACTAACTGCAACGACTTCCTTTGTTTATTGGTTTTGTTGTTATTCGGAACTTGGAAAACAAACTTTGTTTCCCCCACAGGTGCCAATGCACTGTTCTGTTAGTGGCTTTTTAAAGCAACAATTAAAATTCCTCTGCAAATTGGACACTTTCTGGTGAGATCTGCCAAAATTATCTCTGTCCCAAATTAAAAAGCCCTGCTAGGAGAATTCCTGCGCTGCTCAGTGAGCAGTTTGGCTGTGGATACAGAGGAATTGTGTGTTTAGCGCTGGGATGATGTTTCACTTCCTTCCCACAACCGGATACATTTCTGGAGTAAATATCCGAGGTGGGAATGTAACAAAGTTTCCTGGGTAAAGACTGGGAAGGGAAATAACAGTAGCGAAAAACTAACCAAGGTTGGCTGCTATTTTGGGAATTCCCAGGGCGGCACAGAACCCAGGGTCTGCGCGGATAATTGAGTGGAAATTGAAAAATGCCCCTGAAAGCTCCTGGGGCTGGAATGGCAGCCAGGCTGGACAGGCTGGAGGGGAGATGGGGATGGGAGTGACCTGGAGAGCATCGAGTGCGGGCTGAGAGCCACAGCCCGGGGCTGGGGGCTGCAAACCGCCCGGGCAGAGCTTTGCGAGCCTCATCGCCTCGGCTGCCGGGCTGGGGGAAGAGCCGGGGGGGTCAGCCTGGGGGGTCAGCCTGGGGAGCTCTGTCCGGCTCTCCCCGTTCCCTGCCCTGGCCGGCCGGGGCTCTGTCCGAAGCTCTGTCCGAGGCTCTGTCCGGGGCTCTGTCCGAAGCTCTGTCCCAAGCTCTGTCCGGGGCTCTGTCCCAAGCTCTGTCCGAGGCTCTGTCCGGCTGATGACCGCGCAGTTCCCCGGCCCGCCATGCCCCGCCCGGCCGCACGAGGGCGCTCGCTCCCGCCGCTCCCCCATTGGCTGCGCGCGGCCGCAGCGCCCCCGCCCCGCGCTGTGCGGCTCCTCACGTCCTCACCGCCCCGCCCCCCGCCTGACGGGCACCGCGCTCCGCCAATCAGCGCCTCGCCGTTCCCGCCTCGCCCAATGGCCGCCGGGGGCGGGCAGCTCTCGGCCAAGAGCCGCGTGCGATTGGCGGAAAGCGCCTGAGCGACGGGAGCGCTCCGTGCCGCCCCGCCCGTCGGTGGGCGGGCCGCCGCTCGGCGCCGCCGGCCAATCAGCGCTCGCGTTCGCCTTGTTGTTCGGCGAGCGGCCTCGCCACCGGCTGGGCTCGCCGTCCGTCAGCGGCGGCGCGGCCAATGGGAGCGAGGGCGGTGCCGCGCGCAGCCAATGGGCGCGGCGGGGAGGCGGGCGCAGGTGGTGGCCGCGGGGCGCTGCGCTCGCCTGGGCGCCCCCCCTTCGCTGCGCCCCCCGCGCCGCCGAGGGCCCCGCGCAGGTACGGCCCGACCGCCCGCCGCCCGACCGCCCGACCGCCCCGGCCTGCCCTGCCCTGCCCTGCCCTGCCTGCCCGCCCGGCCCGGAGCCGAGCGACCCCCGCGCCTCCCCTGCCCTGCCCGCGCCGCGCCCCCCGCACGGCCCCGGCCCGCTCCCGCCGCCCCTCCCGGCCGAGCCCTTCCCCGCCGCTCCCCGGCACGGCCCTGCGCTGCCCGCCGCTTCCGCAGCCGCCGCCGCTGCCTCCGCGCGGCCGTTCCCGCAGGCCGGGCTCGGGACGGGCCCTGCACCCCGGCCGGCCGCGCTTTGTGTGGGTGGGAGACCCTGAGCCCCCCGAGCCCCAGAGCCCCCTGAGCCCCCTGAGCCCCCCGGGCCGGCCGGGCTGTCGCTGCGAGGGAAGCCCCGGGGATCTCTCGTCCCCAGCACCGCGGGGATTCACCGCGCCGCGGGGATTTGGGCCATAAATGTGAATAAATGGCGATTCGGGGGTTCGGCTCGGGGCCGTGGGTGCCGCTGGGGAAGCCGGGGGCAGGAGGGTGACAGCGGCGTGGGCTTTGGCTCTTTGATCTCTGCTTTCCTCCTCCGAGGCTGTCAAAGTCTGGGGCCAAACCGAAGCTCTTCCGTTTTCCTTTCTTTAAATCCTCGTGTTACTTGCGCATAGATCTGCTATCATTGGCACGAGTGGGACCCTGGCGCTGCCCTGCCGTGTCCCTTGTCGCTGCCCAGCCCTGGAGCAGTTGGGAGCTGCGGGGTTTGAGTGTCCGGTCACGCCGTGTGACTGCCCTGGGCTCGGCTGCTCCTGTGTGCAGAGAGATGGAAGGTGGATGGGCTGTGGTGGAAGGGGAAACTTCAGGAAATCCTCGCTGAGGGTCTGCAGAGGGGCAGGTGCTTGGCTCTGCTCTGGGAGCAGCTGGAGATGTGTTGAGGTTGGATATCACGGAAAGGTGGGCACTGAGCTGTCCCCAGGGAATGGACACAGCCCCGAGGCTCTCAGGGATGCCCAGGGTGGTTGTTGGGGTGTCTGGGCAAGGCCGGGGGTTGGACTGGAGGATGCTGTGGGTTCTTCCCAGCTCAGGACATTCCGTGAGTCATCCAAAGGTGGTTCTTGGCTTTCCTGGAGCTCTTGGTTGTGAAGCTGTTTAGGAACCAGAGGTGTTGCAGAAAGGCTGCTTTGGACCCCTTTGTATTGAAGAATTAAGTCACCAATAGGATTTATTTTTAGTTTAATAAAGCTGCTGTCAGGACTGAGCACTGCTGGGCACTGACAGGGCTGTGCTGCTGCTCTGGCCTGGGATGTTGGTTTTTTGCTCTGTAACTCATCTGTGCTGGGCCAGTGTAAATCTGTGTTATAGCAGACTTGACCCTTCCAAAACTAAGTTTCCTTTAGCCAAAAATAGGTAATTTTAAGGAGCTCTGTCCATCTGAAACCTAATAGCATTTCACCATCATCTTTCCTGGGAACTTTTCCTTTTTTCTCGTCTGTTTCCTTTTCCTGTTTCATTGAAATTCACAGAATCAGAGAAACCTTAAGCCTGGAAGTGCAGAGTTACAGTTACATTTCAGCAATTACATCAAATAACTGTTGGAGGACCCAGTAATTGCTCTGTGACAGCAAGTTCCTAATTCTTGGGTTTCCCTGTAACAGGAGAAGGAAGTTGGGGCAGGTTGACCAACTCCTGCAGTGCCAAAAGGAATCCTGAAGGAATCCTCAGCTGTTCCTGTCTCCTTAGAGGCAGAAGTTCCTCCCATGCAAAGGAGATGTAGGTGGATATAAAGTGATTCCTTGATGATCATGGATGAAACACTCACTTTTGAGAGTCTTTTGACAGGAAAATTCTGTGTAACACCCTGTGGTGGATTGTTCTTTCTCCTTGTTATGCTGACTGGAAAGAGATAATTCCCTTAACTGGTCCAGTGATAAAAAATATCCTATATTTTTTGGGATATTTTATATTTTGGCCCCATATATAAAAATTATATATAAAAATATATATAGGAAAGGACATGACAATGTATTTGTATATCTAAAAGGAGTCAGTTTTGTCAGTAACTCAGAACACATTGGTAAAGACTCAGACAAAGGTCTGACAATCCAAGTTTGGCTTTAGGATGAATATGAGCTTTTATAAGTAAAACCTGACAGACATCAGAGGTTTCACCAGCTTTTGATGGGAAATCAATAGCAAAATGCACTTTCAGGGAGAATCCCACCCATTTCCTTTAGATAATCCTGGTTATCCTGTTCACCTGAGCTGTGGGACAGTGATGCTCTCACTGCAAACAGTTCTCACTTTTACTCCTGTCATTCACCAGAGAAAGATTTAGCAGATAAAGTGGGAGTTCCACAGCTCTGCAGGTGTTTTAAATCACCCAAAATACAGACAGCTGAAAACTTGGAACTATTTCCATATAAAAGGTCACAAGAAATTTGATGTGAGTTGGGAAAACCAGTTTGGCCAGCCCTGCTGGAAAGGCATGGGAGCTCCGTGGGGTTTTTACATTTATGCAGAGTTATGTTTTATTTCCTCCTGGGATGTCCAGCTGCAGTAGAACAAACAGCATCAGGGGGCTCTGGTTCACCTTGCAAGTTTAAATCTCATTTTTGAGAGCAGGGACTTCACCTGCTCACAGAAATAATCTGCGTGCTGCAGGCTGAGCCACCCAGGCAGAGGTGAGGAAAAGCTCTTGGCAATCAGGTGAAACTTGGTGGTCCTTAATTAAAAAAAGCTCTTTGCAGTCAGGTGAAACTTGGTGGTCCTTCATTAACCCTGGGCAGTTCAGGAGGACTCAGGAGTGGTGATTTCCCCCTTCCTGACCCCCTTTGGTGTTCAGGGTGTGCTGTGGGCAAAGGTTTGCTTTGCTGTGCTGCTCCACGTTCCTTCACTGGAGCATCTGTTAATAGCAAAGATGGATGACAGCTAAATATGTCACCACAAGTGAGGGATTTGCTTCATGGATTTGGATGCCACCAGGATCCTCAGGGGCTGCACGAGGCGCTGCTGGAAATAATTATTTGTCATCTGGTAAGGAATTCAGGAGGGTTTGGCCATTTGCAGTAGCAACTGAAATCCTGGAGTAGTTGGCAGAAATCCTGTAATTTCACACAGGTTGGGGGATATTAATGTCTTATCGCTGTGGGATGAGAAAGGTGTTTTTCCATTTTCTGTGTTCTCTACTAAACTGATCATTGCTTAATAAGATTTTCTCTTTTTAACCTTTGTCTTGGACCAAGTATGTTCTGTCTTGTCACAACTTAGAGCCATTTACTACCATGGCTTAATTAAGGTACTTATTTGCATTTGTATTTTCCTGGAGTAAATTATTCTATATAAATGAGGCAGTTCCTCATTCATGTTCTTACTGGATGACACAGGAGAACCCATTTGTATCCTGCCCTTCCTCAGGCTGTGTGTGCCTCACTCATGGCAGAAGTCACCTGGAGCTTCATTATTTTTATATTTCTTTGCTGTTTTATAAGAATGATGAACAAACCACAATTCCCATATTCTTAGAGAAAACAGGATTGTCCTTTTGCTCCCTGTTAGAAATCCTGCATTTGAATATGGCCCAAGAATGGATGTTGGAAGTTCAGGTTTCAGGTGATTTCTGAGGTTTTCTGATATTCCTTCCTGATTTTGGATACACCCCCAGGGCAATGGGCAGGCCTTTGGTGAGTTTCTGGGTGCAGATAAGAAGTTTTTGTGAAGTTTCCCATATTTGATCTCAGTTCTGTTGGCAGAACAAGCAGCACAGCTTTGCCTGGCAGGGGTGTGTCAAGTTTGGAGCTGCAGCTTCGGGAGAGAACTGAGCTGGCAGAGATTCAAATCATCTCATTTCACCTCGGAAGGTTTGGGTTCATTTAGGTTTGAAGTTGTCACTCCTTGAGCTGCAGTTTTGGCTGAAAGGTGTGAGCTGGGATGGCTGAGGGAAGCCTGGGGTTTGTGCAGAGCAGGGCTGAGATCCATCCTGGAGCTGCAGAGCTCAGGTGTTCCTGGATGGATCAGTCCTGGAGCTGCAGAGCTCAGGTGTTCTGAATGGATCCATCCTGGAGCTGCAGAGCTCAGGTGTTCCTGGATGGATCCATCCTGGAGCTGCAGAGCTCAGGTGTTCCTGGATGGATCAGTCCTGGAGCTGCAGAGCTCAGGTGTTCTGAATGGATCCATCCTGGAGCTGCAGAGCTCAGGTGTTCCTGAGGGAATCCTGGAGCTGCAGGAGCCTCTCAGGGTCTCTCTGTCCTGCTGCCTCTGCTCCAGGAATGATTCCCTGGCACTGGGAACTGGGTCAGTGTGTCACACCCACCTCGGGCACACAACCAACCACAGGCTTGATTTTAGATTGGCAGGAGAGTCAAAAACACTTCAGACAACCCGATTTGTTGAAATTTTGTGTTATAAAAATCCAAATATGCTTAGAGAAGTTACTGGGAGCTCCAGGCTTGTCTTTCTGGCAGGGTTGTTGAAGGAAAACTGGGAGTTCATCCTTATTAAGGTATTAATCTGATGCAGGAATTGCCTTTTGGGCAAAGCACTGCAGTAATTGGGGTTCTTGGTTGCTTTGCAAGGTTTCTGATGCTCTTTCCCATATGGATAATAGAGTATGGACTACTTTATTTTAATGTTTGCAGTGCTGCTGCTCTGCATTGAGGTGCTGTGGGTTAAAACTTGGAATTCTTGTTCAGATTCAACAGGCTCAGTCCATGTGAAGTGCCTTTTTAAATTCTTACTTCTGAAGTTATTCTGAAATGCTCCTGAAGCCTCGCAGTAAATCCAGTGCAGATAATGAAGTGCAGCAGAGATAACTTGTGCCATGCAGCAAACAGGGTTTTTTGGGCCTCAGCTGTGATTTGTGAACTGATTTGTGTGGTTTTAGGGTGACTTTATCTCGCCTGTTCAGTAAAACTTTTGAGTTTTTGAGGTTCTGATCTGGATTTAGTCAGAAATAACCATTACATATTAACTGCCTTGCCTCAGGCAATAATAAACTTTTTTAATGTCATCCAGATTTATTGCTCTTAAATGTAACCACTTCTTTTTTGCTTTTAAATACTGTTTGTGACTAAATAATTTTGCTGTTAGGGAAATGTGTGAGTAACTGTGCACTTCAACAGCAAAGAGGGTGTTTTGGGGGAAAATTTTATTTTCTTTTAATGAGCTACATATGCTGCTTGATTTCAAGTACAGGAGGATCTGGAATTGTGGAGGAGCCTTGTGGAGTGTAAAATTCAATAGAAAATAACTCTTAATTTGTCAAATCCCAAGCACTGTCGATCTTCATCCCTGTGCTGGATGGGAATGTTGTCTCTGTTCCTCTTTCCCAAATATTTCCTCTGTTATGTTTACTTTGCCTTTATGGAGGATATACAAAACTCAAAGCAATTTGAATGTTAAAAATGTAATTAATTGAGTATATAAAGACTTAGGTGGAAGAGGTGTTTAAATCCTTGCTGTAATTGTAGAGTTATTAAACTGGGCTGAGCAGCAGCAAACTTCAAGATTAAAAATTGACACTAGGTGGAATTTAATTCTTGGGAATAAAGGGGAAGGAAGGAAAGTTGTCTTAGATATCCTTACACCACATAATCATTATAGTTTTAATATATATATAAATATATGTAGCTTTTAATAGTCTATTTTATACACAGACCTGATGTCTTGCAAAAGTTTGTCTTTGGTTCTGCTAAGAAACTTTGGATAGAACCTAATCCATGGGAATTGATGGAAATCAGAGTAATTTGTTGGCTTAGTGAGAAAGGAAGTAGATGGAAATAGAAGAATCCCCTCTGTGTTCCAGCCCAATTCATCAAAAAAATGCCATTTCAAATAAACACATGAGGTTTGCATTAATATTTGTGTCCAGAACTTAGTAGTTAGATAATGAGTTAAGGGTAAGTTTAAAGGATTTCTTCATGAGCAGAGTTCTTGTAGGGGAAATGCCTCAAGTACCAAGTGAGGCAGGAGAAGTTAATCCAGGCACACTTCAAATCTGCATTTTTGGGTTGAATTTGGTGCCTCAGGTATTTGACACTGTGGTCAGACGTGGTCAGGGCTGCTGGCTCTGCCCATTCCCTGCCCTCCTGCCCAGCCCTGGCACCAGAGCATCCCAGAGCCCCCAGACCAGCCCTTGGCACAGCAGAGGAACAAATGGCCATGGGGAGAGCTCAGTGCTCATCCAAACTGCACTGCTGGAGATTTCCTCCTGCTTCCCACTGTGCCCAGAGCTCTGTCTGTGTTTTGGTGTCAGTTCTGCTCCCAGCAGGTGTGATCCTGTGCCACTCTGTGCTCCGAGGGGCAGCAGGGCTGCAGGAGACTTCCATGTCTTTGTGGATATTTCCAGCACAGCCCGAGGGAAATCTCGTGGAGTGTTTTGGTTCAGGAGTTTGCTCCTGTTCGTGGTGTTGTGCAAAGGCAGCAGGTTTGTCATCAGCTGGGGACAGCTCTGCCCTAGACCTGGTGCCTCTTTCAGAGAGCTCTGCAGGTGTTGTGCTCTATGCAGAAATTGAGAATTAACTTTGTTTAGGAAGATCAGGGATGGTTTTTGGTGTTTGTGTGAGCAGGGAGTGCTCTGTCCTTTCCAGCCCAGATCGATGACAGAGCAGTGACAGCCAACCAGCAGCCCCAGTTTGCTGCCCTGCAAACAGCCTGAGCTCCAGTGCTGCCTCAAGGCACCTTTGTTTCCACTAATAGGCACTATTTTAGTCAAAGTCACCCCTGACTCACGAGTGGAGGAGAATGAGCTGGCATTATCCGAGATCAATAGTGGGGCAGCAGCAGGGAACTGCTTGGAAGTCCCAAACCTTTCCTGGAGGAAGCATTCCCAGTGCTGGAAGTCCTTCAGCAAGCTCGAGCCATTGATCTCAGCTGGGTGTCCTGGACTTTTTCTGTGCTGTACAAAGGTTTCAGTCAACAGGTGGAGGATTTCAGTCACAAAAGTGTCTTGGTTCACATCAGTTTGGGAAGGGAAAAGTCTCATGTAAAAGTCATTGAAATTAAAACTGAGCTCTTTGTGTGCACTGAGATCGTCCCTCTGGAGACAAGTTTTAGTGCTTCCTCACAATGGTTGAAAATTAGAAGGTTTTCATAATATTTCAGGTTGTTACTCTCTTACAAAGAAACAGAATGTATCCAGCTGAGAAAAATACTTTCACTCTTCTTTTCAGGAGCTAATGGGGGCTCTGACTGCAGAATCCTCCTTTTTTCAGTATTGAGAGAAGGGTTTGTTCCCATCTCGCCCTCACCAGCACTGAAAGGCACTCTCGGTGCTCTCAGAATAGTTGGATTCTGCTGTGGAATCTTTCTCAGTGATGCTGAGAGCTCGTTAGGGCACTGTCTAATTGAGGCCATCTCCTGAAAATCCCACGTGGAGCTGCAGCCCTGAGCTCATCCCTGCTCTGGCCTCGTGTGCTGTGTGATCCCCAGAGCTGGGATGGGGCTGACAGGGAATCCTGGCTCTGCTTGTCCCAAACACATCAGTGCTGCGGCAGGGGAAGCAGTTGGGACAGAAATTCTCTTCTCCCCAAGCTTTCCCCGTGGCCTGAGAGTTTCCAGCTCTTTGGGGTTGGTGGGGGAAGCTCCTGCTTCTCACTGAGCTCATGGGACTGAATCTCCCTGCCCATGAGCTCTGTGGCTAGTTTAGGGTAATAGTTCAATTAGTTTGATTGGCTACATGTGTAATATCTCGGGTAGGTGTTGAAATGTTCTTTAGATGGGATTGAACATGGAAAAATCTTGTGTTTTGCTGTCTCTGCACCACGGAGTCCCAGAGTGCCAGGTGATGTCGCCTGTATTGAGGCAGCAGACCTTTTAATTAATTAATTAAGCTTCACAGGAAGCAGTTTTACCCTTTAATTAATTGATTAAGCTTTGCATGAAGTAGTGTTTGATCTGCTTCCCTTACTGGAGCATGTATTTTAACTCTTTGCTCCTCGTTAATTGACTAAAAACTGGAATTTTTGGAGATAATCTTGGGGCAAAGATGGGATAAAGCCTGGCTTTGGCTGTTTGTTTTTGCCCTGCTCGTGGGTAAAGCTGCAAATCCCGGGCAGGCCTGTGTGGAGCAGATGGTGCTGGCAGGGCTCCTCCTCAGGACGGAATTCAGGCTCCTTTCCCAGCAGCTCCTCCCGAGCAGCCTGGCGGAGCTTCTCGCTTCCCTCGGCTCAAAAATAGCACTGAGTATTCCCAGGAAGGCTGGGCTGGAATTGCACTTTAAGGATTGTTTCTCTCCGTGTCCCACTTCCCCAAAGCCATTCTCCTGCCCCTGTCCCCAGCTCAGCCCCACTTTCCAGAGCAGAGTTTGTTTTTGGGGGTTTGGAGGAAACCCTGGCAGATGGAGCTCCAACTCCCCTGGGGCACCCCAGGGCTGGAGATGCTGTTTGCTTTTTGTATTCCTGCAAAACATTTGTGGAGGAAATGTTCCCCAGGGCATGGATCGATCTGCTGCTTCTCCTGAAGTGCTGACCCTGAAACACCAATTCTTGTCCTCCAAAGGCAATTTTAGCTATTTGTTTGGCAAGGTTGGGAAGCTCCTTGGGCAGGACCACCCTGAAGATGGAGGGGTTGCTTCAAGAGCCCTTTTGTTTCCAAACTCAAACACTTTCTGTTGGAAATTGGAATTATCTGTCGGGGTGAAGGGGGTGAAATGGTATTTTTCTCCCTCAATTGGTTTTGCTCTGGGATTTCCTGCAATACTGGGATTGATAATTTGATTTTGTTCTGGCCTGGGCTTTGCATCTCTGGCTCCTGGCTTGGGAAGGGCTTTTCTGGCTGTGAGATGCTGTGATTTTGTGCAAAAAATTCCTTTAAAGACTCCTTGGGGAAGACTTGCAGATCATTACTTTGAAACAAATTTACATTAAAAATACTCTGTAAAATTCTAATTTTTTCTGGTTTCTAAAATTTCACTCCAAACTGTTCATGTGCCTTTGAAATGAAAAGTTAAAACTAATCCTGTGTGCCCCGGGTGTGGAATTTGTCCTCATTAGTGTGTGATGCTGGTTTTAATTGCAGAAGCTGGGAGTGAAGTGAAGTTCACAGATCAAACACAGATCTAGGAGTATTCCTAGTTTATTTTGTTTTTTCCTAACACTGAGTCCTTCTAGGAGCACCTGGAATACTGCTTGGCTGGTTTGGAATCAGTTTAAATGCACAAATGCTTTGCTTGGGTTTCAAAGTCCCGCTGGCTGCATTTGCAGCTCTGCTGCAGTTGGTTTTTGCACAGCCCAGCACTGCCATCTCGTGAGCACTGCGATCTGCAGCTGCTCCTCCACATGGAGAACAAACACCCTCGTGGTGATATTCGCCCTAAAATGCCACTAAAACACTTTATTTCCCTTGCAGATTTCCAGCATAGCCTTAAAAAAGTCCATTTAAAAAATGGCGATTTTGTCCTGAATTGTTTGAGAGATTTATTTTTTAAAATAAACAACAATTTGGCTTTTCACATTGAAAGATGTTTTGGATTTGTGCATCTATATTTCTTGTAAGACTTGTCTGTCACTTTGTTTTATTTATGTACATTGCAAATGTAAAGTATAATGAAGCTACATTAAAAAAAAAACCCTTAATTTTATCATTTTTAATGTAGTTTAGCACATGAAAAAACACCAAACATTGGGAAAAGCTGTTGGGTTTGAACCTAAATAGCAAACAATGGAGCATTTTGGTGGAAAACTTGTGGGGTGGCAAGTTCTACCTGCTGCCAGTGCTGAAGGTGGTGAGAAGTTGTTATTTTTGTGACACCATCCTGATGAAACACCACTTTCTGTGGTGAACAGGGAGATGTTAAGCCCATGGTCTATATTTAGCCCCTGTCTGATCTCTCAGATGATCCTGCTATCAGGAGTTCCTCACTAAGTGGATTTTTGGTCAAAAGCTCCTCAAATCCACATTAGGAGAGGTCTTATGAATCCCCCTTGTGGAATAGAGGGAGAAAATGAAAAATCTCTCTGTGCAACTCATTCCAGTTGGGAGTTAAAAACCCAAAGTTTTTAACCAGCATCTTTTTCTGCCCCTTTTCTTCCTTTGTCCCTTTGTTTTGCCCCTGCAGCCCCCAGACTGGAACTATGGGGTCGGAAAACCCAAGCCCGCAGAACCCTGGCTGCAAAATCATGACCTTCCGGCCCACGCTGGAGGAATTCCGGGATTTTGGGAAGTTCATTGCCTACATGGAGTCCCAGGGAGCTCACCGGGCAGGGCTGGCCAAGGTGAGTTGTGTTCCCGAGGTGTGACTTGGGAGCTGTTTGGAGTCATGGAGTTAACCACAGTGTGCTTTGGAAAATTGTACTTGGAACCTCTTTGGGTTGTGGAGAGGAGGGAGAGGAGTTCCAGGTGTTTTGTAGAGCCATGGAATATCCTGAGCTGGAAATAATCCACAGGATCATCCAGCACAACCTCTGGCTCTGCACAGACCCAGCAATCCCACCCTGAGAGCTTTGTCCCAATGCTCCCGGAGCTCTGGCAGCCTTGGGAAGGTGATCATTCCCTGGGCAGTGCCTCACCACCCTCTGGTTACGAGAAATTTTCATGTGAAGCTTCTAAATTCCAGTTCTTGACACAGAACTCCTTGGAAAAATCCAGGACTGAGTGATTAGAAAGGGTATTTCTGTGGCCATGTCACCACAGGCTGATGAGATCATTTGTTCTGACAAGGAGTTGTTAGGATTGGTATTTAGCTGGACTTAATAAAGCACAGCGGAGAAATAAAGCTGTTAGGCATGAAATAATTCCTATTTCTTCTAAAACATAGGTCAATTACTGGGTTTATTGCAGCTCTAAAGAGAGCTGGCTATTGATGAAGAGCTCTCCCTGGAATGTTTCCTTGTCCACTCAAGTGTACAAGCAATTACCATGCAGGACTCTGCTAGGGAGATTATTTTAATAAAGCTTGTTGGTGACTTCCAGATATTGTAAAGAAATTACTTCACCTGTAGGATTAATCTGAGCATTCCAGGTTAGTTTTGTGTCTCTCTCCCACCTGCAGCTCACTGAGGGAAGTGGAGGAGCTTTGCCCACCAAAATCCACACCTTGCCCTGCAGTTTCTAACAAATGCTGTTTTTCCTTCCCCCCCACAGGTGATTCCTCCCAAGGAGTGGAAGCCTCGGCGCACCTACGATGACATCGATGACATGGTGATCCCAGCGCCCATCCAGCAGGTGGTCACAGGCCAGTCTGGGCTCTTCACCCAGTACAACATCCAGAAGAAGCCCATGACAGTGGGGGAGTATCGCCGCCTGGCCAACAGCGAGAAGTGCGTGGCTGCAAGGGCTGTGCCTCCAGCTGGGGTGGGGAGGTCATGGAGAGCTTTTCTGTCCAGAACTGAGCTGAAAAGAAAGTGCAGCTTTGTTAAATTTGAGGCATTCTGGAGGAAAAAGCTTTTTCTTGGGTGCAAACAAGTTTGTAATGTGGGTTTTGGTGTGTCTCAGATCTTTTTCTGGTGCAGAAAGATTGTTCAAGGTCAGTATTTGGCTGAGAATCTTCCTGAGAAGGGTGGCTTGGGACCAAAAAAAGATCTCGTGGCTGTTCTGGAAAAGGTGTTCCATTGCTGGGGTAGAAATACAGACACTTTGGGGTGCTTGGGCTGATATTGGTGACATGAGTGTCTTCCAGAGTGACTGGGGACTCTGCAGAGCCCTTCAGCCAGCTGGGATGTGCCAGCTGCAGCTCTGTCCTGTTTCCAGAGTCTGGAGTTTCCCAGAGCTTACCTTGGGTTTTAATCATTCCTGAGATGCTGCAGTCATAAATTCTATGAATGGATGAAAAGCTCCCCCAGGGCCTGCTGAGGGCTCTGCTCTGACCCCCCTGCAGTGCCTGGGGGTGCTGGGGGCTCCCCAGGGCTCCTCACATCCCCTGTTCCCTGCAGGTACTGCACCCCTCGCCACCAGGACTTTGAAGATCTGGAGCGCAAGTACTGGAAGAACCTGACGTTTGTGTCTCCCATTTATGGGGCTGATATCAGTGGCTCCCTCTATGATGCAGTAAGTGAAATGCTTCTCCTTTATTTGGGTTTTACCCTGATTTTATGCTGTGTTTATTACCAGAATAGTTAATTAGTGGTGGGGATTGCACAGTGCAAGAGCCTCTCCAGAGTGCTGGAGCTCCTTCCTGCCTGTGGTCAGAGAGGAGCCTTAAATAGACCTTTCTGGAAGCAGAGGGAATTAAATTAACACAGGTAACACCATGATATGCACACTTTGGGGCACTGGGAGGGAGCTGTGGGCTGGGATTGTCCTGACATTTCCCAGCACAATCCATTTCTGTTGGGCTGCAGGACGTGGATGAGTGGAACATTGGCAATCTGAACACCCTGCTGGACATGGTGGAGCACGAGTGTGGCATCATCATCGAGGGTGTCAACACTCCCTACCTCTACTTTGGCATGTGGAAGACAACTTTTGCTTGGCACACAGAGGACATGGATCTCTACAGCATCAACTACTTGCATTTTGGGGAGCCCAAATCCTGGTGAGTGAGGGCTCTTGGTCACCACTGAAACGTCCTTTCCCCAGCTCTGCCAAATTCCAGCAGGTTTACCTTATCTCCCAATTCCCGTTTTTTCTCTCCTCCCCAACTCTACATTTAAAAGCAATTTCACTTTCTTTCATGCTGGCTTGCTCAGAGGCCTAATTCCTGACTTTCAGCAGGATTAGGGAGACTTGCTGACATCACGATTAAAACCAGATTTCAACACTTGGGGATTTTCACAAACTAATGCACAGGAGAGCAAATGGGGATGTGTGGATGCTTCAGAGGCACTGTAATAGTGAAACACTGTTCTTGCACTGTGCTCTAGGCAGGAAACATCTGTTCCTTTCACATTTCCATTATTTAAATACATAAATATGTTCACAGCTCCAGGGACAAGTTCAGTTAAAAGGTTACTTTTCCATGGTCATTCTTTGGCGTGATGGTAAAGCATTTTTCAACGCTGTTGATGCATAGACTGGTTGGAAATAACTTTCCACAAAAGCAATCCATAGTTAAGGATGAAATGAAGAACGTAGGAAGTCTGGAATAAGTTACCAAGAGCCAATATTCTTCTTTTGCAAGCAATTTAAAAGTATAAGTGCAGAGCCTCAGCAACCCAGGGGAGCTTTGCTGAAGATCTTGATGTGACTAATAAATATTGACATTTGCGTGCAAATGAGAGCTGAAATGTCACAGGGAGGCTGCTGTCACCGTGCCCTGGCAGTGGCAGACAGGATCCTCCCACCTCTCAGGGCTATGGCTCCCTGGTGGCTCCCAGTGGCTCTGGCTGTTGGTGCCTGTGGCACATAAAAGCCCCCAGGAGCCAGGAGGCTGTAAATGAATGGCTCCAGTGCTCTTTTCCAGGCCTGGAAAGGGAGGGGCTGAAACTGTGGAACACGAATGTGAGTTTTGAGAATCCTTCCAACAAATCTGTTTCCCAGTTTTCCTGATCCTTGGGCTCACTGTCCAGGGCAGAGGCAGGAGGATTGTGCAGAATCTCTTGTGATATCTCTGTTCAACCATGTTGAGCTCCACAAATGTATTTCTGGATTATGGCTGGGGTGTGACTGCTCTCAGGAGAAGGTTCTTCCCCAGAGGGTGGTGAGGCACTGACCATCATTCCCACCCAGGGAAGGAGCACATTCCCAAGGCTGCCAGAGCTCCAGGAGCATTTGGACAGGGTGGGATTGTTGGGGTGTCTGGGGTTGGACTGATGATCCTGTGGGTTCCTCCCAGCTCAGGATATTCCATGATTCAGTTTGGCTCCTGAATTCAGTTGTTCCTCCAGAATCTGTTTATTCCAGCCCATTTTCCAGGTCCATCTCCAGCAGATGGTGCCACAGCCCACAGAAAGCTCCTCATCCCCTCTGCCCAGGGAGCACAGGGACACCAGCAGAGTCCCAGCAGGTCTGGGCTGCCCCAGGAGGTGTGGGTTGGGTTGTTCCATCCTTTCTGCAGCCATCCTGTGTCTGTGCGAGTCACTTGTTCTCTCAAGCTGCCCCAGCTGGGGGAAGAGGAGGGTTTTGAGGCCAGGCTGTGTTTGGAGCAGGAGGTTTTCCCTGTCACTGGGGTTGTGGATGGATGGCAGTGTGTGACACACAGCTGGATGGCTGTGACAGGATGGCACTGCTGCTTTGGCAGGACCTCCCTGCTCTTCCCTTGAGCATGAGGCAAGAGTTTCCCACTTCCAGTCATTCCTTCCTTGTTCTTCACTGTGACACCTCCTCTTAAGGAGCTCTCAAGCTCTTCTCTAAACAAGCATCGGCTTCAAAGAGTAAATATAAATGCCCTCGGAGCAGATCTGGAACTTTCCAGGTACCTGAGCAATGCCTGGAGTGGCTGCAGCCATGCCAGAGCTCAGCTGGGGGAGCTCTTGGGCTGCACGGCTGGAGCTCCAGTGCTGCAGCCTGGCTTTGCTCAGGGATGGCTAAAATGTTCACTCTGTTTTGCTGGCACCACCTCTGTGGAAATTTCCCAGCTTCCTTCATCCTTTTTATAGACTCCGTGACTCTGACAGTGATCATCTTGGAAGCACCTCGGGGAATAGCAGGAGTGTGCAGAGTTACAAAGTCTACCAGTTTGGGGTTGAGCTCTAAAATAGGAGGCAGAGTTATTGTTTGGCTGTCAGAGATATTTATTCAGTGCAACCAAGGACTCTGTATATTGGTAGTATCAGCTTCAAAATTGCATGTTAAAAACCATCACTCTTCCTTTGTGTCTCTCATAAATTACCTTGGGGTTCTCTCCAGGCTGTGGGAAGGGTGAGGAGCCACCAGCCCTGCTGCCTTCTGAAGGGAAAGGGAGGATTCAGTTCCCTCCCAGGCCTCTTTCAAGAGGTCTTCTCTTCTCCAGAGTGTCCAGGCTCAGCCCCTGCAGTCCTTCCTCACAGGAGAGCTGAAATGCCTTCTCAGGCAGCTCTGGGTGGAATGCTTGGACCACACAGGAGTTGTTCTCCTGGGCCAGGGGGAATCATCACTGAATATTTTGTGTCTTTCTTTTCTGGTTTTGCAATGTTGGGCTTTCCCTCCTACAAACCAGGTGCTTCGGGGCTGTTGGGATTGCAGATAAAAGAGATGTCTGTGGCTTCTTTGTAGGAGCTAAAGAGCATTGCCTGGGCTCCTGGTGGATGTGTGTCTGTGGGGCTGCAGAGCAGTGCTGCTGGCAGCTCCCATGCAGGTTCTGTGCTTGGCACAGCAGGACAGCCTGCAGCTCTCACAGGGCAATGGGATGAAACTTCAAAACCTGTGCAGCACCTATGAAAGGTCACCCAGTGATGAGGGAGAGCAAAGGGCTAATGGAAAACAGCCATTTTCCTGTTTCCAGCCTCATGGAATGATTTATCTGTGCCTGTAGATTGCAGATTGCAGTGGGTTTATTTATTGGGTTCTGCTGGGTTGTGCTGAGGACTGTTTGTGTTCAGCCCCAGGGTTGCTGCTGCTGCAGACCAAACCCACCCTGCAGCTGGGAGTCACCTCATTCCAGGGGAATTGTCCTCCCAAAGTCCATTCCCATTCCATGCTCTGCTCCACGCTGTGCTCACACTGCTGGTGTTTCCAGCTGGAAAATCAGTCTGACAGGTTGAAGAGGAAGTTGGAAGGTGTGGGCATTTCCCAGGCAGCACCCCAGCAATTGGGGGCAGTTGTGTAACCTCCTGTGAAGCCCCTCAGGCAGGGAGCTGCCACATCCAGCCTTTTACTTGATTTTTTTTTTTTCTCAAATTATGGTAAAATGTCCCTCTCCCTTTAGGAATTTAATTGCCACCTTTTCATACTCTCAAACTTTTGAAAAAACGGAAATGTATTTTGTTCTGCAGCCCCATATTAAACCTCTCATAGTAGGAATTTTTACTGTATCAATTATACATATTATGTATAATTACCTCATACACTCCTGTGTGAGTTCTAAAATTGAGCATATTGTCAAGCGGTGCGAGCAGAAACTGATTTTATAATGACAGAAGCAACAAAGCTGAATGCCAGGCCTCATTCTTCATGGTTATTATGGCATTTTATTGAGGAACGGATGTGGCTCAGCCTTTGCGATTCCAAAAGAATATTTTTAAATGCTGAGGTTCTCCCCCAGCACTTCCTTTTATCTCCACAAAGATGTGCAAACCCTACCTGGAGGTTCCCTGGGGTGGGGAAATGCTGCAGGAAACTTTGAATCTCAATATGGTGAATTTGCCAGATACACTTTAGCAGTGTAATGTCCTTTTCTGTCAAGAGTGTAGCACCTGCTTGGTAATAAAGTTATTTTTCTTGGATATTTTGTGACTGATCTTGCAGTGCAGCAACAGTATTTAATTTACCTTCTCTGGCTACTGGTGGATGTTACACTCTTACTTCTCTCAGAAACTGCAGGTGTTAAACCAGACTGACACCGAGGAAGGTAATTGATTTTTATAAAATGTCCCTTTTTCCTTATCATGATGGATGTTTAATCCCCTTTAATTAAAACAGGGAGCCAGCTTTAGCTTTTAAGTTATATCATCTCCTCTCCAAAACACTCCCTCGCTGGAAGTGGATCATGCCTAATCTGTTTGACTTTGATATCACAAAGTACACTTTATGCCAGAACAGCAGTTTATGTGGAATTAAGGACAAATTACCAAAGGAACTTTAAAATAATATGATTAGTTGGAAGCACTGGTCACAGATACAATTACATTCTAGAAACACTTCTGGGATTCTGTCCTGTGACAATCTGAAGACTGCAAACCTGAGGGTCCATGGGGTTACCCCAGACCTTTGTTGGTTAAAATATTTTAGAATTTCAGCTTTCTTCCCTCCAGGTTCCCATTGAGACTCCCTGGGTGGGGTAAGTGCTCAGCAGCCAAGGAGGGCAGATCCATAGGAGGACTTGTGGCTGCCCCTGGATCCCTGGAAGTGTCCAGAGCCAGGCTGGACAGGGCTTGGAGCAGCTGGGGTGCTGGAAGGGGTGGAATGAGTTGATATTTAAGGTCCTTTCCAACCCGAACTATTCTGGGATTCCATGACTTTCTTGTAACATCTACAGTTTAACAGGTTTGTAGTAGCTGGGAGTGCAGCTGTCAGCAGGGAAACCTCACCTTTCTGACAGGACTGTGAGGGGAGATCTGAAGTGAGAGGTGGTTGTTCCTGTGGGAGAGAATTCTCAAAGGAGCCCTTTCTGTCCCTGGCTGAAAGCTTCTCCTGAAGCAGCAGCAGATCTGAAGTGCTGAGATCTCCCTGGTTTTATTTCTCACTCTTGTCTTGGGGAGCACTGCAGCTTTCTTAGCTGAACTCTTGTCCTGTACCTCCCCAGGACAGAAAATGTTAATCCCTGAAAAACTGCCTTGGAGAAACAAAATGACCTAATACAGTCATGGAGCTTAACTCTTGCAGCTTCTCTGCTCCTTTTCCATGCAGAGCTCCTCACCCCTCTGCTGTGTGATGTTCCCTCTGTCCCCCTGCTTTGACACTCTCCCAGATGTTCCCTGAGCCTGCTGTAATCCCATTGAGAGCAGCTGCTGTGACATTCCTGTGGGGCTGCAGCAGGCAGCACTTGTCCCTTGCAGCACTTATTGCCTCCTGACTTACCTGGCAACATTTATTGCCATCCTCTCAGGGTCACTGCCCAGCCTGGTGCCATCACTGCAGGGATGTGACTGCAAGTGTTATTGTTGGGATCTCCTTGCACCCTGGAGATCCTGAGATTCCTAAGCTACATTAGCTGGAATCGCAGCTGAGATTTGCTCTTGAGGGAGCTGATGCTCCATACTGAGATTTTTAATTTTCCTGGTTCTTGGTGTTAGGGAATTCAGGAGGAGATTCTGCAGCCTTTCCTCCCTCGATCCCCAAGGTCTGCATCTTCCACGGGAAATGTTTGAGGTGTCCTTGCTCTTAAATGTGTTGCACATTTGCTGTTTGTGTGTTCCAGGCCTGGCAGCAGAGGTTTAGAGGCTTTTTGGGTGGAGTGGGGAGAAAGGAGAAGCAGGAAAGGCCATTTGGCTGTGCTGGCAGCTCCTCACAGCTCCCAGATTTCCTTCCTGCTCTGCTGTCCCATGTAATCTGTTTTACAGCTCTGCAGTTTTGGATGGAGAAAGAACAGAATTTATGGTGATGGTTGATTTATAGATTAACTGCAACACCATTTGCTCTCAGGCAGATTTGGCAAAGCAAGACCCTTTTCTGTTGATAAAAGGCAGAGAGAAAGGAACAGGGATATTCATTAAAAGGAATAAAAGGAAAGTGAGATAAAGTATGGCCAGGCAGAACAGCTTTTCACTCTCCTGACTCTTTTAAAATGAAGGTGAAAGCTGCTTTGGAATGGGCTTTCTGCACTGAGAACCTGTGTGAATGTTGATTTGCTGGGAGATCCATGGCAGGAGGGATGTGTTGGGATGCAGAGTTGTATCCCCCTGTAATTCCCTGATAACTGAGAGCAGAGAGCAGTGAGTTATTAACACAGCCCTGCAAGCACTGCAGTCATTAGTTAATCAATACAAACCTCTCTGCCCAGCTCAGCTCCCCAGCCCTTCATCCTGGAGGTGGTGCTGTGGGAGAAGGATGAGGTGGATCCAGCAGGAAGGGACAGTGCTGACTGTTCTGCTTTCAGAATCCTCGGGGTCACCACGCTGTGCAGGACCTGAATGAGCTCTGACTTGTGTTTGTGGATTATCTTCCCAATCAGGTGCTGCAATTGGAATAGTGGAGATTTCTCTTTTTAATAGACTTAGGTTTTTGTGGTCTTTCATTAGGCTGTTGTAGACAGATTATTAAAAGGTCATTTTTCTGCCGCAGAGGAGGCACAGGATTTGGGGAGTTAGGACTCATGTATTGCCTTTCTTCATTCCCCCTCATCCAACTGAGAGAAAATGCCACGAAGGTCAAGCCAGACTCTGGGATTGATAGAATCAACTGTGGAACTTGTCTGAGGAGATACTGGTGCTCTGTGAGAGCACAGCTGGATTGAGCTCAGCCTCAGCACCCCTTTAGCTCAGCTCAGTGCTGTTTGTGCTTCCCCTCCAGAGCCCTCTTGGGTTTTTATTCTCACCCAAACCCACTGCAGAAGGTGTGGAATTACTTTGTACTTTGCTGCCATTTTATGTTTTGGTCTGTGCATTGTTTGGCCATCTTTACTGAACCTGTTCAGTTGGTTAAAGTGACAATTCTACAGGTTGAGGTTCATCTGTGAGTTGTACCTGACCTGGCAGAGAGGAGACTCTTCCCACCTGTGGTTCCTTTTTGCACTTTCCATAATGATTTTGGAAGGAGGAGGTGCTGATCTCTGATCACATCCCCATTTTTGAGGGAGGAGGTGCAGGTTTGGGATCACATCCTCAGGTGGCTCCTGCCCCACTGCCCTGGTGATCCACGCTGTGTCTGCAGCACAGTAATTGCTCAGCTCAGGAGCCCCAGTTGGGTTGAGAGAAGCAGCTCTTTGATCCACGAAGGCTCTTTGCTCCAACTCATTCCTGCCTTTTGAAAGTGTCTGCTCAGAGCTCAGGCCTGATTTGAAATGAAGATCTATGGAAGTCTGACAGGATCACAGATTGGTTTAATAACAGAGGCTTGGAGCAGAGCACTGAGACAGGAGGGGAGGGAGTTGTGCTTCCATGCTCCATCTCCCTCCTTCAGCCTGAGCTCACTTGGGCCCTGTGGGACAATGAGCTTGCAAATTCCAGCTTGGCATAGTGCTGGAAGCAGGGCTTGGAAAGGCCAGGAGGAACCCAGAGTGCTGCTGCAGAGCTTTGTCTTTATTCACATTTTGTTAACACATTGGCAGAAATCAGCGGGGATTTTTTTTTTTCTTTACTCAGCAGAGAAAATTGTCGAGGGGTGATGCCAAGTGCAGCACAAGTGTGGTTTAAAATAAGAGGAGCCTGTAGTAATGACAGCACTTAAATAGCTCTCCGTGCTGTCTGAGAGCTGGGCACTTGTTAACCCTTAGTGTCCCAAGGAATGGAACTGCTGGGTTTGCATTGCCTTCATTTCCTGCTGCCCAATCAGCGACACAGAGGGGATCAAACACAAGAAATAAAGGCAACTTTACAAACTGTGTCAGTGATCTTTATCAAATCCCAGCTACAACACTTGTGGCTTTGATGCTGACAGGAACACAGTGCTCACTTCAAAGCACTTGTAGCTGGAAACGGTGCAGTTTGATGGATGAGGAGCATTAAACCTTTGGAATGCTGGATTTTTTCTCCTCAAAATAGAAAAGAGTGTGTAGAGGCATCACACCTCTAGCACAAGAGGTTTCCTAATCTAAGAATATCTTTCATTACTCATGAGCAAATTCCTTTTGTTCTGCTGTAGGCAATTATCTGTGGTTTTTTTCAGGAATGCTTGTTGCTGTGCCCAGAGAGGGAGGAACTCACACAGGTCACTTGGTACAAGGCACAGATATCTCTGATCTCCCCTGGTTACCTTTTTTCCTGCTTGCTTCTGGAGTTGAAATGAGCTATTATATTAGAATACAGGCTCTTTGAAGCATAATCTTTGCTTTTCTTTCTATCTGTATGGCATCCACTACAAAAACAACCAGTAATTAATAATCTGATTGCCAGTTTAGGGAAACAAATGTGATGTGAACAGGTTCTTCAAAACAAATAACGGGGAATGGCAAGGGGATGAATATTGTAGTCATTCATCTCTGCTGAATTGTGTACTAATTATCTTCTTGGCTAAACTGAATGAGTAAATGACTTCATAATGTTTTTCCCCAAACACCTTTTCTTAGTAAAATGCCTCCTTCATGCTGCTCATTCAGGGCAGGCAGGGCAGGCTGTGGGTTATTTTTGCATGTGGAGGGAGAGACACTCAGTGTGCTCTGTAATTTTGTGCTTTGTGCCTGGCATTTGTGCTGTGGAGCTGACTGGACTGGGCCAGTGAGAGTCCTTCCAAGAGCAGATGGTTGCTCACATTAAATTCTCTGCTTTAAAATAGTATTTAAAAATTGCATTTGGAGTTCTGGAAAAATCTCCTCTTTGTATTCATGGAGTTGGGGGTTAGTGAATCACTGTGAAAGTAGCCCATTGTGCTAATCTTGGAGCTCAGTTGTACCTCTTGAAAATTCATATTGCCTTAAAATCAGAATTTTAAAAAGCTCCTGTCTAATGTCACTTCTTGAAACTAATGGCTCTTTAATCCTATTTCTAGTTCAAGGCAACTTTAGGGGTTGAAGAGTCTTTTAGAAACACGTGATTGGCACAAGTTGGGTTTGACTCTAATCTTCCAACACGCAATCCCTAGGGATTTGATCCCAGCTTCAGAGTAACCTGAGATATTCTGCCCATCCCAGTGGGAAACAAATGGAGAGTTTCCAATCACAGCTTCAGTTTCTCTAGGGAAGGAGGAAGTTTTTCATCTTGCTGTTCCATTAGCAGCAAAATCGCTGCCAGTTCTTCATATTGTGGCAAATGAGGAAGTTCTATGTGTGGCAAAGTGATAGTTGGAGTGCAGTGGGTGAGTGCTGGGTGTCCTTGGTGCTGCCCAGCTCTCCTGAGCAGCTTTGCCCTGATTTTCTCCCTGTGCTGCTTCCCCAGGGGCTGCAGTGAGCAGCTGTGGGAGGCAGGTGAGTTTGGTGTGTTTTGGGGTTGTAATTTGGTCCTGTCATTACCTATTTATCCTAATTATGGCTTTTGGAGTTGATACTCCCTAGCTTCTGTGTTTATCTTTCTCCCTGGGTGTATTTCAATAAAAATGTCATTATTTGAAATCGTTGATGCTGCTGGTTAAAGATACTGAATTCCATCATCTATTGTCCTGTGAAATGATCCATTAAAGATAAAACTGCAGGCACTTGATAAAGGTTCTTTCCTGGGAGCAAGGAGCTCTCTGATCCCTGGGTGATTTTATCTCCAGAGCAGTGTTTGCATTCCTGATGGGAAGGAGCCACAGCAGAAGGGGTAGGAGGGAAGCCAGAGATTTTCCTTTCCCCACCAGGATCTTGAGGAGGAAAATGGATATTTCCAGCCCATTCACTGTGGTCAACCTCAGATTGATGAGGAGAAGAAGAAAAGGAGTTGATTTAAGTATTTTAACGAATTGTTGGGAGAGAGGCATGAAGGGAGGTTAATTATGGAGGAAGGTAAAGGTGAGGAAAAGAGAGGTGGCTGAGAAGGGAGGTGGCAGTGTTACCAACAAAGGAACAATCTGTTCTTCTTGTTGAAATACCTTTTTTCTTTTCCCATACAGGCAAACCAGCTTAAATAGAGCATTGGACAATAGGAGTTGGACTCTGATCCCTGTGGGTTCCTTGCAGCTCAGAATATTCTAGGATATTCTAATTTGGAAACCCCATTTCTACCCCGAGCTTTGCTCTGGCAGTGAGCAGATGCTGTGTAACAAGTGTTTTACCTTGTAGAAAAACGAGGCCTTAGAAGCAGGACCTGAACTCTGCAGGGAGAGCCCACCCTGGGCTCCTAATGGTTCTGTTGGGTGATAAATTTTCCTGATGGACGAAGGGGTTTTCTTTGCAGGCTTTGCTGCTGTCATGGGGGCTAAAGATGTTGAAGGTCAGGGTTCAGATTCTGGGTTTATGGACACCCTTTGCCTTAGAGAGACTGAAATAGCAGCTTTTCATTCTGCCTGTTGTGGCTGAGAGCAGCTTGGCATTTGAATCTTCAAAGGGTCAGTGTTCTTGGCACAATTAAATCTGCTTTGAAGACAGATAACTCACCCCAGCCTGACACATGGGTCTGGGCATTTGAAATGTGCTGCTCCCGTTGTGTTTCTGTTCCTTATTCCAGTAATTATGGAGTGTTAAACTGCGTGGGGCTGCTTGGGCAGACCTTGTGCACACACTGTGAAATTGAGTTTCTTACCTTCTCACAGGAGCAGCACTGAAGTGACATTTCCAAAGCCTTGTGGTTGAACCTCCTCCTGCCCATGGAGCCCAGAGAGTGCAGGGCTGAGATTTGGGGAATTAATCACTGCTTAATTGCTCTGTGTTGGTGCAAGAGAGTGTAAATGAGGTGTGGAACAATGTGTAACTACCAACAACTCTGGGAGGGACAGCTGGAGCAGGAAAAGGGCTTGGAAGCTTTGGGGAATGTTGGATGAAGGGACAGGATGGTCTGGTCCTCTGCCAGAGGTAGTGATGGCTTCAGGTGAGAAAAATTCCTCCTCAACAAGGAGAAGCCAGGGATGAGCAAGCCTTTGCTGTGTTTGGAGTTTTTAGTGTCTTTTTGGGCACAGGAAGCCAAACCAGAGCTGGCTGCCTGTGCAGAGGCAGCAGTGAGGGAGAACCTGAGGCTGGAAGGTCTCTGAGGAGCACCTGGTGAATTCTCTGTCACATCATTCCATGAGGGTCTCCAGAGGGTCCCTGCAGCCCAGCATGGCCTGAATACTCACTTTTACTGACACACTTGTTTAATTCTTAATTCACAAGACATTTGCTTATTTATTCTGATTGTTCCTGATAATAATTCTAAGCCATTAGAGGAGAAAATTGTATTCAGAAATGCTGTTTCACACTTTATTTGTTTGATGATTTAGAGCGATAGAAAATAGCACATTTGCTGGCTTTTATAGTCTCATAATTATCCACATCCATCAAGCCCCATTCCAGGGGAATAAACAAAACACCAAGAAAATTACACTATTAATGATATCCTATGATGGCAAACAGGACAGATCTTTCTTTTGTGGTAAGGATCGAGAGAGGTCTGTCCAGTTGAACTCATGTTGGGAAGGAATTCCTCCCTGGGATGGAATTCCCAGAGCAGCTCTGGCTGCCCCTGCATCCCTGTGAGTGTCCAAGGCTGGGCTGGAGCAGCCTGGGACAGTGGAAGGTGGGTGGAAATGGATAATATTGAAGATCTCTTCCAACCCAAACCATTTTGGGATTCCATGATTCCATATGAACAAAAGCAAGCTGCCACTCCAGGAAGATCATTTTCTAACACCTTTATTGCTTTGGGGCAAAACCTTTTGGACCTGTGATCCTGACTGAAGAACTCAGGAAATTACATGGAAGTAGAGATCAGAAATGCTGGAATTAGGTTTCATGAAGTAAGTTTGGAAGCTGAGAGTCTTTCCTGCAGAACAGCAAGTTCTGGATGTGTACAAGTGGTACTTGATCCACTTCAGGGATTTTCTGTTGTTTTGGTGGAAAGTAGAAAAAGGTAATTTAAAAGGCTCAGTATATTACTTTCAGGTTGTTGACTTCGGGGTAAGATGACATTTGAGTCACAGAACTATAACTTTTTTTGTCTTGAGCTGTTTTTTCTTTCCCCATTCCGTAAATCTCGCTCTCCCTGGCACAGCAGCAGCACATTTTTCCTGCTGTAATCCCACAAAGTGCTGAGTTGGAGGGTTTGGGGTGAAGCCTGGCCCTTTGTCTTGGTCACCCTGTGCAAGGCTGACCCTTGGAATGTGGACTGAAGGTTGGTTTGCAGGCTTGGAAGGTGATTTATCTCCAGCCAGCTGCTGGTTCAGCTCTGTGGCCATAAATGTCCCTTTTTCTGGGACCAGGCTGAGCCAGAGGGGCAAATCCTGCAGGGGAGCCCTGGCTGCAGGGCAGTGCTCCCAGCCTACAGAAAAGGGAATTGTTGGATGTTTTTTCACCATGCATAGAGCTGGGCTGCCTGTGGAATTCATGTTTTGCAGTTTGCTGAGCTCTAGCTGTGGGGATGTGACAGATTGTGCTGAGGGACAGCAGGACTGGTGTCCCCAGCAGTGCTGGGTCTGTGCACAGAGCAGGAGCTCAGAGCCACCAGTGGCACCCAGAGCCACCTCTGTGGTGCTCATTGCTCACTAACTGCCCTCTGACTGCAGCAATTTTTAATCCTCCCATTGCTGTTGTGCCTCTAATCGATCATTTGGTGTGGAGATGGAGCTCAGTCTGTGCCATCCATGCAGCAGCCTTCTGTTTCTCTTCCTGCTCTTAAATAGCAGCCCAAATTCTGTCTTTATTGCCTATCTTTATGTAAATCACTCAGATTTGTGAGCAGAATTTGACCTACTTTTAATTCTCTTGTGCAGTTAATATTTTGAATTCCTAAGAATAAATGCAGAGGGATGTGTAGGCTCTGCTTCCTAAAGACCATCCCAAGAAAAAAAGTGAATTTCTAAAATTGGAGTCAGCTATTACCATTCTGTGCTGGGGTATTTTGATTTGTATATTATTACATATAGTTCTTTTTTATAAGCTGGAAATTCCTCCTCTCTGGCTGGTTTCTATCCAAGCAAGTCTTTTTTCTTTGTCTCTCCATGGGCTGTTCTCTAAAGCCTCGCTTGGCTTTTTGCAGGCTGCAGTTTCAGATAACACAATAACCATGTTCCAATGTATTAAACTTTTAACATCCTCAAGATTCAATTAATCTTATCTTTACAACTCCCAATTACAGGCACTAATTAAGTGAAGGTTGCATTGTAGACTGGGGATATTACATTAATCATCAGCAGCCTTGTAGCCATAAATTAGTTCTTTCCCAATCCTTCAGCATTTTTCCCAGAAGGAATGGAATGTCTCATTTCCCTGTTTTAAGGGACATTAATCCCACAAAGGAGCTTTGGATCGGGATTAGTTTTATCACATTTATGTAAGTGATGAATGGTCTTTGTAAAATAAAAGCCACTAGCTTTGTCCCAGACAAATGAAATTGAATTGTTTGATAATTACGCAATTTAAGGCACTGTCAAACTTTGGTCAGGGGATGTTGGGAGTCCATCGCTGCATTTATTATTTTCCAAGATTAGGTGCTACAGAGTGTTTTGCCTTAAAAAATTTTTTAAGCCATTGGTTGAAATCAGCTTAGTGCCTAAATCCTGGAGCTCCCTCCCTGTGTGATTTCTGGGCTGTTGTCCTGCCAGCCCAGCCCAGGTGGGATGGATTTGGTGTCAGGTTGTGCCTTCGAGCTGCTGCTCCTCTCCTTGTGCTTTTGCACTTGGAAATGGAGAATTTGTGAGGCTGAAATCCCCCAAATCAGGTGCATTTTGAGCTCTCACCCTGAGCTGGGCACCTGTTGTCAAATCCCCTCCTGCAATATCCTCTTCCAGCAGGTGGTAATGAGACAGGATGGCTTTGACATCTTTATTGGAAATAGCAAAAATAATGCATTTTTTATTATTCGTTTTGAAGAGAAGTTATAGCTGGCAATAAATGCCATTCCCACAAATGTAAATTCTCAGAATTCTCTGTCACAAAAAGCAGGGAGAGCCATATTTAATTTGCTGCAGAGTGTAACCAATGATTTACAAATTTCCATTGGCAATATTATTGTGTGTCATCATGTTAAACACGTTTAAATGTATCCTGGTATAGTTCCCTCCTTACAGCCTGAGCACATAAATCTTTGTCACCTGGGTTTTGCTCCTGGGAAGATTGTGAACTTCAAGGCACTCAGAGAACTGAGAGCTTTTGGGAAGAAAAAGAGCTGTTTGAAAGCTCCCTGATTTTTGTAGGTGATGAGCACACCCAGCCCTGTGTCTGTGACCTGGGGGACTTCAGGCAGGTGATTGCTTTTCTGGAATTATGTTCAATAACTTGCACTCAAAAAAAATTTCATTCAAATTCTTTTGCACTTTATTTACCCCTAATCTAAGAAAAATATATTTAGGAAGTGTAGAATTTGTTCCCTTCACCCTTTGATGATGTTCTCCTCAGCAGACCCTGCATTTTCATTCACCTCATCAAGAAAATTAGTGAATACTTTTAATTCCATTATTTCACATCAGGCAGTAAAACCCAGGATGGACATAAGGACTGAGCCATGACTGCTTGAGCTGTGGTGAAGAATATTTACTTCTTTGTATAAAATGAAAGTTGTTTACACAGATAAAGGTTTTATTCTTTTCCAAAGCACACAGATCCTCCTTCACACCTTTTCAGCCCATCCAGTGTTTCTTGCTTGTTAATATTTAGCACAATTTGATTTTGCAGATATTTTCCCCATGGAGAACACACCTGCTGTTCCCTGCACTGAGTTATTTCTGGCCTTTCCACTGCTGCATCATCACTTTGTCTTCTCGATTTTCCTTTTACCTTGGGAAATCTTGAGATTCTGTTTGAAAAAACGTCAGGAAAACCCCACACTTCATACACCATGTCTAAGGACTTTTATTAAATTGCTGTTTTTTCCATGGATTAAGTGTTCCTGATGCCTTTCAGAGGTGTGGAATGTTGGTTATCTTGCCAACCATTGTGTGCTGTGCTGAGGGTTTTTCCCCCACTCATTCCTAGCCTGTTCCTTTCACTATTTTTCCATGAAAAGCTGATTATTTTGACTTTTGTCTGTGTGTTGTCTCCCCAGGTATGCCATTCCCCCGGAGCACGGCAAGAGGCTGGAAAGGCTGGCAAAAGGTGAGTTTTGGCTGTGAAGGACTGGCAGTGACCTGTCTGTGACAAAACACTCCTCCAGGCTCCAGGAACTGCTGTGCTGGTAGAGCAGCCCCAGAGCCACAGACTTCCCAGGGAATTTTGCATTCCAACCTTTTCCTCAAAGCCTTGATCTCCTGACATGGTGTGACCTGAACTAAAATGTCTTGAAAAACACTTGGATTTTGAGGCTTGGAGGCCAAACCCTGCCATGCTGGGCAGTGGGTTTAACCCACAATGGTTTGGGTTGGAAGGAACATTAAAAATCATTTAATTGACCCAGCCATGGGCAGGACATCTTCACTGGACCAGGTTGCTCCCACTTGAACACTCCTGGGGTGGGGAAACCACAACCTGTTCCAGGGTCTCACCACCCTCACAAGAAAAGTTTCTTCCTGATATTGAACTTATTATTGAACCTAATTTCCCCTCGTGCACTTTGTACTCATTACTCCTTCACCCTGTACTGATACATTCTGGTTTTGGTGGTTTTCCTTTTATTTTAGCTTCATCCTCTTTTATTTTTCAGTGCAATAAAGAGCATATTAAAAAAAAAGCAAAGAAAGGGAGGGAAAGAGAAAAGGCAAATGGAGTTGGGGAAAGCAGAGTTACTTTGAGCTGGGGCAAACTCCCACCTCTCAAGCTTCAGGGAAGATGTCTGGCTGCAGAAGTAGATATGTTTGAATTTGTTGATGTTGTTTCTATTTTTGTTCACTTGCAAACGTTCGAGGAGCTGCCCAGCTAAAAAAAGCTGCTGGCCCAGAATAATTAATTCCAAATCTCAGTGGTTCATCTCCAGCAAGTGGTTTAAAAGTGGTGGTGAAGGTGGGAGAAGGCAGGAAAATCTGGAAAACTGTTCTGATGAAAAAGATATGAAGTTTTAATGCTGATTTCCCAGAAAACAGGCAAATTCCTGTAATGCCCTTTCCTGCTGACACTCTGGCTGTCATACTCAGGGTGATTGTGTGGGGAAAATGCAGAATTCCTGGGATGATGTCCCAGGCAGGATGTTGTTTTCCTGGGCACTGAGCTCCACCACCCCTAAATACAAATAACACTGCAAATGGCTGCTCAGAAATGTTGCATTTCAAAGCTACAGCTCAGTCATTTGCCAGGTTTTAATAGAGGAAAAAAGTAATTTTTATAAGAAGTCAATCAATCAGATGACTTGTGCTCTGCAGACTCTGAAATACCACTCCAAGTCTGACAGCAGCAATAATAAGTTTCTTGTTGTTTGTAACTAATTTTTACAGATGATCAGTTTTCAGGCACGAGGATGGTTTGTGCTGTAAAATCAGGAGCAAATTATCAATGATCTGGTCTTTATTTTAGTTTGCTGTCTCTGGAAGCTGGGATGAGTGATGATTTAACTCTGCAAAGAGCCAGTATTGCTGCCTGGCCATCCCCTGTCCTGTACATCAGTGGGGAGAAGTTTACTGTGGAGAAATGAGTGTGCAATTAATATGGAAAATGAATAGCTGAGCTGTAAATGGGCTCACTGGGAGAGCCATGGAGCCCACGGAGAGAATGTTAATGTGTTGCCATGTTATTGGTGCTAATCACTTAAAATGTGCTTCTTTATTAGTGGCTTTAATGAGAGCCACTTAAACTGTGCATTAAAAAGAGGAACTGCAGAGAGGGACGACAGACTGGGTAGCAGACAGTCGTAATTTTAATTGAAATGCTTTTAGTACAAAAATATAAGAAAACCTGGGATCCAGTAATCCTTTTGACTTTCTGAAACCCCTTCCGTTATGTCTCATCAATTAGTTTAGGTTCCAGAGCTTGGGGTATTTGTTTTCCTAAGTGGTGATGGGTTTGAGTCCCCATAAACACAGAATTTGTTATGGAATCACCACTTGGAGGGAAAGATGTGATCTTGAGGAGAATGGTCAGTGTTTACCACTATTTTAGGATTTGTGTTAATAACTCAGTGTGGATCCTGGGTAGAACTGAACACTTAATGGTGTTGAGGTGCTAACTGGCTCAGGTCCTGCTGCCTCTGCCACTTGGTGGTGACCTCTGTGTGTCCCTCCTGCCACTGCCTGGGATGGAGATGTTTTCTTTCCCTTTTTTTCACTGAATATTAACATTTTTTTCCCTTTAGGTTGTGATATGTAGGGCAGGTTAATCTGGAATCTAACGGATTGTATTATTTTCCCAAGAACAATGCAGCAGTGCTGATGTTCCTCCTCTGAATGTCTCCACAGGGTTTTTCCCAGGAAGCTCTCAGGGATGTGATGCTTTCCTCCGACACAAGATGACCCTCATTTCTCCTTCCATCCTGAAGAAATATGGGATTCCCTTTGACAGGGTAGGTGGATCCTGCAGGGATTTGGGATCACAGCACCTCTCTCCTGAGGAAACAATTCCCCACGAGCCACTGGGGAGAAATTGCCTTCATTTCCATGGGCATTATTGTGCTGAGTGCATCCCATGGGGTCAAACCAGGTCTCCCTGAGAAAAGGAGGATCTGGGGTTTGGCTGAGGCACTGTGAAGCAAAAAAAGCTGCCACTGAACAAACCCTGGCAATTAGGGAGCCTCTCAGGCAGGGAGGGATGAGCTAATTAGGATGTTGTGGCTTCTCAATGGGCAGAAAGCCCCACTGGTGATCCAGGAACACTTTTCATTTTCCTGTGGATCCAGTGTGACCCCAAGTGGAGCTGCCTGTGCCAATTCCCTGTTGTGTAAGAGTTTGTGCTGCTCTAAGCCTGGAAGGATCCCTGCAGCTCTTAAGCCCTGATTTGAAGAGAGAGGTCATGTTTATTTGGTATGATCATTTTAATGTGCTTATTCTTAAAGTCTTGTGGCAAGAAGTAAATCTCCTGAGCCAAGTGTGGTTACAGGGATTTGTATCTGTGCAGAATCAGTCAAACTGCTGCTGGGTGTTCAAAGCACACAGAGCCAGAGCTGCCTGTGCATGGGAAGTGCCCAAGATGCTGCTGCAAACTGGTTTCATGGAATCATGGAGTGGGTTGGGCTGGGAGGACCTTAAATCCCATCCAGTGCCACTTCTGGCATGGCAGGGACACCTCCCACTGTCCCAGGCTGCTCCAGCCCTGTCCTGAATTAGTGACTTTTGAAGGAGGAGCACTGTAATTCACAAACAGGGAACAAGTGCCATTTTTCCTGAGGAATAGAGATAGCATCCCTTCATCTGAATTCTTGGCAGATTTCAATGAAGTGAATAGGCAGCATTTATAAATCTCTATAATGGTGTTCTGGAAAAAAAAAGCCCAGATCAATACTAGGGCTTTTTAATAATTAAAAATGTGTATTTCTGTAATCTCCTATTGATTTCTCCATTTATTCCTCAAGAGCTTGCAGAAGTCAGTAAATTTGGGGCTTTCTCCATGAGTGGCAGTTTGTGCTGGCTTTCCTTCAATAGTTATTACTTTTCTGCATGGCCTATCCATCATCTGGAGTGTTTTCTAATTTATTGTGGGATAATTTTGACAGCAGTGCTGTGGACGATGTGGGCTTGAAATGGAGACACCAGGATGTGCTTTCAGTGACAGAAAGAGAATCTTTTCATCTTCTGAAGGCAGCAGAGTAGTGCTGCTGGGATTTATGCAGGGGATTTATTCAGGTTGGACTTCTACCTCCTCCAGAAATCCTGCAGGAGCTTCCTGTGCATCACAGCAGCTTTTATTCCCTCTTTTTAAAATTATTCTTCTAATGTTAATGACATCAGCAAGTTCAGATGTTGGCCCAGCCAAGGGGGGAGATGTTTGAACTTCTGTCTGTTTACATTTTCCATTTGGCCTCGTCCTTGTGTTTGGAAGTGCAAATCCTCTGGAGTGTGGTGGGCTCTGAGCTGTGGGGTGTGAGTTATGGCTGTGGAAGGAATCCAAATGGAATTGCTTGGCCTGTGGCAGCTGGGAGAGATCTGTCAGCACTGCTGGGCTGAAGGACAGGGAAGGTCAGGCTTTGCCTCTTCCATACCCCATGGAAGGGAGTGAGGGGGCAGCTGGGCTGGGAGTTGCTCCCATGGCTCAGGCTCTGCTCTTAACAATTAAATTCCTTTTTTCTCCAATGGTTTTTCTGCATGAGATATAAAAAGTCTAACTTTTGTAACTGGTGCAAGTGTGAATAGTTGAGATCATGTGACCCCTCCATCCACTGTGCTGAGTTTTTCCTTCCCTTAAGAGAAATACTAGAATATTCCTGCAGTTCCCCAGGAATTGTTCCAGGCTCAGCCAAGAGCTGGCAGTGACTGTTCTGCTGATGCTCCAGAGCAAAGAGATTTAATCAGTGGGGTTTCTAATAGGTCTCTGCTCTCAAGCTGCTGCATTAAGTGACCTGTGGGGTGTCTCCTCCTTTTTTCCTTTGTTCTGCAGATCACCCAGGAAGCTGGAGAGTTTATGATCACATTTCCTTATGGTTACCACGCTGGCTTCAATCATGGCTTCAACTGCGCTGAGTCAACCAACTTTGCCACTTTGCGCTGGATTGACTACGGGAAAATGGCAACCCAGGTGGGACTGGCTTGGGATGAGGGTCAGGGAACACCCAGGAATGGCAGTGGGGTTGGCATTTGTCCTTATTCTTAAGGACAACATGGAAAATGCCACTGCTTTGGGATGTGCTCTTTCACTGCCCCACGTCGCTGGTTTTGCCTCGTGATAATTTGGTTTATTCTGAGGCTGTAGGAGTGACTTTCTCAGGTGCTTCATGCTGCATTCACCTTGTGAACAGGTTGGTTTGGGATTGCTAAACTGGAATTAGTTTCCTGATGCATCCAAACTGCATTTCACAGTGAACAAGGTGGCTGATGTAACTGAATACAACTCATTAGGTACACACTGAAGGGGAAGGAATAAACTGGAAATACTTTTAAGCTTTAATAACACAATGGTAATAACATTCTGGAAATACCTGAATTCCTCTAATCTGTGCACTCAGTTAAACTTGGAGAGTTATGTTAGTGTGGTTATTTCTCATTAGGGCAGATTTCTGGTGTGTTTTGTTACTCTGGTTTTATGACAGCACTTGTACTCCTTTCTCCTGGTTTGGAGTCTGGAGAATAACTGATCAGCAAAGCTCATTCAATAGAATCTGGGAAGTTTTGCCATGGGCAGGGGCACCTCCCACTATCCCAAATTTCTCTAAACCCCATCCAGCCTGGCCTTGGACACTTGCAGGGATCCAGAGTCATCCGTTTGGATTTGTTCTGCAGCTAAAGGGATGGTAAGAAAAACCTTAAACCATAAGATGCCTCAAATCAGTGTCAAGTGTCTGAAGCTCGAAAATAGCCAAGCAATCTTGGTTTAAAAATGTAAAAAATGGTGTTTGTCTGCTGTGACCTTGTAAAGCAGGTTTATGTGTAGCGAGTGGTCATGGTATTACACCCCAGAAAATGGGGTTTATCATGGAAATTCAGACAGACCCTTAACTACAACAGAGCCAGCAGGCACCACTCGAATATTAAAAGCAATTTTGGGTTCAGCCATGTGTTCACAAACAAGTGACATTTGGGAAGTGCAGTTTTAGATGGAGCCTCCATGCTTACATTGTTAAGCAGCGTAGCGTGAAATTACTGAACAAGCAGCAGCCGAGCTCGGAGCAGATCTGGGGACAGAGTGGAAGTGTGCAAGGAGATGCCCAATTTATTCCCATTGCTCTCTGTGCCTCTTGTCTGTCCTGAGCTTCCTGGTGCTCTAAACCACCTGGTGATTAACCCTGGGGTCCTGCTGAGGGGGAGTTGGTTACACTGGGAGGCAAAGCTTGGTTTAAATCTCATTTAAATCTCAGGTTTAGCAGGACCTGAGGAAGGATCAGCTGAGGGTTTGCACTGGAGCTGCCTGTGCCTCTGAGGGGAGAGAATTCCTGGCTGGAAGGGTGCTGAGGCCCTGGAATGGAATTCCCAGGGCAGCTGTGGCTGCCCTGGATCCCTGAAGTGTCCAAGGCCAGGCTGGATGGGGCTTGGAGCAGCCTGGGACAGTGAAAGTTGTCCCTAAAATAGGGACTGGATGGGCTTTAAGGTCCTTTTCAGCCTAAACCATTCCACCATCCTTGAGTGTGTGATTTTTAGTTAACTACTGCAGCTTTCCCGTATTTAAAAAATGGCTTTATTGATTCATATACTCCCAGGCACAATTAGATTATCCTTGCTCACATGCAGGCAGCTTTAGGGATTTTTTTCTTATCGTATACTCGTTTATAAAAGTTCCTGGGAACTCTGAGCTGAGCAAAGCTCTGCAGGCAGCTGCTCTTCCTGCACTGAAGCAGCTGCCTGGTTGATTCTGTGCTTTCCTGGGGTTCCCAGCACAGCTCTCTTGTCCTGCCAGCACTCAGGAGACTGGGGACAAGGCAAGGTTCCTAATTAGCCAGTTGTAATGTTCTCCTGGACATCATCCTGGGGAGGAGATGTGGATTCTGCTCTGCTGAGAGCTGAGGATGTCAGTGGTGCAGTGCAAGAGAGGAAGGTAATGGTTCACCTCGGAGAGCAGAGCTGTGCTAATTGCCTGCCAGATGGGTGCAATGTTCTGCATCCCACAGAGAACCTGCCTGGGCTGTAAAAAATACAGAATAACCAGCCTGGAGTGTAAAGATCAGCTGCTGAGACACTGGTCCTGCTCTAATTGCAGAACAAGTGTCACTATTAGAGAAAAAAAAATAGCAATGGCTGCAGAGTTGTGTGGGAAACCAATAGTGGGCAAATCCACTTGGATCTGTAAATTTGTAACCAGGATGGAGAGATCCTTTAAAATTCCAGTGGAAATTGGTTTGGTGAATACCAAGTGAATAATCTAAGCTGTCCTGTTTGGTTCAAAGCTGCTTGAGAAGCTGGTGTGAGGTTTTGGAGTCTTTCTCTCCTTGGTGCTTTTGCCCCTTGGCTCTGATTTTCTGATCCTCCCATTAATTGCTCCTCCAGCCTCAGTGCTGAGTGTGGTTTGGGACAGACAAATGTGATGTGCAGAAATCTTCAGCACTGCTTTTCTCTGCTCTCAGCCAGTGTCAGTCTCCTCAGCTGCAGAGGAAGGGGATGAATCCTCCTCCATGGCCTCAATTCCATGGTGCTACCCCACTGGGAGATGGATTCTTGCCTGCAGCTGGACATTGTGCCCAGAAGTGCAAGAAATAACTGCTTTTTAACTGTTCTCCCGTTTATTGCCGATGTAAATGTCTCCATCTGTCCTGGAGGAGCCTCGAGTTGCTTCTTCCCAGCCAAGGTGACTTTGAGGCCAACTCAGCTTGTCTCTTCTACCCGATCCTTGGCACAGCTGTGCCTGAGCAGCAGATTTGGGGATGGGAGAGACCTTCAGCTGCTCCTGGGGCTCCCTGGGACAATCCTGCTGTGCTGGCAGCAGCTCTTCCCAAATTCATTCCAGCATTCCTTGCAGCTCAGACTGGCAGGGAATTCCCTGGGAGATGAATCCTGTTGGACTGACATGGTTGTCACTGTCACAGTGCAAAGCACGAGGAGACCCAGGAGAAATGAGTCCAGAGGGTTTTTCACAGCCTTGGGGATCCTGGCACAATGTTTCAGCTAGCTGAAATCCAAATATTTGCTTTGGACTTCAGCATTCCTGAGTCAGTGGTAGAGCTGAGCAGGGATGAGTTTATTTGTCTATACTACAGTTAATGTTTGCCTGCATAGGCAGAGCTTAGAAATTAGGGAGAAATATTTCCCTTTGTTCCCTGTAGCTGAACTTCCTCAGTCATTTGTCTTCCATTTGTCATATTTTTTTCTGTTTGATTGTTGAAAAAAGCTGCTGAGTGAAAGCCAGGGAATTGCAATTTTCATTCCTCACCATCTTCCTTTAAAATTTCTTTTTATTTTGCACCATGAGCCTGCAGTTCCTTGCTGCATTCCTGGTTTTTTGTTTCTGAAAACCCACTGACAGCCAGAGGGTTTGACCAGCTGTGCCTTTACCCAAACAACCCTTTTAACCCCAGGGGTTTCAGCAGAGTTGTCCTTCCTGCAGCAGAGGTGGCCTGGGAGTCTCCTTCTATTCAAACAGACCCTTTCAGGGGTAGAGTTTTAGCAGAAATTCAAATCCCAGCTCAGCTTTTCTATTCTTTGGCAAACTGGACTGAAGATAAGTGGCTGGGAGGGGAGCAATGGCTGCACTTTCCTTTCAATTATCTGCAGCCACTCCTGGAGAAAGTCTGAGTTCCTCTGGCTGCCACTTGGTGATTTCCTTTATCTCCTGTTTACTCCAGAGAAACTGCTGGAATTCTCCCTCTCCACATCAAATGGGGTCAGGCTGCCCTTCCCTCCCCAATCCTGCATTTTGGGTTCTGCAATCAGCACTTCACCTCATCCCAGGCACTTTGTGGGTTTCCCATCAAACCTCTCACTGCAGATCCTCCTGCTCTGCTGCTCAGTCCTTTGGGGAAGGAAAACACAAGAAAATCTCTTCCCTTTGGATTTTACTTACCTACCAAAATCCCAGCCTATGATCTTTTACGTGGTTTGTTGCTTCTAAACCTTCTCCTCGCTCATTTTTTCTGACTATATATATATAAAATATTGAAATAATCTCCAATTTACAGTTGGAATATCTGTGATTTAAAGTTGTCTAGCATATAATTTTCCTGGTAAAATTGAAGCTTTCTTCTCACGACTAACATTTTAGTAGATTTTCCCCTCAATATGTCTGTATTTTCCAAGAAAATAAAACTTGTGAGGTTTTTGCAGAAGCCTGTTTGATAATACTGCAAAATTGGTCCCCAAAATAAGGCAAATCAGAATTGTATTTTTGCATTACTTTGTGTCTATGCCTCAACTGACTCTAATTAGACCTTTTAAGCTTAGAACACATAAAAAGATCTATTATGAAATAGCATTTCCATAGTTTATTTTTGTCAGACATTCAAAATTGCTCTTTTACTGTAATTAGACCTTTTAAGCTTAGAATACATTAAAGAAATCTATTATGGAATAACATTTCCATGGTTTATTTTCATCAGAATCAAAGTTGCTTTTGTACAAATTCTTCCACCTTCCTTCATACTTATTTTCTTGTATTATTTGTAAACACCCTTAACGCCCTGCTCTTGATTCTGTGCAAGAAAAAGGAACTTTTACAGCTTTTTCTGTGCTGAGGTGGACAGGAGATGGCTGTATTTTGGAAACTGTCTGGAAGCTTCGTTTTATCAGCTCTTTTCCAAGCTCCTCTTCTGAAGTTCTGACTGGGAGCTTCTTGGCACAATTTTTGTTCATGAGGGAGGAACATTTGGAGTTGTGTGAGCAGAATAAATACCTGGATTTGTTGGGATTTCCTGGGGTGGCTGATGTCCCTGGGGGTGGCTTGGTGTCACCAGCTCCTTGTGGCCCCAATGGGTGTTGGGATGGGTTGTTTTATTTACTAGGATGGATTATTTTATTTACTAGGATGAGTTACTTCATTTGCTAGCATGAGTTATTTTATTATCTAGGATGGGTTGTTTTATTTACTAGGATGGGTTATGTTATTTTATTTTCTAGGATGGAACAAGGCACAGAGCATTTCAGTCACAATGTCATTATCCTGACTGGAGTGGGGTGACTCTGACTCCCAGCTCCTCACCCCAGGATCCTCCTGCAGCATTTCGGGAGCAGGCAGGCAGGAGCTGTGCCCTGCAGCCAGGGACAGGGGGAGGCCATGGAAATCTTTGCCTAATAGTTTTGTTTATGAAGCTCTGGGAAGTTTCCAGTGGGTTTCCTAATGAACTGGGTTGTTGTTGGTGGTAATTACCCTGCAAACAGGGGGTCAAGGCTCATCTTCTTTCCCACAAGCTTCCAACCACCAACCATTAAACACACAAACTATGCAGTTTAGCTTTTTCCTCCTCCTTCTCCTCCGAGTTTAACTCCTTATTCACTCACAGCATTCCTGCCATTCATCTTTCAGGAGCAGACTTGGAAAGCTGAGTGGAAGGAAAAGGAAAGCAAAGCAGAGCCCCAGACTGGGTTTTTCTGTCCTGTTGGATCTCAACAGAGCATCTGTAATATTGGGAAACAACTGGATTGCTGCCACTTAAAAATCTTAGTTATTTTGTTTCTCCCAAAACCAGAAACTCTCTGCCTTGACCTGGAATTTTCAGGGAGGAGCTGAGGGTGCAGTCTGTGTTATCAAAATGTGTTCCTCTAACACAGCAAGAGTTTCTCAGCTGCCTTTTCACAGAGCCATTCCTCTTCCCCAGGAATTTGCTTTTAGGCTTCATTGTTATGGAAAAGCAGATAGAAAAGCTTTAAGCAAAGATTTTGGTCTGGCATTTAATAGCTGAAAGAACTTCAATTTTGAGCATGTTGGGTTTTGTGATGGATAAATTTCCATTAAGGCAAAGTGGGAGGTTCAGCTGAGTCTTATCAACTGCTTTCATCTAAATATGAAGGGTTTTTTCCATGAAAACCAGAGGTGCCACTTCAAATGTGTAATTTTGGTGACTATTTCTGCATAAGGAAAAGGCTTATTTTCCATTAACCTTTTCTATGTGATGGAACTGCTGAGGTTCAGATCAGTGTTAATAGCTGGGAACTGAGGGGGAAGGATCCTCACAAAATTGTTGCTGAAGGTTGAAGTTGAATGAGTCTGCACTTTCCCATATTTCATTTGGTTTTATGGCTTCAAGGAGACAGTCATTTTAGTTGACTGTTATTTTATATTGACGTATTTGTGTTTTTATGTTAAAAAATGTTGCAAATAAGATAATGGTTGTACATTCAATAGCCACAAATTCCCCACTATCAGTCTTGGAGTTAGAATTGATGGCACAGGGCTCCTGGTGTGGTCACAGATTTTACCACAGGCTCCAAATTAGAGTAGCAGATAATCAAATAATGAGGAAAGGAAGAATGTTGGGGTTTTAGGCTGGAAAAAGGTTTAATTGTGCATTTCCTTACAGTATTTTTCCATGTGCTTATGGTTAACAAAGCCATTGACTTATGGAAAAGGAGATGTGAGGCTGGAAAAAGCCTTCAGAAGGTGGAATAAGTGAAGTTCCTGCAGGTCTGGTGAATATGGAAACTCCTTTCTTGTGCTCTTTTGGGTTTCAGCTCCCCTGCAAGCAAAGGCAAAGAATTGCCCCTAAAGCTGCGTTGATTTTTGGGTTGGTTTTTTCCACTCCCATCTTCAGGACTCGCAGTCATTCCTTGGAGATTCCAGTTATGAATATTCTGTTGTTTATTGTGCTGTTTGATCTGTGGCTCTGCCAGCCCTGCTGTTCCCAGGAGCCACACTGGGGCTGGTGGAGGAGGGAGGGGAAGGTGCTGGGTGAGATCTCAGAGCTCCTGGAATTTCTCACCTATCAATCCATAGGAATTTTGTGAATTTTCAGATTGGAGCTTTGTGGTTCAGTTTTGCCTCACGTAAAGGAAATGAGGTTTCATAGCTCTCCTCAGTGGTGGTATTTTAGTGTTGACGTGTTCATTTTTTTTTTTTTTTCTATAAAGTTTAATAATAGTGGAATGTAAAAATGTTAGAGTTTGAGGGAATACAGGAGGATATATTCTGCAGAAATTGGGGTAGAGTAGACAGAGATGGGGGGTGGAAATCCATGTGTTTATGACCACAATTAAATAGTTGGAAAGAAATGCAGCTCTGTGTGTGGAAGGGAAGGCAGGGTGTGGGATTGGAGATCACTGCCAGGAAACAACCTTGCTGTGTTTGTCCTGCTGGCATGGAGCAGAGCAGGGAGTTCACTGCAAAAACAATTCCTTGTCCTTCTCTCCCTCACTCTCCTCCTGATCTCCCCCATTCTCCCTCTCCCAACTCTCACAAACACACAAGAAAATTCCCTTTCCCAGCTGTATTGGAAGCATCAGCAGCATCTCACTGCTGCCTGAGGGATGGAAAAATATCCTGGCCATGCTGGGAGTGTGGCTGTGGCACAACTGCAGCAGCTGAGGAAATATCACTGTATGGTCTGCAAGAAGCCCCAGAGGAAAGAGACTTTGTAAATTATTCATGCTTGCTGGTGTGAAAGCAATAGAATTAAATTAAAGTTGAAATACAAACATACATCATGGTAGATTTGTGGAAAGAAAGGAGCTTGGCTGCTGTGGGATGTGGGATGGAGATGGAGGCCACAGGAGCTCAGCCTGGGGGTTCTCCAGACTGACCAGGGGTGCAGCTGGGGGAAACTCTGAGCTGCTGCTGCTGCTTGGAAACTGCTCTGGAGACCTTTGGCCCTGAGTGCCTGGGGATTTGCTGGGTCTGAAGGCATTGATGTGTCTGTGCTGCAGCCTTTTGGGTCCAGGTCAGGATCACAAAACACAATGTTCCCCTTTTAAGCCATTTTTCAGCCTCTGAGGAGGTCAGTGCTCAGAGCTGTGCTGGGGATGCTTTGCTGTGTTCCCTTTGTAGCTCTGCACAGGTGCTTTTCCAATTTCTGAAGGCAAATCTGCTGAATCCCTTAAGCCAGGATTGCTGGAGGTGCCGTGGGAAGCTCCTGCCTGGCCTGCAATGGGAAGCACAGATGCCCTCTGTGCTCTGCCCTGCTGCAGCCAAATTGAGTTTCCAGCCTCTCTGGCCTGAGCCATTTCTCATTAAATGGAGTTTTCCTGAAATAAATGCTCCTTCCCACTCGGGCTCCCAGCACTGTCCAGCCCTTGCACAATGAGAAACAGGAGCTGGAGGATCTGGGATAGCAGAGAACTTTACAGAAGGACTCTTCTCTCCCTCTCTCAGTGAATTCTCAACTGTGGCCATAAATCTTTTAGTAACAGTGGTGAAAAGGCCAGAAGAAAGGGGAGCAGCAGGTTTAATTTCAGGCATTTCTGCCCAAGGAATGGATAGAATAGTTTTGAAAAGGTGTAGAGGAAGGGTGGGAAAAAAACCCAAAGCAATTCTGCAAAGTGGCTCCAATTACCTCAGGCTCAGCTTGGAACTGAAAAGCAATTTAGTGCAAGCAAAGCTTTGCACCTTGGAGCAAAACTCTGGCAGAGCTGAGGTTGCAGCCCCCAGAGGCTCCTGGGCACTGGGAGTTCCTGGGTCCTTTTCCATGCTCTGCCTCCTTTTGATTAAGTTGATAAAGGCTGACTCTCAGACTGATATCAGTGCCCAGGGTGAGCTCCTCTTGCTGCACTCAGTCTGTTGATTCATCTCAGCAAAGGGATTTCTCCAGGGAAAACCACCTGTGAGGACTCTGCAATGACAGGGGTGGAACTCCAGGTTAGTTTTAATGAGCACATGCCAGTTGAAATGAATAATGAACATTTTCTCCCATGGAAGGCTTTGGATGCAGGCTGTAGTTATTGCAGGTTTTTTATTCCTTCCCTTTGTGTAGGATTGCTGTGCTGTGTCAGGATGTAGCATTATGAAGTTTAACTGCCCTCTGCTCCAGGTTAGGCTTTGGTTCCTATAAGGTTTTTCTCAGTTATGAAGTGATGCCAATAATATCTTTTCAGCCTGAAAACCTCTGCCAGAGAGAGGCTGATGGAGAGAATATGGGTTTGAGGGCAGACTGACCTGGGCTAGAGCAGACAGAGTAATTAATTGTGTGTAATGCCTGCAGCACAGGACATGAGCAGTGCCAGACACAGGAAGCTTTGGGGGGCTTAGAGGGAGAACAAAATCCTTGGAAACAGAATTTTCCTGTGTCCTTGGAGAGTGTTGGAGTGGCAGCTGGCTTTCCAGGGGCAGGTAGAGCCAATGCCTTCCCTGGAGCTGAAGCAGCCACAGAGCATTCCCAGCTCTGACCCTTCCAGAATCTCTCACAGGCAGCTGGGCAGAGCTGCAAATAAGATAGTGGTTGTACATTATGGTTAACAATAAATAAGATAATGGTTGCACAGGGACCTCTGGAGGCAGGCAGGTCCCTGGTGTGACTCGTGGGTCTCTTGCAGTGCACCTGCCGCAAGGACATGGTGAAGATCTCCATGGATGTGTTTGTCAGGGTGCTGCAGCCCGAGCGCTACGAGCTCTGGAAGCAGGGCAAGGACATTGCTGTCCTGGACCACATGAAGCCCACGGCGCTCAGCAGCCCCGAGCTCGACGCCTGGAATGAGACAAAGGCAGACCTGAAGGCCAAACTGCTCCGCAGGTAAGGACAGAAAGTGTTCCTGACACTGCTCTGGGGTTTAGTTGCATTTACAATTTAATTGTGAATGCTGCAACTCTTCATTTGAGATAGTTCAAACCCTTCTTTTTCTTCCTTTATTCTTTTTGTACAATTCCTTGTGTAATTTGTCTGTGTCCCTCACAGTTCTGTTTCCTCTCCATGTTACAAAAGCACATGTTTTTCAAAGTTGGACGTTTTGTGCCCCTTCACATCTCATCTCTTATCCTGGAAGACAAAAAAATCTATAGTGAACATTTAGAGCTTCACTTATCAGGAGGCAGGAGTTTAAAAAGCCCATCAGTTGCAAAGGGGATTTTATGCATGCCTTTCTGTGCTTCCTTTGATCTTTGTATTAATTTTCTGCAAGTCTGTGATTTTTGTGTGTTGCAGCATGCTTGAGTTGAAAATTCAGCATGCTAACCTTTGCTGTTGGAATCTTGCTTTGTAGGATAGGAGATGAGGAAGAGGACAACAAACACCGGTATGTGACTTCCCTCAGCAACTTCAAACACTTCATGCTTTTTCCTGGCAAGTTTCTTAAAATAGTAACTCTGGGAGTGTTTTCCTCTGTCACTGAGTTTTTCATGAAAGCCCCCAGGAAATCTTTGGGCCTTGAAGTTCCTCAAACTTCATCTTGGTTTGGATTTCTGTGGTCTCTTTCATCACTGGAGAATCTCAACTGTCTCGTGGCTCTTCTGGTTTTCACTCTTGGGTTCCTGCTGGGCTGGCAGGGAGGTGTGATGGGAGCTGGGTGTGGGTAGAGGGAACTGATAAAAATGCTGCTGCTGACTCAGGGTGGGTTGTACTGCAGTGTTTTGGCCATGGGCTGCTGGTGGGAGAACTTCTCCTCAAGCTTGCTTGAAGAATTAGATTTTAGGAAATTGAACTATCACAGGGTTTTAAAGCACAATTTAAAGTGTGTGTCCTTCCTTGGGCCTCCATATCCTCCTTTCTTCCCTCATTCTCATCCTGCTACCCAAGTTAAAAAACCTGAGAATTGGGTGGAGAAGAAGAAAGTAGCATAACAGTTGGAGTCTCTCTGTCTCTCACTGGGGTTTGCCCTCCAGGAATTTCAGTGATCTTTGGACTGGGGCTCCTGAGTCTTGTGTTTCCTAAAAGAAATGATTTGTCCATTATTTTTATTATTGTGCAAATGCTGAAGGGGGAAGTGTGTTCCCCACTAAATTCATGCTGCAAAAGACATAAAGATGACGTTTGGCAGAAGACTGATCTCTGCAATGTTATATTCCTGGATGTTTTCAGCTATTCCTCCTGTAGGGAGCTTTAGGAAAAGCAGAGTAATCTCAGTCAGAAGTTGCCATTTTTGCTCTCTGGGCAATGACTGATCTCCAGTGAGTCCCTGCAGCTCTTTCCTCCTCATCTGAAGTTGGGAATCTTCCCTGCCTGTGGCTGGTAAGGGTTACTGGTGGATCTGATGTTTGCTCAGTGGAAGGTTCTGCAGAACACCAAGGATTATTTTCCCTCCCTGAGCCTCTTACCCAGCACAGAAGCCTCTCTCAACCTGAGCCTATTGCAGAAGATCCACATACTTTTTTTGCTTATCTGTTCAGTGTTTCCTGGATTATTCCAGCATTATGCTGAAGCAGTTTTGAAGCTGTTCAATACTCCTTAGCAGTACTTTCTCCTGTGCTTATGTCTTTCCAAGACATGGTTTTATTGAAGGCTGACTTTTCTCAGCAGGGTGGAGGGAAGGGATTCACCTCTGCCCAAACCTCTTCACAGTTGTAGCTACTTAAATTAAGTCACTTTGTGGTCTGTTCTTCAAAGAGTACAAACGCTGCTTTTTTGTCAGCTCTCTTGCAAAAATGGAGCTTTTAAACTCTGCAGAGAGGTGTTATTTCTTCTCTAAGGTCAGTCAGACTTAGTTACCTTGAAAAACCCAACTTTGTTTACTTTATGGCTTCAGCAAGAGACTGTTTTAGTCCAGTCCCATTTCTGGTGTGTGAATTCTGTCAGACACAGAACAGCTTTGCTTCTGGAAGTGCTCAGTGCTCAGCCTGTAGCTCTGGAAGCACTTGCTTTAAATGCTGAGCTTTCTGCCTCTCTCCCCCACAACCCCCGAGTGAGAAGAGCACTGCAAAACACATTTTTTCCCCCTCCTGTGAGTATAAAGCTCTGTGCTGTAATTTTTGCCTGGCATTTCCACACCACAGGAATAAAACACATTTTGCTAAAACCAGCTTGTAACGCTTGACTCTACTCCTCCTTCAGCTACGGAAAGTTCCAGCTGCAGTGGCAAAGTCTTACAGCTTTATCTTCACCTCCCACCCTACTTTCCCCTCGCAGGGAAGGTGCTGTGTTTGGAATATGGGTGAAGAGCAGAGCTGATCCTTGTGGGTTCAGCCCTGTGTTCCTGCTAATGACTGTCCTGCAGGTGTGAAGGCAGCAGCTCTTCTTGCAGAGCCACCATCTGTCAGAGTCTGGCAATTAGAGGTCCCTGTGCATATGGATCAACCTGCTTTTCTATTCATCCTTCATCTCAGGTTGAATCTTTTTTGCTCCCTTCTTTGTCAGTTTAAAGGCTGATTAAGGGCTCTTAACTCTGCTGTGCTCCAAATCTAATTAGCAGCTGAATTTTCTGGACTCTGAGGATGGGGAGCTGCTTTTCAGCTTTTCTAGACTTTGGGGCTGATGAGTAAAGTGTGTTTTAGTCTTTGTCACACGATGGTGGATGTGAGGCCATAAGGAAAATGCTGCTTTCAACCAAAGAAGAAGTGCCTACATTCTAAAAATGGGGTAAAAATTGCAAGTTTCTGAATCAGTCCTTTTGGAAAAGGAGAGATTGTTAGATTTAAACCTAAAATTCAAGGAGCAATTTGATAGATTCTGTAAAACCCTGTGCTGGGGCTGGCTGGGATGGAGTTCCTGGGATTTGGGGCTACAGCAGAGCTGATAAGGCTCTGAAGTTTTGGCTGTTGCTTGCACAGTGTCAAGGCTTTGTGTTGTCCCACTGTGGCCCAGCAGGACCCTGAGGGTGGCAGGGAGGTGGGGAGAGAACCCAGCTGGGCCTCAGTGGCCAAGGGGAAATTCTGTGCCATAAAACATTATGGGGAGCAATAAAAACTGGGAGAGAGGGGGAAGGAGGGGTTTGGCTTCTGAGGTGCTTTTTTGGGGACTGGCTGGGCCTGGGGAGGTGGTGAGTGGATTTCCTGGGCTTCTTTCTCTTTTTCTTCTTTCCTTCACTTCTTAAACTACATTTCCTTGACTTACAAGCTTCTGGCTCTTGTTCTTCCAGCTTTCCCTCCCTGTCCCTCCTGAGCAGTGGGGAGTGGCTGTGTGGCTATTTGGCTTCCTACAGTTCCCAACCCAAAAATCTTGTCCTGACGTCTGAATTTGCATTTCTCTTTACATTGTGGCTCCTGTAATCTTTGCCTTAGTGGCATTGACTTTAAAAAGAGTGAACAGCATTGCTATTGCCCTGTTAGTATTTGTCTGTTCTTATTAATATGCATATTTTTAGTTAAACTTCTTCAAGGCCTTGGACCTTCTGGATTTACTGCTGAAAAATCATAGACTGCCTATTGATTTTGCTCTGAGCATTCATTACAGTGTGTTTTTGGGAACTGGCAGTGCTGGGTAATGTCTCAGAGCTGGAAGATGATGTTTTGCAGACTTCCAGCAGTTTGCCAAAGGGAGGCACGGACAGAATGAAAAGAAATAAGGGAATGGAGGCAGAGGATGAAAGAGAGATTTAAACAAGTTTTCATCTGTGTTTTGAAATACAAGCAAAATAGATTGAAAACGCAATTAAAATCACTTTAACTGCAGCTTGTGAGCTTACATTAGTAATGGTAGGAAAAAGCTCTTCAGGAAACCCAGACAATTAATGGCTGCTGTGAATGGATCTTAAATGTTGTGTTATGCAAGGTTCATCTGTTCCCTTTCAGATATCTCTTTTGCCCTGTAGCTATTTTAGCTACCTTGTGTTTTCTCTCCAAAGAAGATCCTTTTGTTTTGTATTCAGCTTTTTAAGTCAGTGATGGTTTTCTATTTTGAAGACTGTTCTTTTATGTCAAATCACACTTCTGTACTTTCAGGTCTCACAGAAAAAGGAGTCAACCCAGAAGACACAAAACAGAGGATCAGAAGTCTCTTGGGGATGTCATGGCTATTGAAACTGCCTTGGAAGATGTGAAAGTAAAAGAGGAGCTGAAAAGAGGGCAGGATGTGGAGGAAGAGGAGAGGAGCAAAGGGATGGAGGGAGAAGGTGAGGCCAGACCAGTGAAGAGCTGGGGTGAGCTCTGAAACACCTCTGTAAATAACTTGTCTGCTGCTGTTTATTTCTCTTGAAATATCAGCTGAATTTTTCACAATATTAAATCTCTGCTCACTGAAATATGCCATCATTCATGGCAGCAATTGATTTTTCCCTCTCTTTAAGGATTCAATCCAAATAGCTTTTTTGGCAGGGCTTGAAAATTCTATAGGCCCAAACGATTACAGGATTGTAAAAATATATATATTATGTGAGGAATATTTTAAATTATTTCATAGAGAAACAAATAAATGTATTTTTGTGTCCTGCTCTGAAAAAGAATGATTTGTGCACTGCCTTGTGCAATTCATCTTTCTTCTTCCTTTCCCTTTGTTCCCATTTTTCAGAGCCTCAGTTTAGGGGGATCCACAGCTGCTGCACAAATCCCACTTAGGTTTCTTCAAGTTTAGCTGGAGCAGGGAAGATTTTCAGCTTCCTTTGCATGAAATATAAAACCTTTGCTGAAAATAAAACCAGGCGACACCCAATGCTTTGGGGTTCCTTCTGCACATTCAATCCCAAGGCCTGCACATCATGCAGGGAGCTCTTTCTGTGACACCTTTTTCTTGTAGAGAAGGTTGGAGTTCTTGCTGGGAAAAAGCTGATTTTTTTCCCCCTAATGTGTGGTTAAGTGGTTTTTGTGTCTGTGACACACTCACTCCCTCTTGGAGGCTTCTCCAGCACTGCTTACAGTGAATTAATTTACATCTTTTGTATTTATCCATTATTTGTTTAGCATTTGGAGAAACTGATGCTGCAAACTGTTTAGAGAACCTTATAATGATCTTAAAGGAAATCTGTGAAAGCTCTGGGAAGAGAGCTGAGGGCTTTGTTCAGAGTCTCTCGGCTAGACAGTGTATTTTCTCTTTCCAAGGGAAATAAGGAGTTGGAGAACCATTGTTGCACAGTGCAGATACTTAATTTCTATTGCCCTAAGCCTGAAAGCATCAGCAGTGTGTTAAATTGTCTGCTCTTAGCTCTTGTACAAGTTTAACACTTGATGCTTGTAATAAATGGCCCGAAAATGCTGATTTTTCTTCAGAGATGAGAGATAAGTGACAAGGACAGATCTGAGATCATTAGAATGGCCAAGGAATAATAAAAACTTGGTTCTAGCTGAATAGCTTCCAAATCATACACTTCCACTACTTCTTAAGAGCTCTTTAACTGTTAGCTCAGGAGGGAAAAGCTTATTTTCAGCACCACTGCAGAAGTGCCACTGGAGAAACTCCAGCTTGGTGTGGCTGTTAGCAAATATTCAGCTTTCCTGCTGCAATACAGCAATTAAATCCCAATGCCTTCTCTGGTTTTCCACATCCTGCTGCCTGCATTGCCTCTCACCAGTGTCTTAGGGTTTCATCTTGAAGAAAACAGCATCTGTTTGGATGGCCCTGCTTGTGGCAATTCCACTCCTCCCACCTCCTGCACTTCCTTTCTTTATTTCCCTGGTTTTAATTTGGCTTGATTTTCTCTTACACCAGAAGAGATGACCTTCAGAAGGAGAAAGAAGGAGATTTTAAAGTCATCATGGTTCCAAAGTAGGTCTTGTGCTTTGTGTTGGTTATTTGGACAAACTGGGAGTATTTATAACTTGAGGTTTTCAGGATTTCTGACCCAGATCCCTTACGGTGTTTTCTTCTGGTTTTTATGACTCAGCTTTATATTCATAATTTATTATGTTGCTATTAATATATTTAGAATTCTTAGCAGGTTGTCTTGGGACATTAGGAAGGAGAGTGTTGAGGCTTTGCCCTTCTTTGGGTGTGCTGAGCAGCAGAATGGGAGTCAGCAGCTCTTGGCTGTGGGGCTGTGCTGGGAAGGCCCTGCAGACCTCCTGAGTGTCACCTCCAGGATTTGGAGACTCCAAACCCCCCTGGACAGCCCCTGCCAAGGCCTCACCACCCTTTCCAGGGAGAAATTCCTCCTGCTGTCCAAGCTGAGCCTCCCCTGGCTCAGCCTGAGGCTGTTTCCCCTAGTCCTGTTAGGACAGGAAAGACATTCCTCTCTTAACCTGCCTGTGGATTTGTGCCTTCAGATCCTTTTCCTTCCTAGAAGTGTTCAGGATAGCCACATAGGCTCTTGGAATTTTGCCTCCCTTTTCCTGGCTTCTGATTCCACAGTTTCACTTGCAAACTCGTTTGTTCATCTTAATGCAAAAACTTTCAAGCACAGTTCTCGGTGCCAGCTGCTGTCAAATTACCCTTTAGAAGTCAATAAAGCTGGTGAATGGCATTTGTGGTGCTGTTGGGGAGAGAATTCTTGGAGTGTATAGAGAGTAAATATGATCTGGTTTTGTGCAACTGGGGAGAAATCCAATTTGCCTTTCATTCAATATGTTTGTTTCTCTAAGGAAATTCAATATTCCTTTCTCTGTGATAGAACAAACCAGTTTATCTGAGGGACTGCCTACACAAGTACAACTATAATTATTTGAGCTGGACTTGTTCCCATTTTTATAAGTTAGTGTAAATAAAGTGATCAGACTTCTGGGAAGTGCTGGGGTTAAGGTGTTCCCTGGGGGATTTCAGCAGGGATTTTGGCACTTTATCCTATCGTGGGATAGTTCACCCTTCCTGCAGACACCTCTATTGTGTGATGGTTATCCTGATTTTCCATTCATGGGGTCTGGGTGGGTTGGGGTTGGTGAAACTTCTTCACTGGGGTGACCAGGATGTCCCTGATTGTCCCAACCTAGAGAAACCTCAGCAGAGAGCAGGAGTTTTAATCCCTGCTGTAAAATGGGAGTGTGAGGATCCCTTCTCAGGGAAGGGAGGTGGGGAAGGCTTTAAGGGCAGAACTGCCTCTGGTGACAATACTGAGGTGTTTATCTGCTCAAGAAGTGTTGTCACATCCATGAGGGCTGTGCAGATAAACTGAGTGACAGAGAGCTGGGAGAAACAAGGACATGAGTGTGAGTAAAGGATATCTCAGCATCCAGCTGAGCTCAGTGCTGTACCTGATTTATGCTTTAAAGGCATCTTTTTAAAAGACTTGATAGCAGAAATCTTTGGGTAATAATGGTTCAGGTATCTTTGTTCAGTTCTTCATTTCCTGGGGCTCTTGGGTGCATTGACACAGGAATACCCAGATAAGAGCTTTGCTTGCAAACACAGCGAGCAGCAAACTACTGATACAGAATGGAGGACTCTAAACTGTTTTGGTTGCACCTCCTTATCAGCAAAAAAAAATTTGAGCATGCCCCTGACGTATGTCTTTATTTATATACCTATTTATTCATATATAGCACAGAATTATACATATACTTGAGTACTTCTGTGCTAATATGCCCTTTATGAACATACAGAAAAAACAGATTAAAAAAGGAAGGCATAAAGATAAAAACCCCACTGTTTTAAATATTTCTTTTATTAATGGTACAAAAATATTTCCTTCCTGCACCCCAGTGGGTGGTTTTGTGCCCCTGACTCCAGAGGACAAAAAACTGAAGCACTGAGTCATGGCTAATGTGACATATTCCAGGTTTTTTTGGCACACTGTCTAGTTTCTTAGGGATTTAGGTATTTTCCTCCAGGGAACATTGCTTTTAGCAGCCTTTGTGCTCCAGTCAGGAATTTAATAGTCCACAGAAAGGACACAAGTATTTTCTGTCTGAAGTGGCCTTGTCCAGGTCAGCGCTGAGTGTGTGCAGCTTTCAGCCTGCCTGTTGGAAAGCAATAATTCCACGATGGAATGTGTTAGCCCAGCACTGAGCTCTTAGAAGGCACAGAAAAGTGAATTCCCATGAATTTTGGTGTGAGAGTTCAGCGCTGCCTTTCTCTCCTCGCAGGCGAGTGCAAGGCCAAGGCGCGGCCGCCCAAGGCCAAGGGCGAGAGGAAGAAGAAGCACCTTTTCCCCCAGCAGCACCCGGCAGCCCCCCAGGCTCCTGTGCAGCCCCCAGGCTCCTGTGCAGCCCCCCAGCAGCCTCTGGCCGAGGCAGGGACAGCCACAGGGACAGCAAGGCCCCAGGGAGCCCCAGCTGGGGAGCAAGGCCGCCCCAGAGCCGCCCTGAACGTGGTGCAGCCATCGGAGGCACCGGCCGAGGAGGAGGACTTCAAGCCACGGCCCATCATCCCCATGCTGTACGTGGTGCCCCGCAGCAAGAAGGTGGTGTTCGACAAGGAGCACATGTCCTGCCAGCAGGCCTTCGAGCAGTTTGCCACCCAGAAGGGGCTGGGCTGGCGCGAGCCGGCGGCGCTGCAGGGCTCTGCCAAGGACGAGGACGGCGCCGAGGTGGAACGCGCAGAAGTCACTGCAGAGGTCAGTGCTGCCCTGGCCCAGGTGAGGACAATTCCAGGGCCAGGTGGGATGGGAACACAGCCTGGTCTAGTGGGTGGCACTGCTGCCTGTTCCAGGGTTGGAATTGGATCATCTCTAGGTTCCCTTCCAACCCAAATCGGTCTGGGATTCCATGATGCACAATTTCCGTGGATTTCCCAGCTGTGCCTGTGATGGAGCAGACTTTTCACAAGCTGATGGAATTGGCAGCTTGCAGATGTTCTGAGGCTGTTCTGATTTGAAGAAAACTCTGTAGTTTACCCAACTTCTTAAGAGTTAGTGTTGGCTTTTATCTACTCCAGGACTTGGCTTGGAAGGCTTTAGTGGTTCAGCCAAAAGGCAGAGCTAAGTTTTCTGTGTGAGTCCAAGAACTCTTTATGACAAGGGCTCTGCCTCTCTTGTCCTGTTGCCTCCTCTGGGGTGCCAATCCAGCTGTTGTGCTTCCTTCCAGGCTGCTTCTGCCTTCTCCAAGATGAAGATGGAGATCAAGAAGAGCCGCAGGCACCCGCTGGGCAAACCCCCGACGCGCTCGCCGCTCTCCGTGGTCAAACAGGAGACCTCGAGTGACGAGGGTGAGTGAGCAGCACCAGGGATGTGGGGATGTCTTGTCTGACCCAGGGAATTGCTGAAGCCTTTGACACAACTGGGTGGCCTGGAACTCTGTGTGTTACTCTTAGCTGGTAGGGAATGCAGCGTGTTCCCATTTTGATAACCCAGCTGGAAACAAAGCTCCTCCGTGGGAAGTGTCACTTCTCACCTCCCACCCTTTTTTCACTCAAGAAAAATATTTTGCTGGCTGCAGAATGAGGCAGCGTTTTGGGCAAAGGGAAGAAAGAGTTTGCAGAAAATAAAACCTTAAAGGCAGAGCTCTCTCTTGGATATTGCAGTGGGATGAGATCTGTTTGCCTTGGAGGCAGTGGAGGTCAGGTCTGCTCTCGTGTGTGTGGGGAAAGTCAATTCTAACCTTTTGGTTGGCTCCTAATTCATGTCTGTTTGGGGTCCAATTTTTCTTGGCAGATGCAGAAATGAGAATTAAAATGTTTTTCAGTGTTTAAATGTACATCACTGGTTCTTCTTTTCCCACATTCCAGTCTCTATGAATGCCCCAACAGTCTGGACCAAGGGGAAAGAAAAGATTCTTACCTCTAACTCTTTTGTGGTGTAATTTCCCACTTTGAGGCCTTTCCCACGTTACAGATTACTCAGAATATGGACAAGCCCCCAGTAAGGAAGTTTTGTGTGCTGGGACAGGGATGTGGGTGGAGCTGGCAGTCCCTCCTCACAACTCCTTATTCCAAAGGACAACATCTTCCCCGTTCACTTTCCTTCAGGGGATGTGTCCATGGATTTTAGAGCAGCCCCTGCAGGAAGGGCTTCTCTGTACTCACAGAGCTCCCCTTCCTCACCAAGGAGGTGCATTTGATGCCTTCCAGTTGTGTGAGTGTGGAGAGGCAGCTGAGATCTGTTATCTTGGTGTGAGACCTTGGAGCCAACTCTGTGCTGGAGGATCCTCATTAGGCAGATTCTTCTCACTGCTTTGACTTGTTGGAAGGTGTTTGGGGACTTGGCTGGTAGAGCAGGAGCAGCTCTTGTGAAAGCTGGCATTTCTTGGGGACTGATTTACAGCTCTGCTGGGCCAAATCTGATCAAACAGATTCTTCCCTCCCCACCAGGGAATAGAGGCAGCTCTCTGCACTCCGGGCTTTTTCAGGGAGCGATGTGCAAGGATGGTCTGGAGGCTGCAGGAGGAGCAGGGAGCATGTAAATGAAGGGAATGCATGTGTTACACAAAGATTCAGCCCAGACAAGTTGTTTGTCTCTTCTACTTGCTTGCAATGTGGGAGCCATCCTGAATGCCATGTGTCCCCCTGGATCCATCCTGGGAGGAATGAAGGTGATAACATACGACAGTCATTCCCTTTTTTCTCTCCCTCTGTCACTCTGGATTAGGCTGCTGCTTTCACTGATTTCACTGGTATCATAAATCCTGGCCTGTCACCTGATGTGCCTCGACTGAAATTTGGAGAAATGTGGGCTTTGGTTCATGTCTTAAAAACAAACAAGATAAGACACGTTTTAGGAAGTAGCCCTCATTTGAAATATGACAGAGCCACACAGCCAGCACTGATCACCTCAAAAAAGGGATTCATTAAACACAGTAAAACTTCCACATTGTCTGACAAATATGTTATAGGCAACATTTAAAATCCAAGATGTAAACTCAGCCATTAATGTTTTACTCCGAGTTCCTTTTATTCTTTCAGGTAACCCAAGAGTCAGAAAATCTTCAAAGGGAGGGAGAACTGGGGAGGAGACTTAGACTTGTAGAGCAGAACATAAACTGCTTATTTCCAGTAATTAACAGTGAAGCAGTGAACAATTTGTTTTAATGTGCTGAGCTCTGGGGATAATGTTCTTCCAAGATGTTTTTGAGTTCCCTATTCTTTTGGAAACTTTGCAGATTGGTGATGCAGGGAATGATTTACACTCAGCCTTGTGTGGAAAATTTCTTTAACACTTACAGTGATTCAAAACTCCTTCATAAGGAAGGGTAAGAAACTTGGACCCCCAGACTGCCACAAATGGGTTCTGCAGTGGTTTAATAGTGAAATGCCAAGGACCTTTTAAAGGTTTATTAAATAAAGAATTAGCAAACTAATTAGCAGGAGCAGTCACTGGCAGAGCTCTGGCAGAGGGAGGGAGGGTGGGGAATGCAGATGGGAGTTCAGTGGTGTGGGAATGGCTTTGCCAGAATGCAGGGAATTGCCAGCCAAGGAATTGGGAGGGTTGGGTCAGGCTGGGATTGGAGCTGCCCTGGCCACAGCAGCATCAGCTGCATCCACACCTTCCAGAGAATGCAGCTCCCTTTGGAGAAAGGAAATGAGGATTTCCTTGCACTGGCATTATGTGTTTTGAACTTATTGAAGTTCAAATTAAGTCTTCATTAAAAGAGTGGTGGAGGTTTCCACAGCTGGAAAGGGGAGAGAGTTACAAAGGCAGTAAATCTACATTCTCTCCTTCCTCATGGCCACATCCTTCAGGTCACTGCTGTCCCTATCTTTGTATCCTATCCCCAAAGGGGAGATTCTGTCCATTTAAGGAAGTATTTGGGGCATAGGCTTATGAGAGACCATGGAGGAGTTGAATGTTTTTATTTATTGCACTTCTTGTGTTGTTGGGTCCTGAGCTGTTTAACTCAGCCTTGTTCCTTTTGCTTCTTCTATCCATAAACTGTTTTGCCTTTACTGACTGCCCATTGTTTTGGGATTTTTTTTATTTCATTCTAGAAACATTTCCATTTTCTGGAGAGGAAGATATGAGTGATCCAGAGGCTTTGAAATCTTTACTTTCCTTCCAGTGGAAGAATAAAGCACTAAATTTCCCAGCTGAAAGGAAGTTCAATGCAGCTGCTGCCCTGAGTGAGCCATACTGTGCTGTCTGCACCCTTTTCTACCCCTACAACCAGGTAATTGCTCCTCACAGCATCAGGGAATTGCTAAGGTTGGCAAAGACCTTTAGGATCAAGTCCAGCTGTCAGTCCCTCACCACTGTGGTCACCACTAATCCACGTGGGTTTTGGACATCCAGGGATGGTGACTCCTCCAGCTCCCTGGGCAACCATTCCTGACTACTGAATCTCCCATGAAGAGATTTTTCCCAGTATCTCATCCAAACCTCTGACACTGCTCTGATGAATAAACTCGCATGCAGACATTTCTGATAGAGACAAACCCATACAAATTTGCACACCAAAGAAATGTGTTTGGGTTTGGCAGTGGTTGGAGCCTATTTTGTTCTCTTTCCTGGCTGCTCTGGCATTCTCAGTGTTCATTTTGAAATCACACTTAAAGAGCTTTGCAAACACTGTTCTGTGCAGAGAAAAGTCACACCAGGCTCCTGTTTCCATACAGGCCTGAGTTGCAGAATTTATGCAAACAAGCCACAAATAAAAATTTACTGAGTAAGCACATCCATCATCTTTTTTTGGAAACCACCAATATGCTTTGGGAGATGTTGTGAGCAGACAGGCAAAATTCATCAGATGAATTAGTTATTTGTGCAGTTGTGCATTGATTTGTTCTCACATAAAGCCAAATCTGGTTTTGTGTGCCCACCAGGAATTCGTGCCTTAGATTCTTGTAGATGTGTTGGAAGCTTTTTCTTGGGAAAGCACAACCCACCTCACCCTTCAATAAAATCTCTTGATTTATTATACAGACTGAAAATAAAATATCTGCTCTGATTGCTGGCTGTTGTGAGGAAAGCTGGGTGCAGCTGAGGTGGTTTAATCCGTTGGTTTTAACTCTGTCTGCTACCAGAAACCTTGAAATGTCCTTCAGGAGAAATTCTTGCAGGAAAAGTAGGGAAGGATGCCAAAGAAATGGGAGAGGGGGAGGGAAGGTCTTGCTTTTAGTAATATTTTCCTTTTTTATTTTTCCTTGGTGTTTTCAGCTGCAATTTAGGAATTTAGATTTTTACAGAAAAAAGCTGGGAAAAGCTGCTCATTATTCTAATGCTTCTCTTAGCTTTCACAACAAATTATAGATCCCAGCGATGCCTGAGGAAGAGGGAGAGAAGCAAGGCAGGGGTGGGAATCAGGATTTTGGGTCATTTTTTGGCTGCCTGGAGTCAGGTGCTGGGTGGCTCAGAGGGGAAGTGGAAGCTGTGGCCAGGAAGAGGCAATTGCAGTGATGAGGTTTTGTCTCCAAGTCCTTGCAGGTGGAGAAGGAAGCTGCCCCAGTGTCTGCAGGGGAACAATCCTCCTTCCTGCACCTCTCCAAGTGTGGGCAGAAGACCAAACCCCTGATCCCAGAGATGTGCTTTACCTCAAGTGGAGAGAACACCGAGCCCCTTCCCTCCAACTCCTACATTGGGGAAGATGGAACCAGTCCCTTGATATCCTGTGCCAAATGCTGCCTGCAGGTTCATGCTAGTGAGTGTTTCACCTTCCCCAAAGCCTTTGGGTCCTGAGAAGCTCAGGGGTTTGTGTGTTGCTGTGTTGGAATTCCTTCTTGGCAGGTTTGTGTCCTGTCACTGCCATTTTTATCTTTCTTGGTTTGTCATGGAGTCCCAGGATGGTTTGGGTTGGAAGGACCTTTAAGCTCATCCAGTTCCCATCCTCTGCCATGGGCAGGGAACCTTTTTGTCAAAGGCATATCTGTGTATTCACGTCCATCTTGGCAGTCACTGATCTTAAAAATACACACCAATATTCTTTTTACTGCTTATTTTGTTGGCTTATTCTTCTCTGTCTCACAGAAAAGATTCTTTCTTTTGATACCTTTCATTTTTTTGTAATAAAGCAGAACTCAAAGGCTTTATTGCACTCTTTTCTCTCAAATATTTCATTCCAATATTGGTCTGCTGGGGGAGGCTGTATTGTTCTTGCGTGCAGCAGAGATTATGGAGCAGTTTGAGATATATTTTATTAGTGTCTGTGATAGTGTTTGTAGTAATGGCACTTGATTACAAAAGGGAACATATGTCTGTTTGCTTCCCTGATAGTTATGTCTAAAAGAAGATCTGATTAATCCTGGTGGAGTGTACCTTCAGTGGAGATTGTACAGCATCCAGTTAACATTTGTGACGAATTACTGTTCAGCTGTTTGATCTTGACAGATGGGGAATCTTATTTGACTTGCATCAGCTGGAATTACTTTTGTTGTTCCAATTTTAGAGTCTGCAGGTCCCTGTGCAGCTCAGCAGGGCTGGGGAACTGGAAGGCAACTTTAGTTTCTCTGCTGAATCCCTCATTATGGGCATTTCTGGCTAATAAGGCTGTGGGATGCAGAGTGGGTGTGAGGAGAAGGAATTTCATCCTTTCTTCACAATTCAGGGATGCTGATCTTGTCCATCCATCAGTTTTGGACAGAACAGCCCTGTTCCTGTTCTAGGCCTGGGTGGAATCTGCTTCCCTGGTTTGCTGTATGATGAAAAGAGACCTCAGATGTGGAGAGCAGCTGCAGATCCATAGTATTGACTTTTTTTGACATGCTGTTTATCTGGTTAAGTGGATGGTATTTATAAATCAGGCTGTGGTGGCAATCCCAGTTTCTTTTAATTCAGTAATTTGAGATTGTTGCTCCCAGCTGAAATTTTCTGTTCAGTTTGTTGGGATAGGTGAAGATTGTGTGGGATTTTATTAGGGTGGATGGGATGAACTGTGTGTTAGCTGGGATGCTTATATTTAATTTTCACTCACTTTATAAGCTTGCAGGAATCACATAGATCTACTTTTTGAAAACTATTTCTGTGTCTTTCCCCCATTGTTTTCAGTGACAAACCTCAGTGCCTTTTATAGAATTGTGAAGACTTTTTTGTTTCTATTTCCCTGTCTTTATAATGGCTATAGTACCACTTTACTATTTTGGAGTTGCTGTAGGAGGATTTGGTGCTTGCATGTTACAGTAATTGTTGCTCTGTAAAAGGAGATGTTTTTAACACTTCATCTAACCATAAATTAAATACTGTTAGCCATGTGGAATGCAGGTATTGAATTTCCTTGCAGTATTATTGGGCTTGTCCTTCCTCACAGCACCACACAGCAAAGGTAACTGCTTCAACCTTGCCCAAATTCAGTGCCCTTACCTGTTGTGATGTGTGAATCACTCCAGCAGTGGTGTGGCTGGACTTTGGAGCCCAGTCCTGCCTAGAGAAGCAAAGTCTTGCTGTTGTAGTCCTTAGAAAAGTGAAAAACAACTGTGAGGGTGACCTGTGTGGGGTGTTGATCCTGAATTGTGCAAAATCTTATGATTTCGTCTGAGCCTGTTGAACACAGCTCCTCAAACGCTCTCAGAGATGCTTCTGAACTGGAAAGTTAACGAGTCAATACGGAGGAATGTTGGCAAACAGGGAAACTCTGCTGTTCTGTGTCTGAAACGAAGCTGTACCTGTTTCTTGCAGGCTGTTACGGGATCCGCCCGGAGCTGGTGAACGAGAGCTGGTCGTGCTCGCGGTGCTCAGCTGGAGCCTGGGCAGCGGTGAGGGCTGGGGAGAACACTGCCATGGGATCCACCAAAATCACCCAGCAGGGATGGGATCCACCAAAATCACCCAGCAGGGATGGGATCCACCAAAATCACCCAGCAGGGGTGGGATCCACCAAAATCACCCAGCAGGGGTGGGTGGTGGGAGGGTTCCTGGTGCCTTTGACATCCCAGGTGGGGTGCACTCATTTGCTGGGGAGGATAAACAGCCTGGCAGAGGTTTTTGGTGCTGTTCTGAAGGAGTTGTGTTCCTGCAGGAATGTTGTCTGTGCAATCTCAGGGGAGGAGCTCTCCAGATGACCACTGATGGCCGGTGAGTGCTGCCTTTGAGGGTATTTTCCTTCCATGCTGCACCTCATCTCCTTGTCTTGTGAATTTGGTTGTAATGCTCAGTGGAGCAGCAAGTTTTGGGGTTCTGGAGGGAAATGCTCCTGGCTGACCTGGCAGGATGAGCCTGAGTGACTGTGCTGCCTTGCCCTGCACCAGGCTGTTTGGCAGCAGAGCTTCTGAACTGTTGCTCAGCGAGGTTGTTTCTCAGAGAAAAGTCTTCTCAGAGGATATTTAGTATCATGCAAGATCAGCTGCAAAAGAGGGTTGATCTCTGTTGTTCCAGAGACATTTACCTTGTGCCACCCTGATTAACAGCCGGTTGGGAATGTTGCCAAGGCTGCCAAGCCCTGGAAATGTGCCTGGTTGCTGAGGGAGGCAGGGAAATGTTAACTGCCCTCCTGAGCATTTCATTCCAATGAGGCAGGCCCTGATTTGTGTGTTCCTCTGCTCCCCAGGTGGGTCCATGTGATCTGTGCCATCGCTGTCCCCGAGGCGCGTTTCCTCAATGTCATGGAGCGTCACCCCGTGGATATCAGCGCCATCCCCGAGCAGAGGTGGAAACTGGTGGGTGTGTTTTACCTGGGGAGAGGGCTGGGGAGCAAGAGCCAAAGGGAAAAGCTGTAACTAGACACAAAAATGCTTTGAGGGTTCCCAAAGCAGCTGAGATTGGAGGTAATGTTGCTCTCGTTTCCAAACAAAAGCCCTGGGAAGCTTCACTATTTGTGTCTGCTGAGCACTGTCAGTGCTTTGCCACACAAGCAGCTCTGATTTCCACATGTGCTTTGCTCTCTGGGAGTTTGCTGTACCCTGGGCAGGGCCTGGGACTCCTTCCCACTGCAGTCAGGTGTAAACTGCCTGAAAGCTTCCTTTACTCCAAGTACTGCACAGCAGGAGTGCAAAGGGACGTGGTGAGTTGAGAGAAGCTGATACATTGCTGACTTGTTCATCTCTAATTCATCTTTCTTTACAACATTTCTCTTTTTCCATCAAGAAATCTCTTGTAGAAATGAATAAACATTTCAGTGACCCTGACTGCAAGGATTTTAATACAAGCCCAGCTCCGAGTTGTTATTTGGCTGTGTGGCCTCATCCGAGGGATTAGTAATGGACGATTCATTAGCTCGGAGCAATTTATCTTAATGTTAGTTAATGCTCCATCACTATAGTGTGTTATTGCAAAATAAATTGTGCTTTTGCTGCTTTTTTTGGTGCAGAAGTCAGCTGGGTGACACAGTGTGGGCTGGGGAAGGTGCTGGAGCAGTGATAGATGGGTTAGCGCTGATGGATTCGTTAACGGAGCTGCTGCTCAGTGCAGGGAGCCTGGGTGAGAGATTAGGAAGAACCTATCCCTGCTTACAGAGTTATTTCTCTGTTGGGCAAATGGGTTTTGTACACAAATGTGAATGTAAAAAGCATTCATTATTCAGGAGGAGTGATGGGGCAGCGCGATGCCAGGGTGATAAATCTTGCAGCGGTGGCTCTTTATGGATCAGCTGACACTTCCAACGTGCATCCTCTTCATTACCAGCACTTGTAACGCTGAACTTAAAATCCTTTTACACAAGACTCACTTGTATTGCTTAATGGAGCCTCACAAGGAAACATGACTTAATTCTTTAACCCTTCCTTGGCTGCCTGGCAGTCCTGCAGAGGCAGGGCAGTGTCTGTGTGTGTCAGACTCTGCTGCTTTGTTCTGCCCCAAAATGTTGGCTGTGCCTTCCAGAGCCTCTGCCTGGAAGGTGAGGGCACTGGAGCTCCTGACTTTGGCAATGATGGACTTGGTGCAGTGCTTGATAAAACTGGGGAGATGTGGCTGAAAAAGATGGAAAAAGAGAGAAGGAATGGTGTGAAGGGTGAGGGCAGTTGATGTGAATGGATGGAGGAAAGAGGGGTAGGAGTTATCCATGGTTATTATTTGATTATTTAATATATTTGTATTGTTTTAAGTTCCTGTGAGAGGGCTGAGGCACCAAGGAGCTGCAGTGATCTGGTTAAAGGTGTATCCTGCTCTCCAAGCATGTCCCAGGTCTCCCTGTGCAAACGCAGTCCATCTGTGGATGTGGCACCATTTTCAGGAATGCAGTTTCCTGCTCCCAGATTGATGGCACATTACAGGCCTGTGCACGTAAATTATTTATGACGTGGAAATTTGGAATAATTAGCTGTCATTCCTCAGTGGAGTAAATGAATTGCAGTGTTCATCATGCAGGAGACAGCCCATTTCTTACTCTCAGCTGTGACCTGACTCTGGTGTGCATTTATTCCGAAGATTTCTCTCCTGTGCTTTAGACTCTTTTCCCTCCCACAGAAAATGCCTTTAAATCTCCATGTTCTGCAGCTGGCACTGGTGTTTCTGTCCATCCCTTCTCCCACACTTCCAAATCTGCATTTTCATACAATCCCAGAAGGGTTTGGGTTGGAAGGAACCTTAAATCCCATTCAGCCACTCAGATCAGGGACACCTTCCACTATCCCAGGCTGCTCCAAGCTGGTCTTCGACACTGCCAGGGATCCAGGGGCAGCCACAGCTGCTCTGGGCACTCTGTGCCAGTGTTCCACCACCCTCACAGCCAGGAATTGTCACTTCCTCCATCATTCCTTACCCTTCAGGCTCACTGTCACTCACTTTTATCTCCTGATCATATTTGCTGTGGATATCCCATTGGTGCAGCTCTTGTGCTGTCACAGGGAGTTTTTTGGGCACTGGGTGTGCTAATCCTGCCTTGGCAGAGTCCTGTTTGCCTCAGCCTGCTGCCCTGGCAGGGTTAATGCTCCCTGAGCCCCCTGTGTATCAGCAGCTGTCCCTGCTGCTGGGACAAGGGGATATCGACAGGTTAATAATGGGATCTGTGCTATTGACTCCCCTCAGTCCTGCTGTGCACTTTCCTGGTGCTTATCTGCCTCTGAACATGGTTTGCAGAGCGATAAAGGCTCAGCTTATTAAAGGCTAAACCCACGTCCTGGCAGCACTCAGGCTCTGGCTTTGAATTTCCTGGCTTTTGTTCGTTTGTGTAAAAAAGCCAAATTAATCTTTGGTGTAAACAAACTGCCTTCAGTTGATTCATAGGAAGGAATGGGAATTATTTTATATAAATGTGGGGCAGAGCCCAGGCAGGGAGGGAGGTGTTGCACAGGAATAAGGAAGAACAAATCTCCTTTTCTTGGGCATCTTTTGCTTTCAAGGAAGAGCAGTGCTCATGGAGGAGGAATCCCAGAATGGTTTGGGTTGAACAGGACCTTGAAGGTTTGGAGTTCCCCCTCTGCCATGGGCAGGGTCACCTTCTGCTCCTTTTAACCAGTGAAAGACACATTTGTCTCGAGTGTGTGATATCAATTTTGCCCTGATTTGCCTTGTCTCAGCCTCAGATGAGGTAAAGAAGCTGCCTCACCCCTGGAAGTGTCCGAGCCAGGCTGGATGGGGTTGGAGCAGCCTGGGATGGTGAAAGGGGATCTGTGGATGAGGTTTAAGGTCCTTCCAGCCCAGTCCATTCTGGGATTTGCTGATCAGTGGTAGATTCCTTTAACTGGAAATGTAACAAACTGAGTGGAGTTTCCAAATGGATCCCTGCAAACGTCATGCAAGCATCTATTCTTTAGATTGGGATTCCCCAAATCTCCTTTTCTGTATTTCTGAGGGGCTGGAAATAAGAATTGGTGCTGATTTATGGAGTGAGGAAATGTATCTTGTTCCCACTACAGGTTCTGCTCCCTGTCAGTGCCATCAGGATTTTTAGCTTCGAGAAAATGTAATTTCTTTTTTAAAGCCTTCACACGTCTTACATTGATTTACCTAATAACTGGATCTGCTTTGCAGAAAATGAGTGTAAAAATGAGTCCAAGATTTCAGACCTTTTTTCCCCTGTAATTCTGGCGGTTTGGTGCAATGTTTTTATTTCTTTTGTTTGCAAAACCGACTGAATTATCTACAGTGGCCCATCTGACATGGATGCCAATAAAATATTTATGGTTGATATGCTTATGCATCTAAAATAAACACACAATATTTTTGTTCCATTATATGAAATTATATTCCACAAGATCTAATCGATAAAACGTTCCATTAAATATAATAGAGCAAATTGCCACCCAGTTACTGCGTTCTGTTCTTTCAAAAAAATGAAAATGTTTTTTCTCCAGCAGTGAAATCCAGCTGCTGTTGGAATTAATGTAATGCAGGTGCAGTGCTGTACCTGAGGAGGGTGAGGATGGAGGAGCAGCAGTTCTCTGTGCCCCTGCTGGGTGTTTGGTTTGCCCTCCAGTGAGCCCAGTGCAGACTGGAGTTCACTCTGTCCCAGCCCAGTGCAGACTGGAGTTCACTCTGTCCCAGCCCAGTGCAGACTGGAGTCCACTCTGTCCCAGCCCAGTGCAGACTGGAGTTCACTCTGTCCCAGCCCAGTGTGGCTCTGCAGGGCTGAGTGATGAGGGGATGCTGGCTTGGCCATGGCAATGGTCAGGGAGGGAAGGACAATACCTGCTGGAGTTCCTTGGCTTGCAGTGATCCTGAGGGAGTGCAGAGCCAACCCTGGCCGTGTGGGACAGCCAGCCCCTTGGCAGGGGACAGCACTGGTGGCTGCTGGGCAGTGAAACCATGGACTGCAGTGTGCCAGTGCCACTCATCCCATGGGAGATGTGGTGTCTCTGCACAGCCCCAGGCTCTGCTCCTTTCCAGAGCTGTGTCTGAGCTCTGGTTCCTTGCAGAGCTGTGTCTCACCTGAGCTCTGGTTCCTTGCAGAGCTGTGTCTCACCTGAGCTCTGGTTCTTGCAGAGCTGTGTCTCACCTGAGCTCTGTGTCCTTGCAGAGCTGTGTCTCACCTGAGCTCTGTCTCCTTGCAGAGCTGTGTCTCACCTGAGCTCTGTGTCCTTGCAGAGGTGTGTGTACTGCAGGAAGAGGATGAAGAAGGTGTCTGGGGCCTGCATCCAGTGCTCCTTCGAGCACTGCTCCACCTCCTTCCACGTGACGTGTGCCCACGCCGCCGGGGTGCCCATGGAGCCTGACGACTGGCCCTACGTCGTGTCCATCACCTGCTTCAAGCACAAAGCAGCAAACCAGAACGTAGGCCTTGGGGCTTTTGGGCTGGGGGGGTCAGATTGGGGTTTTTTGGGTTTTGTTGGGTTGTTTTGTTCCTGATTTTGAAAACGGTTTCTCCCCACCTGTGTTGGCTCAAAAACTTTTGTGCTTTTAATGCAGAAGGCTTGTCCAGGAAGCCATTGTTTGGGATGGCTTTAAGGTCCTTCTGACCCAACTGTTCCATGATTCCATGGAATGTTGACACAGCTTTCCAGCTGTGCTTGCAGCTGATTGCCTCGGTGTCCCCGCAGGTCCCGTTCCGGAGGGAGGTGGCTCTGGGGCAGACAGTGATCACCAAGAACAGGAATGGACTCTACTACCGCTGCAGGGTCATTGGCACCACCACCCAGACCTTCTACGAAGTGAACTTCGACGATGGATCCTACAGTGACAACGTTTACCCCGAGAGCATCATTGTAAGGCAGCTCTGGGGACACTCCTGTGCCACAGGGACTACACACTGGGATCTGTGCTTTCCTCCTCTCTGTGCCTTCGGGTGGAACAGCAAAGCAAAACTTAACTTTTTCATTTTAATTTTAATGTTGTTGCTTGCCTAGAAAATCTCATCCTGCTTTTCATGACAGGTCTTGTTTCTGACATTATCTCATTTATTTTTTGGTTGCTTTACAAAGATGTGATCTTGCTGAATGCAGATGACTTCACGGAAAGCAGTGTTTGTTCTAAGTTTCATCCTATTTGTTTTGTGGTTGAATAATCTTATTTTTCAACTGACAAGCGTGATTCATGGGGGAAGCAGATTGTCTGTAAGCACTTCTGGTTCAAAACAGGGAATTCACTTAATAGAGGGAATGTCTAGAAGAGGCTGATTTGTCAGCTCATGCATTGCCTTCCTGATTGTGCCACTGACTCACCGAGCTGCTCTGCTTGTTTTTGAGATCTAGGAGATGTAATGTTTTGGGATTTGTGCTGAGAAATGTCCATGCTCTGGGTGCTGTCAGCAGAAGGAGGTGCCAGTGTTGATTCCTGGTCTCTCAGGCTGCTTTTGTTTGAGATGCCCACAATTAATCACAAGTGCAGAAACCCATGTTAGAGCTCATTCTAATGCTGTGTGACTTTAGCACACCTGCAGCCCCTGAGCTCTGCTGTGTTGTGTCTGACTCCTCTCTCTGTCCTCAGAGCAGGGATTGCATCCAGATGGGTCCTCCTGCCGAGGGGGAGCTAATCCAGCTGCAGTGGACTGATGGAATCATCTACAAGGCCAAGTTTATTGCAGCCCAGATCAGTCAGATTTACCAGGTGAGTGTGGCTCTGGGATGCTGAGCTGCTGCAGCTGGACAGAGCAGGAGGAGCATTTGGGAGCACAGATGATTTACTCTCTCTGAGTTTGTCCAGCCTGAACTTGACACCCTTATTAAACTGTGCTCTGAGTCCTTCTGCTTTATCCAGAAAAGTGTATTAAAGTCTTGAGCAAAGGAAATAAGAATCCCTTAAAAACTTTTAATAGTTTTAACATTTTGCTGTGCACGTTTCCATGAATAAACATCCCTGGAACATCTGATGCATAATTCATGATATAATCAGTGCTTAGCAAAAAGGGTTTCATGGGAGGAGATTTTGTACCTGGCTGACTATTTCTGCTGGTTGAAATACAAATATTCTTTAGTAGCTGGAGTTGTTTCCTTGTGACCTGTGAAAATGCTTTGTTAAGGATGAAAGAAATTCTTATTACCATATTGGCCTGAATACAGGGCTGCTTTTATTACAAGTGAAAAGCTGCTTTTTTCAGGATGTGAATCAAAAATCAGTACAAGTGTGTAGTGCTGTGCCTGGGAGGGGGGAGCAGAGGTGCTGGGCCAAAATACAGATATTTTGGTATCCATGAAACACTGAGTGAATCCACTTGGACGAGACAGAGGTGCCTGAACAGCACTGCAAGCAGCACTTTTTGTGTTCAGCATCTCCCCAGAGCCTGGGAGTGCTCATTGCACCAATCCTGTTCCCACGGGAGCTGCCCTGGTGCTGCCCTGGGGCTCCTGCAGGGAGCAGGAGTGGCACAGATTGTCACTGTGCTGTTCAAATGCTGTCAGAGCAGAAGCCAAACTCTCATTTCATCTTTGCTCCTGCAGGTCGAGTTTGAAGATGGTTCTCAGCTAATGGTAAAGCGTGGGGATATTTATACCTTGGAGGAAGAGCTTCCCAAGAGAGTCAAGTCTCGCCTGGTGAGTACCAAAATAGCAAACAATAAACCAGCTGCAGCTTGCACAACCCCTGCACATTTTCTTCATGTATTTTTTAGACATTAGGTGAATGCAGCCTCCAGTTTCTGTGGCTGTAAAACCACTTGTCATTCCCAAAATACAGAGTAGAAGAAATCCTGGCCATGACTGCTTGAGAGGCACAGAAATGATTTTCCCTTGCACGTGTTCAGCTTGGAGTTTCATTTTCTGTGGTTAAAAGATTATGTTCAGATCATTTTACACCATATGAATTCAGTTCTGTGGAGTCATTCTGTCCAAATGTGAGGTGAGCTGAGCTGCAGCTCAGTGCTTTCTGGAGAACTGATTATCAACCTGGGACTAAACCCCCTTTTCTCACCAAACTGGAGATTCTGAGTGTAGCTCTTACCTATAAATCTCTTAATCTACAAGATCAGGCTGTCTTTAAGTGCATACAGCAGAATTACTGAGCCTGGAAAAGATGAGGGATTTATTTCATAGCTTTGGTTCCAGACTTGCTGGGTGTTTTCAGACCCTTTAAAGCCATTTAATGTCACCTGATGGTGGCACTGGACAATGCCCAGGCTGTCCCCAGCTGTCCCAGTCCTGGGGCTCTCCCTGTTTTGCTGCTGTGCCTCTAACAGTTGTGTTTGGTGTTTCCTGCAGTCCCTCAGCACAGCAGCTCCTCAGGAAGATGTATTTTCGGCAGATGAAGTGAGAGCAGCCAAGCGTCCCCGGCTGGGGAATCCAAGGAATCCTGAAGAATATGGACAAACCCCAGATTATCTGGCATTTATGGAGAGCCTGTTGCAGACACAGTACCAGCCTGGGACTCAGAGCAACATGTTTTAACCAGGATTCATTCAAAATATTCGAGTAACCCTTTTTGAGTTTGTGGAAAAAAAAATAAGAAACTGTGGAATGGAAGACCAGCCCTGTGCAATAGTCTGCTGTGAATTTCTTTCATCTCCTGTTGGTTTGGACTGCAGGAAATCCCTGTCTGGCTGCTACCTCTACCTTGCCAGGAGTTGCTGACCAAGAGCTGGGGAGCTTGGAAAACCCTTCAGCTCTTCACATGGAGACTTTGGAAGAGTTTCTACAGATGGAGCTTTGTGACTGGTTCTTTTTTATGAGGAAAGGGTTAAAATTTAACGAAATGAACTTTTTCAAATCTGTCAAACTTTTGTCTTTCAAGGTGCTATTACATTGACTACTGAAGCAGCCTTTGGAATTGTGTTTTCTGTACATAGACGTCACCTTTGTGAAGTTTTCTATGAATGAGCATTATTAAAAAAAAAAAAGCAAGCAAAAATAGGAAAACGAAAGTTTCCACAAAACATTTTTCTAGATTATGGCTTTAAAACAGAAAATAAATGAAATCCTCCCCCCTCACCCCCAAACAAATTGTGACTGATGTTACAGTGGGGAGAGGGAGAGCAAGAGCAGATGTCCTGGAATGCTCTGGGTTCTTCTTTTGTAAAGAAACACTATCTTTGTAAGCTGGGGAAGGTGGGGGAAGAAATGTTTCACAGCTGGGATGTTTCTTACCATTTGCTCTCACAGCCCTGAGGTGGATGTTGGCATCACTGCCACATCACCAGGGAGGGACTTAGGGAAGAAATGGCCAAGTTTGGGTCATTCCTGTCATCTTCCTTCCCCATCTTTGCATCACAGTTGCTTTCTAGTTCAAGATCAGCATGGCTTTGAGTTCCAATGTGCCACCCTGGTTTGGCCAAGTGTTCTGTTGCTGCTTTTCCCTACAAACCACCCTGTCCTGCTCCGAGGGGCTGCTCTGCTTCCTGGCAGCACTTCTCCCTTAGGAACCTTTCTCTTTTCTTTGTCCTTTTGGTGTTTATTTTTAATTTCTTTTTTTTTGCGTTGTGCTCCTTACAGTGTGAGAATCATTCCATGACAGAAGCTTGGGAGGTGTTTGTATGTTTTTCTTTTATCCTATTAAAGAAGAAATTCCCCAAACATCTGATTGTTGTGACATCCTTTCCTTAAGTAAAGACTGAGCCTTTGAGTTCCTCCTGGGGAAGAGGAGTGCAAACCCTGCCTTGGATTGGACTCAGCTCACTGAGGACTGAAGGAGCACTAAAGGCAAACCAAACCCTCAAGTATTGAATGGCAACTCCCACCTGGACGCTTGGAAATCACCTCTGAGGAGCTGATGTGGAGCAGAGCTTTGGGAAGAGCCTGAGCCAAACCCTGCTGAAGTCACTGGAAAGTCTTCCCCTCTCTTTGGAGGATCTCAATCAGTTCAGAGGGAGAGAAAAGGCAGAGTTGGTGCTGAGCTGGAGTGGCAGAGCTGGGAGATTCAGGTGAAGGTGGGGAGAACACCTGGACCTTCCCTCCCTCCAGGCCAGCAGAGCAACCTGCAGTGCTGCACTGCAATCTTTTCCACTTAATTCCCTGAAATTACTGGATGGAAAGAGACAATATTCTTGTTTTTATGATTATTTTTAAGCCCCTTTGCAAGGTGGTCGTTGTTCTGGGGAGAGGCTGAGCGACGCCCTGGCTGGATCTTTAAGGGAATAAGTGGGAAGGATTTGTGGGATAGCAGATGGTAGATTAGCATCTTAAGAGACTCCGTGGGTATTAAACTGTCCTAGTGAAAGAGTGGAGATAGAATAAAGCAATTTAATTTTTTTTTACTTTGGTTTTGTTCTCCCTTGAGGATTGGAGTTCCCATCCTTTCTCCTGCCTCTGCTACGGGTTTTGTGTGCGTGGCTGCGTGTGGTTGTGAGACCTTGGAAACAGGGTTCTGCTTTGGTTTTTTTTAATTTTATTTCTGAGTTTTTGACGTTTTCAGTAGATGTCTCCACGAATAAAACCAAACTGAGACTAATAAAAGTTTAAAAAATTGGCAAGGTTCTCCCAAGCCTTGGTTGTTCCTCCTCCAGAGCTGTCTCCTGTCGCTTGAAATGTGATTACATAGAAAACTTGCTGTATAAAAGACTAAGAATGTTGCCAGGCCACGAGAGAAATATTTAAAACAATTGAAAGAGAAATTTAACCAGCAGAGGATTTTTTTTTTTTGTGGTGGGAGGGAAGGGTGGGATGGGATGAGTGGTTGTGAGCGACGGGGAATTTCCTCTGCATGTTCAAGTCCTGCAGTAGCAATTGCTGTATCCATATGTAGAACCTTTCCCAAATACTATTTATATTGTAAAAACAAAAGTGTGTTTCCTCACCCCATATTCAGATGCTGAGTTATGTTGAAAGATGAACCTGGAACTGTGGAATGCCCTTCCTTGGTGCAAGGGTTTTCTCTCTTTTTGTTGATTTTTAAATCCCTCTTTTTGGTTTAGGAATGGCTTGTGCAGATTTGGGATCATGGCCATATTGATGGCCTCTGGGCATCAGACTATTGAAAAGGAAATAGGAAATGCACATTCCTACCCCTTCTTCCAGTGAAATATATTTGTAAGTGTCTGATTATGTGCTATAAAAATAATGATTTTTTTCTTTCTCCCCCTAGATTAAGGCTGTGATGTATTTTTTGCCTATTTTTTTTCTCTGCCTCTAGGTTCAAAATGAATTAAAGGCTGTTGAGCATTTCAGAATGGCACTTTTTGGGGGGTTGAAGTCTCTTCATTTCTAAGTTTCAAGTCTTTTTTGCAGCAGGAGGTCGTTGAACCTCCTCAACCAGCATCTTCCTGAAACTTCATTTAAACACCCTAAATTTCCCTCCTGAGCTTTTTGACAAATTCCTCTCCAGTTATTGCAGGATGAGGTTGGTGCTGCAGGTTATGTTAAAGGAAAGAAATCTCCAACTTCCAGTCTTTTGCAGCTTAATAGCTTTTCTTGATATGATCTGAGGAATCATCCAGTGGGAAGGAATTGCTGGGAGGAACTCCTGGAATTTACAACCACACAAAGCTTACCTTTTGAGTTTAAGGTCTGCTGTGCTGCTGCAGTAGGAATTGATGTGATTTTAAAGATGTTTTAAGCAGCAGCAGCACTTCCCAGCTGAGCTCATGGAATTTCTCACCCCCTGAGTGAGTTTAAGGCTGGAAATGCAAAGTGTCAGAGGCAGAGCACCTGGCACAGGTGGGAGCTGCAGGGACCAGGAGGGAACAAACTGCTTGAGGCTCCTGGGGGTTGCAGATTTGCAGCCCCACATTCAGCTCAGCTCTTGTTCCTTGTCCCATGAACAACTGCAGGCAAATGCACACAAAAAAAGGCAGTTTTGGCACAACCCTGAGACTCAAATGAGCTGGAGCTGTTGACACAGAATTATTTGGCAGCTTTGATAGCAGAAGAAGAGAAGTCCTTGGGTTACGTGCTCACCAATAGAAAATCACGGGGAGTTATTTATTCTGCATCAGAGCAGCAAAACAATTAAATTTTTGGTTTCCAAGAGGGGAAATGTAAAGGTCGCTGTGCAAATACTGTTTGGAATTACACAGCGACCACAGCTTAACCACTTTTCCTGTGGAACAAACAGGATTTGGGCTCTTTTTCAGCACAGTTGACTTTGGCTTACCTCTCCACCCCAGCCTTGCCATTTCGGATGCCAGCTGCTAATATCCCCCAGCAAACGAGCTCGTGGCCAAGCTGTCTCTGAAGCAGGAGTGATCTCCTCCCTGTGCCCCAGATCAGGGTTTAAAAATAAATAAATGGCCAGATCCACTGCTCCTCTGCTTCACTGAACAGAGCCATCTCTGGAAAACACAGCAAATTGGCTTTGATTAGCAGTGAACGGTCAGTTAGCCATGACCCAACCAAGATGCTGCTGCCGTGGAGAGGAGCAGAGATTCATCTGCCTGAATAGAGATGAATCTGAGTTGATTGGAGGTACAGAAGGGTCGCTGGACAATTTTCTCTGTGGAGGAGCCACAGAGATGGGAAAAGGGCTCTGGTGCAAGTCTGATTTCCTCGTGGCTCTGCTTGGAGCTGAGCTTTCCTTGTCTTTGCTACCTGAGCAGACGTGGTGTGGCTGATGAATCTGGGATTCAGCTCTAACATGGAATTAGCACTGCAATCCAGGAGCTTCGTGGCCTGGCTTGGGTGATTAGTGTGAGATTTTTACAGCACAAAGTGAAAAATCTGCCTGAGCACAACTGAGTGAGATCCCTGAGCTCGGGATGGGGCAGAGTTACAGCAGCAATTCATCATCACATTTTTCAGTAATTCAGCTCAGAGACAATTGGCTGTGGTTAAACACTGTGATTTCTCTCACTCCTGTGATGCTGTAGAAAATTGCAAATGGGCTCTTCCAGCTGCTCTGTTGCTACTCCAGGTTCTTTACTTTCCTCAGGATTTGACTGCACTGTGTGGGGAGAGGAGGAAGAAAATTCCTTCCATGAGCAGCCTGTCAGCTCCAGGAGCTCCTGCTGTTTCCCCTAGGGCTTCCTCCAGTCCAGAGCAGGGAAAAGAAATTAAAACCAAGGTGGTGGAACCCACCAGAATATTTTACATTTATTTTTTGTGATTTATTAACTCTGGAGTAGATCGGGGAAATTGATGGCATTGTGTTTTTGTATTGCTGGAGCATCCTGTGTGCATAATTCGGGGTAAGATTAATTCCTGTGTGAGAAAGGAATAAAAAAAGCACAGTGGAGACAAGTTTGTGCCCTGGCAATGGTTTCCAGTCTCTGCTAGAACAAGGAGAAACAGGATAATGGGGAAGATAATGGGAAATGTGGTTTTTGTGTAAACACCAGCCTCTGGAGATTTTATTTTAGTGACTCAGCAGTCACAGAAATGGAAGTTTGAGGCATTTTGGCCACTGCCAAGGTCATGATTGTTCCTCTTACAGCAGGATTTGAAGTTTCACAGTAAATATGGGGCAAAAAGAAAGAGAATTCCATGGTGATTCTGGTACCCTTGGCAGCTGCCAGCCTGCAGGGACAGGGGCCTGGCAGTGGAATGGGAGCAGGAATTGGTAGAATTATTCCAAATGCTTCATTTCTTTGAGGTGATTCTTTGTTTCCAAGTCAGCTCTGCTCTGCACGGCACTTCTGAACTGGGAGGAAAAGGAAACAAACCAGAAGTTTTTGGTGTAGTGAATGTTTGGGATCCAGCTCAGGTGGTGTGGCTGAGGTGTAAAACCAACTGCAGCACTCCTGCCAGGAGAGGCACAGGATGAGCCTGGGGGGAGAATGGAGAGCTCAGCCAGGCCTGGGCTGAGCCAGGATCCTCTGGAAGAGAGGAACATCCCAGGAACATCCCAGGGGCTGCTGGACAAAACAGGGAAATCTGGGAGCTCCAAGAGCCTCTTTTGGGGTCTGCAGGAGCTGAAATTGCTGCTGCACCCCCGAGGGCAGGGGGAGGGCAGGGGGAGGGTGAGGCTCAGCCCAGGGCTCACCAGGGACCCCCAGGCTGCCTCCCCTCCCTGCAAGGAGCACACAAAAGCCAAGATCTGATAATGGAATCTGGTTGGAACAGCTGTCTGCTGACAAGTATAATAAACTGTATTAATGGTGTCATTATTATTCCCTAATTAAAAGCTAATAACTAAGAGTTAATTGCCTTTAAAAGATGAAGCAGCACCATGGCAGGGATTTATCTCTGTTTTTCTTTGCTCGCCTGGCTGTGCTGATATTTTCAGGCTAATTAATTGAATCAAATCTTACTGAAAACTAATAATCTCTCTGTGTCGATTCAGCCAATTGAATTAAAAGGTGTTTGCCGTGTGCTGAGCTTAAAAACCACTCATAAATATATATACAGATATATGTTTGTGGGTGTGTGTTGTTTGCAGCTTTTCACCTCAGGGCACAGAATCAGCAGGACATCAGGTAGGACCTCAGGGGGAAAACGTTTGGATGGGGAAAAGTTTCTCCTGATGTTCAGGGGATGGAAGTTGTGGAAGTTTTGTCTCTGCCTTTGTGCAAACACAGCTCCTGGTTCTGCTGCTCCCCATTCCCATCCCTGCTGTCCCCTCTGTGGTGTTTTTGGGTGCAGCTGCAGTTTCACCCACAACAAATAACACCTCAGCATCCCTTTGTGAGCTCCTGGCGCTCCTGTGATGCCAACTGTAAGGAACCAAATGTTCTCTCTGGAAGTTCACTTTATCAGTGCTAATCTTCTATGTGGAGTAAATTTTATTAAGGTTCCCCAAAGAGCAAATTGTAAATTCATTAGTGCCCGTTTTGGACTGCACCTTCCCTCGTTTTGGGTAAAAAGGAGATTAGAAGTCATCTGGGCTCTGTGATAATTAAAAAGAAGATGCTCAAACATAATTCTTAATTAAACAGTAATGAGATAAGAACTTGTGTAGTCTGCTTTTGGTCTGTTGGAAAGATGCAGAGGTTCCCATTGTAATTATGTGATTTATGATCTTCCACACAAAGATGTAATTAGTTTTTTCTCCCCCCTTTTTAAAATTTAAACATTATTTAGATAAAAAAATGAGCAGCAATTTGAATCTGCTTTTCCTGAGGGAGCAGTAATTTGGTTTGATTTATCTTTAGGTTTCAACCTAAAAAAATTCTTTATAGCTAAAAGGGGATACCCTAAAATATAACCATCCTGCTGCTGGAGACTCCCCAGCATCACCTCCTCCAGCATCTCCTCCCCAGCCTCGAAAAATAACCCGTGGGCAAAATCTGCAGGGCCCACGGTGGGTTTATTTTGGTCATTTGAGGGTTTTTTGGGTGGTTTTCATGTATTTCTGGCTGTGTGACTCAGCTGCCTCGGCTGTCACCCTGGGAAGGTTTGCTCCTCAGCCCAGAGCTCTGCAGCTCCTGCCTGCTGTGCTCTGCAGGAAGGGAAGGTGGATGCACTTCAGACTGAAGCTGCAGCATCCTCCTGCAGCTCAGCACACAGGCACACCTCAGGGAATTCCAGGATGGTTTGGGTTGGAAAGAACCTTAAAGTTCATCTCATTCCAACCCCTACCATGGAATGTTCCACTGCACCAGGATACCTGGAGCCTCATCCAGTCTGAGGCTTAAGCAGGGCTTTTGTTACCCTAAAAAAAAATACAAATACCTCTCTCGAATGGATGTGGGCTGTTCTTTGCTCACAGCAGCACCAATTCCATCCCCACCCTGCCATCCTGCTGGGAATTCCCCTGGGCTCTCCCTGGACCTGCTGGAAGTGGAACCTGAATTAGTGATGTGCAGCAATTTCCTGAACAACACCTTACATGGCTCAGGCAGAACGTTATATATTTAAAGAGAAGAGACTTTTTTTTTTAATCATTTGGACACAATTTTTTTCTGAGGGGTTTATTATCCTCAGTAAGCTCGGGATAAACCCCTTGTGTAACCCATTAATCTGGGATTGCCATCTGCATGGCTGCGTGTGCCCTGCGTGTGCACGGCCAGCCACGGCCACAGATGGACACAGATGGACACAGATGGACACAGATGGACACAGATGGACACAGCCAAGCTCCCTCCACCGGGAATTTCTCCCTCTAATGACTGGAGAAGGAGTTGGGCCTGTTGGTGTTGAGGAGAAAAAGGCACAGTGAGGTTGGGACTTGGGGCTTTGATCTCTGAGCAAAGTGCAAAGGGATCTGCTGTTCCTGCTCTGCAGATGGATGGTGGATGGATGGATGAGCAGACAGTGGGAAAATGGGGAGATTAGTGCTGGATTGAGGTGAATATATTCAATGGTTAGAGAGAGGGTGTGGTTAGCACAGTGAGGTGACTCTGCTGCTCAGCCTTCAGCCATTGCCGGGGTGTGAGCAGGGAAAACTGGGATGGTTCTCATCCTGGGATATGTTCCTGAGAGCCACGAGGGGTTTCTGTGTGCAGAGAAGAGGCTGTGGCACCTCAGGACCTGTGGTGACACTGGAAGTGATTGAAGGTGAGGTTTCCTCCTCAGGAAATCTGGGAGCTCCCTGGATCCCTTTCCCAGTGGATGAACTTGTAGTAAGACAATTTTCTCAGCACCTCCGAGGGTATTTACTTTTTCCATTTCAGTTCTACATCTGTTCACTTGCCGACTTGGAATTTGCAACCATCTTATTTAGGAGAAGGAATTGATTTCTCGCTCTGTTACTGCTGCTCTTGGTATAATTAAAGCATATTGCAACGTGAGGAATTTCTCCTGGCCTGGGAACTGCTTTGCCACTTGGGTAATTCTGTAAACCAAGAAAAGCTTTTCCTTTTCCTCTGGAATGTAAATTGCAGTTACAGCTACTTTAAAGCCTTTGCTGTGCTGCAGGGGTCTGGGGGCTCCTGGTTTAGGGCTGTGCAGGGCTCTGGGGCTTTTGCAAATCAATCCCTCAGGGATTTGGCATCCAGGCTGCTGCGAGTTCTGACTGAGCAACTAACTGGTTTTGGTTTTGTGGTGTAAAGGGGAATTGGGACCAAACTGCTCCCTCCAAGCCCCTGGGAAGGCTCTGCTGCTCTGTGGGGCAGCCCTGGGGTGGCTGTGGGGTCTGGATGAGCTCATGGCAGATTCAGGGCTTGCAGGGAACTGAGCCAGCTGTGAGAAACCCTTCAGGATTTACACAGGAATGGTGCCAGGTCTGGAGAGGCTGACCCAGGTGCTCCTCCTGGGGATGGGAGCAGCTCTGAATGCTGCCAGGAATGCCCCTGGCTGGATCTGCTGCTCCTCAGAGCAAACACTGAGCCTTGCCCTGGACTCTCCCTGTGCAGGAGGGATGGCTTTGGCTCTGCTCTCAGTGTCCTTCTCATCTTTAATAAAAGAGGCTCTGAGATCCCTTGTAAAACCACTGTCCATGCCTTAACCCTGCTCCCCTGTCAGGACCTGGATCTGTGTAATCTGGAGCTCCTGTGACAGCCCCGTTCCATAAAAATATTACCTGCAATGATTTACTCCTTCCACCCTGCTCACATCTCCAATAAACTCGCTGTCAAAGCTGTCAGAGCTCATGTGGAGAAAGAGAAGAGAGAGACAGAGAGGGAAACAGCCCTGGGATCAATAAGGAACAAGAGCCTTTCCCCCGCCCTGCTGCAATCAGGCATTAATGGGCCATCACTTGGAGTTTAATTAAAACGAAAGTCAGCCCCGTGCCAGGTTCAGGCTGGTGCTGTCTGGCACAGCAAACCTGGAGAGACTCAGCTCGGAGCAACAATTCCTGTTCCATTTGCTCTGTGCAGCAGGATGGGCAGCAGGATGCAGTCAGGGTGCACTGAGCACATCCCAGAGCCTGGAATCGTTTGTGTTATCAATTCTGTTATCATTGTGTTATCATTCATCAATCACAGCTCCAGCACATCAGGCTGGCACTGAGAAAACTACACTTGGCATGTAATTCCAGCAGCTTCTCCTGGGACTGTCCATGTGAGCCTCACTCCTGCTGGGGACTGAGCAGGGAATGTCACATTCCCAAGGCTGCCAGAGCTCCAGGAGAGTTTGGACAAAGCTCTCAGAGTGTCTGTGCAGGGCTGGGAGTTGGACTGCATGATCCCTGCGGGTCTCTTCCAGTTCAAGACATTCCATGATTCTATGAAAAGATTTCCTCCTGTATTTGCTTCCCTAACTGCCTTCCTGCAGAGGTGGTTGGGATTTTTTGAAAGATTTACTTAGTTCCCAGCTGCTGTTCCAATTCTCTTTGTCGCTCACCTTCCTGTGCTCCGTGTGGAATTTATTTCAGTTCTGTGAGGGGTTTGCATTTCAAGCTGGATGGTCATGCCAGCTCAGAGAAGGATGGAACCAAAATAAGAGCCTGGAGAGCAGTGATGGGAATGATTATCGTCACAGAGAGACAGGAATAGCAGTGCAGGGAGTGCAGGGAGGCAGGGAGGGAGGGGAAGAACAGAGCTAAGAAAAATCAGTTTTTCCTTTCTATTCTTCAATGATAACACAAAGTGAGCATCAAAAATCCCCTCACTGAGGGAGGCTGGTGAGGTGCCTGTCTGTGGCTGTGGCTGAGCTGTGGAGCCACTCGTGCTACAAATTTCCTTTGAGTCCAGATTATGAAGTCAAAACTCGTTACTATTCCCAGACTGCCTGCAGGGACACATGAACACGAGACGTGGTTACAAACCAGGAGATTTCTGGGTTTTATTCCTTTCTCTTTTTTCCTGAGCCATCAGGGCTGCTGCTGTTTGATGTGAGTTTGGCTCCCTCCCCTCTCCATCTCACACACAGAGTAACAACATTTTGGAGGTGATGTCATTCCCTGGGATCTCAGCTCACCTGATGCTCATCATGGCTCTGTGGGAACTTGCTAATTAATTTTTTGTTCTTTCCTTTAAGCTGGAATCAAACTGCTGCTGGTGGTGTCAGCGTGGCAGGGAGAGGGGGAGCTGTGAAGGGAGGGAAGATCCCAAATCCCAAATAAACACTTCCATCGTTCTCCAAACCCCATATCCTTCTCCACCTTTCCCTGCCTGGCCTCAGGTGGTGAGGGACAGGGATGAGAGCTCTGTGCTCTGCAGGGACATGGAGAGGGCAGCAGAATCACCCCAGGGATGAACCCCAGGTGGGCAAAGCCTTTTTGGCTGATCCTGAGCTCTCAGCTCACCCATCCCTGAATCAGGAACAACCTCGTGGTGTGGCACTGCACTTTTGGGCCCAAAGCTCCCCAGATGAGCTGTTTTTTGCATGTTTGGTTGCACAGGTGTCTATTTTTAGCAGGAGCAGAGGGAGAGCAGAGGGAGAGCAAACTGTTCTGGCCCTGGGCAGGACAGGATGGATTTGGGAATTTGTGCTCAGAGCTGCTGCCCCAGCCCTGCCCTCCCACACACACAGGGCTGCAGCACATTCAGACAATCTTCCTTTAATACAAAGTCAATATATCTACATACACCGTGGTATGAAAACCACTTACTGTTTCAGTTTGAAATAACAGTGTGAAAGCAACAGCACTTTGCTCTCATACAAAGAAAAAATCCTCCCCCCTCCCCCCAACTTGTCCAGTAAGATTTTGCTGCAACATACTTAGAAATCTGGGCAACTTTCACACAAATAAGTAAAATCTCGAAGAAGCCTTTCAGTCGGTTCTTTTTTTTTTTTTTCTTTTTTTCTTTTTCTTTTTTTTCAGTTAAAGACAGGAAATGGGTTTTGTGGGGGTTCTGGGCAGCACTTGATGGCCATGATTACCCCTTCTAGAAAAATAAAAAAAAGGAAAGGGCAGAGGTGAGCAGAGTTTGGGGCAGGGTGGATTTTCCCAGATCTCCTGTGCTCTCTGCAGGCTGCAGGAAACTCCTGGAGCCACAAGGAGCACAGAGACAGGCTGGGCTGTACCTGCAACACACCTGGGATGATAAAACACCTGATGGGCGTCAAGGCTCCGAAATCACATCTCTGTCTCCAGTCAGCAAAAGCCACTGGGGTAGTTGGATCTCCCAGTTCAGCCCTGGCCCTGGATGGCCACAGCTGAAGGGGAGAATTGGCACTGCCACCAGCTCCCCACCTGCTGCTCCCCAGCCCTTCCAGGGACCTGGGATATGTCTGTGATTGAAAACAAATGAACCCGAAAAATAAAATAATAATAATAAAAAAAAAATCCAGAAAGGACATTTTGTTCTTACATGAGCAAGTTAAACCTTTTAAATGGTAGAAAAGCAATATGTAGAAGTAGCAATTTGCACTGCATTTTTATATATCACAGCCATTACACGTAACATTTCTACAGTGAAAAAATAGACTGTCTTTGAACATAATATGAACAAATAAGCAAATTTTTCTTTTAAATTCATTGACTGATATTCTTTGTCTTTTTTTTAAAAAAAAAAAAGGAAAAAATACACTATTTAAAAAAAAGGTAATGTCACTTGTTACAGTTACATCAATACTTTAAAGAAAGCCACTCACAGTATTTGCCATTGGATGCACCTTCCTGGATCTTTCCCAGTTCTTTGACAGCTGGGGCATGTTGGGGACAGTGGGAGCTGTGCGAGGAGTGACAGTGCTGGGACAGTCCTGAGAGGAGCTCCCTGGAGCTGCTGAGCTCACAGGTGAGGCAGCAAAGCCAGCTGGACATCAGAAATCAACCTCTGCAGTGTTTCTGGGGCTCCTGGCAGGGAGAAGCTGCTGGCACAGAGATGCTCCAGGCAGAACGGGGGGACAGAGCTGCTCCCAGCAGCAGCAGGGGGGTGTGGATGTGCAAAGAGCCTGGGCAAGGGGCTGCCTTTGTCCCCAAATGTCCCACCTGCCCCAGGGAAATGGAAATCCATTTCCACATGTGCTGGAAAGGAGCTCAGAGCCAGCAGCCTCAGACCCCAGCACCCCCCACAGCCAGCTCTGGGGGTTGGTAACTCTCACTCTTTCTCTTTCTCTATCCTTTTAAATATCCTAAAAAATAAATTTTGGAATTAGAAGAAATGAGGAATGTTCCAAGTATTCAAAATGTGAGCTATAAAACCTCTGGCGTGGCAGGGGCATCCCATGAATGCTGTTTGCAAGGTGCCTGCAAGCCCAGAATTATCCCAATGCTGATACTGAGGTTATTAAGACTCCAGCTAGAAGAACTCCTGACCCTAAGTTTGCCTAAGTGTTGAGATTTAGTTCCTTTTCTTTCACAGAACACCTCCAATCCTGCAAGTGACTTCCTTTAAAGACTGCCAACTATATTAGTAAATAAACTGAACTCTAATGATGTAACCAAAGTCGGTTTTTCCTTCCCTTCTCCAGCAGAAACGTTTCCCAAGGTGAGTTGTAGCTGTTGGATCTGTTTCCCCTGTCCATCTGTCCTCCCCAGCGAACACCACCTGAGCTGCTGAGCAGTTCTGAGCAGCTTTCCCGAGCTGCCTCTGCGAGGGCCAAGGTACAACATGGAGTTCCCACGGGGTGTTCCTTCCAATCCTCCCCCCTGCTCCCGATGCATTGTCCAGATGAAAAGGTACTTCTTCTGAGTCAGTTTTGTAAGTTCAAGCGCTCCTCCTGGGTCAGAAGAGGCCTTCCAGGACTGAAGTGGTTGGTAGAGTCTGCACAACGATGGCTTTTTATGTTGCATAGTGATCAAAACTTCCCAGATACTCCAGAGCTGCCTGGTAACAGAACTGGTATTCATCCTGCCAACAGCAAAGAGAAGCAGCCTCAGAGGTGGGAATTGGCTCCTCAGGATCTCTGTCCTGCTTTGCAGACAGCACAAAGCTGGGCAGGAACCTCTGTGATTGTCAAAGAGCTGAGAGCTCCTGGGAGAGGGAAGTTCCAACCCTTCCATTCATGTCTGAGCCTCTCAGGTTCTGAACATCCTCCACTCCCCTGTCAGCCCCACAGCCACATTCTTGCTCTTGGATAAGAATAGAGGCTCCAGACTGGGATGAAATCTCAAAGAGACTTTCTAGCAATAGGAAATTTATATTTTTTAGAATTTATTTTGTATTTCTTAGGTAAAACCAGCAGTGCAGCCTGGGCTTGCAGAGTGACCTCAGGTGAGGGTTTGGTAATGCTTAGGCCAGGCTGGACAGGGCTTGGAGCAGCCTGGGATCGTGAAGGGAGTGAAAGGAGATGGGATTGAGGTCCCAACCCAGCCCATTCCATGGTTCCTGGGCAGCACAGGGTTCCTCCTCACCTCTGTTTGCACCATTGCAGGTCGTTGTGTTCGCAGCATCTTCACTGTCTGGAAAATATCTACAACCCCCTCGTAGCGCATTCGCTCCAGGACGATGCTCAGGGTGATGAACACTCCAGTCCTGCCCACGCCAGCACTGCAGCAAGGGGAGCAAATAGACAGGGAATTGTATGCTAAACGTTCAAATGTTCCTGTAAATGCTGAGGGTTGAGCTGTGCCTGTGAACATGCTGGAAGTGCAGAGCCTGGGTCAGTCCTCCAGGAGAGACATCCAGAAATAACCCAAGGGCCAGAGTGGGACCCAAAAAGCATTTGAGAAAGGGTAATTTAAAAAGTTAAAAGCATTACCCAATGCTTTTAAAGTGGTAAACAGCATTCAGTGGGAAAATTATTCCTAATATGTAATACTGGGCTTTTGAAAGGAGATAATTTTAGTAAGAATGGATCATCCTGTCCTGGCTCTGGGTAAGGAGGTACAGCTCTTGCTAGCAGCAAACACAGCCAAGCAGGGTTGGAGGTGTAAATTGGGCTGAGACTGGTAAAAAATACTTCTAATTCTGCCGGTCAAATATTACAGATATTCTATAGATATGTTATATAGAACACTGTGGTTCCCAAGTCCTTCAGAGTTTCAGCATTTCAAACCTCTCCTCCAAATACAGAGGGGCAAAAGCCTTGTGGACAGCCCAGGGCTGAAGGGAGATGAGTTTGCCTGGCAGAAGTGTTTGGCACTGACACCCCCAAGAAATCCCCCTGCAAGGATGGGGTGGGAAAGGGGGGAAATATCTGGATTTAATTCCTTTTGCTCTCCTGCGTCCCCAGGGGGATGAGGTGTGTCCATGTGCCTACCTGCAGTGGACAGAGATGGGGCCATCCTGGCCAAACTGCTCCTTGGTCTTGTGCACCTGCCCAATGAAGTCGATAAAACCTTCTCCTGATTTTGGCACACCTTGTTCTGGCCAGTCAGTGAACTGGAACTGACGAACAGTTCGTGACTGACCATCCTGGGGGACAAAACAGGAATAGTTATACACCCTCTAGTTGTGACAACAGACAGAAAAGACAAAAAAAACCCCATTTTTGTTGCTAGTTTGTTAAAGGGCATGAAAAGTTGAGGCAACTCAGTTGCAGCCAAGTGCACACGTATTTATTATCCAGCCCCAGCATGATGAAGCTGCTTGTGTTGCAGTTGACATTCCTGGAGTCAGCCTGTCAGCACAGATCCATATCCTGGCAGGTGCTGAAAGCTCTGACCACTGCAGACAGCACAGATGGAGTCTTCAGCAGAGGAACGTTCAAGGTGAGGTGTTGGCCTCTCTATCAATCTTCACAAAGAGTTGCCACAGTGTCAGAATTACAGCTGACAGGAAGATAAATCTTGTTCTACGAGGACTGATGAGGCATCCTCCTCCTCAACCTTGCAAATTGAATTATCAGGTTCTGGAATACTTTGGCAACCTCAAAAGCAGCAGACTGAGTTGTGAGAGGGAGGGTTATGTTTGCTACAGAAATTTGAGAAGGTATTGAAATGTTCCTTTGGATGAGAAAGCTGACATTGACTTGAAGATTATTGGAGGGAATTTGTCCCTTTGAACATGACTGACAGTGGCTCCTCTTCCAGTGCTCATTTTCTGTAGGGTGTGGAGAAACCTTTGCAAGGTTTTTATCAGCTTTTGGGGGGGAAATTCTTTCTACTTTCACCTCAAATAAGCTACAACTAAACCCCAAAGCCAGGCATGTCTCTAACAAAGCAACTCACGGCTGTGAGAGAGGTTTGAAACTGCTTTCAAGTTGTAAGAGCAAATATTCCAGTGCAGTCTGTGTGTGTTCTGCTCCTCACCACAACTGAGCTCTCGGGCACATGGACTCCAAACCTCCCTGGGCAGCCCCTTCCACTGCCTGACCACACTTTCCATGAAGGAATTCCTTCTGATGTCCAACCTGAACATCCCCTGGCACAGCTTGAGGCTGTTTGCTCCTGTCCTGGGAGCACAGCCTGACCTCCAGCTTGTTCTGTGCAGGAGTTGACTCGATGATCCTTGTGGCTCCTTTCCAACCAGGATATTCTATGAGCTCTCCTCCACTGATAATTCCAGAGAAAATGTGGACACCTCAGCCATTCTCTTGGGAGCCAAACCACCAGACCTTGTTTTCTGCCAGCCCTTTCCCCAGTTTGAGCAGCCCCAGCCCAGCCCAGCCCAGCCCAGCCCAGCCAGCACCTACCCTGGCATCCGTGACCTTGAACTCCCGCAGGATGTACTGGGGCATGTTGTACTCAGCCATGGGATCCACGACGAAGTACTGGTACCGTGCTGAGCGCTCTGCAGGCCAGTACTGATGGCACTTTTCCTGCCAGGACACACACAGCTCCTGTCAGGATTCCCTGGTCCTGCAGGATTCCCTCCCAGCCCCTCCCAGCCCTACTCACCCTCCCCATCTCCCGAAGCTTCGTCAGCATCACGACGATGGTGGAGTTGTTTTCCCAGAGCATCCTCCAGAAATCCTCGGTGGTCTCTGCCAGAGGCCCCTGCGTGGCAATGTAGGCTTTCTGCTGCCTGGGGGAGCCCAAAGCAAGGAGGGGTCAGAGGGGAGCACTGCGTGGGCAGAAGCTTGGGAAATGCGTGGGAAGGCTGGAGAGTGGGAGAGCAAATGGAAATGCTGGGGAAGGACTAGAATAGCACGAGGTCTAAAGGGGTTGGGGTGTCTTTGGTGCCAATGGTCAAAATAAAAAGGGCCAGTGGTGAAGCTTTCCTTAATTATCACTTCCAAGGGGTAAATCCAACCACCAGGCATGGAGCTGCCCTCATCCCAGTGCCACAGCTGAGGCCAGCACTGGACAAGAGGAAAACCTGCTTGTGGAGCTGCTTTGCTCCCTCAAACCCACCCATGGAGGGCTGCAGCTCCCAGGGCTGGAGTTTCCTGGGGGAAGCTTTGGGGATCGCATTGTCCCCAAATCACAAAGGTAACAAACTAATAAAATATTTATAAACCTCCCAGCAGCAAAATCCACCCCGTCTGACACTTTGTGTTCAGGACCCGCAGCTGGGGAAGGGCTGAGCTGCTTTAGGGAATCAGTAATTTATGACCAGAGGGGGAAATCTCCCCGGCAGGCTGGATGTGGGTGTTTGTGGGGATTTCCCTGGTGAGCAGGGATGGGCTAGCGCAGAGCCAGGGGAGGTGGCCCAGCCCAGACTCCCAGGCTAGCCATACCTGTAGCCATCAATGAAGCTGGCGTTGATGTAGTCGGAGCCCTCGACGCCGCGGATGGGCTGCAGGCACACCCGGGTTGTCTCGTAGGGCATGATGTTCACCAGGCGGTTCTTGAACTTGTTGCAGGGCAGGTTGGCGCTGATGAAGCGCGAGGTGTGGGCCTTGGAGTTGGCGAGGCGCTGCGGGCAGAGGGACAGCAATCCCCTCAGCTGGGTTGCTCTCCTGACCCCATGCCAGCCCCCCTAACCCCTTGCTGTGCCCTCCTGGGGTTTGTTTTTGGGGCTGGAGCACAGAGTCCGAGCCCTTTCCCTAAGCAAAACTTCCAGAAAACACTACTACTGCTAACAAAGTTTAAAACCCCTCCAATTTAAGAGGAAGCAAATCCAGTCTCGATTTGGAATGATCTGGGAAGCTCCCTGTGGGGCCAGGCAGGTCTCCCCTGGGAAGTGTGTAACTCAGCAAAGTAATTAATAAATAAATAATAAATAAACTCCCATGGGAACAGCAAGGTCCCATCGGCCTGATGAAGGCTTTGTGTGAGCACCAAGCCCTGCCCAGCCTGCCCATCCTTCCCCAGCCCCAGCCTGACCTTGAACTCCAGCTCCATGCCCGTGACGTGCTCCCGAGCCTCGATCTGCGCCAGCTTCTGGATGTAGCTGTAGAGGTTCCGGGCAGGAACCTCGGTGTTGCCGCAGGCCACAGCCTCCAGCAAGGCATCGTGGATGAAGCTGTACTGATCCTCCGTCTGCACCATGTAGTTGCGCTGGGACCTCATGAGGGTGACGTGGCCGTAGATGTCCACTGTCTTCTCGTGCTTGATCCTCTCCAGCATGGCGTCGATCACGATGAAGCAGCCGGTGCGTCCCACGCCCGCGCTGGGGACAAGGGTGACAGGGAGGTCATGGATTGTCCCTCCACTTGCACAGTGGCCATTGTCCCTCCACACTGCCCTGCCCTGCCCCGTGTCCCCTGCACACCACCCTGCCCCGTGTCCCCTCGCTGACACCCCAGGCCAGGCACAGCTGTGGCAGCCCAAGGCTCCCACAAAGGGCTGGCACCATCTGAAGGCTGGAAAAGGCTGTTTAATCTCTCTGATCTTGGCAGCTGAAAAAGCACTGATGTTGCAATGGGTAACATGCGTCACCTCTCTCCCTCAATGTTTTTGTGTGGAGGTAACATCAGCCCTGTGTGTAATGGCATTTGTGCCTCAGCAGGGCTCTGTGCTCTCTTGTGCCACTGCTAATAAAGGGTTTCCTTTTACCATTCCAGTGCTGTCCCTTTTCTCATCGAGCCCCCTTGATCTCTGTTAATTAGACTGCCTAACACCTGAACCAAGCAGGTGACTGGAGCTTTGGCAAGAATTTAGCAGCTGATCTGGGAGCTGGTCGTGAGCTGACAGCTCTTTATTCATTTTCTGAGGTGCACAATAATTGCCATCTGCAAGGGTAGTGATAAGTTGCCCACTCACAAAGACTGTTTAAATGGCATCCTCCAGCAGAGGCAGGATTAGCTTCCCCAGCAGCCTGCACAATTCAGATCTTCCCTCAGTGCCCAGGAACCCGCAGGCTCCTCCACACCCTCCTGAGGAACACAGGGATTTATCTGCATTGAGGCTTCAAGGATTCCTCACTGGGTTGTAAATTGAATTAGGGAATGTTACCTGCCTTCAGCTTGGCATTATCAGAAAGGCTGCAGCACTCAGAAACCCTCTGTCAATCACTGCCAGCTCTGCCTTGAGCAACTGAGGCAGCTCTGCCTCCCAAACACCCCAAACACCCTCTGAGATCACACCTGAGCCTCCTCCTTTCTCACTGTGACCAGAGACAACTCCACCACACAGCACCAGACTGTGCAATGGCACTTCCCATTGCTTAATAAGATCATCAAATCCCAAAATGGTTTGGTTTCAATATGACCTTAAAGTTCATCCAGTCTCACCCCTGCTATGGGCAGGGACACTTTCCACTGTCCCAGGTCCCTCCAAGCCCTGTCCAGCCTGGCCTGCAACACTTGATCCAACTGATTTGTGCAATTTACACCTCTTGTCATCTCAGGAAATGCTGTGGTCAATGGAATCCCCAAGTTTCCCCCTCAGATGCTGCCTGAGAATTCACCTCTGGCTACGAGCAGCCCTGTCTCCCAGGCAAACCCACACCCTCCTGAACTTCTGCCTCCCTCTCAGGTGTCCCTGTGCAGGGGAAGGACTCTGTACCTGCAGTGCACCACGATGGGTCCAGCATCCGGGGGATTGCATGTTTTCACACGTCTCAGGAAGGCCAGGAACGGCGTGGGGTACTCGGGAACGCCGTGGTCAGGCCAGGCTGTGAACTGGAACTGCCGCACCTCCCGCTTCTCGCTGGAGCCGTTCTGCAGGACAGCAGAGCACAGGGGTCAGGGGGCAGCAGCACCCCAAACCTGCCGTGCTGAGGGTGCAGAGTGTGCCACAGCCAGGGACAAACAGCAGCAGGGCCAGCTGACCTTGTGGAGGGAGAAGGTTCGGACGCAGAAGGTGGCCAGCTCAATGGTGTCCAGCAGCGTCACCTGGATCATGCCATAGGTGTCTGTGCCTCGGCCTGGCCAGTACTGGTCACACTTGATCTGCAAGACAGCAGGGGTGGCTCAGGGCTGGGAAAAAGCCTTCCCTGGTGGGGAAGCTCATTCCCAAGCTGTCCTGCTACAGGTGAAGCTGGGCAGGTGGCAAAGGAAACAGGATGTGCAAGAAATGTCTTTGCAGAGCACCAGCACAGGGACAGACCCAGAACAAGCTCCAACTGACTGAGCAGAGGGTTTGATACCACATCAATCCCACAGACAACAGACTGCAGTCCTGAAGATTAGAGGGAATGTACTGGGGCTTGCTAAACAAGAGAAGTGAATGTGAAACTTGCCACATGATTAACTCCAAGACAGACACACGGTGGGATCCAGCAGCCTCTTCTCCTAGAGTTGCCAAAGAGGCTGCAGTTTTCCAGGGTGAATGGTTTGATTTTTTAACAGCAATGATTCACTGAACTTTCAGGGTGCTGGCAGAGCAGGCAGAAATCCCCCACTGGCTGCACATCAAAGGGATTTGCTGTTCCCCCAACTCTCCCCTCCAATTCCCCTGGATTATGACTAACCAGTCATCCCTCTCATGCATCTTACCCGTGATTTCTCCTCCAGCTTAGTCATCATAACAATGGTGGCTGAGCGCTGCTCCCACACCATCCTCCAGAAGTCCCCAAAGGTCTCTGGCAGAGGTCCCTGCGTGGCAATGTAGGCGTTCTGCTTCCGATACCCATCGATGTAGTTGGCGTTGATGTAATCACTGCCCACAATTCCTGTGTCAGACCAGCAGAAATCAGGCAATTGCACAGCACTTCACACAGCTGGAAGCACGAGGAGATTTTTGCAGGGATGCCCTTAGAGAGAATTGCCCTGCAGAAACACCAGAGCCTTCGTGGCTTGGTGGGCCAGAATTACACAGGCTCTTGGTGAGTTTTTCCCAGCTCAAGCTCTTGCATCCTTGCAAAAGGTATTAAAGAGACCAAACATCAAGCCTTGAAACTGTGGTGTTTTTACTCGTGCTTAACAGGAGCAAAGTCCTGGCCCAGAGCTCCTGCTGCATCAGTAGGACAAACCCGAGTCCTTGTCCCAGCCTGCCCCAAGCCCAGGAAGCAATCACACCTGGGCAATGACTGTGTGGTCCACAGTCTAATCCCAGGCATTGAGTACAGCTGGACAGAGTAAGGAATAAAACCAGCCTTGATTTAGCCAATGAAGGCTTTGCAATTACAGGCTTTGACTCGCTGTAAATTGCCCGCTGTCATTTTTAGGAGTGTTTTTTTTCTACTCGCATGAGTTACAGGCTATTGAGTTCCAGCTGCTCGCCTGGGTCCCAGCTTGAGGGTTTGGGATGAGCAGGAGGCGCTTCCAGAGTGAAGAGGTTGATTGGGACATGGCAGGAGAAAGCTGCTCTGAAGCTAAAAGGGCTGCTGGCACGCAGTGCTGCCCAGGTTCAGCTCCAGAGTGGCTCCTGGCACAAGCAGAGCTCTGGGATGGTTTGGCTGCTCCCAAGCACAGCCGAGCGCCTGGCAAGGCTGGCAGGATCTGCAAACCCATGATTAACTCGGAGCAGAGCTCTTCCCTCCTGTCTCAGGGGAGCCAAGGGTGGGGAGCAGCAGCACCAGCAGGGAGTTGGGCTGCAGCAATCTCTGCTGCTGAGCCCAGAGCTGCCTGCCTGTCCTCAAGGGCACTCGGCAACTTCAGCTGCTGGAGAAATGGCTTTTGATTAAATTTCTGGAGGGTTCCCTACCCCTGCTCCCTCCCAGGCTGAGATTTCAGGAGGGAGAGAAGGTGGCTGTAAAGGCAGGAGTGTGATCAAGGCTGAGCTTCCAGAATTAATCTCCTCTGCAGCCCCCTGGGGTCCACTCTGTCACTGGAATTGGTGGCCATGAGCTCCTGCAATGTTTCGCTGTGTGACAGGCCCAGCTTCAGAGAATTCACAGAATTAAAGCCACTACTTCTTCCTGACCAAGCAGCCGGTGACAATCTGCAGCCTTGACAAATCCAGATTTAAAACAAAGGGAAAGCAACAAAACTAATTCCTCCAGCTCCTTTCATCTCCCAGCCCTGAGCAGAAAATAGAGCCCGGTAGGAAGGAGCACACCAGCCAAGACATGTCAGAACCTCTCAGATGCTGGAGAGTTCAACCTTGGCCCATCACCCTTGCACCACTGGTCCCTCACGGAGCCCTGGGCAGAGCTGGCACTGCTGCCTGCATGCAGCCCCAGCTCCAAGACCAGCCCAAGTGTCCTTCACTCCCCACTTGTGCTCTTCTCCTTTTCCTTGAATGACAAAGCAACTTTTTAAAGCCTCTGCTTTCCTTGGCTCATACAATATTAATCTCGGAATTAAACCAAGGAAGAACACAGTCAGCTTCACAAGGAGAAACATTTAAAGCCCTCTAATAGCAGACCAGAGCAATCCAGATTTGTGCAGTTTTTTGGCAAATCACTGTGCTCGGCTGCTGCCTCAGCTCTGCCCCTTCCCCGCGCCCCTCGGAGCTACTGCAGCACAGGGAGATTATTTTAGCAATCCCCTGGTCTCAAAGGCTCCTGAATTAACCTCTCCATTCACCAGGCAGTTACCAGGACATCCCACATCCTCTCTGCTCCGATGATCAGCTCTTGGCAACGCAACACTGGCCTGGAACACTTTATCCACCCAGCGCAGCCACATCCTGAGTCCATGAAACTCCAATATTATCTCGGCAGCAGCAGCCCAAGCAGGTGCCCTGTTCAACTCCATCTCGAGCCCCTCTTATCCTGGCGTGCACTGGAGCAGCTCTGTCAAGAGCCACGAGTTGTGAAATTTAATGTAAATTTTCTGACTGCACCATCGCTCACATAAGCAGCTCAGGAAACAATTTATGACCAGCCAGGCTCACATTAACCCCTTCTTATCCTGAGCCTTTTAGGGTCCAGGGGCTGCATATCAAGTGATCTGTGTGCCTGCAGAGTTCAGCAGCCACATCTCTGCTGCTGCTGCCTCTCACATTTTACCATCAGCCTTGTGCTCTGCGTTCCCAGCCTCCCCATTCCTGCTCCCTCCAAAGCACTATGTGGTCTGAATTCTCCCTGTTAGTCAGAGACGTATCAAACAGGCATCTCCAAGCAAAGGGAAGGCAGTTGCTTGATAAACCAGCCCTTGAAATGAGGGATTGCAGCTCCAGGGGAATATGTCAGTCACCAGAATTTAACAAATGCCTGGTTTACAGAGGTATCTCCTGCTTGCCAAACTCCCAGGGAGATGTTAAGAGAAGAATACAAATAGAGACAAGAAAAGAGTGTGTGTGCCTTGTTCCCTGCAGGATCTGCATCCCAGCACTGCCTGAGGAGTGGGGATGCTCCTTACCTTCGATGGGCAGCAGGATGACCCGGGAGTGGTCGTAGGCAATCACGTTGGCATAGCGGTTCTTGGGCTTGTTCACTTCGAGGTTGGAGTGCTCCCAGGTGAACTGCTGGCCAGGGTCGATGGACTGCAGGGATTGGGAAAGGAAACAGGAGAGTCAGTGAGGAGCAAATGCAGCTCTGCACACCTTGTTCCATGTGGCTCTGAAGGTGTCGCTGAGGAGCACAGGGATCACCATCTGCATCCCAAAAGTGGCAAAGCCCCAGCCCAGTGGAACAGCTGCTGTCCCATCTCCCCTGGCCCCAAGTGCAATATCTGAGTTATTCCCCCTCTGGAATGATGCAAAAGCAGCAATGCAGTTCCAGGCTGCAGCAGACGCCTCAGATCACACTCGTGCCCAAGCTGGCAACACCGATAAAAGCTGGGAACTGGGGGAGAACAGGAACAAGCATGTCAGGGTGGATTTAGGGAATGATCAAGAGGCCAAACCTGTGCATGGTTAAACTACATCACAGTCAAGAGGGCAGAAATATACCAGTGTCTTGGTGAGTGCTGGGGAAGAAGATATTTATGTCAGGATAAGGTTTATGACCATGTGTGCTGCCCCTGGATCCCTGCAAGTGTCCAAGGCCAGGCTGGACAAGGCTTGGAGCAGCCTGGGACAGTGGGAGGTGTCCCTGCCATGGCAGGGGGTGGAATGAGATGGGCTTTGAGGTCCCTTCGGAACCAAACCATTCTGGGATTCTACGATTAAAAACTATTGATGGGCAGCAGGAAGGGACTGAGCTGCTCTGTGTGGAGCAGGAAGAGCTTTCCTTGGGACCACAAGAACTCAGCACCGAAGGCTTCCCAGTGCAAATGGGGAGGAACCCAGCAGGGCCAGCAGGGCATCCCAGCACAGAGCAGGGGTAAGGACCTCAGCCCTGGGACACTCAATCAACATGGATTTTTCCTAGAAGGGATGAAGGAATAAACAATGAAATGCACTGGAGAGAAAAATCCCCTCTGCCTGTCCTAGTGATTTATGCCAGGTTTGGTGGTTGGTTTTTTTTCCCCTCTCTAAAGTCCAGCTGTTCCAGATATGGAAATTAGGTTAATTACGTTTACCTCTAAATCCTCAGCCAGAGAATTAAATAAAACAAGGGCTTAATTCCTTCATCATTTTGCAGAGCCCTTGGGGTTTGCCTCAATTGGAGGCTTGGCAGGAATGTGCAGAGCTGTGTTTCCTGTTGCTTTGCCACCCTTTGGGGACACAGTCCCAAATCCACCCCTCTGAGCTGCCCCTTGCCTGCCCCGCTGCCCTCCCTGCCCTTGCCCACCCCGGAGCTCCCCGGGCACAGCGTGGCACAAAAGCACCGATAAAACATCTTCGTGCACTCTGGCTGCAGAGAATTCCTAACTAATGGGTATTTATACTATTGTAATGTGTCTGTTTGCTCTCCATCCCTCTAATCACGCCTCGCCTTCACTTCATTAGCGATGTTTGTTCAGCTCTGGCTCTCCCACTGGAGGAGGCTGGGCTGGCTCCGAGCCAGGGCACTCGGGATATGGCATTATGCAAATCAGCCTCTGGAATGTGGATGGAGAACATCACCGAGCTGCTGCTGCCCCCCTGGCCCAGCGTGGGAGGAGAGACCCGGCAGAGCAAAATGCGCTTTCTCCGAGGTGAGCCCTGCTCGGGGTGCAGAGCCAGCAGCACAGAGCTGCTCCTGCCATACCTGGGAGTCAGGGCAGGCAGAAAGCATCCCTTTGTTTGGAAAACATCCCCTCGCTCCCTGCCTGCAGACAGACCTAGGCAGTCTAGACTCGTTATTAGGCTAAAAATATCAGGGCATTTGATGTCTTTCAACACCAAAACCAACAGTGGAGAGAGGCTTTTTGCAAGGGCGTGGAGTGATAGGACAAGGGGCTTTATTTAAACAACTGCAAGAGGTTTTAGATTAAATATTAGGAAGAAATTTCTCCCTGTGAGGGTGGGGAGGCACTGGCACAGAGTGCCCAGAGAAGCTGTGGCTGCTCCTGGATCCCTGGAAGTGTCCAAGGCCAGGCTGGACAGTGCTGGGAGCAGCTGGGACAGTGGAAGGTGTCCCTGCCAGGGCAGGGGTGGCACTGAATGAGCTTTAAGGTCACTCCAACCCAGCCCAGTCTGGGATCAGGTAATCAAACATCACCAAGATAAGGAAAATGTGCACAAACCCCTCAGACACGACAAGGAAGTGCAAATCATCCTGTTTTCCCATCTTTAGCTCCATGGCTGCTGATGGCATCAGCTGTGGAGAACTCCCTGCTCATCTCACCCAACCTCAGCTCTATAACCCTGGCTGTCACAGTCCTTGGCTTGGTCACCTCTGTGTCCAGCAGAGCCACCCAAGCACAGCTCCCCATCCCACCCAGAGTCAGAGCTGTGCTCCCCTTCTCCAGGGCAGCTCAGCTCCTGCCTGCTGGACAGGAACAGCTCATGGACCAACCTCTGGTTTTTTATGAACTGGAACTGAACCCAGAAAAGTGCTCAGCAAGTATTTCATTTCCAACACATAAACAGCTTTTAAATTTCAGCTAACCAGATCCTTAAGACAAAGCTGTTTATTTGGATGAAGGCCTGTCTGAATTCCCTAATTCCTGGCTCTGCAAACCCATGCACAGCACTCACTCTTGCTCATACCTCATACTCTTGGGATAATTTCAGGTTATCATTAGCTTTGAGATGCTCTGTGTGTTCAGCCAGCTCGGAAACGGGGATGGGTGGGTGGCTGAGCATACCTAAAAGACAAGACAGCAGGAAAAGAATCTCATTTAATAATAACTAAAATTCACAACCGTTGCGCATTTTATAAGAGAGAAGAAACAAGAAAAGAAAATAAATTACAATGTAAGATCTGCAATGAAAGTAGGGAGGTTAGAAGAGAAGAATTCAGGGCTCGAAATTGTGTCCTTGGAAGTAAAAAAATAAAAATCAAGGAAATAAAAAAAAAATAACAGTAAAATGAGAGTGTTCCCGTGATGGCCCCATTTTCAATGTGGAAATCAGAGCAAAACAAAAAGGAAAATCCGAAGAGCAGATGCGTGTTAGCGATTCCAAAGTGGACTTGGAATGAGCAAACGCTGCCAGAGGAACCTACGCAGCAAATGGCACAGCACCCGGCAGGACCAGGAACCAACTCCAAGAGAGAAGGAGGGAAGGGCAGGATCCAGCCAGCCATGGTGATGTGGGGCAGGGGATGGCAATATGCAGATGGGGGGAAGCAGGGGAGGCTTTTCAGGAATTGGACTTGATGATCTTTAAGGTCTTTTCCAACCTCAGGGATTCTCTGGGTTGTCCTTTGCACAACATCAGCTCTGGAAGTTCTCGGTTGTTCATGGACACTGAGCTCTGACCTCCAGCAAGCCCAGAGTGCAGCCAGGCCTGGAAACACCCAGTGCCTCCTCCTCCCACCCATGGCTGGTGGATGATGCTCCTTCTGCAGCACAGCCCTCCCTCCCTCCCTCCCACTGGGGTCAGGCTGTACCAGCCCCGGCCAGGCTCTGTGGGAATGTTGTCACCTTTTGGGATGGACAGGCAGGAGATCCCCCTCAGTCAGGGGTGTTGGAAACATTTGCTGCAGGGTCTGCTGACCCTGAGCTGTTCAGCTGCTGCCCCTGCAATCCCCCAGCACTTGGGTGTGCTGATGCTGAGCCAGAGAACTCACTGGAGCTGCACTGGGATGTCCCACTGGGTCAGACTGGTCCAACTGGGACACAACTCAGCCATCCCCGGGGTGAGCAGCCACGGCTGACTCAGTTCTCAGCCTGGGATTTGCCCATCCTGCTCCCAAAGGGGGCAGCTGGAGCTCTGGGAAGAGCAGGGACCTTTCCCTTCCTACAGCCCCTCAATGGCTACTCTACAAACCCAGGTGGAAAAGCTCTCCGTGCTTTGCTCATCTGCATCGGATTATGTTTTTCCAAAGGCTTCCCATGCTGTCTGCCAGCCTCTGCAGAGGCCTGGAGAGCAGCATTGTGAGAAGCCCTGGGCAGTGCCCCCGATGAGAAGGACAGGAGTGGAGAAGAGATGGAAGCCAGGGAGAATTTCGAGCCCCGTGGGTGTTGGTGGGTGACAAAGCAGCAGCGTGGCAGCAGCATGGTCAGATACTCTGAAAACTCAGCACAGAGATGGCAAAGCAAGCATGACATCCTCAGTTTTACAGTGATTTGGGAGAGGTGCTGCTTCCCCCAGGCCTGGGCACGGGACGAGTCTGCCATACCTGGACAGGCTTCTCCTAAGCTCACCACACATCTATTTTCAGCAGAAGGAAATCTGGCTGAAAATAGAAGAAGAGGGGAAATACACCAATAAGATCCAATAAAATCCAGGAGCTTGCGATGAAACGAGGCAGGAGTGGCACTGCCTCTGCTCAGCTGAGCAGCTGCTCTTCTCTGCTTTACTCAAGAACTCCTTTTGGGCTATGAAGAGCTGAGTTCAGCCAGGAAAATATCCACAACTCCCCTGGTACAATGAGGGGGTTGAGGGGAGGTGGCAGCGGATGGGACACTTGTGACATATTCCATACCAAAGAGACCAATATTTGGATTCAACTCTTCAGGGAAACATCCCAGCCCTCGCATCTCCGAGCACAAGCAGCATCTGTGACTCTTCACATTTGTCAGCTGAAACCTCACTTCTACTTCCCTGCCCAGCATTAAAAGAATCCAAGCCCAAACCACCCAGCAAGGCTGGGATCTTGGCTCCTAATGGGATGAAATCTTTTTGAGCCAGTCTCATCTAACATTTCAATCACTTGAATCTCTCTAATCTTATCACAAAAGACTTGATTCTCTGTGCACCAGCCAAGTCACCAGACACGTCACCCTAACATCTGCTCCATGGCCAGAGCCCATCTATCCTGCAAAATCACCGTGGCTGGAGACATTCCTGTGAAACCCAGGGAGTGCAGCTCCCTGGAGAGGAGTTTGTGGTCTTTGTGCTCCTGGAACAACTCAGTGCCAAGCACCAGGCACTGCCACAGATGGGAAATGACCTTTTTTCCATCTGACCTGAAAAGGTGTCTGTGTGGCTCTTTCCAGAGCGAGGCACTGGCAGCTGCAGCTTCTCTTGCCCTGCGTTGCAAACACCAAAAAGCACAACCCCAAATGACACCAGGGCACAAGGACAGGGGACACTGAGGACACCGAGCCAAGCACCAGCCATGGGACATCTTCCACAAGGGGTAAAGGCAGCCCTGGATCCTCCTGGGACAGGGACACCCAGGGATGGACAGGACCCAGCTGCAGGGCTCTGAGCTGCCCCCTGTCCTGCCAAAGGCCTCTGGTGGGTACTGTAAAACTGGAAGCGCAGTTCAGACAAACAGATGGCACAGGAGAGGGATGAGATGGGCAAACACCGCAGGAACACGGAGAATTCGGCAGGAAATCAAAAAATAGTAACAGGAACGGAACAAGAATCGGAAAGGAAAGTGACAGAAGAGGAAAATAATAATGGGGGGAAAAATGAAACCAACAGGAACAAAAACACACAGGAACTAACTTTCCAAGTCAAACTCAGGGTCACTGAGAGGGCTGCTCAGACCAGAATCTGCAGAAAACAGTAAAAAATAAATAAATAAAAGATACACTTTTGTAAAAATTTCATGCTAATAAAAAAAAATAAAAACCAACATAAATCTAAAGAGGAAAAGAAAGGTATTTTTGTGCTGATTAGGACAGGATATCTAAGACGTGCTATGCTTTCCCCTCTCTGAGCTGCACATTCCCATTCCCATGTTCCTCCTCTGTCCCACCTGTCTGGAGAAAAGCCTACAGGCCCCTCTTGAACCACAATATATTGAATTTAAATGCCTTTAACTCAGAAAGCAGCTGTGGAGCCTTCCCTGCAAACTGCACCACAACCTCTCCATCACCGCCAACACACTCCAAGCTCATTTTTCCATCCATTTCCATTTTTACCCAATGTTTCCAAAATTCTGTGGGAAGCACATGATCAACTCCCCAAATCCTTTAAAACCTTTTACTGCTTCACCAGTTATATGGCAGAGTAGCACTAGGTAGGTCAGCTCTGGCCAGACAAACTTGGAAAGGAAATGGCAGAATCTTCCTAAAGCCAGACCGGACACAGCCAGTGTCTTTTGGGACCTGCAGAGCCTTAATGCAGGTTTTGATGTCTCAGCTACCTTTTACAAGCCTGCCAGAGCCAGAATTCAGAGGCACAGCATGACCAGAGCAGCAGGGTCAACAGAAGGCTGATTCTCTCATCCATCGATCCCATTACCTGATGGAAGCACCCTCAGCTGACTCTGCTGTCCTGTGGGACACACAAATTCCCACTCAGGGAAACACATGAACCAGCAATTCCAGCTGCTTCTTGGCACCAAGACCAAGCTGGAAGACCACAGCCTTTTATTTTTATTTCAGCACAGCCTTTTCATCTGGGGGAGTGCACCCCCCACCTCCACCTGGAGCACCACGGGAATTACCCCAGAGGAATCCCCCAGAAAAGGACAAACTGTGGCTGAGCTGCACTTGGGAGCATCCAAGAGATCTCAGACAGCTTCAGACTCTCCTGCAAGAGCAGCACAAATTGCTGATTTAGGGTCCCACCTGGGCTGAACTGCTGTCCCTGCATGCTGGAGTGAACCCACTGCCATCCCCCAGCTGAGCATCATTCCTAAGCTTGGGCTGATCCCAACGGGTGATTCCTGACTCATTTTGAGAATGAGATAATTGATAAGAATTGATAATGAGATAATTTGATAAGAACCCTCAGCCCAGCACTGCCTCTGTGCTTCCTGCAAATCCCTGGATCCCTCCTGCCAACCTCACCCTAAGGAAACTTCAACAACGCTAAGGACAGGACTGGGATGGGAAGGGCAAACAGGAGCTACACAACATTACTAACGAGCACAAAACAGCAAAAAAAAACCAAAAAACAAACAAACTGAAAACAACAGCCAGCCCCCAAAAAGCACAATAAATTCCAAATCCTCAAGCACCAGGAAGTTGGAGGCAGAGGTGTGGACAGGCACTGGGTCAGCATCGCCACGTGTCCATCTGTGCCAGGACGTGCCAGCCGTGGCAGTGGTGGCTCGCAGAGGTGCCATGCAGGCAGCTGGGACATGCATGGACATGGGGACATGGGGACAGTGTGTGCAGGGGGTGCTGCACAGAGCCCCTGCCCAGAGCTCAGCGCTGCAGTGACAGGCTGGCAGCCCTGGCAGTGTCCAAGGCCAGGCTGGACAAAGCCTGGAGCAGCCTGGGATGTGGAAGGTGAGCTGCCCACGGCATGGTGTGGAACTGGATGGGCTTTAAGGTCATTCCGACCCAAACCAGCCTGGGATTCCATGACAGCATCTGCACCAAGCGAGGAGTTGCTGCCTCATCTGCACCAAGCAACAGCTCCTTTCTCCCTGCCCAGCCCAGGGGCAGGCCTGGCTCCCAGCAGAATGCTTTGGCACCAGAAAGCACCAGTTCCAGGCGTGGCTGGAGCAGTGGGATGGGCAGCCTGCCATGCTCCATCCCCACCCAGCAGCTCCCAGCTGGAGCACAGGGCAGCACTGGTGCTCTGCTGTGTCTGCACAGCCATGGTGCTTGCAGCTCAGCCCAGAATGCACTAATTTGCCAGGAAATCCAGGAAAACCTTCTTCCTGCCTTGCCAGCACTGGGCACAGCCCATGCAAGGTCCTTGAGGATGCCAGCAGAGGTGTCTTTGAGCATTCCCACTTGGCACAGACCAGGCTGGCTCTGGCTCTCCAGGCAGTGCTGCAGCAGCCTGGGGCAGGCAGGCAGGGCTCAGGAAGGGCTCAGGAAGGGACAGGTGCTCCAGTCCTGCCTTCCCAGCGGGAAAGGCTGGTCAGCAGCTGGTTACCTGGAGTCTGGAAGTTGATTCGCCTCATTTCCACAGGGTCCTTGGGGTGGTGGGGGGCGATCTCAGCGTTGTTCAGGAGGCACTTGGTCCGCGGTTCTGAATCTTTCCGTTTGCTTCACAACAAACCCAAAAAGAAACAAAAGACCAGAAAGAAAAAGCACCTTAGCTTCTGGGCTTAGTGGTCAACTTCTTCTCAGGCATGAGCAAAGCTCCCACCGAAAATCAAAGGTGCAGCCAAGGGGATAAGAACACAAAACACATCAGGGAAGGGACAAGGTTTGGAGGGTTTGTCAGTGCCGTGTTTGAGGGGTTGACAGTGGCCTGGCAGCCCCTCAGCAGCTTTCAGGCCAGTCTGGAAGTTCCCCCCTTTTCACAGCAGCACAGACTGGCAGCCAGGAGCAGCTGAGGTGCTGTGAATTCACACCTCAGCCTCCCTGCTCAGAGCAGCCTCCACTGAACTCTGCAGAGCAAAAATCCTCCAACTCTGGCCAAGCCATTTCCAGCCTGAAAGAACCAGAGCCAGCAGAATCATTTGGAAAAGTACAGAATCTCCTTGACCTTGGATGTCAAGCACTGATATTGGTGTTGGCTTGCTCAGGAGCTCTCAGAGCTGCCCTGCTGCAGACAAAGAAGTCAAAGCAGCAGTTTTCAATCTTTTTTGAACTGCAGAACCCTAAAAATCTGGGTTCAACAAACAGTGTAGACACATCCTCTCCCAGCACAGCTGTGCCTGCTGAGATCCTCCTCTCCTCCTTGCCAGGAGCCAGAGCTCACTCCAACCCTCCAGCTGAGCTGCACATGGAAGTGCTTCCTGATAGATTTTCCTCCAAATGGGTTTGGTTAGCTGAGGCAGTTGAAATGTCTTTGCTGACCTGGCTCATTCTCCTTGAAAAGCATTTAGCAGCAAAGCCCAGTGCTGATCTAAAGATGTGATAACCTCTGGCAAGGGAACAGTGATGAGCTGCTGGGAGCTGAACTTCTCCAGAGAGCACAGAATGTTGTGGTCTCAGCCCTTCCTGCAAGGGGCTGTGGAGCTCCTCATCTCTCCTGCTTAGGGTGCCCAGAAGCCTCCAGTAATTTGCCTGCAGCAGCAATGGCAATTACTTAGGCAGAGAGGAGGTTATTCAGGACATTTTTAGCTGTCTCTTGATGTCATTAATAGCCAGAAGAAGTGGTGTGAGCCCTGCCAGCACTGCATGGGGCAGCATTTTGGAATGACACCACTTTGCAGTTTGGGAGCAGTTTATTTTTGCCGCAGTTCTGAAACTGCAGCTAATAGTTCATGGACTGAACCCTTCAGTTACTTCCAGTCAAAGCTCTTCCAGTCTTGGAAATGGCTGGAAAAAAGTCTGATTTCTGCAGTCATAAACAGACTCTGTCAGAAGTCCATGGCTGAGGGGGCAAGAAGAGCTTCTGCAGCAGGGTGAGGACAGCTCAGCTGGGGAGATCCTGCTGCCAGTTTGCCAGTGGCCCAGGGACAGCCTGGACGGAGCAGCCAGACATGGAGAAAATCCACTTTCACCTCTGACTGCCACACAAATGAGTGTTTCTCTGCTCCATTAACCCAACACTTTATGAGCCATTTACTGTCACTGCTGCTCAGCCTGAGAAAGGGCTGTTTTATTCAGGAATGGACGAGCAGGAGAAAGCTGGGCTTGCTTTGCTTTTTCTACCCCAATTCTAACATGGTCCCACGCTAGTCTGAGCTGAGGTTTCTGTGAGGACACATCTACAGGTAGGAGCTCCACCAACGAAGCCCCAACACCACACAGCAAACTCTGTTTAACACACAGCAAGCAAGAACCTGAATAAATGGCAAACTGGTGCTCTTACCTGTCTGGTTTGCTGTCCAGGAAAGCAGTAAGTGGAGAGAAGACAAGACAAATGTTCAGGTTAGAAAGGACTTGCAGAGGGAAGGGGAAGCATTTGCTCAGCTCTAACCCTGGCAGCAGAGGTGGGACCAGCAAAGATCACCCAGATAGGACACCAGCAAGGACCCCCCAAGCCCCCAGAGCAGTGTGACATGCTGGGATGCAGAGTTCACACCCATGTGCACATGGGAACACAACTGTGCAGCTCAAAGCTGGAGCAGGGCTCAGAGAGCTCCCTCCTCCCCGGCCATGAGATGTCCCAGCTAAGGACACCTCTCTGCTGGCCACTGCCACCATCATTCACTTGGCTCTCCCCTGGTGCCCAAGGAAGGATTTGCCCTCAGCTGACCAGGACAGCACCAAGCAGGAAATTCCCTTCAGGGGACTTGGGGACACTCAGAGCATCTGAGGTGAGGGCAGCGAGCAGCTCTTACTTTTTGTAGAGCAGGATGGCGATGACGATGCAGATGATGAAGACCACGGCCAGGACAGGCCCGATGACCCAGATCAGCCCCTCCTCGCCGTCGATGATGGGCTGAGGGTCAGGGTTGTCCAGCTGGATGGGGTCGGAGAAAGGACTGGCAGCATAGGTCTGGAAGACATGGAACATGGGGAACACAGCTCAGAGATGGGATGGGGACTGAAAGGGGGCAAGCACAGGATAATCCACAGCAGGAGCTGCAGCACAACCCAAGTGGTGACAGGGAAAATGCCTTCTTCACCCTTGTCCCTGAATATCCATCTGATAGGAGTCTTCCAAAGCTCAGTGAGACAGAGCCCTGAAAGATCACACTCTGTGAAGCTCCAGCCTGCCCTGTGTCTGTGTCTCTCCCCCTCTCACAGCCAGGAAGGTGCTTTTCCAGCTGCCTCTGTTCCACCACAGCCCTGAGTCCTCACCACTGCCACAAACACACAAATGCTTTCCCAAGCTCACATGTAACCATCTGGATTTTGACAGTCAGATAGGATTACAGAGCAAGAGGGAGGGGATTAAAACAAGAATTAACGCTTGGCCTGGTGACTGAAAAAAAAATCCTGAAAAATAAATATAAAGTAGTAAAACACAGTGTGAGTCCTCTGCTGCCTCTGCACTGAGCTGGGTTCTTGAGGAGGATCAGAGGCATGTTGAAACCCTTTGGAGTCCTGACTAAAGGGCATTGCCTGTCCCATTTTAGGGAGGAGGATTTCCCATTTTACACAGAAACTCCAGAAACTGAACAGCACAGAGAACTGGCATGGCCTGGTTTGGGAGAGCAGCCAGGGACAGGACATGAACAGAGGCTTTGGGTCCTTGAACTGCATCAGCTCTGAGCAGGCTGGAATGCTGCTCCACACTGGGGCCCAGGCCACTGGGAGTGAGTCTGCAGCACCTTGTTTTAAAGCAGAAATTACCACAAGCTGCAGTAATCCGATTGAGAAACCCATTCAGGAGCGTGTCAGCCTAATCCTTTAATATCAAATACACAACTAAATATTTATTGGGGGAAAAAACCTCTGAAAACCCTTAATTTCCAATAGCTCCCTGCTACAATTCCATAGGGGGATTTAAAAACAACACAGTATTAGGTTGTTTCCCATTGTGTGTGAGGGAGGAGGCAGGTAAATATTAAAATAGTTGTTTTCATAAAGCCAAGCACAGCCCCAGTGAAAACAGCAGAGATGCTGAACTGGTTTATGGCACTTGTACTTTGCCATAAAAAATGCTCCCCTCTGTGCTTGGAGGGGAATTTAGCAATGCTCAGAGTGTGACGTGCTCTCGGAGCAGCATGTCTTTGCTCTGAGGAATTAAAGAACAGCCTTTAAAGGAAATTACTCTTCAGAAAGGGGTTTGACCCAGGGCTCTCTGAACTGTCCTGCAGTCCTGAGGGGACAGTTCAGTGTTCTTCCCCAGTCTGGAGCCAGAAGTGTACAAGTTCTGTCCACAAAGACTGGGAGAATCACAGCTGCTCATCCTTGGCCTGGTGCTCAGGAGAGCTGAATGCAGCACAGGCAGATCCTCCAGGATGCCAGGAGGGCAGCAGGGCTGTGGCAGCTCCTGGTTCATCCCAGGGCTCAGAGCGGGTCGGGGGGAGCAGGCAGCACTTACAGCCTCGGGTTCCTGCAGCACTGCCAGGATGAAGATCACGTATTTCTGCCCTGGCTCCAGGGCTCTGTTCTCAAAGTTGTCGTAGTGTTTCATGTCCCCCAGGATGAAGTGGGAGGGCAGCGAGCGGAAGCGAGCAGCGATGTAGGGCTTGGGGAAGTCGAGCTGCCGCGAGTGCCGCAGGCTGCGGCGCCGGAGCCTGGCGATGTCCTGGACCAGCTGGGGGAGCAGAGAACACCCTGAGCCCCAGAAGGGAGCAGGAGAGCCAAACCAGCCCTCAGAATGGCCATTCCCTGGTGCTCCGAATGTGGCACCCCAAATCCCCTCCCAGCCCTCAGGTCACCAAACCATTCCAGCTGTTTGCTCTGCCCCTAAGCTGAGTCCAGCTTCACCCACACTCACCTCCTCCAGGTCCATCTCCTCAGGGCTGCCCAGGGGGTTGAGGAATTGTCCTCCTCGGGACTTTCTCAGAGGCACCACCACAATGTAGAAAGCTCTAAATGTTGGGAATGATCAGGAGAAACAGAAGGAATTAGCCACGGAAGAAGGGAGCGCACACTCTGATGTGAGTTTGCCCAAACTGCCCCACTGGCTCAAGCCCCTTATTTTTCATTTAGCACAGTTGACATTCCTGGAACGAGCTGGATTCAGTGGCAGCCCATGACACATCTGTACTCTTTTCACACTTCTTTGGCTTTTCCTGTTCGTTATGGAAGTGCCTCCAAAAGGCAACAGTTAGGAAGGCTGGAAATGCAGGGAGCACCCCCTGGCACTGCCCCGTGGGTCTGTGGTAGTCTCCAGCCATCAGGGCTGACCCCAAACCATGAACTGAGCACCCCACACCTGCAGGTAAACAGGAACTTACTGGACAGGCACAGAGCTCTTCACGTCGGGGAGAATCACCACCACGTTGCCATCAGCATCAGGCTTGTGGGTCACCTCTGGCTTCTTGGACAGCATGTCAGCAGCAGTCCAGGCAGCGACGTTCTGCTGCAGCCCCCCCATGCTGTTGCCCTGGTTCATCAGCACGAAGTTGTAGAAGGTTCGAGGCCTCAGGTGGGTGATGAGCTTCTTGGTGGTTCGTCCATCCACGTCGACGTGCAGCCCATTGTACTGGATCTGGGGAGAGCAGAAGGAGGTTGTTCTCTGAGCTGACACTGCTCCAACCCCTTCCTCCCCACCCCTTCGGTGTGCAGGGAACGTGGAGCACTCAGCCCTGCAGAGCTGCGGCAAACATGGGAAAATCTCCCATGTTCCACTTGCCTTGTATGGGGTAGGAGAGTTGTAATTCTCAGGGAACTCCCAGCTCAAAAGGACAGATGTCTTTGTCACCATCTTCACCTTGAAGTTTTTGGGTAAAACTGTGGAGAAAAAAGTGAGGAGGAAGGGGAGAAAGGAGAAGAAAAGGCAGCAGAGGGAAGGAAGAGCAGGAAAGAGAAGGAAGAGAACGTCAAGTGCTGGAAGAGGGGCTGCCAGGCTGCGGCTGCAGGAATGGAAGGGATTGCTCCCTCCTCCACACTGTGCTTGAGTTTGCCAAGGTCCATCTCCCAGTGCTCCCTGTCCCCATGCCTAACCCCAGGAGGGCACGTGGCTTTGTCCCCACGCTCTGGGCCTGGGTGGCTGCTGCAGGAACGAGGTGCTGGCTGGCTGAGCATGCTCAGGTGAGGAAAAAACCCATCCCAGGTCACGGCTTGAGGGTTTGCTTTTTTAAATTTTTGCTCTTTTCTTTTGGCTGTTCACAAAAGCTGAAGAAAATGCTCTTCCCACCTGTACAGCGCCTGGCCCCCCCCAGGTGCCAGCGACAGGAGCTGTCCGGACTTAACTTAGAAGAAAGTGGTAAAAGGGACTTACCTGGCCCAAGGCAGAGAGGAGCGGAGGGACTGAGTGTGACACCAGAGTGCTTTGCATTTACTCACGAGCCTGGCTGAGCCTGGCCTGACCTCTCCAGCTCTCTTGCCTCCCGGCACCAGCCCCGGATAGAAGGGGAGAGAGGGAGGAGAAACCGGTAAGTCCTACCTTGGTCCAGCTGGAACGTCCGATACTGGACGGTCGGGCTGTAGGGCCCGGGGCCTTTACTGGTGTGAGCACGGATTTTAACATCATAGGCGGTGTTGGGTTTGAGGCCGTTGAGGGTGTAGGAGTTCTCTGGGGAGGGGGGAAGGTCTTTTTCCAGCAGGTTGCCGGGAGAACCGGCTTCCCGGTAGGCCACGGTGTACTTGACGATGGCTCCGTTCCTCTCGGCCAGCACGGGGGGCAGCCAGCCGAACTGCACCGACATGGACGTGACGTTGCTCGCCTCGAGGATTTGGGGGTAACCCTTGGGGATGTCTTCGGGGGTGGTGAGTTCCTGCACAGCTTCCTCCCCAAAGCCAGCCCGGCTTTTCACGGCCAGCTTGAACACATACGTGGCGCCCTTGTGGATGCTGGGAGCGACGTACTTATCCTCCAGCGCCGAGAATTCCAAGGTGGCCAGAGGGTCGACATCCTTGCGGCCAAACTGCAGCCGGTAGCCCAACACCTGGCCCTCCGCATCCAGAGGAGGCTCCCATTTCACCAGGAGAGTGTTCTCCTCTGTCTGGTGCACAGACAGGATGGGCTTTCCTGGGACTAGGAGAGAAGAGAGACACCTTCAGCCAAGGCTGGGGCAGGGGAGAGGAGCTGCAGAGATTCCAGCTGCAGCAACAGCTGCCTCAGGTCAATGGCAGTGTTCCTGCTCAGCTCTGTGTAACTCAAACTGCTGCCACCCTAGGTGGATGAGCCCTAAATGGTTTGGGGAACCAGGAGCACTGCCAGCATGTCAGCTGGGAGGTGCTGACACACTCCTACATTCATTTCTTTCCCTTTGTTCAGGATGGAAAATGTGCACAGCTCCTCCCCTATCCCTGAGCCACTCACCCTCCCACTGCTGGGAAGAACAAACTCAGGAGTCCTGACTCCCAGCCTCCTGTCCCAGCTGCTTCCCAGGGCAGGGAAAAACAAACCTGGAGTCCCCAACCTCCCAATCTCTATTCCTCTCTCCATCTCACAGCCCAACTCATGCAGAAAGAGACTCGAACAGATTGGCCCAGGCTGGGAAGTCTGGAGCAGCTGAGGGTGAAGCAGTGAAGGATGGGAGGAGGTCTGGGCAGCCCCAGGTCCTGCAGCAGGCACAGGGCCAGCTCACACGGCTGGCTGCAGCTCATCGCCCACTTGGGGACACAAGGAAGCACAGAGGGAGGAACCAGAGCCCAAAATCTGTGTGAGGCAGAGGGCAGGGAGAGCTGCTGCTTGCTCCGTGCTGTTCCTCTCCTCTGAAGGGAACACACAGTGCTGGTGTGTTCTCAGTGAGCTCCTCCACATTTGGGGGTTCTGGGGAGCTCAGCAGTGCCATGTCTCTGCCTAATGAGCCCTGGCACTGCCTGACTGCTAAGCAAGCCCACAGCCACAGTTAAATGACACATGCAGACCCAGAGATTCCCGGAGCCAGAGAAAGCAGAGCATTAATTCCAGCAGCTCACGCGTCATTGACACTCAGCTCCACTATTAGACATCTAATTTCTTTCCGTCCGCCTTGCTATTTCTCCTGGTTGGACAGGAGGAGAGAAAATGGAGCTGGGAGAGATCCCAGAGCACTCCCACAGCACGAGTGTGACAGAGGGTGAGGAATGCTGAGGGTGGCTGGGGGAGCAGGGGAGGATCTGCCTGTGCCAGGGGAGAATCTGACTGTGTCAGGGGAGGATCTGCCTGTGCCAGGGGTTCTGAAAGGCTCAGAATTCCCTCTGCCTGTGCCAGGGGTTCTGAAAGGCTCAGAATTCCCTCTGCCTGCTGCCTACAAGGACACCTCAATGGGGATGAGGGGCTGTCTCTGAAACAAATGCTGTGTTCCTTCCAAACTGCCAAGGAACGGCAAAGGACGGTGCTGGGAGAGCCAACCTCCTCCCCTGGGAATGCCTAAGTAACACATTAGAGAGAAAAACAGTGCCATTACCTTTATGTTTCGGTTTTTATCACAAATGTTACTATAATCAGCTGAGCTTGAAAGTATTACATCTGCACAACAAATATTGTTTGGAATAGAGGTGAGAAGAAAGCGCAGAGAGGGGGGAAGTGTTTTATTTTGCAATTGGTTTGGACAGCAAAGGGGAAAATTAGATCTATTACTGTATTTAAATTCAGCCCCCAGCCCTGAATGATAAAGAAAGAAACCTCTCCTCTCAGAAGGTGTATTGACTCAACATTGCCAAGAAGGTAAGAATGTTACAGAGCCATTTGAAAGATTTTTTTTTTTTTTTAATAGCTATTTCAAGTCAGGAGAAATTGAGTTTTGGGTAAGAGCTGCTGTGCTGGAGAAAACATCCCTCTGTGACTGATCACCTGCACTGCAAATCCTAATGGGGAGAGATGAGGGAAGGTGACAAGGGAGAGTGACAAGGGAGGCAGGCAGAGAGAAAGGCTGCAGAGAGGAAAACAAAGGGCAGAGAGCCTCGGGAAGAAGGAAAGCAGACAACCAGGGAGTCAGTGAGGAGAAACATGGGTAGAACTGGGGGGGAAGGAGAAGAGGGTGGGTGAAAGAAAGGCTTTGGCTGGGATTTGCAGGCAGAGCCCTGATCCCAGAAATGTGGGCCAGGAAAGGTCAGAACTGCCAGAGTTTCTCCCTCCAGTCCTGAATGCTGGGATGAATATCCAGACATGGCACCAGCAGAGAAGAGCGGGCAGGACAAGCCACCCCTGCCTGCCTGCTGCTCTTCAGGTCCTTGCAAGTCACCAGCAGGACAGCAGAGCTCTCCTGTCCCCAGTGAACCTGCGTGGGCCACCAGCAAAGCTGCACAGACTCTCCAGCCAGACCAGGCAGAGTCACCTTCCTTCTGATGCACTGGAATTTATAGCACAAGAGATCACAAGTGATGAATTCATCCTCCATTGTGTTTCTGGGCTTTCTGCAGCACTGGGCAGAAAATTGTGACCTTTGGTGAGGGGTGCATGTGAGGAATGAAGAGGTTTCTGCCTAACTAAATCTAATTTTGCCTTTGGGGCAGCCTGGCTCTTGCTGCAAGTCTGTCCTCCAAGAAGGGAGTGGGATGAAAGAAGGTGAGTCTGGAGAAAAGTTCTCAGCTTTAGGAAAGGGGTGAATGGCAGGGGTTGAGGAAAAGGCTCTCACCTGCTCCCTTGGTGGTGACCACCTTGGGTTTGCTGCGAGCACCATCTCCCTTCATGGTGTAGGCAGCCACGGTGATGGAGTAGGCAGTCTCCGGCTGGAGCCCAGCAATGATCATTTCCTGTTTGCAAGATGCCAAAGGGAACAGAGTCAATACTCAGGCCCACAGCCCGGGGCAGATCTCTCCTCCCTGCAGGAGTCTCAGCCCTTTTCCAGCATGCAGGAACACCAAATGTGAGCGCACGAGACACGCTGGGGTGACAGCTCCTGTGGGAAGGGGCAGAAGGAGGAGAGCCCTGATCCCCTGGCGAGGCACTGGCAGCTCTGCAAACACTGCCTGGCTCTGCAGGGCCCTGAGCAAGGTATCCTCCTCCACATCTGCCTCTCACACGTTCCCTGTCTTCACACAAACCACTTCAGCATCCAAATGCTGTCGCTCCCTTCAAAGCTTTCCTCTCCACCGTGCAGCCTCAGAGGAGGCTCAGAGGTTTCAGGGAGATTACATTTTTTCACCATTACCCCTCTCTTCTCTCCTCAGAGATATTTTTAATGCCTTCATAATATTAAAGGGATTGCTTGAATGCAAAGTGCAAGACGACACATTCCGCTCACGCTCAAGCTCCCTGCTAAATCCCACCCCCTCCTTCCCCATCCTCTATCAGCCTCCCCACACCTGCCTCCCAAGAGCTTTTGTTGGAACACTGGCCTCAAGAACAGCCCTTCCCCAGGAGGGATCCAGCCTTTCAAAGGGCTGTGTTGGAAAAGGAACACCCGTGCTAAATCAAACAGGATGACAGCACATGCAGCAGGGTTTTCCCCAAGGCCCTGCAAAGGAGGGAGATGGGAATGTTGTGCATGTTTTATGGCTTTCCTCTTCTCCTCACCCCTTTGTGCTTTCAATATTAAATCTCAGGGCAGCACTTGGGAAGAATTTGTTAGTCCTGAAAATAACTATTTCCCGATGGTGAGCTGGGGGTGGAACAGCAGAACTTGGGAACAGTGGGATTTTGATCAGCGAGTTTGGAAGCTGTCAGCTGCAGGGACACGCTTGGCTTCTGCAAATGAAGAAACCTCTTCTGCTCTCACACCTGCCACTGAGCTTCATGAAGATTTTAGGCAAGGGGCTTTGCCTTCCAGGAGACTCATTCTCCATCCCTAAAAGGGAGGCTCCTCACTTGTGCAGGGCACTTGGCAACCCCCAGGAGACACAGACACAGCCAGTTTAGCTGTGTGTTATCTTAGGACTCTGTCATTCCCAGGAGAAAATGCCTTTTCCTACTGCTTTGTAGCTGTAGGGCTTTGGAAAACATTTATCATTTTAGCAGAAACGGCAAATGCCAAACAGCCAAGCTGATTTTAAAGTAAAGGTAAAATCAAAGGTAAAAGCACCAATAATGATTCAGTGCTTCGCATCAATGAGTTTCTAAGAACTGTGGCCCTTTGAGGGTACAAAGCATTTATTCATGCCCTGATAGCTCAGGAGTCATGGATTCTGAATTGCCAATGCTTCCCAGCCTATCTTTTCCAGACACAGAGGTGTTGGTCCATCTGAGCACCCTGGTCTGGTGGAAGGTGTCCCTGCCCATGGCTGGCAGCAGAACAAGATGGCCTTTAAGGTCCCTTCTAACCCAAACTGTTTTAGGATTCCCAGTGTTCAAGGCAGTCCCAAGTTCAACATTCCATCTGCTTCCCCACGGAGGAGCAGCAGACCCATCTTTCCTTCGGAGCCAAAGGGAAAACCCTGTGGGATTGCTGCATGCTGACGAACAACACGTCACAGAGGGTCACGGAGCAGTGACAGGGAGGGGACAATGCATGGCAACACCAAAAACAGGCTCTAAAACAGGCACACTGGCACCGCAAAAAAAAAAAAAAAAGGAAAAGGAAAATATCACACCACAACAGGAAGTGGGAGAAGGGAAGAGGCAGAACCAGCATGGAGGATTTTTATGTTTTTACTTACGTATTCAGCAGTGTCATCTGTTTCCCACTGGGCAGAGAACAAGAGAGGTTTGGCACATGAGAATACAAGAGGGGAAAGAAGGGAAAGACAGAGACACAGCATGAGGAAGGAGTCCCTGAGCAAGCAGCCACACAAGGTCAGAAGTTACCAGGCAAGCATGAGGGAAGAAGTAGAGTGGGAGAAATTAGTAGATTCCACTGCGGCCTTTGCCTGAATTCAAAGACTTCCCAGACACAGGGTGAACATTTATCTCCGTGCTGGGACAGCACTTCATGCTCTTCCACAGCAATATAGTCTGGGAGCTCAACTGAACTGCAGAGAAACAGCCACACTCTGTTCTCACGGGTGACCCTGAGTGACCCCCAGAGTGACCCTGCCTGGACCCACCCTCCCAGCCCCGCGGGTGGCCAGCTGAGTCCTTACCTGGGCGTCGGCCAGCATGATGTCCTTGATGTGGGGCAGCCCCCTGGCCTCGCCGTTCTCCATGCGCACGTAGTGCACCTGGTAGCCGCGGATCTGGCCGTGCTGGCGACTCTGCAGCGGCGAGCGCCAGAACACCTGGATGGCCGTCGAGTTCAGCACCTCCACCTCCACCTTCCGCGGCGGAGCGCTGGGCACTGCGGGGGAGGCACAGCCTCAGGGAAACAGGACCCACACTGGGGCAAACCTGGCGCTCTTTTAGAATTCTTTTTAATTGAAGAGCACCTGAGAAATTTGGGATTTCTGTTTGTTATTTACCTGACCTATGTTATTTGAGGTCCTACCCTTGCAGTGAGGGTGCTCCTCTGCCTTCATGCTTTTTCCTGGTTTTATTTTACTGTAGAAATACCAGGAAAATTCAAGCCTCTGAGTGGGGCCATTGAACTGTTGTCACTCAAGGTTTTTGGAACTTCAACAGATTCCTCCTTTCTACTACTGACAGAAACTTTGACTTAAGGAGGAGGTAGTAACAAGGAGTGTGTGGGAAGAACTCTTTAGTATCTTAAAACGTGCTCTGAGGCACAGGGTGGGATTCTTGGGGCTGTCCCATGCAGGACCAGGAGCTGGACTTGGCTGCTCCTTGTGGGTCCCTTCCAGCTCAGGATATACTATGATTCCACAAAACCAGCTTCTGGCAGCAAAGGTTTTCTCTGATTTCGAGGCCTTGGCTGATCCCAGGGCTGATCCTTGGCTGATTCACTTTTCAGGGGAAGTGGTGCAGTCAAGGCTCAGAGATATTAAGAAAGTCTCCAAAAATCCAGGAAATGCCCTAGAGCAGAGCAGGAGAACCCTTCAGGCCCAGCGGGCTCAGGGTGATGGCACCAGAGGATGCCACCCAACTCGCACCTTGGATCCCACTGCAGCTCAGCCCCATGTCCTCCCTGGCAGGGGAACAATCCCTCCAGGGCCAGGAACCCCCCGGGAGAAGCCAGCAAGGCTCACTCACCATCCTCATCGGTGCGGACGATGACCGGCGAGCTCTCCGGGCCTGGCCCCACCTCCGTGTGAGCCACCACGGTGACGCGGTACTCCGTCCACTTCTCCAGCGACTCCAGCAGGATCTGACTGGTGGTTGGGGGGATATCATTCACCTCCTTTAGCTCCGTGTCCTCCGAGTCCAGCGCTCGATAGTGGACGCTGTAGCCGGCCAGGACGCCGTTCTGGCTCTCGGCCGGCGGCGGCCGCCAACTTACCAGAATGGCGGTGGAGCGAGTGCTGACACATTTTACATCTTGAGGGGGGGCAGACGGTTCTACGAGGGGGGAAAATTGAGGAGGGGAGAAGGGAAAGAAGGGAGGAGGGGAGGGGAAAAAAAACAAAAGATGGGAAAGATAAAAGAAAAAAAAAAGGGAAATGATAACAAAAAAATCTAAAATAAAACGTACGAAAGTTTGGTTTAGGAAGATAAAATTAAAAGAGAAGAGAGCTTTTTGTTGTTGTCTTTTTTTTTTTTTTGAAATGAAGAGGTTTGTGAAAAAAAAAAAAAGCCAACAGAAATTAAATGGGGCATCAAAACTGAAATGGTGTAAAAGCAAAGGACTAAACCAGCGAGCGGGCCAGCCAAGAGGGGTCCTGCTGCTTCCACTAAGCTGGCACAAACTAAGCACCCAGCTGTACCCTATAAAAGCCCTTTCCTTTGGCTCCCTGTTTTACAGCAGCCTGGCAAATCCTGCTCTGGCTGGGAAAGCACTTCTTTCCAACCTCAGTCTCTGGGATCTTGAATTTCTTTGAAGGGATCTGTGAAAATTAAGTAAGAAAAGCAAATCTTTTGCCAGGAGGCTTAAATTTAAGAGTCTGTACCTCCAGATGGAAGTGATTAGTTGTCCCCAGACTGGAGGAGGCCAAATCCCACAGTGGGAATGCCCAGGACACTGCCAAGCAATGGTGCTTAAAGAGGAGGTTTTGGAGAAAACATTGCAGGAGGGAGGCAGTGGGTTTGGTGAGGTATTCAGGTATCCAGGGGATTTTCCAAAGCAGCAGCAGGTCTAATTCCCACTGCACTCACTGCCTGAACTGTTTCTGAACACCCTGGGAGAAAACACTGGCAGTGTGGCTCTCCCCAGGCACCTTCTCAGGGTGGCAGCAGCTGCCTGTCCAAAGGTGGCCAGGAGGTGGGGAAGGTGGAAGGCACAGCTCTCCCTTAAAGCTCCTCTAATTCCATCCCCTGCCCTGGGCAGGGAGAGCTTCCCCCAGGCCAGAGTGTCCATCCTGGCCCTGAACACTCCCAGGGATCAGATCACATTCCTGCCAGGCACTAATGACAATTGATCAGCCCAGGGAAGCAGAGTGTGATACATTTGGAAGGCAAATCTATAAATCCCATCTCACCCAACTGCAACAAAGAGCTTTTAACTCTGCAGACAGGGCAGGAAATGGGGTGAACTCATGAGCCCCAAGGTATCACCTGCAAGACGCAATAGATCAGTGCTGGTCACTACTTCTCATTCCTCTCATGCTTTTTAATCAGCTAAAAGCTCTTTTACTGAGGAATGATTGTTTTCAAACCTCTTATTCCCATCCTTGAGTCAAACCCAGATGTTTAAGCCCAGTTTGCCTTGAGGACTCTGCTAAATCCAGGCACACTTAGCCCAGTTGGCACTGCAGTGAGAGCCACACACTCTCCAGGAGCCTCCAGGAGACAGAGGAAACTGGGTTTTCAAACAGGGCAAAGATAATCCTTCCACTGCTGTCTGAGCACCCTGCCCAGGAGGACATTTTGGGTGTTTTCCTTCTATTTTGATGCTCTATTGCTGTCTTTATCCTTCTCCAAGCACTCCCAGTGAGGAGGCTGACAAGCCCAGGCCACGGCTGGCCACGCAAAACAACACAGAATATGTCAAATGAACCAAACCAAAAGGAACAAACTGGAAAATAAAACATAAATCAAGCCAATAATCTGAAACAAAAAATAATCAGAAAGGAAATCATAATAATAAAATAATGCTGATATAAAAAGTGACTCCTTCCAGAACATTCCCAGTCTGTTTACCTACCTTCCACGCTTCAACTGCTAACTTATAAGACTTTCTTACAAGAGAACAAGAGGAACTGAGCTACAAGGCCAGACCAAGCTCCTGGTGGGTTTCTGCACATGACTGGCTTTCGAAATGCCACTCTGCCCATGATGAGTCCCCCTGAGTCCTCGCCCAGCAGCAGAACCCCAGCTACTGCAGAAATGGCAATTTTGGTCCCCAATCTGTTCTCTTTTGCTAAACTGCCAGCACGAAGAGCAGGGCAGCACACTGCCAGTGACAGATCTCCTTCCCCCTGGCTCTCTCCATCTGCCGTGATGGATGCAGCACCTCTCAGACAGAGGTGCACTGCTCATCCCACACCCCAGAACCAGCTCAAGGATGGTTTCAAGGTATGGAGGGAAAGACTCAGCCCTCCCATTGCTGCCATCATGCCATTCCCTTCTTTTTTTGCCCCCATCAGGGGACATATTAAAATCCACCTTCCCTGCCCAGTTCCAGCCAAAGCCACCACAGCCGAGAAACCCACTGCAGAGAGGGTCTGACCTGACCTACCCTTGATCCTGAACCTCATTCTGAAAGCCCCACAAGCAGAGCTCAGCTCCAGCTGGCACTGGGGTCACTGTCTGCCATGCTCGCTCACTCACCCTCTACGCTGCAGCACAGGGACCTACCGAGAGGCCCTGGGCGAGGCCTCCTTTTGGGATGGTTTTGCACTTTCTCTGCTCAAAACGGGCGGGTGGGGGGTGGGTGATGGGGGAGAAGGCTCAGGTCCCACCTGGCCCCCTCCCCATCACCCCTGGACTGCAGCAGAGGAGGAGAACAGCCAGGGCTGCTGGCTGGCCACGCTGGAGACGCCTCTGGGGAGCTCATGGCACTGCTTCCTTCACAATCCAGCCCAACCTGTGACCCTGGGGACGCTGGGGACAGCGCCGGGAGCTGGCAGGAGCCCCAGCCAGGAGAGCATGGCCTTTGCCTGCTGGCTGCTCTGAGCAGCATTTCGGGATCCCTCCCACCCTCCAGGGCTCCAGGAGTGTCTGCAGAGCCACGCAGGGTCAGCCTGCAGCCACAGGGTGGACTGTATTTGTGAATCTGCTTGAGACCAGCCAGTACTCACCTGAGCTGCACCTTTTACATGCTTTAAAGTTGACTGTCCAAGCCACAAGAATGACCCTTACTGACCTTGTACAACATCATGTTTTTTAACCCTTTAGGTACCATAGACTTTAGGGGTTTCATTCACTCCATGTACTGTGAGGGGGACGGGAAGGAGAGCAGAGCTAACGTGGGGGAAATGTCCTTTCTGGGGAGGAACAGAGGGGGAGAAAACCCCGTTTGCTCCTCTACACCTGAACATGCAGCCTCACAGCACCCACCCTGCCACCCCTGTCTGCTGACCACGCTTTGCACTCCGGAATTTCCGAGTGGGAGAGTTGCCAGGGAGCCTGGGAAGGTCATGGCTAACCAGAAAGGGCAAACCAGCTTCTCCCAGCCATGAGAGTCTGTCAGTTTTACAAGCTACGTCTCTGGTACTTGAAGAGTTAAAACCCAGCTACTTCAAGAAGAAAAAGATACTTTACCTTTAGTTTAATGGATTTTACTTTGGTTATGATGCTCAGGAGGAGCCACCCTGGCAGGGAGGTGCAGGGAGGGGTGCCACATGCGGGAGGTGCTGGGAGGGGACAGCAGGAGGGCAGGAGGAGCAGGGAGGAGGCTTTGTCATTCCAGAGACAAGATGCCATCGTGGTGTGACATCGCCCAGCAGGGACAGGGACAGCAGGGAGCTGCTCATCGGGTGCAGGGCATGCAGGCAGGCAAGCAGAGAGCAGAAGAGAGAAGAAAGAGAGGCATGGAGAGGGCCGAGGAGGAGCTGAACGGAAAAGGAGCTGCGGAGGGAAGACACAAAAGCCTGTCCCGAGCCAGAAGGTCTGTGAGCCGAAGGATGTCACCCGGAGCAGGGAGAATTGACTCGTTCCTCCAACAGCCAGCCAGGAAAAAGTGTTTCACCGTGTTACAGGACACTGACAGCTCCCAGCTGATGTTCTTAAGAGCGTTAAATTAATGAGACTCTCCCTATGGAAGCTGAGCTACAGAGAGAGAAACCCGGCCGTGTTCTGGGCAGGTGCCAAGTTAGAGAAAGCCCCAAAGCCTTCCCTTTTCCCAGATCCCCTTCTCCTCACCCTTTAGGGACAGATTTTCACTAAGCCCTACTGCCAGCAGCTCCCACACCCCTCTTCCAGCTTGTTTCATTGAACCAGAAAGCACAAATCCCAGACCCACTTTTCCTCCCATCCCCACGGATCTCAAGGAGACAAACCCCTTGGTAAACAGAAGCAGAGTGTAAGTTTAACACTTATTTTTCAGGTCCTTTCAGTTCATTCCCCCCTCCCACGCCCCAGAGATGCTCCCTCTGACAGTACCACACTGGGATCAGAACCAGCAGATGTGCAGCAGAGTCAGGAAAGGATTTTCCTATGAAACGTAGAGAGAGTATGGAGAAAAAGAAAAGAAGGAAAAAAGGGGAAAAACATTTGAAGGAAAGAAAAAACCAAAAATCTTTGAATGGAGTGGAGGCCTGAGAAAGCCTCAGTAAGGAATTCTGTCTGTGCAGAAAGAGAGACTCCCCTTTCTTCCCACTCCTCAGGGGACAGAAAGAGAAGGAGACAGGGCAAGGGAGAGGCAGCAGGACGTGACAATTAAAAAGCCCAGCCGAGAGCCTGCTGCTCCCCCTCGTTAGGGACTCAGGGATGGGAGCAGAGCTCTCCCTTCTCACACTGGTGACCAGAGCCACTCCTGAGTTAGTTCTGCTCCCGGCTACTCCAAACTGCAGCGGAGTGATTTAGTAGAGATGAGAGGAGACAGAAAACACAAAGAACAGCTGCCACAGCCACTCATGCAGTGAAAAAACACCTCATTTAAAAGCAAAGATCTGTGAAAAGCCCAGGTTGAAATATTGCCATCCAGGGTTATTGTCCCCAGGGCAACAGCGAAGGGAGACAATCCATTAAACTAAAACCAGCACGTTTTGGTTGCATTCTCTCCATCCTGGTATCATCAATATCCCCTCCCAGCCTCCACAGGACTCCTCTCTCCTTTTGGCTCTGCTGAGGCCCAAGCAGGACAATTCCCAGTGCTCCACGCCTTCCTCCCCCTGGCCATGGAGGTGCTCATGGAGAAGAGCACAGGGACTGCTTCCCCAAAGGCTGGGAAGGGTTGGATTTGTGAACAATCACCTTCCCTTCTCCTCTCCCTGCTGGTCCCTCATCTCCCTGTCCACTGCCTGTGTCTCCTTCCTGCCAGCTCTGTGCTTCGGGCTGTGGCTGCCATCCCCTGAGCATGCTCAGCACCATGGCCACTGTGGCCACCAAGGAGCACTCACTGCCCCCATGCCAAGTGGACAGTGCTACCTGCCCCCCCCAGCACCCCAAATCCCCTGCTCTGCTCCTGGCTCACACCTCGACTAGCTGGACCTGCAAAGGGAGAGGGGAGCAGATCCCAAACTGTCCCCCCATCCCTGGAGCGAAGCCCCAACCCCCAGCTCCACAGCCCTGTGCCCACCATCTCTGGCTCCCTGCCTGAGGTCCCTCAGAGAAGGGTGGGAAAAGGAGAGACACCTACTAGACTGCAAGGTGCGCTCTCGGACCTCCGGGGTGAAAGCCCCCAGCCCAAAGGCCGAGCGGGCGGCCAGCCGGAAGACATACTCAGTGTTGGGCTTCAGGCCTTCCACCGTGAACGAGGTCGTTGGCTCGAAGTTCTTCAGCACCTGGGATGGGCGAGGGGGGAAGGAAAAGAATAAACCCAAACCAAAAGCAGCAGAGGTGAGCCCTGCCCAGAGACACCTGCCCTGCTCCCCTCGCTCTGCCAGCGCAGGGAATGGCAGGGCTGGGGAGCTCCTCAGCCCCAAACCTGCTCCACTCTGGCCTCACCTCCTTGCTGTGGTCTCCTTCCCTATAGAGGAGCTCGTACTTCACTATGATCTCCTGGCGTGGGGAGCTCCACGACAGCACAATGCTCGTCTCAGTCTTGGCTTCTGCTCGGAAGTTCATCGGCTGCCCAGGAACTGCCACAGAGAGGAGGCAAGATGAGAAACAGGAGAAACCACATTAACTTGGCTAATTAGAAGGCTCTTGGCCTGTTTTCTTCAAAGCCTGTGTGGGAAGAGCACGTCAGCAGCAAAATGCCACACTGCAGCGTGGGCAGTCCTGCCTCTGAAGCTGAGGAGTTCCATCCCACTGCAGGACTCCAGCATGGCCAGAGCTCCTGGAGATGGAAGAATCCCAGTGCATCATATGCCTCTTTCTCAGCAGTGCAGAATACAACCATTCCCACTAATCCCAGTGTTACAAGATCCTGCAAGCAGGAAGCCCATGAGCATCCCATGGAGGATGCAGGGTTTCCTCCCATACCCCACGCCAAAAACCTGCTGGGTGACAGCTCATGATAAAACACCTTGTGTTTGCAGCTCAACACATCTGCTGTGACAACTGGGGCTTTGCTTTGCTCCCACTGCAGAGAAAGGGAAAATAAGGCTCATTCCCCACTCATCTCTGACAAAGCAGTTTCTGGGTACTTTAGGGAGAGTTAAAGTGTCACCACTGCCTGGACAGTTTTACGTCTGTTAAAGACATTCAGAATCATGGAATGGTTTGGGTTGGAAGAGACATCAAAGCTCATCCAGTTCCCTGGGCAGAGACACCTTCCACTGTCCCAAGCTGCCCCCAACCTGGCCTGGGACACTTCCAGGGATGGAGCAGCCACAGCTTCTCTGGGCAGCCTTTGCCAGGGCCTTCCTACCCTCTGAGTGAAGAATTCCTTCCCAACAAGGAATCTAAACCTCCAAATCCAACCAGCACCTCCCCTTCCCACAGCCCAGGTCAGTGACACAGGCACTCACCTCCCTGCTGTGTCTTAACCTGGATGGGGTCGGACAGGGGTCCATCCCCCACGGAGGTGAAGGCCAGCACCCGCACGGTGTAGGTCTCATCCTCCAGCAGGCTGCCCACGGTGGTCAGCAGGCTGTCATCCACGTTGTGCTTCTGCCAGTTGCTGACGGGCTGGTCAGGCTCCATGGTGTAATAGACACGATAGCCCCGGATCTGCCCGTTGGGCTCCACAGGTTCCTCCCACTGGATGATCATGGTGGTGCTGCTCAGCATCCTGCCCTGCACATTGCGGGGGGCACTGGCAGGAGCTTGTTCCCCAGTGCGAGTGACCACCGACTCACTGGGAGGCCCCTGGCCGATGCTGTTGACTGCAGAGACCCAGATCTCGTACTCGGAGTTGGGGCTGAGCCCCCCGATGCTGTAGCGTGTGGTGGTGATGTCCTCCTTGATCTGGTAGGGTCCATCCTGGCTCTTGGACTTGTACTCAATGACATAGTAGGACACGGGGTCTGGATTCCCAGAGTCCCAGGTGATGGTGATACTCGTTGCTGTTGTCTCTGTCACCACTGGTGTCCCAGGAGCCTTGGGAAGCGCTGAGAATCAGGAAGAACAGGCATTTAAAAAAAAAACTACAGCTGCTGAAATGGTGCCTAATTGGGCTGGTTAGGGCTGCAGGCTACAGCACCAATCCCGGCAGCTCAGGAAAGTGCTGCTGCAATATTATGAACCTAGTTATCCACTCTATTATGCTCCTTAAACTGCTCCATCAAAAGCAAAGTGTTCACTAAACATCTGGAATCATTAGCAGAGGCTTATTGCACATCCGGCGGCTCGTGGGGCAGGGAGGGAGAGCAGCTTCACCAGAGCTCCTTCCCAGCACGTGCTCAGCTCTCCCGGACAGTTCTGGGCAGGGAAAGGCACAGGGTGGGCTCTGCTCTCCAGAACAAACCCCCATAAATGCTGCGAGTGTTTCCTCTCAAGCCACAGAACTGCTGATTCCCATCTCCCCTCTCCCTCAGTCAGGGAGTCTCCCCTGGAGTCTGCTGGGGACTGCATGATGCCCAACACCCCCACTGCACCTGAGATGTGTTCTGAGCTTTACCTGTTCTCAAGCTTTACCTGCTGTCCTCACTACATACTTCAGACCCTTTTCAACCTCATCTTATCAAGGAATCCTGGAGTGGTTTGGGTTGGAAGGACCTTAAAGCCCACCCAGTGCCACCCCTGCCATGGCAGGGACACCTTACAGGGTGCTCCAAGCCCTGTCCAGCCTGGCCTTGAAGCCAAACTTCTCTAGAGCTCATCACAGTAAAGCACAAACTTCTCCAGGGAGAGCTGCAGCTGCTCCCACCCAGGAATGGAGCAGGGAGCAGAATCCAAACACAACTACAGAAGGCAGAAGGTGACCAGCAGGGTGAGATGTCCCACCTGGGCAGATGGGAGAGCTGGAAGCAAAGGCAATCTACCCTGCACAGCAGCTTTTTAGATTGAGAGGGTGAGACAGGGAAAAAGGGGAAGGAAGGAAATACACACAAAAATAAAGAGGATCTGAGTCCAGCCCCAGGCATCCTTCTGCTGGCACAAGAGCCTCACTGCTTGTGCAGAAGCTCAGGACGAGTGTCGTGACAAGATTCTCTAGTCCCTACTCATTTCTCCTGTCAGACTTTCCTCAGACAGATCACTGATACAACAGGATTGTTTTCCTTATCCCTCCCCTTCTCCAAAGTGCTTCTGCTCCACTCCCCCACCCGCCGATCCTTTCCCACCCCGTCTCTCCCAGCTCCCTCGTGGGCAGCACCAGTACTCGGAGCAGACTGGAGCTCCCACAGAGCTCTACACTCACCCAACCTCAGAGGTTCCTGCTTGGATTTAATACTCCCTGCTGAGGACAGAATAGACTGCAGAAGGCACCCGTGCTCCTCTCGGGAATCACTAGCTGGAAGCTGGGGTTATTCCCCATCTTGCTGAGGCAACAAGGGCACTAAAATGCTGGAACTAAGCTCTGCTGCAAGGCTTCACATGCCCGAGATCCTCAGGGCCTCGGCTGGATCTCCAGCCCTGGAGCAGGATGGCATGCAGGCTCCAAGCCACCCAAGGCTCCTTGCGAAGTGCCCAGCCAGCCTCATGTCAGGACAGACACAGCATGCGGGGATTTGAGTCACTTTTCTTCACAACAACCAGCTCGGGTGTCCTAAGGCAAGGGAAGCTCTCAAGCCACCAGATTCCCCTGCACTGTGGCTTTCCCTGTGTGTGGATCCCTGAGGATACAGACCCCAGCATGGGGCACTCGTGGTGCACAGCTCTGTGCTGCTGCTCATGCTCAGACCTCCACAGGTACTTGTGGGTAAGGACAGGACTGACACACCTGCAGCCAAGGAACCCTCAGTCCAGCCCTGCTGCCCCTGGCCATGCACACACATATCCCACCTGTGCAGCACCTGGACATGCAGAGCTGTGTCCCTGGCCATGCACACACATGCCACTCGTGTGGGATCTGGACATGCAGAACGGTGTCCCTGCCCATGCAGAACTGTGTCCCTGGCCATGCACACACACCCCACACTCATGCAGCACCTGGACATGCAGAACTGTGTCCCTGGCCATGCACACACATCCCATTTGTGCAGGACCAGGCCATGCACACACATCCCACACATCCCACACTCGTGCAGAGGTGTGTCCCTGCCCGTGCACACATATATCCCACTCATGCAGGATCACCTGGACATGCAGCAGTGTGTCCCTGTGCAGGTCAGACACTCCCAGGCTCTCTGTCCCATGCAGACACACAGTGACACAGGCACAAACCACGGGACATTCCCAGTGCAGTGACACATCCCACAGACACTGCCATGCACGAGCAGGGTGCATGCCCAGCTGTGCCCAGCTGTGCCAGGACACTCAGCTCCAGCCGTGCCCTGCTCCCCCAGCCCCCTGCTCCCCCTCCCTTACATTTCACCGTGATCTGGGCAACAGCCTCGATGACCCCCAGGCTGGACATGGCCACGCAGGTGTAGTTGGCGGAGTCCTTGACGTCCGTGAGCTCCAGGACATTCCTGCCCACGGGCATGTCGTCCTCGGGCGTCAGGTCCTCTGCTCCCTGCATCCACTTCACGTAGGGCATGGGTGACCCCACGGCCACGCAGGTGATGTTGACGTTGCCCCCGGGCATGATTTCATGGCTGACAGGGAGGATGGAGAAGCGAGGGGCCACACGGCGAACTGTGGACGAGACGCACAGAGGTAACAAAAAAACAAAACGGAAAACCAAAGCGAAAAGAAACGAACGAACAAAAAAACAAACAAAAAAAAAAAGAACAAAGAAAAAAAAAGGAAAGAAAAAGAAAGGAGAAAAAGAAAAAAGAGTAAAAGATAATTTAAATATAGATGGGGTTTGTCATCGTGTATTTTCTTCCTTCATTAAAAACAAAACAGAAAAACAAAGAAATGAAAAAATCAAAAACCGAAAACCAAAAAAATTAAACTCCAAATAAATTGGTACTTCACAAACAATATATAGAATATAGACATAAAAGCGATATTTCATAGCAACAGGGTTCCATTGATCAAGATTAGACCCATCACAGCACAGATAAATACACAAAAATTTATTAGCAATTTCTCATCTTTACTGGCAAGAGCTGGCATGGCGAGCGCCCAAACTTCTCCTTGGCGGCCCTGGGGCCCCCAGCTCCCCTCTGCACACCCCGGGAAGCTGCTCCTCCCTTCCCCAGGGGTCTGAGTCCCGAAGGAAGCAGCCCCTCCACCCCCAGGTGTCACCTCTGGAGAGGAGCCTCTGCCACCCAGGGCTGTGAGGTGGGCTGGGGGCCAGGAGAAGGTTGGGATGGAGATGGAAACTTCTCAACGTTTTGCCTTGTTGGACCCAGAGAATTCAACAAAGAGAGAAGTATCGCATCCCCAGATTCCAGACGCTCCACTGGAGGAGTAAAAGGCAAAAGGATAAATGAGGGAGGAGAGGGAGTCCCCGGAGTGGGACAGAATTTGGTTGGTGTCTGTGTGTGAGAAGCGTCCAGGGGAACTCAGCCCCCCTGGAGCGAGAGAGAGTGTGGAAAAGATGAGAAACTCTAATGAAATTTTTGTGGTTTTTGGGTATAGAAACCCTAACGAAGCCTCTTTAAGATCTGACACGGTTCCATTGATAGATGCAGCTCTCAGAGTCACAAACATCATGCAAAATAGGTAAAATAGAGAGAGAGAGAAAGAGAGAAAGAGAGAGGAAAATGCAGAGAAATATAATTTCTGGGCGGCAGCAAATGCCCACATGGATACTGGATAGAAAGTGAGCGACAGAGGAAGGAAGGAAGACCAGGAAAAGGAGAACAAGAGGGGAAGGGAGAAAGAAGAGAAATAGAGAGAGAGAGAGGGAGGGGAGGGGGAAACCCACTTTAATGCTGCATACTTTTTCTAGCTGATGTGACTCAATGTGGTGGCTCACATTGTCACATCTCAGCCCTGGCGGAATAATAAATAGAATAGAATTAATAAGAAAAACAAGGTAATGAAACTTTTAACGTTGAGAAAACAGTGACATGTTCTGTGCATCTCCTTAGCAGAGAGGTGGATGCAGCTTCCAGACCTTACACAGGAAGAACATGGACGCAAAGGGAGGCTGTGGTTTCCTTGGCTCCATTTTCTGAGCTACCTGGGCTGGCTGGAGGGGTGGTGGGTGACCTTCCTTAGGGGGGAAAGCAGGAGAAGGGACAAAGGAGAAGGTGTGTGGGACAGAGAGGCCCTAGGGAGGAGGGCAGGGTGTCATCCCAAAAGCAAAGTCGAAAGGATACAGACCTGGGGAAAATGCAGGAACAGCAGCAGCTGGAGGGAGCAGGAGGGCAGGAATCCTCCAGCTTCAGGGACAGCCATGCAGGAACTACCTCAGGCAGGGTGGGCCAGGGGGCAGGAGGGTCTGGAGTGCTGGGGGGCTGAGAACTACCCATCCCTGCTGTCTGCTCCCAGGTGAGCTCTGCACAGCCTCTCCAAAACTCTGGTGTTGCCTCATGCCAAAGCAAAGCAAAGGACAGCAGAGCTGAGGCTGCCATTGCCCTCCCAGTGCCTTCAGATGTCCCCAGGAACTGATGGCTTGGGGCTTGCTAGGATTTCTCTTCCAGCTTCATGGATGTTTTCCAAGGGACAGGAAGGGCTCTGCCAGGAGAGGCAGAGGCTGTTTGCCATTTAGTGCAGCTTTGGCAAACAAAAGCCAACTGCAGCTCTTCATTGTCCCGCCAGGTGACAAGGGGCATTGTCACAGCAAGCTCTGCTCTCCCCATCGGGCTGTCAGACCCTTTTCTGCAGGAGCCAGCAGACAGGAATCAGAACTGGGAGGCAAGGAAGAGAAGACTTCCTGATCTGTGGCATTAGGAGCTCAGAGGTGCACAGGGAATTCCTGCATGCAGGGGTTTGCAGAGAACAGGGACATGCCCTCAGCTGGGACAGGGATTGGGATGTGGAGGGAGGGACTGGAAACTCACCTGGCCACTGACCCTAGGAGATGATTTTCTACCTGCAGAAAGGTGTGGGAGGCACCACGGTGTTTGTTCCACCTCAGGCACTGGCTCTGGCTCAAAGGATCAGGCAACCTGCTCCTTCCTCCCTCCTGCCACTGTGGGAACGTTCAGCCCTAGGCACGAGGGGACATCCCTGTCTCCTGCTCCATCCTTCCTCCCACTGCTTCTGGAGGCACCACACCTCAGAAAATGGAGCCAGGTGGAAACCACACCTGTCACAGTCTGAGACAAGATGGAGAGAACTCGGAAAGAAACAAGTGGGGGCAACATGCAGACAGATCTGGGGTGGGGATGACTCTTCTGAGGGGGGCTGGGATGTAACCTTCTGGAGAGGGGAGGCAAGGTGGGAAAGGTGAGGAGGAATGGGGAGACAAATCCGGACAAGATCCGGTCAGCAAACAGCATCAACAGCAACAAACAACGGCAGGTGGGATGCAAACACTGAGTTGTCATGGGAACAGAACAAGACAATTAATCCAAACCGAAGCTAATCGCAAAGAAATGAAACCCAACTGAAAGAGAAAGGGCAAAAAAAAAAAAAAGAAAAACCAAAGAAAAGAAAAGAAAGAACAAACCAGATTTTAATAACTGAAAAGCATCATCTGATGTAGGGCGGAGTGCTGAGAATCGGAGTCTGAAGGGAACTGACTGTTCCTGGCTGTGGTTCTGGGCAGGGAAGGAGAAATCCACTCACAAAACACAAGCTCAGGGGCCCAAAAAACTGCAGAGCAACTCTCCCCTCCTGCCAGCTCGCGGGGGTGCAGCTCAGCCCCGGGGGGCACAGGGGTTGTCACTTTGGGCTGGTTGGATGGCATTGGTCACCTCCAAGGGAAGCACCCAGCAGCTCCAGGTGCAAACCCTTGGCACTGCCTGTTCACCAAGGGGGGAGAATTTAGGGCTGATAGGAGCCCAGGACAGGCAGCAGCACTAACTTGGTGCATCCTGGTTTAAAAAAAGCTACACACTCCTGTGTGCACAGCTAGACCAACATCCACACACCGATTGAGGATGGGAAGATAACTCCAATTAAATGCTGGAGACCTCAAAGAGTCCCCTGGATGCAGCCCGTGATGGCTCAGGGCTGTGACAACCACAACAGTCACAGGGTTCATCTCTGCCTACCCAGAGCCATCAGGCTGCTGTTCATTTTAATTGCCCCAGCACTCGGATTTGGCTGGAGACAGAGAATTTGTCAAGCTGAGAATCTCTGGTCAGCCTTTAGGTCAAGGCCCAGGAGGAGGAGAGCTGTGGTGGGAAGGAAGCTGGAGATGGAATCAAGACCAATTTCAGCTTTGGGTCCAGTTAGGTGCCACACAGCAGCTGAAGGAGGGGAATTTTACAAATAAAAAACTGGTTGAAGAGATTCCTTCCATTTTGCTACCCAACACTTCCAAAGGATGGGGAAGAACAGAACTGCCCTCTGTGGAAAGGAAACACTGGCATGGGGCAGCCAGGGCTCTGCTTTACAGACACCTAACAACACTTTTCCCAGTCTGTGGTACGAGAAGGACCTTCCCTGAGTTCCAGGGCTGTTTGGTTCCCAGGCCAGCTTTGCCAGACCCCGCATGCGGACACGGCTGTCATGCTCCATGTGCAGCAGCTCCCCACGGACACACACAAGCAGGCACACACAAACAGACACTGTCCATGGCCAAAAAACTCTCAGGAGCTTTTTTTTTTTCAAACAAGGATACAGCTTGTTACGGATAGAACCAGATTCCAGGACCGGAGCTGGATGTTTGGGATGCAAGTTCAATTCTTTCAGTGCAGAGAAGCCATTTTGGACGCACAGGAAAATTTATTAAGTGCAGTTAGTTATGAGTCTGTTTTAATTGCTGGGTAAGTATTTCACACTGCAAATCTGCACCCCAAATTGTGCTCTTTTTTAGAAACAGAACAGATCCATAACTTGTCACACCCTTGGGAAGCCAATTGGTTTTGTTGCTGCTCACGGAGGCAGAGGTTAACCCAGGTTGTGTTCTGTGAGTGGCATTTTTGGCTTTTTTGGTCCCAATCAGCCCAGTTCAGGTTCCCCACCTCCACCACTTGGGGTCCACAAGGTGAGAGGTGTTTTTGCAAGATTTACAGACCTGATTGGAAGAGACACTGGGAGATCCAGGGTTGACTTTTGCAACACCAGAATCCATTCTTAAAAAGTGTTCCCATGATGCTGCTAACGAGGGAAACTTGAGGACCAACCAACCAACCAACCAGTTTGTGCTGAGGAAACCACCAGCTGCTCTTTTAAAGCCCCTTACAGATTCCCTCAGAGAGAAAAAACGTTGGAGGAGGAGCAGGGTGGGGAAAGGAGAACATCCTGGACAAGAACCTGTCACTTCAAACCCCGATTCACATTAAACCAACTCAAAGAGAAACGCATCTTATACCTTAAAGAAGAAATTAATTGGAAAAGGAAACGAAAGAAAGTGAAGTGACTGGTTGAAAGCACCAAACAAAACCAAATGGTATTAAACATTTTGACACTCAGCAAGCTGCTGCTCCAAATGAGGTGAGAAGGCGGACATTATTGGCCATTTTGGGGAGACAGGAGTCATTCCGTCTTGCTCCAAAATGAGGAGGGGTAGGGGAAAGGGTGCCAAAATAATGTGCAGCCTCTACATTATTAGTGAAGCTTAGATTACACCTGTCCTCCCCTCCCAAATGTGGTCTGCCCTGCCCTGAGTGTGCTGCAGCCGCCTCTGCCTCCTCCCTGTGCCATTCCAATTCCAGGTTCATTCCGCTGGGGCGAGATGTTCTTGGGGTTTGGATTTCCGACCTCCACAGGACGAGAAACTTCCCTCCTCCTGCCCATCTCCTTCCTCATTTCCTTCACGGTAAATAAAAATTAGTAAGTAAATATGTAGATAAATAAAGAATGAGACCAAGGTTTGGATTTGGTCTGGAGGAAATCCATTACCTTCCCAATAATTGATACTTTTCATTTAAAAAAACCACATTAGCTGAGCGACAGGCTGGCTGAACATCTCTGGTCTTTTGTAATTATTATTTTTTTTCCTGTTGTTTTTTACAGGATTGAACAGAAAATTTTCAGAATCCAATTGTTTTTCAAGCAGCTCGGTAATTTTAAACACAGACTTGACTGTTTTAGATTTTGTTATTTTAATTTGACAAGGTGTAATCTAATTTTTTCCCCTAAAACAAAGAGAACAGCGATGCAAAAGGTGTAAGAGACACAGGCAGGCAGAGATTTCGAGATCAGTACAGCACAGTGTTCCTGCAAAGTGCCCTCTATAGAGAGATAGTCATGTATATACATAGATATATACACAGTTTTGATTTTTTTTGGTTGGTTTTTTTTTTGGGGGGTGGCTTTTTGTATCCATTTCCATTTCCTGATACCCTTGAGAAATCCTTCTGCAGAAACACAGTGAAGTTTTTGTTTGCTTTGTTTGGTTTGGAACTAGAATTTCAGAGCTGAGGACACCCCAAACATGGGCAGGGCCTCCCCCACCCACAGAAGTGCTAAAATAACCCTGAAAAATCATCCCAGAACTCTCCATCCCTCAATTTTAGCTCCTGGAAACTGAGCACTGCAGAGGCAGCTGTACAGCCCAGTGGTGGTTCTGCCTCCCTCCTTCTCCGTTAAAGAATTTATCAATCTAGTCTAAAAAGGTATTAAAATTCCTACAGTTTAAAATACCAACGACTGTTTTGACCTTGTGGCTATTTGTTAAATCTCTAGCGCAAGTGGAATTATTTCCTTCAACCTCTAAATGGGATTGAAAGGGAAAAGCTCAGCAATGGTTCCACCTGGAACCAACCAGCAGCTCTGGCCTGATGGTCAAATTACTCACGAGCCAAACTTAACCCAGGCTACAGGCTAAATTATTGCTTAAATTAGTCACATTTTAATCTATTTTGAAGCTTTATTTCCTGAGGTGCTCGGCACACGATTCCTGCCCTTTCTGTGGGTTTTATTTTAATTGATTTCCACTAGTTCAGCTCTTATGTGTTTTGCCCTGGCCTGGTTTCATCTTTGGTCTCTCAGTGAGCTGAGGTTTTCCAGAGAGCCCTGGGAAGTGCTGGGAATGTTCTCAGCAGGGTCTGGGCTGCAGAACCTGGCTCGGGGTGGCTGAGCTTGTGCTGATCATGACCAGCAGCAAAGGCAGGGGCTGAGCAGGCACTGGGATGCTTTAAACGCCTGCTGAGCCATTTACAGCTCCCTAGGCTGCAAAAGAGCAGAGAGCAAAAAGGATTAGCCTTGCAGCATCCCAACTGCTGCCTTTGTGCCTCCCGACAGGACCTGCTGCGGAAAAAGGGGAAAATTCTCAATTCTGTAAAGTCAACCACGACGAGGTGTCCTGTAGCTGCAGCAGCAGCTCTGCACACTCAGGGGATGCTGAAGCTCAGCCACATGGCTCATGCCTCCTGGTGACACCAGGGACACAGGGACACGTGGTCCTTAACCACAGGGTCCATCCCAGCCAGCAGCTGCATTTCGGGAGCAAACCAGAGCAATCTTACTTTGCCTGCAGCTTCCCAAATTAAGAGAGCTGCAGAGTGCTCCTTTCCCAGGGGCAAACCAGCTGTGGCCACAGGTCCTGGAGAGGGGACACAGGTCCTGATGAGGGGACACAGGTCCTGGAGAGGGGACACAGGTCCTGGTGAGGGGACACAGGTCCTGGAGACGGGACATTTGCCCTGATGGGGTAAAGGCTGAGCCCCCATGAGCTCCCTGACTACAGACAAAGACACGCCCAGGTACCACAGAGTGCTCTGGGCTGGAAGGATCTTAAATCCCATCCAGTGCCACCCCTGCCAGGCAGGGACACCTTGCACTGTCCCAGGAAGCTCAGAGACCACAACTTCAGCAAACCACACAACCTCTTCTAGCAGGTATCAATCAAGTCTCTATTTCCTCACCCAGTGACATTCCAGCCTAACATGACTACATCCCATTTAGCTTTAGTTTATTGTTGTTGATATTATTATTATTAATTATTATTTTTATTGGCTCTTAAGGAAGAAATTAATCTTCAAGCCTTCTCAGATCACAAGAGATTCTTAGCAGCAGCAGTGCAGTTTGGCCGTATTAGAAATACTTTATAAAAGAGAAAATAAACAAATAAAAAATAATGGTGTATAAATCCCTTTTTAATTGCACCTAAATCCTGAAACTCAAACTCCTAGTCATGAAGGAAAATCCTGTAATTAGGAGTGATTAACACCTTTTAGTCCTAGGCAGGAGGGAAGTGGGATGGGAAAACCTCATTTCAAATGCTATTCCTTTCCTCTTGTTTTCTGTTTGCTTCTTTGGGTTTTGTTTTGTTTTGTTTTCCTTGAAAAAGAGCCTTGGGACTGGGGGATGTTTTTTGGCTATTTTGGCATCCAAGTCAGAAGAGCCACAGCTGGTCTCTTCCCAAAGAATTATCAACAGTGCAGCATTTGGGACCCTGGGGAGGGGAGAGACTCGGAAGGGGAGGGGAGAATACCAGCACTGAGGGTCCGAGCACTGAAATCTCAGCATTTTAAGAAAAAGAGAAGGACAGACAGAGAGAAAGAGAGAGATAGAGAAAGAGAGAGACAGATACTGTGTCAATACTGCACTGGATTTCTCAAAAATCACACAGCTTTAAAACCTGTGCCCTAGGAAAGCCACTCCTTGGGTAGCTGATTGAGAGGTGAGGACTGAGGGCACAGGGAGAGGCACATCCAGGGAAGGCTGGCATTCAGCTCTGCACAGGGAAAGCACCAAGCACCACTGGCACCACTGACACACTGCACACCCCCTGTTTGCTCTCCATGCGCCTCACCCATCGGGATGCACACATGGGAGGCAACAGGAGCTTCTTGGGGATAAACAGGGACATGAGAAGAGGGAAAAGAGGCATTTTCAGCTCCAATGTCACAGGCCAGATTGCTGGTTGCTGTTTGCAATAGCTGCAGCTGCCAGATGTGCCCCAGCAGCCAATTCCAGTGCCTGCACAGCTGCACTGCTCTTCCCACGCTCCTTTCGGGAGGAGAGCTCTACCTCGGCTGTGCCTGGCTGGGTTTCAAGGCAGTGATGGATAAATCACAGCAAAGGGAGCTGGAAAATGGGGAGAGGCAGAGCCAGGAGGCAGCTGCCTGGCTGCCCTTCCCTCCCAGCTCTCCCAGGACGAGAGAGGGATCCTCCTCGTCACCTCCTCCAAGGGATTCCTTCTGCCAGGAGCTGGGGCACTGCCTGGCCAGGGGCTCTCCAGCACTCATGGGTGCTCTGGGAGAGAACAGCGTGGGATTTGGGAACAGCAGGAGCCTCTGCCAGTGCCATCCTGGGCTCCTGGTGTCACTGAGGGAGGTGGGCAGTGAGCAGTGAGCTCCCAGGCTGGGGAAGCCCTTCGGAGCAGGTCAGGGCTGCTCCTGGTGTGCAGGCGGTGGAACAAGAGCCACACCTCAAGGAATCGACAAGGAATAATGTGACCCGGGGTCTGCTCTAGCTCTTGGAGTGACCCCCTGGGTTCTCACCATCTTTTCCACTTCCCAGATCCCTCCCTCCCCCCAAAACAAAGGCTTGTCCCAAATAGCAGGGCTTCCATGGACAGGCGTTAGAGCTGTGTGACTCCTTTCCTCCTGGAGGGATTGAGGAGTTCAGTTACCACCGGGTGGGCAGGAACACTGGCTTCTCACAATGCGTTTGGAATAAACTACAGCACAGCATAACCAATCAAAACAGAAACAGGAAATCAAGAGAAAGCAAAAAACCCAACGGAACCAAAAAATTTGGAAAGTAAGAGTAAATCCACTTCAAAGAAACCAGAACTGTATAACGAAAAGAAACGATACATATTCATATATCGAAAAAAATAATTCATAATTAATTTAAAAAGTGGCATGCAAAGAAGATTGTTACATTCTCCTATCATGCATCAGGCCCAATGTCCAAACGGCAAGGTAACCATGACGACAAAAAAGTGCAAGAACTCAGCAACATTACCAAAGGATGCATAGAGAGGCCCACAATGCAACTCAACTCATCTCCGCGAGACCCGGGAACGCGCGGGTCTCGCTCATCTTAAAGATTTCTTGCTTTTTCTCTTGTCATTTTTAAAATTTTTTTTTCCATTTTTTTTTTTTCTCTTACGAATGTAAAAATGTGGGTAAAGAAAGTAAAAAAGAAAAAAACCACACCAACCTTCTCGTAGCTCTGAGGGATGTTAAGGGGGTTTGATGCGGAACACAATGACATGAGGAGAAGAGAAAAATAGGGGAAACACAGAGAGAGTAAAAAAAGGCCTTCTCAAGGCTGTCAGCTGCAAATTGATTGATTTTTTTTTCTCTTAACCAAAATAAAAAGAAAGGGAAAAAAATGAAGATAGTAACGACCCTCTTTCCTGCCTTCCTAACTCTCCCCCTCCCATCCCTTTCAGCCCAACCAGTTCGAGGTCAGGCTGGCAGCAATCCTAGCTCAGAGTCAGCCCTGCAGAGCTGCTGACCCAGCAGGGATTCTCCCTCCCTCGAGTCCTTCTGCTCCTTGTGGAAGGGGAGCAGAGCCTGGGCAGAGCAGCCCTGCAGGAGCAGCCCAGCTCAGCCCCTGCTCCCCACACTCCCCCCAGCCCCACACCCAGCCCTGCTCACTCTGACTCCACCATGGGACTGAATAAGGAAAAAAGAAATAATTAGAAGAAGGAAAAGAAAAGCAAAAAACCAAACCAAACCATTTCCTTGCAATGTTCAAACTTACAACTCCTATCCCAGGTGGTCTATAGCGACAAGCATGTTATGGGAGAAACAAGTCAATTGGAAACACAAGAGTGTTCGAGACTCTTTTAAAACAAAAAACGGGAAGAAAAATGTGCATGAACTCTCCCTCCCACCAAAGCAAAACCATTTCAGAAATCCGTTACCTTTCCACGATATTAACACACAAGAAACAAGGAATTAAACAGCATGAAAAACACCCAAACCACAGGCCGAGGCACACGCTGTGTTCTGCACTCTCTCGGCAGGTTAGTGCTGCTCTGCAGGCCCAGGGACACACGGCTAACTGGGGAGGAGGAGGGCTAGCACCTCTCATCCAGGTGTGCAGACAACACCCTGTTACACCCTTTGTCTCCTGGGTAGTTTCCGAGTGGCCAGAAAAGTAGAGGAAATTTATAAACAGAACGATAATGAAAAATCCCCACATTTTTCCTATTTCTTTTCAATTTTTTTTTAAAGAACCCAGACCATTCCAGCTAAGCTGTCTGCAATGGATTCAGCCCTAAATTAGTATCAGATCCAGATTTACGTTCCCAAAAGCAGAATTTCGGGGCCCAGGCGACAGGGCGAATTTCAAACGCAATTTTCCAGCTGGCCACAAAAGGCTATTTAAAAATTTAGCTTGGAAACATTAAATTATTAAAAGCCTTCTCTCCATGTGCATGTGATTTAGTGAGCGTGAGACACGAGAGAGAGAGAAAGAGAGAGAGAAAGGAGTGCACACAGGAGCATGGCTCTGCATTGGACTGCAGATTATCGTGAGTGTAGGTGGGAGGCGCTTCCTCTGTCGATGGGATGGAAATGGGAACAGTTTGCTAGGATGTAACTTTTCTTTTTTCCTCCCAATGGTATTTTTCTTTTTTTTTTTTTTTTTTGGTAATTTTTTTAAAAAGCGAGAAGGACCAGCCCTGCTCTCTCATTACCAAAAGGGTTTTTGCTGTGGAAAGATCTTAAACCAAAGCCACACATAAAATATTACAGGTCAGAGAGATTAAAGTAAGAGGAAGCAGAGAGGCTGTTGGGCCACGGGGTGGAGAACATCGAGGGGGCACTGAGCAAAGCCAATCCCCCTGTCATCTGTTCCCCTGCTGCAGGAGAAGGGCTCTGCACTGAGGCAGGGTGGCTGCTGTGTCCCCAGCTCTGTGCCCAGCGTTTGTGCCCAACCAGGGACAAATTACTGCCGGCAAAGGCAAAACCAGCTGGGACTGAGGCCAGCAGGGACAGTCCTGGGGGGATCCAGGGACACAGAGCTGCATGGAGGGGCTGAGAGGTTCTCCTCTCTTCTCACAGCCACAGCAGCAGAGCTGAAACAATCCTGCTTCCAGAGAGCAGGGATCCTCTGGGAGAAAGGGGAATTCTCTGCAGCCAAAGGGATTCACTCCCGTGGGCTCTGCAGGCTGCCTCTGGCAGGTTTTGGGGTGACTCTTGGGTCACACCTGGCTTGGCCGTGGGTGACCCAGCCTTGCCCTGCTGCCCACAGGGCTGTCGGGGCAGCGCCAAGGAATTGGGGTACATTGGGATCCCCAGTGCTCCGCCGGGCACAGCAGCGATTCCCCACCCGGGAAGGGCAGGGCAGGGCAGCCCGGGAGGAGGGCAGTGAGTGCCAGCGAGCCGATGTGCTCCCTACCTCTCACATAAAGGTTAGCAGGGGACGAGTAGCGCACCCCGGCGCTGTTGCTGGCCACGCACTCGTACTTGCCCTGGTCCGTCTCCTCGCTGCTCTCGATCTGCAGCCCACCTGTGAGGGGAGAAGAGATGGCAGCACAGACACCATCATCACCACTCTGCTACCTTTGGACACAGCAAGAGCCACAGTGTTTTGCTGTTTGCTCCCCCTGGGCTCACAAACACCGCGATAGAACGCTCAGCTCCTGGCTGAGCTCACACTGACCCAACATGAGGAGAAAATTTAATCCCCCCTCTGTAGGGAGTGTTGCTCTTTGTCCTGAACTCATCAGCAAAAGCACCAAGTTTTGTGGCTTCTGCAATGCAGGCGTTCTGCACCAGAACTCCCGAAATCAGCCTCAATAATCCATATTACTGTGATCCCCAGAAATCCATCAGCAGGCAGTTGACTTTCCCTTGCTCAATTTGAAGCAGTGACCATAAAAGTGAAAGGCTTTGTCACCCACTGCCTGGGGAATTTCTATCACTGCTGCCTTTGTTTTGTGCCCAATACCTGCTCCTCAGGAAGCCTAGGGAGATAAGAGCCCCTGTGAAAAGCACCTTACTGATAGTAAATATTCCCCAGGGAAAACCCTGTAAATACTGCATTGGAACTTCAAAATTGCCTGCATGGTTTACATCATCTGGGCCAAAAGGATTAAGGTTTTTCTTAAACTTGTATATTATTGCAGGCTACAAGAATATACCCAGGGCCCAAACTAAAGATTCCTGTCAGCAAATATGCAGAGAGATGCAGCATGGAACTACATGGAAGAAAATTGCCTCATTTACCTCAGAAGGCTTCATCCCTGCAAAACTCCAGTTAAAATACATACTACATAAATAATTCAACAGGCTCTCAAATGTTTTATGTATTAGGAGTACATGATTATACTACAGATATGGACAGAGCTCACATGTGGTAGGACTCTTGATTCCCATCTCTGGAAAAAAACCCCACCTAAATATGAAAACCAAACAATTCCAGCTCAGTGTAATAGTATTGATAAAATCTTAAGTGAGAGGAGTGCAAATGAGATCATTGTTGGTTGCAGATACAGCCTTTTCAGGAAGGAAAAACCAGTGTGTTCCGAGAGGAGGACGCAGAGCTCACGTTCCTCTGTGTGCGTGGGTGGGAATGGTGCTGCTGGGGATGTGGGGCTGGGAGGGGATTTGGGATGGGGATGGGGTGTGAGTGCAGCTCCCCACAGCATCCCCTGTGCCTGGGAGCTCCCAAAAGCAGAACAGAGAGAATTAAATCCCCCAAAACCTCACCCGAGCCAGTAAACCAAATAAAATCCATTCTGAAAGAATCTGCGGGTATTTCAGCACAACAGGAGTTAAAACCCAAACTGGCTGAAGCTTCCCACTGAGCACCCAGCCGAGCATATTTCATATGGAATTACAGCTCCAGCTCTGCTGTTGGAGAACTCCAATTGGGTGGAAAGCTGGCCCGTGACTTTTCCCAGAAATTTCTGTTAATTTGGACAAATCTGTGGGCTGTTTCCATTGGTTCCAGATACATTTTCTGTGCAGCTCGTGAGCATCACTGGTTTGAGAGTACCCAGGGAGGTGAAGTTCCACTCCAGAGCAGGAAGGGAACCATGGACTGCAGTGGGCAGCTTTCCTGAGGAAATAAGGAATAGGGATTCACCCTCCCACTGCCCACTGAAGCTCTGCTGGTCAAGGCAATGGCAGAAACGAGGCTGCAGAGAGGGTGAGGAGTGTTCAGCACTTGTCAGGAGCCAACAGAGATGATGTGTGAAAACGTAAATCTCACCTACAGCACCTCCTGTTGCTTTTACCAGGAGAGAATTAAGGAATTTTAAATGTGCCAGTGGAGATAAAACCAAAGCAAGGTCTTCCAAGGGGTGCACACCCAGTTCCTCCTGCCTTTCAATGACAGCTTGAGGTCAATTTTCGACTCCATTAGAGAGACAGTGCAGAAGTTACTTACCATGGATCTTTCCCAGAGAAACCTAAGGGTAAGAGAGCGGGGAGGAAGTGGAAAGAGGCTCTGGAGCCAAACAAATGAGAACGCTGAGATGGGAAGTGCTGAGGATCTGCCTGAGCAAAGGATTGGAAAATTCTCATCACCATCAGCAGCTCGGGAGCACTTTGCACCAATCAAGAGAAGGCCCTAAGTATTTACCAAGCTTTGATAGCATTTAATGCTCGAGATAAACTTCAGTCCTTCACAGTCCTGGAGAGATTAGCTCTTAAAACTCTGCCATAAATCTGAGGCAGCACAGCCAGAGACGTTATTAGAATAACAGTATCAGTATTACCAAGTGCACCCAGCAAACAAAAAAGGACATTATAACCATAGATAAAATAAAGACAGGTATAAAAAAGAAATATCCAGAGGTGAAGCAAGACAAGAAAACATAATAACAACAACACGAATCTGTATTGAGCACGGGGCAATGAAACGGGATCTGAGTGGAGAGAAGTGTTTGGAGAGTGGGTGAGTGAGTGAGCTGGGGTGTCTTACCTCGGATCGGTGTACCTTCTGCAAAGAAAACAAAGAAAATGAGTGAAAAGACTGCAAAACCCCAAACACCTGCACTGCCTGTGGGAAAAGGACCTGAGTCAAGGAAGACAGTTCCCAGTAGGAAACTTCCTGCTCTATCTCAAATTACAGGGACACTGAAGAAGGCTGGGGCTGCTCAAGGTGGGGATGCCCTTTTGAGCAGCCCAATCCAGCTGGCTGTTTGCAGAGCCTCCGTGGCTCTTGGCTTCAGAAGCCTTAAGATTGGCTACGTTTCATTGCAGGAATGTAAAGAAGCCCTTCAGGCTCTCAGCTAACATTTCTGTTTGCTGCTCACTGAGCACAGGATGACCCTGCATTTACCTTCACCGCTGGGGAAAGGGCTGGCATGGGGCTGTGTGAGCCCAGGCAGTGAGGGACACAGGGGGAACCTTGCACCACATTAAGATGCAGGTTTGATCCCACCTTGGCTAGCAAATCCTCAGCTCCAAACTTTAGTTGTTGGCACAGATGTGTGAGGAATTCAGTGGATGTCCTGCTCAGGAGCTTTGGCCATCCTTCAGGGCTCTGCACGGGCAGATCTGGGCACTGCAGAGGTGCCAGGACTACCTGAACCTCCTGCAGTGCCTCTGGAGCTCCCTAATGCCAGCCAGGAGGGGCTGTGTGGGGAGAACAGCCCTGCTACACTTGCCTGCCCACTGCCTCTCCCTTGGATGATTTTATTCCAAGCCCCTCCTGCTGTCTCTCAGTTCCCAGCCTCGGGCAGGGCTCAGGTGGGAGGGAGTGACAGACAGGTAAAACCCTGTCTGACCTCCTGAGGGTGCAAACAAACCATCTTCCTTTGAAAACACAGCAGGTCCTTTTGCTCACAGCGGCATTCAAAACTTATCAGAGGAGGGGTTTAGTTGGTGGGTTTTACCCCAATCCTGAGAACAGGGCAGATCCCGCAGAGCTGCCTCTCCCTAGGGAGAGATGCTCGAGCTCCTCTGCAATGGTGACACTGCTGCCACTGCAGCACTCCCAGCCAGGGCTGTAGAGCACATTAAATGACAAATATCAGCCTCTCACCCTCTCCTCTCCCCTGGTGAGATACAGCAGTTATCATCCTGCTTTACACACAGGGAAACTGAGGCAGAGGTGAAGCCACTTGCCCAAGGTCACGGAGGGAAGTGTGACAGAGGCAAGAACAGGAGTCAAAGCCTCCTCCGTGCCAATCTCCTGCCTCAATCACCAAAAACCCCTTCCCTCCTCACCCTTCAGCCCTGCTCCTCCTGCTGCTGCGGCTCAATCCTCCATTCTCAGGATAGAAGGTAAAAACACAGAGATACTAATTAGAGTTCACCTTTACTTTTCAGAGGAGCTAAGGGAAGAGAGGCATTATAGTGTTAGGGATTAGACTCTAGTTAGACTCAGCTTCTAGTTACGAGGTTAGGTTATTAGCTAGAGAAAAGTTAGCATCTAGTTAGGGTTAGGAACTAGCTAAGGTTAATGAAGCAGGTTGTTAGCTCTCAGGACAAAGGTTGGAGAGGCAGCGCTTGGAAGAGGTGGGGAGCATGGACTTGGGCAGACCCCCACCCAGGAGGGGCAGGAAGGTTTAAAAAGCAAGAGAGAGAGAGAGAGAGAAAGCAGCAAAAGGTTATAGATCAATTCAGTGGAAATAAAAACAGCCTCTGATACATCCTTCTGTCTCAAAACTGGAGTGAAAATCTGCCATCTGTGGCACCAATATGGAACAAGGCTAATGGGAAGAGGGGAGAGGAGGGGAAGAGACCCCAACATCACCCACAGCTCAAAAGCTTCTTTGGCCTTGGCTAAGCCTGGCAGTTTCCTTCCAAAGTTCACTCTAATTGACAGCAAAAACATGCTGGGAGTTAGAGCTGTGCAAGCCCAGACACAACAGCAGTGGCACCTTCTTGTGTCACCGCAGGTTTGTCACTCCCTGCTCCTCAGAGCACCAGCACTGCCCTGGCAACGGGCTGTGAGCAGCTCTGGGGGACAGGCAGTGCCACCCTGGGGGACAGGCAGTGCCACCCTGGGGGACAGGCAGTGCCACCCTGGGCTCCCCAGCTCCAGCTCTGGCTCACGGGGCACACAGGGCAGGGCAGGATGGCTTTAGGAAGTGCCCCACACCAGAATTTGAGTCACAGTGAGCTCCAGCAGCACTTTGGGCGGCACAGACACAGATGGGAGATTTTCACTGCTGGAGTTTCACATCTAACCAGCTCCATGTTCAACACAGGGGCAGCAGGAGGGTGCTGGAAGAGCATATCCACTCAGTCAATTATTCTGAGGAGCTCTGACAGGTCCTGGAGGGTCTGCTATGGGGTTGTGGGGGTGGAGGGGAGGCACCTGCAATCAGTATCTGGCTCGAGCAGGGCGCAGGGCACACCGAGGGCACCAGCTATGCAGAACTAGAGGACGAAGAGCTCACTCTGGATGCTGATTTTCAGGGTGAAAAGCTGGTTTTGAGATGCTACGTGCAGACTTTTCACACTGCCTTGCACAGCCTCCCAGGATCTGCAGATCTGCCTATTTAGGGCAAATGTTGAGGCTGTGTGAGCCCAGATGGCCAGCCTGGGGTTTAGCAGCAGAGGCAAAAGGCAGCTTAAAGGCCTTGCCTCTGGATTAGAAGGGCCAAGATGGTGCCAGGCAGAACTCCCAGTGCAGGTGTCCCTCTGTCAGCGAGGATGGGCTCTGCTCTCCCACCATCCCTTCCCATTCGAGCTGCCTACGGATTCTCTGAGCCTGGAAGAGGAGAGGAGAGGAGGACAATCCCCATTGCCATGGCAATGGCAGCAAACACATCCCCACCTTCTGTCAGCCACGTGTGACACCATGTGTGTGCTGAGCTGAGCTGAGCTGAGCTGCTCTCCCCAGGGCTGGACGCAGCTTTCTGCTCCAAACAAGCAGCAGCCACCAAGGGTCTCTGCGACTCTGAGATGCTGGATCCTGGCTGACAGCTGCAATTCTGACATCTCCAGGAACAAAAGGGGACTTGGCACAGGCAGGGCTGTGATGTGAGCTCTGCAGAGAGGCTCCTGCCTTGCCGGGGGATGCAGGGGAGCTGCAGGGGTTCTTCCCTTCCTCATCCCTTCCCCAATCCTTCCCCGCAGCCACCAGCCTGTGATTTACAGCTTCAATTTGGAAATGCTGCACCCCCAAATTCTGCCTCCTCAAAATGCCAATAACCTTGTTAGATGTGAAACTCCAGGACCTCCTGCAGGTGTGAACACAATTATCACAGTTCCAGGGTACAAAGCTATTGTGTAATTGGGGAATTCCAGGACAACTGTTGCTAAGATACCAGAAAAAAAAATCTATCCAATGTTAGGAGGTTCATATTTAGCTGTTATCTTTTTATGCAGATAAATTAATTAGAATTATTATTACTATTCCTTTTTTTTGTAGCCTGCAATACCCCTGCAGAAATTAATTTAGAGGGCAGAACATCTCTACTGAAAGAGTTAGTAGAAGAAATGCAGAGCATGCCTCTCAAGAAGCTGTTACAAAGGAATTAGTTTAAAGGGCAAGGGTTACAAATCTGCACATTAGCAGGTTTGGGGTTTTCTGGTTTGATTTTTAATATTTTTTTAATTGAGCAAACTTACCAAAGGTCTCTGAATGTTAAATAAAAAGTGAAAAAAAAAAGAAAAGAAAAGCTTGTTATAGCCAGTTATTTAGAAAACAGAAGACACACACAAGACACAAAAGGTTTTAGTGTTTCTGTGCTGAGGAAGGTGGCTGAAGTCTGCCTCCCGTGTCCCCCCTAGATGGCAGCTGAGCAGAGGACACTGCCTTTGCCTTCTGCTTTAAATGTCCCAAGATAAGCAGAAATACGCATTTTCCAAGGCCACTTAAACTCTTGTCCAACCTGGATCTCTAAGGCTGAGATGCTCATGATGTCTAAGGGAAGCAGGAGCCCAGACAGAGCTTCTTCCCATTCTCTGCCTGACAATTCAGCTTTGCACTCAGCCCAAACCCCAAGCATTAAAAGATTTCCAACTGCTTGGGAATTTTATCTGGAGATGGAAAGGGGAAGCAGAAACACCAGAGGGAGAAAATCCACTACGGTTAATGATGTATCAGCTGAGTCTTGATTAGAGAGCAGACCCACATTCCACATGGCTTCCTGGAATGATGGGAATATAATGACCATGGGCTGTTTATATTGCCAGACAAACATTCAGAGTTAAGAGAAATGAGAACCAAATCCGAACCTGGAATCCAATCTCGCAGAGCTCTGTCTGACATTTCACTTGCTCCTTTTAATGAGCTAATTTGCGCATTTGCTGCTAACTCATATATTGAGAAAAATTCAGTTCTTAACAGCCCCTGTCCTCCAGGCTGTTATCCTGCTGACTTCATCTCCAGGGTGGAATCTGGCTGTCTGTCTGTCCTGCTGCTCCCTCAGCCTGTCCCAGGGAGCCACACACAGGTCAGAGCAAAGAGTCACTAAATCCCAGACTGGTCTGGGTTGGAAGGAATCTTAAATCCCATCCAGTGCCACCCCAGCCATGGCAGGGACACTTTCCAGTGTCCCAGGCTGCTCCAAGCCCTGTCCAGCCTGGCCTTGGACACTTCCACGGATCCAGGGGCAGCCACAGCTTCCTGGGCACTCTGTGCCAGGGCCTCACCACCCTCACAGGGAAGAATTTCTTTCTAAATTTTCCTAAACCTGTTAGCACAAAGCACAGTTGTGATTTAGGTCCAGAGCTGCTCCTCCCTGCTCCCACAGGGTCTGTCAAACACCCTCCAGCTGGGTGTCACTGGGGACCCCAAGGATCTTGGCTGGAGTTCCACTGGTGACCTGGGGTGAAAGACACTGGAGAGCATCAGCAGTGTCCTGGAGCACCCCAGTGCCCTGATGTGTGCTAGTGCCACCCTGCTGGCAGCAACGTTTGTTTTCTGGAAAGATAAATATATTAAATTAAGATGTGACTTCAGCAGCTCCAACAGGCATTGCCTCCCTCACAATCCCACATCGAATCTGCCCTGCCTTCCCTCCCTTCCACAGCACAAGTGTGGCACAGTGCAGATGACCCTAATGCCAATATTCTGCACCTTCACAGGCCTTCCTCTGCAGAACACACAAGTTTGGAAGGCCATAAAAGCAGATGGAATTGGAGAACTGGGAAATCCTGACTGCCCAAGGATCTGCACTCCCTGAAGACAACAGGGATGCTTCAGGGTTTCACCAGTTTACTAATTTAAAGCAGCTGTAAATGAGATTAAATCTCAGCAGGTATCTTCTATTTATCAGAAAGGTCAAGGGTTCACTCTGAGGTTAATCAATTCACTGGAATAAAAATGCAGCACTCAGGTGGCTTCAAGGAAAACACCAGATCAAGCCGAGCTAAAGAGTAAAGGCATTCTAGCAAGATGATGAATGTATTAAAAATAATCTGCCTGTGCATTACTCACACTTCAGATCATGGTCACAGAGCATGATATAATTCTAGTTTACCTCTCATTATTTATGCTGAGTGATTTTTTTTATTTGCATTTGCCTCAGCTGTTATGATAAAACAGGGAGGTCAATCTCATCTGCGTTCGTGGGATTCAACAAGCCATTCTAATTCGACAAAGCAGTTTAAGGATCTGCTTGTGACTTTGCTTCACTGAACAAGGAGGCATTTATGCAGGTGTGTAAAAGCTACATTAAACTGGAGCTATGCTGAAGCTTTTCCACTGGTGGCCCATAGAACTAAAAATCTCTATGAAGAATCTTTGCTGAACTGAGCAAGAGAAAATCCAGGTGTTTCCATGCCTTGCTGTCCAGATCCAGAGGGACACGGTCAGAACCGATTTCTCCAGGGCTGCAGAGATCTGGGCAGGAGCAGTTGGTTATCACTTGACTGGAGAACTTGTGAAAGGTCTAATACTAACAAAGCAACTCCAGTTGCTTCACTGAAGACTCTGATTTCCCTTTGCCTACAACAATGTCTTTTTTTTGCCCAAAAATTCTTAAAAATGAACCATGGACACATTTTTTCTAGGCTGGGTCAAAGCAGTCAGCCCAAGCACTTTATGAAAAGGATTATTTCTTGGGTTACTTTTTGTCAAAAGGTAGAACTTTCAAAACTTGTTAAATTTTTGCAGCTATCAATGGAAGTGTTTTATCAGTAGTACTCAAAAATAAATCCACCTATGCCCTCCTTGCACACACTCTCACACAGAGAACTGGCAGATTTAACAAGTACAAAAACAGCTCCTGCAACGTGAATATTAAGAGATGCCACATTGCCACACACAAAAAACAGCAAACAGAAAACAAACAAGAGAGACAGATGGACAAGCAGATGGGGAAAGATGGAAAATTGACAAGAGGCACGGAGCTGGGGTACATCTGTTGGTGGAGATGGACTCCACGGGCTGAGGCACCGAGGGGTCACTCCGGAACATTCCCAGTGCTGTCCAGGGATGGCTGCAGGGATGTGATGATGAGACATCCTGCAGGAGCTGCTCTTCAGCCCCAGCCTGGAGAGGCTCTGTTTGCACCACCGTGTTTGACAGCAAGAGGCTGCCTGAGCCATGGACTCCACCCCAGGTGTGTGTGGCCTGAAAAGCTCTGTCTGCCACAGAGGTTTGTTCTTCCTTTCCCAGTTCTTGCTGTGAGCAGCAAACCCTCAGCCCCATCCAGGCCCCAGTTTGCCCTGAGCTCAAGAACACCATGATCCAGGGAACTGGATGGCCACCAGCTTCCCCCTTGTCCTTCCCTTCATGTCAACTGGGCAGCAGGGAGGACCAGGAGGGCTTGAAGTGGAAAATCCTCCAACCACTCTCTGTGTAAAAGCCAAAGAAAATCAAACGTCCCAATCCACAGCAGCATCTCTCAGCCTCTCCTCTGCATCAGGAGCAGCCTCCTCACATCTCTATTTGCTCTCAACTCCTCCAGCCTCACCCCCAGACCTTACCTGATCTCAGCTGTTTGATTCTGCCGTTGCTGGCGCTGGGGTCGACAGGCAGGAAGTCTTTGAACCAGGTGATCTCGGGGTCAGGGTTGCCGCTGGCCGCACAGAGCATCGTGGCCGTTCGAGTTCTCTCCACCACCTTCAGCTGGGGCCCCATGTCAATGTTTGGGAAGCCAGGGGGTAACTGATCCTCTGCAGAGTAAAGGGAAGGGGTGAAACAGGAGCCAGGGGTCAGTGCAACACCCCAAGGAAAGCACCAGGCACACACTGCCCTGTGCAATAAAGTACAAACCCTGAATGGTCCAGGATGGAAAACGTCATAAAACACAATTTACCAGCTTGTCCGTTTTGTGTGACTATTTCAATGTCCCACAGGATTCTACATTTAAAGGCAATCTTTTTTAAAACTCTTTGGGGCACAGCAGAATAGAGTTAGAGAATCATCTCCCCCAGGCTGAACCCCTTTCCCAGCTCCCTGTCCTGCTCCTCACAGGATTTATGTTCAAATCCCCATGTCAGAGTTTCTCCAGGTGCTGCACAGAAGCTCTGCCAGGTAAGGGTCTGCAATTGACTTCTGTAGAGCAGAAGATTTGCAAAGATCCTGCACCGCAGAGAACACCCTGAGCTGTCACAGTTAAAAGGAAAGGTTCACCTTCCCCCTCCGAACTCACAGAACAAAACAAACTGCACAGGAGACATAATGAAAGAACCCACGTGGAAAGGGCTGTCAAAGACACAGTGGGACTGGGAGAGAAAGAAGAGGAAAATCTCATCCAGCTGCAGTGACCAGAGGGGAAACACACAACAACAATACGCCAAGTGCTGTCAGCCAGGGTGTGAGTTTTAGATTTATTAATTCCGAGTGCTGCTGCCCTCCAAGAACAGGGATGTGGCAGCAGCACCCAGCAGAGAGGCTCAGCTGAGCTTCAACAGAGCTTCCTGCTCCTCTCAGTGCTGCCTCTGCCATCACTAATGAGGGTGAGGAGGGTGATCCCAACAATGCTGACTGATCTGTGATAAATCCTACAAACCCCCAGTGCTTCCCCCATAATACCTGACAGAGCCCCTCACTCCTGTGGGGTGGAGGAGAGCTGCCTCGTCTGGCTGTCACAGCTCAGAATGTGCCATTTTTACCCCCAGAAAGTTTGGGGGAAGGCAGCTGGGAAGGAGGATGCTAGCAGCAGGGTGAGATTGGGGAGGGATCCTCTGTCATCTCCAATGAGCCGTGTCAGGGAATCACAGAGTCTGTGGCATTGAATCCATCCCAAAAACGGGTGAGGGAACAGAAGGGAAATAATGCAGAGAATTTAAAAAAGGTGGGATTCTTAAAAAATGAACATCCATCACAATCAGCCCCCCACTGCCACTGACGGGAGATCTCACAGCAGCACTGAGATGGGCTTGGAAACCCTGGCCTTGGCTGGGAACCATCCTGCCAACTGCAAACACACCCAGAGCTTGTTTCCTAAGGCTGCCACGTCAGGGGTAAGGAGGAATGGAGCCAAACACATTCAGCAGAACCCAGAGACAGAGGGTTTAAAGCCATTTTTTGGTTTAAAGCCATTTTAGTGCATCTGTAGCACCTCTAAACCAGAATTCTGTATCCTAAATTGGAGCTGTTCACACCCATCTCTAACCAGGGACTGACTGAGCCCTCTGAGTTCCCCAGGCTATGCTGGGGCTCTGCAGGATCCCCCAAACCCCCAAACTGTGTGCTCCTGCAGCCCCCCAGCCCTCAGCAGTGATCTCAGGCCAGCGCAGGGCTCTGGGAATTGTTGTGCCTGTGCAGCTTTCAGCCAGGCTTTGATGGTCCTCCCTCCCCTCCTCTCTCTCCCAGCCCTGGGAGCTGTGAGGAGCCTGAGCCGCATTGGCTGCAGATGACATCACTATTGATCCCTGCTTTCATCCTGTCCCTGGTGATGCTGCTCCACCTGCCTCCAGCCCCAGCCCCTTCCTTCCACCAGCCAATTAATGCACAGAGGGAATAACCTGTGCATTAATTAAAAACCTGAATTAATTGGTGGGGTGTGTGTGTGCACATGTATGTGTGTGTGTGTGTGCACATGTGTGTGTGTGTTGGGGGAGGCCGGGTACAACCATTATTACCGAGTGTTTCTAATTAAACAAAAATGTTAATCCTGCAGCACAATGTGCAGAATTCCTCTGAGTTTAATTAAAACAACTGCGACTCGAGGCGTGATCAGATTTGAGGATCAGACCGGCGGCGGAAGCATCTCTGAACATCACAGGCTGCTCCGACTCAAGAGCTCAGATTTCCTTCCTGTCGGGGAAGTAAAACTGCCTCCATCCCCTAACAACTGGATTCCCTGTAATAAGGCAATTACAGCCTCCTTGCAATCCCCACGAGATGCACACACGTGCCCTGCCACCCTCCCCATCACCCCCAAACCCCCAGAGCTGCTCCCGAATAAATAAGGAATGGTTTGGGTTGTGAATTCTTTCTGAAAGCAGCTCAGGCAACTGCAGGAACAAAAGAAGCAGACACAAGCTGGAGATGCTTCAAGGGCACATCTGGGCAGCTGCTGCTGCTGGATCTGTGTTGGCTCAAGCAGGAAAAGCTTTTCCTGAGGTGCAGCTGCTGGAGGAAGGGAGCATCACAGCACCTTGCTCATCCCTGCCTCAGACCCAGATCTTCACAGCCCCCCTGAGCTGCTGAATCACCTCAAGGCCTCACTGAGCAGAGGAGAGCGAGAAAGAACAGGGGAGGAGGGATGGAGAGATGCAGGGGAAGAGAGAGGAGCATTTCAGGCCTCATGTATAATAAATCCCACCCAGGACACACTCTGTGCCTGGACCAGCTCAGGCTGCCACACAGCGAGGCTCCCCAGCCCCAGCGAGGGGACAGGGCTGCTGCTGTCCCCTCGTCACTCTGGAAGGTGGCAGCTCCGGGTTTAGCTAATTAGCTGTGCTGGAAATGAGGATGATTAAGGAAGATAAAGCGGGTGTTGCTGCTGCTCTTTTTCCCGCAGGGTGTGCACAGTTGTTCAATAATTTAGAGGAGGAGGAGGGTGTGAGCGTGTGCAGAAGTGCCATGGATTCGGTGCAGAAAGCCACGAGGATGCTCTGAAGGGAGGAGAAGGAGGGATTTTTCACTCTCCTCTGGAGATCTGCATGCTGGCTGGTCTCTACAGCCTGTCCTCACTCAGGGTGGAAGAATTAGGAACACAGAGATGGAGCGACACGAGTTTTAATCAGGATCAAAATCAAAACCCAGCACACCTGAACCCATCCCTGCTCCTTTCATTATGTTTATGAACCCTCGAGCTGCCCTCTCCCCAGGTATCCTGGCACTGTGTGCCTTGTGAAATTTCATCAACAAGTTATTTGCACCTTTGTCTCAGCTCTGTTATTGCCCAGCCAAAGACAATTTCAGCGCAGGGAGGAGTCTCAGTAATGTGCTCTGTCTGTTGACTCCATTTCTTTGGAGCTGCAAGTTTTACTATGAAAACAGTAATAGCCTCCCAATGCTATTAAAATTTGTGGGCTTACAGGCAATAAATGCTCCCTTGGTGTTGGACCCCAAAGCAGTGCAGGCAATGCCTGTGCTCCTCCACTGTCGTGTCCCTACCTACCCTCCTTCCACAGGCATCTGAGTCAAAATGACTTTGATGTTATTCACAAGCTACAGAATTAATCTGCTGTCAATGTCACCCAATTTTCAGGTCACTACAAGAAAAGCAAAACAAGTCAAGTTTGAAGAAAGTCTGCCAGGAATTTTCCAAATGGCAAGGTAACATTTCAGAGAGGGCAGCTTCCCTTTCCCACGTGCTCCCGTGGGACTCTGCCGAGCATCCAAAACTGCTTCTTGTTTACCTTTTGTGATTTAAAGCCAACAATTATAAAAAACCCAACAGAACAGCAGGGATCTTGCTAGAACTTTACACATGCCCACACCAGATGTGCTCTTGGAGTGGGAAATGTGTGAGGGAAATTTCAGGCTGGAATTGTTAAAGAAATGTCTGAATACTTCACGAAAGGAAGCCAAGAGGGAATGGCTAGAAGCTGTGAAACTCTGTCCATGGCAGCCCCAGTGACAGTCCAGGAGGGAATCCCACAGCCCTGACATGTCCAGCAGCTCCTTGTCCCCATGCTCTGCAGGGCAACAATCCTCAGCACAGCAAATTCTGCTCCCTTACACCGAACTGAACTAATCACAGCTCTATGGGAAAGAGCTGCATTTACTAACGACTCACAAGGGTAACCTCCACAGAGCTCCCTCCTTCAGCTTCCACAGAGCAAAATCCTATCCAGTGCCACCCCTGCCACAGCAGGGACACTTTCCAGTGTCCCAGGGTGCTCCAAGCCCTGTCCAACCTGGCCCTGGACACTTCCAGGGATGGGCAGGTCACAACCTCTCTGTCTATATCTATCCCAAGGGATACAGATTTAGATATAAATATCTTTCCTGGGAGAGGGGAGCTTAGAGGATCCACACCAACTGGAATCTGAGGTGCCTGTGCCAACCACCTTCCTTCCTGCCTAAGTTATAATGAAAAATAACAGCAGCTGGAGTCAAAAAGAACTGGAAAATGCTTCCCAAATCCGCTTTCTTTGCTTTTCTTTGAGCGCTGCAGGTTTGCAAGCACTCTGTCTAGCCAGCTGTGGAAAGAACAGTCAGTCTCCACAGCCCTACCAAAGTGGGATCCCTAGAGAAGCAGAGCAGGAAGGACAAACAAGCCAGCAGAGCTGGTGTGAAGGGACTGTGTGAGTTGAACAGTGTCCATCACAGCTCTGCTTCTCAGAAGCTCCCAAAGGTTTCCTCCCCTGCAGTTTCCTGTTTTGAAGTGAAGGCATGTGGGTTTCTCTCAGGGTCTGATCCAGGAGTAATCATGTGCACAAGCAGGAGGGGTTTATGCTCAATCCCTCCAGCAGCTGCAGCTAGTAGGGAAGAACGTATTATTTTCTCTTCTGAAAAGAGGAAATATTTTCAGTGTTATTTGCTGTTCTGGGACCTCAGTGGTGCTGAGGAAATGCTGCAATGCTCGTGCATGCAGCTACACCCAGCTGTGTGTGGATCACAGCAGCAACTGGCTGCAGCCACCCCAGAGCCCCTCGTGCAGTTTGCAGCAGTTGGGCTCAGTTTTCCACCCTCCTGAGTGTGCCATGGTAACAGGTTCTGCAAGTGACAGCTCCATCCATCTCCAGGCTGTGGAGCAGCCGTGGAGCATCTCATCCTCTCTGCTCAGCATCAGCTCTGCAAGGGAGAGCAGAGACAGCGAGGAGGAGGAGGCTGAGCAGGGAGAGAAAAGACAAACAGGAGAGTGGGTGAGTGCAGAAGAGGGGAGGAACAGGACAGGAAGAGATGCCAACATGCTCACTTTGTCATTGTGCAGATCAGTGCATTTGGCTTGGTGCTTTTAACTTTCCCAGCACTCAAAAACGCAGATAAAGAGGAGCCAAATTCTGGAATGATAAAGGTTGGAGTAACTCCAGCCGAGCAGGGAAGGGGAGGATATGCTACAAAATGTGCTTCCTTGATGCTCTTCAACATCATCTTGTCCCACCCTGCAGTTAACTCCTGCTCCCTCAAGTTCCACGGATGAGTAACCCCAGTGCTCCAGGAGAGTCAGAAACAGAGACTCCAAAGCAGGTGCTGTCAGAGCAGGGGAGCTGTGAGAGCACAGCCACAGTCAGAATGTTCTGGTGGGATCAGCAAAGGGTGGAATTAGCCAGGCAGTGGGAAGATGCAGCCCCTGCGCTGTCAGCTGTCTCTGGCTGACGTGGATGATGCTGATCCCAGAAGGAAGAGCTGCACAAGACACATACAGAGAGCCCTGGTCCCTCAGGATGGTCCCTGAGCTCAGTTCATTCCTATTTCAGTCTCTACAGCTCCCTGACAGGAGGCTGTGGCCAGCTGGGGGTCAGGCTTGGCTCCCAAGCAACCAGAGACAGAAGGAAACAGACTCAAGTTGTGCCAGGGGAGGCTCAGGCTGGACAGCAGGAGGAATTTCTTCCTGGAAAGGGTGGACAGGCCTTGGCAGGGGCTGCCCAGGGAGGTTTCAAGTCCTCATCCCTGGAGGTGTCCAAGGAATGGCTGGAGGTGGCACTCAGTGCTCTGGGCTGGGGACAAGATGGGCATTGGGCACAGGTTGGACTTGATGACCTTGAAGGTCTTTCCAGCCTTGAAGATTCAATGACCCCACACACTGCAGCTCACTTCTGGTGGGAAATGCATCAAAACCATGAAGGCAGCTGGAGGACAACCTTCCCTTGCCACTGCTTGTAGCTAAATTCCAGGGGTACAAACTTTGAATATCACTACAAGGGCCTTTCTCCCAAACTGTCACAGCTCCACAGGAATACTTGGGAATAAGTGTGAAGAACAAGGCTCCCACCCTCTGGGATAACCACAGTTAGACACACTGCTGTCACACTGTGCCGTTCCAAGCTCCTGACAGCTCCATCCCACCACGTTTCTCCACCAGAAGGTTAAATGCCAAGCCAGGCACAGGAGCTGCGCAGACATCTAAGTCACCTACACAAATCTGTCAGGCATGACTGGACCATGAGCCCCCACACTGCCAGCATCCTGACAGCACAGAGCCCACAGCAGGGATATTCCCAGCTAAAAACTGAGGTCAGGGGCTTTGTCTTGTGCCCTTCATGTCTGGTGTTAATTCCCTGCTGCACGTCGGGGAGCCAATTTTGCTCTGCACTATGAAGGTCGTGCTCACTGCCTGCTCAAACAAAAGGATTTAAGCTGCTCCTGGAGGGAATGCTGGAATTGCTGAAGGAAAAGCAAGTGGCCCATAGGCAGAGCTCCCCCTTGGCCCTGTGGGGCTCACACACTGCCTGGAGCTCCTGAAATTGTTGTTAGTCATGTTCACTGCACAGAGAAGGGCTTTTACTGCCAGTTCTACTCAAACAGCCCTGGCTTCATCCATAGCCAAGCTAAATTCCCCTCGGGAGCTCTCAGGCAGTTATCCACACCACCTCACTGCCACCAGATCACCTGCACTGCCTGTGGTCTGAGCAGAGAGCAGCACTGATGGGTGTTGTAAACCCCAAAATGGGTCAGTTTGAGCACCCAGCCTTCACACAGTGATTTTAGGGATCTCCAGGGTAATAACAGCAAACATCCAGAGGCATCCAGAGCAACAGCATATTGCTCCCTCCCCCACATCCAGTTCAGGGAGCATATTTCAAACAGATGACATGAGGGAGGCATCCACGTAAACATCCTCTGTAACAGGGACAAGTTGGAAAAAGAAACAGAACAAAATGGAGAAGGGAACAGTTTTCCTGGAGAGTGCACAGAGCAAAGGACCTCTGGGAAGAGGGGAGAAGCCCAGAAAGGCACAATGGGTATCCTGCACAAAGAAAAATGTTTGCATTGCTACCAGCTGTGTGGAAGCTCATGCAGATCCATAATCATCTTAACCCCAGCCCATTAAGTGATTCCTCAGTGAAGGTTTTTCCTGGAGCCACATTTCTGTGTGTGTTGGGGAGCTGCTGGTGCTGCTCCTAAACCTGGGGAAGGAATTTTTGGAGGGGAGGAAGATCATAAGTCATAGGGTAATTCAGGTTGGGAGTAACCTCAGCACATCATGCAGTCAAACCTCCTGAAGTGGTCCAGTTTTAGCTCTGTTTCTTACACAGAGGTTTTGTGTCTCTCTGGGGTAAGAACAGCAAACAGATCTGACAGGTCAGAAAAAACCAAACCAAACCAAACCCAGAAGGACTTTGTGCCTCAGCCATGGATTTTTAACACCTTTCCCACCCAGCTGAGGGTGACCCTGGTCAGGTTCTTTACCTCGGAGGACGGTGAGCTTGGCGTGGACAGTGACCTCCCCATGAGGGTTCTGAGCAACACATTCGTAAATATTCTCATCACGGGGAGTCCGGAGAGGCTGAATCCTCAGCACAGCACCTGCACTTTCATCAAATTCAATGGTCTGGGGATAGAGGCAAGGAGACACATTAATAAGGCTCCTTGGGTGCCAAGTCAAAGCTTCACTGCTGTTTCTAAAGAGACACCAGACACAAACACACCCCCAGCAAACAGCCCAGAGCTGCCCCACAACCCCACACGGAACCAACGTGGTCAGCTCAGCTCCCCACTGACCTCAGGGTGACACAACTGTCACACCAAACCCTGCCAGGGACCACTGACCCACCAAACCCACCACAGGCACCTCAAAGGCTCCAGAAGCACGAGCCACAGTGGCGTGAGGTGGATTTTCAGAGCACAACTGGGATGAAGGAGGACAAAACAGACCAAAGGAAAACAAAATAAAAATGAACCCCAGCCTTGTTCCTCCATCTGCAGGGGCAGCTGACACCACAAAGCTCCTCTCAGCACACAGCTGCCTGGCAGAGCTGAGTCCCACAGCAAATTCCACAGGATGACCTCCCAGTCCTTGTTCCTCTGCTCTCATTTCTATCTAAACAATGCCAATTGCTTGGCTCTGGTTGCCAACAACTGCAATGTTTACTCCAGACTGTCCCAGGATCAAAATGCTGAGCCATGGATGGGTTTGAAAGGTACATTTACAGAGCTGAAGTACCACCAGTTTAGTTGGGGTTTCTTAGGAAAGGAGGAAGCAAAAAAAATCCAATGAAACAAAATAAAAAACTTCAATAATATAATTGAGCCAAGTTCTCTCTTGCTTTGGAACAAACCCAGCTGTTGACATGGCCAAGAGCTTGCATTTCACTCCTCCTGCTGTCAAAACTCCTCCCCTTCCAAAATTCCCTTTATTATCAGGTCTGAGAATGGCCAAAGAGGAGCAGGGGCTGCTTTGTGTCAGTCTCTCTTTACACAGATTTCAAGGACATCTCTCACCTCAAACCTCTGAGAGTTCACTTTCTTCCCTTTCTTGTTCCAGGTGACCCTGGGCTTGGGGTCTCCAGTGGCTTGGCACACGAAGGAGGCAACTCCTCCCGACACACCAATTTGGTCCACAGGCTTTTTGATGAACACAGGGGGACCTTGAGGAGAAAAAAAGAAATATCATCATTGGCAGACATGAAGACAAACTCTAATAAACATGGTTTGTAATTAATAGTAGCGTTGTTGTTGCTATTCTTAATGATCCCAACTGAAATTAAACCTCTTGGCCTTTCTCAGAACAGCCTTTAGCTCCACTTCACATACTAAGTAGCTCCAGCAGAAAGTGATTAAGGGTGTGATCCTACAAAGAGATTTCAATGTTGCAAAGCCTCTTTTAGTCCTGAAAAGTGGACTTTTAAATTGTTTTGTACAGGGGAAATTGCCCTTGCAAAACCCATCTAATGAGCATCACCAAAAGCTGGTAGAGCTGAAAACAACACTTAGAAACAGTGAATTGCACTTCCCAGCTCCTTGGAGATGACCAAAATCCCAAGGAATGGGGGAGATTTATAGGAATATAGCCAAGGAAGGGGAGAAGGTGGGAGAAGGACCATGAAATAGATGGAGCAGGACTTGGCACAGAGATCTGGAGGACAATGGTGTGAAAGAGGCTTTAGGATGTGAAATCCCCTTGGCTTGTGGCACCTCTGCTTTCCCCTGCAAGTCCTTCCCGTGGCCCTCAAGGCTACATTTACACAGACCAGGGGTGTTTGTGCAGAGCCCACGTTGCTCCCAACCCACTGGGAATCCTCCTTCCATGCTCTAACCTCCTTTCCTTGCACAGTTTCCTCTCATCTAGTTAGTTTAAAATTTATTGAAACATTTAAATCACAAGGCCACAGCTGTGTTCAAATAAAATCACTCAGATCATAAAGTTGCCGTCTGTTTTCTTGAGAAAAGCAGAGCACGTGACTCTGCAATGTGTGTATTTATCTGTACATACTCGAGAGTCTATAAAATAAGATGCAAACAGCCTCCCACAGGGCTCGACAGGAGGGCAAATGGCAGCTGGGGAGAAATCTCCAGGGTCTTTTAGGGGTCGAAAGACAAAAAGAAGTCTTCTCCCTCCCCTGCCTGGCATGGCCAGCAGTATATAAATAAAAGGCACTGAGCAAGCTCATGTGATGCAATCAAGCATTTGTTTCCATGCTGGAGGTAAATACAATTTGCTGGAGCTGTTTACGTCCCACCGAATGCTGTGTGTACAAAGCACCGCATTTATAAATATCCAAATCTATATTTAGAGGTCAGAGTCTTCTTTGCAATGTTACAGCTAAAGGTTATCAAGCAAGTCCCACTGGAGGAACTGGCACTGGGGGATCTGCCTTCCATCTGAGAAAGGTAAAACCCAAACTTTCCTCCAGGCTAAAATATAAATGCTCACCATGCCCCTGACTTCCTTCCTCCCTTCCCCTCCGCTCGATATCTGAAGAGTTTGCAGAAGTCAATTCTGAAGGTACAGCTAAAAACATCCAGGGCTTTTAAGAACACTTTATTGATGCAAGTTCATTTCCTAAAATAAAAGCCCCTAATAAACCTTAATGTCACGTATACATTTAAATGGGTGCAGGCAGTATGATGAGAGCTCAGCTGAGGAGAAAAACAAGGTTCTATTTCCATCCTGAAGAAAGGGAAGGTGCTCCAAAAAACAGTGACTTTGGAGTCATTGCTCAGCACCCCATTTTTGGGTCCTGTGCCACCTCAGTGTGTGGTGATGGGGAAGCTGAGCTGTCTGTGCACAGGGATTTTCCTGACCCCCTGCAATTCCCAGCTGCCTACGAGGCACATAGACAAGGAACCAAAGAAAAGCCCCTTCCACCCAGCCTATTAATTGTACTACTCACTCGGAAAATGGGTGACAATCAGAGCTAAATTGTTGATTTTTAAATCGCCCAAGCCTCTGAGCCGCAGATTGGATTCCTCCCCCCTTGTGCTCCCCACCTCTGCACCCCCAGTCACTGCAGCACTTGTCAGCAGCCCACGCCGAGCGCTGAGCAACCCTCTGGGGAGGAGAGAGCCAGAGCTCTCCCAGGCAAGGTGCTGCTGATCCAGGGTGCTGCTGATCCAAAGCTGGAGCCAATCCCTCCGTGCTGCGTGGGACTGCACAGCTCTGCCGTGCCAGGTTAGAGCTCAGCCTGCAGCCCTGCAAACGGCACTGGGAGCCTCCAGGAGCAGGGACAAGGTGCCATCAGAAATACTATCAGCCCACTCGGGGGGCCTGAGGTGTTTCCCCTCATCTACCAAGACTGCAGGACCATGGTTTTAAATAAATAAATGAAAATCAAAGAAACGCATTTTCCAGACAACCTCCTCACAGTCCAGGGGATTTTATATCACTTCACCAACCTTCCCTCACGGATAGCTGAGAACAAGTCAGGTTTGGAGAGTCTGAGCTCCATCACTCCAGTGGTCACAGAGATATTTTTTTCCCCTCTTTCTCTGCTTGCAAAGCAGCAAAATCTATTTTTTGTGCGGTATCAAAACAGGAATGGAAAAATCTGGAGCTTAAAAGAATTCTCGTACTACAAGAGGCTTCCTGCGGGGTCTGGGTCTCCAGAGGGAAGGTTGAAAAGACCGGATGGCTGCTGTGTACCTGTGATCCTTCTCCACAGCTTAATGGAAAGCCATCAAGGCAAACCGAAGCTTTCACTCTGCCCACCGCCCACACACTTCCCAAAAGCACCAGGCTGGAGAGCTGCCATGGACGGCAGGAAGGGACAGAACAGACACTGTCCTGCATCCCGGGCTCTGCACTGCCCCTGGCACACCTGGCCAGCCTCCCTCCGGCCACCCTGACCGCTCCTGGCCAGCACCCTCCTGTCCCACACATGGATCACCTCCTGCTGGATTCACTCCCAAATCCCAGCCTGGGGAACCACAGCAGCACCTGCTCCACAGGGACACAGTGGGCAGTGCTGCTGGGATTTTGGGATTCTAACGCAGACCTGGGAGAGGCTGTGAGGTGAGGAGGGTGGGGATGTCCTACTGAACCCCAGCCCCTGGCTGAGGGCTGCACACCAAGGCAGCTCCTCAACCAAAGATGCTGCTGCCTCCTCTCCCTGTCCTCCTTCCCTCTTCCATGTGACACCAAAGCAGGAAAAGTTATTCGAACGCAGTCATGTAAAAACCACGCTGATATCTCCCTGCTAACGATACCCAGATGACACAACAGGCTGAAGGAAGCTGCAGAGATGTGGGACTGGGGAAAAGGAGGGACATGTCAGCCTTTAAACCCAAATGTCCCTCAGGAAGGGCTGCCATGGTGAATAGGCGCTGATGGACGAGCAGCGAGGGAGACAGGCTGGCCACCATATGCCTGTCTGAAACATCAAAAGCCAAAGCCAGAGAGAGGGATGGAGAACCCAGAGGTGCTTTGAGGGGTGGGAGAGAGGCAGAAGAACAAATGAGCTTCACATATCTGAGCTGACAGCTGACGGGAGCGGCGGGAGAAGCAAAAGAAGTGAACCATCCCCCTGTCCTGTCCTCCCCAAGCCTGGCCAGAGCTGGCAGCTCTCCTGTGGCCACAGAGGATCATGGAGGAACCATGAGGCTGGGGAGGAACTGAGCCTCACTGACACCATGGGGCAGGAGAGGCTCTCAGCACAGCTCCCTCCTGAGCTCCACCTGCCAGCCCTGGGCAGCCCAAGGCACACAGCTGCTGCCACACGGATGTGACGTTGTCCCCTTCCACTTGCTCTCCCCAGTTTGGCCCCACAGGTGTCAAGAAGGCTGGAGGATGTCCCTGAGCACATCACTGTGTATTGCCCCAGCGTGTGGCACTGTCCCTCTGTCCCCCAGGCTCTCCCTCAGGGGCTGCAGTGCCTCTGCACCCTCCTGATCCCATTCCAGCTCTCTCCCTCAGCTCCAGCCCCACAGCAGGGACCTGGTGCTGATGGTAGATGACCAAACTCACCTCTGTGCTCCACAGCCCTGCTCCTGCCACCCCCAGGAAAGCACCTCAACAATGGGCTGCAAATAAAGACAAACCCACTTGTTCTTCCATGTGGCCTCAGCAGCAGGAGCCTGCCTGAAAGGGCCCCTCGCCCACAGCAGCAGCAATCCACGGAAACAAAAGAAAGCCACAAAACATGTATTTTAGAAGGTTTTTTCCCATTTTCAGAGCCCCCAGTGCCCGCTGGCAGCTCTGTGCAAACCCACGCGCCCATCCTGCCGACCCACACAGAGCTCCAGCTCCTCCTTGCCGCTGAGTAAACCCTCATTATCCCAGCCCGGGGAAGGAGCAAGCTCTCCAACGTCCCCCAGAGTGCCACAGACACCGAGGCTGCAGCAAGGGCACAGCAGGAAGGCCATTTTCCTGCTGCTTGGCCGCTTTATGAGTTTTCCTACCCACGAGCACAGCCGTCCTGCTCATCATTGCCGTTTGACCTTCAACAAACAGCCTGTGGTGCTGAGCCCAACATGCCCCACGGAGCTGCCCACCAGCAGCATGACCATGCCACAGGAGAGGCACTGACAACCTTTATCCTCACTCAAAAACACCCAGGAGAAAGGAATTCACCTTTTTGTGCACAGACACACACACACACACACACGTGCACCTCCACCTTGGAGAACAAAGGTAAAAATGAGACCTCGAAGCCACCCATGGGCAATGTTATTTTGCTTTAAGTTGCACAACCCAGTGTGCTCTTCCAGGCTCCAGATGATTCCCATAATTGGGATTCAGATCTCTGGCTCTGCTGCAAACTCGGCTGACCTTGGGCATTTGCCCTTCCTGCACCTCCGGCTGCCACACGTAGCAGGGAGGTGACAACCTCATCTCTCACACCTGCCTGTCTGTCCTGGTCTAGACACCACACGTGGTTTGGAGCCAGGGACGGTCTGGGAACAGAGCTGCTCGGCTCTCAGCACCCCGGGTGGCACTGAACACAGCTGCAGCCTCGGAAGGCTGAGATGCAAACAAAATAACCACAAAAACATCACGAGAGAGAACTCAAGAGACCTTCCCGGACAAACAGGTGCTTCTTGAGGGAAGAAGACAAAAATTGAATGCTAGACAGAAGCTTTTGGAATTTCCCAATAACCAAGTCGTGTCAGCTGGAATGAGACAACTCTCCCTGTTATTTCCCACCTCCTGCTAATTTCCAGAGCAACCAGGAAGGAATCTGCTGGCCTTCCCACCACCATGCACAGGATTAAAACTCCTCCTCTCCTCCTCCCTCTTCCCTTTGGTTTCTGGGCTGGAGCTTTCTGCTGCTCTGGTGAAACTCCATCTCCCTTTTCCACAACTGCTGATGGCTCCAAGGTGCTCCCCAGCCAGAGCCCTGGGCAGCTGTGCTTCCAACTCCTGTCCAGGACATGGGACTGGGATCCAGCCAGGCTGCCAGTGCTTGTCTGCTGCTTTAGGAAGAGTTTCACACACAGCTGCTGCTGTGCTTTGCCTGTCCATGCAGATCCACACCCTGGAAGGGAGGATGGGATGGCAGAGCAGCAAGGGACAGCCAGAGGGGCAGCGAGATAAAATGGGGAGCAGAAGGTAGAAAGGATGGGAGAATCAGCAGGAATAACGAGAGATCAGCAGGGAAAATGGCTCACAGTGGGATTCTTGGGGCTGACCTGTGCAGGGCCAGCAGCTGGAGTTTGCTGATCCTTGTGGGATCCTTCCAAGTCAGGATATTCCATGATTCTGCGCAAGAGAACTGGAGGAGCTGGAGAGGAGGGAGGTGTTCAGAGCCAGAGCAAGAAAGTGAAGATTAGATGGAGGAGACAAACCACAGAGCAGATGAAAACAGGAGAGAGCAGCCAAATTTGAGACAGATGGAGAGTGGGGAGCAAGAATGCGCTGTTTGGAATGGGTCTGTATTCCAAAGCAGTGGCATTAGGGAGTGGGGGAGCTGGAGACAGGGGTAGAAGCAAGAAAGAGAGCTCCAGAATTTACATTTTCCTTCAGGACGAGTGAGAAAGCAGCAAACTGGGAGAAGGACTGTGGAGACAATCCACAAGATTGAGGACTCCCCTCGGAGAGGCCCTGCAGAGACTCTGCTCCCCATCAAATCCAGGGTTCTACTGACAGATTTTGCACTTTTTCTTTCCGAGGGCTGTTTCTCAGTGCCTCACAAATAAAATTAAAATTAGGGTTTTCTGACAGAAGAAACAAACAGGGAGTGAATTATATTCCATTTCCCCGTCAATAACTTCTCCCCAACCCAGTTGTCTTATCATCATAAAAAGTCCATTAAGCAGTAATTGGGGAGGCAGGAGAAGGCAGGGCTGGTCCAGGGAACAGGAGCACAGTCGCTCCCCAACTGGCCTTTTCTGGGAAGGCAGACAGGATAATTATAGGCTTCAGACAGAGACTTCCTCTTACTGTCAGCAGCTCTTGGCTCCCTTCAGGGAGACAGGACTGGCAAGGTTGGGCAAAGGAGGGTAAAAAAAGATTGAGGATGTTTTTTTAGGAGTGAAATAATTCCACCTGGCTCTTCCCCTGCTGCTGAGCCACCAAAGCCCTTACCTGCCTCAGAAACGCTGGGCTGCCACAGGATGCAGCCTATTCCCCTGCAGACCCTGGAATGTCACTTGCAGGATTCCCCCTCTCCTTTCCTGCAGGCCCCAGAGGAGGAAGGACAGCAGTGAAGGACAGCAGCACAGGAGTTAACAGAGAATGGGTGAGGAAGATGAAGGTGTTAAATACACCTTTACTACACTGATTGTCCAACAACCCCAACACCATTACCAGCTCCCCCTGTCCCCTCGGCCAGGGTGAGGCAGCAGATCCTTCTCAGCAGCACATGCCAAGCTGTTGTCACCACGAGGACTGTGATTCTGGGGATCTGGCACACCACACAGCCCTCAAGCTCCTGCTGGCAGTGCACTGGGATCCAGACCTTTGGAAGGGAGGTACAAACCTGCAGCACTGAGCTACGAGGAGACTGAGGCTACCAAAAATCTGCTCCTAGCTCTGGCATCCAAGGTGAGAAAAACCATGTTATCCTGCCTGCAGGAGGGGAAGCATAATCCTTCCTCCTGGTCTATTTAAACTGCTGCTTTTTAGGGATAGGACTGTTCCTTATCACAGGGGAACAGCAGCTGGGATGAAGTCATCCTGTTTCACCAGGACTCCTCCAGGCTACCCTCACACATCCCTATGCATGGAAAGGATCCACCTGTCTCCATGGTGCAGAGGATGAGTCCCAGCTGCAGTGAATGACACCTTGATCCAGCCAGGAAAACATTCTTCAGCTGTGATTTATGCAGAGGGACAGGGAATGATTAGTGATACACTTACAGGGGATGCAAACTGCTCCACAGGACAGGGAGATGTGCAGCCATTCCATAAAGATCCTCCTCCCACACCTCAGCTTCCTCCCTTCCCTTCCCCATCCCGACGGTGAACAAACACAGCAGGAGCCCCAACTGCTGCTCTCTGCTTCCACCCTCCTGGTGCTGAGCCACCTGAGGGCCAAGGAGCAGATGGACCTCTGGCCAGGATTGTCCCTCACCTTCTGGCACCACAAGGGGAAAGTTGCTCCCTGTGATGAGCACCACAGCCAGGGAGGATGGCAGCCCTGGGATCAGCCAGGATCAGGATCAGCCCTGGGCTCAGCCAGGAAGCTCCAGCAAGCACAGGAGCACAGATGTGGCCAGGCAGACCCTGGGGGCACTCGAGTGCTTTCCATCAGCTCTAACAGCATCTCACTCCACAGCTACCCACAAGTCCAATAACAAGGCATAACAACCCTGAGCAGAGCCAGAGACCCAAGGAGCTGTCCTGGTGACTTAATGAGGGCCACTTGTCCATCAATGACAGCAATCCCGGGTTGTTTGCAATCAGAAGCTTGAGGCAGGGAGCTCTTCCTGCCCTTGCCATATCACTAAGACAGCTTCTACTCCAGCCATGTCATCGATCCTGGCATCCCAGAGCAGCCTCATTCACCACCTACCTAGAAAAGAGCCAGCTAAAAAGGATTTGGCTCTTTGCTCAACTTTCACTGCTCTGTTTGAGTCACTAAAGAATCAGAGTCCACAGGGGATACCAGAACATGAAAAACCATTTCCTGTGGGACAAGCCTGCAAGAAGCAAAAGCTTAATGAGCCCAGATGCAGCTCCCAGGGGGCAATGCCATCTCAATCCAGCCCAGCCGTGGTCCTGTGCCACCACAAAGTGACAGCCAAGTCAGCAGCAAGGGGGAAAACAAACTGCTGCAGCTCCTGCTGCTCGTGGTGCTCCTGAGGAAGCGCAGAGCTGGAGCCCCAAGGATGTGACCAGGGAGATCAGCCGCACTCCCAGGGCAGTGACACCACTCAGGGCTTTGCATGCTGCAGACACACTCAGTCCTGCCCTGCCTGCCCAGCTCAGCAGACCCCGAGATGGGTGACCCCACTGAGATCTGCCAGCTCCACGTGCATGGAGGGATCTTCTGGGGATGGAAGGCACACCAGGCAAATAGAATATGTCTGATAAAGCTCTGCTCTCTTACACTGTAAATAAAAGCTGCATTACTTCCACTTACTGCTTCTTTCCTTCAGGCAAGGGAAGGAGGCCCTTGGTCTACAGAACAGGGTAAGGTACAATTCCTAGAGCACAGAATTTTGGGTGTTTTCAAAAGATTGTCACACCATTCCTATCTGACCTCTGCTAAGAGACTTCAGCCCACATTGCCAATGGAATAAAAGGAGATTCTGGATATACAAGCTTGAAACACCAGGATAATATGAGCCTACAGTGCTTATTGAAAGTGGTATGTCGAGGGAGCTCGAGATGGGAGATCTTGAAAACGAGAAACCAAGAGCTAATAAAGCCATGACTAATGGATGAGCACAACCTCTAACAGTGATGAACTTCGACTCCTACCACACGAGTCATTACAATTTCTGTCTCTGAACCACACTACTCATCATTCAGATTTGTAGTAGGAACATCAACACAAAAGAATTCAAAAACAGGAGAATTCAACAACAATGCTGAGAACTGACAGCAGTGGGAATGTGATGAATTCAGCTTTGGGATAACTAGAGACTCAGTGAGCCAGAAAAACAGTGTGAGATGTGAATGAGGGAAATGGGAACATGGAAAATCAGCAGCAAGGATGCCTTAAATTCTGCTATCAGAGACAGTAATTGAGAAAGGTGAGCTTTTTTGGGGTAGAACAGGTTCCTGTTCATGTTTGACACCCCCTCAAAATGAAGCAGATCCTCCCCACACAGACAGAGGGAAACAGGAGCTGGAGGATTCCTGGTACCCTGGATCACTGGAGCCAGTCTCAAGTGATCTTCAAGAGCTGAACTGAAAAAACCCTACACCATCTTTTCAGAAATTCATTCAAACAAATCAAAGTTCGGGCTAAAGATTTGTAAGTGTTGGCACTCCTAGCAGCATGCCCAGATTAATTTATGAATAAATCCATGGATTCCAATGGAGGTGAGGGAGGATGAGGACACAGTCAAATTAATTTGACTTTATTAATTAAAAAAACCACCAAGTTTCATCACCCCACCACTCTTTGGAGGTTGTGTGAGAGTGGGGGGAGCTATGCTCATTAATTATGCAGAAAATGCAAAACTATCATCCTCTGAATGAGTTTAAAATAAGGAAAAACCCTTTCAGAATGGGGAGAAATTACTCCCCAAGGCAGCTGAAATTTCTCTTGCAACTTCAAAGGACAATAAATTATTCAAATCACTCGCGCCACTCGCACGCTCTCTCACTCTCTCCCCTTCTCAATTTTATGCTCCTGAGTCAATTAAAGATTTGGAGGACTCAGAGAAACTTTGTAGAATGCTAAACCAGTTGCAGCTCCTTCTATTTATTTTTTTTCTTCTTTAAAGCTTTGCTTTTCCTCTCAGCCTCAAAAGGAAACAGAAATGACTCTGTGCATTGCAGATGAAACGAGCAGCGCTGGTTTCCACCAGGCTTGCATGGAACGTTTCATGTCTGCAACAACCAGGATGGGACACACTCAGGGCTCTCCACACAACGATTCTGTGAAAACAGGTCAGCCCAGAGTCCCTCCTGTCAACGGTTTAAATCATTCATCCCAATATCCCCTTTCAAAGTTGAAGCAGCAGACGTCCAAAATATATTTATACTGCTCTCTCCTGGCACTCGGCAGGTCTGGGTGAGCTGTGATTGCTGCCACATCCTGCTGCTCTCGGCTGTCCCTTGGACAGGGCTGGTGGCTCCTCTGCCAGACCCAGCAGGGCTGCTGAGTGTTTGCAGGAGGAGAACCCAGAGTGCTTTACCCAAACCAAGGCTAATTGCACCAGACAACACCACGGCAAGAGAAGTCCTTGCCCAAAAACGCAAATCTGAGCAAGCAGAGGAGGGTTGGGAAGGTGCAGTCACTGAGTGAGGACACTCCTGGCTCCCTGGCCCGCAGCCCACACCCTGGGTGCCTCCTGGCACACAGCAGATGGTGCAAAACGTGACTATTTTCATGAACTTTAACAATCCCCCAAAAATTAAAGGCAGCTGCAGTGCACAGAACATCACAGCTTTCTAAGGTGGGAACTGGGACCAATTATGTTGCAAGAGAACATCCTTGACTGGAGGGGAAGAGTGGCACAGAGTAAATAAAACTGTTCTTGGGAGATTGAGTCTCACAGGCCAACCCGAGCCCAGATTCCATCCCACGCATGGAGGAACGACATTCCTCTGGCCAGGCGTCCTTGAAAAACATTCTGCTTGCCTTCTAAGAATAACCCTAGGCTTGCCAGGCCACAAAAAGGGTGGGAATACCCTCACAGATTCCCTTTAGTGACCCAGGAGGTTCGTCTCGAGCACAGAGACCCTGCCAGACAGATGAAAGGCTGATTGAGCCACAGCCTGGGAGAGACACTGCAAAGATCCTGTCCTGCCTGGCAGCAAGTGCAAGAACTGTTGGGGTGAAAAGGACAACCAAGGGGAAATGTCTTAAAGAAATAAGTCTTGGCTTCCTGGCAAAGCCTGACACAGAGGAACAGCCCCAGTTTTGGCATCCAGGTATGGCAAAGGCAGTCATTTCCTCCATCCCAATCCTCTGCTGGTGACATTTTCACACAAGCCACTTGTTTACACAACAAACAGATGCTCTTTTCCCCTAACTTAACCATCTAATGAAGCTGAGCAGAAAGAACCTCTGGTTGGGAAAAGATCCTTCAGCAGGAGACACCCATGGCTGGGTCCTAAACACTGTGGCTGCTGCTGTCCCCAGATGCTCCTAGCAGAGATTAATCTAATGAGCATCCGCAGTGGGGGGCACAGCTGAGACCTGGGAAGTGACAGCCACTCTGCCCCCAAGGAAGCTCTTTCAACAGATGATTTATTTCCTCTCCAGGTCCTACAAAAGACACAAACTTTCCAATTTGAGTTATCTTAACCAAAAAGGAGAAAAAAAAAAAAAGGAGAAAGAAAAGAGATACATCACTCGATCCAGCCAGGCAAGGTTTAATTTAATCAGGCACTTAAACAAGGTGACATAGAAGCTTAATTCAGTGTCCTTGAGTGGGACAACAACCAGCCCAGAACCCTCAGCAAGCACAGCCTGGATTGCAGCTGGCAGACAGGGAAGGCAGAGAAGGAAAGGGCAGAGCAGAACAAGGACAGGGAGTCTCCTGGCTAAAAGGCAACTGCTGCATGAGGAACAGGAGCAGCAGTGGATCTCTCAGGGAAACAGGGATCTCTGCCTCTTCAGGATTCAGCTGCTGCCTCCTCTTGCAGACCCAACTCACTGAAGGGACAATGCAATTGAAAGCTCCACCACCCTGCAACCAACCACACAACCTCCGCTGTGCTCCCACCTAAATTCATAAATTCTGCTCCCCCTCCAGCCCACCCGCCAAGGGCAAAAAGCTTTCTTCACCATCTCCCTGGCTCCTCAGCCCCCAGCAGGTTCCCTATTGTTTTGGGGTCTATAACAATTGGGGTCTATAACCCAAACTGTGGGACAACTCAGCCTTACCACACTTTGACATCTTCCCCCTCAGGGCAGTGCTGCTGTGTTGTCCTGGATGAATCTCAAACACCTAAAACTGGAGCAGCTTCCCCCACCGAGGAGAGATTTCCTTCCCACTGATGTCTGTCAAGCCCTAAGATGGAGCCTCCTTGATTTTTACTCCCATCTCATCTGACAACTGCTGTCTTGGCCAACAGCAGATCAAAGCCTGGACCTCCAGAGCTGAAGGCTGCGAGTTGAGCAGGAGGGGCTAATCCTGCAGGGATGAGAGCATGGGAGGGACTGATCAGGAGAGCAGTCAGATACACCTGTAAGGGGCTGGGATTTGGATCTCAGCGAGCCAAGCTGTGCTGCCAACCAGCAGCTCCTCCATCCCGTGGCACAGAGCACACACCTTCCATGCCACACACCTTTTCCATGGCATCAGATCTCCAAAACAGCCTGAACACAGACCCAGAGGAGCTCCACCACACGTTTTCCATCATCTCCATGAGTCCCACATGCTGCAAACCTGACTGCTGTCTCTGCTGCCCAAGGGATGCTCATGGAGCACGAGAGCCTCCCCAACATGCACCTCCCATGAATTACTGTGCTCTGCAAATTAATGATGGAGCAAAGGCAATTAAAAGGGAAGAAAGCCAGGGTAATGCATCATAAAAGGGGCTTTATTCTTTTATTTTGTCAATTGCAATTTAGATTTAATTATTTATGGTAATACTTCAGAGTGAGCTAGTAAGGGTTCTATACCGTGATTTATAAAAGGAAGGAAACCTAAGTAATAAGTAATGTTCCCTGCTCTTAAATCTTTGCTGGGGTGGAGAGAGCCACACATCAGCCTTCTGTGTATGCAAAGTGCCAATTAGCAAAGTGCTATTGTAAAACACAAAGGTTTAATCAATGAGAAAAACCCACTTGAAAACAGCAAGCATGCTGATTCCAGTCAGAAAAATGGCCACATTTCCATACAGTAAATGGCTTTTTATCTGCAACTGAGGAGCACTTGAAACAGGCATGTTGTTCCTTCGGGTGGAGAGGAGGGCAGGGGGACCTGACCACTGCCTTTGGCCAAAAGCAGCTGCACAGCACGGGCAGAACACATCCTGCCCAGCGACACCAGGCTGGTTCTGGGGACACAAAATCAGATGTTTTGGGGTGCTCACCACAGAGGTTTCATGGCTCAGGCTGGGTGCATGAACAGCAAACAGCAGGGCTTGGTGCTGTGCCCAGGTCCATCAGCAGTATGGGAAATATTCCTCTCCCCGGACTCATCTCCAGGCCTCATCTGCCTCTGCTGCTTGGTTTCCTCTCAGCTCCAAGGGGCACATTTGGCTGTGCAGCTCCTGGGGAGGCTTCCCCTCACTCCCTGCAGCGATGCCAATTCATGGTACTCACAAACAGCAGCTTCCTTAACAAAACGGTGATACTTCCCATTTAATGACACCACCGAAAATAATAATGGAATTAGTAATTTCCAGTTCCACAGCTGCCTTCGACCATATAGAAGAAACAAAGAAAGTGTCCATATGTGACCACAGAAAAAGAGAAGCAACAAGTCTGTGTCACACCTTTCAATTATTGTCCTCTTCAGCTTCCCAAGGAGGAACAGCAGGCAGAAAGTAGTGTGGTGCTTTGGGGTTTTAATTTAAACGGCAGTTTCCTTTAAATAGAATGCTCCTGCCACAGAAAGATTTAAATCACTGACTGAGATCAATTAGCCTCGGAAACAAGGGAAGTATTTTAATGGTCCTTTGATTGCAGAGGCCACAGCTCCTCCAGAGCTGCACTGGGAGAGGAGACAAATCCCAGCTCCCAGCCCAGGCTCTGCTCCCCTGTGAAGCTGGGAGGGTGATGAACTCCAAAATCCAGAATCCCAGGGGTTTCCCGTCACAAAAGGGACATCACCACCCTGTGCCTGGGGGGCTGCAGGGCCCTGGCAGCCCCCGGGGTGAATTAGGGCAGGAAATGGGGTCAGAGCTGTGGCGAGCGCCGGCCAAATGGAAGCTGGCCAAGGGATTACGGGAATGTGGCAGAGCCCAGGGCCATCTGATGGGAGAGGACATTGTCAGAACAGAGTGACAGCTCCTCACACAGGCTCTGCAGCTGTGACAGACAAAGCTGTTTGCTGTTTGCAGGGCTCACTGGGGAGCAGCACAGACCAGCCTGGGTGCTGCTGGCCAGGATGGGATCTCTCCAGGACCCAGGAGCTCCTGCAGAGCCAGGAGCTATCAACTCCCTGCCCACTCCTCATCTCCAGGCACAGAGCAACAGCTCCAGAGCCACTCCAACAGCTCCCAGGGAGCATCCCCAAGGGCACAGGTCAGGGAGCTGCTGGCAGCCTCTGCAGGTCAGGAGGAGAGACAACACCTGGCCAACATCTGCACAGCAGGCAGGTGAGAGCAGCAACCTGCAAAGTTCTGCATGGACATCTGTGAGCAGCAAGAGGAAAAGAAGCACAAACCCTCACAGCTCAGGATCCAAGGACACTGCAGAAACACAGGAGAGAGAAACTTGGCTGCCAGCAGCAAGGTGTCTACAGAGCAGGGACAGATTTCAGGGGCTCAGGCCACAGCACTGGTGCATTCTGTGTCTGACCAGCACCAGCCCTTCCTGAGGACACATTTCCCCCAAAAGGGCCTTGCAGCAGTCAGACAGCACGTGGGATCTCCCAGCTCTGCTGCAATCTCTGAGCAAACCTCACCCCAGAGGTGATGGACAGACAAGGTGCTCATTCCTTCCCAGGAAAATGAAAACCACAAGAGAACTGAGGTTACACCAACATGATTTCGAGAAGCTTTGATTCTGCAGTGCCCATGCCCAGCACTGAGCACACAGACCTTGCTGTACCCTCAGAATTCAAATGGACCTCAGTTTTCACAGGCACTTGGCTCTGCTGAGAGAGAGGCTGTAGAGCTGCAGAACACCTGAGCTCTCCATCCACACCTGCAGAGCAAACTAAGCCATTTTGCCAGATGTTACAGCAAACCAGTGGCAAGAACAAGACCCTGGAGTCCTGAATGGAGAGTCCCATTGCCCACTTTCACAAGCCAACAAAGCCACCCAGAGCTCACAGAGCAGCACCCATCGACTCTGGGTGCTCATAAAGACCCGCAAGGGCATCAGCTCCAACACCAAAGCTGGATCCTGGAAAAACCCTTGGGCAAAAGCTCATGGCAGTTCCCTGCTGCTGCCACTCCAGACAGCTCAAACTGAAGCTCTGGGTACATCTTTATGGACACCAGTGGCACCATCTGAGGTGCAGACTGACCCACAGCCAACACTTCACCCCACAGGGAACCTCCTGGAGCCCAGCTCACTTCCCAGGCTTACGGAATGAAAAAGAATAAAAGAAAACATTATCTTTCTGCACAAGTGTTTCTCCCTGCAAAGAGGGATTAAGCATGAACCCAGCAAAACTCAGGAGAGAGGCAAGGGCAAATACATCCCCACTTGCCTACTGCAGAGAGGATGGAAAGCACTGCTCCAAAAACATCTCCCAGCAACAAAAGGTCGCGGATCCATTCAATCCCCGGTGACCGCGTCATCGTAATAAACCCCGATAACGAAGCGATTACGTTAAAAGCTGTCAAGGGCTACGCTGACCAGAGCAGCCCTCTCACCAGCTTCAAGCAGCTTTGCTGGGGAGGAAAAAACCTCATAATTCAATCAGCTTGGAAAAGTCTATTCCCCACTGATCCCAAGCGATCAGCCTTCATGTCGAAGGAACATTACATTCAAGTTGCTGAAGATTTTCACTTCTCTTTTTTTTCCCTTCCCCTTTTCATTTTTTAAAGCAGGAATTGAAAGGCAGCAAAGATAAAACCTGTGTTGAACTGGAACTGGTTCACTCAGGGGAAGGAGAAACATAATACTCTTTCTTCAGACGCTGTTTGGAATCCAGCCTCACAAAGTAACATGACAACGGTCAGCAGTGTCTGACAGATCCTGAAAGGCAGGAGCAGGAGAGGACAATATGGGCGAGCTGGGTGGAGATGGGGCCAGGAGAAGGGGGAGAAAGGCTCTGGCAAGAGCTGTCAGGCAGTTCTCTCCCTCCTCTCCAGCTCTTTGGCAGCCTTGGGGGCAACCCGAAACTCAAAGCAGGCTGTGAGGACTCAGGTGCCCTGTGTCCCTCTGAGGAGGGGCTGGGAACAATGGGAAGGCACTGGTGGAAAGTTAAGGATGTTGGAAAATGAAACACGATCAGGTATTCAGCTCCACTTCTTCAACGAGGAAAAGGAGAGGGGTGGAAAAAGGAGCAGGGGGAGAGCAGAGCCACTCACTTTCAGCAACACAGTCCATCAGCAGCACGGAGAGGAGGTTCACGAGGGACACCAGCGAAGACATCCCAGGGCTGGGAAGGATCCTCATCCTCTGCAATGGCCTTCGGCCCCAGCCGGGAAGGCTCCGGCTCAGCGGGAACTGCAGCGTCTCCCCAGCCTGGTCAGCACCTGCAGAGGGACAAAGGGACAGCTTTGAGGAGGACGCAGTGGGCAGTGGTCGAGCACAGCCTGAGCAGCGACTGCAGAGCATGGTCACTGCAGGGACCCCGGGGCACCTCCCCGAACTGTCACCTTCCCCAAGTGTCACCTTCCCCAGGGTGTCACCAAGCACTTGTATGGCTCCATGGGCCAGGACCATGCTGGGACCCCAGCTCCATGATGTGAGCCCAGGTCCATGATGTGAGCCCAGCTCCATGATGTGAGCCCAGCTCCATGGTGGGAGAGATTTTCTCCTGACCAATTCTGCCCCGGACACGGCAGAACGTGGCAGCAGCACAGAAGCAGCACATCAGCAGGGCTGTGGCAGGGGAGAGCGAGCTCAGCTCCCCTCACCCTGCCAGCACATTTCCATGGAGACCATTCCTGGCTCCAAACAGAGCTCCCTGCTTACAGCTTTATCCTGATCCCTGTGCAAAGCTGGAATGGCATTAAGGGAGCTGAGTTCTTAGCCACCACCCCAGTCCTGTGTGTCAATACTGGTAAATGCTTCCCTCGGTCACAGAGGTGAGATTTGCCCCAGAAGGGCTGAAAATAGAGTGAAAGCTGCAGCCACAACCTCCTCGTGGGGTGGGCAGCTCAGAGGTTTCCCATCAGCCAGACTGAGCACCGGGATAATGGGCCAGAGCTGGGGAAGGATGCTCTCAGATCTGACAGATTCCTTCCCGCTATCGTTACTCCAATTAGAAATCAAACCCAGGGTTTATCACCTTTTGGAGGAAAGCCAGGTAGGAGATATTGTGCAATGATCAAAGGCTTTGAAAGGACTAAGGGGATAGTGAGGCTGTTTAAGCTTTCTGACACACATCAGGGTGGGAGACTGTCGGGACAGGCAGTGCGAAGGGGCATTTTAATCTTTTTCTGTCCCATTAACTCTCCAAGGCTGAACTGTACAGAATTAAAAGAAAAGCCAGGATAAACAAGAAGTCCCCATATGTACTCAGCCCCAAAGAGCAACTTTTCAGAGAGAAGCTTTGGACTTGCACTTTGAGGATTACAAAGCCTCTGCTGTGTGCTCTGTGCTATTCCAGATCCACCATGCTTCAGTGCTGGCTGAACGAGAAACGAGCATAAATACTGAAAAAAAAGGAGAAAAAAATCTGAATCCTATCACTGGGAATCTCTTCAAATGTTTGTTCTAGACACACTCAGAGAAACACAGAGAGGCTCCAGCCAGCCCTAGCGTGGGGTTCGCAGGGTTCCAGGGCGCAGAGCAATGCGTTGGGGTTTCTTTTGTTGCTGTCAGGGGCGAGCAGAGAGTGGGAACATTGTGAATAGCTGTGATGGGAACTGTTAATTAAACTGGGGATGTGGCGTCGATGCCAGCACAACAAATGGAGCTGTGCTGCAGCTCCCTGGCTCTCCCTTCTTCCTCCTTCAGTCACGCAGCTCTCCGTTCCCACCAGCAAGGCTGGGGTTGGAGAGAGCAAGAATCCACCCAACTATTTTAGGTGCCTACATTAAAATAAAATCCAACAAACCCGGGCTGCCTCAGCCACCATTTCAGAAACTCTTAGTTTTCTCTATCAGAGCAGCATATCCACCCCCGCCAGTGCTGAAAATGCCACCAAACATCTCCTTGAGCTTCGTGTGCTCCCCAAAACAGCACCAAGGATCTGAGAGCAGCCAAGAGCCTGCGCTGCTCCCTGCAGAACGTCCCCAAAGTCCCCCCAGGATGGAGTTGAACGTCAGGGAAATGTTCTGCCTCCTCCAGAGAGAGGAGCCTGGCAGCTCTGCTCTCCCACATCCTGCACGGCTTTTCATGCCATATAATGGGCTCCGATGGAGAAGGTCTGGTAAAGGGGATCCAGCAACAGCTCCAAGATTAGAGAAGGAGATGCCAGAGGGTGACACTTCCGCTCCGCTGCTAATGTGCTTCCCGAGCCCTTGACGGAGACAGAAAGTGCTGGCAGAGATATTAGGACATGTCAGCTTCAATCCAGCGACTCATCCTTCAGAGCAGGTACATCCCTGGCTGCCTCCCCCCCGGATATGGGATTTTCAGGACAGCAGGATGTGCACCCACCTGGCTCCCCTGCGGATACAGGGGACAGGCTGGGACAGAGCTTGCTCTGCTCCCCTGCTAGGGCCTGACAGCAGCGAGACTGGAGCAGCCTCATCCCAGCATCTCATTGCTGTCTGCAGTGCAGAACAGCCCTGGTGGAGCCCAGCTGCACACAGCGAGGCTCTGCTGCCCTCCCGGTGGGGCTGAAATCCAGCGGGAATTGTTCTGACGAGAGCTCAGATCCCCAGGGCTCTGTCACCCCTCCTGTCCCCTCCCCATGGCACAGCTTACCTTGTCTGTGCTCTCTGCAGCAGGTTTTCTCAGCCCTGCCTGTCTCTGAGCCCCCAGCCAAGCTCCTGGCACCAACCAAGCCAACATAATGGCACTTTTCCTGTGCTGCTCCATGGACCTGCAAACCCTCACTAAATTCCCTGGCACAGGATCTCCTGCAACACAAGCAAACCACCTAATAGACCTCAATCCCTACTAAAGAATGCAATTAAATGAAGCCATGGCCCCCAGTGGGGACAGATTTGTGCTAGATACGGTCACATTTCAGGAATAAGATTAATTCTTACAGTAAAAGAGCTCCTGTAAGACACTCATTCTTGTGTGCTGCCTAATCTCCAGCTCTAAGCAAGGCCATGTGTGCAGCTTGTAAGCACCGACCACGGGGTCTTGGAGAGCATTATGAAAAATAATAAAACTGAGATGTGTTTGCAAGGAGCAGCTTCCCACTGCAGCCAGGGATCTGCAGGGACCCAGGGGAGTGAGGCACAGAGGGTGAAATGCTCCAAAACACCTACATTTCTTAAGGGCTTAAGTTCCCCTGGGAGTCAAAGGGACTTAACCTAAGCCGCTAAGATGCTTTTGAAGATTTTCCCCCCAGCAACTCCCATTTCAGAGGGCGCTGGACACCTAACTCCCTTAAGCTACTTTGGGTATCCGAGGGGATCTAGGAGGAGGGGTTTGGATACCTTGGTCCTCACTGCTTAAACAGGGAAATGCTGCTAAACACCAGAGTCTGCACAGGTACAGAAACTGGGATGGTCAGAGCTGTGCAGGGATTTTCACAGAACCACAGAATGGCTTGGGTTGGAAGAGAACTTAAAGATCCTCTTGTTCCAACCTGCCAATGACAGGGACACCTTCTGCTACACCAGGTTACTCAGAGCCACATGCAGTCTGGCCTTGAACACTTCCAGGGACCAGGAGTCCACAACCCCTCTGGGCAACATTTTGCCATATGTTACTTTTTCTTAGCCCCCATGGAGCTGGTAATTGAAACATTTGCTCTGCATTTGAAAAAAATCCAGGGGGGAGGAACCATGCATTCATTTCAGATTCATTACAATATGACGACTTGAAAAAAAAAACCACAAAAAAAAAAAGCACTTGGGCTTTGCTTCTGTTTCACCTGCCTGTAAAAAGGAGAAGGGCAATTTTAAAGAAATTCTCTGCAAAAAGTTCCACTCAGATCTAGGAGATGATTAAATATCTTCATTTTCAGCAGCTGCTGTGGGAGAATTGCTCCCATTAGACACATCAATGGAAGCAAACACCTTGCAGGCAGAGGGCTGCACTGAGGGCTCTTCCTAGCAGCAGCACCAGCTTAGTTTGAGCTGCGCATTAACAGAGGTCAGTGGGTCACTTCATTTCCTCCCAGCAACCTCTTTAAAGAGAGAAAGAAAAGCTTTTAGCACAACCACGAGCTCATTTGTCACCTCCCCTGGGGAGGGCAGAGATGAAATTTGAATTCACTACCCCACAGTTTCGGTTTTCTCCTATCCAACACCCTGTCCTTGGCACCCCCAGCCTCGGCAGGGCTCGACAAGGACTGGGTGGGTTTGGCCCAGGAGCCCAGCTGGCACCTTCCCTGTGTGAGCAGAGGAACAAGGAGATGCCAACGGGCAGTGCTGGCCCTGGAAGGCTGCACAGCCCATGGCATGGAAGTGCAGGATGGTTTGGAGTGAGAAGGACCCCAAAGACCACCTCATTCCACCCTCACCATAGGCAGGGATGTCCCTCAGGGGATCAGGGCACCCAGAGCCCATCCAACCCTGCCTGCAACAACTTGGGCTGTTTTAGGTGCCAAACACCAGGCTGTGCAGAAAGGACTGATCTCAAAAGATGCCTGGTCCTGCCCCAAAAAAAGGAGGTGATGGAGCATTTCCAAGTCGGTCCCTTCCACCCCAAAGCTGCTGGACACAGTTTCTCCTCTGGGCTTGAATGCAGCTCCCCAAGGCACTCCTGCAGGCAGGCCAGGGGTTTGGCAAACACAATTAGAGCAGGCAGCAGAGATCCTTCAGAGTGAAGCATGGCTGTTTATCTATCACGGAGTTACTTAGATCTTAAAAAAATATTTACAAGAAAGAGGCAGAGTATTATCTTCCATGGGGAAACAAACACAGATGGAGGAAAAAAAAGAGCTTTGATCAGGACTGTCTTGGTCCTATTCGCTGCTTTTCATCCCCGGATCTCCAAGTGCTTTAATATGACAGTATTATCCCTTTTTACAACGTGGGAAACCAGAGGAAGCTGCACACTCAGACAGCTCGCTGTGTTTGCACGCACACACACACACACACACACACACACACCCCTCTCTCTTTTTTCCCTCTGTGGCATTTCTGGTCCACCCATGAGTGTGAAGTGCCCAGCACCGTCCCCAAGCAACAGGCATGAGGGGCATTTCGGGGGACAGCAGTGTGGGCTTTCCAAGAGATGCTACTCCCTGCCCAGGGCTGCGACGGCACAGCGAGGGTTAAGCTGTGGTCACTGCAGGAGAAATGAGATGGGAGAGCTTGGGTTGGGTTGGGATCGTCAGGAGGAATTAATTTCGCCCCGCAGTGACAGCTGTGACAGGCAGAGATGTGTCAGGAGCGTTCAGCAGGTGCAGCACAGCGTGGCCAGGGCAGAGGGGCAAAGCCCAGCCGGCGGGGTGAGCAGGATGAGGAGGAGGAGGAGGAGGAAGCACAGCTCCCCTGGCCTGGCTGCACCCTGCTCAGGGAGCCCATCCACACTCTGGCCACAGCCCGGGGGTCACCCCAAAAGACACCCCTGAAAAACACTGAGGCAGAGGCAACACAAAAACAACCAGAAATCCCAGGAGCACACTGCTGGACCAGCGCAGAGCAGGGCTGCAGATGTGGCTTCTCCTCCTCTGGGATGCACAGAGGGAAGGATCTGAGCCAGGACCACACTCCCCATCCCCTTCCCCTCACTCCCACACAAACACACTCCATCCTTCAGCATTTCCCAACAAACCATTGCAATCTCTGCTGAGCGCCCGACGGCATCAGAAACCGTCAGCTAAATTGCCTTGTGGTTCAGGGTAATGTTTCACGTTTCTTTTTCCCTGCCTCTGAGCTTTATTTATTTATTTAGGAAGTCATTCATCATTAGCCCCAGCTTAGCTGCCTGACAGACTGGGAGCTCCTTGGGGCACAGACTGCATCCCATCTCGGCGCTCGCCACGCGCTCACCGACAGCGCCGGGTAAATAACGTCCGTCAGCCACGTCCTGCAGCCTCCTCAGCTCAGCCAGGGGAATCAACACCATCTTCTGACAGAAAACAATGCTAAAATCACCAACATCGCCCCCCAAAGCACCTGCACCCCTGGGCCGGTGGGTGACACTGGGTTACTGCACACAGCAGAGGGAAAAACAGACAAAAAGGACAAAACCTCAACAAAGAGCCCAACCGAACAGCCACCCATCACTAGCAAAAGTACCACAGCTTTTCCCATGTCTGGAGTTCAAGCTAAGGAAAAGCCTTTTTCCAAGATCAAATGCAGGTTCAGATCAATTCCGCATTCCTGGGGAGAAAAGACTGCCTGGCCCACATCTGTGTGTCCAACTAAGAACATATGAGAAAACCACCAAACTATGAGGAATCAGTTATTCCCTGACCTGCACCCTGCCCTGCACTGCTGCTGCGAGCAGAGCCCCTTCCACCAGCCTGCGGCCTGAGCAGAGGGAAAAAGAGAGATGAAAAATCGAAAGGATGAAAAAACATTCCAGAAAGTTAATTAGGAACATGAGGGTGCTTTATCAGTTCCGGCTGCGAGGGCTGGACGGTGTAGGATGTCACCAAGCCTCGCGCAAGAACGACCTTCTCATTACCGCGATCGCTGATCGATCGTCTGCGTTTGTTATCTCCATCAGCACAGCCTGGGGACAGCACAGCCACGGGGATCTGGCCAAGGGGTGCCAGGGGGACCAGCGTGGCCCCAGGGAGGGGAGAACTGACAGCCCAGCTTCACCCAGACTTGGCACAGCTCATTTTTATCCCCAGGCAGAAAGTCCCCAACAATACGAGTTATGAGTGAAATAACCCCGAAATCCTCAAACTACATGCGGCACACACCTCACAACAAAACTGGAATACAAAATCCTCTCCAAAGAGCAACCTGGAAGACTTCAACCAGCCTCAGGTGAGGACCCTTCTCCCTCACAGCCCCTGATCCCAGAGAGGCTTCCATAAGTCACAAAGTTGGTCTGGATTTACACTAAGATAGAGCAAAACTAAACCCTTGCATTTATCATCTTTAGGATCCCCATGGCTGAGATGCAGAGGGATTGTCCCTCCTTCCTCATGAATTCCAGCCCAGGAACACCCCAAGCCCACACACAGCCAAACCAAGAGCCTCAGGAAACCAAAAAGAAATAAATGTCCTTGTTATGGCTTGCAGACCTCCTGGCCACTCCTGTCTGCACATCCATGGGCACCAGGCTGGGAGATGCCATAGGATTGCTGCAGCGCCTGGGCAGAGCACTCTGCTCATCAGCGAAAAACTAACAACAGGAAATAAAAGTAGTGAAGCAAACACTCCAAGTTTCTCCTAATTGCTATTTGATGGTAAATGAAAATCATTGTGGCAACAGCGCAGCTGCTGAGCTGTTTGGCTTCCTCAGAGCCCAGGGAAGAGGCAGAGCTGTGCTCCAGCGAGGAAGGGACAGGAGGGACAGGAGGGTGAGCGGCAGCCACACAGCCACCCAGCAAATCCTCCTGCAGGCGAGGAGAGATGCTGAGCCGCAGTAAGAAGGATAAAGAGGCTTGTCTTTCTTTGTCCCCAGCACAGAGCTGGCTTCATCACTACGGCTTGCATCTTGCTGATTAGTGACCAGCAAGGAAAGCTAATCAAGGTGATTAGGAGATGCTGCCTTCCCTGGGTTTCGCAGGCTCAGGGGGACACAGGGCAGTGTGGCTCAGGCCACAGGCCCAGCAATGCCTCCAGTTGCCTTTTTCCACCCCAGGATCAACAGTGCTGCCACCAAGCCCCACTCAGAGTGCACCCCTTGGGCACTGAGATGTCATTCTGGGCCTCTCCTCTCTGCCTTCCCCTTCGGCATCCATTCCCTCCCCATTCGCCAGGCACTCCAGCCCTGCCAGCCAACACAGGGGGTTAAACTCCATAAAGAGGATTTGGTTTTGAGCTTGCAAGACAGAAGATGAGCAAATCCCTTCCCTTGCTCTGGCAGGAATCCTGTGTCTCAGACCCACCAGCCAGGGGAGATTAAGAAAGGAGGGGAGAAAGAAAAAACCCATCCATCACTTGCTGCGGTGATCTCATCTGAATTTAAGAGCTAAGCTGGGAGGATGCTGGGTCACTGCTTGGGCTGGTGGAGCCCTGCAGACCAGTAGACACCAGAACAGACTGGACAGAGTCTTGGGCTGCAGTGCTCAAGGTCAGCAGCGGGGTCAGAAGCCACATCCATGCTCCGTGCTTGCTTTCCCTCCGATTTAATTCTGGGCTGTCTGTCTAGGGAAGCCTCTGGCTCTTGTCACATCCTTGCAGAGAGCCCCAGCTGCAGCGGGTGCCTCCAGAAATTACCTTCATGCATTGATTGAAGCCCCACAAACCACACCAACGTGCAGCAACCCCTGGATGGCACAAGCCAGAGGCACTTTTGAGCCGAGCAGCTCAGCCAGGCAGGGCTCTGCTGCCATTTCCATCTTCCATACAAGACGCAAAATTAAGAGGCTGTTAAATAGGCAGAAACTGGGAGTAACACCATCCTCACAGCACTCCAGCTCCCGCCTGACAGCCTGATCTCACCCAGCTCGTTTGCTCCTGTGGAATCTGCTGTTCCTCCCTTTCTGCTCCGAGCAGCTGTAGAGGCTGCTCCAGCCCAGAGGTGGCTGCTTCCATTGGTGGGATAGAGCAACCCAGCCCAGACACACCAGGCACGCAGCAGAGGTGGCTTAAAACATTTATAAGCATTTGGAGATTGGTAACATCCCTGCTGGAGCAGGCTGTAGGAGAGGAGCTCGTGAGAGCACCATGGGAGAACCTTCCCATTACCCAGCATTCAAAAAGTCTCCACCTGCTCGGCACGTCGTTTTATATTTTACTTTAAACCAACATAAGGGCTTTTTCTGACAAGCTGCTGAGATCATCTTCATGTCTTTGTAGCAGTCAATCATCAGAAGGATCAGGCAGGGAGATTTTTCTGAGGAGGCTGGCTGAGCGTTCACGGCGATGTTTTTGCGAGGAGAGTGCCATGAATTAAACATGCAATAACATTTCCTCGGCAGGTGAGGAGCATCCACACGCAACGAGCTGGGCCTGGCCGGGCAGGAGGGTGCTGTGTGTCCTCCATTTCCAGCAGGCCAAGGTAGATTCTTTCCATCTTGCTCAGTGCAGCTGCAGGAGCTTCCCAGGGCCCCCAACCCTCCTCCTGCTCAGCTCAGCTCAGGAGTGACTCGTCCATCTTCAGAGGCACTGAGCCAAACAGGAACAAGTCCAACAACAAATCTCTCCTTCGGACACGCAGAAGCCACCATATTGCAGAAAATGGCTTTATTGTCACTGCACCATCTGGAGTCGCCAGGAAATGCAACTTTTTGTCCCCATCAATTACCGAAGGGAGAAATCTGCTGTCCCCTGAAAGGCAAAACTTCCAACTTTCTCCTGGGGCTGGGGGGAAGAGCTGGCTGAATGGGAGCTGAGCCCCCCACAGCACCTTTGGGATTTATAACAGCCTGACCTGCAGCTCTGCCAGCGGGTGGACATTGCTGGTGCTCCATGGGAAAGGCTGTGTGGGGCTGAGCCAGCAGTGGGGCACAGCCAGGGAGCCAGGAGCAGCCCAGGGCTGAGAACACCACCACTGCAGCTTTTTAGCTAAGCCACACATGCATCTGCCTCCAACGACTTCCAAATGCACGGCGCTGCCTTGGGCCAGCGAGAGGGACTAATTGACCTTCCAACCTCCCTTCTGTCATTACTTTCTGTGATTTTACAACCTCTCTAAACGGTTCATTTATCCTGAGTGAATTCCTGCCGCATCCTGCTCATCAGCCAGCTGTGAGCACCTCACTCGTGCGAGGGCAAAGCTGCCGCAGGTTCATGGATGGACTTAGCACAGGGAAGAAAATGGGGGGAACCCCAAACAGCTCTTGCTGAAATAATATTGTTAAGAAGCATCTTAAACCCCTCAAGTCCAGGCCTGTTTATTGGCCTGAATTAAGCCCAGACCCTGCAGGCGATACCTCGTGGCTCGGAGGGGTCAGCGTTTCCAGCAACAAGGACACCAATTAAAGCTTTTAACGATGCAAGCCCAGGACCTCGCTGAGCCTCAAGCAGCCTCTGCCCGAAGCTCTCTCTGCTAATAACCTGGTGCTGCGGCCAAGCATGGGTGCAGAGCTGCCTGAAATATTTATGGCAATCATGGATTGCTTTTTCCTCCTCGCAATGAAGCCCCACTCGCTCCCTGCCCAGCTCGAGTCCCTGAGTGCTGTCACTGCTCGGAAGGGAAGGACCACTCTGCTCCCAGTGCCTCCAAGAGCATCGGCATGTCGCTGGAGCAGCGAGGCAGGGTGCCAGGGAGGGATTTTATTTTGTTTTTAAAGCCTCCCCCCAGCCCTTTCCCACTACAGCCTCGGCTCGAGTTCTCTCGTTAATCTAATTGTTCTCCTAATGAAGATCTGCAATTCCTCAAACATTAATTACCAACGGCAGCAGCAGCAGCAGCTGTGGAACAAGAGCTCCCTGTTCCTAATAATACGCTTCACACTTTCGCCTGCCACAGCTCAATTTAGCTTTGCGTGATTTGGCTGGGGGCAGACAAATAATATTCCAGCTATGGGGCTCAGCAGACAAACCCAGGAGGAGGCAAAGCTCTCCCCACACCCTGGAGCACAGTAGGTCCTCAGCTGGCTCTGAAAATCCCTGTTTGATTCCACCTGCAGCTCCAGCCCTGCCTGTGTCTCCATCCTGCAGCTCCAGCAGGTGAAAAGGGCTCTGCCAGCAGCCAGGACAGGGGCAGGGAGGGAGAGGTGCCACATCGCCATCCCTGCCCACATGCTGAGCACCACGGCAGTGCAAACGAACCAGAGAGGAGGTGAGAGCACAGGCAGGGAGGGAACAAACAGCAGAGGATGGGCTCAGGCACCAGGAATGAGTCAGGGATGGAGGAGGAGAGAAGAGGGGGAGCAGCTGAGGGAAGGCGAAGCTCCAGCCATTATTTGTTTCACTCACAGGAAAATGGAAAGAAATGAAGGGGAAGGTTGGTGGGGATGGTGAAACTCCAGCAGGACCAAAGAGCTGGGGGAAGGCTGCTCCTGTGGGCTCACAGGGATCCACAACACAGCAAGGAAAAAACACTGTTCATGTTCACTGAGGTCAACCCCTTCCTATCCATCATCACCTCCAGCCCAAGGACATGTGGGGCAGCGGGGAGGAGGCTGTGCCCAGGCACAGGAGAGCTGCCAGCCAGGTCCCACCTTACAAAAGAGGCTCAAAAGCACGGGTTAGGAGAAGCAGCTGGAACGACTGGAGCCAGGAAAGGCTGTGGCAGCCCCTCTCGCCAGCACTGTGCAGCCAAAAATACACAAGGGGAACAAAACAACGAACACACACAAAAAAATGCCCACAAGAGTTTTCAATGACAAAAGCAAACAAATAGATTTGTGAATAAATATTGATTTGACAGGAAGTGAGACAAGCCCTTCCAAAAACACTCGCTGGCACTGAGTCCCTCTCCCAGCACAATGAGCAGCCGTCATCATTTCCTGGGTGCCTCTGCATGGTCGGCAGCTTCAGCTGCTTCACAAGGTTTTGGTTTGTCAGGGTTTTTGGTCTGCTCTGTGCCTGGAACAGCTTGAAAGATCCCAAGAAATAAATGCCCAGACTGAGGAGCCTGTGCTGGGCAAAGGAGCAGCCCAGCAAGCAAAAAACTCCACTATTCACCCTAATACCTCTGCAGAGGTGGGCAGTTAATGCTCTCCAGCACTACAGGCTCAGTTTGGTCCAAAGGAGTCAAAGTTCCCTTCAGCCAAAGCTCAGGGCTGAGTCAGACCCAGAGTCAGAGGGCGATGAGATGCTTTGCTCGCTTCTTCTGACCACAAACACATCTGCACACCCTGATCCTCCCCAGACACACACAGGCCTTTCATCCCGGGAAAACCCCCACAGCACAGTTGCTTTGCAAAAATTAATTAACGTGTCCGTACGGGGAATTGCAAGCCTGGGTTCCCACTACAAAGCAGGCGTGTCCTGGGGACATGGGTGGGAGAGATGGGCACAGATTCCTCGATGGCAGCACTGGGATGGTGGGGGAAGCCCAGATGCTGCCCTTCCCCTGCTTGCAGAACCCTCTGAAGCAGGTGAGTGACCATCCTGCTGAACCCACTGTGCCTCCTGCAGCCCCCAGAGCCACTCTGCTGCACCAGAAAATACCAAGACCAGCATCACTCCTATCTGGTGATTTCCCACTCAGTTCCCAGCCTTGCTCTGCTTCTGGAATCCAACAGAGGGATCAAGCTGGCCGATTTCACCTGATTCACCCCCAGAACCACCACGTCAGGGGATTTCAGGTCATTGCACCCTGGCTGAGGTGGAGGTGCTGCATCCCAGAGCTCCCCAGACACGTGATTTCAGGGTGAGCATCTCAGCACGGATCCTGCACGCCTCCAAGAAAGGGTTTTCTTTGTTCAGCTTCCTCCCAGCACAGAAATCCCAGCTCTGTGAGGGGCTGGTGACGCTGCTCACAGCTTTCCTGCTCATTTCGTTTTCAATGAGTGAATTAGCAGGCAGCCAGCTGACTTGAACATCCCCTTATCTCTGCACCAAGCTCGCTGCCGAGGATTTGCATAATTTTAATCTTTCCCACCAATGAGCATGAAAAAATTAGTTTTCCACTATTTTATCTTCTATTTGTGTTCAATAAACAGAGCTGGCGGCTTTGCTCCATGTATTTATACTGGGAACCATGAGGAAGGAGGAGGAGGCAATCCCCCAGCTCCAGCACGGCCAGGTGGAGGGTTAAACTGCAGGAGGGAGGCTGGAGAAAGGCTCTGCAAAACTGCTCCACAAACTGCAGCTGGAGATGGATTTGAAGGCCAAATTTCCTTATCCAATCCCAGTTGTTTTCTCCAGAGTCTTTCTCCTATCTCCCAGCTCCAGCTGTCAGCCTTCCTCCCATCATCAAGGCCTTTGATTTCCCTCTCAAGCAAAGAGTTTGCTGGACTCACCCCAAGCACAGCTCCAGATCCCAAGAACATCAGGACTCGAGGGATGGGGCAGGAAGTGCTTGAAAAATGAGGTCCCACCTGGAGAAACCTCCTTGCATAACCACAGGGAACCATGCAAATGTGGGGACACAGAAAATTACCAATGCAGAGCTTCGGGGTTTTTTAATTTAATGCTTTAAAACAAAAGCTCACCCCAAATATTAAGCTTGCCTGTATTAAAATAAGGCACCTAAAAGAAAATGGTACTGCTTGGCCCTTTCTGCTGAACAAGAACATCATTTTGGGCAGCACACAGAGGCAGGAGATGCACGTTGAGCTCATATCCCACATCATGCACTTCTGGATTACAGGTGGAAACCAAGGCTGCTCTGAAGGGAAAGGAAAAGCAGAGAAAACTAAGGTTCTCCTTGCAGGTTGCACACTCTGAGCAGGACGAAAGGTACAAACATGGAAACACTTTTTAAATACCTTTCCTTCCTGTGGAGCCAAGTGCAGGTCAGGGCACAGCCCAGCCAAAGGCAGGGATCATCTCCACCATCTCCAAGAAACCTGGACTGGCCTTTGTGCCCAGGTGTTGCAAAATGCAGAATACGTAAAATTTCCTTAAGTAAAAATGTTCTTTGATGTTTGATCTTTGTATACTTTCAAGCCTAATCAACAAAAAGGGAGATTTAATTCGTGAAACAGAGTAGCAAACAAACTCCAAGTGATATCCAGGTGTTAGAAAAAACAAATCACTTGTTGGTAGAATTGCCTTGTTAAGGTTTAGGGCTGAACATGATCTCAGACCTAGAGGGAGGTTAGCAAAGCTCGGAAAGAAGGATGTACCACTGAAAATGGACACAAAGAACGCAGAATTTACAGGCCATAAGGACATCTGGCAGGACTCCCAAGATAAGGAAGAAACTAATAAAGCCAACTCAGCAATTGTGCTGAAATGAGCTCCAAGTGGGTAAAAGGGAATTCCAGCAGGGGCAGATCGTGACCACAATGCTTGTGGACAACACAGGGAGGCCCAAGGGTGGGTTTGCCCCCAAAATGCAGGGATTAATGGCAGTGGGGTGACTCACAGGGCTGCTCCCCACCTTTATGGGGCTGTGGGTCCCTCACAAGCACCATGGGGAGGATGAGGTGTCAGGAACCTGGGGCAAGGCAGCTGCAACATTGGGGAAATATTTAGGGCAATATCCAGCAGCTCCAAGGAGTTCATTTCTCCCTCTCCCTGAACCTCTTCCCATTGATCCTGGACTCCACATGGCCTCCCTGCCACCCAGAGGTGCAATTACCTTCCATGTGCTCTCTATTTATGCTCTAGGAACCATATAATTTTCTAGACCAAAAACATAATTAAAGAGTCGGAGTGCCCTGGAATGGAGACCTCTCTCCTGCCACCACTTTTATCTTCTCTAAAAATACCCTGGCACGGCAGCCCTGTGCCAGGCTCAGCTCACAGCAGTGTTGAGCCATGGGGAGAGGAGCAGCTCTGCTGTGATGGGTGTCCTGTGAGGGAAATGCACCCAAATGCTCCCACTTGGGCCCAGGACAGAGCTGCCCCAACAGGAGTGGCTTTGCTGCCATCGGGGTTCCCAGAGGTCGCCTGTCCAAGGAAAAGTTAATTCAGATTTAACTTCTAATGCGGTTTATCTAACCAATTTTAAAGCCTTGGGCAGACAGGCTAATTGAGAATTAAGGGGACTTTGATGATCACTGCTCTTCCAGCAGAACCAATCTGGGGTGGCACCCAGTTTATTCCAAGACAAATCCAGTCTTCCAGATGAGATGGAAAGGCACAGGGGAACAGAAACTTGCACAGGGGACTATCAGACCCCAAAGACACTGCCTTTTCCCTGCAAAACCACAAATCGAGTCATGGCTGCAGTCTAGCCCCAGGAGGATTTAGCAACTTTTCCAACGAGGGCATTTCCCAGGTGCAGAAGGAGGTGCTGATGCCACGGGTGTTGGACACAACTTGAGCCAGCGCAAGCGGGAGCCGGGAGGTGTGGGAGATGGGAGATGAGAGAGCCGGGAGAGATGGGAGATCCGGGAGATGGGAGATGATGAGGGAGATGCGGGAGAGGCGATGCGGGATTCGCATCCCGGGCGGGCAGCGCTCCCAGTGCCGCGGGTTCTGCCCGCTCCGCTCCGCTGCGCTCCGCTCCGCACGCCAGCCTGGCTCCCCGGCCGGAGCAGCTGCGCTGGGTCCTGTCCAGCCCTTCCCCGGCAGCAGCTCGCCCTGGGCTGGCGGCTGATCCCGCTGGCTGCTGCTCCCTTCCAGCTCCCATTTGCCTCATCTGCTTCCTGCGGGCAGAGCTGCAGCCCCGGCAGGGCTCCGGGGGAAGGACTGGGGTCCCGCAGCTGCTGTGGCACCACACGTGCGTGGGGAGGCGGAGGGACAACAAAATAACGTGGAGCAGGCGCAGGAAAAAAAGAGAAGTAAAAACTCTGAAACAGCCCTGGGGGAGAGTTGCTCGCCCAGACTTGCTGTAATTACACTCCTACTGATGAATACAAAGCTCTTGGCTTGGCCCTCTCATAAAGCTGGAAGAAGGAAGGTGAAAGAAATATTAAAAAAAAAAAAATATCCCGAAGGGTCAAAACAACCTTTTAACTTGTCAACTAACAAGTTCAAACAGGACTGCAAGTACTGCTTTCCATAGCTTCCAGGGAGAGACATCCAGACCAGCCATCTGAGCTCAAGTCCTCCAGGCCCTCACCGTTTTTTTGACAGCCAGAAAAATCAAGGTAAAGGTATCGGCAATCTACGCCAAAACCACTTCCCGGCAGGAGCACCAGCCTGGACACCTCGCTGTGGCACAGGAGCTGCAGCCCCACCTGCATCACCCCATGTCCTTGGGCAAACCCTGATGCCTTTCAACGCACTGCTTCCCACTTCCTTCCCTGTAATTAAGCCTTCATCGCCTGCTCCTGTTGCTGCGTGTGCCGCACGGTGACCCTGCCAGCGCTCAGATCCATCAGCCACAGAGCAAAGCTGGCCCACTCCATTCCCCTTCCCTGCTCACTTGCACCTCTGCAAACAGTTCAGCCAAACCAATGCAAATCCCCAAGAAAAACACTTCTTGAAGAACTCTGCTCCGTGCAAACCCAGGCTGGCACAGCTTGAGCTCGTTTGAGCATCGCCCAGCAGCCAAAGCATTCGGAGTTCCCATGAGCCAGGCAGGGAGGGAAAAGCCAAGGGACACCACAAGTTCTGCCTTTGCTAGTTAATTTACAGGAAAATCTAAGCCTGCTCCAATTTAACCTTCTCCTGAGACTGCTCAGCCCATCCATGGCCTCCAATAACCAGTGAGCACCTGAAGGAGAACAAAGCAGCATCCACAGAGCTTCTGGTGCTTATTTCAGTAAATTCACAGCCTCCTCAGTTCGCCTTGGCTTCGTGTGCCAGGTCTGTACATCACTCATGCCACCTCAGTGCTGCTGCAACCAGTGGCAGAAAATCTTCTAAAAACTCACTTTTATTGCTTGAAGTGTTGGCTGCTCTCCCTCCACTGGCATGGTCCTCATCCCTGGCCTGATGTCCTGATGGGATCCACGACAGCAGAGGCTGAAGGATGCTCCTCTTGCTCTGACTTTAAAGGCTATTTCACATGCTCTTCAATATCCCAGAGTAATCCTTCCCAGTCAGAGACTGGATGGATCCACCTGAAGAAGGACCAGAGGAGTCTGGAGGTGCTGAGCCCCTGCTCTGTCCCAGCAGACCTTTAGAGGAGTCACTGGTCTGGTTTAAAGGTTGGGATGAGTTTTGCAGGTCTGTCCTTGGTGCATCTGTGGGGACACATTTACAACACAGCCCACGACAAAGCTGATTTTCAAGCTCTGAAGTGATTAGAGAAAGGGTCCGATGAGGACTTTTCTGTGTTTGCTTTCTGTGTTTTCCTTTTTGGCTTCTCACACAATATTTACAAGGGAAAAAAGGTGTCTGAAGCAGCAGCTTAAAAACACAAGCATTTTTGTAAATCCTCCTCCCACTTCCAAGATTGTATCAACAAAAGAAAGGAGGAGGCAGAAAAAACCCCATAAATAGGAGTTTCGCATTGACAGAGTCCCTTTGAACAACTTTCAAAGAGCTCCACTACCTGTTCTCCGATTTGATTTTGTTTTTTCAGAACATCTACAGCGTGTTCCTCCACGTACCAAAGCAATCCACCAGCCCAGGTCCCTTTTCTGAACTGCTCCTTGAAGAAAGCAGCCCTGGGTCAGCAGCTCTTCAGATGTCTGCCCAGGACAGTGGCTGTGCTGGGATCTGTTCCAAGGTTTGCTCAATGGATGAGGGGTTTGCACCTTGATGCTGAGGATCCTGGAGCTTTTCCCAGCTCAGCTCAGGTCTGCAGTGGTTCTTTCCCTTCAAGGCAGAGCTTTGGCTTCCACTGAGGATATCCAGCATGGAGAAGAGCTGAGCCTTTCTCTTGGGTGGGATCATTATTAGTGAAAGGAAGTAGGAATCTTGAGCACACACCAATTTTGGCAGATTAAGACATTTAAGGCATTGCAGCCCTTTGCTGGATGCCATAACCTTGTTTTATAAATGAGCATTTCCAGGTATTGACCTCCCACACTCAGTGCTTGTAAGAACAGGCAAAGCAAGAAGAGTCCCCAAATCCCATCACAGATTGCAGAGACCAGGGAGAAATCACCCCTTAAATCAGCCACTCCTGAACCAAAGAATTTGTGCACCATCAGAGTCAGGAAATCCTTCATCTGTTAACCTTAATCTAAGACAAGAATTTCACACACAACCTTTGGGGTGCAGGAGTTCTGCTCCACGCTCTCCACTCACAGCAGCCTGGCAGCTGCAGCTTCCCAAGGCTAATTCCAAGGCCAAGGTTGATGCAATGCCTACAGACCTTCCTCTCCATCTTTCAAAACAGAAAATAAAATTAAAAATCAACCTGCATGAGAGAGGCAGCCCAGGGAGCTGCTCAGCTGATGCTGCAAGGGACAGTCAAGTCCAAGGGACAATCAAGTTTTGGATTATGATGGTAAAGAAGTGCTGCATACACATGAGCACAAACCGTAAATAAACTGGAAATAAATCCCATGGATATGGTGACAGCAGCCCACAGACAGATCTTTACAAATTGCCTTTTACTAGTAAATACCATTATATCAGGGTTTATGTGCCTCCCTGAGATGGGCACAGGCAGAGCTATAAATACTGCCACGGCAGCCATTAGGCAAAAGGCAAATCCATGAGGAATTTCTTGGTGCCAACAGCATGGCTCTGCTCCACAATGGCAGGGCAAGGTGTGGAAGAGCAAAGGAACACAATCCAGCACTCCCAGGCAGTGGGAAGCACTGCTGGACAAGGACATTTTCCATTATACATCATGCCAAAGGGTCACGTAAACCAGATTCCCACTTTACCCTTCCCATGGTGAACAAACTGCCCAAATCATTCTGCCTCAGTTTCCTCCCATGCTCCGTGAATAGAGGATGCTGGAGAGCTGTTTAACACCACCAAGTATCCAATTCACTGAAGATGTTTAAGTGCCTTAAAGATTTCTGAAGGAGCTGCTATAGGAAGGTATTAATTTAAATATCTAGTGGCACAGAACATAATGCCAGGCAGATTTTCTTCCATTCTTTTATAATAGCTTAATAATCCTCAAAATAGTTTCATTGTTAATACTCCTGTTGTGTATTTTATTAGGGCTTTTTAAATTGTAAAGTAAGGTAAACACTCCACATTTCTCTAACACCTACCAAAGAGCTTCTCAGAGAGAATTAATCTTCCCAAACAGCCGTGTGGGGGGATCTGTCCTATTCCCAACCGAGCCATCATCCCCTCTTCATCCAAAGCCACCCAGGATCCTCCGAGGCTGAACGGCAGCAAAACGCAGCTCCTCCCTCCTCCCCCGGATTTCATCACCAGTTATTGTCTCGTCTCCTCACAGATCCGCCGATTATGGCAAACAAAAGGCGCAGCTCCCCAGCCCCGTGCCGCACCAGCCCATGGCTGTGCCTCCACAGCTCCTGATTCCTCACCTGAGCTCTCAGCGATGCTCCTTGCCGGGAGAGCAAGGAGACAGCAATTTATTTATTTATCTTTTACACCACGGGAGCCCTGGGGCTGTTAAAGACTGTCCAGACCCGGGGAGAGCACGGTGCACATCCCTTCTCCTGCTGCTCCCTGTTCCTGCAAGCGATGCTCCCCGTGTTTCCCATCCCTGCATCCCTTACAGCTCCTGCTGCATTCACTGTGGACTCCACAGAGCTCTGTGCATCTGCCACTGCCCTCGCCATCACCATCTCAAAACGCAGAATGGAACCACAGAACCATGGAACACCCTCAGCTGGAAGGGATGGATCCCCAACATCACCAAGTCCAAGCCCTGGCCCTGCACAGACACCCCAACAATCCCACCCTGGGCATCCCTGAGAACTCCTGGCTCTGGCAGCCTCGGGAACTTGACCACTTCAGTGGAGGAAGCAGCTTTGTCCAAACTCATGGAGAACCCTGTGGCATAAAGGGAGATGGGGGCTCAAGTGCAAATTTGAGTTTAAAACACCATTATGCTCTTTTAGGGGCAAGTTTTAGGAGTGGGAGATGTTCAATCTGTAGATAAATCTAAACTTGAGATAGCAAAAAACCCCAAACCAAACAGGCTTGGCTCTCTTGGGAGCTAAAAAAAAGAAAAAAATGAAAGTTTTCTAAGGTCTACAGTGAAAACCACCCTCCCCTCCAAGAAAATACACAGAAATAAAAATGCAGGATCAGCCAGAGTTGCTGATGGAGAGGCCCCAGGGTATAGTCAGTTATTGAAGTTTTGCAACATAAAGCCTAAATTATTTATTATTATTTTTTTCCTAGAAAAAGAGAGGAACAAAGCATCTCCCTCCTCAAAAGTTAACAACTGTGCGACATCATCTCCACATTGTCTCCCTGTTTTATCGCCACAGCACAGCGCTGAGCAGATTCCACCCCAGGGCAGACACAAAACCACAGGGCCACAGTTTCTAATTATACCCTCTATTCTCAGGGAAATGGTTTATTTATTAGCTCTTTGAGCTTCCCTTTCATTCATTCTCAGTCCCAGTCCCGGCAGCGAGGGGCTCTCGACAAGAGGACATTTATTAGGTTTTCTCCCTTCTCCACCTTCCCTGCTCTCCCACCAACCTCTCCCTCCTCTCCCCACTCAGCAGCACCGGCAGCCTCATCACTTTTAATTCAATAACTTGCAGTATAATTACTCCGTAATAACACCATTATCTTAACATTTACTCAGCAGCTGTGATCCCGTTACAGCGAGGCAAGGAGGAGAGGAGAAGGGATTCTCCGGGGAGAGCGATGGGGAGATGCCAAACCCCCCTTGCCAGGGATGCTGTGGTGAGGAAGAGGAGTGCCGAGGGGCTGAGCCTGCAGCTCTGCCTCAGCCTCTCCGTTTGCTCTCCTTTCCTCACGATCTGGCAGGTTTTGCCCGCGGAGGAGGAACCTGAGGGCTGCTGCTGCACAGTCCAGCTCTGCAGGAAGCCATTAAACCTACACTGCGCTTCAGAGCCTCCCTGAAACCCCTGGAATTAGGGAAACGGACTGAAAATGGGGAGAGGGGGCAAGAGGGAACGACCCACTGAAGGATACGAGTGTGCTCTGCCCAATAGCAAACAGCATCACCTCCTGCAAAGCCACCTATTGCAATACAAATATCAGCCACTGATACATCATCCCAGCTATCGCTCGCTACAAAGACTGGGTTTAATTTTTACTCCAGAAATCCTGCAGAGAAGGGTTCCCACATTCCACAAGAGCACATTTGGTAAATAGGGTAAGAAATTCTTCTAAAGCCAGACACTAAAACTCCAATAACTTGTGCAGCAAATGAGGTGGAGAACAGCCTGTTTAATATCAGCCAAGACCAACTCCAAGCCTGCCTAGAAAGGCAGAATTTCAGCCTACAAGCTTCACCCATCGCTTACACAGAGCTCAGGTGTTGGCACCTTGTCTCCTCGCTGCGGTTTGATTTTCTATGATATTTAAACAAACAAGCCCACTGCATATTTAGGCAGAAATGTTCCTACATGCACCGTAGAAAAAGCAAGTTACTACAGCCCCTGCTGAAGGCAGCACGATTTTGAAGCCTACAAGGTGAGGTCAGGTTTGCACAGATATCAGCTCCCAAAATCACACCCGAAACTTGGTACAAATGCCAGCGTCAAAGAATAATTCCTGCTCGGATGTATCTGTTTCATACACACGCTGCAGCAGAGGGGTAAACACCGTTTATTTTGATTGATTATCCATCGTGTAATGCAGAGCTGTAATTCCATCAAGCCATCAAAGCGATTCGGCAATTATATAAATCAAGGGAGGAACGTGCAAAAGCCTTGTCGTTAGAAACTCAAAATGGCATTTCCTCACATTCTATTGCTGCATATTGGCTTGTTTTTTAATAATACACAGGCAGATTATTTTGGTTTCAAATTTGTTTACATGCCTCTCATATACCAATTCACTGGGTACTGCCAATGCCAGATCCCATCAGCATTAATAAGACATTTTACGGCATCTTCCACTCCACAGAAAATTTCCAAAGCAAACTCAGCCTGAAACGCAGGCGCTGTGACGAAAATCACACCCCGTGCCTCAACCCACCCCCTTGGAAATGGCTGAACCTCAATAATCCAGCCCTGTGTCACTCACACGGAAGAGGAGACTTCCCACTTCCAGGCTGTGATGAAGGATGCTACAGGGAGCTCTTGAAACAGCTCAGGTTTCATTATTTATAACGTTATATAAACCCTTTACTACTGAATAGATCTTGTGCACGGACATGATTATATGTATCTGCATTATCATAATTAAATCTACAATAAAGTAAATCAGGTGGTTTATGATGCATTATCCAGAAACTGTTACGGAGTTTTTACACCTATTTAGTTCAAATTTAGTAGAAATGACAACCCCCAGCCCCAGGACACCCCCAATGGAAGCAGCTGCTCTAGGAGGTTCAAATTCCTGTATATTCCCTCCTCATTCCTCTCCTACGTGACCTGGGCAGAGGAAAGTCTCTGCAGAGTTCCCTCAAGATCATCCCCTTCCAGTGCAGAAGAGAAGCAATTCCCAAAATCTGGGCAGAAGGCAGCAGATGTGGAGCCCCACTGGTGTCTGTGGGCTCAGGCTCAGCTGCAGACACATCCCAGCTCCTCCTGCTCAAGAGAAAAGTCCTTCAGGATTGGCAAGAGTTGATGGCAAAACTCTGCCTGCCCTCGATGGGAGCAGAGATGCTCCTCTGCTCTCCCAGCCCAGCAGGGAACTGCCCAGGGAGAACTCCACTGAAGTCACTGGGATTATTTGCCTTTGGTGGTTTTCTTTCTTTAAAGATAAAAATAAATCCAAGCACTTGGCTTGAATTGTGGGCCCTAAATCAGTATTCATAATCTGACTTTTAGAGTTTTTTGGGGAGAAAAAAAGGAAAGCAAAAGCCATTCTGAGCTGTGGGCTGAAAAGCCACCCAAGATAAACTGAAAAAGCACTAAACATTGAGCCATTAAGTGAGAAAAGACTACAACTTTGATGTGACACTTGGCTGTTTGCTGGCTCTATAAACTATTGCACACTAAAAAAGTTTGTTAAATGCTCCATAAACTTTAACACATTGCTGAAACACTTTGAACCGAGAATTTTATTTGGCTATCCACAAACCACGCTTGGTTACAGGGAAAGAACAGCAAATGCAGATTTTTCTCAAAAAATTATTTCGCTTTGAAACACTGGAATGAATACAGATAGATCTAAGACTTTGTAAGAAAGCATCCAGACCACGTCTGCATTAGGAGAGCCAAAGCCTCAAAGAGGGATTGAGTCTTTGGGGTTCATCCCTTTCTAAGTACCTCTGACCTTTACATTTTCAGGAACAACCAAGTCCTGAACATCAGGCAGAGCCAGGAGAATGGTGAAGCACTGGAAGAGCTCTGCAAATCATATGTTTGCCTAAACTTGCATTTCCAGACCAATTCTAGATCTAAACCAGAGTACAGCTAAGAAGCAAAACTAATCTTTAGAAAAAAAAAAATCCCCAGAAGTTTTAATATTAATGTTCATTCCTTGCCACAAAGAAAAATGTGTCTTTCTCATGACTTTGACATTTTCTTCCCCAAAGCAGGAGGGAAGAAAATCAACTCCCCAGAGTGGCAAAGAGGTGTGAAGCACAAGTCACCCATTCCCATCACCTTGAATCCACCGAGATTTCACACTGGACCAGAGACACTTTCCAAAGGAATTTTTTGTCCAACAAAACTTGCCGAAAACCCTAAAACCCCACAGCTGTCTTAGGCATCATTGGCTTTGCATAAAACCTAAAGCCACTTTTAACATGCCACTCATCCTCCCTATTAAGCCAAATGGAAATTGTGCCACAGCTCCCTGCTCAGGGACAGAGATGGATTTGCATCTCTCCGTCCCAGAGACAGACAGGGATTGATATCAAACCACACCCTGCAGCCCTGCGCTGGCACAGGGACAGAGAGGGGACATCTCCCACATCCCCCCGGCACAGGGACAGAGAGGGGACATCTCCCACATCCCCCAGCACAGGGACAGAGAGGGGACATCAGCCACATCCCCCCGGCACAGGGACAGAGAGGGGACATCTCCCACGTCCCCCCAGCACAGGGTGTGCCGCAATTTCCTCCTCCATTACAACGAGTCGTTACTCCAGCGCTGGCACGAGGGAGAAGCAGGGATAGAAATTCATTTTGAATCACAACTATACCTGGGGCTAAATCACTCGGATGGTGCGATTTACACATTCCCACCTCTCAGGGCAGTGCATAAAGCAAGCGTGGGGCCATCACTCACGCGGGGATATTGCTCAGGAACGCTGTCAGGAGTGTTTCATGGCCCACGAGGAGGAGCAGGCCGCTCCACCCTCGGCAAGAGAAATGGACTCCTGCTAATGGACTACAATTCCTTCCCCTGCAGGCAGGCAGCACTGCCACCATCAAACACGTCAGGCTGCAGGCACTGGTGATTCATCTAGTCCAGCAGCACCCAAAAGCAGATGCTTCAGAGGAATTACCTGTCTGGGTGAAGCTTTTCCTAGCTCCAAGGCAGCACGGCTTGGCAGAGGACCTGCAGCAGGACTGGGGCAGGGAGCATGAGGAGCATTGCCTGTGCCTTTCTGAGGCACTCGAGACACCAAATCTGTAAGTGTTGGAGAAATAACCAAGTTTTCACTCCTCCACACACACTCAGTGCTCCAGGAACAAGGCATGGATGGCACGAGAGCACTCCCAGCAAAACCAGAGCCTTGCTGGCTGCTGGAGCCAACCTCCAGTGGGACAGAACCCACCTGGGCAGCCTGAACCTCTGCAAGTCCTTTCCAGCCTTACCCATTGCGTGACTCTGATTTTTCCTCCTGCCTGCATGCTTGGGGCTCCAGCCTTCAGCTCCAGTGCAAACACCAGGTCTTGGTTAGTGACATAATCCTCTGAATCCCAGCAGCTCCCATTTCACAGGACACAGCTGTTCACTTCCCTGCACGCATTTTTGCAGTCACTTCTTCCCTTCTTTCCCCCTCCCCCAAATTTTTCTGCCTTTTGCTGCTGAAGTTCAAATAAACGCATTTTCAGGACGGGAGTCATAATTTTATCCCTTATTTTTCATTCCCGTCTTTTTCAGAGCAGCATTTAAAGGTTTTGCAGCCTCAGAAACATTGCAGGCACAAGGTTTGCTGCACTGCCATGGCCCTTGGCCACCACTTTGTTCAACAGGGAAGAAATCAAAATTCAAAAGGCAGTTCAACACCTTGACCTTGTGCAACACAAGGAAGAACCAAAGATCCCACAGTCCCAACACTCCTCAAGTGTTTCACGTTTTGCAGTACGACCCTCATCTCAGTCCCAATATTTCCTTCGTTGCACATGAATTTCCTGCTCCTCCTTGCTCCCAATTTTCTCAATTTCTGATGGAAAAGGGGTAAAAAAAACCACCCACAAGGGCTTATTTTCCAGCACAAGCAGGAAGGAGCTGTGTGCAGGGTACGTCCTGCGTGTTCCACATGTCCTTCCTGCACAGAACAACCCAGCCCTGAACAAACCCCACATCTACCACATGTGTGCTCCTGTAGCCCCAACACGAATTAAAGCCCTGACTGTGCCTCCTGGAGAGGTGACCTCCCTCCCACAGCACTTCCAGGAGGCAAAGCCAGCAGACACTAAACCTTCTGGGCAGATTTTACATGAGGATTTGATCCTGGAGCACAGCACCAGTCAGAGATTGGATTTCAGGGCTGTTCCTCGAGGTCCCCATTTTGGCCAGGTCCCGGTGGCCTCCATGGCTCCTGCAGGCAGACAAGTGACATTTCCATGGACACCAGCTGGCACAGTGACCCTCGGGAAAGGATCATGTGATGCATCCCAGTGATCCCACGGGACACTGTCCTACACCAGCAAAAACAGCCGAAAAACAGCCAAAAAATAGCCAGCTTTCCCTTCCCAGGCCAGGGCAAAGCAAAATATCTACCCTCAGGGCAGCTTTTAAACATCAAGGTTTTCTCTCATACTCCTTCACTCAAGGAGATCAGGGCAGAAGATCCTCTTGCTCCTCCTGCTCCAAAACTGTCAATTCCCAGTGCAGCCCATTTGGTGACCTCAGGAAGGAGGGATGGACGAGGCCATGCAAACTACCCAGATCCTGTAACACAGCATGGGGAGAGGCTGCTTAAGTAAAGGATAAAGTTTTAATTTAAGCTGATCTCTGGGGAGAGGAGAAGGTTATTGAATCCATAGGAAGCAGCAGGCAATGAACCGAGTGACCCTGAAGCCAGGCACGAGCAGCCAGGATTCCCAGGGGTGACAAAGCTGGGGGGACAGGCCAGCACCAGATTTGCTGTGGATTTTTTTCATCCCCTGCTCCGGACACACACACATTTCCCTTGTGCTGCCTCACAGAGCAAACAAACGTCATTTCTTCGGGAAAATTGGAGGGACTGTTTTCTTGCCAACCCTTCCCCCTCTCCGAATCCTCCCTCCTTTGCAGCTTGCAGCAAAGTGCCCCTAATCCCCAAATTCTCTCTCTCTACCTGCAGGGAGAGCTGAAACCCTACCCGTCCCCTCCCCCAGCCCTCCAACCACACTAATCCATCAAATTCCCTGGCCTTGCCTACCCCCAGCCCGACAGCAGCAATCCTGGCACCAGATGTCCGCTGACAAAGGCAGCGCCAAGCAGCAAAAAGCAATTCCCATCACCCTTGTCCCGACGGGCTCCGGGCAAACAGCGAGTTCAAAGCCCAACAACCACAGCAGCATCCCAGCATCCTTGTACCATCACACCCTGGGCACGCCGAGCAGCCACTTCCCTCACTGGGGACATGGTGACAAAACCCAAACGATGTCTCAGCCCACCGAAGGGTTACAATTCCCCTCTTCCATCAGGGATTTAAGCCAGGGGTCACTGATGGAAAACAAAAGGGATTTTATTTAAAAAAAATAATCAAACCCCGAGCAAGACATCTGTGCTCTGTCCACACGAGGCTGAAGCTGCATTAGCAACGACTTTGTTTAAAGAGCACTGTTGCTCCTCCCGGCACCCTCCGCGCCGCCTGCCAGAAGGGTTTTGCTGGCCAAACCACGCTCCAGATTAGCCATCTGGATTATCTGTTTTTGCTAAACCTGACCGCAAACCCGGCCTTTGAGACAACACACCCATCTCCAGGGATCAGCTCAGAGAGAGACGGCAGGTTAATTCCCACTCCACACCCTCAGTAAGCCTTTCAAATGCACTGATTTTTTACCTTCTCTTCCCTTTTCCTTCGGTTTGGTACCATTGCTTCCAGTATTCAGAGATGCTACTACATCAGCCTCTGTCAAATCCCGCTGGGCCGTTTATACTCTCAACCCCCATCCTTATTTCACAAAAGCAATTTCAAGCATTCCGACATTTCCCTCAGAGAAATGGGAGGTGCAGGCAGACAGACTGAGCCACGCAGCAGGGACAGGCTGGGCATGCAAAAGCCTCGCCCGAAACCCATCCCCAAAAATCAGTGTTAATGGAGCAAACCCAGGGGCAACACCCAGGACAGGAACCACGCCCTGTTTCTACAACTAATTAATTGCAACAATCTCCCCGGCTGGCTTCTGAAACACTCCAGCTCGTGGTTTCTACGCTCGGTGAGCATCTCTCCTCCTTCCCACGCATCCCTGAGCCGCAGGGACAGCCTCTGCCACCCTGCTCCCTCCTCCTCCGCAGGCAGGCCCTACGCCACAAATCCGGGGGAATTTTGAACTGTCAGCTTCCCTCTCACACCCAGGTTTAGTGCTGCTGCTACGGCATCATTTTATTTATGGCATTGCTCCTGTCATTGTAACGATAAATTCCACATCCCGATTCCCTAACAATACTCGCTGCTATTATAATAATGATCCCATCTGAATGGCACAGGTGCCATTATCAGAAAATCTGTTTGTAATAGGGAACCAACTGTAAAAAAAGGCATTACATCCAAATGAACTACTTAAGAATTACCATAACCAGGGGCCTTGCCTCAATTCCCTCTGCTGCAGCGCTGCTTCCTGCCTGCTCGTAAATAGATAGCAAGTCAAAATTAGCAGGTAAGTCATCCTGTGATTTGGGAGCCACTGCTGAAACTGAGCACTCTGTGGCTTCATCACACAAATAAAATCTACCTCCGCACAGATCTAATAAAGAATTTTTGCAATGCACTAAGTGCTAATGAGAGCACTAATCAGTACACGGAGGAATGGAAACACACCCTTACCCTTATCACCCCATAAAAGTCCCCTGTAAATAGCAAGGAAGGACAGAACAGCTTCTTTAAGAATCCAAACTCACCCAAGTGTACAGGAGCTCATGAAAAATTAAGGCAGAAGTCATTTCAAAATTGGCATAAGACAAACAGGAAAAATCAAGGTCTTGTAGGGTTCTGTTTCACAGATCTCAGATCTCCATTCCTGCCTCAGCCTGTGCACGTTCACAGCTCCCAGGTGCCTCCTGATTCAGGAAGTTTCACCTACCACAACAGTTATTATTTCTACAAAAGAGTTCTGGAAGGGCAGCTACTCCTTCAAAGAGAGCTTCCAACAGATGTTTTCCCACCGTCAGCATTTGAACAAACACAGTGTCTCACACCTTCCACAGTCCCTAATTTTACCAGTTCATTCTTCACATCCGCAAATGCAGCATGAAATAAATCCAAATGTAACAAGATTGCACTTACCTGGTGCCATGAGATGTGCTGCAAACTCTGCCCACTCTGACAGCAAAGCCTTGCATGGGAACAAAATACACCCAGGGTTCAAAACCTCTTCAAACAGAGAGCAGAGGATGGCTTGGAGGGAGTGGTAATGGACTGCAGTGCCTTTTATGGCTAGGTGAGCGGTTAAAATCCAGCCCAGGTGAGGAGCATCTACCAAGCTGCTTCTACACAAGGGCTGCACAGAAGCCAGCATGAAACGAGGATCAGTGGCTTCGCTCCAGCTCCTGGCCGACCGGTGTCAGACAGCTTGTCCCTCCTACACCTGGCACCGCAGGGCAGCCCCCAAAAAAGCACCAAGGACGGAGTTGTGCAACCTCCCCTCTCTGCTCTGCACGTAGCCGGGTGACACCGCGCTGCTGCTCTTTTCTGGCCTGTGCCCACACGCCGCAGACAGGACGCTGGAGCAGGAATCAGAGATACTGGATCTATTCCTGGCATCGCTGCCAACCTGCCGCGGGAGCTGGGCGAGCCTCGCCTCTGTTTCTGTCTCCTCGCTTTTGGCTGAATGATTCAACCATGGCACTTCAGCTCTTTTCACCAGTGGACCCTTAAACTCTTCCCAGCAAGGAGCTGCGTGTTGCTATTCCCATTCTGCAGACAAGGAAGCCAGCAGATTGCCATTCCCCCAAAGGCTGTTTTTCTGGCACGCTCCTTAGAGATTAAATCTAGTGAAATAGCTTTGCCTTACAAGAATCTGTACCCACAGGGCAGACTCAACAGCCAGGGTAAAGAGGGTGTTTGAAACTTGCTGTGATCAAGGTTAAGAAACATAATAAAACACTGTATCCTGCTTTTCCAGCTCTTCAGGATAATGAGGGATTTCCTCATATATCTGCTGCAACTGTCACCTTTACAGGAATTTAGTACCTAATACTAAATTCACTCTCTGTCTGCACACTGAACCTTCAGCCGGTTTATTTTGGTACCTCCACCTCCCAAAAAAACCGACGCACATCTCTTCCAAGTCAAAAGTATAACTGGGCCCTCTCTGGTTTCAATGCCTTTGAGAAATCCCTGCTTTGGCTGCAGGAGGAGGCGGCAGAGCAGCAGGAGGGCAGAGCAGGAACCCTGACACTCCCTCGGCTCCACTCTGACTGGCAGGGGGATTTGGGAGAATTCTCCGTGGGATGATGTCCCTCTTCCTGCCCCAGGGATCAACAGCACACTGCCATGGTGATAAAAGATAGAGATCCCTTCCCCTCCCTTGACCGGCGATAAAAGATAACCATCCCTTCTCTCCCTTGAACGCGGCTGGCTCTTGGAGCAGCAACACGAAAGGAAGGTGAGTGTTAGGATTTCCACTCCGGGGATGGACGGGAAGGAGGGAGCAGAGCAGAGCAGAGCAGAGCAGAGCAGAGCAAAGCCCTCCTCCAGCTCAGTCCCACCCCAGCCAGCCTCACTCACCTCCCCCAGCCCTCATCCCAACACTCCTCCGCAGGAAGGGAGCGACAGGGAGCCCCAAAGGCACCAATCCCCTCCAAACGCTCCTTACGTCTGAGAAAACGCAAATTGTGAAGAAGCTGTTAAAACCGCCTGATTCACTCAAACGCAGATTTTTCACTTCTTCCTTTTTGGTGAAAAAAAATCCCAAATAAACCCCAACCAACAGTGTTAGCCCTGAAAATCCCAGGGCTGCCAGGCCCTTCTGTAGCCAGGAGCAGCTGGCTGTGGGCTGCAGCTCCACACCAACAAACACTGAGCTGGTTACCAAAAGAGAAAAAAGTCTCTGTGCAGGTGGTTTGTTATTCTCAGAAAGGCTCTTTCCAGCAGATGTTCCCCTGTACCATGTGTGGCAATCTCAGTGCGCTTGAATTTGTGATTTTTCCTCTGCTAAGTGACGTTTTCAGGAAAAGAGAAATTAAAGGATAACAAGATGCAGCTATAGAAAGCTATATCTATCCAGGCTAGAGAATTCTCTTTTTTTTAGGAGAAGAACCATAATGTTAGAAACCACTCTTCATATATAGTAATGATCAGCTTAATCTTTACACTTCTTTCCTTAGCTGCAGGAGAGTTCTCCAACAACGAACAAGATAAATTTAAATTTAATTTCAAGTGTTGCTATAACTGCCTCCAGTCAGACCAACTGCTGCAAATTCAAGTCAGAGCCTTGACATAAAAGTTACCTCAGCTACCTGCAACAGAAAAGTTCTTTGCTTTTGCCAAAGTGAGGAAAAAGAAATAGAGGTATAAAATGTGGTTATTTCTCAGGAAAGTTCCAGCTACAAAGTTCCCACAGCTAAATGGACCTATTATATTTCTAAAATTATATTTTATATTTCTAAAATTTATATTATATTTCTAAAATTACACCTTTTAGACAAATCTGCATCTTGAGCTTTAGCAGTAGCCTAATAGCTAGCAAACAAGTCATGTAAAGCCAAGAAAATGAGTTATATTTAACGCTGGGAACGAAGCACAGAAGTTGTGCGATGTTTACAACGAATAAATTCGGTCCGTTTCTCAGAGGCTGCAGCCCGTGTCCTGCCCCACGCTGCCGAGAGCATCGTGCGCTGCTGCAGCCCCGGGCTGCCTTTCACTCATTAAAAAATAAAAGGCATTTCCAGTACGGAAAGAAAACACGTAGTTAGAGGGGTAATTTGGAGAAGAGGGCGAGCTGGAGAGCTGGTGCTTTGTAGGGCAGGCGAGCGCCCCAGCGCAGGGGGATGTGGTTCTTATATTTCCTTGTTTTGCAGCAAAACGCTCCTGTGAGCCTTTGGCCGGCGAGAAAGGGGGAGAGGAAATGGGAGAGAGATGGGGAGAGAGAAGGGAGGGGGAGAGGGAACGGAATCTCCTCCCCAGCGCCGCCCCGCAGCCCGGCTGATGTCCCCCGAGCGGAGCCGCGCCGGGAGCGACCGCACCGAGCTGGGGTTCGGCACAGAGCCGGGGTTCGGCACAGAGCTGGGGTTCGGCACCGAGCTGGGGTTCGGCACAGAGCCGGGGTTCGGCACAGAGTGAGGGTTCGGCACCGAGCTGGGGTTAGGCACCGAGCTGGGGTTCGGCACAGAGCCGGGGTCCGCACCGCCCGCAGGACCCTCGGGCACCCCCAGACCCCCGGCAGCTCCCCCGGCCGTGTGCGCCTCGGTGAAACAGCCGCCCCTTGTTAGAAACGCGCTCAATAATTAAATTTTTAAATCAAACCGACCGTCGCGGACTCGTCCCGGCGCCGGCGGCTGCGGAGGCTCCGTGGTGAGGGCAGCCCGGGGACAGCGCTGGAGGGACAGCTGTCCCTCGGGCCGGGGAGCCGCGACCCCTCGGCGGAGGGAAGAGACCCCTCGGCGGAGGGAGAGACCCCTCGGCGGAGCCCACGGCGGCCCGGCCGGGCAGGGCGGGGCCGGGGCGGGGCCGGGGCGGGGCGGGGAGGCTCCGGGGCAGCGGGGCCCGACCGGGGGGACCCTGACAGCGACCCCCGGCAGTGAGCCCCGCGTCACCCAGTCTGGGCACTCAGAGTCCCTCCGAGCTGCCCTTGGGGTCCCGTCAGAGCCTTTGGGGTTTGTCCCCCCATAGCAGAGCCTTTGGGGTCTGTGCCCCCATACCGAGCCCTTTCGGATTCTCTCACACACCACCCTGGCCACAAAGCTCCCCCAGTAGTCCCCAGAATAAAAGGAGAAGCCCCCTCGCTGTGCCCCCAGGTTCACAGCCCTGCTCACCCAGGGCAGCCCCGTGCCCAACGGGGAAACTGAGGCACGGCAGAGGGTGATGGGGTAACCCTTGCCTTGAGATTCACGGCAATACTTTTGGCCATACAAAGCTCAGCACCACTCAGCTGTGATGAGATAAAATCTCACTTCTAAAAACACCAAAAAAAAAAAAAGGAAATAAAACCATCAACAAAAGCCACAACCTTCTTCATTTATTTTTCATGGAGCTGCACAGCCGCGCTGAGCTCTTGCAGCCATCTGTAAAGGGAGAAGGTAATTCCTAGCCTAAGGACTTTAGAGTTTAAATAAGATATAAACGCAGCGTGAGAGGACAGCAAAGGCAGCGTGAGAGGGGGTGTGCAACAAAAGGGTTTCTTCAGAGGGAGATTAGGATATCACGATTGCAACGTATACGCCTTTGCATTGACTCTATATGGGATTTCAGAGCAGCTCTGTTATCTCCAGGCAGGAACAAAACACTCTGTACTTGCTCTTTTCCAAATCATACCAAAAAGTTGGAACCGACCAGAAAAAAAAAAAATCAAATCACAACAACAAAATTCTTTCTTCCCTCTGCTCCCCTCTAAGTTTTGCCTATTTTTTTTTTTTCTTTTTCCACACAGAGAGATATTTTGCTGTTTTTTTTTTTTTTTTTTTGAAAGCTCGGGGTTGAAAATCCTCGGTCATTTGGGAATTCTCCGAGCCAGCGAGCATAGCAGGGCTGAGCACAGAGAGGTTCTTGGCAGGCCCTGGCGCAGAGAGGGCTGCGCTGGAGCATGTGCCTGGGAGAAGGGGGGCGCGGGGGGCAAAAGAGGCCACATACATTTTTAGAAGAAAAAATAAAAACGAGGAGAAAAAAAAAGCGTCACCGAGGCCGGGCTGGCGCACACGGCAGCTCTGGGGGCTGGGAGCGGGGGAGCAGGGGAGGAGAAAGGCTGGGTGGATGGAAGTGAGGATCCAGATTGAAAACAGATGGGATTTTTCTTGCCAACCTGACATCCGAGACCGCGGGAGGCGGGGTGAAACTTCCCTTCGGAGAGGCTGGCAGCCAAGAGATTTGGTGGGGGGGGCCCCCAAAAAAATCCCAGTTTGGTTTGAAATCCCTTCTCGTCCCTGCTCGGCTGGGGCTCCAGGGTCAGCGGAGAGGAGCCTGCTGGAACTGGGTTGTTTTTAATACTTTGAGGGGTTTGATTTTACCATTAAGTGTCTGATTCATCTGTTCCTGCCTGCTGGAGCTTAGCCCAGCCTGGCAGTTAATACTTGCCCTGGGAGACATTTTAGGGGCATTTTGCACCCCCGCAGATCCCTCTGTGTGTGCTCATGAGGGAAACCCACGTCGTGCACAGAAATAACCCTGCAGGGCACACAGGCCACAACCTCCACCGGCTGAGCTGGGATGCAGGAAACACGCTGGAGTGGGGCTGCAAAGATACACATTTCCATGTAAAAAGGCACCATAAAATGTTGGAGGACCTCACACCCCTTGGCACAGCCCTGGGCACCTGAGCTGGTGGCCTCCAGCAGCCCAAGCTGCCCAGGTTTAAGAAGTCCAAGGATGAAGGACATGAAGGTGCTGGAGTGTGTCCAGAGAAGGGAATGGAGCTGGGGAAGGGGCTGGAGCACCAGGAGGAGCTGAGGGAGCTGGGAAAAGGGTTCAGCCTGGAGAAGGAGAGGCTCAGGGGGACCTTGTGGCTCTGCACAGCTCCTGACAGGAGGGGACAGCAGGAGGGTCAGGCTGTGCTCCCAGGGAACAGGGACAGGAGGAGAGGGAACAGCCTCAGGCTGGGCAGGGGAGGTTTAGGTTGCTTCATCAAAAGGGTGTTCAGGCACTGGCACAGCTGCCCAGGGCAGTGGTGGAGTCACCATCCCTGGAAGGAATTAAAGGCTGTGCAGATGTGGCACTTGGGGACATGGGTAGTGGTGGCCTTGGCAGTGCCAGGGGAACAGTTGGACTCACTGATCTGAGAGGGCTTTTCCAACCTCAAAAATTCCATGATTCTGAGCTCCAACAAATGATACAACAGCCCCAAAGTGGCTTAGCAGTGATTCATCCAGGAGTCAATTTGTGGCTGGCCTGAGGCAGAGCAGAAGGATTGACCACTCCTGGTCACACCTCCTGCTTCCCACTCCAGCCACACACCCCATGCTCAGCAGCACGAGGGTCTGGCTGCTGCAAATCCCAGCAGAAGTGGCACAAGGGTCCCTGGTGCTGCAATGGACACACGAGTCTGTGTGATGGAGTTTTTTACCCCATTTTGGGATAAAAATCACTGCAGGACCGCAAAAGGCTCGGTGTGCACCCAGCACACCCCACGGGAGTGGCACAGCTGCCCCTCCATCAGAACACGGGTGTCCTGTGGGGCTGCCAGGGACATGGGCTCCGTGTCTCCCCAGGATTTCACAGCTACTTTACAAACCAGAAACAAAAAGTTAATGGTGCAGACTTGACCACATATTTTCCAGGGGCTCTGGGAGACCAGCTCTCTGCAAGCCGGCTAACACACACTCTTTTCATTCAGAGCTTTAAATACCCAATTGTGTCTGTTTTCAGCACGCTCATTTTTAGCATTTTAATGATATGGTCCCCGGCTTTCCCCCTCCTTGGATTGGCCCCAGCATGGGTTTTTTTTCTTTTCCCCCCTCCCTTCTTTTTATCATCTTGCAGAGCGAGAGGGGAAAGGGAAGAGGGTTAGCAAGAGGTCACACATTTCTCCTAACCCAATGTTTTTGCAGCAGGCAGGGGGTCCTGCTGGGGACAAAGAGAGCAGCCCCTTGGGCAGTGTGTTGGCTGCAATCGCTGCCCCTTTGGCTCGGCGTGGGACAGTCGCTTCCCTGCCCAGTGCTGCAGGACTGCTGCATGCAGCGACCTTCCCAGGGCACCAAATGGGCAGCAGTGCCCATTGCCTCACTCTGGCATGGCCCAAACCTCACTGACCACAACCAGCCCTGGAGAAAGAGCGTGGGATTTGCCATGGCAATCACTTTCCCTCCTTCCCCTGTGGGCAGAGCTTCCCCACTGGCAGGATTTGGCTTGGCTGCACTGCTCCTCTCCTCATGGTGGGCAGAAGATTCCATCTGCAAACAGGACCTGGGCTGGGTTGGCTCTGTGTCCCCAGCAGCCACCACTGCACTGACACAGCAGAGCTGCTTTGGCTCCAGGCTCAGCTGCAGCACCAACACCCTGAAGCTGCTGGAGCACTCTGCACACTGCCAGGAGAGCAGCAGGAGACTCACAGCTGCACCTGGGAGAACCAAACACCTCCATCCCCACCTTCCCCAAGCACACTCAGCCCTCCTTCCTTTGGGCTCTGCTGCTGTGACCCAACTCCTGTGACCCAGCCCCAAGGGACATCCTCTCCTCCTGTCCCCACCACACCATGTCAACATCCAGAGATGTCCCCATCCCCTCTGCCCCAGCTGCACACACACCACATCCCTAGCAAGCACCTTCACAGGGTGCTTCAACATCAGCCACTCAGAGGATTTTTTATTTTTTTTCCCGCCAAGTAATATCGAAATGATATTTATTAAATTTGCTCTCTAAGTCCCTCAATCTGCTCCATAATACAGTGAATCTGCGAGGTGGTTTCACTGATCCCGCCTCAATGAGACCAGATTAACACAGATGATCCCAGCTTTGCGGCTCCCTCGGCCCGGGGAGGGTCAGAGGTTGTGCAGAAAGGCAAAACCCGCTGGCAGCGTGGAGCTGGAGGAAACCACGTGGCTCTGGAAAATGATTTCCGAGGTTAATTCCAGGTGGGAAGGAGGGAGCACTCAGCGTGGATGGAAAACCCGTTTGCCTCCGTATTTCAGCCTCTCTTATCTCCCTCCTCAAGCACATTGATTGCACCTTCCCCCACCCTGCTCCCCAGCAAGACGCCCATTAAATCTCAAATCAGCTCCAGAAAGGTTCATCAGATCCATTATCTCTGCATTCAGCTAAATTATGAAAATCATTAAGATAAGGAGGCATGGAGCCTATTAGTTTCCTGGAGAGGATGCTTTACAATTCTTTTCCTTCTGCTTCCACATTTAATTACCTTAAGTTTCACAGTATTTAATTCCATTTATTAAACCTTTAATACGTAAAAACAAAACAACAATAAAACCCACTGCTGGTTGTCTTTCAGGAGGGTGCAGAGGCAGGGCTTGGATCGAGGCAATCCTCCATCCATCCATGGACACTCACAGCTGAGCTGCAGCTGCGCTCACGGGGGATGCATCCACCAATTAAAAAGTTAAGGATGTGGCCTGGAGTCCCTGCAAAGGGAAAATGAGCAGCGCCAGCCCAGGGTTCTCCCGTGGGCTCCCCACGCCAGGCTGGTCCTGAGCTGCCTGCCAGGAGCTTTGAACAACCCAGAGCGATGACACAAAAAGCAGTGGGATTGCAGAAACTCTATTTATTCTTTTCTATAATCACAGGAGCACAGCTAATCTGCAACACCCCAACCCCAGGACACCCCAGCGGGGATGCTGCTCCTACAGGTACCCACAGGGATCCATGCTCTGCTCTTTGGGTTATCCTCTTGGACTGATGCTATTTTAGGACACTGATAGGAAGCCTATGGAAGCCAAACCCCCAATGCTCCAAGCAAGGTCAATCTGAAGCATTAGCTGCTCGCTGGCTGCGTTTTGCCTTCCCAGAGATGCCATTTAGCAATGTTGGCTCCTATCAGAGCAGCACCCAAAGCCCCTCATCCTGCAATGGCAAACAGGCTGCAGCCCTCATGTTGGGCTGTCTCTGCCATCCACACAGCACAGATCCTGGAGAAAGCAAACCAAAGCAGAGGCACAGCCAGGGAAGAGTTTGGTGCAGGGTCACCAACTGTGCTGTGCACGGAGGGAAGATGCCAAGCCCAGCTGGTGCCCAAATCCAGCTCACCAAGAGCACAGTGCACATCCACTCCCTGTGAGCACACAGACAATTACAGACCCACACACAGCATCTCCAAACACCTTCTTGCAGGAGATTTCAACATCTGGACAATTTATGGACAACTGAAACTTCCTGCAAGAAGCTGGGGCAATCATGGAGCACCTTGAGCCATTCCTGAGTGTCCAAGGCCAGGCTGGACAGGGCTTGGAGGAACCTGGTCTAGCAAGTGTCCCTGCCATGGCATGGGCTTGGAAGAAGATAATCTTTAAGATCCCTTCCAACCAACCCAAACCATTCTGTGATTCCACAATTCAGACACTTCTCTCCAGCACTCGCACAGCACGATTTGCAAATGCTGCTGCCTTCAAGGCCTGTCCCATCATGCATCCCAACAGGGCCCCACAGCTCCAAGCACTGCAGTTTCTTCCCATCGACATCTTTTACAGGATTAAACCTCAAACTTGGCCTGCATGTTGCATTTGGTTTCTAAATCACGAATCACTCTGGAAAAGTAGCACCAGGAAGAAAAAAACAACTTGCTAAAGTGTTCCCCAGCAGCATATCCACAGACTTTAATATAAAAAAGCTGCTGCTAATTTAAAAAACAAATGTTTAAGCAATCAAGCATGTTTATTTAATTTGTCCTCTCTGTGCCAGAGGAGGGCTGGGCTGCTCGCTGTGGCTGCCACACGGCGTTACCGAGTGTTCGTGGTGAGGTCCCTGCCTGGTGGGATGGGGGCAGCTGGAAGCTCCAACACAACCCATCCCTTGAAGGGGAGCTCAGAGAGGCTCCCTTGGGATAGTCCAGCCTCACCACCCAGAGATGGAAACACATCTAGAGCCCAAGGATGAGACTGAGGACTCAACCCACTGCAGTTGGCATCCAGCATGAATCAGGTCACAGAATCATGGAATGCTTTGGGTTGGATTGGTCTCAAGATCATCCAGTCCCACTCCCCTGCTGTGTCCAGGGACATCTTCCACTAAACCAGGCTGCTCAGAGCTCCATCCAGCCTGGCCTTGAAGAGTTCCATCCATGAATATGGGCATTTCCATCAGCTCCCCATTCCTCCAGGAGCAGTGAAATTTTAGCTCGTTTGCCATCGCTGCAGACCAAAGTTTTTTCATTAAAAAGGCCATGTGTTGCTCTGCTTGCAAAGAGGGTGCAGAATGCACAGAGACAAGGACAGGGGAACCCAGAGCCCCCAGATGAACCCAGCTGAAAAGGGCTGGAGATTTTCACCTGATGACCTTTATTTGTGTTTTTCAAAGCGCCATCTCCATTCTTTGTGGTTACTGTGAGTGTTTTCCATATGAGCAGCACTGGAGAGTCTTGCAGAGCCTGCAGCCATCCCACACTGGAGCCTGCTGAGCAGCCAAGCGAGACCTGCAAAACCCCAGCACAGGCTGCAAGTTGCCACGAAAACCACGTGGGCAGAAATCGATCTGCAGAGGACTTGGGACAAAACCAGTGCTGGGGAAAGCGAGGCTCAGGAATAGAGCACAGACAGAAGGAGCTGCAGCAGCACCATGCCACAGCTGAGGGGACACAGGGACAGTGGAACAGCAGCTTGGGTGCCACCAGCATTGCTGGGCTGGTGCAGCTCCCCAGAGCCTGCAGGCAGTGGCTGCAGGCAGCCCTTGGGCAGGGAGCTGCTCTCTGCAGGGAACTGGCTCTCCCCACGCAAGCTCCTTCATGGAGAGCCTTCTTTGTTTGATTTCTTTAGAAAAAAGCAAAAAGGGAGGGAAGCAACAGCACAGTTTTCCAGGGACCCAGGACTCCTCGTGTCCAACCCCAGGGTGGAGTTAAACTGGATTAAATCTGAACAAAGCTCTCCAGCACAGCCCGAGAGCAGAAGGAATCCTTATGCAAGCACACGCTTCCTCCTGCTCCCTGGGGATGGCAGAAGGGACACCAAGGGACAGCAAGGGCTGCATCCCTACCTGCCTGTGGATTGTAACAATGGAGCTCATAAAAGACACGATGCTCACCTGTTACAAACAGCAGCCCTGTGCTCTGCCCCTCGCTCAGGAGTCCTGCAGGGCAGCACCACAGGCTGGTTTCTGCCTCTCCCCAAGAAGGGAAGGGAAGGAGCTCAGCTCTGTGCAGACACGCTGGGACTGAGCCCAGCAGCTCTCCTGACTGCCCTGTCCAGACACGCCTGGGCTGTGGGTCCTGCAGGGAGTAGGGAAACCTTAGAGAACCTTCCAGTACCTAAAAGGGCTACAGGAGAGCTGGGGAGGAACTTTGGAGGACAAAGAGGAATGGCTTCCCACTGCCAGAGGGCAGCCTTAGATGGGATATTGGGAAGAGATTCTCCCCTGTGAGGGTGCTGAGGCCTTGGCACAGGGTGCCCAGAGAAGCTGTGGCTGCCCCTGCATCCTTGGAGTGTCCAAGGCCAGGCTGGACAGGGCTTGGAGCAGCCTGGGACAGTGCAAGGTGTCCCTGCACATGGCAGGGGTGGCACTGGATGAGTTTTAAGGTCCTCCCAACCCAAACCATGCTGTGACTCCACGACTGATGATGTTGCTTTGCCACTGCAGTGTGCTGAGGTGAAGAGCCCACAGCAGCATCAGCACCTGGGGGAGGAAGTACAGATTGTGCCTTCCTGACCTGGGAGACATCAGCAATTGCCAGCCAAACCAGGCTGGGCTGCAGCACTGGTAGCTCAGCTGTCCCATGCCTGATGCAAAGCCCCATCTCTTCCAAAAGGGCCTCCAGAAATGCACTGCTGAAAATGCAGCAGATATTACACACTGCTGGTGACACCTCTCCCTCTTCCTCATGTCCCAGACACACTTTCACTCCTCTTCCCACCATCCCATCAGCTGCCAGCTGCACAGGGGCCCTGCCAGCTGACAGATGAAGCTTCAGGTTAACAAATCCAATTTGTCAGAGACAAAAAGCCAAAGCATTTCATTTCTGCTGGCTTTTTTTTTCATAAAATTGCTCAGACATTCAAGACTTGAAATGTCACCGTGTCACTTGGTGGCAGCTGAGGGCACAGAGCTGGAAAGGTCGGGAGAAGCTCTCCAAGAGTCACCCCTGCTCAGTTTGAAGGGAAGGGGAGCAGGGCAGACAGGGCCACTGTTACTGCTGGGGACAAGGAGGCCACCAGCCCACACACAGCCCAGAGCTCCCACTGCAGCTCTCAGCAGGGCACAGAGGGATGCTGATGCCCAGTGCCAGAGCATGAGCACCACCCAGGATTGCAAACTAACCCCTTTGGCTCTCTTTCACCCCCAAACTCCCTCCACTCCACTGCCCTGCACCAGGCAGAGAGTCTCAGAGCAGGGCTGTCCAGAGGGGTTCCTGCTGTGTTATCCCACGAGTGCTCTGGGCATCCTGGAAGGACCCAAAAGCAGTGTCAGCACAGCCAGGGCTGCGCTCCCCACCAGGGCAGGGCACAGGGAGTGAGCACTGTGGCTGCCAGGCATCCCTCCAGCCCACAGGAACCCGAGACCTCCCCAGTGGCTGAATTTACTGCTGGGAACATAGAGTTACAGCCCAGAGGTGAGGCAGAACAGGACACCCCGGGGCCCAGGGCCCAGCTATGCCATGTATGAGAGTGCCTGAAAACGAAAACGGGCAGAGTCCGTGGTGTCCATCTGTCCCTGCAGCCACCAAGGCCACGGCCAGCAGCCTCGCCTCAGACAGCACTTGGGTTTGGTGTTTAATTGCAGAGCCTGGTGAGAACACGAGCTGCTGCTCATGGGTTCTGTGAGCCCCAGGCTCCTCACAGGGCTGCAGCCTCCCAAATGTCAAGAGGCTGATTCTGACCCTCTGCTCACACACAGCCCAGCGTGGGGGGTCAACACCAGTCGGCTGCAGCACCTCCCATCCTTCCCATCTCAGAGAGCATCGTTGGCCAAAGCCTCAGGCTCTGGGCAATAGCCAAAGCACAATGACATGACACGACACCAGAGCCCACCCTGGGACTGCCCCAAAATGCCAAAGTGCCATCCCAAAGCACAGCAGGCCCCAGGTGGGAGAGCAAAAGCTGCTTCCCACACTGGCCTGCCATGCTCCCTGCACAATTCCTGGTTCCAGCAGTGGGAAAGGCTCTGGCTTCTCTGCCCAAGATGATGCAGAGCAAGGATGCTGCTCCAGTTTGCCTCTCGGGCATATGGGGGAACAGAACCCAAGGGAAGCACTGCCAGGGGCTGAGCCAGGCAGCAAGGGGTGACCAGAACAGGGAACTGGGAGGCTTCAGTCAAGCTTGGCTCAGAGCAGCCACCCTGGTGCCACAACATCCACAGGAGACATTCCGTGGGCACAGGGACTAGATGGAGCCTGGGCTCTCCCACTCCCCCAGCCCAGAGCTCCTTCTGTGCATCCTCCTGGAGGGGGTGGTCATGGCACTGAGCCGGGAAGCAGCTGGCACGGAGCTGAGCAGGGGGCCACGTGTCCCCTACAGCAGAGCTCTGCACGGGCTGTTCCTGTCCCTTCCACCGCCTCCTTCCCGGCAGCCAGTCCCACTGCCGTCTGCTGCCGCCTGCTCCATCCTCCCCTCATCCCATCCCACCTGTCCCAAAGCTTTCCCAAGAGTCCCCAGGCCTTCCCCAGAGTGGCAATGGTTGCAGTAATGTGGGTTTTCCCAGCTCCCACCCCATTGGACCAAGGCTCACACTTCCAAAGGCTCCATGACCCTTGTGGGTTCCTTTCAACTCGGGATATTTTCAGATTCCATGACTGCAAACAGCCCAGAAGGTTCCTCTGTCCTGCACTCCCATTATCCACATCCACAAGCTGTGGCTACCAGCAGAGATGCACATACAGGTGGAATGGGATGGACAGACAGGATTCCAAGTGATGCCACCACTCTCAGCACTGCCTTGGCAGAGGGTGCTGAGCAGCACAGCCTTCCTGCGACTTCAAAAAGCTCAAGCCCAGAAATTATTTACATAGGCAAGATTTCACGATATGGGGTTTTTTCACTCCTAAAGGACTACTCAGAAAAAAAAAATTGGTTTAAAATAAAGTGACTTCCAAAGAAAAATCTAAGTTGAAAGCCTTGCTTTGATTTTATTTTAAGATTAAAGCTCTCTGCAGAGTGTTCAAGGGCCCTGATGTGAGGACCACAAGCTCCTCTGATACTTCCTAGAAAAACTTGCAATTGAGCCACCCGTAAATGCTCCTCATGAGAAGGTTCAGAGGGCCTGGAGGAGATCAAGGCTCTCAGGGGACACACACTGCCCAAGACACTGCCAGGCTGCCCTGCCTTGAGAGCATCTGTCCGCAGGAGGCACAATGGAGGATGGAAAATGGGAGCATGGATAAGGGATACAGCTCACTCAGAGACATTGGAAAACGTCAAGGATAAGCCAAGAACAAAGCACTGGCATGGCAGATCCAGTTACACGACAGCACAGCCTAATTACAGCCTGGCCCTGGTTTAGAAGAGCGAAATCCAAACCTACATGCTCTGCAGGCTGACCTGGGCAGCCCAGTGCTGGGGACAGTGGCTCTGGGGCACAGACCCCCTTAGCTTTGAGGGTATTAAGGATTTCATTCACTTTTCTCTCTTACTTCTAAGAAACACTTCAGTTCCTCCCACCTCCCTTCTTTTCCTCTTTTCAAAGCAACCTTATGCCTATTTTTAGATCAGCACATCTCAGCGCTGCCGGATGGGTGACATCCCCGCGTCACCTCCGCCAGGAGCAGCAGCAAAACGATGCTCCTGCTCTCCACACTGCTGGGGCAGCTGCTCAGCCTGGGCATTTTCAAGCTGCTTTCCAGGGGCATGACTGGATAAAACATGGAAGCTGCCATTCCACTGCTCAGGAGCAGATGCTGAGGCTCAGCAGGGCTGTGGTGTTTCCCAAAACCCAGATGGCCTCATCCGGATCCCCTTACAGGACCAGCAGCACAGCCTTTGGGGCACACAGTCCATGAGCAGCTCTAGGGGCTAGAAACACCTCGTGGCACCAGGCAGGTCAGCCTGCTCCAATCAAGGTGCTGAAATGATGATGGTGGTGATGGTGGCTGCAGCTTCATCCTCATCCCTCCCCGAGGACACAGGACACGGTGAGGGTGGTTTGTGCTCCTGCCCTGCGCCCAGCTCTGCTCAGAGCACAGCTGTGGGTTCAGCCCCAGCCTTTGAGAGTGCCAAGCTGTGCATAAATAAATCTTCTTCTCAGCACAGTGCAACAAGTCCTTCCAGGAAGGAAGCAGTAGGAATCTTGCTCAGCTGCCTTTCTCAGGGCTCTGAGCACATCCCAAAGCAGAACCAGAGCTTGCCCGCTGGAGTGGCTGTCAATTCCAGAGGGATGGTGCTAGGGGACTCAAAATCCAGGGATTTTCCTCTTCCAGGCAAGTTTTGCAAGACGACCGAAGTAAACTGCAAGTCTCAGCACCTGGATGCCAGAAAGGAACAGAGGTGGCAGGAAATCCCAAAGCAGCGGAAAATTCAGCTTTTTCTGGGTCAAATGCAGAGGAGGAAGTGGAGGCACAAGCAGAGCGAGAGGAAAGCCCTTTCAGGAGAGCAGCTCAAGAGGTCAGGTCTGTACGAGGTTTCTGGGGATTTACAACACTTCGATTTGGATGCTGAAGGTCAAAACCCTGGAGATGAGCAGAGCTGGTTCCCCAGAGAATGATTAGCCAACAACTCTCCCTGCAGAAGTGAAGCAGTCCCAGTGGTGTGTGGGACCAGCAGCTGTCACCTCCCACTGCTGCACTGGCAAAAAAATCCATCCCGGGCACAGCAGATGTCACATCACCTTTGCTTCGGAGTGGGTGGCCGAGCTGGACACACTGATCCACCTGGCTGTGCTGGACAGGGCGGTGATCCCAAATTCCCACAGTCAGAGCTCAGTGAACAGCAGCCTTTGGGTAAAACCAGTCAGGAGGGGAAGGAGACGAGCAGCAATCTGATGGCACTGTGGGGACGCAGAGGCTGTGCTGGAGCCCCAAAACAGCCTGTTCCCCCAGGATCACACTGAGCTGCCAAGGCTGAACCATTCCTGGGATCGCTCTTGGTCCTGTCAGCTCTTGGGATTGCTCTGGAGATGCAGTGACAAGGTAAAGCCATCTGTGGCACCTGTCTTGCCACATGCAGGGCCATCATTGCCCCAGCAGCCTGCGAGAGCTGCATCTCCTCCTGCTGAAATCCAGCTGGGAGAGGGAGAAAGGCAGCCTAGCTGCTCAGCATGGGGGATTCACTGGGGTGCTGCCCTGAACCCCCAGCCAATGGCAGGACAGAGGCCGAGTTCAGAAATCTCTGTTGGCTATTAGCAGGAACACCAGGTTACATCCTATCACCACCATTTTAGAGCCCTGAACCAAACAGCCACACATAAATACACCTGGGAAAAACAGATCTGCTTCTTGCTTTATTTATCAGCCAGGGCTGGGAGAGCAGGGACACATCCCTAAGACACCTTCTGCTGCCTCCAGAAATGTGTTCATTATTCCCAGGCGGTGTCTGGCAGGGTGCGGATCGCTCTCAGATTACAGATGTTTATCAGTGAACTATAATAAAGGTGGGACAGTGACACCAAGATGAATATTATATTTCAGGAAAATTTAAATGAAATGATCCATCATGCCCAGCAGATCAGCACCACCTTCTGCCAAGCCCCGCAGTGAGCGGTGCAGCTCCGGGACTGAGGCTCTGCTTTGGAGCCCCACAGTCACCTTGGCTCAGTGCTCCAGAGCAAAAGCAGCACTGACAGATAAAGAGAACCATTTTGGATTTCCAAGGGCACACAGAGAAACAGCAACACGAACTGGCTTGGCGGCAAGGGAACTACATCCTCCTCCAGCACAGCACTGAGACATCCCCGAGCACACAGGGACAACCCCTGGTCCCACGCTGAGCACACCCAGAACCAGAGGGCTCTCGGAAATGGGACATGGTTTGGGCAGGATGTGAAGGGGAAGGGTTATGGAATGGCTTTTCCCTTAAGTGAAATATTGCTGCTGGCTCAATGGAAGCAGGAGGTTGGTCCCTCCAGGGAGGAAGCTATCAGAAACCACTCTCCCTCCCAGCATGGCTTGCCCACAGTTTGCTACCTGTTGCATTTTACAATCAAACAAAACACTGGAAGAACGTAAGAAGGCATTAAAAAACCAGAGTGGGTGCAGAGTGTGCAGGGCAGGGATACCAGGAGCTCTCTGAGCTGCTGCAATCCAGCCACGGAGGCATTACACATCCATCTGAATTTTAAATACAGAGCATGATGACTGGCATCCTCACAACTGCCACCGCAGCCTCACACTACAGCTTTTATGGTAATTCACAGGGAGTTACCCACAAGGCACCGCAGAGATTTTCTTGGCAGCCATCCTAAACTAATTTTTATAGGTTAGTGTACGGTTATACATAAATGTTTAAGAAAATAAAATGGCGACTTGGAGGGAAGGACATGACTGGGAGGTTCTGTGCTGTGGCACGTGATGGTCCAGTGCGAAATGCCCCAGGGCTGAGGTCCACTGCTGGCCACCCCATGTGAGGGCCAGGGGACAGAAACACCAGTTGGTTCATAAACTGGTTTGCATTGGCCACCACAACACCCTGAGAAATACCTTTCATAGAACTGTGGAATGGTTTGGGTTCGAAGACCTTAAAGATAATCTCATTCCACCCCCTGCTCCCAGAGGGACAAAGCTCTGCCCATCACCTTTGCTTCCTGCAGATCCTGACCATGCTGGACACAAGAACTTCACGTGGTGAGAGCAAAGTGCTGCTCAACTTCCAGCCACCCTCGGCAGCCAACGGAGGGAAAGAGCTGAAGCTGCTGCCAGCGAGCAGCAGCACCTCGGGAAACAAAGGAGAGACGCAGCAGGAGGGAAACCTTGAGCAGTGCAAGCCCGAAGCAGCAGCACCCATCTGTGATTCACAGGAACCAGAACAAACACTTGATGATGTCAGAACTGACGATTAGCTTAAAAAAAAAATACAGAAATCCTGAATTCCCGCAGATTTTGCTGCATGCACACACGTGTGTTGCAGCACGGAACAGGAGGTCTGTCCACCGCTGCTGGATCACAACAGCAAAATGGAGGGAAGCACGATCACGACTTTTAAGGAAAGAAGCTTTCAGACTTAAATCAGCTGTGGAATTACTCACAACACTGATTTGGATACAGGGACACCACGAAGAAAACAATTAAACAATAGATCAAAGGGAAAGACACACGGTGAGATTCAACTCCAGCACCACAAAGAGACAAAGCACTGAATTCCCGATGAGGCAGCTATTTTCCCAGGATGGGATTATTGCAGTTTGAGAAGCCACAGGCACCACGTCCTCCTTCTCCTGCTCACTAGATCCCGTCCCAGCTGGCTGTTTCTGTGCAAGGGACAGGGAGAGCACTCTGTCCCCAGCTTTGTGCCTTCTGCACCCGGAGCACAAGGTTACCCCGAGTGACTCCACATCACCTCATGCAGCACTGCCCAGAGACAAGTGAAAGCAGGGAAAACCCTGAAACAGCCTTAGGTAAAGTTAGGGCCTTTCAGGAGTGAGGATCTGGTGGATCTTGACTGTGAAGTTTGGATCTGGTGTATCTCAGCCCATCCCTTGACGGTGTGCAAATCACCTCCCCGGAGCACAGCAGGAGAGAGAATCAACCCCAAAGTCTGAGCAGAGCAGATTTGACCTGCTGTGCTCCCAAACAGGCTGACTAGAGGAGGCTCAGTGCTCAGAACTGGGACAAGTGATGCATTCCCACATCACATCCCTGCACACCATGGCCAAGACACCCCACACTGATGCAGAGACACGGCAGCAGGAGAGGCAGAACCCCCAGCACTGAGCTCCCCAGGTACAGATTCACCTCTGAACCTTTCACTACTCAAACCCAACAGCTTTAAAATCTTCCTGGAGGGAGAGAGACCCTTCTTGCAAAACCCCTGCAGGACCTGCCTCATGTTGCAAATTGAGGCTGCAGCCGAACCAGCAGTGGTCCCCAGCAGCTGTGGACATCCCAGTTGCTCAGAGGTCAGAGCCAAACTGCAACGCCCTGGTCTGGTGTAAACCTCTGAAATGGTGCTGAAAACACAGGATTCAAAAACAACACTGTGCAAAACCAACACTGACACGGCAGCAGGAGTGGAGACCTCCAGCAACTGAGCACAAACAGCCACAGGCTTCCCAACCTAAACCATCCCACAGCCCCCACTTAATCTGATTTATGCAAATGTTAAACCAATTTAGGTGTACACATTGTACGAGTTGCCTGGCCCAGTTTAATTTGATAGGTTTTTAAACCTGTTTAGACAAACTAATATCTGCTGTCTAATCTAGAGCAGCTCTTACTCTGTGCAAATGTTGCCAGGGAACTAGAGCATGGACGTTCTGATGGATCCTGGGTGTACAACACTCACACTGCATCAGCTCGAGCGACAGGAATGCAAGGAAAACAGGAATGCTGAAATCCCATCTCCCTCAGGGCTGGCCATGCCCACACAGCAGAGCTCCCAAATCCCGTGCTGCTACACCAGGAGCTGTGCAAAGACCATTCATTCCCAAAGCTTTCCAAACCCACAATGCACAAGCCCAGGTGAGGCTCCAACAGCCCAGGACCTCAGCAGGATGGCAGGATGGGGATATGGTGAAGCCTCACTTCTCTGTGGTGGGGAACAGAAGTCCCCGAGAGGCCAGCAAGTCCGAGGAAGAGGGAGAAATCCCAGCCTTGGGCTGGGTCCTGGTGTGTCCCCATTTCCCATGAGCTGGGCTGTCCCACCCTCGTTATTCCTTTGGCTCCAGAGCATCCCTGAGCACCTCAGCTCTGCACCTCCAGGTGTGCACAGCCTGTGCCAATGTCCTCCACCCTGCACAGCCTCCTCCCCACACCTGGGCATCCCAGGGGGATCCACATCCCCATCCCATTCCTCTGCCTCCTCCCTGAGCTGCTCACAGAGCCACACGCCTGCCCTGGGGAGCTGGTGGGAGGACAAGAGCCAAGAGGCTTCATGGATTAAAAATAAATAATACATAAAGTTCAAAGGAACTCACACGTCCCAACCAGCTCCTTATGGAGCGATGTCAAGAAGGCAACGTGGCTCTGAAAATTCCTCTTTTTTTGGAGGATGCTGGGCTGCAGGGGACACAGCCATGAGTGAGCAGGACACACAGCTCAGCACAGGCTTGTCAGATGAGCAAATAATCCGACAGCACAGGCAGCCTTTGCAACAGGAACGCCAAGCTCGATAAATTACCAAGCCAAGACAATGATACCCTGCTAGAAAAAAAATAAAAAGTCCAAAAGAATTATGTTGGATCAGACCCAGAAGTCTAGAGGGTTTATGAGTTGAAAGATGGGGGAAAATAAAAGACAATTTCCAGTTTGCTAGGCTGATGTCAAGGAAAAAAAAATTGGTCAAGTTATAAAGCAAATAATCAGAAAGAGAGGACAAGAGTAAAAAGAAAGGTCTAACAAACAGAGCCTGCAGATTGTTCCAGCTTATTGTGTAATAAACTTTGCAGAAAGGAAGCTGGTCTGAGCGTTACTACTTCAGGGCTCACAGGTTTAAAATTGACCACAATTTTTAAAAAGCAATACTGACATAGCCAGAAGCAGCCCAGCACAGCTGGCTTCTTCCACTTGCAAATATAAAAAAAATAAAATACACGTCCTGGGGTTCTGCCTGGAGACACCAGGCCAGAGCAAAGACCCCAGCTCCTGACCCCATTCCCACCATCCTCTGCGGGAAGCAAAGAGCTTCACGGATGGAGGGAGCTTGGCCAAGGGAAGGGATTATTTGAAGTACAAGTCAGGCACATTCTTCACGCTGTTGAAGCAATGATATTTAACAGAAGTAATTTACAGATTTTCCTTTTTTTGAGGAGAGAGTTATGAATAATATGCATGTTCTTATCAACTCATATAAGAAGAATTTAAAGCTCAAAGTTCAGCAACTGCGGATTAAACTACTTAGCAGCATCTTTTTAATGCAGCTGAGTAACCTCTCTCCTTACCATACGCTCGCACTGCCCACACTGACTGGGGTTAGATCTGGCTTCGCTTTATCTCGGATTCCTACACTCGCAATTTTATCTCTGCAATGCAAAAGAAAAACTGTTTTAGTCGGGAACAGAGCGAGTTCAAATCAAACCCATGTGCGGCGCAGGCCACAGGCCACAGCTCGCATCCATCACGGCAGCTCGCCACCCACGCAACCCCAGCGCCACGTGGGGAGAGCATAAACAGCTCAACAGGCGTTTACTACCTGGAGTTGCTCTGCTCCGAGGAGAGCAGCTGGATGGGGCTGCCCTGGGGCGAGCTGGGGATCCTCCCTGCCAGGCAGCGCAGAGGGATGACGCCAGGAGGGATCCCCAGAGCTCGGAGCAGGTGGGAGTCTCCCAGCTCAGAGTGGGCTCTGGGGTCCCTCAATCCAACCCGAGCCCTTTGGAGCTGCTCCCGTGCTCTGAGGAGCCACAAACAGCACCCTGCTCCAGCCTCAGGTTCCCTGGCGTGTGGCCTCATCATCTCCTTGGACATCCCTCCTGGCTGGACCTCAGCTATCTCTCCACCCTCATTCCCACCTCTATCCCCAAAGCAGCAGTGGAATTAAGGGTCTAACAGGAATCCACACTCCTGGAGGGAGAGCAAAGGCACATTTTTCCTCTTCTCCTCAGGGAAGATGTCACACTGACTACTCCTTAGCATCCAGAAAAAGGCAGACAAACCCGCTCCCCTTGGGGTGAGATGAAGGAGACACCCCAGGAAAAGGCTTTGTTTACCAAACCTACATTTATCAACCCAGCGAGCACCAGGAAACAGGGGGACAGAGACACGGGGGGCACAAAGGACTCGACCCTGCCCTGCCAGTGAGGCCAATGCCAGAAGACAACCACAAAAGGACCCGAGGACCTCCTGCCTGTCGCCTCTATCGCCCCAAGCCCAAGTGTACAAGCAGCTCTGCTGCAGGGAGCATCTCCCCCCACATCCCTTGGTGGCACCGCTTCAGCTGGAGGCTCCTCTCACATTACTCAAAGTATTTATGACTTTTTCCCATTTGAAATATGGGCCTTTACCACGCACAGGAAGGAGGAGGAGAGTGCCAGCAAACCTGTTAATTTATAAGTCAATCTGGCAGGAACAATTAAGAGCTTTCCCACTGCTGGGTGCGCAGAGGGGGTGTGTCTCCACCCTAGGGAGGGCAGGAGGGTCCCCACGCCAGCACACACCCTGCCCTGCTGAGCCCAACAGCCTTCGTGCCCAGATCCAACCTCGTTTCCCTCATCGGGAGCTCTCACAGGGATGAGCAGCCCTGTCCCCCTCAGCCAGACCCCCTTCAGGTCACACCAACAGCTCCCCCAGCCAGGCGCAGGTACACAACCCCCAAAACGTGACTTATAGGAAGAAATGATATAAATCCATAACGTTTTGCCCTGGCCAAGCCAAGCTGTGCTCAGCGCTGACAGCAGGAGCTGCAGGCACAAGCAGAAGCAGGAGTGCCCATAGGGAACATCCCCTACAAATTTCAGAGAGTAAAGGTGACCCTCCAGGCACACTCCCCTCGATCCGCAAGGCGCTCCTGCTTGCAGGAAGGGCTGAAACCTCCCAGCCAAAACTGCTTTTTCCTCCCAGCTGAAGTGAGTGCTTTTGCAGGAGCCAATCCTCCCGGGACCTGGAGAGGGTGAACACCCCGAGAGCAGAGCTGTCCCCTGTCCCCAGGAGGTCCAGACTGCACCCCACAGATCCTGACAGCCCTCCCATGGGTGTCACCTCTACACCCGAACTGTTCCCCTTATCCCACATTTGCACCATTTGGTTGTCCAGGAGGGGCTGGAATGGGATCCTCCTGGGGAAGCACAAATGTTATTAATCATCACTCTTATTGAAGGGGTGGAGGGGTTCACCCTCCTTGTGACAAATTTTGGCTCAGTGACACGGAGGCTCCGGGGCTAGCTCGTGCCTGCTGTGGGATGATCCCAGGGCTTGATATTTCAGCTGAAATCCCCGAGGGCAGATGGAAAACACCACCTGCTGTCACCCCAGGGGTGTCCCTCTATGACTCCAGGGCTGTCCCCAGCCCCGGAGCCCGATTCCCCTTTTAGAAGGTGGAGATTGGTGTAGTCCCCACAGCGCAGGGGAGAGGACCCCGCCAAACATGGGGACTTGGGTGGTTTTAGGGTGATTACATCCCTTCCTTGCTACTGTCACTGAGCCACCCCACAGCCGGGGACAGCCGGGCAAGACGCACTTGCTGACGAGCTCAGGGGTGGCGGGAGGACAAGGCACCCCCGGTGTCTGGGGTGGGAGCAGGCAGCACCCCGGGGGGACACAGCCGTGTCTCCAGGACGCGGAATCGCACCGGGGAACGCTCCGATGGCTCCTCCGACACCCGCATTCTGGCGATGCTGCTCCGGGAGCGGCACCGGCTCCACCGCCGGAGCATCCCAGTGCCCCCGGAGCCGGGAGGCGGAGAAGCCACCGAGGATGCCACCGAGCAGCACCCGGCTCAGGCGGTCCCGCGGCGATGCTCCGGGGGAGCGCAGCCCCGAGCACGGGGGTGATGCCGGAGCCCCAACATTCACGCTCGGGGCCGCACCCGGTGGGACCGCGCTCGGGAGGCGCCGGAGGCACGCGGGGACGGGGCGGGGGCAGCGAGACAAGAGCACGGCGGGGAGCCGGGGGTCCTAAAGCGGGGGGGCGCGGGGGAAGGCGGCGGCACCGGGGCGTGGGACGGAGCGGGGCGCGGACACATCGCGGTGCGGCGGGGCGCGGAGCGGGGCGCACCCCGGGAGCGGCAGCGGGGCGCGGGGCGGCTCTACTCGGACTCCCCGGCCGGGCTGCGCCTCCCGAGCTCCGGCGCGCCCCGGTGCCCTCGCCCGGTCCCGCGGCCGCCGCCCCGGCGCTCCCCGCATCCCCCCGCCGCACGTGCCGCGATCGGCGCGCCCCCTCCCCGCGCCCCCGCTACAGCGCGGCCCCTTCCCCCGCACCCCTCCCGTACGGCCCCCCCTAACACGCCCCCCATTCTCCGGTGCCACCCACCCGCGACCCCCCCATCGCCACCGGCCGCACCCCCGCACCGAGACCCCCGCCCGCCCCTCCCGAGCGCTCCCCGCTGTAACGCCATCCCTCACCCCCCCCGCCGGTCACCCGCGCCCCTCTCCCGCCCGGCGCCGCCGCACCGCGACCCCCCCGCCGCTCCCGCTGCACCCCGCTATACCGCGACCCCTCCCCGGCGCAGCCTCCCGCAGCCCCGCGGCTCAGCGCGGCCCCGCGGCCACCCCCGCTCGGACAAAGCGGCCCCGCGCCCCATCCCCGCTATAGCGCGCCCCCGGTACCTGCCGGCGCGGCCGCCCGCTCCCATGCTGCCGGCGGAGGGGCTGCGAGGGGCCGCGGCCGCCCTCCCCGCCCTCCTCCTCCGCCTCCGCCTCCCCGCTGTCCCTCCGCCTCCGCCCGGCGGCTGCGCTGGGGCCGCGGGGACACTGCGGCGATCGCTCCCGCCCGCCGCCGGCCACTCGCACAGGTGATGTCATTCCCCGGGCCGCCGCCGCGTGACGTCACCGCGGGGCGGGACACCCCGACCCCTCCCCGCCCGGCGGGGGGGCGCGGGGGCCGTGACGTCACCGCGGAGCCGCTGGGCGTGGCCGCGCCTTAAAGGAGCCGCGCACGTGGGAGCGAAGGCGCGAGGGACGCGGGGGGAGCTTCCCGCCCCTCCCGGCATGCTTGCTGTGGTCACCTCATTTAATATATCCACTGTGTCTCCTGTATTTAATGCGTTCCCAGTGTTTAGTGAATTCTCCACAGTCACTCTATCTCCCATGTTTAATATACTTCCAATGTTTAGTAAGTTGTTCATGTTTCCCGTGTTTAATATATTCCGGCAATAATTTTGGAAGGAATGATTTCCCCCTCGTTTTGCTTTTCTGTTGCTCTGGAGCACGCTGCAGCCACACTGCTGTTGGAGCAGGAGGATGCTCTCGATCCGAGGGCAAACATCCACTGCTCCATCCGCTGCTCCCTGAACTTCCCTGCTCCCCCGGGTGCCTCCTCAGACTGCCCAAATGTGAGCCGAGTTTCAGCTGTTCCTGGGAAATCCAGCAGAAATATGGGATCATTTCTCTTCCCAGGCCTGAGAGGAGCTGCTCCACTGCACGGCCTCGGGGCACCAGCATCGATTGGGGATTTCGCTCATTTCTCTGCATGACAAGAGCCAAAAGCCAAGAAGTTGCTGTTGCTGCGGCTTTGGAGAGGAATCACAGACATTAAACGTGCTCTGCTTTCCCAGATACACCAGGAGTGCCATCAGCACCCAGTGCTGCCCTCGCTGCAGGCAGAGGGGCTGCATGAGCTGGAGGGTATGAGGCAGCACCAGGAACCTTCCCCCGCATTTTTAAAAATAATTTTCCTCTATGAGAAAAGGCCTTTGCTAAAGACTGGAGCCCTAGAAATCCACAAAAGTCCATAGAATCTCCCGGAGATCCATAGGAGCCCATAGGGACACAAAGAGATACACAGCAGCCTGCAGGAGCCCACAGGGACCTGTAGGACACCACAGATATCCATAGGAGCCCAGAGGGACCCCCAGGACCCCCAGGGATCCATAGGAGCCCAAAAGGATCCACAGAACCCCAGGGATCCATAGGAGCCCAGAGGGACCCCCAGGAGCATCCCCGAGGTTCCCCCACGCTGCTGTGGGGTTCAGCTCCATCTCATCTCCTGGCAGAGCCCCAGGCCCTGCCCCACACACCCTATTGCCATCTTCTCCTACAGACCAGGGACCAGTCCCCCATTTTCTTCCACATCCGCAAAATATCCTCTTTCCCCATCAGCCCAACCCCTTTCTGCAGGGCCTGGTGGCAAACACCACATCACCAGGGCTCTGTGTCCTATCTGCTGCATCTGTGTTCTTAATGGATGTATAATATTTTACAGTAATTTCCTCATTTGTCATGCAATCAAATCCTTTGATCAGACACGGGAGAAATGTAAATATCAATTATTAACCAGCCCATTCTGGTCTTGCTTGACTGGATATTTATTTTTTTATTATTTTTTGGAGGAAGGAATTGATTTATTTGCAATTCAACTCTCCAACCCATTCTTAATTTGGATGCTTGCATTTCTGGATGGGTTGTATTTTTGAAGGGGGAGATATTTGATCACTAGAGCGATCGATGTTTCCATGTATATTTTATAGTGGAGAGATAGTTGTGTAGAAAAGTGTAAAATAAGTGGGGGGTTTAAAATCCTGTGCGTAGAGAGCTGCTACACCATGGTTCAAAATCTCAGTAGCCAAATTTGCTGCTGTACAGTCATTTATAGCCCTTCAGAGCGTTGGCATGAAATGGAGAGGTGGCCAGGAAATTTCTGACAGAATATTTTTCCATCTGCAAATAGTTCTATTTTTTTTATTATTTTCTTGTGAGAGTGAGGCAATTTGTATAAACATGTTGCCTTAGGCAAAAAAAGCTCTGGAAATGAAAATAATAACAAAAAAATTAAAACAAAGTTAGAAGAAATGTGAAATTCAGTTGCTTTCTTTTTGGTTTCCCATTTGAAGATGGTTTTCCACTCAAGCTTTGGAAGTTTCTGGTGTCTATGCAGCCTGAAAAGTCAAGCTGGGGTTGTGACATGCTTTTGTCTTGGCATTTCAGAATCCATGCTCTCCTGGCATTTCACTGGTGCCAGTTTTGCGGGAGGTAATCCCCATCTTTCCCCCCAAAATCCCAATTTTGGCTTAAAATTCAGGAAATTGGGAGCTGTCTCCTCTCAGCCAGGCTGTTTATTTGCTTTCTGAGTTTTATTGAAGCTCTGAGAGTTGCATTTTGCAAGCTGTCTTCCTCCTGAAAGCGAGCAAGCTGCGCCTCTTCCTTAATCATCTGCTTTTGTTTGCTTGAAGGAAAATACCAAATATCTCATGACTTGCCATAAAGCCGTGAATGACTGTAGGGATGTGCAATTCCTGCCTGGTCTCATGACTAATGGGTGAGTTTTCAGGTGCACGTGGAGCCTGAGGAGATGTGCCCCAAATCCTGCCTGGTTTGGGTTTTTTTATCAATTTGCTGAAGCAGATGACAACATCTTCTCACAAGCCCAGCAGTGGTTGGTGCAGAGAAGCTTCTGCAGTGCTCCTGCAGTGTGAAATAGTCATGGAATCAGGGAATGGTTTGGGTTGGAGGAACCCTAAACATCATCTTGTCCCACCTGTGCTGTGGGCAGGGACACCTTTAGCTGTCCCAGGGTGCTCCAAACCCTTCCCTGTTTCACCACGATGTGATCCACCCTCTGCAGACACATTTTGTGAGTCCTGCCAAGTGTAGCAAGACTTTTTAACATCATTATCCTGGAAATCCAGCACACACCTCCCATCACCTCAGGGAATCAATGGTTTGGGCCTGACCTTGACACCTGGGGGTTGTGCTGGAGCCAGCTTTACTCCCAACTTCTTTTCCAGCCCTTTTTTGTTTCAGCTGTGTTTTAATCCATGTAAAAGCTGCGTGAAGAGTGAGTCTGAGCTGCAGCTGCTGTGCCCAGACACAGTCACTGGTGGGTTGTGAAAAAAGCTATTGATCTCCCCCTTGATGGCGTTTGAATTCAGTTCTTAAATTAACGCTGGCAAAACAACAGCTAAAGCACAGGCAGGGCGATCGATGCCGGCTTGTTCCCGGTTGAACAGGCAGGTGCCGATCCATAAACCCGGATCCTGTGGGTGACCCCAGCCGAGGGTGGGAACTGCTGGCAGATGCCAAATGGGCACCTACCTGTTTAATTTCCATTTCCTTCCAGCTCACTGGAAGACTTTGGCAGGTCAGACCAAGCCCTGACTTTCAGAACCTGCCTTATCCATAACCTCTGGGGGAAGTGAAGAAATCACTTCAAAACACTTACCCCTTTCTGAGTCTGGGGTCTTTGTGAGGCAGAAACTCATCTCCTGATGGAACTTACAGAGTTCTCTGTTGCTGTCATCCCACTGGATCCTGACTGCAGGCTGCAGCAGCACAGGGTGCAGTGCCACCCCAGACTGGTTTCCAGCAGTGCTGCTGGTGCATGGGGACTTCACTGGGGTTAGAAGACAGGCACGTGTCAAACACGCAAGACACGCTTTGGCACCGTCTGCTCCTGCAGAACAATAGTTACTCTTCATGTTAGTTCAGTTACAGATCAAATAATCTGAAAAATTCACAAGTGGCTGCAGATACAAATTAACTTAACAAAACATTTTGAAAACGGCGCAGTCCTGGGGAGAATACAAATGTGGCACGCACCGGCGGGAGAGAAATCCAAGTGTCTGCACTGGAGTCCTCCCATCAACATTTTCCCCGCGTCAGATAACACAGAAAGCAGCTAAAGCTGGATGAAATATAATAATAACGCGATCCAAGATGGAGCGATGCCATATGGAAGCCCAGGGAAGTTTTCTCCGCTCTTTGCTCCGCTGATGTTTTTCAGCTGTGTCATTGGTACTTTGCTTTATCAAGAACATTATGGGCTGAATTCTGTCTGTGCAGTGAAAAATGACAGGCTGAGGTTTGCTCTCTATTGCACCAAAGTCATCGGTGTTGCAGGAAGGTAAAGGACAGAGGAATTTGGCTTGTGGTCACTGTTTCATAACTGCAGAGCAAAAGCTATAAAATCTTGATGAATCTTTTGAGCTTCCAAGCCTAAAACAGCTCTTTGGTTTCCAGCCTGGCTGGGTGCAACGTGGGTGCTGTGGATCAAGGCAGCAGCATCCTCATGCCCAGTGCTGGTAGTAACTTGTTACACACAGAATTGCTCTGTTGGGGAAATACCCAACCAGCTGATTCCCCTCCGGGTTCACTTCCAGCAGGGATGTTCCCAGCCCAGCTGCTCAGTGGGGCTGCAATTCACCCTCTGTGCCGTGGTAGCTGGATTGAGATCGGTTTTGGTGTGGGGAGAGGAGACTGTGGGATAAATATGGATTGGGCTAAATAAGGAAAAGCTGTGTGGGATGCTGCGAACAGCAGATGTAACCCACTCCGTATGGAAGGTCCAAACTCACCCACGCTGGGGTTTGGCTTTCCCTACGATGAGCCAGAGCTGTTGAGAAGCCACACCACAGTGGGGGACCTCCCAGGGGGACTTCCCAACCACCAGCTGGACCCTGTGCTTTATCCTCACCTTCTTGCTTCCCCTGGGCTTTTCCCCTGCCACACTCACTTTCCCCAGCTCAGTACAAAAGGATCCCTGGACAACTGGGCCAAATCAATCCTAAATCCCTTTCCCCACTGTACCCCAAGGTCCTGCTGAGCTCCAGTGACTTCATTCCACCTCCCCTGTACTGAGGGTTCTAGAATCACAGAATAGTTTGGGTTGGAAGTGACCCTGAAGATCATCTCATTCCAACCCCCTGCCATGGGCAGGGACACCTCCCACTAGACCAGGTTGCTCCAAGCACCATCCAACCTGGTCACCCCACGGAGCTGCCACCAAAATCCCACCCCTTTGGGCATCTCAGCAAGAGCAGCAGCCACCCCCATTCGTGCTGGTGCAGGAATTATACTCACTCATTATACTCGCTCCTCCCCAGCCGGAGCAGGCAGCAGAGGCTTTTTGTCTGAATGAAATGAGAACAAAACTGGTTGGAACAGTGCGGGGAGATTAGTCATTAGTCATTTCACCTTCCTCGGGAGCTGCGGCTAATTGAGACACTCAGGTGCTGCTGTCACCGGGGAGCTGAGTCACTGCAGCGCCCTGCTCAGCCCCCCCGCCGTGTTTAGGGGTGTCACTCAGCTCCTCGCTACTTTTGGTTTTGTCCTCGTGGGCCCTGGAGGCTGAAAGGGGAGGAAGCAGAGGAGAAATGGGCTCGTCAGCTCCAAAGGGCCGTGGCAGAACATCGCAGTCTGCCAGGCGCAGCCCGGGGCTGCCGAGCCGGAGGAGCCGCGGGGAGGAGAGGAGATCCCTGTGCTCTCCTCGAGGTACAGCTGCAGATCCAGCCCGGAGGTTGTCATTAACCCACCACCCTGCTCCCCTCTGCCGGGGAATTGTGGCCGCTGGATGCCTGGTATTTACCCAGCCCTCATTGCCATAGCAGCCTGGATCCCGGGAGGAGGGAGTCCTCCTGCCGCTCTCCATCCTGCCTGCTCTGCTGGCTCTGCTGTCACCGCCAGTGCAAGGCCAGGCTCAGGCACCGAGGGCAGAGCAATGTCACCTCCCAGGAGGTGGCAGCTGGCTGAGGCTGTCTGTGGGTTCAAGCAGCTGATGCTTCACCATCACCACCTCCAGTGCTTTTGGTCCAGCAAAGCTCCCTGAAGAGTCTGGTGCCTCATTCGGGAAAAGCCCTTCCAGAGGAAAGTTGTGTGTGCAAGTGTCCTGTAGGATCTGTGATCCACAACATGATCCCATGGGTAAAAAAATCCAGCTGTGTCCCTCAAGACACTTCTTTGCAGGTCTGTGACCTGCTGGAGTGTGTGAGTGTGGTGGGGAATCACTGAGATGGGGCAGGGAGAGAAGCTTTTGTTTGAAGTGGGTTAAATTATCCAGAATATAAAATAGGAAACAGTCTACTAAGGCTGAATGAGATGTGCCATATGGGACTTGGTGATCCCTGTGCCAATCCCCCTTCCTTCCTTCCTTCCTTCCTTCCTTCCTTCCTTCCTTCCTTCCTTCCTTCCTTCCTTCCTTCCTTCCTTCCTTCCTTCCTTCCTTCCTTCCTTCTCCTCTCCCAGACAAGAAACCAATAGGAAGCTGCAGGAGATTTGGCTCTGTCAGCCTGAGAAGCTCCTAGAGCTCTGGCTACTCCCAGCTGCTCCCACCACAAGCCCTGAATCAGTGAAGTAAACAGTGAAGGGAAGGTTTCTGCATCCCAGAGACCTGCAGGATGGGAGACAGGACCAACCTCTTTGCAAACAACTCTTTTTCTAATTGAATTTCTCCCCCGACGCTTTGCTCGTGCACGGGGGAAGCAGAGTTTAAAAGGGAATTTCTGTCTTTTATTTCCCTGCCAGCGCAGGCGGGTGGGCGGGCGAGGCAGTTGGAAGGATGTTTTCCTTTCGTTTTTCAGTCTCATTGGGCAGCTATATTTAGGCCAGTTTCTAATTTTCTGGGCTTAATTAATGAGCTGAAGTTTTCACGCACAAGCACTCAAACAGCTTGGGAAGTTCAGCCTGGTCACTGGGCAGGAAAAAAATTGTCTTTCTTCTCTGCTAGCCCTGGGAAGTGACCTGTAGATAACCTCGGAGGAAACATCTCTATGGGATCACTGGGACATGCCAGCCCTGACCCTCGGGCACATTGTGCATGACACGGGTTTGTGCATGTGATGCCACACAGCCACAGTGCCCACGTGCATCCCTGGCTTGGGTGAGCTGTGTGTGCTGCCAGCGTCCATCAGGTGCCAGGGACACAGCAACCCCTGAGACAGGGATCTTCTCCCTGTGCTCCCAGTGTCCATGATGTACCAGGGACACAGCAACCCCTGAGACAGGGATGTTCTCCCTGTGCTCCCAGTGTCCATCAGGTACAAGTCACACCAATACACCTGGATGCCATCAGAGGTACACAGGATGCTCTCACTGGCATTTATGAGCCTCCACACACCTCTACAGGTTTCAGTCTGTTTTTCCAGTTCTCTGGGATGGGTCTTGGATGCCCCATGGCTGCACACTGGGCACAAGCAGTCCTGCTCCTCCCCAACACCCAGCCCATGGCCATAGCTCTAATCATGTAAAAGGGTTTCAGAGTGCAGGGCAGCCGTAAATCTTCCGAGTTTTCAGCCCCTTTCCAGCTTCAAGTTGCCACCTGGATGCTTCCCAAATGGCTTGGCTGATTTTCCTATGGACATGCCAGGCACTCTTGGAGCAGCTCCGAAGGCACATTGTCCATTTGTCCATATTACCTGGATGGCTTTTTAGTGTTTACTGGGGTGTGACTGTAACCCTCTGCCAGAGGTGCAGGGTGCTCAGGGAGGTGGGTGCACAGCCTGGCTCACCTCCGGGGTCACCCAGCCAGGCTGGCAATGGGGAGTCAGAGCTGTACCTGGCATTTGCTGGTTTTTCCCCAGCTGAGCTTCTCGCAGCACCTGCGGGGTTAATGCTGCAGAGCCCTGCCTGCTCCCTGCCTGACAGCTCCGTCAGACCAAAGCTCATCTGTCCAGATGTGTTAAGGCTGAGCCGCCCCGTGTCTGCCAGATGTGTCCCTGCACCCCTCTGCCCCCTTGCTGTCTATCCAAGGACATCGTGGCGTAGGACACACACAGGTACTGCCCTGTGCACCCCGCGTCACACCCCACCCCGGGATAGCCTTAAATGTCCTGGAAAATTGGGCTAAGAAAGAACGAAATAAGAACCGGGAGGGGGTTTGGTGAGGGTAATTTCGCAGTTCTTTTCTTTGCTGGTGTTGACTGATAATAACCATGGCATTTGACGCTCGTTTCCCTCCTGATCCCAGTGAGGATGTCACCTTCCCTGGCACTGCCGTGGTCACAGCAGAGCCACAGAGGCACAGGGAGAGCGGCAGCTCCGGGCTGAGCCACCCCTCACTCTGCACCCACTGCCCAGCACAGCTCTCACGCTGGTCCCAGTTTGCCCACTGGGAAGGAGCAGCTCTCAGCCGTGTTCCCCACACTGATGTGGGGGATCGGGGTTAAAAAATGTGGAAACAAAGTGTTTCTGTGTGACAATGGCACAGATCCCCCCAGCTCCCCGTGTAAACACACTCAAGCTGCTTCACTTCCCTGCCACAGACACCATCTTAAAATAGATCTGCCTTAAAATAACACCTTGCTAACTCCAGGCAGATGTGTAGTTTTTCTTTTCCAGCAATCAGGAGGGGTTTTTTCCCAGTGAGAAACTATTTAGCTAGAAATAGGAACCAGGAAGAGGGGGATGATGGCACCAGAACTACAAACTGCACCCCAAAGCCAGGGGTGGCCCCTGGCTGCCCTGACTGAGCAGCCCCCAAACTCTTTTGGGTTGAAATCACTCAGATTTGTGGGCAGAGAGGACATTTCTGGCACAGGAGGTGCTATAGCAACCGAGTGAAGGTGCTTGGAAGAAGCTGAGAGGGGAAATAAATAAAATAAAAGCATTGGTGGGAAGTAGAGTGATGGTAAAAGGAGGAGAAGGCTGGATATCCCCAGGGTGGTGCCAAAGCATCCAGTGGTATTTCTCTTGGGCAGCTTTAAACCTCAAAATTCCCAAAGAGCAGAGTGGTACAGGGAGGAGAAGCAATAAGATGGGGTGCTCTGCATATCCCAAATCCCTCTAAATTCCCAGCTCCATGTCCCTACAGGGTCTCTCTCACCTCCCAAGCAGTGGTGCTGTCACCCCTCATCCCCCAGCACCATCCAGCCTTTCATAACTCCTGGATTTTTGGGGCTGATCCTCCACCCCACCCAACTCCTGGTTCTAAAAGGAAGCTGGAGCTGTGTTCTTGCTGGTGAAAGCCTTGAACTGATCAGTGCATCCCTGGCTCCTGGGTGCTGTGATGTGCCAGGCACCACCCTGGCCTCATGCTGAGCAGGTGGGAAAAAATCCAAATTCTGTCAGCCGGGAGCTGTGTCAGAGGGCTGGAGCTGCCGGATGCCCTGGCCATGGGAAAAAAAACACCTTATGATTAGAACTTCCTCCATATTCCATTTGATTTTATTTTTCCCTTCCCCTCCCAGCCCTTCCCTTGCTGCCACGTTTTGGCAGGATTAATTCGAGATAAAGTTACCCTGAGTGACGGCCTTTGCTTTTGTGTTCTCCTTGTCTATTTTCCGCCTCGCTAAACCTAGAAAAACTCCAGAGAAATTCTCCAGCTTCCAGCCTTGCCAGGGGGCCCCGGCTCAGCCGACACTCATCTGCCGTCTCCGCGTTCAACCGCGGAAAAAACCCACAACACCTTCTGACAAGGGTTATTTTTATTTCTAATGAAAAGCGAAGCCTGCTGTGCACAGGTGGAGCGGGATGGATGACAGGCGCCGAGGTGCACACATCAAAATGATTGAGGGCTCATATTTCCCGGGGGACACTCTTTTTGGGTGGTGGGGGAGACCCCCGAGCCCCTGATGTTTCACGGTTTTGCAGCCTGATTGGTGACAAAATATCCCCTTTGTGTCTGGAAGGGTGAGGGTGGGGCTGTGGCAGAATCATCGCTCTGACAGCACCAGCCAAGCCTCTGGTTTGTACTCTGCTGATCCCCCAAGTGCAGGGTCAGTTCATGGCCATAAACATGGCATTTGGGGTAAAAAACATGCCAGGGGCACAAATGTGACCCACGAGCCAGAGTCTGGTGTGTCCTGGCAGGGACAGAGCCTAGCTGTCCCCCAGCAGGGTCCACAGTGGGTTTTCCTCCTTGATGCAAGGATGTCCAGAGCTGGGGTGCTGTGTCCAGCCCTGAGAAAAGGATGAAAATAAATAGATTTCTGTAAGTGACTTTGAGCTCTGCAAGTGTCCAAGTCCAGGCTGGATGGGACTTGGAGCAACCTGTGATAGTGGAAGGGGATGGAATGGGATGATCTTTTAGACTGTCCAGCCAGTCCCTGGTGGGTTTCAGTCAGGGGACAGTGACACACTGAACCAGAGCTGCTGCTGATGCTCTCACTGGGCTCTCCTCCCACGAGTTCAGTCAGTTACTGAGCTCTGTTATTACTTTTTGAACATTTATTTCTGGACTTGCAGCAATTATTTCTCCAGCAGGGTGGAGGTTATTAGGATAACCACTCCTGTGGTTAGTTTAGATTAGTTTGGGATGGAGAAAGGCAGAGACAAGCTGTTGCTTGGAAAATGGAGTGGTTATGCATTGGAGAGGGCAGCTGGAAAAGAAAGCAGGGAAAGTCTTGCTGTCCCTTGAGGCTCCACAAGGCCTCTGGAGGGTCCAGTCCTGCTCCTTCCCAGGAAGGTGGGCAGGGAGGCAGCACCCTGAAACACAAGGTGAGCACAGCACCCTGAAACACAGAGCTGGGGAGCAAACCCCTGTTTGCACAGCCACCCTGGGAATTCACACATGTGAAGCTTCTCCATGCCAGCCCTTGGCTCCACCAAGCCAAGCTGCAGCTTTATTTGCACCCCCAGAAGGTTCCCTTGGATCACTCCAGGCTTACACCACCAGGCACAGGACTGAGTGTGTGTTTGTTGATGCTCTCCCACCTCCCAGCCGCATTATGCAGCCCCAGTAAATGCCCTTTCCATCTTGCTCTGATCATTAGCCGAGAGTATTCCGCTCCAGAGCTCTGCAATAATGAAAGGCACTGAACTTCGGGATCTCAATTAACTATAGCAAATGCTCTAGATCCTAGGAAAATACTTTGCTCAAATTATATTGCAATAATAATATGTACGTCCATTTGCTCCTCGGGAAGGTGAGCCATGGATCTCAATTCTGCTCCCTCTCATACCCTGAGCTCCAGCTGTACATCTCCTTCCTGCCCAATGCACAGAGTCATTCCTAATTCCTGGGCTCCTCTGCCATCTCCCAAAACAAAATCAAGCCCTAATGCCGCATGGCACTTCACCTCTTGCCTGATAAATGCATTCCATGTCTTAATGAACGATAGCAGGTCATTATAATTAATAAACAGATGCGCTTGGTCCTTTGGCTGCCAACTCCCTTAATTGCAAGGTTGTCACTGCAGCAGTTGAGATCCTCACAGTCGAAGGTCATGCTCCAGGTTTGGGGGGTAATTTGGAGAGGGGCAGAGGAACCAGGGTCTGCAGCCTTTAAATAAGAAAATGGAATGAGGCAGTGGTGGGGAAGGACCTGGGCACCTGCAAGGTCACCACCACCCCAACATGGCCAGGCTGGGGGTTGTTGTGGGGCAAGAGCAGGAGATGAGTTTGGGTTTGTCCAGCTCCGTGTGAGGGTGGGTTGGGATGGTGCCTGGGTGGGATGTGGGCAAAGCTGGGCCAGAGCTGCTGCCCAGCCCAGCACTGCTGCCTTCCCAATCTCATCCAGCCGGCAGGAGTCTAATAAAACAAGTCCACACGTTACAAAATCAATTTCCTCTCTATTAATTTGGGTCTCTTAAGATTTATCATCGTCTTTCATCACCAGATTAAAAGCAATTGGCAAAGTCTCAAATAACCTTTTAATTCTGAACTGGAAGCCAAGATCCAGAAGCATGGAGCTGTGTCCTCTGGAGGGGCACAGTCCGGGTGGGATGAGCTCCAGCACCCCAATTTGGGGCTGGGCATGGGCACAGCCAAACCTGTCTTCCCCGTGGTGAGTCTCAGCCTAGCTCTTGGTTCATGATGGAATTAATTACAGTTCTTCCTCTGTCTTCAGTCAAAGGCTGCACTTTGATATTTATGTTCCCAGTTGTGGGTTGTGGCCTTGATTCATTAAGATTTGCATGGTAATTGTTTTCTTCTAACGATCTGGGAGGATGGCACCGTGGGGAGACGAGTCCTGCACACGAGGGTGGGTGGGTGGGTTGGGCACACTGCTGAGCAGCACCACCCAGCCCCGAGCATCACCCTCTGGCCAGGGCCAAAACAGGGCTAAAATGGGGCCAAAGAGGGCCAAAAGGGGCTAAAATAGGGCTAAAGACTCTGTATCTCCATCCCACTGCTCTGTGCTCTGTGCAGAACAAAGGATTCGGTCCATCTCATGTGCCACAAGCCCAGGGGTGAGCTTGTGCTCCTGGATTCACATGGCTAGAGGGGTTCTGCAACCACGTTTTCATTGCTTTATGTTTTCTCCAGTTAGATATCAAATTTTCCGCTGGAGAGACCTGATTTGCATGTTTCCTGATTTGCACATTTGGTTTTGATGGACAAAACTAGTCAGAAATTATCAGAACTTTTTTTCTGGTGCTTAGAAAGAAAAATTCCCCTATTCATCTAGCTTGAGTTGGGAACAAATTCACATGTGAAGCAGGATGAAAGATGGGAACCATTTCCAAATGACAGAAATACCTGATATTACAGAAATTCCCACCCAGCACTGCCCTTCCCCCTCTCCTGCCTCCCAAACCTTCGCAAAACCTCCATTTCCCATTAATTTGTGTTAAATGTTTGGCTCTGGACGGGGATGTGAGATCTGGGAGAAGAAAATTCCCTAGCTGGGAGGAAAAAAACATTAATAAGGAAGAAGAAAATCTTGTTTCCTTGCTCAAAAGCAAAGCCTGAGTCTCTGTGCCCATCAGGGGAGCTGGTGGAGCTGCGCTGCCTCCCGGGAGTGGCTCGGGACGGATGGAAGCTCCTGGCTCCCAGCCCAGATCTGATGGCTCCACTTCCCCTCCCTTCCCCACTCCTCATTATATTTGTATATTTGTAGATGATTTAACATTCATGTGGCACTAGTCTCAGTGGAGACCAGTGCCTGGGCAGGGCAGAGATCTGTAACTCCATCACCAAATGGCCAATTTCTGCCCCAAAATGTGTTTGGCTTCTCCTGACCACAGCAAAGGTGATTTGGGCCAACCCAGCCATGTCTCTTCAATAATCTGTGAAGATCTCAGGTTCTGCCATGAGCATCATCCTGGGGATGGACAGGACAGCAGTGGGGCAGAGTCAGACTCGTGCTGGGTGTGCAGGTGTGGCTCTGTACAGGTGTGGCTCTGTGCAGGTGTGGCCATAGCAGTGTACAGGTGTGGCTATGTACAGGTGTGGCCATAGTGGTGTACAGGTGTGGCCATGGTGGTGTACAGGTGTGGCTCTGCACAGGTGTGGCCATGGTGGTGTGCAGGTGTGGCTGTGTGCAGGTGTGGCTCTGCACAGGTGTGGCCATAGCAGTGTACAGGTGTGGCTCTGTGCAGGTGTGGCCATAGCGGTGTACAGGTGTGGCTCTGTGCAGGTGTGGTCATGGTGGTGTACAGGTGTGGCTCTGTGCAGGTGTGGTCATGGTGTTGTGCAGGTGTGGCTCTGCACAGGTGTGGCCATAGCAGTGTACAGGTGTGGCTCTGTGCAGGTGTGGCCATGGTGGTGTACAGGTGTGGCTGTGTGCAGGTGTGCCCATAGCAGTGTACAGGTGTGGCTCTGTGCAGGTGTGGCCATGGCTGAGCTCCACATCGTGCTGAGACCAAGCAAAGCTGCCCCAAACCCGCAGCATGGAAGGAGGCTGGAAGCAAATGGCTGCGCAGCTCTGAACTGACAGGAAGAGACCATTTAAATCCAAAGCAAAGGTTAATGCTATCCTGACAGTGCCAGAGGATTCGCAGCTTCCAGAGTGGGAAATTGCAGCTGAGTGACACCCGCAAGAGCTGGAACAGCAGGGCTGGGGTTGGGCTGGGAATCAAACACACAGGGACAGCAGCACTATTTCAGCTGACAACCCAAAAGGTTATGTGGGGATGACAGATGTTTATTTGTATATTTTTCTGATCGAAGAGAAGCTATTTTGTTGGGTTGGCAGGGTGAATGGTAATCCTTTTCCAGGTGTGTTTCTCCTCCTGTGGGGTTGGCTTTAGAGAAAGGGTCGGAATTCAGCTCTGCTGTGGGTGAATAGCTGCAGAAGAAAGAGGATGATAATGATGATGATGATGATGATGATGATGATAACAATAGTAATAATAATAATAATAATAATAATAATAATTTTGTTTTCTCATCTCTGTACAACCCATCTCTTTGCAGAAGATTCTCCCTCTCCCAGGGCAGTGATGGAGATCAGATCAGTGATCTCCTAATGGATCCATATGCAAAGGGGAGGTGAAGAGTTCCTGGCTACCTGCTCACCTGTGGGAGCTGCTGGGTGGGTGCTTTCCCTCTCTGCCAGTGCAGAGGTTTGTCCTCCTCTTGTGGCTGCTGGAATTTCCCACAGATTTCCCGGGAACACCACACAGTGCCAGAGGTTTTGGCACTGAGTTTGGGGCTGAGGCACAATGACACTTCCCTTGCAGGTGGCACCAGAGCTCAGCTCACATCCTGAGGGTGATCAAAGCTTTGTGTTCAATATCAAAAGGAGGCACCCCAGCTTCCCCAGCACCAGCCCTTTGCAGCCCACGTCCTGCTGCTCCCCAGGCTGCCTCCTGCCCTCCTTCCACCCTCATTAGACACGCTGAGCGCTTTGCAGCTTCTTAAGCTGCTCCCCACCAGCATCCCATGGGACCCAAACCAGAAATGCCTCTTCTTTGAAGGGCTCACACCAAAGCCTGTATCAAGCTTTGAACCAACCACGTGTCCTTGCCTGGAATAATTCATCTTAAACATTTGCTTGTAGTGGTGTGGGGCCAGAGCTCCCCGTGCTCCTGGGCTGTGCGAGGAGAGTGGGACCATCTCCAGTGGGTTTGTGGGATGGCCGTGGGTCTGCAGAGCATGCCTGCTAAACCAATCATTGTGGCAGATAAATTTCACAGGCAAAGCTGCACCAAGTGTCTTCCACAAGTTGTCGGGACTGGGGGGGGGAATAAAAAAGCAGCAGAAGGAGAGTAAGAAGAATTCAATATTTCTATTTGTTCTTACCCAAATAAATTGAGATGTATTTGTGGAAGTGTCAGAGAAGCCCGCAGGAATGATACTATAAAATAACACAGCTGCTTCATGAGTCTATGACAGACAGCACAGATTAATGTACCAGCGTTTTTATGGTCTGTTAACAACTGATATGGGTTTTAAATATATTATCTCCCATTGTATTGTCTGTCATTTTAAAAACTGCTCATGTCTATTGTGTTTGCTTTTAAGAGGTGCTTATGGAACAATCAGCCAGTCGCTTCCCGATCTCTCCTCTTCCCTCCTTCCTAGATATATCATTATCTCTCCCTCTTTCTCTCTTTTTTCCCTAGATAGGTTTTCCCCAGCACTTTCATGGGCAATTTATTCCAAAACCTATCGAAGCCCCCTTATGTTCCTTAATTTCAGGAGCTTTAAAAAGCTTTTCCACCTTCACACCTGGTTATGTGTGAAATGTGGGTGAGCTGGGGGGAGTGGTCAGGCAGGAGGGGTGTGGAAGGGGAAGGTGGGTGGCTGTGCCACCCCAGGGTGGGGCATGGGGAATCTCCATGCTGAGCACGGGGAGAGAGAAGGAGCCAGAAAATGCTCCCAGGCAGAAGCTCCTTTGCTTCTGCCTCTCTCGGCCTCTCACTCCATCCATGTCACATCTGGCAATGGCAGTTCTGTCACCTCCTCCCTGTGCCCAGCCGTGACCAGCAGCATCTTCCATCATCACTAACGACCCCCAGCCCACCCTGGGCCTTGCCTGGCTTCTCACAGGGCAGATACAGAGAGATGGATGACTGCAGATGACTCTGCCACAGACAGAGCCAGCAGGAAACATCTGGAGCATCTCCCTGGCATCTGGCATGGAGCAGCACTTCCAGCTGAGCACATCACCAGTGGAAAACACTGTCCACTGTCCCCCAGACCCCAAGGCCATCCTCACACCCACGGGATGACATTGTCACCAGAAATGCTACACTGACTCATCCCCATCTTCCTCTTCAGCCCTAAAAATGTCCTTTGCCTCCACCTTGCACCCCTTAAAACCAGGCAACCCCAAAACAGCCGTGGGGCTCCTGTGGGAGCAATGCTGAGAACATGAGGGTGGTAATGGAGGTGTGTTTGTGTCCACAACTTTCTCAAAAGGCTTGAATTGCTGTATTTGGAATTATATTAGATTGCAAGAACAAAGATGCCCTTTTGATGCTTTGTAGCAGCACTGGAGATAATGAAAGGAGAGGAATTTCGATAAGGATGAAAGATAGTTTCCTTCAGCTTCCCATGGCTGATAAAGTGCTGCCCAGATGAAGAGAATTTAGAATTAAAAGCACCACAAAAGTAAAACAAAGCAAACACTGCCCAGCGCCTCTCTAACAAGATAAAATTACACTGTGAGAGGAGACAAACAGGACAATAAAGAGAAGCACTCAACGCAACATGGAGAAGGACAGCATGGATTTGAGATGAGAATAGAGACACTGGGAGCTGTGATGAGGGAAACAGCAGCCAGGTGGGAACAGGAAAGTGTGGATTTTCCATGTGTGCTGCAGTTAATTGGGGTTAAAAGTGCTCTGTCTGGCTGGGAAGCAGCACAGGAGGGCAGCTTGGTCCTGCAGAAAGCCATGGCCAAGGAGATGCTGAAAGTGATGGAAATGGGTGGCCAATGGGTGACCTCCTGGAAGGTGGTGGCCATGGAGCTTTTGAAAAGAGGTGGTCAAGCAGCTCATGGAAGGCAGAGGTCAAAGTTCCTATGGAGAGTGGTGGCCAAGGATCTCATGGGAAACAATGGCCAAGGAGCTGCTGGGTGGGGATGGTGTGTTTCTGTTTGCAGGCAGGGTCAGAGCCCCAGCCCAGGGCCCTGGGTTTGCTCCTTGCCCTGCTCAGTCTCTCATTGCAGTTTTGGGTTGCCTTTGGCACCTGGCTGGCCCCAGCTGGGTGTGGTGGCCATGCTGGCCTTGCTCAAGGCAGTGCCGTGGTGGCTCTGCTGTCCATCCTGTGCTGCCATGGCAACCAGGGATGCAAAACTGCTGCTTAAATCCCCAAACAAGCAAATCCTCCACACCACCAAACTCAAGACATCCTTCTCCCCTTGTTCCCCACAACCTGTTTTTTCTCTTGGGACCTGCTGAGAAGCGTTTCTGCCTGGTGACAGTGACAGTTCACCCCAGGGCTTTACCTGTGCCACCCCATGCTCCCCCATGTGTTTGTCTTCCCAGACAAGATCCTGTTGTGAGTGTATTTATCAAAATAACTGTTTCTTCCCCCCATGTTTTTCATTTTCCTTAGAGCTGAGGAGTAACCACCTTGACCACTGAGACACTACAGTTTGGGGTGTGCTCCTTGCTTTGAGAGCTTGAGAGGGGGAAAAGAACCTCCCAGAAAGGTGAATGGGTCACTTACACCCAGATCGAGCCTTTCCTGTCCTTGTCCCCACTGCAGGGTACAGTGCTCCATCCCTGAGCTCTTCTGAGGGCTTCAGGCTGCCCTTGAGTGTCCAGGTGAGTGATGTGCCCTGGCAGTGTCCTGAGCACATCCACACTGCAGGATGCTTTGACCTGCACACAGGAGGAGCTCAGCACAGGGATGCACCTGGGGACATCAGCTAGCATGTGACAGCTATAACTACAAGTTTTAGGTGTTTATATACATGACGACTTCTTGTTTGCCTGAAAATTGAGATTTCTTTTTCATAACAGGAAATATTCACCTTTTCACCTTCAGCAGTACTCACTGGCTGGGTCAAAACCCCAGCTCAGGCAAAGCCAGGCTGTGTGGCTGCTGTCATCTCACCAGCCCTCATCAAACCTCCCAGCAAAACCCCAGGTTCAAGGCTCCAGGGCTGCACTGGGAGCTGCAGTAAGAGAGCTTAAACTGATATGAGTTATTCTCTTGGGAATCCCACTCAGTCCTTGTGAAAGAAATCCTAAGAGATTCTTGTAATATTTAACAGGGATAAAAAACAATGGGTGTCCGTAGAAATGATCCTGTAGGCAACAGCAGCCCATTTCCTATAGGAAATGAATCTGTAGAGATGCTGGAGGATCATGAAGATCTAATTACATTTCTCTGCGTATTTTAAAACCTGGTGGGGTGAAGTGAACACGGAGGGTTTGCCTTTAATTGAATGAAGCTTTGTAAAAGAAGGCAGAGCAATGATGAAGTGAGCACTGGAGCCAGAGCATCCATCAGTCTGCAAGGAGGATGCTGCGTGGCTGAAGGACTCTGCGGATATTTTGGGCAGCTTTCAGGGAAAGGATCTGTGAGGCCACCTGGAGTCATCCCATCTCCATTGTGACAGCAGCAGGGTGATTTCTCCAACCAGCCTCCCTGGGGTGGCACACACTGCTCCAGAGCATCCTCAGTGGCCAAGGAGATGAGACCTCACTTTTGGGGGCAAATGGGGCAGTGTGGGGATACTTTGCTGTCCTGGTTGGAAGTTCTCTGGTGGCATTGGGTAGCTCTGCTTGGGATGGGAGTATATTGGGGTTGCTGCAGGGATAGTCACGCTGCAGAAGGGAAATACAATAAATATTTTCAAAGGCAATTTAAAGAAAAGTTCTGAGCAGATTATAGTTTAATCATTTGATCTCCCAGGTAAATATTAACACTGGAAAGCCATTTGTTTTATTTTCTCCAAATACCTGCAGTGTTCCCAACCAGGCAGGATTTAAACCTGTTCTTATCAAGGTCGGGAATCTGCTATCATTCCTGGCAGGATCAGAAGCAAAAGGACACGACATTGGCTGGTCCCAAACCAGCCCTTGATCTCTGGGGTCCAGGTGTCAGCCGGCTGGGTTGGGGGACAGTAAACTGACCAAGGTCCATATTGAGTTCTGAGCTGCTTTCTTTGTGTCTCCCTGTCTTGGGATGCAGGACAAGGGGAGGTTTTACTGCACCCCATTCCCTGTTCCAGGTGTGTTGCACTGGGAGGACCACTGGTGTCCTTGTCCTGCTGGTGCCATGTTATCAATCCTAAATTTTGTGGCAGGGAAAGGACACCACCTGAGTCTCACCCCAAGGGATCAGCATGATGGGAAAACCCTCTGCATCCCCAAAGCCCTTTGCAAATTCCTACGAGGCCAAAGCAAAGGGATCAGCAAAGTGATGATCAGAAGAGAGAGGAGTCCCTAAGAGAGGGACTGAAACTGCACCTGGAGAGAAGTGATGCTTCCTCTGGTGCCCATCTCCTCCCCATCCAACCCCATGCTCCCATCACTCCCAAGGATGGCATCAAAAGGAAAATTAAGTTATCGAAACCTTTCCACACTGATTTCTTCAGTCTCCTGAAGTCCCCATGTGCTTGAGAACATGTGAAAACACAGAGGGAATAAGCAGCAGAAACAGTCTAAACAAACCTAAACAGACTGTAAACCTCAAATCTCGCAAACCTTATGCAGCTTCACGCTTCAAATCACCTTAAGTATTTGCAGCACGCACCAGGATCTCCTTTCTATCATAATTAAATACGTCTGTCTCCAAGCAAAGGGAGGAGAGCTCGTGGGAGTTGTCACCATCCTTAATCTCAGCTGCCATTCCTCAGCAGCACTGTCAGGGCAGTTTTAAAACAGGGGTTTGGGGTAAAAAGTATCTTCCAGGACTGACTTTGAGGAATGTTCCCTGTCTTTACAGTCTGCCTTGGTGTTTAGAAGCAGGGTGGATCCGGGGGGAAGTGCAAGGTAGAATTAGAGCAGGAGGAGTGTTCTGTAGAGTTGGGATTGCTCTGGTTGAGTTGGACTCCTGGGCATCTTTGGGGCTGAGGGGCGAAAAAGGTGGAGATGTAAGAGAACAGAGCACTGAGCCACCTCTGTCCATGGGCAGCATGGCTGGGCTGGGCAAGGAGCCAGCCTTGTCCACCTGGTGAAAACTCCAAGAGATGCTGCAGGCTGTGCTGGTGCCTGGTCAGCCCTGGCCCTTGGCAAGAGAAGCTCCCCAGATCCTCGTGCCCATCCGGCTCCATCCCGAGGCAGGATGCTCCAGCCCTGGGCAATCATCCCTGCCCTGAGCAAGGCAAAGCCTCATCTCCTCCTCCCTGGGGTGGAAAGTCTCACCAAGGGAAGGCACCTCTACATGGCATTTTCACTGATAAAAATGGGGCTGGCTTGGAGCGAAAATGCCACTGTGATTCCTCCAAATGGGAAATCAATAGGAGTCCAAAATTAATTAACCGTGTCTGCAGTTGGGGCAACCAGTTAAATAAAGCTGAATGAAGCTTTTCAGCCCGCAGCTGGGGCAGGATCCACCCGTCGGATGCCTCCATCTCTGCTTCCTTTGACCATCCCCCTCCATCGATTCCTCCCTCTTGCAGCTCCCTCTCCATCGCTGCTCCCACCGGGAGATGCTGGAAAGGTTTTCCAGGGGGAATGAACCAGAGGGCCTCACCAGGGCTGCTGAAGGTCAGACCGACTGCTGCTTTCCGATGGGGCGGCTCCAGAGAGTAAACAATAATTAACCTTAAATTAAAACTGGTTGTAATCTTTGATTACCCGCCTGGTTCCGCGATGTGCCAAAGCCCATTTTGTTTCTGGTTTCCTTGGAGATACCGCCCGGTCTCCCCACCCCCTTCAGCTCTGCTCCAGCTTGTTTTTCTTTTTTTTAAAGCAGGTTTAAAAACAGCTATTGGGAGGGCTTGTTAATCATCATCCCAGGCTGCTAATAGCACTCTGGCCACGGTTAATCACAACGAGCTGCAAGGATGCTGCAAATGCTTTCAGTGGAATAATTGCCCCCCTGCTCCTTCCCTCCGCTGCATCTCCTTTTCTGCAGAATCCTCTTTACCCAGGTTGGGAAATTTGAATGCAGGATACTTCTGGCTTTTTCGGTGTTGGCTTGGCCGGTGGTGACGCCGTGACGGAGTGGGGAAGGGCTGTGCCCTGCTGAGCAGCAGCTCTGCACATCGTGTGCAGCGAGAGGGGATTTGGGAGCGTGGGTTGTGTCCTGGGACAGGCAGAGCTCCAGATGCAGATCAGGCGTCCCTGGGGATGTGGCTGCTGTTAATAACAGGCTGCGGCTGCAGCCTCTGCCTTTCCAAACCTCCGAGGAACTCCCTTTTTACCCATCAGTGCCCCGTACTTCAGGTGTGCTGTCAGCTGCACTCGGAGCAGCCTTCTCTCCCAGAAAATAAGTGGAGGGGTGAAGTGGAGATAACTGTGATCCTGGGCTGCCTTCATCTCCAGGGCATCCTCCTCCCCCTGGAGCTGCTCCAGCTTCCTGCTGCTGTAGGTGGAGGAAGGCTTGGCCTCCCAGGTCTTAAATTCGTAAATCAGTTCAGCACATTATTTTTTTCTGAGTTAAGCATTTGCTTAAATGCTTCCCTGTGCAAGCCGAGGGCATGGGGCTGGTGCTGTAATAAATAAAGTTTCTCCGTACAACATCCTCCCGAAAGGAGGCAGAGCACAGGCAGTGGGGAGGAATCCCCGAAATCCCCGAAATCCCCGTCCCCAGCACCCCTGGCTGGCAGCAGGTGCTGCTCTGCCCTCCTCGATCCCATTTAGCGGGGTTTGAACTGCCGACCCGCCGTGCGGCTCTTAATTGTGGCTCCGGCTGCTCCTGCTGAAATGACAGATAGGGGACAATTCTGCCGGTTGACAATAATTGTTCTCCTAATTACAGCAATGACATTTACTGGAAAGCCACTGCAATCCCATTACCTTCTTATGCTAAATTCTGTGACTTTAAAATTACATTCCCTGTCTCCTCCTCCTCGTGTGAATCCCTCTGGATACAGGAATGTTTACCTCCAACCGTGGGGTGTCATGGGTGGTTCTGGGGGGCCCTGAAAGAGCTGCTATTCATTTGGGTTTGGGTGCGGATTTTTTGTAGGGGATTGATATTTTTTACATTTCTTATCCTGCATTTTTTAACCCATCACCTGGATGGGGGATGCTGGCATATTCAACTGGCTGCAGAGGTGGCAACACCCAGGCACTGCCACCCCAGGATTAACCCATTGCATTGATCCATCACCCCCAGAAAAACTGAGGACACCAGGCAGAGGGAGTTTGACAACAATATTTCTCTTTCTGTATTGCAGGTAGCCCCCTCAATCCTCATTCTCCCCCCTCACCAAGAGAAAGGTGCCTGTGAATAGTTAATTTTTAGGACCCTTAATATTTTATAAACGGTTCTAATGAGCCGATGTTCTGTTTTGTTTGGCTGTTTATGTGTCGTTAAGTCTGTGAACAAGACACTTTAATTTAATGTGTTGCCCTCAGAAATATCTTTTAATAAAGCACTATAGCTCTTCCTCTGGAGAGCCAGCATTTGGTTAAGCTCGATAAATGATGATGAAGATGATGTCTTTCAATAGCTTTTTCTTTCTCCCCCTCCTCTCTACCTGCTTCACACTGAACCAGCTCAAGTTAATTAATTTAAAGGGGGGGAAACTCTAATTTTCAGGACTGGGAAAGCTAAAGTGGGGTCATGCACAGGAGCTGTGCCCCAAAGCTGGACTTGCAGACCATGCTGCACAGTCATGTCTGAGCTGGGGTAAGTAAAAGGGCTGAAATTCAGGCACAGAACCACTGCAGAGAAACAGGTCCCTTCCCTTTGTGATTTGGAGAAGTCAAAGGGGTTGGCCCTCCTCCAAGGCAGAAAGGAGCAGGAGCACCATCTCCTCTTTGAGTTATAGTTCTCCCTTTCTAAAAAAAAAAAAAAAGAAAAGAGAAAAAAAAGCCTCTTTCTGTCTCCAGGATGACTGCTGGGAGGTGATCATTTTTCTTTGAGAAACTGAGGCTCCGTTGTTAAACTTATGGAGAAATAAGGTCATTTGTCAATTCAAGTCATTGTCTTCCATACATAAAAAACATGGCAAGTGCAGCTTTTGTAAAATCTAAATTGAAAGTAAATAGCGAGCGGGCAGTTCTTGGTGATAAAACCTCCCATTCTGTAGATTTCTGGTACAATATTTATTTTATCCTCTTTATAACTACAAGGGCTGTCTCTGTGTGTTATTAAAGTAATGCATTTGCTTAACCTGCACTTAAATTCCCTCCCAACCTTCCCTGATTGTACATCTCACTGCTACATGTTCCCAGCCTGCTGGTCTCAGCTGGACAATTATATTAACTGCTTCTATTTGCAATTACTATGAATCATAAAGCAAGTCTGAATGGATTGTTTTTCTTTATTGAAAATGTTTAAACTTAATGCATCGCAAATGTCACAGCCATGGGGCTGCTCCTGGGCTCCTTGGGAAGTGCCTGGCTGCTGATGGAGCATTAGGGATGAGGTTTGTCATTTCCTCCCCTCTGCCCGTCTCTTCCCCCGCAATACTGAGTGTTCCAGGCCTGGTTGGAATGACCTGGTTCAGGTGTTCCTGCCCATGGTTTGGGTGGAACACGATGAACTTCAAGGTCTCTTCCAACCCAAACCACTCTGGGATTCTACGAACACACTGCACCAAAAAACATCCCCCAAAACCCATGGGCATCTCCCTTAATATCCCTCTGAGGGTGACAAACCCTTTCCAAAATGCCCACAGGTCCTGGCAGTGAGCTGAATGCAGAGGAGGCTTCAGCCTGAGCTCCCCCTTGGGCTGCCTGCAAGGTGGAATATTGTGCTGCAGAGATTTTCGCCAGGAAAGCTTGGAAAACGCCTGGGACAAGGACAAGGTTACAAAATGCAGCCACAGGGAGCAGTCCTGCTGCTTTCCACTGTTTCTTCAGCTCTACCAACTTCCTTTGGGGTTTCCCTTCCATGTCCCCCCGAGGTGCTCCACACTCAGTTGGTTGGACAAAGCTTTGGAGGTCTCAGAGGCTCCTGGATACCTTTGGTGTCTCTTGGCGCAGAGGCAGGCGAGTACCAAGGGGATGATGGATTTTGTCCAGCAGGAATTGGATGATATCCCACAAAGCACTCTCATTCCCGCAACTCATCTTGCAGCCTTCAGCTCTGCTTCGCCTTTTTTTTCAGTACAGCCAGGACAAATTCTCCTTGTGCTGGGGCTCTGGGGTGGTTGATGGCCTTGGATTGCACTGGTAAGGAAATGGAGGTGACCTAAAAGCATGGAAAATTGGGAAAGAGAACACTTCTGGCTGTGGCAGAGCAGAGAGAGCTGTGGGAGTGGAGGGTTGAGCTTGGACACAGCAGGTTGTGCCTGTGATTGACAGGGAGCTGTGCTTGGAGAACAGGCTAAGTGGGATGAGTACGTTTTGATTTCTTAATTAATATGTTTTAAATGTCACTGCAGGGGAGGTTGTGCCAGTCAGCTGAGAGCCAATGAACTGAGTACAGACAGGCCTGACCCAAATCCTGGCATCCCACAGCTCTGGGAAGGTTTGGATTCAGCTGGGATCTGTGTCTAACTTGCTCTGTCCCTGCTCTCTTTTTGGTTCGTGGAGTTCAGAACACGAGGCTGATGTTCCAGCTGTGAGGAAAAGCTTGGTTCAGCTGGGAATGCTGTCCCTGGGTTGGGGCTGGGATGTGTGTGGGACACAACCCCTCTGTGCTGCAGCCTCATTTAATGGAGGAGCAGGAGGGAAGCTTTGCCTTGGGCTGGAGATCTGTGCAACCCCTTTGTACCCTGGGGGAGCTTCAAGGTTTGCTTTTCTGCATGGAGGATCTGCATTTCTGACACTAGAGGACTTGCACCAGGGTGGACCTGAGCCAGCCTGAGCATCTCGGTGGGTAGAGTTCCTCTGAGCTCACTCTTGCTTATGCCATAAACTGGGAGTAACTCCAAGGACGTGGGAGAGGTTGGACAGTGGAGAGCTAGCTCAGGATGAAGCAAGGCTGGCTGAAAGCCAAAGCAAATCCAATTTTCCTTCCACCCCTGAGACAGAAATTTGCGGAGCTATGTTCAGATTCAACTCCGTGTTTTGGTTCAGCTCAAAGTGCTCCCTCTCTTTTAGTCTCAACATCATCGAAGTCCCCTTAATGAGATTTGTATCTCAGACACATTCCTTTGCAGCATGTTGCTAATGCATCCAAAATGGCAACGTCCCACATCCCATAATACTTGCATTTTTAAAGAATTATATGCTTTTTTTTCTTGTTTTTTAATCAATTTTTTAGGTCCAGACAGAGCAAGATAACAGTAGAGATGGAATCAATAGTACACAGAACCAACAGAAATTACCCAGCCTTAATAAACTTCACGCATGGCTTCCTATTGCAGCTGTTCATCAACCCCCAAACAAATAGAGATGCTGTGCTGAGAGGCAGTGAGGACATGTTGGTGCTGCTTGAAATAAGGTGGTTATTAAAAGGGTTACAGATGACGCAGTTTTCATCTTTTTCAGGTGGTTTGGTTTCCTCCTATGCTTTTATTGTGTTCCTGATGGTTGTGGTTTGTAGCGAGAAATCTTTCCCCGGAAAGTCCTGCCAGAAGTCGCTGTGCTCCTAATCACTGTTTCCTCCTCTTGGGGCTGAGCTCTGCTTGGATGCACAGTCCCTGTTCCCAGCCCTGCTCTTGGGTATTCGTGATGATTTTGGAGGGATTAATGTTAATATTCACCCCAAAATGTGAGCTTCCATCTCCTTTCAGCAGCTGCAACATCCTCCATGCCGGCGACAGCCGCAGAATTAAGTCCCTCTTTCCCTTCCCAGGGGAGACGTGGGAGAGATCAACACACCAAAGCAATTAAAAAATAATAATCACAGACCAGTAGAAAAGGAAAAAGCATAAAAAGTGGGACTAATTTTATGACAAGAAATGAGGCTGTAAAACCAGGAGCAATTAGAGCACAAAGGCAATTAAACCATTTCAAAAGGCTCAGTGAAATTTATTTACTTCTTCCTGTTTTTAGTTCTGGAAGGCTTTTGGGGAATGGGGACTTTTTTTTCCCCAGTGCCAGCAGCACCTGGCACCAGCTGAGGATGTGGATTTAAAGCCTGGTGGTGCCCCAAGATTTCAGTGGAACATCAGGAAAGTCCTTTGATGCAACCAGGGAAGAGACTTCCCTCATGGAAAGCTCTGGTCTCTGCATCAAACACGCCTGGAAATCGTGTCCTTGAGCATCCAGCACCTATTTTAGGCATCACATTACCTAAGTCACAGCACCTAAAGTGCATCTCTGGATCTCACCCTAAATCCTGGGAAACTCAATAAGTGCTCACATGTTCTGATGATGAGTTGCCTATAACTCTCTAAATACGTCTCTATATATATCTCCATATTCACTTACAGGATGAAACCAGCTGCCTGGAATATTTATTGCTGTGTTATTGATGCTCTGTGCTCCTGCAGCAGCGCAGGACCCTCAGCCCAACGCGGGGGTTTTGTGATCCTTAGGGGAAGGTGAAGCCCTCAGTTCTCTTCCACAGCCTGTGACTGGAAATCTTGCGGAAGATTTGCGGAAAGTCTCCAAATGACAGTCTGGCCCCAAATTTCCCTCCTCAGCTGTGTTAAATGGGGACACTTAAATGCATCTTGTGGACAGGAGGATGGAGTGTCCCCACTCCCAGTGAGGTGAGTAAGAGAAACTGAGGAAGATGTGATTTCCACATGTTTTACAACCTCAGTGAGACTTTTTCTCTGGATTGCAACTTTTTTCAACTTGCAAATTACCTTGAAATACTTGAACACACTTGGTGCTTTGCTTCCCTTCTCTGCAAAATGGGTCAAGAGACGTGGAGTGGGAAGACCTGGCTGGGAACATCCATAGAGCCCCCAGGGCTGCTTTATCACCCTGATAAATCCCCTTCCTCCTCGGTCAGCAAATTGCAGTGACTCTTAATGGCAAAGAGGCGACATAAAACCACCCTGTTTGTTATAGTCAAACCCTGTCCTCTGCAGCACAAACCTGATGTCCTGACTTTGGCAGTTGTCTTCCAAAAAACCTCTCACTGCTAATAAAGATGCAGAGGTTGCAAATGAAGCCCCAGTTAAGAGCACTGGTGAGGCTGTAGGAGATGCTCTCTGGGGTGGACAGACAAGGGTTGGTGCTCCTGTTCCAGATCCATCAGTGAGAAGTGATGAGATGTTTCATAAAGGAAAAATTCCCCAGATTTAGACCTGGGAACTCACAGCCAGCAAAGAACATTCTTCGTTCCTTGATGCCCAACCTAAATTTGTCTGAACCTCTCCTGATTTCTCCAGATGATTTCCTGGTTCATAACTAGAAGGAAATTAGGTTTTGAAGAGCCTGTAGCCTGAGATTTATTCCATTCCTGCTCCCTTTGGATCAGGAACCATCAATAGTCATGGTGTGTCACAGGGTATCTAAATTACAACACACCATTTCAGCTGCCTAATTGGATGAATGAATTTTAGAGAAAATTAATGAATGGTGAAGAGCACATTTTTTAGGAGTTTTTTTTTCCCAGGGTTTTTTTTTTTCTTTTTTTTTTTCCTCCCCATGCAAATTTCTGCCGATGTAAATCAATTGTCTGCGCTTGAAATTCATGAAGCGTCGAGGGGATCCCCACAGCTTTCCCAGCTCCCTCGTGGCTGCCTTGGGAACTGATGGATAAATACAGCCAGCCAAAAATGTGGATTTGCTGGAATAGTTTTACAAATGGCTCTTTGGGGTGTTTTTCCTGCTCTTTTTCTGGCCCAGAAAAGGAGGATCTGCCTCCTCCCCCAGCACTCTGCAGCAGCCCAGGAATGGGAGTGAGGTGGGAGCAATGAGCTCTGAGCTCAGCTTGTTGCTTTGGGCTTTTGCTTGGGGTAGAGTAAGAGACCAAGAATATAAAGTGAGATATATATTTGTGAGATACATACATACATACATATATATATATATATATATGCTTAAAGTAATATACCAAGTGTAAAAAGTAATAGAATAGAAAGTAAAATATCTATATAAGTGTGCGTGTGGTGTGTGTACATATGTATACTTGAATACATACATATAAGAGTGTGTGTATATATATATATCTATATATCTGGGGTTGGAGCTAGATGATCTTTAAGATCCTTCCAACCCAAACTATTTTATGACTCTCTCTCTATATAAGGAACTGTGGGTTTTTTCTCTGCCCACAAAGGGTCCATGTGTTGCTGCTTTAGGGTTCCTGCCCTGCCCTGCCCCAGGATTTTCCAGGGGGAGCAGAAGGCTCTGGATGATGCTCAGTGCTGCTGCAGAGGGGGCTTGGAGTATTTTTGCAGCTTTCTTCAAGGCAGGTTTTCTCCTTCATTTATTTTATCCTCCCAAAGAGAGGCAAACAGTCTGGAGCAAAAGAGAAAACAGGATGGGAGTGGGGAAAAGAGGACAGGTGGGGATGGTTTGGGGAGAGGGATGCAGGAAGCTGACCTATTTCTCCAGTCACACATGTGTTTATTCACAGGGCCTGGTGTGCTTATTTCTTCTCAGATTTAACGACAGAAAGTGAAACAGGACCCAGATAACTGACCTGGTTTAAACCACTTAGTAGGATTTTTAACCAAAAAAAAAAAAAAAGGAAAACTCCCTCTGGATTTAAGAAACTTCAGCTGAAGTTTTACCACTTGGAGCACATTTGAATCTCACCAGGTAACTTCATTTGGTTTCCTTAATGAAGGCTGCGCAGCGGGGTTAATTCTGCTTTCTATGTAAAAAGATTAAGTAGTAGTTGGGTAAAACACTCCATCACTGAAGTGATTTTCAGGATGTACTCACTCCGAAGGCACAGATGTAATACCTGCTTTTAAATTCAATTAGCTCTGACTCAGTTGTGTTGCCTGAATACATTACCACAGCTTGAGACAGTCAGTGTTATTCTTTAAAGCTAAAAAAAAAAGGGAAACAGGAAAAAAAAAAAGGAGAAAAAAAAAAGAAACAACATATTTGTAGATTTCCCTAAATGTGTTTTAATTCCATCAATATGTCATGTGCCCTAGCAGCTCCTGAGACTCCCACCTTGGGTTTTCCCCTTCCCTGCCAGCAATTCCCACATCAGCACAGAGCCATGGGGAGCTCTGGGGTCCCAAAGGGGGAAAGGATGGTCAGATCTCAAATTCACAGCTTTTTCCCTTTTTGGACATTCTTATTCCTTACAAGTTCTGGGATTTGGGGCTTTCCCTCTGTGCTGCCGCTGACCACCAATGTCCCAGAGCTGTCCCTGCCTCTCCCACTACCTGTTTATTAAATTTTTATGTGGCATCAGAGGGAAGGGCTATTTGAAAGCTAAATTAATTAACGCTTGTAAAACACTTGGAGATCCAGGGATGAAAGGCGCAATAGAAATGCAATTTATTTTATAATTATCGAGACAACCCTGAAAGACAACGAGGCTCCTGTTGGCTTGGGATATTTTATTTTAATTAAATCTGGGGCCGTGACGTTTCCATGGACAGGAACCTCCTGGAGATGATGTCCATCCAGCAAAGCATGGCTGGCTCTGGGGATTGGGGATGGCAACTGGGAGGACTGGGCTGAGGCAGCCTCAAGGTGTGTGAGGGGAAGGGATTCTTTTAGGGAAATAAGGGCTGAACCCCAATTTTTCCTGTAAAGCACAGAAAAGGTAGAGGGGTAGCCTCTTCCTCCATTTGAGATGGGAATAGGCAGAGCCTTCACAAGCTTCAGGATTGGTGAAATAGAGGAAAAACCCAATTCATATCAATTTATGAATTAAAAGAGAAAGTGTATTTTAAGGTTATTCAAGCAATCCTGAACGCTTGGCTTTTGTTGGCTCTTCCCAGTACATCCATTCATTGTTTGCCTGTTTCTCTGGGCTATAAACCATCTGTTTTCTTTTGAAGTGAGCTCACTCCTGCTCAGGCTGCCATGCACTCCAGCTCTCCCCTCCCAAATATTTCTCCAGAGATCTGGATGGTTTTCAGGGATCCCTCAGTCCCTCCTGCTGAGGCCACCATGGATGGGTTGCTCTGAGTGTGGTGGGTTTGGCTCTTGTGGGCAGAAGGTTAATACCAAGCCTAATAAAATCAGATCTCACACTCTGGAAAATTAACTATTCTCAGCCAGAGGGTAGCAAAAAAAACCCATTTTTAAAATGTGATTTTAAAAAATGCCCCTCACTCTGTGTGAAGCTGTGCCACATATTGGGTGAAACAGAGTTTTTGATGCTCCCACTGCTCTTGGGTCCAGCCCTGAGATGAGTCTTGGTCCTGCAGAGTTCCCCAGGTGCAAAGCTGGAATCAACAAACATAGGGATTGCTCCTTGAAATGTTGCCTCAGGGATTCATTTCTGAATGGCTCCTGCCAGCTCCCTGCCTGCCATCCTGATTTCTCCACCTTGCTTTCACTGCAGTGGTGCAGCTGAGATCAAAATGCAGCTCTGCAAACACCCTGAGACAACCTTGACTCTGAAGAGGGAGGCAGGGGAGGAGAACAGAGAAGCAAAATCTTGTTAGATTGCTGGGGAAGTCGAGGCATGGAGAAATTGCCATGAGAAAAACTCCATCAGAAGCAGGAATTGCGGTTGGATCTTCATATCTTCATCTAAATTTGTTCTTACAGTCAGGCAGGGTTTCTCCTCCTGGGTCTGAACCTCATGAAAAACTCCAGGTCCACCTCAATGGAATGAGATACAGTCAGGATTTTGAAATCACTTCTTCCCATCATCACTTAATTTCTCTGTTCTCCTTTCTGCCAAAGACAGCGGGTTCTCTGGCTGCCGTGCCTTGGCTGGAGGAATTCTGATTAAAACTATTTTAATAGCATTTTATTTTTGAAAGCCTTGTGGGCTCCGCAAGCTGCATCCCAGATCAGAGCAAGGGCAGGGCTTCCTGCAGAGGAGGAGGGCGTGGGGAGGCTGGAGAGACTCTCTGGCAAATCCAGCCAGAAGTGCTGCTTCCTCTAATGAGTCTCCCCGGGTTTTCTGGCTCGGAAAATCCTCCAACTCTAAAGACAGAGCGAGAGATCCTGGTAGCTCTGCTTATCTGAGCAGCAGCCACTTTGGCTCATTGATTTAAAACAGCTTTGCTCCGTAGATTTTTTATTTGGAACTGGTGAGGGTCAACCTGGGAAGCACAAGGCAGCAAATCCATCCTGGTTGGGAGAGGGTGGTCAGGGATGTGGCTGAGCTTAGAGCAGGGCTGGAGGAGGCTGACAATGTCCAGAAGCCCCAGGGATGAGGTCTGGTTGCACCATCACTGTCCCAGGGTGCTCCAAGCCCATCCAAGCTGCCCTTGGACACTCCCAGGGCTGGACAGCCACAGCCTCTCTGGACAACCTGCACCAGTGTTTTACTGCTCTCCTTGGACGATGCTCCTACTGCACTCCCTGCCTATCACCCCTGGACATTGGCCGGACCCCTGGACATTGGCCGGACCCCTGGACATTGGTCAGCCTGGCTGGTGCTATAAGAGCATCCCAAGATTCAAGGAGAGACTTGGGCTTCTGCAGCCCTGGTGGAACTGGGGGAACATGTGGCCTCATCAGCTGCTGCAGGGGACATTTGCTGGGAAGCAGCAGCTTTCTCCGCTGTGGAGAATCCAATTAAGCTCCTATTAAATTTATTTGCCTTTTTTTCCCTGTCCCTAACTTGCTTTTAGAGCCTTGGGCTGGAATTTTCCTAAAGGAGCCTCTAATGGTGGCTGCTCGGTGCTGGCAGGTGTTCCTGCTGGCTCCAGGGCTGAACAAGGACGTGTGGGCTCAGTGCTGGGGACAGTGATGTGATGGACTTGGTCACCTCAGCTGCAGGAGGAGCAGGAGGCTCTCCTGGGTTCCACTCAGCTGCAGACCCCAGCCTTGCACATTCCTGGAATGGATTGGTTGGGAGGACATAAATCCCATCTATCCCACCCCTGCCATGGGACTCCTTCCACCATCCCAGTTGCTCCAAGCCCTGTCCAGCCTGGCCTCAGACACTTCAGGGATCCAGGGGCAGCCAGAGCTTCTCTGGCCACCCTGTGCCAGGGCCTCCCCACCGTGACCAGGAGGAATTCTTTCCCAAATTCCCATCTATCCCTGCCCTGGGGCAGTGGGAAGCCATTCCCCCTTGTCCTGCACGTCACGCTTGTGTAAAACTCCCTGGTCCCCAGACTGCTGCAGAAATCACTTTGAAAGGGGACAGCTCTGTCCCCAACTCACTGTCCTGGGGCTGACCTGAGCCCCCACCACCTTCCCTTGTGCTTACATGAGGGATTAGGATAGAAGGAGGGAAGGACTTGGGTCCAAGCCCTGCTGGCCAGAACAGGGTGTCCCCAAACCCTAATGAAAGCATTCACAGCCAGGCTGGAGCTTCATGGGGAGAAATATTTGATTTATGATATGAGTCAATGATGTTTCTCTGCCAAAATGCATAAAAGGTACAGGCTGATGAGTCAAAGGCAGCTCCATCTCCATAATGGATTTGTTGCCTGGAAGGGAGAGGCAGGGATGTCTCTATTAACCTCCCCAGGCCCCACAGCGATGGGGTGGAGGGGCAGAGAGAGAGATTATGTACACACATGTATATATATATGTACAGACACACAAAATGCATATTTAACCCAGCATTTGAAGTGCTAATGCAAACCCACAGCTTTTCAGATAATAGCACAAGCCTTGGATTTACCTTCCAATAATCCCCATGGACCCTGTTGCCGTGTGGGATGTGTATCAAAGGGTGTGATTTAATCTCTGTTTTAAAAAATATAATGATTTTGAATCAGTCTCATGATTCCTGGGTCCTGTCTAATGATATTTTATTTTTTTCTACCCGGCAGCACCATGATGGACCTGGCAGCTTTTCTGTTGTATAAAGATTTCTTCTTTAAATGACAGGAAACATGATTTCCCCCAATATTTATATTAATTCTATGCCATTATTGCTTTATTTCTGGGCTCTGAAAGCAGGAAGATTTGTGTTTCATAATCCATGCAGGAAGGCTGAGTTGATATATTGGTTGCAAATGAAGAAAAGCACGTGTGGCTCTTCCCCAGTAGGTTTAATTTTATCCATCTGGCTCAATCATGGCAGCAGATTAAGTAAAAATTTTCAGTGGAGTTGCGTTGGCATAACTTAGCTTTTTTTTTTACTTAAATATTGAGGTAGTTTCTGGTCTGGGGAGGAATCTAACTCTATATATCTTGCTTTTTCTTTTTTCCCATGGGTTCCAGCTGGGCACCCTTGGCTGGCAGCTGAATTCATAAATTGCTTCAAACCAAATCCTGCACCAAAACAAGCTTTTTTTTTTAAATCCAACCCCCTCGGATCTGCAATCCTGGGACTTGGTCCAGCCTCAGGAATTATACATAAGGTGTAGGAGGAATAACTCTGCTCCTTTTACCAGCACCGCTGGTGCCGACGAGCTGCTGAGGGAACACTGGAAATGGTGAAACGTGACACAAAAAATGAGAGAACCACAGAATCACAGAATGGTTTGGGTTGGAAGGACCTTAAAGTCCATCCAGTGCCACCCCTGCCATGGCAGGGACACCTTCCACTGTCCCAGGCTGCTCCAAGCCACGTCCAGCCTGGCCTTGGACATTTCCAGGGATCCAGGGGCAGCCACAGCACACAACAGTTTTCTCCAAGTGGTTAAAGCAGATTGTTTGGATGAGCTCTGTGGATTATAATATTTAGCCTGTTATGCATATTAAATTAAAATATTTATTTTAACATCAGAAGCCAAACCTGAATCACTCAAGTGCTGTGGAAATAAAATGTCTCTACATCACCAAAGACCAGGGAATGCAAGGAACACCTCAACCTTCTCCCTGTCCATTGCACTGAAGCCCAGGATACTTTCAGATCTCCTGGCTCTGTCTCGGAGCTGCTGGGGAGGCACCAGGGGGTCTCACACCCCACCCAGAGCTCTTGTCCTGCTCAGGGTGTTGCAGTGCATCCAGAACCCTCCACATCCCTCACGGCAGCACTCACAGCTCCACAGCAGTTTATTACCTTGCTGGGGGGCAGGAGGATTTTTTATTATTATTCCAGCTTCCTTTCCTGTCTCGTTTTTGCTGAAAGCACAAAAACTTGTTATGATTTACCTCCTGACACGGAGGGCTGAGGTCCACAGGCAGCCACAAATCAGCGGTGGATGAGAGTCTGTTTGGAGCAGGGCCATGGATGCTGCTCCTGGGGGCTGTGGGGTGACCAGAGCACCACAAGGTCCCCAACAGACCTTTTTTGGAAGCTGTGGCCGTGTCATTGCATCTGTTTTGGTTGTAATTGTGCTTACTGGGGTTAACTGACCCAGGGCAGGGGCTGGGGAGCAGCACGGGGCTGTAATAATAAAATCATCTCCAGTCAGCACCAGCATAAGCCCAAATAACGATCTTTTGCTGTCCCTGGGCCAAATATTCAAAGAGATTTTGGGGATGCCAGGCAGCAGTGAGGAGCAGCAGTGTGCTGAGCCCCCAGCTCACTCCAAGGACACTACTGAGTCCATAGGCAGGGTCAGTCCTGACGATCTGGGACCCAAAATGACCCCTGAGATAGCCAGCTTGTAGGGCTGGGCTGAGCACTGCTTTGGATGGGGCAAGAGGGTTGTGCCTGGGAGAGGGGAAACCCCATCCTGCTGTTTTCCTCAATTTTCCTGCCCATACATTGCATCCCCACCACCCTTCTGAACCCATTTCCAATCTGAGCAGCCAGGAGGGAGAGCTGGAGGCTCTTGCTTGGGAATTAACATTTGTGCAGAGCCAAGAGCCACAGGTGGGACCGGATCTGGATCCAAAGCTGCCAGTCCTTAATTAAATCCTAACAATTGGTGCTGGAGTCATTAGTGCCCATCCATCCCCTCCAGCCAGGCACTGGGACCAGCAGGAAGCACCAGTGAGGCAAAGCCGAGTCCAGCATTAACCCCTTAAATCCCCCAGCCTGTGTGAGGATTCTGGAGTGTTCCCTGGCTTTATTTCTCACCTGCAGAATGCATTTCCACGAGGACTCCTGGGTCACATCCTGCTGCGAGGAGCCAAATGTGGGGGTGCGGCGGCCCGATGCTGCGGATCCCGAGTCCCCGAGGCCGGCGGTCGGTGTAATCCACGGGGACGCTGCCGAGGATGCCATCGCCTGGGACTCGGAGGAGGCCGAGCCGTAAACCGCTCTTTCCCTCCCCTGGAAAGTTTTTCCTAAGTTTATTGGTTTAAAGTTCGCTTCCCCGCCCCTATCACCGCCCCTGCTGCTTGCCCTCACTAGAATGTTCTGTTGCCGGGCTTCCCCCATGAGTTGCTTGTAATCCCCTCCCTAGTTATATTTCATTTGCTCCCCCGCTTGTCCCTCATGTTGTCCCGGAGCCCCGTTGGCTCCGCCCCTGTTGTTCCTCCCCGGGAAACCCCGTATTTCCCCCTAAAAACCCCCTCCCTTTGTTCTCTCGGTGTGGTGTGGCCGCGACCCCAGCCCCGCCGGGTTCTGCGCCCGGCAGCTGCGTGGACCGCCCCACCCGAGAGCCCCCAGTGTGCCTCCCCCGCGCCGCTTCTCCTTAATAAACTGCACACTGCTGACTCTCAGCTCGTCGCACTCTCTTTATCACGGGAAGCGACCAGCGACTCCACGGCGTTCCTGCTCGGTAGGCACCCGCCTCCGCCGCGTGGTCCCTGCCGCTCCAAGGAGCGAGCCTGGGAACACTGAGGCTGACCGCAGCCGCCTCTGGGACAGAGCTGAACAGCCGGGAGGGCTGAGAGCTTGGGCCCAGGTGAGGCCTCCGAGGTCTCCCGAAGCCCCGGAAGCCATTGGGACTAAGGCGGCCGGACCCCTCTGGACCCTACAGCTTCAGCCAAACTGCTCCACGGAGCTGATGGGATACATGGAGCAGGTTTGGCTTCTTGAGCCAAACCCTGCCTAATCTGTTTTGAAGCAATATAAGGGATTTTGCTGCGTTTCTGGCTTTGTTTCAGTGCTCAGGTGGTGCAGCAGGGTCACCCTGTGCTTCACGTTGCACCACTGCTGAGGTCCTGCTGCGGAGGATGAGGTGAGGTCACCTCCCGGGGCTCAGCCCCTCATCCCAAATTTGGAGTGTTAGGAACCAGGCCAAGTCTTGAAGCAGCAGATTTAATGTGCAATGTGAAATGTTTGTTATAATTAATTATGATAACTCTGAAAACTCTTCACATAAATAGACAAGCCCTTTTCTTCCTAATTTCATTCAATTTAGCTGTCGTTCCATAAATTTCACAGTCAGTTTTGCAAAAAGCTGCAGTTTCCAGTCGAGGTTTTTTTTAATTCTTGTTATTTATTTATTTAATTAGTAATCACTATATTTTTTTTTAATCAGTGAACTAACTTGATTCTTAGGGTAAAAAGCAAATCAGATGATGAAAGCTGATCCAGAAACCAGGGGAGAATACATAAATATGGGGCACATGCAGGAGCTTTGCCTTGTCAGGCAGTGGTGGAGGAGGTATTTTCACCCCAAAATCCACCCAAGCACCTGAGACCACAGCTGAGAGCAGAATTTGGCCTCCCTGCTCAAGGCTGAACACTCCTGGCACCTTGCAGATGTTGTGTTTTCAAGCTGCCCCATCTGAAATGGAGATATTTTTCCTCCCTAAGGACTGAGGCATGAAATAAATAAAACTCCACGTCCTTCTACTTTTTCACCCAGTAAGCACTGCCCCCCTCTCCCTTTCTATCGGGTTATTAACCAGCCCCGAGCTGGGATGGAGCCACGACGTTCCCCTCGCTGTCCTCATGCCTCGTTGCTCGTAATAAATCACCAGCAGGCACAGGAAAGTGGGGGTTAACAACGCGTGACTCTGTCCTCCATCTCCCTGTCCGAAGGTCTGGGAGTGAGGAATGGTCACTGCTTGCCTGGGAAAAGGAGTCTAAAAATGGGAAATCAAGGGAAGTTGAGCAGGTGGGTGGCTGGGGTGGGATCATCCCGCAAATCTCCCAAAATGCCAATGTTTGAGATCCTCAAATGCTGTTGTCTCATCGATGCTCTTTGCTGGCCCCTTTGGCAAGATGAGCTAACAAGTAGAGAAAAAGCAGAGATTGAACAAATATGTCAGTGACAGAGTTACCTGGAAAAGGCTAAAACAACAAAAGACAATTATAGAAGAAAAACAAGGACATGATTTTCCTAATGTAATTTCAGTCACTTAGAACAGTCCTCCTGGCCTGATAAGCGAATCTTTCACTTCTATTTCAAGCAGCCTTTAGCCACAGAGATCAGATATCTGTTTCTACTGCCTTTATTATCAAAGGAAATCCGTATTAGTTCAGTTTTTGCTTGGAATTCAAGAAGAAAATGTTTCTTTCCCGACAATTTTATGTATTTATCCCTTTGGCTAAAGCCTTTGATTCTGCAAAGCGCAATTAGCAAGTGGCGGCTGTGCAGTTTGACTTCTAACTGGAGAAACTCCCAGTGCAAATGGAAAGCAAGGCTTTAATGAAACGCAACATTTCCTCTCACCGTCTCTCTGTAATTTATTCCGACCCACAGACACCTGAGCCGGTGGCAGGCGAGCACATGCAGGAGTGTGTAATAATAACAGTGTCCTTGTCAGCCACAGCCCTCCCAGCACCACAGAAAGCAAAGGCAAACAGTGCAGAGCACAGAGTCATGAAATTGCACTGCAGTTTGAGGAGGTATTTTTTGAACAATTCCAGGGATGGGGCAACCTGTTCCAGAGTCTCACCACCCAAACAGCCAAGAATTCCTTCCCAAAATCCCATCCAATCCTGCTCTCTGGCAATGGGAAGCTATTCCATCTTGTTCTGTCCCTCCAGAGCCTTGTCCAAAGTCCTGGAGCCTCTTCAGGCACTGGAGGGCTCTCCCCAGAACCTTCTCTTCTCCAGGCTGAACAATCCCAACTCTCTCAGTCATCCATCCTTCTAACCATCTTTGTGGCCCTACCCCAGTAATTCACCTGAAGGACAAATCCATCAATGCCATCAAGAGATGGTGTGCTCTGGATTCTCCTCCTGAGCTGGCAGCAGTCAGGGGAACCCCAAGTGCCACCAACCCCATGTCTGCCCCAGGATCTCTCCCTTGCTCCTGCCTGAGTGACCACAGCAGGCAGCAGGGCAGAAAATGCAGCCGTAATTCAGTGTGAGCAGCCCTTTCTTCCCCAGGATACTTGTCTCATCTCAGCTGTGTTTAGGGGATGTGCTCAATGTGGACCTTTGCCTCCTGGATGGGGAATTTGGAATTTAGTGCAGTGAGATCTCCCTGCACCTCCAGACTCATCACCAGAGCTGGCACAGGCAGAGGGACCACGAGGATAAAATCCCTGTGAATGCTGTGAAGAGCTCCCTGCTGAGATGACAACACAGCCTTACCCTCCGGGAGGATGAGAGACCTTTGATTTAGTGAGAGATGTGTGAGACAGGAGCTGACTCAGGCGGGGAGATACATCTCGGGTGGCAGGCAGTGGAGCGGAGCAGCACATTCCTGTCCCGTCACCTCCAGGTACCACTCTGAAACATCTCTAATAACCCCATCTCCACAATTCCCAGGGCAGGGGAGGAATTATGATGGATGAGGTCAGCCAGGATGATTGAACTCTCTCTCCTGGCCTTATACCCGGGAATTTATTGAACAATTTCAGCACAGTTGATGTCTGTAACTCCAGTGGGGTCTCCCTGCAGGTGATGTCCTCGAGTTGTTCCCTGTCAATGCTGTCAACTTTATTTGTGGCATCTACAAATTGTCTGGGGCCTCTTGTGACAGCTGAGACCTTTTCCCTGGGCAGGGGAGATCTGTGTGGGGTTTGTTTGGGCTTTTCTCCAGGAAAGCTCCCTTCACCATCGGAAGCTGGGTGCTCTCCTCAAAAAGCAGCATGGTGGGAACTTGGCTCCTTTTTCCAGGAGCTTGGAAATCCAGCAAGGATAAACATTTTGGTGCAGGCTCACATCAACACCCACCTTCAGGCTTTCCATGTCTGCTTTAGTAAAACAGAGCCCTTAGCAGTACCCAGCTCGATGCCCTGTGTCTGCTGGGCTCTCCAGGTACTGCTGTGCCATGGCTGGCTTGTGCTGCTTGGGGGAACAAACAGCTCTCCCCAGGTGTACAATAACGATGACTTTGTTGCTTTGTGTGAGGCCACTGTAGCTCAGGTGGGAACAAAGGAGTTGGATTGTTTGCCTCTGGGATGGGAGAGCAGAGCTTGCAGCAGCAGTGACTCAGAGCAGGATTTAGGGGTCATGGGTGTATAACTCCCTCATCATGAGCTCCCAGCACAGAGCTGCAGCAGAAAGAGAAGTTGATGTGATCCTTCACTGAGCTTTAAATAAAATAAATTTTTAAAAAATGAAAGGAAAGAAAAGAAAATCTGAGAAGTGTTCTTGGGTCTGTACAGTGTGCAGGGGAATATGACCAAGGGAATCTGCTGGGGTGCTGAGCCAGCACCGCTCACCACGCCAGAGGGTAAAGGGGCTTCCATGGGCACGGCAGGCTTGGGGTTCCCTAGGAGAGGCTGGAGAGCAGTGGTGCAGAGGAATTGAATTCCTCTGTGTGTACTGGACTGGAAGCAGAGCCCATAGCCTGTCAAGCCAAATGCTGGAGAAGCCTTAATTGCTGGAAGCTGAAGGCAACCTTGGAGGAGGACACACTGCAGGGCAGTGAGGGCTGACGGAGAGCAGGGGACCAGGGATTTACTGTTGCTCAGAGCCTATCAAATGAGATTTGATATTGCTACAAACCAGAGGCTTTAATTCAGCTGCTGGAGGAGAGGAATAGCTGCGGCGTTTGCATTTGGGAGGAGCAGGAGAGAGAGTCACCGTGGCCCTTCCCGACCCTAATTCATAAATCCCTCCTGCTCCTGCCCTGGAGAAGAGGCCATTCTGCTCTGCCCTCAAGATGTTTGTAACACTTGGAGCTCTGCGGCAAGGCCGTGGCTATAACTTATCCTGAGCCTCCTCCAGTTGTCTGCAGGAGTCAAGAAGAAATGGTTTCTCAGGCGCACATCTGGCCAGCTGTGCTCCCAGGTGCCTGAATCGCAGCAGGGTGGGTGGTGGGAAGCTGGCTGGGCGGCAAGCATGGCCAGGGGGGTGTGGGGATTCCTCCCCAAGACACACTCTGCCAAATCTCCCTGAACTGCTTGATCTGATTAACAGGCTTGAGATCAGGAAGGAATTTTCCACATGTCACTCTGGCAGGAACCACGGAGATTTTTGCCTTCCTCTGCATCACAGAGTGGAAAACATCTGGGCATATCAATTACCCGTGACTGCAGGAGACGTGAGCATCAGTAACGCCTCAGGCTGCCTGAGACAGATCCCTGGGAGTCCTGCACAGCCCCCGGGCTGACTTTGAGACCCAAAACCCCCTCCCACCCAGGGCTGGGGTGGGGATGCTCCATCCACAGCACCTGCACAGCTTTCAGGTGCCTCACAGGAAAAGTGAAAAACTAATCCTGAGGACTGGCTAACTGGGGTTAAGCCTAATTGGGGTTACTGAGTTCTTACTTAAGGCTGTGGTTTGACTTACTGGATCCTGAGTGCACTAATTGGCTTTAATTGTGCTAAGCAGCCTCACCTGGGACCCCACCTGCTCACACACAAATGCTATTTAAGCCCAGCTCAAGTTCTGTTTGCCGTTTGTTCCCCTCCAGCTCTCCTTTGTTCATGGATTTCCCTGCTGCTTTGTTTCCAGTCTCATCTCCTGCCTCTCCAGACCCTGGAGCTTCTTCTACAGGTGGTTGTCACCATGCTCAGGTACCCTCAATATGTACTGTGTGTTTGTGTGCAAGCAAGGTGCTGTTTGAAAACCTCTACTGGTCACTATCAATGTATCTGATGCTAAGAGAGTTGTTGTCTGTTTTCCCAATTTATTTCCAGCCAAAGTCTGTGCTAATATGGGATAAATTAGCCTTGATATTCCCACTTTCCACCAGCCCAAGGCAGCACTTGCCTGCTTGGTCATGGTGCTCTTGCGTTAGTCATCTCGCAGCTCAATGAGCACTGGCAAAGACATAAAGCAAGGAATGAGCTGAAACTTCCAAATCATCACTCAGAGTAAAATGTGGCTTGTTGGAAAATGTCAACATGGCTGTTTTGACAGACTTTTTTCTTCTAAGCAGATTTGTCAAAGCCAGCCCTCTCCCTCCCAACATATCTTGTTTTCTGCTTTTCCAAAAGGAAGGACTTCATTGCAGCAGCTCCCTACCCAACTTTTTCCTTATCCTGCCAAGGTCCTACCACATCTTCTTGAGCTCAAACATTCCTCCTTCCAAGAGTCAAAATTTCAGCCTCAAGCTAAAACTTTGACTCACTGGGAGGAACCTCTCTCTTTGCTTGAAGGATAAAAGCCAAGTGGAGTCCCTGAGGTCCCCCAGACCAAAGGAGAGGATCTGCTCGTGCAGGGTGGAGATCTCCAGCTGCTTCCCAGCCTGCAGCTTTCATCTCCTGGTTATTCCCTCCCCTGCCACCCGCCCCCTTCCATGCCAGCCTCCTGCTTTTAATTACGTTGTAGAGAAGTCTCACAACTCAGCGATTCAAGGTGGCATTTGAGAGAAATGATTCCCTTTAGCATAGCTGACAGCTAATTTGTGTAAAGTTTAATTACAGCTAGCATTAATTAACTGGCAGTGTGTTGCGATACTAAAGCACGACCATCTGTTCTTTAAACTGCATCCCCCAAATTTCAGCCCTAATAATTTTGGTGCCGAGGAGGTTGCTCCGGTGGACCCGGTGTAACCACAGCTGCTGTGGGAGGGTGTCACCCACCGATGGTGATGGAGCATGGAGTGAATCACAGCTTCCAGTGCTGTTGCTATGTAGGGATCAGATTTGGAGGATGTGCATTTGGAGCTCTATTGTGTATTTAAGTGGAGGATCAACTCTTACCTCACAGCAGAGGGAGGTTGGTCATTTGGAATGGTCAGCAGCATGTGCCAGTGCCTTGTGTGGGAGCATTTTGAGTTTGCCTTGTGGAGGAATGTGTGAGATCTGAGGGTTGGGAGAAAGGCTCCAAAGTTTGCTGCCCTACTGTGGGACAGGGTTGTGCCAGCCCTGCTGGAGGTGCACCAACACCATCCCTTCTGGAAAAGCAAGCTGGGAACATCTCCGGCCTGAAAAGAGAACTTGTGTGTGTTCATACAGGTGCCCAGTCCCCAGCTGTGTCCCACAAAGTGGGTCTGTGCTTGCTCTGGTTTCAGTCTGTCCATCCCCTGAGCAGACATGAATGGTCTTAATCTGTAGCCAGCAAAAAACAAGCACCTGGAGCTCGTTTTGGCATCTTCTGCCACAGGCTGCTGTCTGGAGGCAGATTTAGTGCTGGGAGGTGAGTGGCACTGGGTGCACACAGGTTGCAGTGGGCTCCAGCAAATCAGCCCAGCTCATCCTTCAAAGAGCTCAGAACTCCCTGGGTGAAACTGCGATGGGGCAAAACTCTGCAACCAAATGCCCCAGAGCTCTGCCCTCAGTAAATCCTGTCTAACTTCAGTGCAGCTGCTTTGATCTCATCATCTCATCATGTAAATCTAGATGAAAACAAATACATCTCCAGTGAGAGACGAGCTTGTCCTCCAGGCTCTCGGCCAAGCCTTTGGATTCATGACTTTGAACAGGGCTCGGCAGCTGCTGGTGGGAGGAATTGCTTTGGTCAAACTGCAGCTCCCAGCTTGTGTCAGCTGCTGGTTTCAGGGTCGAGCAGAGCCTTTCCTCCCAGCTCCCCAAATGCAGAGGTAACAGTCCCTCAGCTCAGCAGCATGTCTTGGCTCCAGCTATTTCTCTCCTGAGTCCTGCCCTTGTGCACATGGAGTGGATGGGTTTTTGGTGCTGGGATGGAGCCTCTTTGGTGGCTTCTCACAGAAGTTCTGTGGGCAGTTCTGTGCCTGGCTGCTGCAAGCTTCCTGCCTGCTGTGGATGCAGCATAAAATATTACTTAACATATCACAACAGTCATTACCCTAATCCATTTCACCGTACAAGAGATTTCACTGGAGATTCCTGCAGCTCAGCTGATGGGAGAAAGCACAGAGCTCTGCTTTTTGTACTGCTTTCCCCAAAAAATCTCTGATTTTGCCAGGCCTGCTGCCATCCAGACCTCAGCAGTGTGCAGCCATGCTAGCTGAGCTGTTCTGAGTTGATGCCTGCTGCCAAGCATCCCATGGGCATTCCTTGCTTGCCAGCCTGGAATGTGTTCCCTGTGAGCAATAGGATTACACAGGCTTGCCAGGATGACGTGCCTGGATGCAGAGCTGGAGAAGCAGCAGCAAGTAGAGGGCAGGGTGATTCCCTGGGGTGAAGGGGATGCTGCATCCCCAGCTTTGCTCCCAAGGATTCCCCTGCTGGGAGGGCTCAGAACTGGGCTGGAGTGGGGAAAATCTGCCTCCCTGTGCAGTGATGAGGTTGTGGGCAGACCTCTGGCAAGCAAGAGTGTTAATTAAATGTTTGCTGGTGTATAAGGTGTCTTTATGCAAAACAGCCTTGCAGAAGGTTATGGTGCTACACAGAGAGAATCTTGTTTTTGCTGCCATGAGCTGGAGGTGGGGAGAGGGAGGCAGAGCCTGGACGGGTGAGGAACAAACTGTGTGGGGACTCGTGGGACCCAGGAGAGGATGGTGTGTGTGGAGGGTGTCAGTAGATTGGCAGGGTTGAAGGAAAAATCAACACAATTCGCTGAAAAGCATCTGAAACTCAAACGTTTTGGGGCTGTTCATCCTGACTGTGTTATCATGTCTGGAGTCTTGGGCTGCCTCTGCATCCATTCATCCCCCTGTGAAAAGGGGAGGGATAAATCCATCCCGGAGGAAGGTGGGCAGTGGTTCTCACGTGGGCTGTTTGCAATTAGTCTAATGAAGCTGTTTTTGTGATATTGTTGCCCTCTATTGGGCCCAGCCTGAACGGCTGGGAGGGTGCTGATGTGCCCATGTTGGGTGGGGAAGGGTCTGGGGCATTTCCCCAGCTTTGGGATGGAAGCAATGCTTCCCCAGTTCATTGTGCTGGGGCTCCTTGGAGAGGGAGTTCCTGCCTGGAGCTCTCGTGAGCAAAGAGCCAGAGCTAATGCCAGATGGAGGTAATGAGCCTTGCTGTGGACTTCAGTGGAATTTGGATCAGACCATTTGCAGTCTCTGGGGATGAGTCGGTTCTGCGTCGTCCTAGTGATGGGCTGGAAATGTGCCCAAGCTATTTTCAGAGAGGTTTGTAACTCCAAGGGACTCATCTGAGTTCCCCTCTGCTGCCCTTCCCGCAGCAGGAGAGGTGCCTAGGGGTGGCAGTGCCTTGTGAAGTGCTCTTTTGAGCACCCTGCACTTGCTGGTGGGGCTGCAGCAAGGCCAGGAGTCCTGGCCAGGTTCCCCAGGCTGCACAGACCCACCAGGATCACTTCAGGGACTCAGATGGGAGATGTGAAGGCGCCACTTTCAGTTTTTCCCTGACCTGTTCAGGCCTGGCTCTTGCTGCAGAAGCTGGGAGTGAGTGTGTGGAGGAAATGTGGCTTTAACCTGGGCATGGTGGAGTTGTTTGCAAAGGAGGCTCAGGCTGGATGTCACCTGCAGGCTGTGACACTGATGGAGGTGCTCAGCAGAGCAGCTTCCCCTCTGCTTTGCTGTGGCTCCCAGGTACTGCAGATGCCCTGGGCTGGCTGAGGCTTGGGCTTGGGAGGTTCTCTCATCTCAGTGAGATGTGTGTGGGTTGGCCCCACAGGAATGCCAGTGCAACGGAGAGAAAACCTTTTAGCAGATTGATTCAATATTGGTTTTGAACTCTTTCCAGCGCAGGGAAGCAGAGGCTCACTTGTCAATGACAGAGACATGTGGAGCACAGCAGGGCTGCACAGCCAGATGGGATGGGCAAGGTGCAGGCAGGGACAAGTGGTACCCAAAGAGGTTCCTCTCCTCTCTGTCTCTCCCTTTGCTGTCTGCTCATGCTCTGTCACTGTCACACTGGTGGGATGCTGAGGGGTTACAGCACAGCTTGGCAGTGCTGCTCTGGTACAGGAATGCCCCGTGGAGCTGGGGAAACTGTGCTACCTGAGAGCAAAGGCACCAAAATAAACAACATCTCCATGAAAATTAAATATCCGGAACTAGAAATGGCTTGCTTCTCTTTCTTTCTTTTAAGTGAGAACAAGTAGGTAGAGTTGGAATAGCTGGGAGTGTTATAAATGATGACATGCCTTTGAACTAGCAGCTGGGTGAATGTCTCATCCCACGCTGTCTATGTTCGTGCTCCCCTGTCAGCTGCTCGCGAGGACTAATAGAGATAAAACAATCCAAGGATGGATTTCCAGGCGGAACGGTTCTGCCAGGTGTCTCCTTATGCTGTAGGAAGGGACTTTAAAAAGAAAAGAGAGGCAATAGTGCCAAAATCTGTCTGGTGAAGTTGGGGGAGTTACAACAGGGTAAATCCGAGGCCTTGGGAAGGAGGAAATGCATGGTTTGACCTTGTGCTGCAGAGGAACATACTGGCATCAAAGTCTCACAAGTCCTACCCCAGAGAGGTTAGACCAGAGCTTCCCTGGAAAGGTCAGGTTGAGATGAAGGTTTGATATATATATATTTCATTGGCCAAAGAAAATGCCTCTCAGATACTAATTAAAAGTGTGTCACTCAGCCAGGGCTATTGCTGGGGTTATTTTCCTTGCTCCAGTGATGAATGTGGCCAATTAAATCAACAGGATCTCTTTTCTTGCATTCATTTTCTCTCTCCATCACATGTTTGAAGGAGAGCAAAATCAAACTGACAGCTGAAAGGGTTTTCAAATCCAATGGGCAAAATGCTTAGACCATCTTCTTTCAGACTGCAGGGCTCTGCTGAGGGTCCCCCTTCCTTCTCTTAATCTAAATCTCCTTCTTAAGCCTTGTTTTATCCTGTCTGCAGTCCCTCTGTTTGATTTCTACCTGCTGACCTTCCATTTGGCTCCCTGCTGGCCTCTGCTGCTCTCCTTACAGGAGCTGCACACCCAGTCCTGCAGTAGGTGAGCTGAGGGATCAGCCCCTGTATTCACTGCTTCTGATGGGACCAGGGCTTCCCACAGCCCCAAACTTGAAGTTTCACAAGGCTGAGCCCTTAGGGATTATCTTTACTATATGTCCAAAGAGGGTGAATGATTTTCCTTGGAAGGTCTGAAAAATGGAGAGCATAGAACAGGAAGGATGCTGAGCTCTCTCTATTTGAAGAGATGTGCTAAAGGCACTGCTCCTGTTAGACCAGCACTGCTCTGTGCTGCTTGGGGTGGTCTGGGATGATGCACAGCTCCTCTCCTTATCTGGGTAAATGTTGTGCTAATGAATGAGGCCGGAGCTGCATATCTAAATCAATCATGATCTCAGTTAATTAGAGCAGTTGGGACCAGGTCAAGTTTTCCCCTCTTTCCTCCAGCCTTGTGGCAGAGGGGCACAGAGGTCAGGAGGAAAAATCTGCTCAGATCTCCATCCTTGAACTACTACAGTAGTTTACACTTAGTCAATAAACAAGAGTAACAAGGAGATGCTTCTTGGAATGGATAAATAGGGAGCTCTGGATGTGCCCCACTCTCCAGGCATCTCTGTTCCTTACCTATAAAGTGCTCTGGTGTCCCTGGATTTTGTTTTTCCTTCCACCAGACTCTTGGGCTTCTTCACAGAACCATTCAGAGCCCTTGATTTCTGTGAGAGAAAAAGACACTTCAGCCAGTAAAAGACAAAATTTATTTTTTTTCTTTCTTAAGGATGACTGTTACATGCTGGTCTTGGTTTTTCAGGCAGGAGATGCCTCTATGGAGGATGCTTCCCAACACCTCTGATGCCAGGCCAATGGATTTTAGAGATCAAAGCTAAGGCTCTCTGCTGTTGTAATGCTATTGATGCCAATCAGGTTGTGCCGCAGGGAAGTTGGCTCTCTCCTTTTAATTACAGTTTGTATTAAACTTGGCTGCTCAAAGTTGAAATTCCTACCTTTGGCCTGCTCAGGATCTATAGATCACTCAAATCTCAAAGTAGTGTTCATATGTTGTTGTCAAGGCTTAGTTCTGGTTCTCTGCAAGGAGGGAAATGTCTCCAGTGGACAGGCTGCATGTGGGCTAATGGGCTGCCCTAATTGCTCCTGGGGATCTATAAATTAAAAAAGGTGACAATTAAATTCACCTTGGTGTTCTGGTGGTGGAGTCAATAGTTCCCAGGGCTGAATCACCAGCTGCTCCCCTCTGGGTCACAGTCTGGTGACTCTCCCAGCAATAAACTGAACCATGTTTGTGCAGGAAAAGCCTGCAATAAAATGTGCAAGAAACTGCAAAGAACCTCCTGATAAATGAGGTCTGTAAGTCATCCTTTGAGGCCATGCTGGAACCTGGTTATTGCTTAATAGAGTAGGTGCAGTGGAGCTTGGTTTATGGGGTAGGAACTTCCTAAAAGGAGGGAAGGGCTCCTGTCAGCTCAGTTAGCACAATGTCTGGGTGTTTCCCCCAGGCAGAGCTATCAGAGAAGGCTCCACATGGGTTGTACTGGTGCTTGCACTGGTGCTGTGATCACAAATGTGCATGTGGATCAGCCTTGGGTCTTTCCACACTGGAGCTCTGATGAGTTCATTAGGGCTTTGGCTACTCCAAGCTGGCTGGACCCTTGACTGCATTCACCTTCCCCATCACTGCCGGTTAATCTTCTTCTGCACAGTAATTGTATCAAATATTTCAAGTCACCCTTTTTTTGGCATAAACTTGAATCTCTGCATGTACCATTTCCCTTCTGCTTGAGCTCTGGGACATGGAGAAACCAGGGCTCCTTTCCCAGTAGCTGCTGTTGTTTCGTCTCTTGCTTTTCTGTGTGATTTGGTGACAACTAACTTCACTGCCATTGCATCATTTCTGCAGAAGCCATGAATCCTTCTGGAAGATTTGCCTGCATCACTTCCCAGCATGGCCTTTTCCAGACCTCGACTCCTTAACCTCCCTTAACTTTCCTCAGCTTCTCTCCTAGTTCCCAACCAAACTGCAGTGCTGCTGAACTGGGGCAGCTGCACCCCTGAGGTGCTGTAGGATCTACAGCTCCATCACTGTTCTCACATCAGCAGCTCTGCCCCAGCAGGACTCAGAGCCCTTGTTCCCCTTTTCCCCTCTTATGTATTGTCTGCTGTGGTTTATTTTAAACCCCAGGACAGTGCTGCCTCTGGAGAAGTCAATAATCCTCATCCAGCTGCGAGGGCTGTGTCCCACCCTGGCAATAAGCTGTGCTGGGAGCCCCATTAGTGCTGATGGAGGGCTGTGGGTCTGACAGCTGTAGGGCTGCAGGTCAGGCTCACTGTGGCACACATTTCAGATTTCAGCACAGTAGGCTTTGATAACATTAAACGCAGCAAAGCATTTCTCTCTTACCCAGATTCTGTTCCCTTTTTTTTGTTGCTCCTTTTTAAATTAAGGCAATGCAGTGTTGCGTTGTAAGAAAGATCTATTTTTCTACTGACCCATTTCAGTAAAAATTCAGCCCATCTAGAGCATATGCTGCTTGTGAAGATGGAAAGAAATTCACAGATATTAAGGACACTGAGATCAACTCATCTCACCTCATGCATAACAGCCTGGAGAATTTCCTGCAGGACTCTGCAGCTGGATGACACTGTGGCTTCTTGTGTGATTATCAAGAACCATCCCAAGGTCTGGCTCAGGGTCTTGTTCAATTGCTTCTCCTTCTTCAGCAGGATGTGAGACACTTGCAGTGGGAGGCAGCAGCCAGCTCTGCCCCTTGTGCCATCAGCACACAGAACACACAGACTCTCCAGCCTCCTCCCTGTGTGTCTGCAGCATCTCTGTGTCTTAGACCTTGGTTGGGGAGAATGAGGGCAGTGAGAGTGCTGAGATGTCTGGGAGTGCTATCAGCATCTTTCCTTCCATTCCTTCCCTTTCAGGACCTGGTCTTGCCTATCTCAGTGGGGCAATGGGCAGAGGAGAGATTTCAGGTCAGCTCCAGATGCTCAGCAGTGGGTGAAGATGATGCTTGTGCAGCTCACCTAAACCAGTCCTGTCTCCTCCTAAGCTGCTGACAGCAGAGTTACCTCCACAAGGCAATTAAAAGCACTAAATGAGTTTCCTGCCACTAATCACCATCCGAAGGAGACAACAGCCTCTGCCTTCTCAGGTGCTTCGAGGGGCCTTGTGCTGCACTGGAAGTGATTCATGGCTCCCACGAGGCTGCACACCCTGCAGAGGAAGGCAGTTTTCTTGTGAGCTGACTTAAAAATCATTTTTACCCATTTGTTCCACAAATGAAATGAAACAGCTCAGTCTGAGGACTTGCAGAAAGACTTGTTTCCATCAAGCCCTTGGAAATGCTGTCATGTTTCATTCCAGGAGAAATTGGTTTGAAACTTCTCCAGTGCCAAAAAAAAAATATATCTGAAACTACATTTTCTTCTCTTCCTCCCACCTGAAACTGTCTGGACTGCCTTGGGGCAGAAGTGATGGATTCAGGTCCACTTTGTCAAGGGCCAGTGCATGTATTCCTGTATCTTTTCCAAGCCTGAGTAACCCAGGTGCTGTTATTTTCAGGAGTCACCAAGGTTTCTGTATTGCAGAGATTTTGCTTCTCAGTTTTGCAGCATGATATTTTCAGACTATATTTTTCTAAACTCCTGGCCTTTTTGAGTACTAATGTAACCACTAAAAAAGAAAATATTCCAAGGCAAGAATTTTCCTTGGTGGCCATAATTGTGCCATCTAGTTGCATGGTCTAAACAGAGTGATCTGATGGCAGCCCACTCCTTGGATACTGCCCAGGAGAAATAGGGTGGTTTCTGTTTTGAGAAGAGCCTTTGATTTGGGAATTCAGCCTTGGTACAGCTGTGCAGGTTTGATGTCTTGGTCAAAGTATGTTAGAGCTGCTCATTTTCTTAATTTTTGGCATTTACTAAAGACTGTTTATGCCTTTCTTTTATATGAGATTAAATGCTAATAGTGCTTTTGTGAGTGTTTCCAGCTCTGTATCCCAATGTGCAGTTTGGGATTTGGCTGCCTGCCCCATCCCCGGTGGGTGTTGGAGCCACACTAGCCAGCCCAGGGAGTCAGTGCTTCCTGCAGCTCTCGCTGTAAGCAGGACTGGAAATGCATCCAAAGGCTGCCCAAACAAGACTCCTGTACCTGGTGTGTCTAGAGAAAAGATGAAGATCTGTTTGCATCATGTTAGTACATAAATCCAGCTCCCCTTAAGGTGCTTAAGCATATTTGGATAATGACCTGGAACAACCTGGGTAGCAGGAGGTTACATGTAGCTGTCACAGCAGCTCTGTGAGCAGGGAGATTGCCAGCCAGCAGGCAAAGGCAGCCAATTACACCACGCTCAGAAGCATTTCATTCCTTTTTCCATCTTCGCAGCTCCACAAAGTGAATCCTGCTGTAGAGACCTCTGCCTCCCGCTGGCATCACCTCCTGTCTGAGGAGATAGTGTGTAAAGTGCCCTCTGTATTTGCAGCGTGGTTTTTCTGCTTCTGCAGTTAAAATCTGTGTCCTTTGCAGGGGACTCTACTGAGCTGTCCCAATGCCCAGGGACAGCCTGTGGCACTCCCTGTGCAGCTGGGGTCCTGTGGGCTCTGTTCTTGCTGGGAGAGGGAGGAATGGCTGGGAATTCCTTCATATTTCTGCAGGACTGTGGCATCACCCAGTGACTGTCCCAAGGCTGGGTCATTAACAGCCAACCTGCCCAAACTTCTTCTCCCCTTCCTTTTTGGTCTCCTCCATGCACAGAGCTTCTCATTTCATCTCCCTCTGGCTTCTGTCATTTGAAATAAGTCAGTTGCTAACTGTCACTCAAAATGGCAGGAGCTGAAAGTGTCTTTTTGCCTGTGTGGCCTCACTCTGCCATTACCCAAACTTCTGAGAGAGCAGATTCAGCTCCAAGGCCTCTGAGAGAGCAGCTCAGCTGGCTGGAGGGGATGAGTGCTGTGAATTGCTGAGCTAAGCTTGTTGGATTCCTGGATCACCACAGCAGCAGTGGGTGGTAGGTGATCTTGGGAGGAACTTCAACTTCTGTATTGGAGCTTTTCACCTTTCTTTGAAACTTCAGCTCCTGGAAATCAAATGGCTAAAAACCACTTTCACTTCTATCCCTAAAAACTGACTTTAAAATTCTGGTAATGGTGAAGAAAGCTGAAAAAGGAATGGAAAGCATAAGGCACAAGTGTTGTCCCTCCCTCACAGAGTGTTTGACAGCAGAAGCTCCCATCTTTCAGGCAATTCCCAACTCAGATGGTGATTGCTCAGTGCCCAGAGGAATGCCAGTCTGATGGGAATGCAGTAGCTCCTCTGCTTGTCAGAACAAACCAGGATTGAATATGCAATGAACCCAGGTTGGTTCAGTACCACAAATCCCTAAAAACCTGTGCCTTCTAACAAAGAGTCCTTTTTGTTTAATGATCCATATGAGACTAAACCTGTGGTTTCCAGTGCAGTTGTGTTGGACCTGTAGTTAGAAAAATCACTTGTGTACCAGGCAACTGATTTGTTACTGGCCCCCTTGGGCTCTGCTTGAGACAGATTTCACTGGGAAAAGAGCTACAGAAAATGTCAGCAGACAGTGTGTGTGTGTGCCAGAGACTCCCAGCAGCTGTGATTTCAAATCGATTTTATTTTCCCCTCATCTAAAGAGTTTTACACTTGCAGGGAGACATTTTGATGTATTGGGAAACAAAACAAGGAAAAGGTCTGTGGTGTGGGGAGAAGGCAAAGGCTTTCCAGTAAAATGAGAGATAAGGAAGAAAATGGGGGTACACTGAGACAGCTTTTTGAAGGTGCATTTCTGCATCATTTTGGTGCTTCTTGTGATGGCATCCACCCTTCTATACTGCTCTCTAAAATCTTTGCCCTTAACAGCCAAAAGCTGGGAGCAGAAAAAGCCATCGGGGGGTAAGAGCTTTGCTCAAGATGTCTTGACAAGTATCCCTGGTTCTAGTTTGGTGCTCTTCCTGTCAGGCCATGCTGCTCCTTTGGGGTCAGGCTGTAGGATGAGCGAAGCCCAGGCTCCCAGAGCTGGAATGCTGGTGTTTGCTGCAGAGGAAGATCTGGGGCCATCTAGTGACCTTCCACTGAAAACTTTGTGCTTCCAGTGCTCCCAGTTGCTCTCAAAAGATATGTGGGACACGTTTCCTCCCTGCTGCTGACTGAGCAAGTCCCCAGCTCGGCAGCGAGGTGGCTGGAAGGCAGACCTGCACCCTCTTAATGATTTTTTTTTTTTTGCTAGGAGCTGATTTAGAAACTGCTGCATGTAACCACCTCCTTTCATCTAGGATGAAAGGGAAGGATAACCCATGTCTTTACAGAATAGGGAGCTGAAACAGCCAGAGCCCCCACCCAAAATGTGAGCTTGAAAGAATAGAAATGGATAGGTTTGTGCCTCAGTGTTTGCCACCATGGGTGAGGGGTGGGCAGAGGTTTTTGGGAGCTCTGCTGTGTGCAACATCCCTTCACGTGTCTGCACCGTGTGCTCCTGTGCTCCACCAGGTGCTCCCCTGGATTTCCCAGGGGTCCAGGCAATCTCTTCTCTGTTATTATCAACTACAAGCATGATAATCTGGACCCTAATGCATACAGGAGATTACAAAGCAGTGTTTTATGGAGCTGCTACAAAAGTACCCATAATCTGCTAATGCCCACAATTAAAAACGGCAGTTGAGCAAATCTGGGCCATGGCAAGTTAGTGCCCATGGCTGGAAATGGATGCTAGTTCCAGGTGTTGGTCTTGCAATAGAAGATGACATCTTTATTAAATATTGGTGCTGGAAATAATATCTTTTCTAGTTTTGGCAAAATGCCTTGCAAAGCATGGACATAAAGCAAAGCTACCTCTGTTTAGTAGGTTTTTTGCTCTTTTTAACTATCTGGATTTCAAAAACTGTGTAGAGATTGGTACTTATTTCATCAGCCCAGGTCTCATGGTAAAAATGAGCTGGTAACTCTGGTAATGGATCCCTTTGGAGTAAACCTGCCTGTGCAGCTTTCAGGAGGGGAGAAATTCCTAATATTCCCCCTATTCTCTGTCCCTCATCCCGTGATGCTCACACCTCACAGGCCTGGGCACCCCGATTTCCCCATGGCCATCAGCCACGCTCTGGTGCCCTTCACTGTTGACATCTTTCCACCCAAATTTCTCTGTGCATTGTTCCTGCAGCCCCATCCCTCTCGGGGGCTGCTTGGGCAGATGTGTGCCTGCCCTGTGTTGCCAGTGGTGCGGCAAAGCCAGGAACGTGGATCCCTGGGGGAATCTGCAAAGTACAAGTTGTTATTACTCACTACAGCAGAACAATCAGCACGGGCTCTGTAATGCAGAAAGATGGATTGAAGCTGCTTAAGACCAGAGGAAAATGGAATCTCTGCTTTGCAACAAGGAGTTTAACTCCTGCAATCCCCCTCTGATGAGCGATGAGACCTGAGCAAAAGCCCAGATTTGAAAATTGCTATGTTCAGGGAGGGAGATGAGGCTGTGCAGCCAGAGCCAAAATCCGCCCTGGATCTCAGCTTGGCAGGGTGATGTGCCAGAACTGTTTGTGAAGGCAACTCTCTGCATGTGCAGCTCTTTCCTGGTAGTCGTGGGGAGGATCCTGACATCTTACACTGCTCAGGTGTGACCAGTGCCAGTACAGCCCCTGGGAACCCTTGTTTTTTTTCTTTTTCCTCTTGCAGTGATCCCACCACTGCTGGTCCTGCAGAGTCAGGTTTCTCCATGTTTCCATCCCAAATATGGGCCCTTTGAGTTGGAGAGTGAACTACAAAGAGGAAAAAGCAATGAACTTCCCACAGCTTTACAGTCAAGACAAGGCTGTTTTCTTCTCGTGTGCTTCTGGTGGATTTTAGGTTGTGTGATAAGAAGCTCTTGGTTGTTACATGTTCCTCATTTCTTCCCACTGAAGTGTGAGTCCAGCTTTCCCCCTGCTTTGCCTAAGATGAATAGCAGATCCTCTGCTGTTACATTAAGGCAGCTTTAAACATATGATAAACTAGCTATACAAACCTTTGTCATCCAGGGCATAAAACAACCTCTAACTGCTGAGGATTAAGGAGACACTTGTCTTAAATCAGCCAGTTATTTTAAATACTTCTCTGTTAGCTGTCAGATGCCCTGACTGCCTGTTATCACACCAGGGGATTTGTGTTAGACTTCAGCGCCAGACTCTGCTCTGAGACAAGGGCCTGAGGTAAGGAGGAGCTGGGGCTCCAGTTGTCTCTCCAGCAGCTTTCTGAGGCAGAGGGAGATGAGTCTGGCATGCTGTGTGAGGAGTCAGCCTGCAAAGACTGGCCTGAGAACCTCTGATATCTCAGAGGGCTTCCAGGGCTGCTGAGGGAGCACATGCTGACTGTTTCACTCTTTTGGGATACAAAAACCAGGGAGATCCAGCTGGTCATAACAACCTGAGGCTAGAGAGGAACAAACAGCCAGGTGCATGCACATGGGATTTTAAAAATACAGATTTTCTTCAATGCTAAATTATCACAGTTTGCACTAAAATTCATTTTGGTTTAATTCTGCTGGTCATGAGCTCCCAAGAGGAATTGTTGTGAGCAACTCCACTCTGGCTGTTGGAACTGTAGGGTTGAGGCAGAGGATTTTAGCAGGGAAGATTCCTCAGGTCCAGGGTGAAGCTGGAGAGGGACCTGCTTGCAGCTGGGAAGGGAAAGGCTTCTGATGTTTCCTTTTCCCACATCATTCCCTCCTGTAAAGACCTGAGATCTGGTGGCAGGAGGCTTGAACCGATGCCAGAGCATCTGCACAGAGGTGAGCAGAGATTTACCGGCCTTGGAGTTCAGCTGATTTCACTGCTGCAAGTTCGTCCTGTTAATGAGCCCCTGGGGAGGGAGCTGGGGAAGCTCAGCCAGGCCACGGAAGCATCTCTGTCCTCCCCAGCTGAGCCCTCAGCTGCCAGAGCACACAGGGCCACAGCTGAGCCCCCGTTCACATCAGCTCCGAGTGGCTGCTCTGCGCTGAGAAACGCGGGGTTGCCTTGGAGCCAGCGGGGTTGTGGCTCTGTGCTCTGCTGGTGCTGCCCTGCCGCCTCCTCCTCGCGTGCTGCATCCGCAACCCACAGCATCGCCTTCGTTAGCAGAGGTCCATCTCCTCCCCTTCACCGTTTCACCCGCTGCTGTTGATTAAGTTTCTCTTGCAGCTCTTCCAGGAAGCCAGGGGCCTGTTGTTTCGGAGCTCGCCTTAATTTGTTTACTCGTGCATATGTTCTGTCTTGTACAATGATGCTTCGCAGCTGGTCTCGAGCAGCCTACGGCACAGGGGAAGCAGCAGGTTAAGTTTGAACCAAAGGAAGTCGCTGAAATCTGGCCTGATGTGTGAATCCGAGGGTTAAGCTCCTTGAGATTGATGTGGTAAAACAGGGTGCAGTATTGGCTGAGATACCATCTTTATATTTATTGCTGGTTTCCATCATAATATGGTGCACTAACAGCTTGTTTGTGCACAAGATCATTTAAGCTCAAAGAATTAAAGGTAGAAAACTCCATGTCTCTGTATTATGCAAATGTAAAATTTCCCTGCACATGGCAGGAGGTTGGAACTAGATGGTCTTGAAGGTCCCTTCCACCCCTACACAGGCCAACCCTGCTCTTGACTCACCAAAACCTTGGGATTTGCCCCCATGGTGTCCCTGGGGAGCTGGAGAACAGCAGATCTGTCTGTGCTGCTTTCCTGCCCCATAACCTGAAGAATCTGGCTCTGTCAGTGGAAAAAAAAATCATTTGGATGTTTTACTGCTACTGTAAAGCTGTTACTTCTTTCCCACCCGCCCTTTAGGGGGGAAAAAAAAAAGAAGCCTTGTTTAATCTGCCAGCTTGCAAATGGCTCCTAAATAACACAGTTGTCTTTGGCTCAGTCGATCAAAGGGCTCTGCCCATGAGGATGGGGACACTTTGCAGGCTCAGATTAGTGTTGTTTCAGAGGAATTGGATGCTTTTTTGTGTTGTTTTTAAATGAGTCTTTTTCCAGGTTGAGTCTGAGCCAGATAACTGAATGCATAGAATCGATATTTTGCAGAACTGATAGAGAATTAGCCAGGTTTAATAAACTTCATGCATGGCTTCCTATTGTAGCTGTATATCAAAAGGAAAATAAATATATTGACTGAATCTGCTTACAATAGCATCTGTAAGTTGCTCTGTGAAATAAGGCAATTGCACAAATGGTTATGGGAGGCCATGCCTCGTAGGGTAGGAAGGAATCATGCTCAGGACATCTGGGTCTTCTTGCTAATTTGCCACATGACCTTGAAATTCAGGCCAAATTTTCATGTGTGTCCACAAAATTTTTCTGTTAGACTCTGGAATTTTATTTCAGATGCTGAGATAGCTCCATATTTGGCCCTCCTCACCCTGTACCAGGTGAAGTTGCTGGTGAGGCTCCATTCCTTGGAGAAACATCCTAACAGCTTTCCCAGGTTTATTTTTTTATCATGGTTTACTTTTTGGTGGTTCCCCTCCAGCATGGGAATGCCATTACTCATTTCCCATGTGATGGTTATGGTTGATAAATGCTCTGAGATCCATCACAGCAAAGTGATGGAGAGGTAGAACCAGGCAAGACTTAAACCTCAGGTTTCTCGTTTTTTTGGATCTGCAGGTAAATGCAACATTTTCTGGTATTCAGGAACAAATTGTAACTGTTTTCTCCTTGTGATGTTTCTCATACTCCAGACCTCACTGCAGTACGCAAACAGAGGCATATGGAGCATCCAAACTCACCTTCATTCATCTTCATTTGCCCTGGCTGTAATGGACATTGGCCACACAACTGTCCTTCGGAAATCAGGAATGCGAGACCATAACTGCTGCTCCATTGCTGCTCCATCTATTTGCAGTGCAGAAACAGTTGCACATAATTGTACAAGGTTTGGACATGTTGCTCCTAATCCTGTGTGCAGCTGCCTACAAGGGCTCTGGCACGCCAAGGTCTGACCGGGGAGTGTGTCGGGCGCTGCTGCAGAGAGAGCCAGACAGCTCCACAGAGAGGGACAAGGCAGATCAGCCCTCGGGTTTGCTCTCCCCAGGGATGCTCTGTGCTGGGGAGAGAGGAGCAGGTGGATTGTGTTTTTACACAGAACCAGGGTGCAGCTGGGCGAAGGCTGTTGTGAGGGATGAGACTGGGTCAGCTCCTCGTCTTATTGCTGAAAAGAAAGTGTCCATTTCTGGGTACAAAAAGACTTCTCCAGGACTAAAATTTGCTTTTTATTCCTGGAATCACCAAGGAAAAGGGGTGATTGAGTCCTCTTGATGTACAGTTAAAACTGGAGCAAGAATCAGACTCTGAGTTTCTTTTCCTTTTCATCTTCAGTTTGCAGTACAGATGGGACATCACTCTTCCCTTTCAGCAGCTCTGCCACTGTCCCTTGTGGGTTTTATCTCATGTCTGAACCCAATACAGACATTTTCACTGATGGTTTTGTGATAGCCTGGAGAAAAGGAGGCTCAGGGGAGACCTCATTGCTCTCTACAACTACCTGAAAGGAGGTTGTAGCCAGGTGGGGGTTGCTTTCTTCTCTCTAGTAATAAGTGTGAGGACCAGAGAAAATAGCCTCAAGTTGCTGGTGGAGGGTCTGAGTCCTGTTATTTTCATTAGACTTGTAGCTGTTTCTGCAGCTCGTTGAACGGAGATGGCTCCTCCTTCCCCACAACGAGGTGAGAGCTGGAGCAGTTTTCTAGCCACCACCGGCAAGAGGAAAATAAATGGGGAGGATGAGCAAGCCAGGGGTGGGTGTTACTGCCTGTTAAATACATAACATCATTTGTCGCTTAAGTAACCTTGAAACAGTATTCCTGGTGCTGGAGCTGCTGCACGCCGTGGGCAGGGAGGAGAGCAGGACATGGTTAAGCACCCACCTGCCACCATTCATCATCCAGTTAACCCCACAGCTCAACTTCCCTTCAAAACCTCACGTTTTCCTCTTTCACTGTCTCTCCACAGCTGCCTGCATCCCTGCTTCCCGTGGCTGCAGGGAGATGCCAGAGAGCACCTGGGGTTTGCTCCTGCTCGCCCACTGGGGATGTGCATGTGGAAAGTGAGATCAGATGGAGGAGCGTGAGGAGCAGAAAGGTTTTGGTGCTGGTGAACTCCCAGCACATGATGAACTCTGCAGCACAGCAGAGGCAGAAATGAGGTTGTGAAGTGCAGGTGTGTGAGGGATGGCAGGGAGTGCAAGAGGCAGCAGTGGCAGGGCTGTGGGCACTCTCATGTATCAGGGATGTGTCAAATGTGTGCACTGAGGCTCAGGCAGGTCTGAGGGGGGATAATGCCCAGGTGAGTAAGGTCTGATAAGTGTAAAATTCCAGGAGTGGGGGTTTCCCTCCAGGCGTGTGCAGCCAGTGCCGAGAGGGCATCAGGCTCCTGCCCTCTCCAATGCAGCAAATTTGTCTCAGAATCACAGAATATTCTGGGCTGGACCACAAGGATCAGTGTTCAACTCTTAGGTAAATAGCCCATAGAGGGATCAAACCCACAGCCTTGTGTTATCAGCACCATGCTTTAACTCACATTGCCTTGCTGTGAAAATTGCTGCTCACAAATCTGTGTTTGGGGCAAACCTTGTGTTTATAACATGAACATGAGTGTGGGGCTTGATTATTACTTTTTCTTTTCTGTTGGTTTTTCTGACTCTGCAGTTCCTACTGCAGGAATGCTGATGGGCAGATGAAAGGTTGGCTGCTGGGAGTTCTCCAGTTCAGCTTCACAGACCGAATGCATGTCAGCTGCTGTGCTCTGTCTCCAAAACCCATCCTCTGTCTTGTCTTGCTGGATGCTCTCTCTGGTTGCTGCCATAGTGCTAAAGATAATAGCAAAGCCTCTGAAATGTTGGAATTTCCCTTCTCTCTTGAATGGAGATCAAGGGGAGAGTTATGTCCCTACATGCAGTATAATGAGCAGTGCGAGTTTATTCTCTCTCTCTACACAGTGTGTGGAAGCTGTTTGTTATCTGTATTTTCTAGAGGAAATGAACCAGTTTTTTCAGGAGAAGAGTGTTTGGGGTGATGCTTCTGCAAGAGCAGCCGGATTAGGGTCACAGCTTTTGATTTGGGCTCCAGCAGAAATGTCCATTCTGGTACAACTCTCTTGTGAGACAAAAATTCATTGTCCCAACGTTTTTTTCATTTTCTCAGTTTGAAATCCTTTTAAACTGGGAGAAGAAAATAGTTATATGTTCCAGTACTGACTCATCTCAAAATCTAAGGCATCTTTTTTGATCTAACATTTTGGCTAATTAAATAGGAAACCCTTTTGTCTTACACATTACAAAACATCAAGGTCTCTTTTAGATCCACTGGTGTTTTTATTAGTCTCTGAAATTCTTGTGGAATAGATAAAATATCTCCCACCCAGCTCTGCTGTGTCAGTTAATGTGTGAGCAATCACAGTATGACATGTTCACCGAGGAGCGTATACAAATTGAATCTCTACGTGTGGTTGTCAGGAAACAAAACATGCTCGATATCTGTTTCAAAGACAATTTTGATTTTTTTTTTTTAGCAAAGCTTTTGTGGAAAATGTAGCAGCAAAGAAATAAAAATGACTCCTGTAATTTGGAAACAGGTAATCAAGAGGTATTAAAAATCAATGAAAATACTACATGTTCATCCCTAGGGATGATTTCTCACATGTAAACACATCTTTGGTGAAGGGAGGAATGAGACCAGATCCCATTCCCTGAGGTCTCAAATCCCATTGAAGTAATTTGCAACTAGATCAGGCTGGGGGATCATCACAGTCTCCAAATTTGATGTAGGCACCAGCTGAGGCTGCAGAGCTCAGCAGCAGTTCAAACATCTTTTATCTCTTGGGTGGTCCTTAAGTCAGAGCCTCATCTCCGCTTTCCCCCTCCTTTCTCGAGCTAGGCATTTGCTGATGCCATTGTTTAATCCAGCCAAGGGTCTGCTCCATTTTCCATGCTCCAAGGTAATTTTGGCGAGGCTGCTCTGTTCTTGCATGCCAGTTAGAATACACTCTCTCAGGCAGGTCTCCTTCCATGAGGCAGTTGTAATCCTGCAAGGTTTCTGTGTAATAAATCTCCTTGCCTATCTGGTTTTTATTCTGGGCGAGGCTAATGGTGTAAAATCCCAGCCCTTCCTCTGTGTGGAAACAGCTGACAAACAACTCTTCTGATAATTCCTTCCAGATGGGCCCAAGCCGGCGTTTCCCTGGCGCAGAGCTCTGCAAATGGAACTCTCCCAGCTCTGCAGTACACACAGTGTGGTGGCAAGAGGTCTCACCACTGGTATTTCAGAGTACAGAGAAGCTCCTGGGCTCAGCAGAGCCAGCCTGGGAGGAAAACAAAACTGGGAGCAGAATGGGAAAAAGCTGATTTATTTTCTTTTCCTCCCCTGGGACAGTGGCTCTCGCTCCCTCATCTCTCTGCAGCTGAATGGTGCCAGGGCAGGGCTGGTGCTCCCCAGGACGGTGCTGTGGCACTGTCACTGTGTACTGCCTTTGCTGCTGCCGTGGGTCCTTTCAGGTCATGAGAAAAGCAGGTCAAGCATGTGAGCATGTGGCTGCCTTTCAGGCACATGCTGGAGAACTATTCTCCACAAAGAGACTTCCCTTTATCATGTGGAGTTACTGGAGTGACCAGAGCTGCAAAGCAAGGATTTAAAAGCATCTCTGAGTGTTGGAATTGAGGTGAAGTCCTCCTGCTTTAGGGCACAAGCTCAGATCTAAGAGAGGGGACAAGATGGAAATTTTCCTTTGAGAAGATTATGTTATAACTTTCAAAAAGGTGTTTGATTTGATAGGAGAGGATTTGCATCTTTGCCTGCAACAGCTGATACCATGGGCTGTCAGAGATCAACCAGCCAAGGGAGATCTCAAATACCTGCTGCATACAAAAGCTGAGTGTGGGGAGGACAGGGAGTGCAAGCCTTTCTTTCTTCAGGGATGCAAAACATAACAGGGTTCATTTTGAGGATGCCTTTTATGCGGTGGGGGAGCCCCCACTGCACCCCACTGCTGCATCGCTCTGTTTCCTATGCCAGCACACACTCCAAACCATGGATGCCTGCATTTGCCAGAGGGGCTCAGGGTGAGGAAAAGTCCTAGTGCTGCATTGCAATGGTGCAAAATGCCCAACCAGCAGGGAGCTCAGGACTGCAGCCTCATGGCCAGCATGGGAGACTGGCCCTGCTCCGAGTCTGGCTGTTCCTTCATCCCTGTGTTCTAGGAAGACGTAAGATGGCACAATCTCAAGGCACTTTTCAAAGGCACTTCAGTAATTCTCATTATCCGCCTTGCAAGGACCATGGGCTAGCATTCAGCAGCACTTGGCTCCTTTTCAGGCCAGAATTTCTGTCTTCTGTTGATGCTTTCTTTCAGCTGAAGGAAGAAGGAGGTTGAGTTTTGCTTGGATTGTCCCTGGCAGAAAAAGAAAGCACCCACGCGCTCCATGTGCTTTGCAGGCTGATCCAAAGCCTGGTGGATCCATTCCCTTTGACTTCAGCGCCGTTTGCATTTCGGCCGACGAGTACAAAGTGGAATCACCGCTGCACGGAGTGGCTTGAGCTGCTGCCAGCAATGACCTCATGGTTCTGAGAGTTTCTGTGATTTATCTCATCTGCTTCCATCTCCAGAAGATGGTGGATGGTAGCTGTACCTGCTACCTGGAGATGGGAGGCAAACACAAACACAACCAGGGTCCTCCTGAGCTGCTGAAATTCCTCCTGCCCGAGGATGGAGAGCAATGCAAACTCACCCACTCAAATTCTTGCCCTTTAAAGTGTGCAGCTGTTCTCAGGAAACTTGAAAAGTCTTTTTTTTTTTCTTTTTTCCCCCACCAATTCAACTGTTGCAAATTCTTCCTCCCTTCTGCAAACCTGAGTTGTAACTTTGTAACTTGGATGGTTTTGCTCCAGCAGACAACAAAATTACAAAGCTGGTTTGCAACCAGGATGTGGCTTCTCGCAATGATGCTCCAAACAAGGCGATGATGTTTGATAATGTAGGAAAGACTTTTCCGAAGGGCAGTGGGAAGGACGGCAGCCGCGTTGGTGTTCTTGGCTTTGCCAGCTCAGTTCTCTGCAGGTTTGTTGTTGTGGCTTCCCCCAGCAATTCTCCAGGCGTGTTGAATTCCTCCAGGCTGGATCTTTCTGCTTGAAGTGATGCGATTTTGGCAGAGTTTTCTCTTGGAGTTGAAGCCAGGCTCACTGGAGTTGGCAGATAGGACCACATGTGCCACCCATGCTGCAATTTTCATGGTGTGGGAGTGGTATTCATCAGGATAGGGTTGGCCTTGAGATGTTTTTCTGCTCATGGCAACAGGCGTATCTCGCCAGGCTGCCTCTTGCCTTGAGCCAGCATGTGGATTTGTTAGCTTTCAGCAAAGTTATTCTTGGTCGATGCTGCTCTGAGGTGATGAAAAATAGGGCCTTCTGGGTATGAAAATGTTTTCATTTTAGAGCGTTTGGAAAGCGGCGCCAAGGATGACAAAAGCAAACACCCACCCCAAGCAAAGGAACACTCCCAGGAGCATCTCCAGAGTGTTTGAGACCCAGGCAGTGCTGAGAGGAGTGTGTTGGCATGAAACCATGGGGAACGTGGGCTGGAGGAGCTCTGTGCACCAACAGCCCTAAGCACAACTGCTGGGTTGGGGTGCAGCCATGTACCACTGCACTGAGCCTGAACTGGGGCTCTTTGGCCACCAGGGATCACAGAATCATAGAAAGATTTGGGGTGGGAGGAACCTTAGAGATCATCTTGTTCCAGCCCCTGCCAAGGGCAGGGACGCCTTCCATGGTCACTCCAAACCTCATCCAGCCTGGCCTTGAACACTCCCAGGGATGTCCAGTTGTTGGAGCAGGAGGCTGTGATGTTTCTGTCTCTAGGGTTTACAAAGACAAGGCTCCTAGAACACTTTGTGCTGCTGTCCCATGCCTGTAAACACCTCTTCAGTGTCCCCCGCCTCAGTTTACCCTTTTCTTCTACAAATTAGATAAACCCACCCCAAAAAAGCCTTCCTATTGACTTCACCACGGTGTTTTGAGACTTAATTAACAGTCTGCAGAATGCACTGAGATCATGGGATGAAAGCAGCTATAGATATGCAAAGCAGCATCATTATGCAAAGATAAAATTTAGAACCTTTGTAAAATAAGTGTTGAAATGAATGTATCGCAGCGTGTGCCTGGCTCTGCTCAGCTCTGGACCCTCATGTTTGTTCACCTGGTAATCCCAAGGGAAACAGTACAAAAATGAGATTTATGGGAGAAGTGTGAAAATGCACAGGCAAGGTCTTAAAATCAGAGTCATGAAAAAAAGAGAAGCTCTGAAAGAAAAGAAAGTACTTTGCCTCCTTATCTCTTGGAGGTCTATAAACTCCTTGTACACTACAACCTGCAAACTGAGGAAGAGCCAGAATCAGGTTTCAGATTACCCATTACATCCTTTACTTTTTGAATTGGAAAAAAAAAGGTGGGGGTGGATAAGGAATGAATTTCAGGTATAATTTAGAAAGAAAAATGTCTGAGAAGGGACATACTCCATCAACTAATTAAACATGTAACAGAGGTGCAATATTCCCAATTAACTACAAAGTTGTGCTTCCACTTCTAATTGCTGACAGTTTCTTTTGGTGACTGTGTGCAGATTAATTGTCTTCAATGGGGAGCTGGTTGGCTTGATAATGTAATGTTTGAAGTGGAGGTAGTAATTGCTTTGATTACATTTGTGGTTTATTTTCTAAATGGCAGCTGGAGGTTGGGCCTGAGATTTGAAGTAGCAGCTAAAAAACTGCGAGATGAGGGGGGAAAACTGAAGTTTCTTTTAGGAGTCCAAACCTGGTGGATCAAAATTTGGGGGTTTGGACTAGATGACCTTGGGCACAGTTGCCCAGGGCAGTGGTGGAGTCCCCATTGTCAGAGGGATTTAAAAGCCCTGTGCACACAGCACTTGGAGACTTGGGTTAGTGGTGGCCTTGGCAGTGCTGGGAAACTGCTAATGACCTTGGAGGGCTTTTCCAGCCCAAAGGGTTCTACGCCAAGCTGGGGTGAGCTAGCAGGGAGCAGGCAGAGGTGCAGGCAGAGGTGTGAAGGCTCTGCACTATCCTGGCTCAGAGGTGTCCCCAGCACTGTCTCTGCCCTGCTGCAAGGTTGGGGTTGTTCAGTAGCCACAGATGTTCCCTCCATCCTCCTCCCAGTGCCCTGCAGCCTCCTGGCAGCCAGCAAAGAGGGAGGCAGCCAGCTGCTTCCCAGGCGTCCTGACTGTCACTTGGGTCAAGTCTTTTGATTTTTTTTCTCTCTGGCGTGGGAAAGACCATGGGCAGGAGCTGAGCTTGGAATTCAAACCCCAACTCCTGCCCTGCTCTTGGCAGCTGAGAGGTCTCCTCTCTGGAGCCGAGGGATTCCCAGGCTTTTATCCTCTGCTGGCTGTCAGCTCTGTGGTATGAGATGAAGTCACCTCCTTCCTTCCTCCTTCCCATTCCTGCCACTCACAGCAGCCCCCCAAAGCCCCCCTCTCCCAGCCCCTGTCTGGCTGCAGAGCATTCCCTGCCTTTCTTCCCTGCTGCTCTCTGTCCCTTTCCCTTTGCGTTCTCTCCTCTTTTCCAGCTCTGGAGCCATTAGCAGAGCTGAGCAAGGTCCAGGAGGAGCATGTGTAGGAATTGGATAAGGAAGAGGATCCACTGGCCTGTGAGAAAGCTTGGCCAGTGCCTCTGCCAAGTCTGTCTTCATTAGAGCGATGCCAGCATGTGCGAGGCAGAACGGGCAGGAGGACAGCACCTGGGCCCCAATCCCTCTGGCCACACAGCCTCACCCTCACTCCCTGCATGCTCCCTTTTCCTTCTTCTGCCTCCTCTTTGCCCTGGGCTGCTTCAGTTTCGCTTCAGTTTCCCTTGGCCAGCCCAGGGTTGGAGGGCAGTGTGTGCAGAGGGCAGGAACCCAACCAAGCCACGATGCTTTTTCCTCGAGAGCAAGATTATCCTCTCATCATAATTAAACTGGGAGGCAGGAATCGATTTCCCATGGGCAGAGGTTTGACAGAAACTCTCTGTTTGCAATACTCTGAACACTGCACTCTCCAGTGAACGACAGTGAACGAGGCAGCAGCTCTGTCCCATCAGACCATGGGAACAGGCATGGAGACAGGGAACTCCTGCACTTGCTGGAGCAGAACAGCCGTGCTGGCCAGGGGGGAGGTTTATCCTGAGGTCTTTGAAGCTGGGGAGCAATGGGTGACTGTGCCAGCAGTCAGCAAGGCCAGATGCTGCTCATGGTCATTCCTCACTGCCAGCAGCCTGCAGCGAGGGGGTCAAGGGGGTTGTTCTTGAAGCAGCTCTGGGCCCTCTGGAACAGGTTTGTAACAGCTTGTTCCTCCTGGTGAGAGAGAGCTGCTCTTTGCTGCCTTTTAGATAATTCATGCAAGTGGGGAAACTGAGGCACAGGCTTTGCATTCAGTGTTTGCCAAGTAGAACCTCCTCTGGCGATTTTTTTTCCTCTGATTTTTCCTTTTTCCTACCTTTCTTTCCTGTCTTGAGCACTAAGAGGGCATTTTCTCCCATGTGCTTTGACACAACCTTCCTGTCCTTTTCCAGGTTTGCCATGTCCTGATGGACTCATCAGCTCTCTCAGATGGGGAGTGTAACCTGCATGGGGCACCCTGACCACAGCACACCCTGACATGAGGGAGAGTGTTTTATGAAGTGAACGCTGATAAAATCCTCTTTCAGCTATGCATCATCATACATGTTTTCATGTCACAGTCAGGGAAGATGATTAGATTCTGTAGCTGGTGGTGGTGCTCCTGTATCCCTCTTCCTGGGAAGCTGAGTTTCCGTGGTTACCAGGTCCAGGGCGCTGAGCAGTAGAAAAATTAGAATCATTAAAAATGAAAAAAAAAAAAAAAGGCCTGATCAAAATTATCTGAAATATCTCATTTTGCAAATCGGGCACTTCCAGTTTTAAGGTCTTCAAAGAAATCTATTAGTGAGGTGTTATCCCAGAGCCCCTTGGAGCAAGGCTGAGGTTACAGGGAATTTCTTCCAGCACTGCCAGTGTGATTGTGTTACCAGCTCAGGGCAGGGTTTGTGATCAAGTGGGAGGCTCAGTATCTTTCTTTATTATTTTTATTTTCTTTTTTTCATGTTTTTTAAAATACTATTAATTTTTTTAATTACATATCTTTTTTATTTCATCCAAGATTGGACTCTATGATCTTGGAGGTCTTTTCCAGCCTTAATGATTCTATGATCTACTTCTTAAGGGGAAACTCTTCATGGCACAGGGGAATTAGGGAGAGTTCCCACTCTCTGTGAGTTGGGAGGGTTTTGCAGGGGATTTGGGGAGAGGCAAGTGGAATCTAAACTGGGACTTCATACAAGGACATGAGATGTCCTTTATACGAGTGACTGGATAAGGGGGAATGGCTTCGTACTGGCAGAGGGCAGGGCTAGAAGGGGAATTAGGAGGAAATTTTTCCCTGTAAGGCAGGGGAGGCCCTGGCACAGAGTGCCCAGAGAAGCTGTGCCTGCCCCTGGATCCCTGGAAGTGTCCAAGGCCAGGCTGGACAGGGCTTGGAGCAGCCTGGAATATTGGGAGGTGTCCCTGTCCATGGCAGAGGAGGGATGGAATGAGCTTTAAGGTCTCTCCAAACCCAAGGCATTTTGTGATTCTATGTGAGCCAGGTTTAGACCCTGCAGCTCTGCTAAAGCCCAGGATGAGGAGCTGCCTGGGTGTGGGGAGAACCTGCAGCTCCTTCACTTCCAGAGATTGGCTCCTCCTCGAGCAGCCCTGAAGGACTTGCTGCTGCTCCTGGCAGGCACAGCTCGGGGCTGTGTGAAGGGCAGAGCTGCTCCCCAGGAGAGAGAGGAGAGCTTTATTTCAGTAGGCAGGACACAGGAACAGGCTGTCCTCTGCCAGTGGATGTGTGGTACCAGGGCCAGCCCTGTGCCCTCTCTGAGTCAGGCTGACATCTCTAGGTTCAGCAGCTCCTCAGCCATTGCCATGGTTTCCTGGAGCATCCTCTCGCCACTGCTCTGAGAGCTGGAAGAAAGGGATCTTCTCACTAGAGGAGCCCTGCTTGGTGTTTTTCTTCTCTTCTGTTAGGAAGAAAAAAAAGAGGCTTTTTTATTATTATTTTTTGTGACATCTGCAGTCATGAATTGGGCCTATAAAACACTGTGTAGGAGACTGTTCCTCCTTCACTTGATCTCTTTTCATTCCCAAGAACATTTCTCTCATCAAAGCTTGCAGATTTCAGACACGCCATAAGATATTTTTAATCATCTTCTGTCACGAAGTTTCCAAGTTAAAGGAGCCTGTGCCATGCAGAGAAAAGTCTATTTATTCTCCCTTGTTTAAAATACCCTGGCAGTCATTTTAATTACAATGCCTTTTCCCTACCCCTCCTGGGATGAGCAAATGTATTTACACAATTTACAGTAGAAGTGGTTTCCTTCCCCATCCCCTCACGCCTTCCCTGTCACCTCCCTCTTTCCCCCATGTGTGTAACGTGCGCAGTTCCAAATATCACAACTTGGCAAATAAATATTACAAGATTCAATAAGAGGGAGCTGCATTTGCAAGTCTGAGGCTAATTTAATAAATGATGGCAGTAGCTTTAAAACATGTCTCCTATTTAAAGAGCACAACACCGATCTTTGGAGGGAGCTGTGATGTGGGCTAAATTTTTTAAAGGCTTTAAATGAATCCTTTTCATCTAAATCTTGGAAAATTAAAAGTCTCCCAATGTAATTTTTGTGCAGCTTCATCAGAGCAGGCGTAAAGCAAACCTGTGCCTGGCACTGAGCTCTCTGCAGGCTCTGGGCTCAGCGTGGGACACCAAGTGACGTCTGCAGACTGAGCCTTTTCAGGGGAAAAGGAAGTAAAATTTGGGTGGAAGGAGCTGTAAACACCCTTTATATTTATAGGAGAAAGGAGGGTGAAGGATGCCTTGCTGCTGACGTGGAGTGTGTGTGGGCTGGGCTGGAGGTGCTGCTGTGTGGCTGCAGTGCTGGTTGTGCTCACTGCTTCGTCCCACTTTATACAAACAGCTGGGACCAGTTGTGGAAAATGGGGTGGTGTGTGGTAGAACCCAGTGCAGAGGTCAGGGCTTGGCCAGATCTCCCCATCTCTTTCCCATTTCCAAATCCCACTTATCACTGCCCACCCTGCCTTTATCTGTTGTGCCTTCTGCTCTCACACAGCTCTTCCAGTGTGGAAGACCCTCAGCCACCTTTTCTCCCTCCCTCCCTCCATGCAGAAACACAGCTTTAGAAGATTTATAGTGGAGCCTTTTGGCCTTGAACTCTGCTAAAACTGTGCAAGTAGGAGATGGCTTTGGCAGGCCGGATTGGGTTGGATTACATCTCTTCAGATCTTTTGCTTGTGAAATATTTCAAAGACCCCCTTTAACCAGAGCTTGCTTCCTCCAGAAGCCTGAATTGGTTCAGTTAGGATCTTGGCTGGATTGAATAAGAGGTAACTCGATCTCAGCAGCAGAGAAATAAATAAAAAAATGTAACTGACTTGGTAAGTTTACATCTGATACGTGGTCTTCTAAGCTGGGGGCTCTGGCTGAGCTGGTGTTTGTTGAGAAGCTGAAGAAACCCCCCTGAGGTGGCTGCTGACCAGAGGTAACGAATGAGCAGTTTCTTTGCTTGAGTTTGAAAATTAGAATGACACCACTGGGAAAGAAAATAATAGTTGAGAGAGAGCTTGTAAGGAAAAGCAAATCAAAGTACACCAAGGATCTGTCAGTATAGAAGCTCTTTCATGCCATATTTTAAAATGTATTTCTTCTTTCGAATCTTGCTTTGTATTTTTCATTATATAAAATGAGGAATAGGAGCCCCAGCAGCACGTGGTCTGGTCTAAGATATTAACTGAATATTTTCCTGCCCTAAGGGTCAGGCAGAAACCAAGACTTCAGCTGTTACCTCCCGTGTTTCCCAGCTATTTGAATAAAATTAATGTTACTCAGAAGAATTGTAACAGCTTGTACAAAAATCAGGTTCCTGGAAGGGCTGTGCTGATTTTGGGGGTGTTATTGGTGTGATAAGCCTTGTAGTGAGAGCAAGGAGGGTGCAATCTGCTTGTTAATCATGAGTTTTGCAGCCTGGTTTAGGTAAGGGCTGCTCTGTGAGGGAGTTTATGGAAGAACATTGGGATACATGCTGCTGCACTCTACAAATGGGAAAGAAAGTGTTATTTACCTTGTAAAGGTGTCATCAATGGTTGCTCCTCTCTTTGTGGCTGGTCAGGACCTTTTCACCAAGGGGGAAATTTTGTCAGATGTGGGGTTTTGCTGCAGTCAGATTGTCTGTTTTCATAAATCCTAGAAGAGTTTGGGTTGGAATGGACATCCAGAAACCTGCCTGCAATGAGCAGGGACAATGCCTGCTGGTTAATGTGAATCCTAATGAGGAGGGGAATATTGTGAGGATGTTTTGGTTTTGATGTTCATTTTCGTGTTTTGGTGGCTCTTTTTTTCACCTCATGACCAGAGGCAGGGGGAGCCCCCAATGAAAAGCTGAGCCCAAAATGGATGTTTCAACACAATCCTGTGTCACACAAGCTTTTAAAAGGCTGTGGTCTGTAGAAGGAAAGAGATATTGCAATGGTGAGAAGTTCTGGGGACCAGCTTTGCTCCCTTGAGCTGTTCTGATGGTTAAAGGCCAGAGGCAGATGCCACACTTGTGCTGTTCTTGGATCAAATTTCCAAGGAGGCTCTTTCTCACGGTGTCATTTTCTGCACCCGCCCCAGAAACCAAGATTCCACTTTCCGCCCTGCAAAGCACTAATAATACAACCCTGGTTTGTCTGCTGAGGTTTGGAGCTGCCAGCACCAAACGTGCCTGGGGACCTCAGTGTCCCCCTGTGCTCCTGCCGGGTCTCCCCTGCACCACCAGTGCAGAAAGCAGAGCAGCCTTAGCCCCATCCCTGGATTTTCACTTCATCCTGGTCAGGCAAACCTGTATCATGGACCCCATCTGCAGGAAACCTGCTGCTCAGAGAAACATTTCCCTTCTAAGTCAAAGAGATGAGACTGGAACAGTTCCCAGTTGCTCCCAGTTTGTGCCATGGTTTCATGGGTCCCTGGGGGTGAGAGGAGTGTGGTGGCTTTTGCCAGGCTGCCGCAGGAGATGGCTATGGAGCAGGGAAGGCTGTGATGGTGAATCCCATAGGAAGGTTGGGAATCTGCTTCCAAGCCCTGCTCCTGGTCTGCAAGAGAGCTCAATGGAGCTGACAGGAAAGAGAGTCCCTTGGGAAACAACATCCAGCTGTGGCTGGAAGAGAATGCTTTACAGAAAGATTGGAAGGAACATTCCTTCCCACATGGAGCCACTGCTGTTATCACATCCTGCTCCAGTCTGACAGCCCCTGTTTGCTGTACCTGCTGCTCTGGTTTTCTGCATCTCTAATCTGATTTAGATAATGACCCCACTGGGTGCAAAGAGCCAGCCGAGCCTCGTGCAGAGATTCTCCTGCTCCCCGAGAGTGGGCAGCAGTTGGAATTGGCTGCCAGTGGAAAGGGCCAGATCCTCCCCTCCTATATGTACCAAGGCAGGAGAGGTCAGCTCCAAGCCCCTTCAAGGTGTTTTTTCAATTCTCTGTGTAGTGAAAGAGACATCAGGGCTGGCTGGAGGCTGTGATAGCAACAGACTGTTAATGATCCGTGGGTGCATTTAGTAAATACATTTATTTTGTGTGGGCAAAGGTATCCACAGCCCACTGCTGCTCCAAAGACTGGTGACATCATCCTAATCCTGGTTGCTCCAGGGTGTATCTGGGTTTGAACAAGTTGTTTTGTCCCTCCAGTCAAAAGTTTCGTCAGGGAAAATTTGGGGATCTCGCCTCTCTGTAGGATTTCTCCCCAGGGTGTCAGACTCGCTGTACAACTACAGTGGGACTCACCTCCACGGACCATCTGCTTGCCAGGCTTGCTGTGTTGCATTTGGTGCTTCATGCTTCCCTGATGGGAAAGTCTTGGCCAGGAATAGAACAGCCTTTCTACAGGCTCTCTGTGCTCAGGGCTGCCTCATCGGTCCCTGTGTGTTCAGAGGATCCCTGTAGAAATTCGGGGGTTTTCCCTCTGTTCTCTCACTCCTTGTTGTGAAGAACATCACACAGGATGTGTGGGATAGCAGCACTCAGGAGACCTGCCGAGCTTGCTGCACATGTGAGCAGTAGAGTTCTGATGCTGTGTTGTGGGAGGAGAGCTGTGTGGGGTGAGGCTGCAGTACACCTGCTACTGAAGCTGTTGTGGCACTGTTGGGTCCCCCAGCCATGCCCTGGGGAAGAGATGGAGCTGGAGAAGCCAGCGGGAGCAGAGCAGCAGCCCCTGCCCATCAGCAGCAGTTTGGCCCAGGGGACCTGTGTGTTGAGCAGAGATTAAAAGCCCAATCAGGACCTTCTCATCTGCTCCTCGATAACTGCTGTGATGCTGTGACCTGACTGGTCACGCTGAGTCTCCTCCCAAACCCTCTCCAACACCTCTTCCCACAGCCCTGCGTGGGCTGGTGATATATTTTTATTGATCTCTTTTATGTAAAGCTCATTCCTGCCGTTCACTCCTGAGTAATATCCAGGGCTCTTTGTTCTCTGGCACAATAGAGTGTCCCTGGACAGCCCTGGGGACACCGGGAGATGCTTTAAAAGGTTAATGTCTCTGTTAGATTACAAATCACTCCTAAACATCTGCTGTCACTCACAGGAGGTGGGAAATAATCACCTGGATCCTTTAACTGTTAACTGAGCCTGAACAAGATGTGTTTCCAGCGCTGGAAGATGTTGTGTCAGTGCTGTTACCTCTGGCTACTGAGGGAATGATGGTTTGATTGCCTGACATCTGAGCAACGCAGGGTTTGCTGTGCTGCATCTCCCAGCGCTGCTCCCCTCAGTGGCATCGAGGCTGAGACCTCCACAGGGAAATGGGGTTTGCCAGGATACTCAAAGGCTCTTCAGGTGCTGGAATGTCACTCTGGGGTCCTGAAGACTCTGCCCGTGTGCTTCATCATCCCATCATCATGTGGGGATGATGTGAGTGCTGCGTGTTGGAAGCACAGTGTGCCTGCCATGCACACCTCTGGCACAACCACTTTGTGACCATGGGTGCATCCTGAGTGTGGTTAAGGATCTTGCCTCCTCTCTGATCATCCCAATCAGGGAGGGAATGGCAGGTCAGAGAAATGACTCACAGGAGGGCACACAGAGAGTTGCAATCCCAGCTGAGATCCCAGATGTGAATCTGAAATATCATAGTTGCAAGAATTTAAAAAAAAAAGCAAACTAGACACAGCTCATGATTATGGCTTGTTTGGGGAAACAGCTGGGCTGGGCTCTAACTTGAAAATGAGAAACAAATCTGCTGCATTGCCTCCTTCACCTGTTTCCCCAAGCTCCTGTCCATGCTCCCGGGCCCAGCGCGGTGGGAGCAGCCTTGTTAGCGTTTCGTACAATCACATACTTTTTGTGTTTGTTGTGCTCTTGGTTGAGTTGACTCCTAATTTGTCTGTCTTTGGGGGACAGCAGACAGCTGCTTTAATGAGGTAACAGTAGGGTTTGAAATAACCGACATCTGTTCTTTGTGTGAGCAGGGGATCCCCTGCCACGGCTCTGCCTCCCAAAAACACCCTTGCAGGGGAGCTGTGCTCAGGGTTTGCTCTCTGGGGATCTCTCAGCCCTCATGGCTGTGCTGCCTGGATGGGATGAGTTTCCTTTGGCAGCTCAGGAAGCCCAAGGCACCCCCAGATCTCTACAAACCCTGCAGCCACCCTGAATCCCATGGATGTTTTTGTGAGACCAGTCTGGCACTGCCAAGGTGGCTGCTCGGTACTCAACCCTCCCTGTGCACCAGTTGATCTTTGAAGCGCTTTCCTGGCGAGCACCAGCTTGCTCTGCTCTGGGAACGGATGCAGGGAACAAACTGGAGGTGACCTCTGTGTGTGACTTGGCTCCGTTCACTCGTAGGTGAAAGCAAATCGGTGTCAGAGCTAACCCAGCCAGGTCCAGCACTGCAAGAGATGTCTGAATCCTGACAAGAGGCTTCCCGCTGGGAGTGGAACCCCATGTCCCTGCTGAGCCTCAGAGCCAACTGCCAGCCCAGCTCCCTCCCCCTCTTTTATTTATCGGGTGTGGGAGGTGGTGGATTTTTCTTTCTTTTTCCCGGATGCACCCAGAGCAGCAGTCTCTGCACGACACCAAATTAATTAATGTTGGGCAGGCAGAATGCAATTAACTACCCTGGAGCCTGGCCAAGGCAGGGGCACCATTCCCTTTTCCTGCAAGAAACAACCCAGGAGCTTTCCTGGGCAGGACCTTGCTCTGCTGCTCAGCTCTAGGGCAAGAGGCTCTGACAGGGGCATGTCCTTCTGGAAATGCCTCCTCCAGGCCCCTTTGCTGCCCTGCACCTGCACTCGGATCCCATTCCATCCCACCACTGCCTCTTCCCTCCTCCAGCTCAGGAGGTGGCAGGCGCAGGGAAGCAGCATCTGCAGGAGGTTGCAGCACAGTTGGCAAAGTCCTGGGCAAAAGTAATCAAGCCATGGTAGCGTTTCAAGGACCAACTGGCTGGATTTTATTTATTGCTGCCACTCACTGAGAAAATGGACTCGGGAGGAGATTCCTGGGCTGCAGCTGCTGCGTGAGACGGGCAGCTTCTGTTAAATAGAGCATCGCCTGACAGAGCTGTGATTGAGCTGGGGCTATTTAAAGGGGTTTAGAGGCCGCCAATGCAGAGCATCTGCAGGCAAAATGGGCAGGTTTGGCAGGTTGGCTACTTTGAAAGTCAACTAAACTAAAAGAATTTTAAAAAGCTTGTGCGAAAATACACTGAAGTTGAGGAAGTGGCTGCAGCAGAGAACTGATGGGTTTGGGGGTTCACTGAACCCCACTGCCTGTCCATTCTCTTGCACTCCCAGCCCACTCTGTGCTGGGCCATCAACTCCTCTTCCTTAGGCTTTCTGCTTTCCTTGCTGTCCATCTGTACCTCTGGATGTGTATAACAGCTTTGCATCTGGGATGGGAGTGCTGCACCTGAACCCTTCTTGCTCTGGGCAGGAGGAATGGTCAAAGCCCAGGTGGCTTTGAATAACAAACAGGGCCATAAATCCACAGGGTGCATGGGGTCCATGCAAACCCCTAGAGCAGGGCTTGGCAGGACAGCTCACCATCCTTCCAGTAACAGGACCACCCTGTCTTTCCACAGCACCCCAACAGCCCAGCAGGTTTGGGAGCAAGCACTAGGGATGGATCTTGTTGGATCTTAATTCCCAGACTGGATGAACAGCAGGTTCTCTCCAAGGATGAAAACCAAGGTGCCCAGTTACCAATGCTCAGCTCAATCCCTGGGCCAGGTCTTCCATCAGCCCATTGTCTCCTTTGGGTGATCCAAATCCCTGAGCTGTATGGGATCTGTGGCTCTTGGCTCCATCAGAATGCCAGTATTTCATAGGCTGCTGTGTCCCCAGGAGCAGCCCTGTACTTCACACATTATCTTCCTCCTCTGAAGGGCAATTTAGAAGTGTAAGGATCAAGATTAAAATGTCAAATCCATCTTTCTTTGTTACTGTGGTTAAATGCTTTACTCCACTGAGGCCAACCTATCTCTCGTCTCAGGTGTTGACTGCAAACTCCTGGTGCAGTGAGACAGCTTCTCCCACGCTTTTATGATGAAACAATTTGAGTTACCAAAATTGTTGGATCTGCATCTATTTCGGACAAGGCTGAGCTGTCCTCCCACAGCATCAGTGCCTCAGCCAGCAGCCACCTGGTTCTTCCCCCATGGATGGTTGTTCTCCATCCATGGCACAGGGAGCTGCGGGAAGCTGTTCTCTCTTGCATCTTGGCCAAAATTTCGTCTTTGAGAAGCTATAGATAGCAAGGGCTGGATCAGATTTTTAGAGCATCATATTTCTGGGAATATTCCCATCAAAGAGTTTATTGGCAAGGCAAGCTGGTCCAGGAGTCTCTGACTGGTGACAGTTTATATGTATTCAGGCTCCTGTGCTAGCCAGAGTCCTCCAGACGGTTGCAGTGAATGTGCAGAGAGGTTTTTCTTAAAATCCCCATGATTTTAGACAATAAAAGGAGCACTTTTCTTGTGGGATCAGCCTTCCCCAGAGGAAGGCACACAGGGAGCTCCTGTCCTGGCCAAGTTGTACTGACAGCATGGGTGGTTCTGCTCAGCCCTGGGGAACAGAGCTGAGGTAAATCACAGTGTCGCCCCTTCCTCACACAGCGGCAAGGCTGCCAGAGAGGCTGTGAGCATCTGTGTCACAAAGGCAGCACAATATAAAAGGATACATGGCTCAGCCCTCCTCCATCCCATCAGGCTCTCCTGGCTGAGCAGGGATCCCCCAAACCCCCCTCAGTCCCGGGAAGGATGGGCACACAGGTCTGCCTTGGGAAGCCCAAGCTCCTGCCTGATGGCAAAGAAATTTTTTATGTGCTGTTCTTCCCCAACATGACATAGGATTAATTACAGCCATAAAAACATTAGGAGCTTTCTAAATATTTTATGTGAATAAGCATACACAATATGAAGGTTTTACTTGTTGCATTTTTGTAAAGGACATTTTGTTTGTAATAACTAGGGAACCTGACAGGTGATTTTATTTTTAGTGCTTCTGTCTGCTCTGAAGGACTCCAAACACAGAGGAGACAAGGGCAATGCAAACCATGCTCAGAGTCCCAGATGGGGGATGTAGAGCTAATGAGAAGGGGATTAAAAGAAGAGAACCCCAAATTTCAACCATAAACCTAATTGCAGTTGCCACTGGGAAACTGTGTCACTTCCCTTATTCCAGAGGAGATCTGGCCCTTGTTAATCTCTGACTGGGAGCACTGGTGCTGTGGGAAGCAACTCACAGACAGGGAATGCTTGACAACTGACATTTTAAATGCAGAGATTTCAACCACAGCTGTAGCAGTGGCTGCATATACCAGCAGGGATGGTTTGCACTGGGACAGTTTGTGCTGAGGATGTTTCACCTGCTCTCTTCTCCCAGCTGTTTTTTGATCTGTGAATACCAGAGGCCATGCTAGTGCTGGAGGGCAGATGTTTGGTCTCTGTTTGGGTCGTTGGAATTCAACAGCAGCCCTGCGTGTCAATGATTTTTCTGTGTGTTTTAGCATCCATCTGCTACTGGAAATCAGAAGGTGTCAGTCTGGTTTTTCCTAGGGTGAGTTAGCAGCTAAATCGGCGTCTCAATGATGCAAAAATGTTGGGGGATGCTTGATGTTTCATCCATCACTGCCACCCTAAAAGGGACCTATGCTCTGCACTGCCAAGTGGGGACATCCCAACCTGTCGTGTTGCAGGAGATTTTGCAAAGCTGCCCGTGATGGCTTTGTGCCAGGAGCAGCTCCCCGGCGAGGCACCGAGGGAAGCCTCAAAGCTTTCTTAAGCAGCCAGGGAAGGTTTGAGGATTTGACTTGTCATCTCTGTGTTTGAGAGACCAGATCTTGCTCACCGTTATCCGCAGAGACACGACTTCACAAGCAGCTCCCGAAGCAGGATCTGGTCCAGCCAGTAGAGCTCATTTGCTGCCCGGATTGCTCAGAAGTTGCTACATCTTCCTCCTTGTTCATGCCTGGCTGCAATCGCAGGCAGAGCAGACTTGGACATGCAGCAATTACAGCACAGAGCTCTTCTCTCCTCACCCTTCCTGACTCTCTCCAGCAATCCCAGCAAGTCATCCAATTTCCTGGTGTTACTGTGGCAGCGCAAGGCAAGAAGCCATTAGCAATTGGGTCTTGATGTGTCTCATTCTTGGTTTAAATATTGAAGAGGCTTTGAAACACCTCTTCATCCTGGCAGTTGACCTGAAATGGTGTCTGTTGTGTGGTGCAGCTGTTACTTTTTCTGTGAGCTGCCATGGTTTGTGATTGCGGAGCTCCCGAGCCCTGACACACAGCAGGACTTGGGGTTTGTGCTGAATATTTCATGCAGACACATGCAGACAGAGGCACCAGTCTGTTTTCAATTCTGATTTTCTCTGCTTCTCGAGGTGCATAAATGATGCATATTGTTTAAGCTTCCTGGTTTTGGAGGGGGGAAGAGTGACAAATGCCTTTGCTGCCGGTTGCCTGAGTTTGGGGTGAAGCAGAACTCGTGTCTTCAGCTGCCTGTAGAATTTTATAAGCAAAGCATTTTGCTGACTGAGCCCTGGGCAGCCCAACTCCATCCTCCCTGGCAGCCAGTGGTGACACCAGGACCAGGGTGGCCCTCCAGCATCCCCCACCAGTAGTCAGGGATGACACCAGGACTGTGGCTCTGCAAGCCAAAATAGTGACCAAAATGGGTCAATGACCAAATGCCTCTCCCCACCTTTCAAAGCACCCCAATACAATTCCTCAAAGCTCTGTGCTTTCCCACATATTTATCCACGTTTTTCCTCTTTTTTTTTTCATTTTGTACCATTTTCCTGAGGCAGGAGGCTCACACATGGTTCACGGTTGGGCCAGATGAATTTAGAGGTCTTGTCCCAGCTGAGTGATTTTACATTTCTATGACATTCAGCCCTCTCCTGCTGGATCCCTCCCATCCCTGGGCTCCACCCCAGCTACAGTTTGGGGGATTCAGGCAGAATTGATCACTGAGAACATGTCAGGAATCACTACACTGAAGCACCAGCTCACCGTGGGTTTCCCCTGCCTTCCTATGGATCCACAGAGGAGTTTCCTCTCAATGAAAACCCTTTGTGGAATTTTCAGCAGCTGGAAAGAGCAATTGGAGGAATTCCTGGTGTTGTTTTAGTCTCTCCTTTGTCACGGCTCTGGTGGGGGAGGCTGTCCACCTTTCTCCTTAGGAACTCACCTGTGATTGACAGGACAAAACAAGCTGTCACAAAATGAGACAGAAATTGGTTGTCGATTAGAGCTTTTCTTAAAAGGTCAAACGAAAGTGATAATGCAAGCCCCAGAGGTTTGTTTTAGAAGGCAAAATCCATGGCAGTGTCTGCAGTGGGACGAGCCAGGGATGGCTCAGGCAGGGCCTCATCCTGCCCACAGGGATGATGGAGCACCTGATTTATTGGGGATGCACTGAGCCTCTGGTGGCTTTGGAGATGGGAACTGGCACTTTACTGACAAGCAGGGACCAGAGGGGAGGATTTTTATTTATTTTCTTGATTGTGTAAATAATCATCCATATCTTCAACTTCTATTTTAGGTAAATTAACAGAAAGCACTCCCCTACATTAATCTTCTTCTCTGGAAAGGGTTGGGATTCAGTCATTTTATATTAATTATGAAGAACGTTATGAAGAAAAATCTTAGTTAAATAGTTATATTAATTAGGAAGAAAAATGTTACTATTAATTACTAAGAATTAATTACTATTCTTTGTAAATTACTAAGAAATTCTGAGTTAATTAATGCTAGCAAAGGCTCTTTAGAACTGGGGAGACCCACCCATGTAAGCCTGTCCCTGCACAGGGATAATGGTTTCTTGGTGTCTTTTAGCAGATCAATTTTTGCTTTAAATGATTGTGCAAGTTAATAAAAAAACCTGTCAGAGTAAAAATGAAACATCTTGGCCAATATTTCTCCAAATTGTTTTGAGGGCTTTGACCTTTTTTTCTTTGTCCCAATTCCAGGCTTGAAAAGCTTTGCAATACCTTGACATTTTGGCCAGGAGAGGGGGAAAAAAATCCAAATTTGCAACTAAATTAAGGAATGAAGCAGTAAAAAATGTAGATTTAGTCCCCTGGACAAGCTCTGCGGTTCAGCCTTGCCTCCTTTTATCCTTAGGCTGTATCTACTGCTACGTTCTCCATAAATAATCTTCAGACTTCCTGGGGCTTTTAATAGTAATTAAGTCTTCAAGTAGGCAGAAGCGAGCTAAGGGACACTTATATCACAGGTTTCTCAGTCAGCGTTGTGAGCACTTTCCTTCCTGGCTTCAAAGGATTTTCAGGGGAAGGTTTTGCAGCATTTTGTAAGGACCAGGTTAGGAGTTTGGAGAGTTGTTCCTCCCTACAGCCTGTGTAATCCATAATTACTGGTTTGGAGAAACTTCATTGCTGTTTCTCCTCATTTTAAATAACGGAATTATATTTGGGGGGATTGGGGTTTTTCTGAAATCCTGGAGGAGGGTTGGAGGACAAAACCCTGTGACTTACAGCCCTCAGATGGCTCTGGTTGTGCAATCAGATCCCAGTGGGAGAGGGCAAAATGCTCTGTAAGGGGAACTCTGCCCCGTGGCAGCACTGAAGCACATTCAGAGACTCATGGCTGGAAAACAGCATTTCCAGAATGTAATTATTCTTCTCAAAATGACCCTCAGGAGCCAATGGGAGCAAACACACGATGAGCAACACTCTGTGTGTGTGTGAGTGCAGGAGAGGACCCAGAGACCTTTTCCTGTTCTTTCTCATTGTGTTTTCAATCCCTTCAATGCTAAAAGCCCTCATTAAAGTTTAATCCTCTACACTAACTCTTTGCATCCATGGTGCTGCTGCCAGTCTGCCATTCGGAGTTACAGAGCTGCCATCCTGCCTGCTTTATTTGCTTCGAGCCCCACGCTGCAGTGACCACCTTCACAGCATTTTCCCTTCTTTCTCCACAGAAAGCCTGTTTTTATCTGTCACAGTGAGTTTAGCTTCAGTGGTTGCAATTGTTTTCTGGAGAAGATAGTTTCTCTCCATTGACTGAAGGGAAAAGTAGTGAAAATAAGTAGTTAATTTAAAAACACCAAAGAGTCAGCACTGGGAGAGCTTCAGAGTAATGCTTGGGGAAAGGGATGGTGGTGGCAGATCTGGAGGGATAGGCTGAGCCTTCAGATCAGAGTCAGACCAAAAAATAGATGCTGACATTCCCTAACCAATGTTAGGTTGCACCAGGGTGCAGGAAAACATCACTTTAAACAGATCTGAGATGTATCTTTTTGGTGAGTTGGAGAAAACCAAAATGATTTTCTATCCATCCTCTTTTGAAGCTACTTCACAAATGGATGTAATTAATTTCTAGATTAAACTTTTTATGTCTCCACATTGGAAATGTAGGGTTTTGAAATGCTGAGGAAGAATTTTGATTCATGAAAGAACTTTGGTATGTTCACATTATTGTTTAACCAAACTGTAATCTGCTTTTTCTGGTCAATTGAATGCAGAAAATAAGTGTGCCCAGGCCTGGTTAGAGGATGAAAAACAGGTAACAGAGGTGAAGAGGGGAAGGGAAAATAACTGCCTGGCTTCATCCAAAATCCCAGGCAATCAATGCAAAGTCTCCAGTGGGCTCAAGGCTGTGGCCCAGTGAGATGGAGGAGATAAATAGGACAGGCAGATCAATCGTGGGCAAGAGGAAGGAGAACAAACGTCACAAATCCAATATTTTAAAAAAAGAACAATCCAGAGTTAAAAGCTTTGGGTTGATGAGTTTGGCATTACAATATCAAAGCTTTTGTCAGCACTGGAAAATATTTCACCTCAAGTTGATGCTCTTTGGCAAAAATAAGGAAGTGGGGGGAAAGATGGAAAAAAGGAAAAAAAATAGTGCTCTCTTTTTTTTTATTTTTTATTTTTATTCCTGTGCAAAGAAAAAAGCACCTCAACAGAGAAATTGGTTCGATCAAAAAGCTGTGTAGCATCGTGTGTCCTCCCCAAGAGACCACAGCTAGCACAGTCCAATCAGTAATTTGAACAGAGCAGCAGATAAATACACAGATCTTTTAAATTCCAGGCATGAAACAGGGAATGTGGTGAGTCAAGAGCTGGAACAGCTCTAGGTGAGAAAGACACCAAGGCAGAGGCACAGGCAGGAGTGCAGCACCCACCTCCACCCTGCTCTTCCCCAGCTCTCATCCTCAGGACGAGCACAGCTGGTTCTCATGGTGGAAATTACTCAAAAGGATTTGCAAAGATCCTTTTCACTCACATCTCTCCTGTCTATCTACTTCACCCAGGTTGGGAAGTTTTCCCCACCTTGCACAGCTGAGCAGGATGGGGTAAAACAGTTTTGAAGTTCATCCCCTCCAAGTATCACCAAATTCAAACGAAACGAAACAAAGCCCTTGACCCAAATTTCCAAAGGGATGGGATGGGTCTGAGCCTGACAATTCTGCTAAAAGTATGGTCTGCTCTGCCATGCAGCAAGATGCTGAGTGAGGCCACCATTTCATCTCAGTTTGAGACACAGGAATTAGGGAGCACAGGGAAGGAGCCTAATGCTGGCATATTTTATTTGTTCAGCTGCAAGAGATGTGTTTTCTTTGCTGCTGCTGCTCAGGGATGGTGAGGCTCTCCCAATTAGCTCCCAGCTCTCCAGCACGCTCACACCTCTCCCGCGAGGCTCTTGCTTAGGTTATCTGGCAGGGATTTTCTCTTTTCCAGCTTGTCGGAGGTGAAAGGTGCTGGTTTTTCTCCCATATAATGAGCTGTTTTGTGCATGTCAGCACTGGCTCCGTATTGTGTCTTCGTTCACGCCTTCATGGAGAATTTCAAAATGCGACGTCTCGTTTCTGCTTTGGGCTTTCAAGCGTTTTTAATCCCTGACGCACACAATGTGCAGCAACAGGAATCACTTTTTACATGGGTGGGGGGAAAAGCAGGTTTTCTTCTGAGAACATATTTGCAAATGGCTTTTGTCCCCTGTCGCTGTGCTGGGTCTGAACAGCAGCATGAAAGGAGCAACGTGTGCAGCACAGGGGGGAAAGACACACAAAGCCAAATGATGAGGCAGCCTTGTTACACTCACTTTCCAAAGCCAGAGCCTGCAAGTCTTACAGGTATTTTTTCTTGTCTAAAAAAAAAAAAAAAGTGTTCTGAGTAGCTTTCATTACTTCAGGGCAGTGCATTTGGCATTTGGAATGACTTGAAGGGGAGATTTGGGAAGCTGGTGGCAAAACCGGGCATGTTCTCCCAACCCTTGGCTGCTCATGAAATTCAAGTCATTCCCTGAACTGAGGAGATCATATCTTGGGGACCTCAGCTGAGCTCCCCAAGAACAGCAAGGCCAGGTTGGCCAGGGCTTTGGGCCTTGTTTGTGGAAGTTGTTCCTGGGCTTGGCAGGGGCTTGGAACTAGATGGCCTTGAAGGTCCTTCCCAACTCAGGGACATCCACCAGGGCTGGCCAGGAATACTTACACTTTTTGGAACCATGCTTCTTTAAATTAACCATCTTAAACCTTCCATATTTACATGAAGAATTACCTTAGCAGGGTGCACTAGGGGGATAAAAAGGCACAGCTTCTTCCCTTCCCTTCCCTTCCCTTCCCTTCCCTTCCCTTCCCTTCCCTTCCCTTCCCTTCCCTTCCCTTCCCTTCCCGCCCATTTTGCATGGTATAAATGACTCTCTAAATTCTCACCTGAGCAGATATTGAGAAGTCCCTCACTGAGCCAGCAAGGACCTGGCTGTGTAGTCTTGGCTTTAATCACAAAGCTTCAGCCACTTTTCTTCTAAACCTGTGGGATTTGTGCTTGGAAGGAAGCCTGAAATTAGCCTTTTCACTGGAATGGTGGTGGATGGTCGATGCGGATCTTTCTCTGAGTCTGTGGGAAGTGGTCCAATCTCCCAGCTCACAGCACCATCCCAGAATGCCTTTAAAAGCACAAAAAGTCAAACTTTGCATTAGCAGCTCAGCTGCTTCAAATAACGCAGAAGGAGATAGGGGAAGAATATAAACAAACCCAGATTTTAACAAACATCTTCTGCTTCAAGCCCATTCTGGATTTGTTGGCAAGGTGAGTGCACTTTCCAAAAAGCCTTTTAGATTTTTGAATGGTGAATTCAGATCTTGTGTTCACTTGAGGGGGAGATGACAGAAAACAGGAATGGGGCAACAACCCTCCCCCCCCCCCCATTTTAGATAAATCTAATAATCAGCCTGAAAGTAGACATTAAAATTACAATATAGCTCTTGACTTTCGGCAATTAAAAGCATTTTGTGATGACTCGCTTGATTAAAACAAGATCATCCATTTAAAATGAAAATTCAGAATGAAAATTGCTTTTGTTGCACCGATTATTCTATTTTAAAACTCCTTGCTGTTATCACCCTAATAAAAAGCTGTCACTTCTTCTGTCAAGCAATTCACAACATGAGGCATTTGCATTTCTCTCCAACTTGTGTTTATTTCAGTAATTACAAATGGATTCTTCTTCTCCCTCCATCCTTCCCCCCTGCCCTCTTCTCCCTCACCATCACAGGGTGAGCTGCTGCCCTTCGTCCAGGGCTATGCATGGAGAAATCCCACACAGGGAAACTAGGAAAGAAGGAAAAATAAAAATTATCAGCAGGGTCAGTGCTTTCTACCTATAAAAAGCAGCAGTGGGTTTGACCTGTGGAGCCAGGGAGGCTGGGAACCCCCAGCATCTCTGTGTGGTGATAGCGAGGTGCTGGTGGAGGCTGCCCAGAGCTTGAATTAGCAATGTGACAGCCACTTTGTAATAAAAAATCCCACAACAAAACCCTCTTTGTGCTGAATGGAATGATAATTCCCTGCCATTAATTGAAATTTTGATTGACTAGATCGAACAAGTAATGATAAAAGCCAGTTTCACTTCAAGATCACGGGCTGGATTGTGGGTGGGTGTGAGCAAGCGAGTCAGGCTCAGGGAAGATGGGGAATAATTTCACTTCTGTTGTTAGCCTTTCCCTGTCGTGATTCAATCCGAAACTACAAACAGAGCCAGAAGTCATCCTCCTTCTTGTCTTGCCAACCAATCCAGCAGAGCTGACTGGACCCAGAAACTGCTCCTGCTGTCCCCATCCCCACCACCCTCCCCTCCGAGGAATGCTAAAGAGGCCTTGGGGACAGTTGCTTGCAAAATGTGAAAGGATGGAAGTAAAAGAGTTAATTGGAAAGGAAAATTAATTAAATGGCTGCCAGTGGAGGAGCAGGGTGTCCCTGCTGCAGGCAGCTGGGCTGGCTGGGGGTACTGGAGTTGCTCACCCCCCCTATTTGCTGCCCCCCAACTCACCCCCAGCTTGCCCTTGGCCAAGTTCATGCTGTGGCTGCTGAATCCACGTGTTCTGATCCTGGTGATGTGTCCTGCTCTGATCCAGCTCAGGCTGCTCCTTGCACACACACCATAGGCAGCCAGGAGCATCTGAGGTGTAGGATCCTCCTAGCACATGTGTCTGTGGGAATTTATGTGCATGCCTAGATAATTGTATTTGGGATACGTGGAGCTGCATGTGGGGGTGGATAACATATAAATAAATACATATGTTTCAAAGTTCTGCATTTTCCCATCTCAAAGCCGTCTCTGGCTCACAGTTCAAGACATAAAGGCACACCAGTCTCTCTCTCAGCTTTTAATCTCTCTTTCCATAGGCAGCTGCTCCCTCTCTCCCTCTCGAACCTGACAGCACCATTCCATGAGTCGCTGTTCCAGGGCTGAGGGTTTTCAATTTATCTGCACAAAGCACTTGTGCTTAATCTGGAGAGTGCAGGGACGTCCTCAGCCCCTCACCCTGGCTGTGCCAGCCAGCCCCAGCAGGGCAGCACTGCCACCTTTTTTTTCCCTTCTTCTTTTTGTGTAAACTGTAGCCAAGAGCTTAAAGAAAAAGAGAAAAAAAAAAAAGTAGAAAACCAGCAAGGTTTTCAAGGACAGTGTGCTACTGGTAACTCTTTTATCTCTTCCCTTTTAGTGTATTTGGCCCTAATATTCTGAATTCCCAAGGATGGCATAACCTTTCTCCTTCACCCATTATTTCTTATGATAAAAGCACCTTGGATATCTGTAAACTCTAGGAGAAAGCCAAAATAATTGGGAGGAGAGGGGAGAGTAATTCCCTTATTGCAGTCATGCCCCTGGAGCATCTCAGGTTGGCAGCAGGAGCTTCTCCCTACAGGAGCATCCCAAACCACCTCAGTCCCTCAGTCAAGTTCTGAGGCTTCCTCCCAGGCACCACCAACTAATGCAAGTTTGGGATGAGCCAGATCTGCACATTGAAACACAGGAGAAAAATTCTCTGGGGCTCTTTGATGATTTCCATCACCAACATTTCCATTTCAACAGAGAAAAATTTGCTGAATTCGGAGAAAAGACTCTTTGTGGGGCTACTTTTTTTTTTTGTTTGTTTCCTGGGTGCATATCTCTCCATGATGGAGATGAGAAATAGCAAAAAAATACCAGCTGAGTCTTACCTGTCCAGGTTAATAACCAGGTTGAAGAAGGCAGATGCAGCAGACGCATTGCTACAATTTGTGTTTTGGGAAACAGGAGCACACAGTGGCTTGTGTGTTTTCTTGCAGAGAGCAAAATCAAGATGTAGGGAACCACTGAGGAGGATGAAGGGGCCACTGAGCAGGGTATGATTAATCTGCAACCTGCTTAATCGGCCTCAGGATAACTGAGAGTCGTCTCTGGATAATTGAGATCAATGGAGTATCATTAGGCACTGCTTTAAAGAGCACCCAGCTTCAAACGGTGAGCGAAGCAGAGGAATCAGGGGAGTGAGGAGAGCCTGGGAGCAGAGCAAGGATGCTGAGCAGCCACGGGGAAATGGCCCTTGTGCTACACAGGGGATGCTCAGGAGAAGGTGGTTTGTGGTGATTTTGTTTAAGATCAGGACCCGTGACTTTCCAAGCACCTGATCTCTGCCAGGGGGCTATTTGGGAAAGATGATTTTCTTGCTGAACAAGGCTGTAATTCATGCCCATGCTGAGAGGACAGTGCTGCTCAGACTTGCTGATGAGTGTGAGCTCTGTGTCCCACGTTCAAGGAGTGCAAAAATCTTTTAAAATTTCCATCTACAGAGACGTGTTGCCCAAAGAAGCTGTGGCTGCCACATGCCTGGCAGCATCCAAGAACAGGCTGGACAGGGCTTGGAGCAGCCTGGGACAGTGGAAGGTGTCCCTGCCCAGGGCTGGGGTGGGACTGGATGGGCTTTAAGGTCCTTCCAACCCAAACCATTCTGTGATTCTATGATATTTACCCCTGACAGGAACATCAAAACATCACCTCAGTTTTGCAGGTACCATAACTCCAGGCTGTGTCTGTCACGGGAAAACCCGTGAAGGGTTTGATTCCCTTCTGCCCAAATTGTGTGAAAAGAGAAAATGTGTCTCATTTCTTTTTACCCCACTGTGCTGATGAGGTCAGGGAAAGAAGGTTGTTAATTCCAGAGTTTATAAGAGGAAGCTTTTAGCCATTGGTTTCTGTCCAAGTCCTGGCACAAGAATCAAATACCCAGAAAACAAGACCCCAGTGAGAGAGAAAAGTGTCATTTCAGATCAGGGCAAATCCAAGTGCTGGTAGGCACAAACAAAAGGCGATTTGGCAGCCGTTGACCACGCAGGCTTTTTCTTTCTTCTCTTCCCCAGTGGCTATGGAAACTGCGTTGTTTGTCTGCCTTCCTAAGGAAGGTGGGAATGCAGAGCTCCCCAGGGAAATAAAACTGAGCCAACACCAGACCTTTGCCTTCAAGGGCATGAGGGGCTGGGGGCTGCAGGGTTGGGAAGGGGAGCAGGACAGAGACCTACAGGCGTGGGTGTCCTGCTCTGTCCTCCTGCCAATTCTTTGGGTGGCCACAAAAAGGTGATCCATCCAGTGGAAGGTGTCCCTGCCCACAGCTCGGGGTAGGAATGAAATTATCTTTAAGGTCTCTCCCAACCCAAACCTCTCTGTAATTCTCTGATCTGAGCCTGACTGCCCACACTGCTGATGTTCACCAGGCAGATCATCTCCCTTCCCCATTTGATTAATTTTAGTGACTAGACTGTAGATTTTTATATCTGATTTTTAGTATCTGTTGTCAGTTTCATTTGGCTCTGGGTGGTTGGGTTTTTTAAACCCAAAAGCCCTTTGCAAACTGCTTTTCACAGTCTCTCATCTATCCAGGACTTTTTCCAATACAAATCCCTGGACTCCAGAAGCTCTGGTTTGAAAAAGGAAAAATAACTGTCATGAGATTTGAGCTGCTGGGCTCAGGGATGGGCATGAGAAGTTTGAGGTTTACCGATTAAATATCAGAGAAGCTGTCGTGGCTTCAGGGTGGTTTCAAAAGAGCGTGCTCGAGATCAGCAATGTTTACAGCAGAGACTCGTGTGAGGAATTGCTCTCTGATCAGCAAAACAAGGAGCAGTTTGGGACCAGCCCTTCTCTTGCCCTCTGCAGTGTAGGTTATAAGAGGCTCCTTCCAGCCCCTGCATAAGCCCTTGCTGCAAAGGAAGTAGTTTTTCAGCTCTTTTGAGTGGTTTGCAAAGGTTAATGAATAAGGAATCAATTAATGGTTTCCTAGCCTTGCACTTTTTCTTTTCATTTAAAGGGTTCCCTTTTTGAAGATTAGTTTAATGTTAAGAATAATCTGGGTTTGCTGAGAGCTAATTAAATGTGGCACCATCTCTCCTTGCCCTGTTCTTGTTCCTCACAGCACTCTGGGACTCCAGGGGCTGCTCTCCCTGGGCAACAGCAAGGAACCACCCCAGCCCCTGCCTGGGGCAGCAGAGAGGGGCTTCAGACCCCACAACTTGTGTGCTGCAGCACCCCAAGGTGTTTAGGGGTTTAGGCAGCTCCTTCTGGCTCCATTTGCTGAGCTTGTGGCTGCAGCCCAGTGCAAATGTCCCCACAGCTGCTCTCAGACACTCTGTTTGAGGAAGGGTTGGGGCACCAGGAATTGGCCAGCATTAAGCCCACATGAGGTTGGAGGAGCCAGGAGCAGATTTCTTTCCTGTCTCAAGAGGAATCCAGCCTGAGCCACTCAAAAGAGTAGCTGGGAATTCCCTCAGAAAGCCAAATGCTGAGCAGGAGCATCAAAGGGATGTGGGAGAAGTTCATGGCTGTTTCTTGCAGTTGGATCCACCAGTCCTGGTTCTGTCAGGGCACAGCTGGGGTCAATCCCATCGCAGAGCTCAACAGGATTCCAGCACTCACAGCTCACTTGGGACTTCTTTGCACCAGCATGTTGGATTCCCATTTTCCCTTAATTTAGGCACTGCTTTACCAGAATATCTTCCCATCTAGGCAAGTCTGAAGTCATCGCAATCTTCTGTGAACCCAAACCCAAAGCCATCAAATGCCCAGGCAGGACCCACTGAGCTCAGCACACTTGGCTGAGTTTCTCCATTAATCAGGCCCATTTTACAGGACCAACCTTGAAATAAAACATGCAGCACACATTAGCAGTGGTATCAGTAGCAGCACCAGAAAACTCAGGAGTTCAACCTGGTGGCAGTATTTAATCAAGAAAGTGCTTTTATCTTCCCTTCTGCATTGGAAACCCATCACACCTGGGCAGAGCCTTTTGGTCTGCACTGCTTGGCCGAGATTTTTGTCTGATTTATTAAGGTAGTTCCCTTATTACCAAAGAGCTGGAGCAGAAACACCCATCAAAGGTTTAAGAGCCTAAAATGGGTGTTAATTAGCCCAGCAGGGAAGGCAGAATTTCAATGAGGTTTGTCTTTAAACTACTATTAAATTTGACAATGTAAAGAGATAAATTTGGTACTTAATTCAAGCCTCACCTAATCAAATAGATTATGGTTGTTAGCTGTACCCAAAATGTAAATAATTTTTAACTTCATGGGGTTTTTATGGAAACGGGATGGTATTGATACTTGGGACAAAGCCCTGCTGGCCTCTCTCTTGTCCCCCTGAACAGCATCCACCACCGAATCCCTCTTAAACCATTCTGCTTTGAAAGGATTAGGAAGAGGGAAGGATGGAGCAGAGCAGGACAGTGAGGGCCAGGGTGGTGTTTTGGTGCTGAGGGATTTTTGGCTCAGGTACCCTGAGCTGGTTTGCACCAACCTGCAGCCAAGCACAACCTCCACTGGAAACACGCACTAGTTTGGCTACACTGGGGTAGATCTCAGGGTATTTTTAAGCAAAAAAGTCTATTTTAATGATTTTTAAAAAGTGAGACAGGAGGGAAAAAAACCCCACAGCCGCCTAAACCCAGACGAGCCTTGCCAAATTCTCCCTTTCTATCTCAAAACTCTGCATAAGGACCACATCTGTATCCAGCCCACAAGGAAATTCTCAGCTTGAGCATTGAGTGAGAGAGGAAAAGCTACTTTTCTAAAGCTCTATTACTTTTCTTTTCCTTTTTCTCCTCTTTCCCCCCATGTTAATCTAATCGCCTTGCACTGGAAAGTCAGGAAAAAAAGGCAGTGGGAATTTACATGCAGTAGGATTTTCACTGGGACTTTTAGCTATTTACAATACCTCAAGGAATAAAGAAAACCATATGGATTATGGACTTGGAAACCAGCCTGTGCACTCTGTGTGTGTGTGTCTGTGTGTGCATGTGTAGGCACTGAGATATTAGCCACAGATCCCGAGAAAGAGCCCACAACAAATTTATCTTTACAACTCTTAAATTATCTTTCAGTTGACACTTATTAACCTCCTGCCAAACTCATTATCTATGTGAATAAAGCCTGAGCTATCAAACAGAAATGGCTCATAAGGCTGCTGTCCATGCTTGGGAAAATTTGATTGTGAACAGGCAAGCTGAAACAAGGTTTTATGTATTATTTTTATTTTATTTCTCTAAAAAGCTAAATCCTAGACCTTGCTGAAAGAGGCTCCCAGCACGACGCAAGCAGAGAGTGCAACTGGCCAAATTACCATAGAGAGAGCTGTGAAATCCAGGCAGAGGAAACACATTCTGCTCTGATTTACAGTTTTATGTCTCGGAGCAAGGAGTCCTCCTATCCCCTTTCAGGCTGTGCTCGCTGCTGTGAGTTTCCTAGGGTTGGTACATGACATTCAGAGATCGGGAGTGGAGGGGATTTTGTTTGCTAACAAGGACCGTTTGGATCCTGGATTTGCAGCTTTTGGGAAGGGGGAATATCTGGTACTTCGTAACTATTAATTTATCTATGGAAATAGGCATTTCCTTTGGCCAAATAGCACAGCCTCAAGGATTTAAGTCCTGGGTCTGGACCAGCATTTTCCATCTTACTCTGACACTTAGCTTCTGTGTTACTTCAGGGGAAAAAACTGACATGCTTCAATACAGTTCCCACTATGGGCACAATGAGTGTTAATGCCTATAAAGACCAAGAAATGGAGTTTTTAGGAAGGGGTTTTATTGTTGCTTAAAGGGAATAAGGGATTTGCATACCCCAACCTTCTGGAGAGGCAAAAATCACCCCCACTCAGCAGCTGCTTGTTGAGCTTTGGTATTTGATGGCTCCAAATTAATCGAATAAACAAGGCATCTCTGCGCAAAGAGCAATTAGAGGCAGCCAGGTCCTGCTCCTTTCCCCAGCTGCCTCTGTGACAGGTTAAAACCCCTTCCCTGTGTAGCTTCTGGAGCCTGCTAAGCACAGCTCGAGGCTGACAGCCAGGCTGAGATTTCCCTGGTAAGGCAGCGGCCAATTAACCCGATGAAAAGGAGGGAGATGGATCAGACAGGGCTTCTGCGGGGGCAGGCAAGGTCTTTTCAAGTGAGGGAGAGGAGTAGAGAGAGAGCTAGAGGGAATTTGGGGGTCCACAAACCCCCACTTTGTCCAGACTGGTAGTTTATAGGTCCCTTTATCTTAGATATCCCTACAGAGAGTAGCACGTGAGACTCCTGTCCTTAGGTTTCCTATTTCTGGTTCTCAAAACATTGTCCCCTCCCCAAGATGTATGTGCACAAATGAGCTATGATTCCCAGACCAGTGATCCTGTGGCTGTTTAATCCACACCAAAACATCCCTGTGTGTGTGGGATCAGTCATGTATTAGTGTCTGTGCTCACATTTTGGATGTGCACACATGTGATGGACCTGGCAGTGTCTCAAGTGCCACAGATGACCTGGGCACACAGAACAGGACACATGCTGCCTGCAGGCACTGAAAGGAGCAGAGACAGGATTGTGGTCATCCCTGGGGGCTCTGAGGGGCTGCTCTGGTATGGTTGAGTGGACTGACAGCAATACCACACTCATGGCAGGAGCTGCAAACGCAGCCTAATTGTGTGTGGCCAATCTGCATGGCTGACTGTGTCCCACTTCCATCTGGCCTGTGCATGTGTGAGCCACAGAGCAAATATGTTTTATCTGTGAACTGAAAAGGCTGTGCATGTTCTGCAAGGTCAGTTAATAAAGTGATGCTGGAGATGGGAGGGACAAACCATCCGGATGCCGAACGCCTTCGTGAGTCAGAAAAATGTGCTCAGAGCATCTGCAAAGCCAGAAGGAAATCAAGCCCCTTCTCAAGCAACTGGCTTTCAGGCTGAGCCATGGTTTTTTGGATTTCTCCTTGTTAGGCTCTAAATTACTTCCTTCATTTTCCCCGTCACTCCTGGAGCTGTCTCCAGCCCCGGGGCCACAGGCACGCACGGGGCTAATCCTCTGCGAGCTCTGCTGTCTGGTGGACTTCAGAGACATGGATAGACTCGGGCAGTCTGAGGCATCATCCATCACATCCACTGGAGACAGCTGTCAGCAAAGCTAATCATCTGCTGCCCGAGTGATGTTCCCCCAACGCCTGCCTGCCTCTGGGAAAGGCTGGTCCTTCCTCAGTGCCACCAAAGGGAATCGAGACAATTGCTGAGGGTGGCATGGGAAGAGAGAACTCACAGGAACTGCTCCTGTTGAAACCAGTGGAACAGGACACTGGCTGACCCATGCCCTGCCTCCCCAGGCAAGCACCCTGTGTCCATCCACGCAGAGGAGAGATCTGCCCTGAGCTGAACTCCCCGCTGGAGACAGATGAGAGATTGCAGCTTGTTTAATTCATGGCCCCATGTTTCTATTTCTGGTTGCTCTCAGGCCTGGCTGTGTGAAGGATGCACCTCTCAGGCACTACTTCCCGTGTCCTTTGTGTGTTCAGGCTTCCCTGAGTGAGATAAGGCTGGAGATCAGCTCTGATGGGTCAAATCCTGTCTTCAGCCTGGGCGCAACCTCAAACGGGGTTTGCAGCATTCTAAGGGGACACAGCTGTTGCTGCATCAACCCTTCCTCCCCAGGCAGTTTCTCACCCATAAGATTATTCTCCAGACAGAGTAACCTGCTCAAGGGCAGGTAATTCATGGCTGCAGATGGGCTGTTGCATCACTCTGACCTACAGCACTGCAGTTCCTTCTGCCATTGGCTTCTGTGGGAATTTCCTGGGCCAAGGCTGGGTGCAAGATAGAGAAATATAGATATATAGATATATAGATATCTGTATTTTTCTCTCCCTTTCTCTCCTGCAAGCTGCTTGTGAGCAAAGTCATTGGCATAGCATAAATAGGGAGCACGCTGGGCATCCGCTGGCTAAGCTGACTCCCCCTCCACCCCCTGCTGTTTCCAATTTGTAGTCCATATTTTAATTCCCTGCCCCACTGTTCCCTTCCTGCTCTCGTAAAAGCCACCGTCCCGCCCGAGCAGCGGCTGGCGAAGCAGCTGCCATTTCCAGATAGATAATGATGAAGATACTTTGGTTCTCATTGGGGTTCCAACTGCAGGAGCCTGCTGCTGGTGGTACCAAAGGACAAAGTTGCTTCTCCTGCTTTTCTCCTTTTTCTTCCCCCGCCCCACCCCTTTTAACTGCAGGATTTTTTTAAAATTTATTTATATTTTATTTATCTGTATAAACTCTGCATACTGTTCTGTTAGAGAAGGAGGAAGGGAAATGTTTCCAAAGCAGAAACCCTACCAGAACTGCTTGTGAAGCATCCTTATGCCTCCTGGAGTGGTGGAAAGCAAGGGCAGATCCAGGTTTGATTTAAGAGCAGAATAATGCTCTTGCATCCTTCCTCCCCACCACATGACATAAGATTTCTGCCGAGAGGCAAACCTCATCTCTCTCGCAGTCTTGAAGTGCTCAGGAGATTGTTTTTGCAGGCAGAAGTCTGGGAGGGGAGAGAGGGGAAAACGCAAACGTCACACAAGCAGGAGCAGCCTGGTGGTGAGGAAGGCGCTGAGGAAGCATCCTCTGCCCTCCAGCTCCCTCCACTTCATTTCTGCTGCATTACAAGAATCAGATCCTCCCCCGGCACAGCTTGGCTCCCCCGGGTGCGAGGGGAAAGGGCGAAGAAACCTGCAGGGTGACGAGCAAAGAAAGGTCTCCAGTTGAGACCACTGAGGAGGAGAAGTCCTTCCCACAGCTGCTGGAGAAGTAAAGTATCTCCCTTTCCCTGCAAGCTCTGAATGCTCGGCTGAGGTGCTCAGCTCCCTGCAGTTTTGCTCTGCCCTCAGGGAGGGGAAGCACAACAGAAAGGCTAAGGATCTGGCTGGGGTGGTTCAACACGCAGATTACAGGTGAATATTCTCCTGGTTCCATCTCAGATCCTCTAGACTCTCTGCATCTTAAACAGATGGACAGGCATCAATGGATACCCTCTCTTTCTTCTTTCTTCTTGTGCTGGCTCATGAGTAAATTCAATAAACTTGTGGGAGATTTGTTAGGATTAAGGTCAAATAAAAAGTGAAAAGGCAATTGGATTTGTTTTATGATTGATTATAGAAAGTGCAGATATTTATTAACAGCCAACAGGATAACTGTCAAAATTATTCTATGTCAACAAAAAGAACCCCCAGCAGATGAGTCAAATGTTTTCAGCGTTGTGGGAACGAGATTAAATCAAATACAATTGATGCAGCAAATAAAGATGCCAATGTTAACAGCTACTATATAATTTCAGCTGGTCAATCTGTATTTATTTATATATATAAATGCATTATGCATTTTTCTTTCCCACTTTTTAAGGAGTCTCTGCCAGTTGCAAATGCTGTCAGTGCCTTGGGTCAGAAGTTGAGTCATCTTGTCTGTTCAGCATCTGATACACGTCAAAGACAGGGAGCAACACAGAGACCCCAATGTCACAGGGAAGGACCACAGGGCCTGGGAGACCTGCAGCTCCAGCTGATGCCAGGTAACCCTGGGGCAGAGACTTACCTGTCTCTTGACTCAATTTTCGCAGTTTTCTGTTTGTTTTTAAAGGAGTGCTTTGAACTTGCTGGATGAAACAAAGCTCAAGGAAGCCCAGGAAGCCTTGGTTGTGCCCACAACAGCCCAGCCACTGCCACCCCAGAGTTATTTTCCTTCTGCCAGCTCCCAAAATGCACATTTATGGTGGCAAGAGGTGGCCACACAGGGTGCTCAGCCTGCTGTGCCTTGAACAGCCCAGCCCTCCCTCCCCCAGGCTATTCTGGTCCTCCTCCTTCCATCTGTGAGTGCCTTCCTATTATACAGAGCCATTAAAATTCAAGGTCGGATTTGATTCTATGTTGCTCATTACCAGGCAAATTAAAGACATCTTTCTTCTCTTCCTCTTGTGCCAAGAGGTTTCTCCCATTGTTCGCTTTTACAGGAGGCTGCTGCTGCCTCAGTGTCTCCTTGGACAGGATCTGCTCAAGCCACCAAGGTTTTATGTTTCCCGTTAAAGAGAGATTCTCAAGGTCTCAAAAAAACCCAAAAGGGACTGTAGGTTTGAAAGATTGTAAAGGCTGTTGGTTAAGATCTCTGGGCTGTAGCTGCATGCAGGAACCCCTATGAGAAAGGATAAGTGCAGCATCAAGCTCTCTTCTGTGCAGAGGGTTTGGCTCTTCACAAGCTCAGTGTGGGACAACTTGAGACTGAGATTTTACCTTCTCCCCTCTTCACTCAACCTAAAATAACCACACCACCCCCCATTCCTTCCCAGTGCTTCAGCTCTGAAGGTCTCAACCTTTGGTGCAGGCAGGGGATCTCAGCTCTGGGCATTGCTGCTTGCAGGACTGGAGCACATCAAAGCCAGACCAGCAGCTGGGATCTGCTACCCCAGGCTGAGTAGACACACAGAAAAACACTGTTCCCTGGCCTGAATCAAGCCCAAACCACTGCCTGATGTTCTGGGTGTTCAGCTGATGGGTCTCAGCTCTGTTCTCCCAGGCTGTGTCCCTCCTGCAAGCCCTTCCTGCCTGATGCTGCTTTTGAAGCTCCCCTCTCCCTTAGCCGAGCTCTGGATGACAAATGCCAGCTTTGACCTTACAGGGAGCACTTGGAGGGGAGTCCTGACGCCAATGTGAGATCAAAAGAGAAACTCTCTGACAAGTCCCTTTCTAAAGCATCAGGACAGCATCTTCCAAATTATTTCTGTTTATACTTTGCAAGTGACTCATGCGTTGATGTTCTGTCCTGTAGGTTACTCTAAAAACAGGAATAATTACACTGCTAATTATCATTTGAATTATTCATTTTGTTCCCCTCTTCCTTTCTCCTGGAAGAGGGAGATGTATTGTCAGTTGTGGCTGTCTTTGTACGGAGTGATTAGATCCCCTCTTATGCAGTGACGGGAGAGATCTCATCAAAATGTGCTTCCAAAAATGGAACCAGGATGGGGAATTTCACAGGTTTCAACAAGTTAAACACCTCTCCCCTCCAGCGATGTAAATATGCACCTACATCTCCACATGGGTACACACATACACACACACACCTTAACCAAGCACAAAAACACATTCATCCCCATCGCCCAAACAAACCCTTTTCCTCAGCTGAAGGAGAAAGCAGGCTCTAATGAGACTGGGAGCATGTGGCACATGTGTTTGTGTGTGTTTTCCTAATTATCGCCTTTCAAGTAAGATTAAACATCTCTCAAAGCTGGACATCTTTCCAATAGGTGAATGAACTCCAGGGCTGATGGTAACATGAAAAATTTTCCTTGTCACAGGCAGACAAACAAATTGTGGTGTTTTTTTTTTTTTTTTTTCCTTAGGAAAAACATTGAAGTGAAATTACTATTCTCTTGTTGTTTCCAGAAGTCCAGTTGAAGGGAGCCCAGAGCTGTTCTCACTCGGGCTGGGGCAATTCAGGACAAAGTCCAAAGATGGTTGTGACAGGAAGGGGGTGTGAAGCTGGTTTGAAAGGTAGCTTTGGCATCTGATTCTTGCTTCCAGATGGAAAATCTCAAGGTCAGAGCCCTGCTTTGTGGATTCAGCATGGGCTGAGGTTGGAGCTGTTCAGACTGAAGGTGTTACTGAAAGATGCTCACCTGGACCACATGTGCTGGGGACAAACCTTGTATCATTCCTCTTTCCCCTTGTCCAAGGAATTTGGTCACTGGAGGTGAGATCCAGGGCAAAGAAGCCCTGAGCCAAGACACTCTGCATTCTCCCTTACTCCGTGACTCTTTCAGGAAAGCAGTCCTTGTCCAAAGGCCCAGCTGAGGTGCAGCACCCCTGACAATTCAAAAGCTCCTCTGCTGCCACTGCTGAGCAGTGCTGGGGCTACTCCCATTGGCTCATCCCCACCACCTTCTGCCCTGGGTGTGCAGAACATCCCCTTCTCCTCCCTCTTGCTCCCTAGTGTGTTTGTGCAGGGGAGGGATGAGCATCAGCAGCCACAGCAAAGATCCCCATTTGCTTCACGCATCCTCTCCGAGCATCACCCAAGGATATCCATTAACTTGAACAGGCTTGTTCCTTTATCAAGGATTCCTTAAGAAGATCTCGGCTGCCTGGGAAGCTGAGCGTGTGCTTCAGACAGTATGTCTGCACTTCACAGCTTTATTTGTTTAACAGGTCTGATAACAGCTCTGCTTATTGCACCAAGAGACACCCCATTCAGGCAACAGGTTGGTTGCTTTATCATGCATCAATCTAAACTGATTTCACCCTGGAGACTCTAGAAAAAAGGTGCACTGTCAGGTTATTCCTCTAACAGCTTTATGTTGATATCAGGTCATTGTTTCACTGTATTTAAATTATCAGAATGAAAGGACACCGTATCTCTGTCTCTCTCTTTCTCTCCCATTATCCTTTGCTGAAACAAAGTCTGAGGAATGTGTCAGGGAAAGGATTTATCAAAGCCAACAGTCCAATAGTTTTATTTCCTTCTCGTCAGACACAGCGCCCTTATTCAGCTCTTTTATAGGAGCCCTGGATTTGCCAGTCTGGATCAAACCCAATCTCTGTCTCCAACAGCAGCCAGTTTTGTTGGCTTCCATGGTAGCACACAAATTCCCCGGAGCTGGAGTGCTGGTGGCACCCCAGCCAGGCAGCAGGAATCCTTCCCACCTTGGGAAGGTGTAGGCAATGCACTGGAGCAATGAGGTTTTATGTCCTTTCTGTAGATTTTAATGCCCATCGATCCAATAGCCTTGTGCTATTGTTTACTCCAAAGGAAAGCAAATAAATCCCATCAAGGTGGCTAAAAGGCCATTATTCTGATTCCAAAGCAGTTTGTGCAAACACTGCTCCAATATGAATGGTTTTGCAAGATGGGCAACAGGCTCGTGGGATGGTTTGAACTTTCCCATCATGACCACTGAATATTGTAACTATGTATATGTATGGCCAAACATTAATTGGCCCAAAAAGGAATTCTGAGACCAGGCATCCCATGGTCAACAGGGAAGTGATATCAAACGCTCTTGCCCCAGGGCCCACTCTGACATGACTGCTCACCTTGCACAAGCAGGGCAACTGGTGTTGCTCACCCAGTTTTTAAACCTTCCACTTCCCTCCCCACCCGCAGCTCCTTCAAGCAGGATGCCAGAGAGACATTCCCAGGGGATGCAGAGGAGCAGGAACCATCTGTCTTCAGCTTTTCAGCACTGACACAATATCCCCACTGACCCCCAAACTCACGCCACAGAGCTTGAACCAGCAATGTGGGCCCAGCTGGAAGCAGGGAGAGGAGCAGCAAACTGGGAACCCTCCGAGCAAAACAGCCACGAAGGGAAGGGGAGGGCAGCAGGGACAGGGAGGGGAGAGAAGGAGGGAGAGCACTGAACAGATGGCTGGGGGAGAGATGGTGGAAGAGGAGGGAAGCAGACAGATGGAGGACAGAGAGGAGTGGGGTGAGTGACATAAGCAATTCTCTGCGCTTGTTCATATTTAATCAAGAATTTGCTGCTGCCGCTATTTGCATTTTGGCATTATTTGCTTTAGAGGAGCATCTAATCTGTGCCAGGGGCCAAGCCCTGGAGCTGTGCCGATGCTCAGGGAGCTGGTGCTGTCCCCACGAGCTGTGCCCTGGAGTCAGGGGTCTCTCACCGCTGAACAGGGCTAGGAACAGAGATGCCTGGGTACTCATCTGACATCAGGCAGGGAAGGCAAGGAGAGGGAACTTCAGTGGCCCCTGGCCCTGCTGTGGGCTGTGCTGGGATGAGGCAGCTTTTAGGGATGGCAGCCTCCTCCAGCCTTTCCAAGCCCCGAGCATCTGAAAATCTCCCTGAGCAGCTTCACCCTCAGCATGTGGAGGAAACAGTAAACTGAGGCACAGTGTGGCCACTGCAAGGTGCCTCTGGTCACACAAGGGAGTCACAAACCAGTCCAAGAAGGGATCCCAGGAACTGGGATTGCTCATGCTATTTGGGGAATGAGGCTAAAGGGAGCAACAATCACAGCAGAAAATGTGTGGTTTTCTATCCAGCAAAGGACTCTGATTTTTAGACAGAAATTCCAGCTTTTTCAGAGTTCCACATAAGCCATAATATCTTGCCACTTTGACACATCTCTAGCTGATGATGTCTTAGACCATTTCTAGGAGGAATAATAAGAGTAATCATTATTATTTGTCACATCTAATCCAACCTTATATCCTGTGGGATCTCAAAGCTTGTTAGCAGAGCACAGGGCTAATTCTGCTCATCTCTGCCACCTGCGTCCTGCTCCTAAAGGAAAGGTTTAAAATACTTGCTATAAGCCTGTAGAATTCTGGATAAAACTACAAAAATAGCCTTAGCTCCTGGAGTGTCTTCTGTTGCAAATTGGAAACTGAGGCACAGTAATTTGCCTCTAGGGAAAACAGTGGTAGAATTAGTTACTGGTCTAGTTTTGCATCTTCCTGGAGTTAATGTTGGCTGGTACTTTATCAAAAGGGGAAAAAAAATTGGAGGGAGGAGGTGGTCTAAGGAGATAAAAAGGGAGGATGGACTTGCCAAAATGAAGCTTGGGCACAATGGTTTTTGCATAACAGTAAGGTGAAACTGCCCTCTCCTCTTGTTTTTTAAATATGTTTTAAAGCAATCCTTTAATTTCTGCGTGACAAAGACAAAAGCATCTGAAAACCTCTCCAGTTTTCTCTGGCTCAAATATTTTTTTTATTGTAATTATGAAACTGTCCCATTATCATATTGTGATGTGGAGCCTTTCAAGTAATGAGAAATTCAAGTGAAGTCTTGATTACCTCCCTTGAGAACAAAATGTGATGGGGAGGACAGAGAAAGGGGGAAGGGAAGACACAGACAAGTTTTATAATAATAAAATAAAGAAAAAAATTAATCATGGATCCATTAGTGTTAATACAAATGCTTTATGACTCACCTCAATCATTTTACATTATTTAATAACAGAAAGTCATTATTTCCTGGGAGAATTAGGATAAAGATTGTTGGGGGGGGTGTTGTATGGGTTTTGCGTGATTTGGGTTTTTTTTTACAATGACTACAAATTGGTCTTTATGTGTAGTTAGAACAAGACGAGGTGTGTGGCAAGGGGAGGTTTTAACCCCTCGCAGCCATGAGCTTATTGTGCTCATAAGGTGATCCAGGAAAAGGGAGTGGTGGTACCCAGGGCAAAGGGAGAACTTTGCAAACCCTCCCTGGGCAGGTCTTGTGGCAGCTCAGCCCCTCGGCGGGGTCTAGCCATGCCTCAGGGTGGATGTTGGCTTTGCAGGAGCAGGGGGGTTGAGCTGCTGGCACCTGAGCTGTGAGATCTGTCAGATGGTCAGGGGCAGCAGGACAGCTGGCCCACCATCAGACACCTCTGGCTTCCCCTCTGAAGTCACTCAGTCTCCTTTTGAGCTGACCTCAAATGCATCTGCCTCACAGACTTTAATCTTGCTTTCTCTCTTCTTGTTTCCAGAGATGGTGCTACACTCATTAATGTTGTTCCTTCAGAAGTGGCTTTTAGATCTCTTGCTGTCTGCCTTCAGGCCAGTGTTAGGAAAGGATTGACTTTTTATGGGAAAGGCATCCCTAGAATGAAGCGAGATGCCATGTCCCTCCCTGGCCAGGTGGACTGCTCCCAGCTGTACCCAAAAGGAGTACAGAAACCTCCATCTGAGGCTGGCCAAGGCATCCTCCACTAATTTCAGTGGTCTAGAGCAAGCCAGTATGTCATTTTCCAGCCAGTACGTAGATATGGGGAAAGATGAAGGAGCCATAAGCAGGATATCATCAACATGCAGGCTGTTTTCCTCAGCCTGTGCCCAGCCTGTGGGGCTGTGGATAACACAGGAATGAGTCTCTTGCAGCTGTAGCTGATCACTGGGTGCTTGTGGGAGGTGAGTGAGTGAGTCAGCTCCTGGAAGTGGCCTCCTCTCTGCAGAGGCTGAGTTAGAAGGGGCAGCAGCATCTCCCAGCACTGAAGGTGCAGCAGCACAAGGGTGCTCTCTACTGATCCAGCTTCTCAGGCTGGGGGAGCTCATCTGCTCCTGAGCTGCCGAGGGCAACAGGAGTTGTGCTTCCTTACAAAGGATATATTCACCCTTATTCACTGCTGAACTGTTGGTCTGATGTCTCAGCTGACTCGTGGCTTGGGTGCTTGAGAACCAAATGGATCCACAGGTGATTCCATCTGATCCACCATTCCACTGTCCTGTGCCTCAGTTTCCCCATCTGTAACATGGAGATAAGCAGTTTGATTCAGCTGTATTCTTTTGTAAAAGGTCATAGCACCTGATTGGAAAACACAGCTTCTTGAAAACCTACCTTTCCACTAAAAAGAAGGTTAGATTAAATATATTTTCTACCAAACCAAATTAAAACAGGACTTCTGTCTTATACCTGTAGAATTGTTTGTCAGTGTTGACTTCATAACAGCTTCCAATGACCTTGCTGTTGAAACTGAAGCTGTTTACATGATGAGCATCTTCCTGCCCCCTCGGGTACTGCTGTTGTTGGGTCCTGGGTGCTTTATGTGCTCAGGTGAAAATTCAATGTCTGCCTTGAAATGCTCACAGACAATAAGCAAAGGAGAAATTATTCCTTTCACCTCATTGTGAGGAGCAGAAGGACAGAGGCAAAGGTAATTTTCTGGGGAGATCAGCTTCTGCACCAGGGCCAGGGAAGGTGCTGACTTGTGTGTGACTCAGGCAGTATTTTAAAGAAAAAAAAATGTCATGCTTTCTATCTAGGGAGAGACCAGCTGCTCACTCCAGCCGTGGGAAACATGGCATGTAACTGTTTCAGTGAGGGCTGGGAAAAGCTCCTGCCAGACTCAGGGCATCCTGAGGACGCCTTGCCAGTGTCTGTTTACCTGAGCACTGTAATTGCTCAAGCTGTTTGCTACTCAAGGAGTTGAGAAAGTGTCAGAGGCAAACAGGACACCCAATTTTCTGTGGAAAGTTAACTTTTCCGATTGCTGTTGAAAGCTTGGTTCTTTTGACCTAATTTCACACTCCAAGGGTTAACTGCTCTCTGTGGTACAGCAGCCCTCCAGTGAGTGCAGCCAGACAATGCCATTTAAGTGAATATTCCTAGCCTACAGAAGTCCTGGAGATAGCTCCATCTTGCTCACAGTAGGTGTTACATTAGCTGCTCAAACCATATTCCAGTAAATTAGAGCTGGGCTGATTTAGACAATCACTGGGTCATTCTTTCCTCCAATTCCCCATCTCACACAGAGATAACAGCAGCTGGGGGAAAGCAGGGCGGTGGACGAATAGCAGTTTGCTTGCTTATTAGAGGTTAGATGCAGTCTTGAGTCTGTGATTTGCAGAACACGACTGATACCAGCAACAAAAGCCTCAAAGTTAAATGATGTGGTATTTGTTTCAGGTCTAATAAAGACACTTAAACAAGCACCAGGCACTTTCTTCCTCAGAGGCTAGTCAATGCATTAAAATGCCTTTATAAACCAGAATTAAACATATGGTGAGCAGGAGTTTAGGGCTGAGGGCTGGTCAGTCCCCATGGGAAAGCGTGGCCAGAGCCCCAGACTAGGGGTCAGACCCTCTAAGTCCGTGGTGTTTGCTGGGTGACTCCAGATGTTTGTCTTCCTCTTCACAGCCTCAAGCTGTCATAAAGCTTTTGCAGTGGTTTTGTACCTCACCTAGTGCCAGAGGAACCTGATTTTCGTTTGGCCTCTGAATACAACAATAAACTGCTGCTATTGGAATGATCTGACCTGCTTGTGTCAGCTAGTGAGTAAGCAAGAGAGCTTACAACCCTTCTGCAGCCCTTTTATGTGATTTGCTTTTTTCTTCAGTCAGAAACCTGTGCTATGTTCTTTAGGAAGTGGGTAAAGTGATATCAGAGAAGTGTTGTACCAAGGAGTTCTGCAGGTGTTCAGAGGCCTTTCTTGGCGCAGTTTCAGCCTCTGGTCCAACAAAATATTCAGCAAGTGCTTAAATAGAAGACTCTCCCTTAGTGTCTGTGATTGAATAGATTGCTTGAAGCTGAGCTGCCCCAATGCCATGCAGAGGGGCTGATGTTGCTCCCCAAGGCAGCCAAGCCATGACCTCTTTTTCTCACATTGTAATGTCCCTGGCAGTGTAAAAATGCAGCATAAATGCTCTGAAAAGCAGTGACTGCAGGTGTGCAACAGCTTCAAGGGATTAAGAAGTGGGAGGAAGCAGCAGAAGACAGGAGCCAAGGTGAAGTGTAAGTGCCTGTAATTTAAAGGGGAAAAGGCTGTTTTCTTAGCTATGGAGAATTGGTTGCTGCTTACCTTGGTTTTTTTCAGCTCTGGTGTGAAATACTGTATTTCAGAAGGTGTGTCCAAGGCAGGGAACTGCTCTAAGCTTCAGCATACAAATAGAAAGGGCACCACAGAGAGAATTATTTATCTCTCCTATTCCCATTGCTCTCTTTAAAACTCACTGTAATGATGTTGCTGTGACCCAGGTCTCTGTAATATGTGCCTCAGGTAACGCAGATTGATATATAAATACCTGAGTTTATTACGCTTGAAAGACCTTTTGAAAACTCAGGGGGAGAGAGAAATTGTGGGATCTAATCTACTGTCCCTGAGGGAGAAAATTAGTCCATGAGTAGTGCTAAACGATACAGCAGCATTCGGATGCTGAAGGAAGAGAGTGTTGTTTATGAAGTGGGTCAGTTCTGTCCTGGAGAGAGCGCTGAGGCAAAGTGGAATTCAGCTCTGGAGCCTCAGTTCCAGGCTTGCCACCCTCTTGAAATGGCACAGGTTCTCCTGAAGTCCTGGTTGTGTTTAGGCAGTCCTGGCTGGGCTGCAGCCTGCAGACCCCTCTGATGTCAAATGATGAACATGAATACTTTGTTTGGGACCAGGCAGCCAAAGAGCAGTAGGGACAATGTACCAGCAGGTCCAGAATCAGACAAAGGGCTTACTGGGAATAATGTAAAAACCCCTCACCCCTCCACCTCCCTGTGCCCTGGGCATTTTCCACTGTTCAGGGTGGAGGCTAAAGGTTCCTCCCTGCTGCCTTACGCTGTCCTGCATAGAACACTGAATGCAATGAGTGTGACAATGCTCCGTATCTGCCTGGTCTGCCTGGCTCTAGTGACCTCAGCTGGTCTGATAAATTTTGCTCACATGTTAAATCATGTTGCATTCACGATTATAAAGGTTCTTGCTACTACCAAGTTGTGAGGTTCTAAAGGACTCATTTTTTGAGCAATGTTTAAAACTGACAAACACGATCATGTGGTTTCCTTTTGAGCAACAACAGTTACCTCAGGGACTGGTTGGACTATCAGACCTCCTTCTCTGTTACTCATCAACTTGCATGGCTGCTCACATGCATGTAAAATCCTCCTGTTTTGAGCTGGTAGCAATTCACATTCTGTTTTAGCACGGCAGAGGCCTGAGGTCCAGGGCATGGGGGATGAACTTCCAGAGCTCCTGTGAAATCAGGAGCTCTGACTTCTGAGTCTGTTTATTGCAGCTACAGTAATTACCCAGTGGAAAATCTCATTCCCTGGGGCTTTGCACAAACTGGACCTCCAGTGGCACTGTTTGCTTCTGTGCTGAGCCCTGCTGACCCTGGGGAAGTGATCTGCCAATGGGGACAAGGGGATTCTTGGTGGCACAGCAAGATTAGGGACCAGACCTTTTAGCAGAAGTTGGAAGCATAGATGCAGAGAGAACCACATTAACTGATTTTAAAAGTGCTCTTTAACACATGACACAACTGAGGCCAAGTATTTAACAAGTCACCAAAAGCATGGACACTGCTACAAAATGGCAAAAACATATAAAAATATAATGATAAATTTTGCTGCAGGTTTATTAAACCACACCTTTAGGCCAGTCTCTTCCCAGCAGAGTCCAGGATGGTACTTAATGTGAGGAGGAGAATGAGCAGACACACATTGGATCTGATGCAGTTTGGCAGCTCCTCCTAGGCAAGTGTGTTTGACACAGACCTGATCCCCTCGTGCCTGTGGCTGGCTCAGTGTCACAGCTCTGTCACTGCCTCTCCACACTGTGGCAAAGAAATCTTCATAGTTTGTGAACAGTAAAAGTGGGAGCACAAAGGTGAAAACAGTTTTCTTCCCCCTAAAGAGGAATACATTTCCCAGATCATTACATTTTTGGTTCATGCGCTGAGGGTTTCTCTCCCTGGGAAGTTTTTACAGTAGATTGAATCTGATCATTGAAAAACTCATCTGGAAAACAGGTTAGATGCAAGGATAAAATGCCTCCCTCCCTCCCTGCTTCTCTCTTCTTTCCTCTTTGTACATCCAGAGAGAAAAAACTGATGGTAGATTTAGCAGGTTTTAATTATCATTTACTGCCCAGGTGAAATCTCAAGCCTCCCTTCCTGGGTTCATCTCTAAAGAATGGGTCTTAACTTCTCATTACCTGCTTGAGGCGAGTGGGTGATCGAGGCATGTATTTTCCAACAGAAGTTGTGAGTTCCTCTCATTCCTCCTGAGCTTCCACTTCAGTGTTGGAGGGTTGATGAGCCTCCTTTTAATAGCTGGATTTGTGTTTGGTTATGGATTGAGAACCTGAATTTTTGTGTTCTTTCCCCTGTGCTTATCTTTCAAGAGAGTGAAATATCCACAGAGACTGGAAGATTCCCATGTAGGAATACAGCAGTAGGATGATGTTGCTGCAGCAGGAGTGTTAGTGGTGGGAGTAAAGAGGAGCCATGTGCTCTGAGCTCTCAGCTTTCAGCCCAGTGTTTGCAACTGCAGAAACTACTCTCTGCTGTGCAGATGCTGGAGTTCTAGCAAGGGTCCTATTTCAGCCTCTGCCCAGCCCTCCGTATGAACTATAGTCCTCTAAAGTATAGGCTTTTTAGAGGACTATAATTCATAGTTAGATCCTGAGATTGGCTTGGCTGGTAGTGCTGATAATGTCCAGGTTGCATGTTCAATCCCAGCATGGGCTATTTGCTTAAGAGTTGGACTTGATGATCCTTATGGAATATTCTGTGATGCTTACACCACAGGCTGTAACCTAAGCATTAACTGAATCCAAGAGGTTCCTGCACATTTTAAACTGATCCTGTCCTTTACAGGAACTTGATCACAGACACATAATGCAAAATGCAAAGAGAGTGGACTTGATGCTGTTAGTGTGTGTACAGAGGTCACTGATGCTGAATAGGTGACAACTGGGGATTGTTCTAGTTGTCAGTGTAAACAATGTGCTGAGCAGAGGTTAATGTGTGAACAAGGAGGTGTTTAACCCTTTTGGACACCACAAAGGCACTGAGTAGGAGAAATGGGTGTTTCAGATAAACGTAGATATTGTTCCTGCAAGGTGAATCTCAGGAATCCCATAGCATTGCTCACTTTAAACCAGCAAAAGCTAATGTTACAAATTAAAATTATTAAATTTGCACCTGGAGATACAAATCAGGACTCCTGAGAGCTAGGAGATATCAGATACCTTATCAGGAGACAGTAGTGGCAGGCTGAGTTCCCAACATGCCAGTGTGGTGAAGGTGCCTGCCATTAAACCAGTGTGGGTTTGGCTATCAGCTGTGAAGGCAAGTGAGTCCTGGTTGCAGGAAAAGTCACCCTACCTGGCTGAGCATGCTGAGCCATGCTCCTGGAAGCCAAAATCAATTGTGAACCCCTGCAGGGGTCTTTGCTGAATGATGACTGTGCATGTAGGGGTTTGTCCCTGCCCAAAGGGGCAAAGATGAGGCTTCATTGGCCAAGCACCAGCAAGGAAGGTAAATCAGGCCTTGCAGGGAGCTGCTGAAAGTTGCTGGCACACAAAGCCAGGCCCAGACTGCACCAAAATGTTCTGAAAGAGTCCTGGAGGATGGTTAGAGTTAATGCAAAAGCTGCCCTGTCAGTGCCTGCTTTTATTCCCTGCACTGCAAACACTTGTTCTGGTTATAAATGGATCCATGAAGAATTTATTTCTTTTGCTGTTTCTGGGTTCTGTATTCCTCTGCTTATGTTTTAGAGCACAGAGGGATATCACTCTTGCTTTGTGCTTTGCTGTCCATCTCCTTCCTGTGCACTTTTTCTTTCTCTCCTACAGCAAAGCCATTTAGGCATCCATAAAACTCCCATAAAATTTTCTCTCCCACAACTTTTGCAAGAGCAGAAAAATGTCTGCTTCACTTCACAGACATTTTGATGTGGGGGGAACAGACTTAATGTTAAAAAAATGAACAGTGAGTAAAATAACAAGCACAGAGAAAAAAGGGCAGCTTTGGCAGAGTTGACGTACTCCCACCAGCTCACCTTCACAGCAATTACCCCATGTAAATCTCCCTTTTTCAGAAAGAGCCAAGGAGAGCCAAAACCAGCACCAGTCACTTCAACTTGTGTCCTGCATGGAGAAATAGCTCTGGTATTAACCCAGCCTGGCTGTGGGCCAGATGCCTGTGCATGGAAACATATTTAAACCATTGAATAAGCAGGGTATAAACAAGAATTTTCAAAGTTTGGTGGTTTTTGCAACTCCAGGCAACGCGAATTAGAGTCTACAGTTATTAAGTTCCCATCTGGTGGCTTCTTTATGAAGGAATGATATTTGCATGTTTCCAGCAGAGAAAAGCTGTTTTTAGCTCAGATAAAATGGAACATTTTGCGACAGTATGGGAAATAACAGACGATGCTGATTTTAGCAACTGGGGTTGTAGGTTTCACCAGCTGCCCTTAAAAAAAATTGTTTATCTTTAAGTAATGTTTTTCCAAGTGGTCTTAACACCCCTTGACTTGGAAGACTTTGGTCATAGGAAATGATGGCATCTTGCAGAGAAAGAAAACAGCCCATTGGGTCATCTGCTGTATGTGTTGGACCCCAGTGCTTTTTTCCCCTTCTAATTTGAGCAATTTTTGGGGTTGGTGTAGCCATAGGTTATCAAAATGCAAAAGGGTGTGATTATTTTCTTTCTTGTACGAGAGTGGTGAGCAGGAAAGATTCGCAGCTGCTGCACTGCATTGCAGCTGTGGGGACTGTGAATGTTCCAAAACACACAAGGCAGGAGCTGCATTGATTAACCTAGAAGGATTAGTGCCTGGCTTGTTTTGAAATATCCTGTTCTACCACTGCAAACTGAGTGTGGTTCTGGAACCAGACAGCTTTCTAAACCAGCCTGTTCAGGCAGACAGTGCCAGCTTTGAGCCTTGAAAACCATAAATACAGCTTGGGCACCAACTGAGCCACACCACTGCTCGCACACAAGTGCTTTCCCACCCAAACAGCTGCTCTGCTGTCACAGCCAAGAGCAAAAGGAAAAGTAATGCCCCAGGAAAACTAAAGCTCCAGGACTGGAGCAGGAGCTGTGCCCAGGCTCCAAACAGTGCCAGCATCACCCTCCTCACCCTGAACTCAGGTGAGTGAATGCAGTGGAGTTTAGGGAAGAGAAGGGAAGATGTTTTGTGCACAGATGGAGGAGAGCGAAATTCTGCATGTGAGATTCAGCAATGGAACCACAGGCTTGTTTAGGTTGGAAAAGGTCTCCAGGATCATCAAGCCCAACTGTTTCCCAAGGCCACCACTAACCCATGTCCCAAAGTGTCATATCTGCACATCTTTGAAATCCTTCCAGGGATGGTCACTTTGCCACTGCGTGGGCAGTCTTTGTCAGGGCTGGAGAACCTTTTTGGTGAAGAAATTTTCCCTAATATTCAGTGTAAACCACTTCTGGTGCATCTTGAGTCCATTCCCTCTTGTCCTGTCCCTGTTCCCTGGAGCACAGCCTGACCCCCCTGGCTGTCCCCTCCTGTCAGGAGCTGTGCAGAGTCACAAGGTCCCCCTGAGCCTCCTTTTCTCCAGCCTGAGCTCCTTTCCCAGCTCCTTCAGCTGCTCCTGGGGCTCCAGCCCCTTCCCCAGATCCATTCCCTTCCCTCAACATGCTTCAGCTCCTCAAGGTCTTGTTTGTCTTGGCGTCTTCAGAACTCACCCCAGGTTTTGGGGTGCAGCCTCAGCAGTGCCAAGCACAGGGAGATGATCCTTTCTCTGGTGCTGCTGGCCATGCTGTTGCTGATACAATCAACACAAGTCTCTGATCGTGTGTTTGCATCCCCCTTTGGAAGCCTTTCAGCCTTGGTGTAACAGCATCAGCACTGCACTGCACTCCAGAACTCAGTAAGGGTGGAATTTTTTATAGCAATTTAAGCTATTTGCAGCCTTCTGATAGCAAAGTGTTTTAGAAGGCAGCAAGTCTGCTATTCCCAGAGAAATCTCTGGCCTGCCTCCAAGTCTTGTAAGATCTTTGGGGTATTGCTAGGTTTGAATAGTGGCCTTTGAGGGAAGATTTGTCTTTGCCATGCTCCTGCTCTCCTCTTTTGTTGAAAGGCACAGCTCATGGTGTATTTAAGACTTTTGCCAGTGGTGGTAGTAGTGTCCAAGAGAGCCCATGTTTGGGAATTCCCTCGGCTCTTTTCTCTCGCTCCTGTTCTAAAAATAATTTTTAATCCTTCCTCCAGCACTGAGAAAGCTTGGACTGGCTCTGTGTGCAGTGCTGTAGCCTCCACCTTTCTCCAGGACCTTTCTGGGCACAGGTTGGAGATTCACTCAGCTGGTGGTGACAGCTCCTGGAATAAAAGTGGTGCTGCACTTTAGGGCTGCCAGTACATGTGCAAAAGAAGTCAGTGTTCTACTGAGGGCTGTTCAGTTAAACTTTTCTCCTTCAAGGTTTCCTGTTCATGGAGGAACATGTAAAGCAACAAGTCTGCAGTTCTGAGTGGCCTGGGAGCTGCTCTTTCCATAGATATGGACAACCAGTGTCCAAAACTCAGCCAGGTGTGTGTGATCCTGGAACATGCAGGCTGCCTCCTTCCAGGTCCTGGCAATGGAGAGCCCCAAGCCACTGCACTGATTTCATTTTTAACCACAGCCCAGCAGATCCCACACTTTGCTCCAGGCTGGCTGGGCTGCTCTGCAGATGATCCTGCGATGTTATGACAGTCCAGAGAGCCATTATTCTGAGCTCTTGCCAATCACCAGACTGCTGCCAGTCTGTGTCAAATGAAGCATCCCAGGCCCTGTCACATTAAATCCAGCAGCTCTTTCATTCAGAGCAGAGCAGTTTGTTTATTTGTGTTCCCTCCCCTCCTTTTGGGATGCCACATTCAATCATCTCTGGGGTTTGCTCTGCTTGTGCAAAGCCCGTGACCACAGCGAAGCTCAGTGCCCCTTAAAGGGCCCCTCATTCTCGGGCATGCGTGGTGTTTTGGGAAGAGAAGTGTAAGGAAGAGGAAAAGCACAGAATCCTGGTGTGGCTGAGAGGGTGGTTCCAATCAGTCACTCACACGAGCTCAAGGACAGGACGTCTCAGCCTGATGAATCCCATGGCTGCTGCGCTCTGTTGTAAATGAGAAGAAACGATGCAGAGTAGTGTCACATCTGGCTGCCCCAACCAAGGCTGTGCAGCACCTCTGTGCCTCCCTTTCCTTGCCTTGGAACCAGAAGGGTGAGTGAGGAGTAGCCCATTCTCTGGGAAAGGGAAGATCAAGACAGGTGCTGCAACCATATGGAGGATTGGAAAGAGGAATGGTGAGATTTCAGCTTAGGATACAGAGCGAACTCACTTTCTCCAGCATTTGGGTACAGAGCTGGATTTTTCCAAGGCAGGATTGCCAGTGCCCCTGATGCTGATCCTGAGCTCTCCCTGCCACACCACCAAGCACGGCAGTGCTGCAGCAGCCAGGTGCAAGGAGTGGGAGTGCTCTTGCTGCATGGGTTGCTCTCAGGAAAAGGTGATTCCAAGAGGAGAATTTTCCAATTCATGTAGGGACTACAGGTGGAGGGTGCAGAGAAAGGTCCATACAAAATGGAGAAAAGAAGGGAAAAATGATCATGCACTGGCTGGAACATGATTTTGGGGAGGAATCAGGGTACTGCATGTGATATTCCTCCCTCATCAGCACAAATTCTCCTGTTTCTGCAGGAAGCCTCTTGAATCAAGCCTCTCTGTATAAAGGCTGTGAAGACTGGCCATCTTCCTTTGCCTTCTTAGCTTGGGAGAACAGGGAAAAAAAAGAGATTATTTGGGATTTTTTATTTATAATGCATCTTCAATAAGAGGTGGTTCATTTCTTGTCGTTGCTTGCTTTGGTGTCTAATTTGCCTCCTGTAGGATTTGTACTCAAATATTATGATGGGCGGTTTTTTCCCCTTTACAAGAACTAAAAGCAAATGCACAGTTAAAAGACAAGAATTCCAGGGCTTCCAATCATTTGACAGAATGAAGTCTGTGAGCCAAATTAACTGAGCTTCCTCATTACTGGTGTCACTTTTTGTGCTGGCTGAATGCTCTTGAATTCAGCCCTGATCTATTACAAAAAATACTCTCCTTACCTTTCTTGTGAGGGGCCCTCAAGCTGATTAAAAGCAAAACTGTAGTCTTTTTGCCTTTGAAAAGTGGCTTTTATCTGTTGCTGCTTGTTTCACAAGAGACTTTCTGGTTATTTCATGGTTGTGCAAATTCATGGGGCGAGCTTCCCTACGGATGAATGGAGATCTTTTCAAGGAAGTAGGATGTCTATTGCTTTTAGGGATTGTCGTGTAACAAAACCTTACACGAATCCCCATTTGAGGTGTCACTTCCATACCAATGTCCCTTTAAGAAAGAGCAATGATAAATCCAGCTTCATTATCCAGCATGTCCAACAATCAGCCTGGTGACATCCTTCCCTTTCATTACATGAAATAGCGATTGACTCATTGGGTGACTCTGCTTGCAGTTGAAACCACATACAGTAACTGGAAACCCAGGGAGACTCTGCAGTCTCCATGGAGACAGCACACTTACAACTTAATGTGATCAACAGATGCTGCAATAATCTTAAAAGATGGAGAAAATGTTTCAAACTGAGTGTTGTTTATGGTGGTTCAGTGGATGTTCAAATTTGCTCTGTTATGACTGAGCTCCATGTAAACACACACTCTGGAAAACACACAGATGTGTGTGTGTGTGTGTGGAGGGAGAAATCTCTCATGTGGTTAAAGCATGAGGAAGTAGGAGACCTCTTTTCTGCTTTCTGTTCTCAGCTTCTGCCGTTGAGGAGGTCACCTTAACCTTCTCTTCCATCCCAGTTTATCTGTAAAATGGGGCAGTGCTAGTCATCCAGGTAATGGCTACAGCATCTTTTATGCTCTGGGGTGGATGACTGTAATGAGATGAAACTAGTAAGACTGATGGATGAGTCCATAATCTCAGTGAATTGAATAGGGATCTCCCTCTGTGCTAGATGACCTAATGCTGGAGCTGACGTCAAGATTTGCAGAGCAGATTTATATTTCTTCTTGATTTTCCTGTGAAATCTCTAATGAGTGATCATTTCCCACTGAATCTTATAAACTGTTGTAAAGAAATGACCTGTTTTCTGTCTTCCCTGCTCTGATACTGGTGCAGCCCCATTACTGTCACATCTGGACCCTAGCACCAGTCCCAGGGGGAGGGAGATGCACTCCCCAAACAGGAGGAAGGGCATGCAGATGCTCGTTCCACATCAGAAAAATTCCTGGAGCATTACTATTAGCAAGGATGTTCCAGATGCAAGAGCTGGCTCAGGCTTCATTTCACTGACTGCTGGGAAGGTATAAATTCATGCTGTACTTGTTTCTTATTCTTTCCCCAAGCATCCTCTGCTGGCCACTCCTGGAGATGGGCTGCTTGGCTGGAGAAACGTTTGCTCTGAATTCCTGTTTTGCTCTTAAAATCTGGTGGCTATGGAGACTGGAGGGGTCTCTGAGTTTTCCTTTGCTCATTGGGAGTTTCACGAGGGAGGATGAATCTTTGGTACTGCAGTGGCATTTAGAGCTGTGCAAGGGCACAGAGGGAGAGGCAATTACCAGCTCAGAGGTGTGAGAAGAGTCTGTCCAGGACAGGAGACCTCAACCAGCTTCATGGGAAGAGACTGTGGCTGCCTCCAAATATAGGTCTGTCTCCAAATAATGACAGCAATGCATCTCCTTTCCAAAAGGACAGGATACCTAATTCAGTGAAAGGAATTCCTCATTGAAATCCCAGATGGGTGCATAAGATCAGCCTGATTATTTTTTGAAGCCTTGGTTCCTCCAAATAAGACTGAAAATTGAATTAACTCAGAGAGAGACAGCCCTGGCCAATCACTCAGGGAAGCTGAAGGACAGCTTATTGATTTTCATGTTTCAGAAAAATTAAATGATATCCCTTTTTGTTATTTAAAATGCTGCTTAAGCAATTTAGTAATGTGATGTTGAAGGCCCAGTTCCAGGCTTTGAATCAGCTGAAGGAGGGGGAGGAATTTCCCTTGACAAGAGAGCTAGGTGGAAGAAAGATTTAGTATAATTGCCTTCCCTTCCAAATAATTGATGGCACCAAAAGAATGGCTATATTTTGCCGGCTTCCTTTCCTGCATACCATTTATTAAAATATAGTAATTAATTATGTAAATAGTTGATTTATAATCAGCAACACTGGTGGTTAATTGATTTTTGTGTGTGTGAATTTATATGACAGGAAAATACTGATAAGGTGATTATACTGTCCTGCCAGGCCACAGCATGCTCGGGGAGGGGAGGAGGTGGTCTGGTGAGCCTCAGCAGATGGATTTTTAGTCCTTTCCTTGGGAATTTAAACCTTCTCCAACTGGTTGGGATCCCACCTGTCCAGAACAGACTCCTTACTCCAAGGGTGTGTGGACTAGAGAGCACCTTGCAGGAACTGCTGTCTCCTTTAGCTGACAAGGAGCTCTGCTCAGCTGCTTGTGAAGGGGTTGTGTGGAGAGTGCCAGCCTTTCCCAACCCTCTGCAGAGCTGCTGGGATTAAACTGTGGTGCAGGATTTCTGTCCCCTGCTGCCCCACCCCTTCCCTTCAGATTGTTTCAGGCAATCTTTCAGAAACAGCTCTTAATCAAATGAATGTGCAGTTATAAACAAAATATTTGCTCCTCCCCCTTCTCCCCTTCAACCTCAGATCTTGAACCTTTGCCTGAGCAGGAGAATGGGAATTGCTTCCAGACTCAAATGGTGGCTGTAGGGTGATGTTTGTGCCGTGGCCCTGTTTCCAAGGGACTCATCACATACAGGGACAGCTTGAGGATATCTGGCTAGTCTTGATCCTTTAGCATGGACGGATGGAAGGTTTGGAGTGAGCTGAGATTCCTTGAGATTATCTAAATGCTACTGTGATTGTTTTCATCCCCAGTTCAGATGCATTTTGTGCCTTTGTTGGCTGAGGGTGAAAATGCTCTTCCATCCCAGTGCCTGCCAGTGTGTGGGGAAGCTTTCTCCCTCTCCCACTTCCTGCAGTGCTACTGGGTTTAGGATCAGCCCCCTTGAGCTCATCTAAAAATCTCTGTCCACCTGGGCAAAAGGCTCCTGCACTGGGCCTGGCCTCTGCCTGTGCGCTGCGGTGATTTGGAACTTGTGTGGTGTGTATATCTGTCCCTTGCTGCCTCAAGTTCCTTGACCTTCAACTAGGACCTGAGCTCCCTCTTCTCTGTGATGAGTCGACGCTATTAATTGGAAATCCAATTTTGGAGAATAGCCAGGCTAATGCTGAGCCAGCATCACTTGGCTCTGCAGGCAGGATATAGGACATGCCTTGGTCTATCTATAGCCAGGGAAAGTCAGCTTGTTCTGCCTTATTGCAGGGGGAAGTGGGGTAAATAGGTCCCAGTTCCTCCCTCACCAGTCTGGCACCTCATACAGTTTTACTTTTTCCTATTTCTAGCTTGAAGCAATAGGAACTGTACAACAGACCTGCCAAGCAAAGATTTTTTTACCCAGACAGAAAACAGGAGAAAATTACATCAGTCCTCTGCAAGCAAAACATCTCACTGAGGTCCCTCTAGCATGGGTGAAGAGCAGTCAATGGAGGTTCTTCCACCCCAAACACTGACCTTGGGACAAGTTCATTCACCCTCAGAGGGGCTGGTCCTACCCCCTTTGATTGAGAGGGAGCCATGGGGATTCAGGGCACTCTTGTGAGCTGCTAGATGTGATGGAAAATGAGCTGCTCCCTGGAGTGCTTGCTGCTCACACACATGCCACATGAGATCACGCTCCTGTGCCCAAAATGGGGGATTCTTCAGTGTATCTTCAAAATGCAAAACAGTTGTAGAGCTGCCTCTCAGAGGAGCCTGTTGTGTTACATCACCCGAGGGGTAAACAAGATGTGCAGAGCCTGGTGACCAACTCCTCCAATCTCAAAAGCCACCGTTAGCAGAGACCTCGCAGTCAGAAAAGCAGCTTTTATTGACATCCAAATTAGCCCAGAGTTCCAGAATGGTTTGGATTGGAAGGGCCCTTAAAGATCACCCAGTTCCACTCCTGCCATGAGCAGGGACATCTTCCACTGTTTCTTTCCAGGCACCACTGTGTTATCTCCCATTATTGTCACATCACTGAGACAGCAGTTGAAACTGCAAAGTCTGGGCCTTAGTTTTAATTTCAATCAGGCTTTTGACTGATGCAGTAAAGCCAGTGGAAACCTTTGGTGCAGCTTGGTGACTCCCATGCAGGGCATCACCTCGTGTGCCTTACCAGCTTTGAGGCTTCCTGGCAAAGAACTTCCAGACCCTGCAGGTGGGAACAATAAGTTTTTCAACTGCTTTGGCTAAAAGCATGTGAGTTCCAGGGTCCTCGTTTGCTCTCTATGTGTAGACACAGTGCATTGATAAAGATGGAAATAGATGTCAAAACAGCAGCACCTCAAACAGCCCAGTGGAACCCTTGAGAATTTCTCCAGAGCTTGGGCCAGACCCTCTGCTGCTTGTGATAGCCCTGTGAATAGATAGAGCACTTTCTTCTCCATGCTGGGGAATCCAGGGCCTTTCATGAGCAATAGAATTTGTATGAAACACTAAAAACTCTCATAAATATACCTTTAGACAGCCAGATCTTGCAGGAGCTGAATGAAATCATAAAGCTCTGGGTTTTAATTAGTCTCTCACCCTTGCTATATCAAACGATCATCATTGCTCATGTCAAACCAGTGCTTATTCTGGGATATAAAAAGGCTGAGTCCCGTGACAGGGCTGAGTGATGTGAAGGTGGAGAAGGGACATGAACAGCCTTTTGGGCCTGAGTGGTTCCTGGGCTGTGGTTTCCCTGGCCCAGTGATGCTTGGGGCTTTCTAGCAGAGATGGCCCAGAGTTCCCCGCCTTATTTCGTGTGGGGATGGGGCAGAGAGCTCCATGGAAGGATCTGCACCCACAGCTGCTCCAGCCCCAAGGAGCTGAGCAGGGTCAGGGACATATCAATGCCTGGGGCAGACCTGGCTTGTGCACCAAAACTGTGTGGCAGGTCCCAAATCAGCCCCAGCACAAGGTTCCTGACATCTCCTTCAGACCCTGGCAGCCTCTCGGCATCTGGCAAACAAAGCTTGTGGGGTTTTTCCTCTTTTCCCATCATTCTGCCATCCATGGATGCACAGATGGCAGATACAGACCTGTTGTAAACGCTTATTAAAGACTGAGGGAGGTTTTTTTGCTCTCCCTTTGATTGATGCCTGAATAGACCTATACAGATGTGATGAGGTCAAGTGTAAATTTAATCAGGTTTGGTTGTTTTTTTTTTAATTCCTGTTTGATGCATAAACAGATCAGAGTGTTGGGAAGAAGCTGGCAGTGGGGGAGTCTGTGATAACTTTCTCTCAGCTTCTGTCCAAGTAGTTTTAATGACAGACTGCTGAACTGTGGGGTTCCAGAGCTTTCCAGCAAATCCTGGGCACAAGAGCTTTTAGACCCAGGAATTCCTGGAAAGCACCAGAAAATTCCTACAAATTTTCCACAGCACAGGATCAGATCTTGCTGTAAAATAGGTCTGAAAAGGGCACACTGTTAAAGATTTGTACACTCTGCCCTCAGCTCTGCCTTCTGCTGTTCCTCTTTTGGGAGGTGAAGGTGGGGTGCTTCAAAGAGGTGCGTAGCAGAAATACAGGTGCCTGGTGTTGGTAACCACTCTCAGAAGGATTAGCCCTGACTTCTCTGTTCTTCTGCTCAGTAAAGCGAGGCTGCAGCGTGGGAGGCTGATGGGTTTTTTGATGCTCTGCTGAGTCATTTGGTCACAGGGACAACTTCGGGGTTCAGAAACAGTGGTGAAACAGCGGAGGGGGCAGGACTTGCAACCACACTTGAGGTGAAATGGTGATGTCTTAAACAGTCAGTGTGAGGCTCCAAAACCCATCTCTCTGCCGTCATTTCCTCCCCCTTGAGCAGAGCAGGCTCTGCTGCAGACCCAAGCCTGCAGCTGACCGGGTGCCACAGTTGTGTGGCTTATGCAGATTTGTACTTCACACTAATTTGATGAGTTTGACTGGTAGAGTCAAGTGAATGCATCAGCCCCGGTTTTTTATTATGCTCCAGTCTCTTCATCACCTTCATAGCCCCCATTGAATCAGCTCCAGGAGCTCCATGAGGAGCCCAGAACTGGACACAGCACTCCAGATGTGCCTCACCAGGACTGAGAAGAGGGGCAGGATAACCTCCCTAATAGGCACATCATCCCAAAAGACACTCTGACTGCAGCAATGATGAGGACTTTGGGGGAGAAAGAAGATGAGTTCGGCCATATGGCAATGGGCCAAGCAATGCTATTTACCCTCAGGCAAAATAACAATCTGTGGCCTCTTTGTTTTGCTTTGCTGTATTTATAGCTGCAGCCAACGTGCCCATGCTGTGGGGAAGAGCTGCCAAGCGTCAGCCAGCACTTGGTGGATTGAGCTGTAGTAAGTCAGGCTGATCCACTGTATTTACCTGGGCACAAAGGTGACACCTCGGCTGGGTCTCACCTCCACAGAGCCCAGTGATGGGGCAAAGCCCTGGTGGGAGCAGCGTGGCTCTGGATTTTAGAAAGGACTTGGTTGTTGCATGACTGTCAGTGTAGACACACCCTTGGTGTTTCCATTGCCGGGGGAAACAAACCCTTTGGCGTGTGCTTCCCTTCACACCCTGCACAGATCCAGCTGTCTCTGCTCACGAGCAGATGGCAGAGCGAGAGCAGAGATGCCTCAGGTGAGTCGGGCTGGGAGGCGCAGGGAGACACAAGTGTGAAGAGATACATCCTTGCATTGTCAAAATATTGGGATGTCTAGTTAAACCAGAACAGAAGGGATTGCAAAAGGCACCAGCTCCCCAGGTAAGAGCACATGGGTCCGTGGGCAGGCTGGGAGCTGGGGAAGCACACTGAGGTGGGTTAGTGCTGAGCTGCAGGTGCTCCAGGGGGCTGTGTGCCCTGAGGGCCCTGCAAATAATAACAGGATCATTTAAATGCCATAAAGCTCATTTTATCAGGGAGATGGTTTGTACTGAAAGAGGTTGTTGTGCACGGTTCCTTTGATGGGTCTCAGCAGATAGCACCAATTATAAAATTATTAACAAACGAATGTGCTCCTTCGCTCCAATTAAATGATAAGAGCCAAAGCAAAGGGGCAGAGTTTTATCATTATCAGATTACAGGTCCATATTGTGCTGATAATAAAGCAGGCACTTTCTAATGCGTTACCTCCAATATGGCTCCTTAGATTATTGTTTGGCTGTAGAAGAAATAAAAAGAACTTTGCAAAAGTAATAATAATGTGGAAGTGTCTTTATCACAGGCCATTCAGGGAGTGTAGCAAAAAGGGTCCACAATGACTCAGGCCAATGACAATGAGGATAATAAGCACATCAGGAGTGGGGAGGGTGCCCACACAGCAGAGCACTGGCCCAGAACATCTCGAGGCTGTTCAGGAGATAAAGCCTTAAGAGGGAGTTTGCTTCAATCGGGGAGGTAGTTCACTGCAGCCTCTGGAAAAGTGAAAAGAGCCACAGGAGGAGGAAGAAAGGAATATTAAAAGCTTTTCTGGGGTGGAAGGAGTGTTTTTCTCCTATTCTTTTTTCCCATAGAAAGTTGGGTAGGATTCAGGATGCAGCTACAAATACACAGCTCCTCTTTCACTGCCTGAAATCTGATGTTGCAGAGGTGATCAGATGTAATTAGGCAGTGTCATACTAATTCAGCTGCCATGTGATATATTGAAGGAGGAGAATACCAACTGCATGGGAGGAGGGACAGAATGAGTTTCCCCTTCCTGACCCTGAAGTAATCATACGTAAAAGCCTGAAAGCTGATTTTATTTTCCTCTCTGCAGGTGAGAGACAGCAGTTTAGGGAAAAGAGTCCAACTCTGACTCTGCCTTGCTATGTGTTAGGTTGTTAGGCTGGTAAAATATGTAGGGGATGTGATTCCCTTCCTGTACTTGCATAAATCAGAAGTCACTCTGGCTGTGCTGATTTACACAAGCTGAGGGTTTGCCTTAACAAAATTATAACAGCATAAAGCCAGTGAGGAGGAAAGGTCAAGCCTGTCATACCTGTCTCAAAGCATGGTGATTTCAGCCATGAAGCTGTGATCATGACTGAGCAGGGAACCTCGTCATTAAGTGATTAATTATTATTAATTATTATTTATTACTCTTGCACCAGGGAGCCCTTTTCACATCTATGATAAGTTCCCTTGAACCTGGATCTCCTCCAAGTTTTCTGAAGTCCTTGAGCTTGCAAAGCTGCTGATCTTGTGAGAACAGGTCTTGGAGTTGAATACTCCCAGGACCTACAGTCCTCAAAGGAAAAGTGCCATAATGTGTGAGTTGCTTGGAGTGGGAGGGAAGGAGTCCTGGAAGGAGCACAGTGACATAAAACTGGGAAATAATAATGTGAAAATGGTGAGCTAAGGTTAAGAGTTCTGCTTAACTGGGGGATAGTTCTTGGAGTGGCGCGTGGGGAGGCTACAAGCTCACAAGCCTCTAATTATCCATCCCTAATGATCAGATCAAACTATCTCAGAGGGCCAATTCCAATGAATTTTGCTCTCATTTTCACTGATCTAAGTCACCGCTCTCCTGTCAGTAGAGCTGGGTTGGATTTACACTCAGTGTACAGAGGCTGGAAAGCATCTGCACTGAATTCCTGCCAGTTCTTTGCTGAGTCTCCCTGCAGAGACTCCAGAACCAAGGGACATTTGCCTTCCTGGGCATCAGAGGGGCCACTTGAAAGGCAAATTATTTTATCTCTGTGCCAGATCAAGGAAGAAAAGGACTGTTTACCGTCCTGTTGCAGCACCAACATGTGCAGTTTTACAACCCCAGCCTGTTGGCTGCTGATTCTGCTTTCATTACCTGTTATTTACAACCCTGCACACAAAAAGCTCTATTTATTCATTTGTATGTTTTTGCTTCACGGGAAGATCTTCAGCCATGAGCTGACTCAGCAGGATCTCTAGTCAAACAGGGAGCCTCTTTCCCTGCAAGACGGTGAAACCCTGTGATGTTTTGCCTGATGGGAGAGAACTCTTTCCTTTCAGTGTGCCACATCACTCTGTTTCCCTTCCCATCTTTCCCTGCAAGCAGGAAACAGCCCTCTTGAATATAATTTCTATTGAAAGTGAATGGTGTCTATGTCTGATTAGTTCTGGCTTGAGGTTGTATCAACAAGCTCACTGTTGGTCCTGCATTTGCAGCCTGGAATATTTCAGGGCACTTGAGTCTGACAGATTCATGTTTATTACATTAAACCATTTTATCATTGACTCACCAAAGTGTTATTTTCCCAGTTGGCAAGAGGCAGTGGGGGAAAAAAAGCAAAGTACCTGGTGGCAAAGAGGGCAAATCCTGCAGCCATGACTTAGGAGCCTTGGAAGGTCTAATTCTGCTCTTGTTCAGAGCCTCTGCTCTAGGAAGTGCCAAAGCTGTGGGAGAAGGGCCAGGTTCATACACTCTGATGATGCTGAAATCAGTGGGATTAGACTGAGACACAATGCTGGGGAAGTGAGGGTCAGCCCGGGCGGGTTGTGGAGTGCTGTGCAGACCAGGGACTCTGTCCCCATATAACCCAGAGCAGAGCCTTTCCACCCCCCCAGGAGCTACATTTCACATCAGCACTAATCCTCTGTGTCAGCAAATAAGACTTGGAAGACAAAGAGGGAGCTCTGAGGGGAAGCATCTTTGCTTTTATTTTATTCTTTCACTAAACTATTTCTGTAACTGCAACTGAACAAACAGAGTAAGTCACCTTTCCCCCTAAAAGCCCAGGGCCTCAAGACAGGGCAGGATTCTGTTCACGTTTCCTCTCTGGGGACAGGGTTTCCATTACACCAAGGCCCTTCTTGCCTCAGTCTGGCAGCCAATAAAAGTCTTGAAAGGATTGGAAAATGTCCCCTGCCAGCTTCCCTCACTCAGGAGAGCTCCTGGCTCACACAGGGCTGGCACAAGGCCTTGGACTGCCGCAGGAGCTTCTGCTCTTTGGGAAATCCTAAGGGGAAGAGCTGTGGTCTCTTTCAAAACAAAGGTATAAATTTCAAAACATCCCATGGAAGGGAAAATACCAGCCCCAACCAGAAAAATGTTTTGAAGCAATCAGACTGTTTCATTTAAAACCAGCCAGAGTCTGGCAGCCTCCTCCATTATTTTTCTTTCTTGTTTAACATTCAGAAGTCTCCAAGGAATTTGCTGGTACATTTGCTCTGCTTCCCCACAGGTCTCCACAGAGCGACTGTAACAGGCAGTGTGTGGCCTGACTTTGTCACTCTGCCCATCCTGTCGTTCTGATGGAACAATCAGAATAATCCTTAATATTTCCCTGCAGTAATTTCTTCCTGGGGTTCCTACAGGTGTTTCACCTGTGCTATTGGCAGCTGCGCACCACATGGGAAAAACAAGGAGCCCAAGGATGGCAGGTGCCGAAGGTAATCAGAAGTTAGCTGAAGTTAAGAATTTTAACCTAAAATACTTGTTTAGGTTTGCCTTGTCAGCAAAGGTGAGAAATACAAATTCCCAGAGTACAGATGTCCTGTGTTGTGGGAGTGAATAGCAGTTTGGGGACCTGAGAACAAGTGAATTCCTGGACTTGGTTAAGGCAAAGGTTGGTGTTACCTATCCCAAGCGATTTGATATGTGGGGTTCCTGGGAACTGTATATTTACCCTCATTTTATGGATGTAACACAGCTAGAGAAGTGACAGGCAGTAGGTTTGGGAGTGGAACATCTCTGCTGCATTTCAGGCTTCCTGGATCCCAGGCCTGTTCCTTGTTCATTAGACAGCACAGCCCTCCTTGCTGCCTGCAGATAGTCCAAATTCAGTCCAAGGCTCTGCTTACAATCCGAGTAATTTGCAAATTTAAAGAAGAGACAATAAACTAGATGAAAGAGAATCAGAAGCTAAGCAAAGTCCATTAAGATGATCCTTGGTAACTCTCCATTTAGCCTGTTCTTTAAAGAAACTGGCTGAACATCTGAAATGTGTTTTCTCTGTAGACAGATAACTCTGAAAGTAGAACCCCGTCTCCAAAGAGCTTTAAGCTTTCTTAAAAGGAAGCAAACGACTCTGTGTCGTGCCACATAAGACATTAATCATTAAATGTTACGCAGATGACTGGGGAAAGAGGCCATTTGTTACAGGAGGGAAAAGTGAGAAAGTAGGGATTTTTTTTGGCTGTGCTGCCAGGAGAGCCAATTCCCATCTGTGGGTTTGATGCATTGTTTCATAAGTAACAGTGTTGGTTTTGCACAGGAGCAGCTCTCAGAAACCATAACATTTAATGCAGAATGAAATGCATTCTAGGAGGGAGGTTTTCTGTGCTATTTGTGCCGTTGGTGGAGAAGGATGTGTCTCAGAAAGTTGCTCTCCCTAATGCCCTCTGATCCTGCAGCAAAGACATCAGTTCATTTGTGGTCCTCATATCAAATGCTGCTCTATGCACCACAGACCATCTCTGGGATATTTTTGTCTTCAAAAACTGTTGCCATTGCAGAAAGTGAGCCAGAAAATACACACACTGTGTTGTCCTGGGCAAGAGATGTTATTTTTGTTCTTCTTTGGTATGTGTCTTTTTGAAAGCAAAAGCAATTTGGGTTAATGGAATTTGCTGTTTGTGGGCAGGAAAGAGTGCATGGCACTGGAAGCACTGGAAAATGCAGCTGTCATTGCAATCCTGGATTTATGCTGGTGTAGAGCAACAAGTTGTGGATGTAGAGCAGTTTCCCAAAGGTGGTTCCCAAGACAGCCATCTGGTAACCATCCTCCACAAAATGACTCGGGTAACATCCCAGGGTGTGTTATGTGTGCTGCAATGTGTGCTGCATTGAGCAGCAAAATTCTGCATTTTGCTGCTCAATGCCCTGGCTTTTTGACCACAGTAGGAGATACTGTAGACTGCTCTTGTTAGGAAGAAGCTAATGCTGAAGTCAAGAATCCTTGAGGCAATTTTCTTTACGTGGAGGTACAAAAGTCTGGTTTTTAGGTCAGGGGAGAAACCCCACAGTCTAAAGCAACAGCTCCAAACTAATCATAAGTAAACACAACTCAGAAGCATGTTCTATGTGTCTGCCTCCCCACACAACACACATGGTTGTGTTTGTAGCTTTCCTTTGCTACTCCTTTTATCACTCCCTCTCCAAATTAAACCAGGAATTCTTCTCCTCAAAGTGTTCCACTCAGAGCAGCTCTGCATTTCCTTCCTATTTTCAGTGGGTGCATGCGCTTAACTGCAGCTCACTTACTGAGGAGTAACGGTAAAAAACTACCAGTTTCAGTATGGTTTATCCCAATCTGTAGTAAAAACCTGACCTTCCCATTAGAGATGGTTCTGCTTTGTATGCAGGAAATGTTCCCAGAATGCTGTGAGACCCTCTGGCACGTTTACCTCTTCATGGGCATAATCAAAGCACCAGCTATCACTGCTCTACTATCTAGCACAGCTCCTCCTAATGATAATATTTTTCTCATCCTAAAACAACTCGAACAACCATGACTAAGTACCTAGCAGGTCAGTTGGGAATAATCAGGTGTCTGCCTGCATCTTTCTTCTTTCGAGAGCAATGCCTGTAAGGCATCTCGGTGTCTGCGTCACACACCTGGGCTTTGGGGGAATTGCCATTAATGGCTGGAAAAGTGTCTTGGCTTTTCTCTTAATCTCTTATCACAAGATTAGCTACTGTCTGTGAAGCCCAGGAGGATTGGGTAATGATAAGGGATCATCAGGAGAGATAGAAAGATAAGTATTGATCTCTAAGAAGCCATTAGGGTTTCTTCTCAGGAGGTAATTATCTCCTGCTCTCTGCAAGGCTCTGCTCACAGGCCCCCATCCCAGAGGCCCCTGGTGTTCCCCTGAGTCCTCCCACCTGCAACTGGGCACAGCAGAGCAACAAAGGGGGAGTTGCATCCTCAACCCCCTGGAGATCATGCTGGGTGTGAGCATGAGCAACCCACGCCCTCTGGCTCAGTCTGTGCCCCTGCAGCCTCTGGCTCCAGGATTCCAAGTGCCATGTGGGGTTGGAGATTATCCTCCTTGTGTGGAGGATGGTTGGCATCATCAGCCCCACTGGTAGAGGTGGATTTTCCATTCCCTTCTTCCTTTTCCCTGCTCCACAAAGGGCTGGAAGAGCAGAGCAAACATCCTGCTGGGTGTCTGTGTCTCGGCATGCGGAGCAGTTGGGCAGTCACAGGCTATGGAGCTGTTTGAGACATTCCTTTCTATCAGCTGCTCATAACCTGTCTCATCTGAGACAGTCACCCACAGTGCGTGCACATTCCCAGCTGTTCCCGTGGAAAATGAGACTGATTCCTCCAATCTGCCTCTCCCCACGACTATGGCTCAGGGCTCCCTGGGGCAATTATTTCTTCAGAGTTGATGCTTTGGAGAACAATCTTTCATACCCCGCAAAGCAAGTGTCAGGTCTCCAGCAGAGCAGGAAGGGCAGAAGCAGCCATCCTAAAACAGCTGGTGGTTTGGAACTGAGAAATTGGAAATGGGTTCAAGGTTTCCCTCACATCCTGGTGGTTGCAACACAAGCCACAAAAGAGAGGGTTGGGAAAAGCACTGACTCCCAAACCACAGCATCTTCAGGGTTAGATCTGGGCTGTCCCCTAATCCAGAGTGGACTGGGGACTCCAGCACACAGGAGATGAGGCCAGTCCTGCTGGTCCTCCTTCCTCCTGCTCTTCTTTACTGTTATGGGCACAGTTACCTTGGATTTACTCTTTAGAGGCTCTGTGTGTGCTGCTGCCTAGCCAGTTCATTATCTGCTTGTAATTGTTTTGTCTTCTCTGATCTTTTGTTCACCTGTGATGAGTGTACAATCAGTTTTGCTCTGCTCTGACATGAGTTACAAGCCTTTTGAACCCTCACTGATTAAAGTTTCTTCCTTCTTCAAGTAAATTGGTTTCCATGGAGCTGTCCACTAGTGTGACTCCCTTCACTATCTGAATCACATCTTCCCAGCTGACAGATGGATCTCTTGAGGATTTGTGGTCATTGTGCCAGCCTTAGAAGTTTGGGGGTGATTATATTGCCAACCTGGCCAACTTTCTTTTGCTGTTTTCTGCGATATTTCTTTTTCCATTCTGTCTGTTAGTGACTGGTGTCCAGCCTTCAGCCCGACTCTTCTCATCCTACTGTAGCCCCAGCTGTGAGGGAGTATTACTGTTATCTATGAGCTGAGTTGCATTTTTGAGGTCCCTTCCTGGCTGATCTTAGTGTGAGGAGCTGCCCCCAACCCTCACTGCAGTTCAGTGAGGAATGAATTCCTGAAGAGGACCTGAAACCTGCAAGGCACTGCACCATTGCACCTGATCATTTTTATTTTTGTACATAAATGTACACAGAATGGAGCAACCCAAAGTGAATTTGAAGGATTACGCTTGAGAGACAGAGCTGAAATGGGGAAGGTGAGTACAGATAAGGTGAGGCCAATACCACACTCCATCCCAGAGTCCTACCTGTGTCCTGTGCAGCCCAGATATCCCTGCCTGGTGCTCTCTGCAGGGGCTGGGATGACAGTTCATATATGCACAGCTCAACAAGGGTGGATTAAACTCTGCTTCATTATTTTCAGAGGCCTCTGCAGCCCTTGCCTGGCTAGCAAAAATGCTTGGGAATTTGGCCCAAGTTTGTTAATTGGCTAGTACATTGGGTATTTATTTAAATGCCAATTTGAACAGAAATCAATAAAAATAATAACTCTTGACATGAAACTGAAGAATGAAACAGTAGTAGAACCGGACATTTTTAGCAGAAGGAAATGCTTTTTTATTCCTTAAAACAAGCTTAAATTAGCAACTGCAGATAATGATTCCCTGGAGCTAGATAAGGGGTTAAGGATCATTGCTCTCAGTGATGACAGGCTACTCACTAAATTTGGTGAGTTATGTTTCGAGTTGAGGTTTTATAGCTCAGATATATTGTCTCCAAGTGAGTGAGACGTGGTTGACTGTCAAGCCAAATGACTCACAAGTTGACCTGAAGAATAACTTTCCCCCCTCAGCCTCCATTGGGTAAATGATGTTTGGAAACCACCAGCTATGTGACAAATTATAAGATTCATCTTATTTGAAGAAGTGGAAAAGATGAGTGTAATCTGGAGACAAAGGATCTTGTGTCCCAGGTTTTTTGCAGAGAAGCTGAGCGCTGATGTCATTTCAGAGGCTGCTGTTGCTCATTGCAGCTTTGGAAAGTGATGAGAGTGACATCTATTTTGGAAAGACAGGTCTGGAGCATGTGGCATCATGCACCAAAATCCATGATGACAAGAACAGACTCAGAGTGTCCCTGCTCCTTGCTGATCTGTCTCGCCAGCACGGACAGGCTGTGCACTGCTCTGACATGGCTCTGTGTGTGTAAAGTGGGCTGTGGAACTGATCTGGATGAACACCAACCCAGCAAAAAAAGAGTTTGTTTTTCTTTTCAGCTGATCCACTTTCCCAGCCCTTTTCTCAGCCTGTCCTCATACCTGGATGGGTCAGCACAGAGCAGGATAACAAGAGGACAGGGATGAAGAGAAGAGTGGGGATGCAATTGGTTGAATTTGCCACTGAAGTTTCCATCAACCAAAGACACAGCTCAGTTCTCTCATTGCCTGAGTATGTGTTAGAGGAAACCCACTGCTTTCCAGAGGGTTCAGTGTCAATGGATTAGATGTGCACTTAGATTAGAAGTTGGATTTCAGTGGAGTTCTGTCTCAATAGCAGCTTTGTGAGACGAGAGTCTGTTTCTGATGAAAAGCTAAAAATATGAAACAACTCTGGCAAAATGAGGATGGCCAGTTATGGCAAACCTTCATGGAGACATTTGTCCCAGCAAAGGGCGCCTGTGGCCAGCCCAGAACAGGTGCCAGAGTCCAGCTGCAGGGCACCAGAAAATCCTAGAATCATTTAGAATGTCACATTTTCATCCAAATGTCACTGAAAGTTTCTTTCATGTTTCTGTTATATTTAATGATGTCTGAGCTTAAAATAAACCTACTAAAGGCTCAGCTTCACCTTGGATTGCAGCTCCTCTGTAATCATTTGCATTGGTAAGAGTGGTGTAATTCACATTTCATTTATGCCCACGCCATGGCACAGGCAGCAGCAGGGGAATGTGGCCTCTTTTCTCACTAGAAACTCTAAGGTTTCCAGCTCCAAGTGTAATTGGACACGTTTGCAGGGGTTTGTGAGTCTTGTTTGCCTCTACTTAAAAGAACAAAAAGTAATTCTTAACTTAAATGAAACTAGCAGTGAAAAAGGAGCAATTTGCATTGAAATATACATTTATAGAGGTAGTTGAAGCTGCCTGGTTTGCTGGGCATGTGGGGTTGGGGTACCCCAAGCAGGTCATGTCTGCACAGCCACAGAAATGAGCTGGGGCTGGCAGAACACCCAGCCTGGGATTTCTGGTGACTCCCATGTCCACAGGCTACACATTTTGCGTTACTTTGCTTGGAAATATTTGTGAGGGGACCCTTATCCCTGCTAGTATTTACTGGAGTCTGTCTCACTGTAAGCATCCCCCTGTTGATGCTGTTAGATATAAACCAACTTGGGTAAATCCAGTGCAGACAAGGATATACTGGAGAAACACAGACTAAACCCTAACAGATTTATTTTTATTTATGTCGATTTCTACACACATAAAGCAGCTCTGCAAGACTTTGAAGGAGCCAGGGAGATTCATGTTATATCCCCCCATACCCTCAGGAGCTGCATGCAAAGCTACACACTGGGTTTTGACAGCAAGGATTGAGCCCACAGCCTCAGGTTAAAGCTAAATTATTTGAGCAAGAGAAACAATCCACAGACTGTGAAAAACAGCTTAAAGCCACTCATATCTGTCATATAGAAAGCTTGAGCCAGCACTTACTGAAGCCAGTGGCTCTCTTGACTGCAGTGGGTTTGGCTGCCAGGAGATGACCACTTCCCACCTCTGAGGTCTGCAGGTATCTAGGGAAAAGGGCTGTTCCAGACATGAGTGCCTAAGTCCCATCTGTGGTTGCATGTCTAAAGCAGAGCTCTCACTCCATTACATTTCCAGGAGCAGACTATCCTCATCTTCCTTCCTCCCTGTTTCAGCATGTGGGACAGGAGGTGGCTGTTCCAACAACACACATCCCCAGTCTTGTTTTCATGTGAACAAGCAATTCCTTTTCAGTGAAAGGTTGCTGTAGTTGTTCCCTGTCCATCAGTCTGATAGTGGTGATTTATTGGTGAGATACAGAACTATTTCTGTCTTATCAACTTGGAGCAAAACACTCAAGAGTTGCTGTTTCTCAGTCAGATCCAAGTGGATTCGTAGCTGAGGGAGCCATGGCTTCTCCTGGCAATCTGGGGTACTTTGCTGTCCTCATGGGATTCATCTGTAGCTCATGCTGTTTTTTCCAGACCTAGGATTGCAAACATTTCACATATCGGTGCAAGAATAGAGACTTGGTTTAAAGCAAATGTAACCCTGCATTATCTACAGTGCCTCTGACTAAAAATCTCCCCCTTTTAATTTCTGCTTCCTTCTCTTCAGAGTTATCCAGAAGAGCACCAGTGGATCCTGGATTCTCTGCAGCTAGCTGGTGAAGCTGAGCTGTTGGCTGTGGATGCCCTGGTGGTTCCAGAGCCCCCTGTATCCAGGAGGTGGGTGCTGAACAACCTGGTCTAGTGGAAGGTGTTCTTGCCCATGGCAAGGGGTGGAACAAGATTATATTTAAAGTCCCTTCCAACCCTGGCCATTCCATGATTCTGTTAAGTGTCTCATGTCCCACACTGTGCCAGTCAGATTAGAAATCCTGAGGCTGAGGGGAGGCATCACTCTGGGGACATAGTCTGGGGGAGTTGCCCCTGAGAATGTTTTGGGGTAAAGATCTGTAGCAGAGACTCTTGTTCTGAGCATTTTTCTGCCTCTCCTTCAGGTCAGGCCTCTGCAGCCAACTCAGGAGAGCTGTGTGTGTCTCTGGGACTGCACTGGTGTTGTCATGTGTGACACTAATGGAGAGGATGTGTTTCTCCATTAGAGCTTTACTTGACAGTGAAGTGATTTCCACTTTCCTGGTAGTTCCAGGTCCCCTGTGGTTAAGTGAGGACTTTGGAGGTTAAAGTCTGTCAGGTCTGGATCAAGGTCAGGAGACCTGCTTTTGATTCTGAAGATTTTAATTAACTTTGCACCACATAGAACCTGGGCATGCTTGAAAAGAAATATAGATAAATTTTACATTTAAATATTTGAATAGTGTCTATATATTATGGCGGCTGTAAAAAGCTCTGTTCAGGCAGGCTGCAGGAAGAGAGGAGATTTGCATAGCAGAATAATTGGTTTTGCAAATAAATCTGGTTCTTGAAATTTGTAGATTAGCAATAATATGTCTCCAGATGAGAAGGAAAGGTCATGGATGAATAAAGCAACAATTAAACTTTCAGGAGATTATTAAACTAAACACAAACCTGGCTAAATGCGTATGAGAGAATGTCAATAAAGGACAGGAGTGGCCTGTCAGGACTTGTGAGCCTCCAGGATGTTAATGTTACTTGGAGATCTTTTCTTCCCATGCAGCTGCTCTTCTTGAAGTAACAGCCTTTGCAGATTCCTCCCTAATCTGGACAATCCATTAAATAACCCAGTTAATTTAAGCCATTTAAATCCAATAAGGCTGGTGTGTAATGCTATAAAACTCTAAACAAAATCCTTGGAGAATTACCACGTTAACTGTTGCACTGCAGGTTCCATCCATGCCTGATGTGGGTGAGGTTAGACAAGGAGCCTCACAGGCTGGACAAGGAGCTTTCAGCATAGGACAGGGAATACTGAGCTTGTAGAAAGGTGGGGTTTGTTCTGAGTCTGAAAGAAAAAAGAACAATACTAAAAAGTAGTACTTTCCAATTGGACCATGAAATAGATCTTTTACGATAAGGGGAATGAAAGATGATGGAAATTCTCATTCCAAAGTATTGAAAAGTAGTGTCCAGGACACTCAACTTTTGTTTCGGGCTTTCAGAAAGATCCTAAAATCAAATGTTCCCAAAATGAAAAACTTGTCCTTTCACGAGACTTTTTGCAAAGGAAATTAAAAAAGCATTTCTTTGGAAAAACAATTTTAAAGTCCCAGGGACTTTTTAATGAGAATGTTCCATATTCTCTTTTTCTTCTGCACCTCTACTAACAAAGAGCATGGGAGGCAGAAGGCTGACCATACTCCAGACACCTTCGAATCCACTGCTGAGCTTCTTCCCATAGCTGGGTCTGGAAGAAAGCAGATGCATGAGGTGGTGAGGGGGAAGGCCATGCCCACCTTCTGCCTTGGAGCTTCACAGAGATCAAAGTCCCTGATGCTCAGCAAGGCTCCTGCTGTGTGAGCAGGAGGAATCGTGTGTGCTCTCCAGACTCCCTGGGTTGTTACCTATCCTCACCTACCAGGGCACCACACTTTCCCAGGAGAAACAGAGCAGTGGGAGCAGAGGAAAGGAAAGCTTTCAATCATTTTTAATTCCCTCTCTCTCCCAAATCTCAGGAGGGGGACAGGAGTCAAGACATAAGGTGGAAAAATAAGAGTCCCAGTAGATTTTAGTGGACCAAGGCTCAGCCTTAATCAAGCTTTCCCAAGCCTGGTGCCCTTGGGGTCAGAAAACTTCCTCTTCCAAGCATCATTTGCCTCTAAATGTCAGGTCTGGATGACCCCACGCTGTAAATGGCTGCCTGTTGCTTGGTTTCCAAGCAGCTCCTCTCCCTCCCTTCCTTTGCACACAGACAGACACTGTAGGTGGCTAAAAAAACAATACATGCAGGGAGCCCTTCTCCTAGGAACAGAGCCCAGACATGAAACAACCCTGCCAAGACAAAACATGCCACCACATACTTCATTTTCCCTTTGGGGATCATAGAGGAGTTGCATACGACAGATGTGAGTCATATTGCTGGGTGCAGGTCTGGGAGATGCTCAGATATTCACTTGAGGCCAAGAAAAGGATCAGATGAAGCAATAACTCTCTGTGATGCAGAGCTCCTCTTTGTGAGCTCCGAGGGTGTTACACAAAGGAAGACAGTGTCAGCATCCTTGTTTTAAGAGGGGACACCAAGAGGAAGCATAAATTCTCCATGGCCACACAGCCTCCAGTGTCAGAGCAAGGGTGAGAGGCTAGGGTACCCAGCCTTGCACTGTGCCCAGGGCCATGCTACCCCAGTCACGTTCTTGACAAGCCTTATTGCCTGAGCAAAAGACTGCAAACCCATGGGTTCAGCCTGCAAAATCTAGGTTTTCTCTTCTTTAATTATGCTCTCTGCAGATCGGGGGGAATACTTGCCCCTGCTCCTCAGGACAGGAGCGCAGCCACGTACAGGCTTGTTCAGGGCATTTCATTCCTTGAAATGATTCATTTGTATGTAAAATCATATTAGCCTTTATTGGCTGTCTCCACAGACCCTCCCAGCACAGACAGATCTAAACCTTGAAGTGCCATTAATCTTTGGTGTGCTCTGCCTGTTTTCTCATGTGGTACTTTGTGGCTGGTGACCTTCAGCAGAGGGTTTTTGTTGTTCTCTTTCCCCAGGAGCCCTGGCAGCACCTGCAGCAGCTGGTGCTGATCTTCCTGGAGTGGGAAGGAAAATTCAGGGTTTAAGGCACCTTCCCTGCGTTGACAGCTGAACACTGTGCAGGAGATAATTTCCGGGAAAAGGCCAGGTCGTGGCACAGTGGGGAGGGTCAGGAAAATTCCTGCTGAAGTTCTTGTCAAAGCTGATGTTGAGCAGGTTGAGGCAGCCTGTGATGGTTGTGTGTCTGTGGTGCCTGGCACAGGGGGGCTGCCTCTGCCTATGGGTCAGGGGCACCACTAGGGGGTCAAAGATGATGATAAGGTGAGGCTGGGAGCAACTAGAAACTCAGTTCTAGTTCTACTGCAGATTTATGACCTGAGGCTCAGGTATTGATACAAGTCAAGCCAAATGTATGTGTGTCAATAAATGGGCACATTCATGTTAGAAGGCACTGGACTTTTGAAGGAGACAGTGGCAAAATCTGCGCTTCTCTCAAGGTTAAAGATGCTTTTTGGGGACCAGGGGGTCACAATCACCTTAGCTGATGAGCAGTTTTCCCTGGCAGCTCTGGAGACATCCAGGTGCTGGGAAAGAGGCAACTTTGGAGGGAAATCCAAAGTAGAACTGAAGCATCCTGTCCACCTGTGGCTCAGGAAAGGCTGCTGCAAGGATCTCTCTGGCTCAGTCCCTCCTGGAGTGGTGTGCAGTAAGGGTTGAGATGACATTTCAGATATTCCCTTCATTACAGTGTCTGCCAACCCTGATCAAATATGTATTTTTGCCATTTCTCTTGGGATGTAGCCTTTTTGAGACCTCTGCCTCTGTCAGATTAGAATTGAATTGGCCAGTGAGTTCAAAATTACGAAGGATAAGGAAAAAGGGAAAGGATATAAATGCACACACATGAATGTGCACACACACTGATCACTTAAACCTGGTTTGATAGGAGACCAGGCTGAAATTAAATCTATTTGGCAATTCGTTGGCTCTATTGAGACCAGGTGATGAGTTGGAAACTTGCTGTTTTAGGAAGGAGGAAAGTTGTATTGTTGCTGCTCATGTCAAACCACATCACATTCCCTCCTTCTCTTGCTGGCATGAGAACAACACAGGGCACTCTGGGGCTCTGCTGTCTGCAGACATGTTCTGCTCCTGATCCCTGCCCTCATTGATCATGTCTTTGTGGCCTGACTCAGGTTTCCTGCGTCACATGGAACCTTTGCAGATGCCAGAGCTGTGGCACTGTTTACAGAGAGGAACATGCTGTCTACCTGAATTAATTCACGCAGTTCTCCATTGTGCTCAGACGGGATTGGTCTTTGCAGAGGGTACCACGGGAAGCAGAAATAGATGCTGGAGTCTCTTGTCATTTGCACCTTAGGAAAGCACAAGCCATACTCAGAAATCAGCAGTGCTACATCAAGCTGACGTTGCCATGGCCAGGAACTGCCTCTATTTAAGACACTTCTGAAAGAGATGCTGCAGGCTTTCAGCAGAGAGGATAGGTTGCAGGGGATTATTCTGTGCAAGGGGGAAAAGGTTCCCCTAATAACTTACTTCCTGAGTGGATGCAGGGACAGAAATCTCCATCCTGCCTGAAGAGTTCCTGGAGGAGCAATCCTGTGAATCAAAAATGGTCTTTGTTACCCTTTTTCTAAACTACAGCAGATCTAGCTCTACTATCACTTCAGCTCTACTATCACTGCCACTTTCTGCCAGGCTTCAGAAACTGAAGACAAAAGGGATTTTATTTTCCCTCCCTCAGTCTTTGGGTGAGAGCCATCAGAAAGCAAACGAGGCAGAATTGGTGACGCAAAGGTTATTAACACTTGCTTGGTGAGCCTCTTACTCTGTGTTACTTTTGCATCAGCTGGGAAACCATAAGGAGGTTTTCATAACCATCATTAGGAATTTGCTTTAGGAAAAATATACTGAGAGTCAGAGTGGCTTGTTAGATAGCCAGACTGTGAGACAGCTGGGCTGAGGGCAGCATGGAAATTGCTCTTCTGGCTAAGGACTGCAGCTGAGTGAGAAATCTCTAATTTGTTTCATGGCTTTAACTGGAAGTAACTGGAGAGTGATGGGTATGGGGGGAGACCACCTGAAACAAAGTTTTTTCCATTATCCCTTGCCCAAGTAGAAATAATTAGCCTCAAAGAGTTGTGTTTGTCCCCCATCAAAACAAAATATTCTCTTGCGTTCTTGGATGCATTTCCCCTGTAATTGCAGTTCCAAACAAAATGCCCTTTTTCCAAAGCGAACTATTGAGAAGATTTTGTTCTGGCTTCAAACAAAGAATTTTCCTCCGCTGCCATTTTGACCTAAGTTCTTGAGTAGTTCTTGCTGACCTGCAACCCAAAGTGAAATTTTTTACAGTAAGTGGGGGAAAAAACTCACCCAGTCTCTGAGGGATTAAAGCTTTGGCCAAGACTGAGCAATTGTTGCATCAAAACATCGGGTGGGAGATGCGGTCAGAGAGCCTCCCATTTCTTTGGCTGAGGGTCTTCCCTTTTGTACTTCGTTTTCTTGTTTGTACCTGGGTGTGGAAGCTGTGCCAGACACAGCAATGTCAGGGCGTTTCATACAGGTAAGGAGCAAACTAACCATCTGTCCCTCCCCCTGCCCTGGATGTGACACTGGGGCTCCCTGGAGTTCCTGTAAATCCCAGCAGGTCAGGTGCCCTTGTGTGAGGCTGGAGGGCTGCCATCAAGGAGATGTTTTTGGGCTGGCTTCAGTGAATTTGTTACTTTCTGGGGCAGACTTTCCTTGCCATGGCAGGTGGGAATCCAGCAGTGCTCATTGCTGGGCTCCTCCTTACCTTTCTGCTTCTTTCTTTCTTTTGCAGACCAACAGTCCAAGCCCACTGTGTGACCCCAGGTGTTTTGCCTGGGTGTTGGTGACAGCAGGTCTGGCAGCAGAAGGGTTGGAGCACGTGTTTCTACTTGAGCTGGCAGATTGGTAGCAAGAGACAAGCCTTTGAAAAGCATAACAGCCTTCCAGGGAAACAGGTAACAGCAATCACTGCTGCTGCTTGAGGTGCTGCATTCTCCATTGCACACTAGCAGGGAACATGTGGGCAAGCCCAGGGGCCCTGTGACCATATCACCAAGGAGAGCTTGAACTCAAGGATCATCGTCTAATTAGTCCATGCAACACTTAGCAAGGTTATTTTTATCTCAAGCCCTTCAGAACATACATAATCATTCCACCTTAAGTCTTCCAAAACTTGGTCTCTATGGAAACCCTGATATAAACGACTGCTCGTTTCATTTCAGAGCTCTGAGCTGTGTTGCAGCCTCCCTGTGCATGTGGCCACACATGTGTGTGTAAGCACCCACCCCACCTGATCTGCATTCCTTCCTGCTGGACTACCTCTCCACCCTTCAGATAATAGCATTTGGGGTTTATTTCTTCCAAGAACTGCATATTTAGATCTGCAAACCTCTAAGGAATCTTTGTTTCCAAATTAGAGGGAGGTGGGAGTGAGAGGGAAGGTAGAAATCTTCGTGGTGCTCGAGTTGATGTTCAGCTCGCTCTTGTGGGATTTGGGTAGAAACCTGTAGGTTGCTGGTCGTGGCTCCCTGAGCCATCTAAAGGGAGTTTAAGGTGTGGAAAAGCCACTTTTCTAATAATCCTCTCATATTCATGAGCAGTTGCTACTGACTTCTCTATATTTCGCTTGTGAACACAAGAGGGCCACGTTTGGTGGGGAAAAAAAGCCTGCTAGCAGCTTTGGGAAAGGAAGAGAGGGAAGCTGACGGGAAGAAGCATTGAGCCTAGGTGCATGTGGCTCCGAGATGGTCGGGCTGGGGTAGCATGCAGTGCCTGACTGATGATTAGCTGCACCCCAGGCACAACAGCATTAGTCCCTGATGAGCAGGAGTGAGGCTGAGAGCTGGAGAAAACCCACTGAGAATAAACCAGAACTGAATCCCTCTGAGCAGTGGCAAAGTTCTCCAAGGACAGCTGTCTTTTTGCTAAGAACTCCTCTTCTAAGCACTCAGCAAATTCCTTGCTTCTCCCCTGTCCTTCTGCCCCTCCAGGTGAGCTGAATGGCTGCAGGACATCCAGGGAGATGCTGGCTCCCTCACCATGCTCCCTGTTGCAGTCCTCTCTTTGGGAAAGTTTCAGAGCTTCTCCAGCAATTTTAGCTCTGCCCTCATTTCAGTGTTCCATTTGCTGACAAGTCCATAAGGACCTGACTGCCACCACCCCCAGAAGGTTGACAGTGAGGAGTATGGCCACTCCTGCAGGCAGAGGAGGCTTGTTTGCATGCTCAGTATAAAAGGTAATTTCATTAATTTGCAGCCCTGGCTGGGATCCAGAGCTGGCACCAGAGATTGTTTTTATGGATAACACCCTGGCAAAACAGAAGTGGTAGCAGCTTGGGTGGGATATATATTTAATCTGCCCCCCCTCATTCTTGGATTGGCAACCTGGCAGGTGCAGAGTGGTTGCCTGTCTCTCGCTGTGGGTGTCCTGAGTCACACCAGGGTGCCTGGCACACGAATGGGCTGTGGTCCCATGCTCTGCACGTCCATCAAGTCACCAGCTGGCACAGAGACAGAGCTCAGGTCTTTCTATTGCATTCCTTGTGGCATGCCAGACACACAGAATCATAGAATAATTAAGGTTGGAAAAGACCTCCAAGATTATCAAGTCCAAGCTTTGACTTAATCTCACCATGCCCACTAACAATATCACAAAGTGTTACAGCTACTAGTTTTTTGAACAAAAGTGCCTTGCTGACCAGGATATAGTGAGAAAGCCTAGAAAATGAGAGGTTTTTAAGAAACAGGTAAAACTGGATCACGTTCAAATTGCCTTCAGTGAATGCACTGGGCTGATATCTGTTCATTCTCTGCAGAGCCCTCAGAGCTTGTAGCCTTTTGAGAGTAGGCAGTGTTTGGTTTTCTACACAATTAATGCGAAACTGGAATAGCAATACCAAAGATTTCATAGAGACATTCAGCCTCTCAGCATAAACTCTCAGTCTGTGAAGAAATCCTCTTTTGTGCCTATCTCAGGGGTATCTAGGCAGCATCCAGAAATCACTGCTTACAGTTTTCTGTTGTGAGCACAAATGCCACTCGTCGCTTCTGCACAAAAGCACAGCAGAGGTTAAACTTCAGAGCTCGAGCATAACGTCCCTTCCTTGGCTTCTGCTGCTGCAGCAGGCTGTTTCTCAGCCTGAATGAGCTTCTCCAAGCTGCCAGCGTTATTTAGGAGCTCACAGGTAAGTTCATCGAGTGCAGCAAGTTGTGCACCATCTTCTTTGTGCAGCCATGCTGCAAGGCAAGGAGAGTTAGCTGAGGTTTAAACCACAGGCAGCTTCTGAGCTGCCAGATTGGGGCTAAGACAGTTTTCTGGCCTAGAAAAGGGGGCACCCAGCAGGACCCTTTGCTCTGGCTACATAAACATGTCCTAATCCCACAAAACTCTTGACAACCCCAGCAGAATTTTCCATGCTGGTCTCCAGTGGGATGAATGCTCTCACTGAATCTGGCTGGAAGGTTTTTCTTCCAAGAACCTTATTCAGAGGGAGAAAAATGCTGTGTGCTCTTCTCCAAGGCAAAATTTCTTAATTTGATCTTTAATTAGAAGAGGGAAAAATTAAGGCAAGAAATGGGGAAAACTTTGGCAAATCAGAAGAGAAATTTCAGTGATAGCCAGCAGGGCTGGGCCCCACAACCTTGGGGGTGCTGCTCAGCCCTAGCTGAGAGGCTGTTCTGTCCCGTGGGTTTATGGAGCAGAGCCTTTCCCTATTTACAGAGATAAAGCATTTTCCAAGGTGACTCATTCAGCTTGAATTGGAGGCAGCTCTCCTCATTGCAGTGCTGGAGAAACGTGTAAAGACCAGTGGCCTTCCCTTAACTGTTGAGATGATATCACTAGCCAGAAACAGCATCCAATTTCCTGATCCTTTGTTTGAACAACAAACAAATAAGATACAAGCACCAGAGCTACAGGCACATCTTCTTCATAAATATCAAGAGGCACAAGGCTCTGGCATTAAACACCCAACTCTAAATAATGCCTCGAGCCAGCGTTGTTACCCGCTACCTTGAATACAGCCCCACTCCATCAGCAGGTTACAATAATAACAAATAAAACACGGAATTATAGCTGTGCAATACTTGAAAATGAGCCTGTCACTTTGTGTCTGGGTGGGAAATCAATCACCAAGTCTTTGAATCAGGTTCTGCTATTAAGGGCTGGAAGCAGGAAAGATTAAAGACGTCCATGAAAGTCTCTTTCCTCAGGTATGCTGATGTTCTGCAATTGTGAATGGATCTTTTTTCTTTCCTTTGCTGTGATTCCTGTCGTCATCTGAGTGGTGTCCTTTGGGGCTGTTATTATTAACTAGTACATATTGAAAGGATCTGTTTCATAGATGGGCAGGGAAGGGAGAGATTAAATTGATTTGAATGTATAGCTAGGATAACAGGCACATGCAAGACTCCTTCCTGTTCTCCTTCACAGTAGCAAAATAGAGGTGTTGATGGAGCCCCCAAAGCTTGCAACACCTTTTCTACTGACTGCAATCCCATTGCCTGCATCCCTTCTGTGGAATCCTCTTGGGCATCAGAGTCAGTTCTACCAAAGATTTCTGGTGAGCAGGAAGCACAGCCAGAGCAGTGCTGTGTTGAGGGTTTGGCAGTACATTGGCACACTGAAATCCACGCTCCAAACCTTGGCTTTCTGCAGCAATGTCAGTGCATCCCTGTAAACAGCACTTTGCTTCCTGTCATGGGAAACAAGGCCCTGGGAAGGGGCAAAATATCTTTGTGCAGGAACTAAATTTTCAGGGATCCAACACCCCTTGGCAGCTGTTCTTTAAGGTTCCACTTTGCACTGCCTCCTCTTTCTTCTTCTAGTTATTTAAAAGAGGTTTTTCCCCTCCAGTCCCATCATCCCGTGGTGACTACAGCAGAGGAAGGGGGTGCTCTGAAGGGGGCAGGAGCCCAGTGAGCTCTAGGGGAAGGGGCTCCCATCTCCCTGAGCGACAGTAATTGCCTCTCGCTGTGTCAAGGAGCACATGCTGGAAGCAGCACAGGCAGGGCTCTGCATGACTCAACAGGTTTCTCCGTTTAAATATCTTTTAAACTCACAAAATGAAGTGCTTTTTCCCTTTACTCTTCCCTCCCTCTACTTCTCCGTTGAGTGCTTTGAAAGAGCTTTGTTTTAACTAAACAGCATTTTACATTTCATGCAGAACCATGTGTTCCGCGCGTTTGTTTTCCCTCCGTGGTGACAGGCTCTGACATTATTTTGATGAGAAGATTCCTCAGCATTTTGAAACAATGTTCAGTCTTCCCTTGCTTGGGGTTGCTTTTTAACTCTCTGAGCTTCAGCAGCCCTGTAGAAGCTCCTGAGGGAATCTGCTGAAATTTGGGGAGCTCCAGTGACCAATTCCTTTTTCTTCTTCACTTACCAGTCTGCAAAGGGTCTACAAGATTTTGTCCACCCAGGGAAATTCCCTCATGGGAATGGTTGTGCTGGATGGATTATTCTGCTGTAGATATGCTGGATTAGTGGCCTGTAGAGCTGAATTTTGATTGGAATAGTAAATCCTTGCCATACAGGCAAATCCTCATGGAAAGACACTTCCTGACCACAGAAGATAGGGAGAAAGCTGCTTTGCCAAATACAAGGAAAACTTTCACTATCTTGGCAAGAGGACAATATAAATGCTTCCTTCATTGCAGGGGCAAAGGTGTGTGGGGGCAGACAGGGTGCTGGGGAAGGTGTGTGGGGGTGCAGGGAGGGGAAGAAGGTCCTGTTTTCTCAGGTCTGATCAACATGAGGATCCCAGCAAAGCAGGCTTTAGAGTGTCTGTGCAGGGACTGGTTTTGGAACAAGTTTCAGCCTGATTGTAGCCTGATTTCACAGCCAGATGCCTGATTCTGTAGTGTTTCCTCTGCAGCAGTTTGCCCCAGTAGCTGAGGTTGTCTGGCAGAACTGCGGGAATGGGGATGACTCCAGGGCACATCTTTGATCTGCTGAACCCTGAGGCTTGGTCCTTCTGCACCTTTCTGCCAACACCTGACTTGTGTCACTCTGTTGTCCAATACAAAAAGATGTAGTTGCCTATCAGAGTCTTGAAATCTGTCCCAGTGGACCCCATCATCACCACAAACCCCAGCCTTGTGTTTTTCAGTTTCATCAAACTCTTGGCTGTCCTAAAGACCTGTTTGGGAATGTGGATGGGGTGTCCTGCAACCAGCTGTGCTGCCCTGAGCTTTGGGAAGGTGAGTGTCCTCCCAGCATTGCCCTGTTGCCATGAATTCAATTCCCTTTGCTTTGACTGACATCAGGAATTTAATTCTATCTTTCTGTGGGATGGGCAAAAAATAGGGGAGGAAGAAAGGGAAGACAAGGAAGGTGCTTAAAGACCAGTAGCTTGTTTTGTGCTTGAAATTGGAAGCTTTTCAAAGTATTCCAAAGGAGCTTAGAGGAGTCTGCAGGTAGGACATGCTTTTAAATTTCCTGGCATCTCTTAATCATTAGCTGCATCCAAGGGGAATTAAAGAATGTCAATCAACATAAATTATTCTTCATGGGAGCCTCAGCAGTGTGGGCAGTTTTTATTGTAACTTAAGCAGGAAATTGAAATATCAGCATCAGAGTGTGAAATACGCCATTGCAGAGAACTCTTCTTCATAATGCAGGAGGAGGAATGGAAAGAAGATTACACACTATTAGTCCCACTAGAATTTTGCTCTTAATCTGCCTTAAATTGAAAAATTGTTTGGAATTGTTTACAGTTGTCTTGTGCCATAAAATGGGTGGGTATCACAGGCATGTGGCACCCAAAGTGTTGGGACCAGAGGGGTCTCAGCACAGAATAGCTGAGGTTCACGTTTCCCAGAGGTTCACCTGTTCAGCTTCACTGTCATAGCAGAGCAGTGTGGTCTTCACTGTGTCCCTGCAGCCCTTTAGGGGGCAGAACAGCAAACTCAGCAGCACAGATGATGTGCTGGGATGGCATGAGGCTGCAGGGCTTGGCATCCTCATGCCTCACCTCTTCACTTAGTCCCCTTCTGGGCCATACTCTTTCTTCTCAGGCCTCAGAGCTACATTATATCTCGTTGCAAGAAGATGAATCTTGAGCCACATTAGGTGTGTTGGATTCAATTTGAGGCACTTGAATACACAATTCAATTGAATCCCTAATATTTTGAACGCAGGGAGGGCTGTCCTTCCATCAGAACAAAAGAATGACATTTAGATACCACTCAGGGAAAGAAAACTTCAAGAAAACATCTTCCCGGCCCTGGTGGATTGTATTGTTTCAATTGTGCATAATCATTTCACCCAATAATGTTGAAAGATTTCATTTGGGCTTTTATTGTATTAAAATATTAACTGCAGAATATAAAATTATAATAAAACCTTAGCATTAATATTTTAATACAATCCAAAGGTTGAAACAAAACATTAAAACTGCAGAGGAAACGTAGGGTGGGGAAGGCAGTGTATAGACAAGGGAGATTTATGCACATCATCAACCAGGTCTGTCTTCTCTGCATCCCAATTATCTTGACATACCCACTGTACCTGAGTGGGCCTGCTGCTTCCTCAGAATCTGGGAAGCTCCCTCTTTCTTTAGATTTAGGAAGAGACTTGGGCAAGAAGAAAAGAAGTGTCCTCACTATTTTTGTAAATGAATGACTCCTGATCTTTAAGTTCACACCAAGGAGACAGATGCACACAGAGGCCCTGTGCTCCGGGGCACCGTGAAGAATGTCACTGAGCTTGGAATGCATGGAAGAAGAAATTTCCTTGCAGGGAGAGAGTTTATATCCACAGTATGTCAAGAGGAAAAGGAAAGAGAAAGAAAAGTCGGAAAGTCTCTGAAGGGTAATTTTTATAGCGTGCACCATGAGAAGAGAAAAAGTTTGAAGGCTCCCAACAGCTGACGATCTGTTATTGCTGCATAATTCCTGTTACCTTTCTGCATGGAAGAATATGAATTGTTCAGAGCAAATGCAGGCATAATGTTATTTACCAGCCCTGGCCTTATTAGGGACATTCATTCTCTTGCTCATAACCTGCCGTTTTATTTTGAAGGGAGCAAGGACGCAGACAGATGTGTGGAGAGATTATTTGTTCTGCCTCAGGTGTTCTCAGCCCACTTGGGATTTGGGGATCTGCTCTTGGTGCTCAGGGCCAGTGGTGGCACATGCAGCCAGAATAGCTGTGTGTGACCTCAGAGCCAGTGGGAAATCAAAGCCGTGTTTCAAATACTGACAGTCCCCCAGAGGAGGCAGTATTGACTTGATTTCAGTGGGAACTGGGGCTGCCAGGGAGCCAGGGCAAGGAAAGTCTCATATATGGGGTTCATTTTCTTTAGATGTGTCCTAAAGACACAGTTAGTAACTGGCCCCCTTGGGCAGTAGTGAAATATCCACTGAGATTGGAAAATAGTTGGATTATTTGAACCAACAAGTCCTGAATTTCCCCCTTAACATGTCCAATGCTAACAGAATTAAGCCTTCTATTACTGGGCAGAAGATTGATGGGTTGGAGAAGCCTCAAGAAATCTGCCTTGCCTCTTTCTCTTGGACATGGAATTTGTGGTCATGGATTTCCTGATCTTTGCTATCTGCTGTCCTTAGCCTTAGATTTCCTTAGCCTTAGATTTCCTGGTGTAGGGCAGAACTTGGTCCTTTTTCTTAAACTTCCAGTCAAAGCCTGGGAGTTTTGGCCTCCACTTTGCTCAGAGGTGAGCTCTGGCCATGGAAGCAGAGCTCTGGAGAGGCATCGTGCTTCCAGTGGAGTTTGATGCTGTATTTAACTCCTGCTGAGGAGAAGACTTTGAACAAGGAACTTCTTTTGACCTTTGGCTGTGCCTCTGAAGCTTTGTTCTCTAGCCAGTGACTGATGGGTGAATAAAAGTCCTGGAAAGTGCCCAAAGCCTCAAAGAAAGCAAAGAGCTTTAAACCAGAGCTACAAACTCACAGCAGGCTTTCAGGAGCGACGGGAGGGAGGAACACCTGAAATGCCTGGCAGCAGGTAATGCTGTGTCTCTCACATCCAGTCCAGCCACACTGCTCCATCCACCCTGGTGCCTCTGCTTCTCAGTCAGCCAGTGTGACTGACTGGTCACTGCATCGCCCATCCCCGCAGCCCTCTTCTTCCTCACCCTCACACCTCAGGACTGGTCCAGCACTGGATTTGCAGGGGTATGGTGGTTTGTGTGGGCTTTGGCAGAGGCTTGGAATGTGCCTCAGAGACTTCCCAAACAGCAGTGGATTAGTGAGGGCTGGGTCAGGGCCTCTGCTAGTCTGAAAAATCCACTTTTCACAGCTTTTCATTAGAGACTCTTCAGCATCAGCTGCTGAGGCTGTGTTGGAATCAGCTGAGGAGGAGTGACAGAGCCACATTATTTCTTCTATTGGAAATCATAAAAGGGAAAGGCACAGGAGATGAAGGAAGTAGTGCTGATTAGAAGAGGCTCTGCCTTTGAACCATTGTCACCTATTTTATTTTATTTTATGCCTTCCTTTGGACATCACCTGTGTCTCACTGCTGGATATGTGGCAGTAGATTCCTGGAGCAGACCCCAGGTAGCTGTTTCACAAAGGAATTGCTCTCATCAAATCCTTAGAGGCTGGAATGGCAGCTTGAAGCACACAACTTTTGTGCTTTGGGGGTCACTTCTGGGGTCATGCTGGACCTTGCAGAGCTTCCAAGGAGCAGGGCTGAGTCCCCACCTAACTCATCTCATATGGAGTGAGTCAGTTTGAACCCATTTGTCCCTCTCCTCTGGTGCCTCAGGAGCTTGGGAGGAGCAGATCAGTCACAGATAACTGGGATCTCCAGCACATTTGTGCCAGAAATCTGCCAGCTTATAATTAGCCTCTATGAATAATTCATGGCAGACACTGCGTCCATCAGACCTGACAGCCGTAATCGTTTTGCCAGCAAAATATGGGGTTTGTCTTATTTGTGAAAATGATTCAAGCAGCATTTTTTTTAAATAGAAAAGGGAAGGGTACGTGTGTCCATGCCTGTATAGAAACGTCTATATTATGTACAAATATATAAAAACAGATTTATCCCCCAGGCACACACACACATATATGCTCTGGATGCTCACTCTGTAATAGAATCTCTGTTTGGATATCATGGATCAAACCAATCAGTGATGTAATTGATTAAGCCAATGGGATTGTAGCAGGAATGAAGATATATTTATATCTGCTCTCTTTAACAGTCTAAAAATACACTGTAATTCTGAATGGATGTGTTTTCAGGCAGATGGATGAGTTTTTAGGGAGCTGCATTTAGAAATACCTCCATATTTTGTTGTTGCTTTTGGAAAGCAGGGAAGGAGATCAGAGTCTTGGGGTCCTGTCAAGAGCCTTCAGATGTCCTGTCTCTTTAATACTCCATCACACTCTCTCTCTCTCTCTGCTTTCATTGTTAAATAAGAGATGTGTCCAGGTTTTATTAATTTATAACAATAGCTGATGGTGCTGGGGAATGAATGGGGCTAGGAAATATCTGACATGGCAATTAGGACTGATGTCACAGAGAGGCCTGAATTTTTGCTGGAAGGCAATTTGCTATAAACCACCAAGGTTAATTAATTGCCGGGGTGGAGCGAGGAAGGGGGGGAAAAAAGAAAACCCCCATGCAAATGATTTGGGCAAGAATTCTCTTCCTGGCCTGGTGTAAATCTGGAGCAGATCCCCTGATGTTTGCGGGGTTATCTGTTGTATATGACAAAGCCCTTTCAAGCATGCTGAGGATGGTATTGCAGGCAAAGGTGTGTGTTGCAGACCAGCAGTTTCCTCAAAAAACAGCCTGTATTTTTTGCTGCACACTCTAATTCCAGAGGCACATCACAGCATCCATGGTGTTTCTCTCCACTGGAAGGGAGGTGGTGCAGCCAAGAGGCACTGAGCTGTCTGCAGATGTCACAGGGCTTTCAGTCCAGTTGTGTCAGGATGATGAAAAATCATCTCCATGTTTTCTTCTCTTATTTTTTGGCACTTTGCTTTCCTCTCTGCTTCTCTGAGTCATGCTGTTCAGTCCTTTGATGTCACTGCACTTAAGTGCAGGATTGGGTGAATGCAAACAGGGCTGAAAAAGCGGAGAGTGATCTCAAAGGTGGAAAGAAGTTTAGTCTGGGGGAGCAAGGACTCTCTTCCTGGGCTGGTAAGGGATAAACTGCTGGTGGGCAGGGTGGAGAAGGAGACAGGATGACCAGCTTCTTCCTCTGCTGTCACGTGTCACCACGCACCCTTGGGAAAACCCACCTGCTCTCAAAGAGCACAGATCCCCCCACAAATATATTTTGCAGCGATATTGAAGGCATTTGACCAGGTACCTCAGAAAGCACTGGGAAAATGGGCAAGGTCACAGCCCTGGCACAGCATCCTCAGGCTGCTGGACCTCGGGAAGGGAGCAGACATGCTGGCACCAGAGCAGGGTGGTGGATGTGACTCCATCCCAACTCGCCTTTGCCTGCCAGCAGCTTTAAAACAAGGCAGTGGAGGGTGACTTCAGTAATGCTCTGCAGTGACAAACAGCAGCAGGAGAGGCACTGCCAGAAGGTCATGTGTTTCCAGCTCCTTTCCCCATCCCTGCTTAGTGATCCCAGAGAGGGTGCAGAGGTGTGACACCACCTGCTAACGCACCACTCAAGATGACTGATCCAAGTAGAAGTGACAGCTCTTGGCAACACATCACAAGCCCGAAAATTCAGCCCAGGTTCTCCAAAACGTCCATCTGAGCATTAGAAAGGTGAATTCTCACTGCTGTCCCTCTCTCCTCATCCACAGCCCAATGATGGAGGAGAATAGACCACAACACCCTCTGAATTCTCATGCTCTAGCAAGAAACATGGCAGTGGCTGTGGGGCTGGGAAGAAGGTCTGTCTGTCACAGCAGGCTATGGAGGCAGCTTTGGGCTGTTCCTCTGAAAGAGCCTATGTCATAGCATTTGAATTTGTCCAGAACCCTGCCTTCACCCCAGCCTGCCTAATCTGAGATGGAAAAAGAGGAAGGAACGGTGAGTACAGTAGTCAGCAAGGGCTTTTCTAGAGTTGGGGTGCAATGGACAACCACCTGTGAACCTAACTTTCATTTTCTGGAGCTAAAAAAGAGCAAAAGAGCCCAGGGAGACAAAATCACTCAGGGCTTGGGGTTTTATGTATCTTCCAAACACCAGCAGTTGTTGGAGTTGACCCTTTGGGTACCTTGCTTACTGTGACTGGAGATTTTTAATGTTGGTTTTTCCAGAAGCCATTATTCCAATGGATGGAAATGCAGTTAAAGATTCTTAGGCAATTAACTAATTTGCTTTGGTTCATGCTATTACTGGAAAATGCCATCCATTTCTTTATATTAAAGAGAGAGATTTGCAGCGAGGAAGTGGCAGTGACACCCTTCAAGTGGGCCAGGAACTGTTCACCTGGCAGGAGTGAGCTGAGCGCTTGCAGACACTGCACATAAACCATGGAATCACCTTGTTGACATGCTTTCCAGCAGCAACTTCCCAGACTCCTGCCTGCTCTGGAATATTCATGTGTTCATGCATAATTTTAATGAACTTTCCAACACATCCATAAGCTATCAATTTAACATTTATTAAATAATTATGCTTTGGGATCATCTCGTATGTAATTCCTGGTGTTGTAAATATGACACCTCCCCTCTGTGTTTCACCAGCCCAGTTCACAGGGTGAGACCCCTGTGCAGGTGGGAGGCTCCTTCCCTCCCATCCTAGCCAGCCTTCAACCCATTTCTTGTTCAGCTCTGACCACGCAGCAAATTCTGCTTCCCTGGGTATTGGAAAAGGAGCTGGTGGGAGAAAAGTGCAGAATTTACTGGGTGATGGCTCACATTACCAAGGCAAATGTGTGCTGCGGGGCAGCAGCATGAACAGCAAATCCTCGCTGCAAATGTTGTAGGGATTTCCAGATGAGAATTAATGGACTTTCCTTGGCTAGTGTAGAAGAAAATGTTCTATGTGTGGTTGCTTATTATTTCTGTTACAGTCACTGTTCTTGCTTATTGCTTCCATCTGTTGGCATCAAACTATTGGCTCTTGTCTTATCACTGGGATGTAATCCTTTCATGGGCAGGAAGCATAGTTTGGTGAGAGGAAGAACAAAAGCAAGGGAGAAATTTAGGTGTTTAAAAATTGGGGTGCCTTAGTTCCAGAGAGGAACTCAGATATTTAATACCCAGAGGTTTCATTTGGGAGGAAATATGTTTGATGGCCTGAAATATCAAAAGCATAAATTGTTACCCTTTAAGTCTTGTGAAGTCGTTTGCTGCAGACCATCATCTCTTCAGTTGGTGCCTCAGGACACCATTACCTTTGTTGCTTGGGGTGCATGGGGAACCAATTGACCCAGACCAAGTCCTGCTTAAAGACCACCTAAACTCCTACTTGGGCATAAGTTATTCTGCTAATTCTACCTTGCTGTCTTTAATGCTGCCAGATGAGACAGAACAGGATCAAGCAGATCAACGGGGAGATCCAGAATCATTGTGAAAAATGAAGCTGCTCTCCAAGCTGTGTCTGCGTCCAGTCAAAGAAACAGGGGCTGATTTTGAGGGAGCCATGGGACCCACTGGTGTCTATAAGACTCCACAAACAAAACTCTCTGTCCATGCAGGCAAACATTGGCCCTCTACTGTCACAAGGGACCCTCTGGATAATCCCATGCAGGTGGCACGAGCTCTACTATTTATCCACAGTGATTTGGACAACTTGGCAGGAATGGGAGATGCTGCACTAGGTTGTGTGCTGTTTTACAAATTTTAATCCTGATTTTGAATTTTCCAGCAGAATGGGTTTGTTCTACCTCTGGGCTGAAGGGAAACATTTTTCGTTACCCTGGAAACATGAAGATGACAGATCCATCACTCATTGGCAAGAGGAAGAGGATGAGAGAGAAGTACATGACAAAAAAGTGTGAGGGGGAAGACCAAGGGAGTAAAAAGGCCTTTTAGAGGTGCCATCTTGACCTGCTGCTTCAAGGCTGGGAGCAGGGGGAATGCTGAAGCTACCACCAGTGTTTAGGATTTCCCAGCACTTGCTTGTCTCCTTTTTCTTTTGCTATGAACTGAGAGCTCTGGAGAAGATAAACCACTCTTTAGTGTCTTGGTGAGCTCATAATTAAATTATTCAAATAAAATAATGTAGATTTCTGCCCCTCCTACTGAACTTGCAGGAGTTAGACTCAAGAATATTCTTTTTTCCTGCTGGGAATTTGAGTGAGGGGCAGGTGCAAAGGATACTGCAATGCAATATCCAGCTGCTTAGAGCCAGGATATGTAGTTCCTGCCCCACTAAGTTTCCTGTGCTCACCTCCTGGTTCCATGCCTTGATAAGTCCCCTTCTTGCACTTTGTCTCCCTTCTGCCCTTCAAAGCACCAGCTCATATTAATCTTCTCTCCTTGCTGAGTTGCAAAGTCCTTTAAGGCAAGGACTCCATTTTCTTGCTCTTAGGAAGTCCCCTGTGCTCTCATGGCTCCATGCAAATGAATACATGGTAATGAGCAGGCGCCTCTCATCCACAGTGCTCCCAGGGACAGGGAGCCTGGGGTTCACCCCAGAGGAGTGCCAAGGAAAAGGTGTAGAATCACAGAATGGTTTGGCTTGATGGGATCTTAAAGCAGTCCTACTCCCTGCCATGGGCAGGGACATCTTCCACTAAACCAGGTTGCTCCAAGCCTGTCTGACCTGGCCTTGGACACTTCCAGAGGTGGAACAGCCACAGCTTCTCTGAGAAATCCATGCCAGTATGTTTCCCTTTCCCTGCTAAGCAGCTTTGTTCTCCATCCAACTCCTTCTCTACCTCACACTGCTCCTTCCTGCTCCTGCAATTTTGCCTTTATGTCTCAAATTTTCCACTTGTCACAGCCCTGTGTCCCTGCCTCCCGTCGCCACTCTGGTTCACCGAGCACTACTCTGAGAATGGCCTCAGCTCCTCTACGGCCCAAGGAGGAAGAGAAAATGGAAAGGAAACCTTTCCCTTGAAGAGTGATAACCAGCATGGGCCAGGTAAAAGTTGTTGGTTTGGTGGGTATTGGACGAGCTGCATGTGCTGAAACCTGTAGGCTACAGTCGCAGCACAGCTCTGAGCTGAGCTGGATTTTAACCTGCCACTGCCATCTGCGGGGCTGTCAGTGCCAGCAGCAGAGCCTGGCGGTCTCAGGAGGATACTGAGCTGTGTTATGGTTATTATCCTCTTCCCCAAGGAAGTTTGCAGTCCCTTTTCCCTCCCTTTTCCCATTGCTAGAGCAGTGTCAGTGTAGCTGCCAGGCAGAGTAGCAGCAGGAAAATACAAGTGCAGCAAATGCTGTTTGACAGTGTGGTTTGGATGCATTTCAGGTGAAAATACAAAAAAGCCCCGAGCGTGTTTGATCCTGGATGTACCTGCCTTCCATATTCATGTTCGTGCTCCTCCATGTCATTACAGGATTAAAGCATCATTAGCACACAACGAAAGCCTTTGATAACACTCTGCCCTGTGCTCCTCCTTGTCCTTCCTTTTTGCATGTCTCCTACCCCATCCTCTTTCCATTTTTCCCCTCTTTTCTCGCTCTCTTTTTTTTTATAAATTAATCCAGGTTTTTTCCACCTTCTTTCTTTTTTTCTTCCCAGTCATTTAACAGATGCTCTGGAGTAATGCCTTACCAAGATACAATACCATGGAAAGGACTGATTCTGGCTGTTCTTACACCAGTGTGGATATTGATTTTAGCGTGGCTAACTGGAGGCAGCATCACCCACTGCAAATCTGTGCAGCTGTGCAGCTTTATCCAAGTCCACAGCACCTCTGGGAGAGCAGAGGACACTGCAGCTGAGTTGGTGCAAAGAGGGTGGAGAACACAAGTAGGTTCCAGTGCAGGGTTCTGGTGTAAATCCAGGAGTTATTCCACTGACGTCGGAAAAGCTGCTTCAGATTTACACCAAGAAAGCAGTGATCAGTATGTGGTGTTCAACATCCACTTCGCAACTCGTTACTGAAAGCTGCAGCATTTGGAGCAGCTGCTGTAGAATGCCAGTAGTATTTTTAATAAGGGTGCTGAGACCAATCTACTCCTGTATGGCAAACGTGACAGCAATTTAGATTGAAAGCCTCTGTTTTCCAGACAGACACTCAGCCAGTTAGTGCAAACAAAAAGGCACTTGTAACTCCAGTCCTTTAATCTTACTCTTTGCTTGGTGATAGATAAGGTGTTTGGACATCAAATTGCATTAATATGGTCCTCTGAAGATTAGCACTGTGGACAATGCTTGTCATCTGGCTTTTCCTGATACGGTTTCTGAGTGTAGCAAGGTCTAGTGGTCAAAGCAGGGATGCTGGTACAGAAAATGGGCTGTTCTCACACTCCTCCTGCCTCTAACTTCCAGTCTGCCAGTGTCTGACCATGCCTCTTGGTTTTTGAAGTTGTAAAATGGGCATAAAAGATACTAATTGCCAGGGTGGGGAACTTGTTAGGAGATAGCTAATGATTATTGGATTGAAAATTACAGAGAAAAGTGGGAAGAAACTGAAGGTTTTGCAATGAATGTGGGATGCGGGAACTGCTTCTCTAGGGATCCCAGAGCTGCTTCCTACGTATGGTCTCATTCCTCTCATTTGAGCGAAGGAGAAAAAAATGCAAGGTCAAGCAATTTGTTCAAGGTCATGTGAGAAGTCTGGAATGAACCCAAGTGTTGCAGGTGCTGTCTGCAACCCTGGGCTGTGCTGCCTGTTCACAGACAGGCTGTAAAGGCTGTCATCACACACAGACCCTCCCCACTTGGAGTGCATTGGGCAGAGCTGGGATCACGTCAGCACATCCAGAGCAGCACTGGAAGAGGAGAAACAACTGCGCAGTTGCTCTGTTTCTGCACATCCCATGTAAGGCCAAGGAATGTAGAGCCTGGGCTAAATTCTGCTCTAAGTTTCCTTCCATTTAAATCCAAAGTAGCCTCTGGGAGAGGGGTGCAGACTTGCTGAGGTGGTAGTGGGAAAATTACAGGAGCTTGGAGCTACTGTGTAACTTCTCAGGCTCAGCAATGTGTTCCCTCCACCTTCCTAATGACTCTCTCAAAAAACCCAGCCATAAAAACCAGCCTGAAGCCCACCTGGATCTGCCATGAATCTATGGATGAAACCCTTCCAAGCCCAAAGCCCTGGGCTTTGCTGTTGTTGGTCACTCAGACCACCAGAATGGGGCTGCTGGGCTCAGCCCTCACCCAGAACAGGGCTGCACAGGCCACTCTCAGGTGGCTTCTCCATCCCATGGCACACATCCATCCTTTAGAGAAGTTTCACTGCTTCCATGACTGAGGGCCTGTCCTAGCACCTCACTGGGTAAAATGGACAGGGCAAGAGAAAAAAGGAAGAAGACGCTTCAAGTCATTTACACTGGGAAAACTCTGTGTGAGGCAAAGGAACTTAACATAGAGCCATGGCAAAACAAGCAGCTGAAGTGGAGAAGCAGATGGGCAGCACAAAGGCATGGATTCAGCAAGTGATGCCAAGGATGGCAGTGGGTTAAACATGCCTGGGAGAATCTGTGCTGTGGAATATTGGATGCTGCATGTTCTTTGATGGGGCTCCCTCTGAAAGGAGCCTTGCTCAGCGTGGGAACAGCCAACACTGAGGGGGAAGACAGGTAGAAGAGGCAGTGTAAAACGAGTGAGTAAAAGAGGTTTTCCCTCTGTCTTCCCAGTACTGGGACTGGAAATGTTAGGGAACGGCTGGAGCTGTGTCAGGGGCATTTAGATTAAATGTTAGGGAAAGGTTCTTCCCCCAGAGGGTGCTGGGGCACTGACCAGCCTCCCCAGGGAATGGTCACAGCCCCAAGGCTGCCAGAGCATAGGGAGCTTTTGGACAACACTCTCAGGCATAGGGTGGGATTGTTGGGGTGCTTGTGCAGGGCCAGGAGTTGCACTGATGATCCCTGTGGGTCCCTTCCAACTCAGAATATTCCATGATTCTAAGACTTATGGTCCTTCCCTTTCAAATACTTCCATGCCAACATAAACAGAGCTCTCCAGCACCTGGTGCTGGTGTATGCAGGATCCTCATGTCAGGCTGCAGAGCAGGACAGACCAGTGAGACCAAGCTGTTCCTGGGAAATCTTGGTTTGCAGCACTTTCCCCTGGCTATGCCAGAGCTCTGTCCCACACCTGGACTGGCCACACCTGACAGAGCCATCCAGAGGGGTAGGAAGAGGTGGGAGTCAGGAGGAGCTGTGAGGTGAGGAACTAGGAGTGACTCAACATGTGAAGCCTGACAGCTCTGTGTCAAGCTCTGGCCACAGCACAGGGCCACAGAGGGGAACGAGCCTCATCAAATTGAGACTGGGAAGGTTTCCAAAACCTTGTCTTCATGAAGCAACAGCATGCAGTTTGCATAAATATCTCTAAAATTCATCAAATAGCTCAAATGAAATACACTAAGGAAGGAACTACTTCTGCATTTAAATCCATACACAGTTGCTCCCCTGTCTTTGAAATCCAGCAATGCCCGCCCCTCCATCAGCCCAGGAGCAAGGTATATTCCAGATGGTTCCCCCATCCTAAAAAACTGCACTGCACAGCCGATTAAATTCTGCTTGTTGTAATTAAGCCCGACACAATTAGCTGTCAAGCAGGGCACTCATCTGTTTTATGTTGCAATCTCTTCAACAGGCAAGGCTGCTAGACAAGATTGTCACTTTTCGAAAAGATTTTCATTAGTTACCCTGGGCTCTGTGTCAGACACTGAAATATAAAAATGTGTTCTGTAGCCAAGTCAGGGAAATTCTCATTTAATGTTCCACACAGTATTATGAAAGTAATGTACTCTGAAAATGAATGCATTTTGGAACATTTTGGAAGAAATGCAATTTGTCTCCTAAGTAATAACTGCATGTTCATGAATTTACTGATTTTTTTGCAATATGCCTTTCATAAAGTTGGGAAGACTTTTTCTGACCTAAAATGAGAGGAAGAGAAACTGTTGATTTTAATGTTAGTCCCCCTCCCTCCCTCTCCCCCTCCCTCTTTCTTTCATTCCTTCTTTCTTTTCCATCACTTCTGTGCACTCTCAGTGTCCAATGGATGTGGGAGCCTGGCGCAGAAGAAATATGTAGCTCAGGAATGGAAAAGACAGGAAATAATTGTGGTTGGTGAGGAACAAGAGAGCTCCATCTTTCCATTACTTTAAGAACAGAGAACAAGAAACCCCCTGTTGCTCCTCACAGTCCCTCAACCAGGAGATGCAATTACAGTTTTCCCAGGTTTGGTGGGATAGTGAATTTTCTGCATTGCTAATGGCAGAGGGTAAGTGGGGATCAAACATACAGAGCCATGGGTGCATCTCGCCACCTAAATTCAGATTTGCAGTCAGAGAAAATAAGTAAGTATTCCAAGCTTGTGGAGTCTTCTCCTTTCCTAATAAATAGATGCTGAATTCTAGGACAAACTCTTCAGCTCTCTCCAGTCAGTGCATTGCCTCCCTCTGCTCCAGTTTGTGTAAAGCTGTACCTTCAGTCCCAGTGCTGAAGTATCCATGACTGCATTCAGATCCAAAGGCCTAAACTGGGAACGTTGAACAGCCAGGATGATGATAAGCAGAGCTGAACAGCCACTGAAGTACTGGCTGAACTTCCATCAAACGAGAAATGGCTGAGTCAGAGTTAATGGGTTCAACTGCGCAGGAATTTGGTAAAGAAGAAAATTAAAAGCCAGATTAATGGCAACAAGTTGGAAAATAAGAAGAAAATGGGTGGGGAATTACAGTGATAATTGAGACAGTAGTCATTAACTGGCATGAGTGAGCTCAGCAAACTTCTGCATTTACTTTATTAGTTGCAATATGACGTGGTCCAGAGTGGGGTGAGCAACAGGACTGAGGTGATGGTGTCACTTTATCCCTCCAAGGGTAAAAATTAATCTCCTCTGATGTGTGATTGCCCCACACTTGTGTACTCGGTTCTGTATGCCCTTGAACAGGAACAAGTAGAATGGCATATATTACTGTCTTGATATGCCTGTACAAATTGGGATTGTCAGTTTATATATTGAGATGAAATATAGTTCTCAGGTCATAAGAAGTTATGTGCTGAAGTTTGAACCCTGCTGTGACAAGCATTACCCGGCTTTGTTTGCTGCCTGTTGCTGGCCATTAACTCCCCGAGCAGACTCTCTGATTCAGAATTCAAGTGGCTTTAATCAGGCTGCACTTATGCAGGAAAGAATAAAGTTCGTTCAAATTAACAACACCACTTTATCTCAAATAGGAGCACCCCCACATGAAGTTCAGTGTGTATTTTAAAGCCTTGCCTGTCATGGCACCCTTTTTCCTCGCTCAATTTCCTCTGCAGTGAGGTCTTTCCTAGAAAAAACTCACATTTTCCCAGAAGCAGTTCTGGAAGTTGTCTCATTCCTGCCCTGGGTGTCTGCACAGGGGTTGCAGCTCAGGGCTGGAGTGAAGCCCAGCCCATTAAGCAGAAGGAAGGGCAGAAAAACTCCACAGGAGCATGAGATGGAGCAAATAACAACAGAGGGGTGAGCAGGAAAACACTGTCTCTTACTTGAGCTGGGGGAGAAGAAGGAGCAGTGGTGATTACAGAGCTTGCAGATCTTTGTTTAGGAGAGCTGTAATCCTGCAATCCCTCCCATCGCACAGAAGCATCCAAGGAGCCCTCGGGAGAGTGTCATGCCAGGAGAAGCTGAAGCAGAGCGGCTGTTTGCAGAGCACATGGGGTGCAAGGCTGTCTAGCTGCTGCTCCAGAGCAGCTCTCAAATGCTCCAAACACTCCTAGTCCAAAGAGCAGAGTGCCAGGGCTTTTCCTCTCTGGCAGGTTCCCCCACTGCTGCAGCCAGGAGCAAAATGACTGTGGGATAGCACAGAACAAAGCAAGGATCACTGTTGTGTCCAAAATGCTGGTTACGAGGATGGTCCTATACACCAGGGCGGATGGGGCAGAATGATGGAGAGTCACAGCCTGTTTGCCGCAATGACAACCTGAATAAACTGACTAAATCTGAGACACAAGAGAGCCAGGGGGTCCATGCTCAGCTGCACAAACACAGGTGCCGTTTGACCAGGTCTCTGGACATCTGCTCTCCACGCTGAGCTACTGCTCCAGCTCAGCTGCTGAGGCTTTAACATTCCAGGGAAATGGCTCATGTCTTTTTTTTACACTGGGATGAAATGCCCGGGCAGAAAGAGAGGAACCACAGATGTATGGCAGCTCTGCTCCAAGTCCTCTGGCTGCCTTCTGCCCAGGCAGGGATGAGTCTGGCAGATCCTGCCTTCAACACCCAGCTTCTCCCACAAGCTGCTTGCTCCAGGTGGGACTGGGACCCACACGAGTCCCCTAGGCTGGCGCTGGCGCTGGCACCAGAGAGATGCTGGCTTGGCTGCTGCAGGTCAGGACATGGTGGGGATGTGGTAGCAGGGACTCTTGGCTGGCTGTGACTCACTGATTTATTGCAAATAGCTTTGGGCAGAGCTGCTGTGATAACAGTAAAAACCAAACCCCCAAAAAAACCTTCCAGCTCCATCCTTTAGCTGGATGTGCTGCTGGCAGGGGCTTTGCCAGCACCAGGTGCAAGAGGCTGCTCAGGGGGTGCAATGAAACCCAGCTTTGATTTTTTTGTGTCTGTTTAACCCTTTCCTCACTCTATTCATATTTGTCAGCAGGACTTCCTCCTTCCGAGGTAATCAAACTGAGGGAGATTTCCCCCTTTTATGTTTTAATGATGGGAGACAAGTCAGGAAGAGATCACTGAAAGAAAAAGGCCTCCAGGTACTGGAATAAAGCTGCAGGTGCCTCCCTTCTCCCCATGCTGATGCTGCTTGCTGCAGGCTGGGATACACAGGCTTCCTTTGGATTCTTCTCTGGCTTTGGTTTGGGATGGCACATACATAAAGCTGCAGCATTTACCCCTGTGAGTTCAAGCCTATGCTTGAGGAGACTCACAGCCCTTTTAGTTCCTTCTCGTCATCTCCCTGATGAGGGCCAAAGAGTCCTGGTTTGGCACAGCAGACTGTCAACTACAACACACTGCACAACTTCCTGATGCATTCAGAGCCATCACTGAAACCCACACTGGCAAAGGTTTTATCACAGTGACCTCCTACAACATCACAGACCCCAAACTATCAGCCCCGTTCTCTGAAAAGAACCTGAAGAGATGGATGAGCAGCTCTCTGTTGTCTTTCAGGTGAGCAAATTTAAATATGTAAGTCCGCCTGACAGTTTTGATTATTATTTTTTAAATGTGCTACAAGAGAGGAAAAAAAGAGATTTATCACAAAAGATTATTTTGGGGAAGGGAGGGGGAAGGACGGGGGAACACTAGAATGTTTTATTTATGGGAAAAGTGCAAATTACCTTAATAAATTCCTTTCCTAAGCTGTGTCAGCTACTAAAACATTGTTCTTTGTGGGTGAATAACTTTTAATTTGAGTGTTCTAGTATTCAGCAGAGTGAGGTAATGGATTAGCAATTGCCTGTATTGTAAATGTCATCTTGGCATAATTAGGGTGATTATTGTTAACCAGTGGAGTTTAGTACTTATCTGTCACTGGGTGAGGGAATATAACAAAGCCCCAATTAGTTATAAATGGTGGTGGGTGGTGGGGATGGAACAGCCTTGGAAATGCTATTTTTGTTTTAAATTTATTTCAGTGTTTATTTTGTTTTAACATTGGCATTTATGTGATCTCCCCCGACTACAGGAATGGAGAACCACGTGCACATGTAGACGTCATGTGTGTCAGGGCAGGAATTACAGCAGAGAAGGTGGCAAAAGTGGGATCAGCTTTTTAATTCACTGCACAGGGCAGGGGTTGCTGCTTGTGTAAACTGTCCTCCACTGTGCCCAGCTGGGAATCCATCCAATATTGCAAGCTCAAGAAAGAACACAAAGGTGTAAGAAAAGCTTTTTTAACTGACTCCATCCTCATGTCTTCTTTCCTGATCCACTCACCTTTGTCCCTTTGTCCTAATGGCTTTAAATTGCCAGAGGGCAGGGTTAGATTAGATATTAGGAAGAAATTCTTGGCTATGAGGGTGGTGACACTCTGGCACAGGGTGCCCAGAGAAGCTGAGGCTGCCCCTGGATCCCTGGCAGTGTCCAAGGCCAGGTTGGACAGGGCTTGGAGCAGCCTGGGATAGTGGAAGGTATCCCTGCCCATGGCACGGGGTGGAATGGGATGAGCTTTAAGTCCCTTCCAACCCAAATCATTCTATGATTCTTTGCCCTCAAAGTCATATTTTTCCTTCAAATGGCCAAATGAGTGTTTGTGCTGTGTAATAGTCACTCCCTGAGATATGGGAGCAGAGAAGCAGCAGAAGTTTCTATCAGTAGAAAGGGGTGTTAAGCTGCTGGAAGATATCAAACATTACCTCAGTTTACAGCCATCTGTGGTGCCTCTGCTCCCTCCCGTTCCCAACACCTGCACCCACAGGTTGCAGTGCAGGTCAGGTGGCCTTTCCAAACCCAGCCCTCAAAGCTGTCCATAGCTGCCTGATTGGGCTGCACTGCTGTGTCATCGCCTCTGATGGACACCAGCACGCCTAGGCTCAGTGCCAGTGTCAACTTTTAACTCCCATTTTGGGTCCTCGCTGCCCATTCACTTCTCCCAATGCCCTGTACCTGATGGTCAAACGGATACTTCGAGAGGAAGTGGTCTGAGTTCAGCTCTGCAACGGAAGGGACACAAAACCTTATTACAGCAGCTGTGAAGCAGTTTTTCCCATTGGAAACCTCATCTCCTTTCCCCCCAGAGCACTCAGCATCTGGCTCAATGCTCCAGGGTTAATGTCCTTTGCGAATACTTATCTGGCCTAATAGAACTGGGGATATTGCTATCACTCACAGATATTTCAAATCCTTCCTCTTAATCCTGACAAGCTCTTGCCCTTAATAACTTCAGTGGGACTTTTGCCAGAGCAAAGACTGTCAAGTCAGATTCTCAAATTAAATGAAAAGAAAAGCAGGAAGGGAAGTTCAAGGTGAGGTGTTTTTTTTTTTCCTTTGTGCTTTTTATGGATGTTCATAGCTGGAAACTGGGGTTTTTTTCCTTGTGATTATCTAAATGATGGATGAGTCAAACATCCTGAGAAATGTTTCCAGATCCAGACACAAATGACAGAGGATGAACTGAGCAAAGCCATCAGAGGCTGAGAAAAGACAGAGAAAGAAGACTTAGAGAGCTGATAGGGAAATAGAAGACTCAGTAGGAAGAAGGAGGTTTCAGAGGAAAGCAGGGATCATGTACTTTGTGATGCGTACACACAGAAAGAGTTTATACATTTTTAATCAATGGTTTTTTAATTACATTGTAATAATCAGTTGGTTTAGGCTATCTCAGACAACAGGTTACTTGTGGCCACAGTATATTGGGTGGGAGCTCTTTTAATTCTTTTGAAACCTTTAGCAATGCTCTGTCTCCTGTGCACGGATTATCTCCATTTTCTTCAAAAATGAGAGAAACATTTTTTTACTCTCTCCATGGCAAAAAACCTAGAACATAGGAAGATGAGAGCCAAAACATAAATAAAGACCTGGTTCTTGTTTTAAGACGTTCTGTGATTGCTGGAGATGCTCCTGTGCTGGAGAGGAAAGAGGTTTGATCGATGGCCAGGTTCGAAGCAAGCACTGCTGATAAGTTCCTGTCAGGATATGAGCCACAGGAGACAAGAGCAGCAAGAACAGGAGATTTGAGCTGCTCTTAGGAAGAATTACAATTTTCCTGCACCTTTTTATAAGTAGGCATAAGAGGTCATGGAATCCCTCTGGAAACCAGAAACAGGACAGCTCTTTCTCTGCCCAGCCCAGCACCAGGTGAAGTTTGGCAAGTGAATATGCCCTGGGAGCTCATACAGCTCCAAATCCAGTCTAACCCTGAATTATTTGTTTTCTCCCAGTGTGCAGAAACTTTCCTGTTCACCCAAGGAAGGAACTGATGTCACCACAGGAAAATCTGTGACATCTCTGTGAGGACTGGTGAGCCTGTGGCCACAGCAGGGCACAACTGCAGCAACCAGTCTTGCCAATAAAAACTGGAGGTGAGCTGGTTTTGGAGTGGATGTGACCTGGATTTACTCACCAAAAGATTGCACAGGTACTGCTTTCATTTCATTTCAAAATCTGTAAATACTCAGTAAGTCTAACTTAAATCCCAATTATACCAGAAACAAGCCCATAAATCCAATGTTTGGGAGCTTTTTGCAAAAGCAGCCAAAGTTCTACTATTATTTATTTAGATGCATCTGGGAGTTTACCAATTTGCAGTGATTACCAGTACAAATATTTTTCAAATAAAAAGGTTTCCCCCTTTGTCTGTCAATATTCTGCATCCGGCCTTTGTGAGAAGAAAAAAAAGTGTTGCTGACAAAATAGGGGAAAAAAAAATCTATAAGCATTTTATAGAACTCATCAAGTGCAATTTTAGTTTAGTTTTACAAAGAAGCAGGTCTTTCTATTCTCTTCAGCATCTATGGGCAGGTCAATATTACTCCTGTAAAACCTTCAGCAGCAAGGTTTTTTACTTGGACATGTCCATTTTCCATGGAAAGTCAATAGATACACTCAGAGCAATTCCTGAACAGAATAGGAGAGAGTGAAAGAGAATTTTTGAGAGGCTGAGCTATGAACTGAAACAGAATCTAATTCCTTAAAGGCTGAATCCAGCCCCTACTGAGACATAGGAAATTGCTTCACTAGAAGTAGGAGCTGACCTTCACTGAGAGACAAACCAGGATCTGGAGGAGCCCCAACTGCTTCACACAGGCCAAGCCACAGCAGCTCCCACCTTCTCACCCTGCTCCATTTGGATCATGTTAGTGCCTGGGAGACTAACATTCATTCATTCATAATGAATGGAGTGGGAGGTTTGGCTCAGTAGCACCACTTAACGCCTGATAATCCCTCAATCCCAATTTGCTCCAGTTTATTAGACATCCCTGGAAGCAGGCATTACGGCAATACCATGGAAACATGGCGAGTGGAGCTGTCAGCTCAGGGCCTCTGCACCAATGGGTTCTCTGGGGAGAGCAGAGCTGGCACCACACAGGCACTTCCCTCTCCTCTTCCCAGCTCCCTGTCGAGCACATGAGGACATCTCCATGTTGCAGCCAAGAGAGACACTTTTCCATCAAGTCTGGAGGGAAAAGAAAGCCCAGCCATGTCCGCTGCTGTCAATGCCAACAATCCTCCTGTTACAACAGCAAAAATCCAATATGGGCAGAAAGGGGCAGATGAAAGTGGCTGAACTAAGCTGCTAACGTTTAGAGGCACCAGAGGGAAGTGTTGCTTCCCTCCCCCCAGTCCTTCCATTTCAGTGTTGCCACTTGGCTCAGATAATTCACTTTTAATAGTCTGGTTACAAATGAGATTGTGAAGGAAGCGCGTGGCTGAGAACAGGGATTTCTGAGTCACATTCTCATTTCCCCCTCATGCCTCCTAGGCCTTCAATAAACTACAAAGAGGCATTAAGAAAACACTAAGAGCTCTTTATCTGCTGAGATTTGGGAACTGGTACAGCAAGCAGGCAATAATGGATTCTGTGTATTTGCAATACATCCCTGAGGCAGCGGCCAAACAAGGGGGACAGGAAGTTCAAGTGCTCAGGACAGAGACAGCCTGGATCAGGAGGATGGAGGAGGATGGAAAGCAATGTCTGAGGCTGGGTGGACATGGTTTCCAAGTCTCTCAGGAAACCTCCAGTTGTTTCAGGAAACCTCCAGGTTTTCATGCCTCAGTCCCAGGGAAACCCAAGGGGAATTAAGTAGCTGTCACTTGTGCTTTGAGATATCTTCCCCATCACCCTCCAACATGTACCTGTGTCACTTGGGCCAGGTTAAACCACAGCAGGAAAAGGAGAAAAGGGGCCACATCCTACCTCTGCCTATAACAGCAGTTCAGTGGATAACTGAGGTAGTGGGAAAATCAGATGTAAGGAATCAACAGGTAAATGTCCCCCCAAGGCAAAGAAATCAATGCAAAAATCAAGTAAAGGTTAAAAACAGATACACAGAACTAATTACAGAAAGAGAGCTAAGCTTGGAGTGGGTGAAAGTCCTTGCTGAAGGAAATGGCTCAACCAGGTAAATGGAGCAGTTGGCCTCGATGGCTTGGGTTACTTATTTTATTTTTTGTCTTTCTTCATGTAGGTCAGATGTCTTCCTGAGGGGCTTTCTCTTAACCTCCCTCTTAGGACCTCAATTACACACTCAACACAGATTAACAACAACAGACAATAAGAACAGTTAGAGCAAAAGAACCTCAGAGGAAAACATAGTACACTTAGACCAGAACAAATAGGAAAGGGTTCAAGGGAAGGAAAATCAATGTGGCTGATATTTATTACACTCTTTATGGAGGGAGATGGGACTCAACCAGAGCCCATTTAGAGTTTTGTTCCACTTGGATTTTGCCATAAACAAAAGTAATGAGTCCAGCCCTTCATTACACTTTTGTGCCCAGCACATTTTAATTAGGGTTAAGAAAATAGGCGGGGAGGGGGGGAAGACAAGAAAAAGTAAAGATAAAGAAAAGAAGTGATAAAAGTCTCCAGCTAATTCATAATTTACTATCAGTTCTGCTCAGGCTTCAATTGGATCTTCCAAAAGCAATATTCCCTTTGATTTGGATTGGGTAGTTTCTCTTCAAATGGCTTTTTGATGCTACACATGAAGAGAAAACAAACAATCATGAGCAGGGAGGAGAAAGGGAAATAAAGAAGGCAAACAATGCAATATGTATGGAATCTAACACAATGTAGCATCCCACACTGGGAGGCACAAACTGGTTGTGGTGACTGTAATTCAGCACGAGTGGGAACAGCATAGAAAAAGAAAGGGCAGAGGAAAAGCATGTTGTGAGTAATCAAATTCTCTTTGCTTTCACTCACGAGTGTGCCCAGACACACTCAGAGCCATGCAGCAGGACTGCACAGGATCCACTGTGTGTGCATTGACACACACTGCCAGGGATGTCTCCATGATCTCCACGGGGGATTGCATGTCCCATGGTGTGGGGCACAGGAGCGTGTGTTGTGCTGGCTGGTGTGGAGCAGGTTCTCACTTACTCTGCCCCATGCTGACTAGCATGTCAAAGTCAAATGTGTTTGCATGCAGGTGTCTGCAGTCACCCACAACATGTGTTCTCACCGCTTGATCCATCCAATTACATGACTGACTGTGCTTGGACTCAGTGGAGATTGATAGTGTTGCGATCATACTGTGGTCAAGAAATTTGAAGTCTGATTTGAGGTGACTCCTACTTCAAGTATAGTTTAAATTCAAATTATTTCAGTTGTGACAGAGAGGGGGAAGAGAAACAGAGTAGGTGAAATAATAGCTACTGGCTAGCTAAGATAAGCCAGACAAGACAAAATATTAATTCTGATTCTGTTAGCACACCAGAGAGAGACGTAATTCCATCCACCCTTCCACATCAGAGAACATTACTGTCACTGATGGTGCATAATTCAAGGGTGATAAATCATTAAAACCAGGTAGAAATGGTAACTTCCTGCTATTTGATGCCATTGATAATAAGGCTGTCTGAGAAAGCAAGATGCTCAGAGTTAGTGGCTCACTAAAGTGCCTTCTTTGCCAGTGGAGGCATGGGTTGGCTCTGAAGTTCTCAAGGTTCACAAGCCTCGCTGATGAAGAACATTTCCAACTCCCTGCACAAGCCCAGCACCAGGCTGGACGTGACCCATCTCCTCAAGCTCACACCTGTGCCCATATCCATGTCCATCCACTTGCTCCAAAGGGTGGCTGAGATGGCTTCAGACCTGGCAATGGAGCCCTGCCCTGCTGTGCTCTGCTGGCTTCCAGCTCTGCCAGTGACTTGCTGTGTCATCTTGAGCAATCACCATGGCTAGACACAGCCCCTTCCTATCAGATGGATCATACAGGTGTTCTCATTAACTTCATTAGCTAATGAGCCAAAGCCATCACACAAGTCTGCTGATGAGACTTACTTGAAGTCTTGGAGTGCAAGTATTGCTCCACCAGCCCTCAGTATTCCATCCAACACAATCAAAAGTCTCTTCCCAAGGCTTGCCAGCACAGCAGGGGTAAAAGGAGATTGAACTGGGCTCACTGCTTGGAAAACAGAGTTTTGCAGGTGAAACACAAGAAGTTCAAACCAGGATTGAGATGAAACTGTTCCGTACTCTACAAAATAAATGCATTTTGGAAAAGGGGCACAGCCAGTTTATGGAGCATCCTCAGTTTGTCATTTTCCCTGCTGCTCCAATCACTTTGGGCTACCCTGGAAAAGTATAATCACCACCAAATACAAAACAAAGCCAGGAAAAAAAGTCTCCTGGTTTAGGGAAGTAGGGAAACCTAAGACTCAAGCTGTGTCTCTGTAGGAGCTGGAGAAAGCTGCAGCTTTCTGCAGCCTCCTGGAGCTTAATTGCCACTTAGAGGAATTATCTTCTGCCTTTATCCTAAGAAAAACAACTATTTGTAGGGAGCAGACAGACAGACAGGGAAGCACATTGGAAATTGCTTTGTAGACCTGCTTCCTCTCCTTTCCCCTTGTTCAAAGTGACAGAAAATAGAAACAATAACTCAGTCAACAGCAACAGGAAGAAGAACTGCTGGGCAGAGCATGAGCTTCCAGAAGCTGGAATACGAAAGGCCACTTCCTAGCACCTCCTGGTATCGTGTTCCTTCCTCAAGCACCTACAGGTGTTTGACAGCCTGGCCCTACATCTTGTCAAGGGCGCCCTTCCTGTGTCATCTCTCAGTGTAGCTTTTGTTGCTTTTGGCATTATTACAATTAATATTTTTAGGGAGTTCTCCCAGACATTTGATAGTCAAGTGCCTTCACTGGGATTCTGTCAGGAGGAGTATTTCCTCTCTTCTTTAAAGAGAAAAAGCAGCTTTGTCCTCTTTCATATACACCAGGAATAACTCCTTGCTGAAAGGAGCTCCTGGCTGTGGGAGAAAGGCACTGCACTGACAGGCCTGAAAACTGACAACCCACTATTAAACTACAAAAGAGTCACCTCCCCAGTGATGGTGGTGGCTTGGCAGCAGGAGACTGCTCTCTTCCAGCATCCTTTTACTGCACTAAAAGCTTCAGAGTAAGTTGTAAGCAGCCAGAACTGAGCACATCTAGCTAAATGTATCCAAAGCTTAAACTAGCCTTGGCTTAAACCCTGAATTGTGCTTTTTTTACCCTCATCATTGTCATACAGCCTTGCTTCATGACGTTATGTCCAGAGTCCTTCTGAACACTTCTCTGAGCACTTGTTACTGAGCTCAGGGCTAGACCAAGCCTCCAGTTAACTGATTCTTCCTTTTTTTCTCCTTTTATTCCCCATGTTAGTGTCTCATTAGTCTATGGATGGTTCTCCTTAACCCCACATCTACCCTATGTCCCTGTCTATTTTTCATCTGAGCACATCTGTACACATCAGTCCATGTACACTATCTGTTGCATTCTCAGCATTTGGCTTTTGAGCATTTGCTTTTAGAAGCACTAAAATAATCTAAAATAATCCAGACTCTTCCATAGCACCACATTCTCCAAGTCACTATCAGCAAAGACTTTATATATTACCTTTTAACTTTTTTTCACAGTGGAATATTTTAATTCAAACCACCCAGTGTTTCCTGCACATGCCCTGGGAGGCACAGCAGGAAAGCAGTTGGAAAGGCCTCAACAGCATAAAAAGGGATTGATGGAAGAATGGCACTGGGCAGGGAAGACTTGTTCTAGGCATTCATATCCCAAAGAATAAGCTTGTAATTTTAGGGAAAAAAAAATTAGGGAAATAACATATTTCCTGCAGTAACTACTCCCCTAGTCAAAAAGCTTCATTCCTAGCAGTTTCTAGCTTGCATTTTCTTGTCCTTGATCCTCAGCTCAGGTGTATCAGAATCTTTTTACAGAAGTCAACAGAGATGCATCTGCTTATGTGAGCTAAAGATTTGGCCCAAACTTCAGCCTATAGCACAAACAACTTTCAAAGAGATTCTTGGCAAATGAAGAAGGGAAAGAAAGTCTTTTTGTACTGTGAAATTTCCCAGGACTAAAACAAATGCACAGTAAAAACTATTCAAATTACATTTTAGGAGATCAGTCACAGAATCCATTAATGCATTTCTTTTTAACAAACGGAGTTTGCAAATTTACTCTGGGCTCATAGGCTAACCTGTTCTATTGCCATCATGGGCAAACCTGATTTCTGCCAGCTCAGTGTTCACAGAGTCTCTGTGAGGAAACGGACAGGATTCTGCCCAACATAATACGGTTTAATTAGAAGAATAACATAAATAAGAATCTTATCAAAGTTGTATCAGCTCTTGGAGACACATTACATGCATATGCAAGTAAGTCAGGCATATACCCACCAAAAAATAATTCGATTTTTCAGAATATAAGATCAGAATCAAGTGTAAGGTCTCACATCCATACTGGAATAAAATAGTGCCATTTCCTGGGGAAAGTAGTTCTGGAATCAATGTGCCTCAGTAAAGCACTGAACAGCACAGTCAGTCCACAGCATTTATAGCTAAAGCTTGTAGCTACAAGCTTGGGCCTGGCTCCCCACTGCATGGTGTGAATAGTAAAGTATAATTATTTCCAGTTTTAAGGTCCTTGCTTAAAGAGTTTTACTCCTATAAATGCAAATAACTGCCTCCCCCCTTCTTGTATTGTTGGAGCAGAAAATGTCTCTGTAATTGTGATTCTCTCTTGACTCTATTTGGTGGCCCCATTACATCCACCTCAATATCAGCTTTATTTTCATGTGCACTTGGATCATTTACAGGCAGTGAGTAAAGACCAGTGATGCAGCTGGGACTCTCCAAGGAGCTTGGAAAATGGACTTTAGCTGGTTCCCTAGGATTACGGATATTTACAGTCCAGTGCAAGCCCTCGGAGCAGAGAAGACTGAAGGGAGACTCCTTAGGGGCTGCACCTTCCTCCTGAGGGGAGGCGGAGGGGCAAGGGCTGAGCTCTGCTCTAGGACAGGGACAGGACTGAGGGGAAAGGCTGGAGCTGTGTCAGGGGGTTAGGATGGATCTCAGGGCAAGGCTCTTCCTCCGGAGGGTGCTGGGGCACTGACCAGGCTCCCCAGGGAATGGTCCCTGCCCCAAGGCTGCCAGAGCCCCAGGAGCATTTGGACAACACTCCCAGGCACAGGGTGGGATTGCTGGGGTCTCTGTGCAGGGCCAGGAGTGGAACTTGATGATCCTTGTGTGTCCCTCCCAACTCAGGATATTTCATGATTCTATGATTCTATGATGGCAAATAGTACAGTCCTTCGGAGAGCTGGGATTGGGCTGAGACCCAGCTCCTTCTCATTAATGCTCTCTCTTTGCTTCCAAGTTCACACATGCCAGCTTCACTGGCATGGATGGAATAAGCCTGTGGTACATGGCAAACAGAGTTAGGGAGGCTATGATAATGAGTAAGCTGGAGTTTCTGCTTGTGTATCAACAACACCACTGCCAGGTGGATCCTGGCTGTGGGCATTTATTCCAGGTGATGCTGTAAAGGACAGAAACAAGGGCTGATGCTCTTGCTCAGATATTGTATTTTTCCAGTGACTTTCACTCAGGGAGTCAAATTTGTTGCTCAGGCATTAATTAACCTTCTGCTTTCCCATGAAAAGTACCCACACATTCCCATGTTCCCCTGCACAGAAACTTGCCCATGGAAAGAAAGCATGACACAATTCCCTATTAAACTCATTAGATTCACCACTAGATCCATTAGGGACAGTTTTGGCTCCATTCTGACCATCTGCCTGAAGATAGTAAGAGTGAAAGTATGACAATATTTTGGTCATCTACTGAAGGGTAAATCTTGTGCATCCTAGGAAACTGCTGGCCCTTCCCAGTGCTGGTGGGAAGGCACTGAATTTGGCTTTGGGATTTCCCTCCTTTGGGGAAATCAGAATGGTTTTGTCAAGATCTGTTCCGCTGTGAGCTCTATGTTGCTGTTCTACCGTGTGACCACAGAGGAGCAGGAGCAAGTTTATGTGACTCTAAACCCAAGCTCAGTACTTCATATTCATCATTTAGATTTTGCAAATGCTAGTGAGAGCAGGGCTTATTTGTTGATGCCTGTTTGCAGGGGTTTATTTGTTTGAAAAGGCTAATCAGCCTCTGGGATGCAGAGGCAACTGCTTAAATATAAAGGAAAAGGGAGAAAATGTTCAAAGCTATTCAGATGAGGTGGCATGGTATGAGTTTTGATGTCGGTGTGCAGCCAACTGACAAATGATGAGCCACAGTCTGGTGTAAATCCAGATGAATTCCACTAGAATCAACAGACTTCCTTCCAATTTATTCTGATGTAACAGAGAGCATGATATTTCCATTCAGATTTACATTATATTTGTTTCCTGTTTTCCATATTCAGACTGTTTCCATTGTGCACAAAAGCAGCCTGGGCCAGATCTTGATCTTATTTGCATTGGATGAAAACAGTTGTTTCAAATGGAGCTACAGTGAATTTATAATTGCATAAATAAGACCAGAATCTGATCTATTCCAAGTGAGAATTTCCCAGAGCGTTGCCATGTGAGAACATTCCTGCTTTGGTGATCAGGTGCTTTGCCATCAATTTCAATGGAGAAATTTCATCTAAATCCTGGACTGAAGCCCTCAGCTTAAGCTGCTTTGCACATCCAAGGTCTATAAGCCCCTCTTTCCTCCAGAATATTAGCCAACAAGCCAACACCTCCATCACCTCATGACCTGTCATACAAACACTATGGATGGCCTTAGGAAAGTGTCAAGATGGAAAGAGCTCAGCCTTGCCTGGCAGAAATCCTCCTCGAAAGATAGATCAGCCCCAATACATTTAATTTATCACACAAAATGTTTATAACCACAGTGCTCCGTGTTGACTTTGCTTCCCAGTGAGTTTCCTCCCTTGAGGCCCTTCTGACTCCCCTTGTTCCGTTGTAATTGGAAATTTAGGAGCAGTACAGTTATTCCCTGGCAGATAAGGCTGCCTGTTTCAGCAGCCATGCTGCCAGTAATAGATTGGGTTATTAGTAATAACCAATAAGAGGGTTTTTTCCAGCAACATGTGTAATCAAGTGGATTTACTCCTCCCCATTGAAGCTGCTTATTTCATTGCTAGCAGGAAAATAAGGCCATTTAAAGTCATTTATGGTAGTTGCAAAAGCTTTTCTGAGGAGATATACAAGTTATGTTGCCATAGCTTCTAGGAGGACTTTGAACTCAGCTCATCCATCTGGCTTCACTGCCTTTCACACTTGTTCCTTGCTGTCCTCTGGAAGCCACCATTTCCATGAGATATGGATAGGCATTGTTCTCACTCTGGATCTCACAAGTAGTACACATGCTCAGGTAACCCTTACAACACTGACCTCTTGACTGCCAGCTCTAACACTTCATGAACATGGATACTCCATGCCAGTTCTCAAAGATGAGAAAACATTCAGCTGCATTCTTTGTTACCCATGGCCTGGGGAAATGCAAAGCAGATCTACAGTAAAAGCAGCTATATCAACAAAATATCACTTTACATTGCTATGACTTGCCATTTGAAATTAAGACATATCTCTTTCATTTGACCTTTCAGGCTCTTGTGTGTTTAATTCCACAGTAAATTTAGATACCTTTACAAATTTAAATATTTCTCTTCATTTACAATATTTGGCACCAAACATGGGAAAACAATGACAAGAACAATGGCAATTACACCGGTGACAGCACCACAATTACAAGGCCATGAGGATTAGGAGCACATTATGTAGCAGACTGAAATTTCAGCATCTCTATGCTTCTCTCTCCCCATGTCATCTCAGCCCTGGGCAGAGACTGGGAATTACCCCACAGGTTTGGCCTGTAGTATATAAAACAGAGCCTTGAAAAAGCAAGGCAGTCATCAAATTTCCAGTGTAAACGGAATCTGTCTGTTAGGTTTGCACACACACATTATCAGGGCCGCCAGAGCCTAAAGGCAGCTTTACATTGAGCTCCTGCCTGTGAAACACAAAGGCACAACGGGTTCTCCTCCTGATCCTTCAGAGAGCAGGAGCAGAGTTGAAGCCATCATGCAATAACAACGACTGAGATAACTACTTATTTGGGATTTTGTTCCCCATGTTTTTTATTCCACCATGCAATATGCATTTACAACTGGATCCTAATTGTCCATTTTAGCAGGCAAAGAGCAATCTGGTACAGATTATAATACGTGAGGTAAAGCAGCAGTGTCACAAAATAGATACTACCAGGCAAAGGCAGCCTTCCTGTCTCCCAGGCCTTTGACACCAGCTTATTAAGCAACAGAGTAGCACTGCCTGGAATTAACAGGAGCCCAAAAAAATCCAGGACAATGGAAGTCTTAAAAAAAGCAAAAGTCCTTTTCACTGGTGCTTCCCAACAGACCTTAGTGTCTAAGGCAGTGCCTGACAGCACCACTGAGCTGAGATAGTGCCAGTGTCTTTGGAGAAGGGACACCTGGAAGTTACACACTCACACTCTGTGAGAGAAAAGGAGCCCCTGCCAGGCTCTGCTGGTCCCACTGGAAGCCCTGGGAGATGATGAGGCCCAAATGGCCCCAGCAGCATGTCTGACATAGCATGGCGGAGCCATGGGCACAAACCCCCAGAGAGAGGTGTGTGGCCCTGAAAAGCAAGGCCTGGGCTGAAAACCTTAAAGGAGAGCACTTCCAGGAGCAAATGCTGCACAGGCTAAGAGAAGATAATGGGACACAGCTGCCCTGTGCCAGCAATGCAGATGTCATCGGCTAGAGAGTGTCTGCAAGCACTTCTGGGGGAGGGAAATCCATAATGAAGCAGCCTCAAAGGAGATGTGACACAGCCTGCTTGAGACCCCAGGAGCTCAGCCACTGTGTGGAATTCTCCTGGATATGGAAAAACCTCAGTATTCCCACAGCCACTAGTGCAGACTCATTGATTAGCAGGCAGGGCAGGAAATTAAATGAGGCACGTGAATTAAAGCCAGACTTCACAAGCTGCATCTGTTCCTCCATTCCCTCTGGATACAACACTGATGTAACTTTAAAAAGTAAATTTAGTGCCGAGGAAAGCTGCCAGGCTGATGGCCCTGTAAACTGAAACATTTGATGCATCCATGTCTCAGGTACAGGAGAAGCACAGAAGAGCCACTGAAACATGCCCCAGCCTAAGCTGCCTGACTAGAGCACAGCAGCTGGTGGATATTACCTGCCTGGGCTTGTCTTCTGCTCATGACGCTCAAGAGAAGGAGCTGCTGGAAAGATTTGGCTGCAGCTCCCACTGAGGTAAACAGCAGTGCTTTGGATAATCCTGTCTGTGATGCCCGATCAATAACAGGATCCCAAAGGTAAACAGTCCCAACAAGCAGCAGTCCCATTCACAGAGCAGCACTCTGAAGTTGCAAACTTCTCCATCTTGCAATACACTCTGGCTGTCACACAGATGGGACCTAACACACCTTCCAATGCTGGTCCTTGGTCTTGTCCAAACCTGTGTTCACAGAGAACAAGGGAAACATACATTTCACAGTAGTTCTTACTGTCAGCATCTTTTCTGGTATCCAGGCAGCTCCCCACACCACCACAGTTGATGTAGTCTTTCCAGATATCCCCCTGAGCTGCAAAAAGCCTTCCAGAGCTGACCAGAACTGCCAGCTACAGGCAGGCGGTGTTAGAGTAGATACTGAACCTAATTCAGCTCAGGTCAGTTTGCCTTTTGCAGAAAGGCAAAACCCTAAAGAGCCTGGCTGGTTTTGAAGGACCTAGAAAAGCAAGGACTTTTTCTCAAAAAAAAAACCAAAAAAAAAACCCCCTCAATTTTTCTACCTAGGTATGTCCAGAAGAGAATCCAGAAGAGTACTGCCCATTTGGTAATCTGACCTTCCTGGCCAGACTCAGGTAAACCCCAAATGTCTAAACTGCACTATAAAAAGTGTCTTGCACCTGTTCTAACAGCAGCTGAACAGTGTGATCCCACCATTTAGCAAGCATTAACAGTACCTGCAACTAGGAGTAAGAGGCAGCATGGGGAGGACAGGTAGAAGAGGCAGTGTAAAACGAGTGAGTAAAAGAGGTTGTCCCTCTGTCTTCCCAGTACTGGGGCTGGAGCTGTGTCAGGGGCATTTAGATTAAATGTTCGGGAAAGGTTCTTCCCCCAGAGGGTGCTGGGGCACTGACCAGCCTCCCCAGGGAATGGTCACAGCCCCAAGGCTGCCAGAGCATAGGGAGCTTTTGGACAACACTCTCAGGCATAGGGTGGGGATTGTTGGGGTGCTTGTGCAGGGCCAGGAGTGGGATTCGATGATCCTTGTGTGTCCCTCCCAACTCAGGGTATTCTGTGTTCCTCTCATCACTAGAGAGTTGCACACTTCTATTAGCAAAGCATTAAACAAATCTCTTGCAGGAAACAACATAATGAACAGGCAAACAAAGAAAAAAACAGTTAGTTTTTCCTCCTTAGAGCACAGCCCCTGTTTTCAAGTGTCTTGCATTGGATTGTGGCATAGAGGAAAAAAGCAGAAATACCTCAAATAGGTCCAGTTTGTTTTACCTCTTTTTATGCTTGTTCTGTGGCTCTTTCTAGGTGGTTTGTGGGTTTTTTCCTACCTTTTCCCATGTGATAAGATGCATCATTTGAAGGACAGCAACCAAACCAGCTCTTCCTGCTCTGAAGAAAGGCAGCAGCTGCGCTTAGAATAAAAGATTGTCAGGCAGATTTGAAGTGTCAATCAAAGCCTATCTCTGAAAAAAACATTAGTCCAGGCAGCTCCCCACACCACCACGGTTAATTTAGTCTTTCCAGATATCCCCCTGAGCTGCAAAAAGCCTTCCAGAGCTGACCAGGACTGCCAGCTACAAGCAGGAGGTGTTAGAGTAGATACTGGACCTAATTCAGCTCAGGTCAGTTTGCCTTTTGCAGAGCAAAAGACTGTGATTATCAAGTCCAGGGAAGCAAATCCTGTCTCCAAGGCTTTGTGAAGCAAACTGTACCTTTTACTAGACAGGGGGCATAGATTTAGAACTCTGTTGCTCAGTGTGTCCCATCTCCAGTGGCACACATCCACTGTAATATTTTTATTATAATTTTAATTATTATTTATGACTACACTGAGGACTGTACGAGGCACTTTCCAAGCACTCAGGAAAGTACTGGCTCTGCTCCAAGAAATTCATTATTTCAGGATAGACAGACGCGCAGAGGCGCCGCATGGTCAAGTGGCAGAACTGCTGACCCAACAGCACCAGCCCTCCACAAGCGCCTGCCTTGTTGGTTGACCTTGGAAAAGTCATATTTCTTCTTCCTACGTTTAGTCCCATCCCACTCTTTGTCCACCCCAGTTGCTTGGACTGGAAAATCTCCAGCTGTGATTGTGTTCACGTTTTTGTCTTAGAATCTCTTTCTGTGCAAAGACTAAGTATGTACTTAGGGGGATATTTTTGTTCTTTGGGAAAAGGAAAATGAAAAATTCTATTCTCCATAGCATTTTGTCAAATACTTGTGTTGGAAAAAAAGAATCAAATGTTTTCTTGTGGCCAAAAAAAAGTCAGTTGCAAAACAGAAAATGCAGATTTGGAGCATTTGGTAAGACAGTTGCCAGTCATTGGAAGTGTTGGGGGAAAGTACTTAGTGACCAGTCAAACATCTTTTTTTTTTCCTGAAAATCAGTTTGAACCTAAAAATCAAGTTGTTCTGTGAGTAAGGAACTGGTGAAACCTGTTCTTCCTCTGATTTGTGTATTACAACTGCTTTTTATTTCTTCCTTTCTTGGTGCTCCCAGCTTACTGCAATATCCTCAGGGCACCTGATGCCCTCCAGACCTTCCCAGCAAAATCCTTGGCTGTTCCAGTAGCTTCTTGCATTGCAGGGAAGGGGTAGCAAGTACAGGGTCTAGCTTGAAGCTGGGCAGGGACTGAACAGTCATATCTAAATGCTAGCTGGTCACCTGGCTGTTGCATCCCAAAATAGACAGGGAGCAAGAGTCTTTACATCCCAAAATAGACAGGGAGTAATTACCTTTCCTTCATTAACTTAAATGTCTCTCTTCTATCCAGCTGCTGTTTGTTCATGAAAATTGCAGGAATCTTGGGTCTGTGAGACCTCTTTCTTTCCATCAAATTTGGTTGAATCAGGTCAGCTGGTTCAGAAGTTATGGGAGCAGGGCAAACTCCACCTCAGCTCCTTCTCACTCCATTGCCCAGGCAGAAATCCTCCTTCCTGGGCGTTTCACTGATTCATTACCCTCAGGTGCTGAGTCAGTCTTACCACGCTCCTCCATTGGCAGCTGGGACCTCATGGCGCACTGATGAGGAAACACTATCCTTGTTTTGTTTGGGTTAATTATTCATGGGCACCATGCTGAAAACACTTGGAGCTGCTTTCTGAACAGTCCTTGAGCTGCCGTGCAGGGAGGGACTTACCAACACTGGTGGCCGGGTTGCCTCTCCATGGCCAAGCTCTCTTCCATCTGCTTCCCTTCAGCCCTTGTCACACTCCCCGTCTCTCATGGCTTTGGCTGTGCTCTTTGACATTATCTGAACAAGAAAGAGGCAAATACTTGGAGCACTATAGAGATGGAATCAAAATGGCATTTGACCAAGCAGGCACTGACCCCAACATGTGGAGAATGTAAACCTCCTCTGAATGGTTTTGTTCTTCAGTCACCCTATATAACTGAGGATAAGCCACTTGCACTGTTTCAAACCTGTTTATCCTTCCACAGAAGATGCCTTCCCCCTCCTTCAGGTAATCCACAACTGTTTGGACACTTTTTTCTCATAAGCAAGGCTCTTCCTCTTTAGTACCTGCTCCTGGAAATCTGTTTTTCATCTTAGAACAAGGGAGGTCTGTAGCTTTAGGACCACTCTGAGAATATTTGCACTAAGACAGAGCTTGAATTGCTCTCAACACATTCACCCTCAGGCATTAGCACCGAATGGTGGCTTTCTGGGCTTGCAGGTCCATCAACATTTTCTGACAGGGGTACAGACCCGCCATAGAAGGCTTAAACTTAGCAAAAGTAGAACTACTTTCTAAGTTACTCTTCTGAAAGTTCTTAGAAATCACCCAGGGCTATGACCTTGCATCTCCAGAACAGAGCCTAAAGCTCTTCCAAGTTTGTAGAGGTACCTCTTCAAGGCTGAGATTTGCTTGGAGAGCTCATTATCACATCTTGGACTGCAACCAAGGTTCTACAGCAACTCTACCAGGCAGCCACCCTACCCAGGTGAACCAGTAAGAGCAAGGCTGAGTCTTTTGACTCCTGTGAATTGCTGTTTCCAATCATGTTTGCAATTTTTGGCAAGAAACTGAGCCTATGCTGCAAATTTCATCAGGTCTTGGAGAATTCCAAAGTCTGTCTAGTGGAAGCTTTTGGGAGGCTGATATCAGTCACTGGTTGGGTTTTCTGTAAAACCCAGAATAGGATTCATATTTCAGCACTTGCTTCTTCACTTGAAATTTCTGGGGAATTTGATATCTAAGGGTTTGCTATGAGCCCACCCTGTAGCACATCTGCCCCATAAAACACCATGACACAGAAGAGGAGATTTATCCCCAACAGGGCAAAATCCTCACGTGATATAAATCAGCACAACTACAGAGAAGTCCAGGAAGCTGGGCCATATCACACCAGAAAGAAACCTAGTTTAGGATGTACTTTGCATTTGTTCATTCGTTGCCTAGAGTCAAGACAGACCCCTGGGGGACACATTAGCTCAGTTTCATCTACTGCAATCCCATGCAACTGCTCAGGGAGAAATTCAGATTCTATGCACTACATTCTCTATTGATGCAACCCTGTGTTTTTGTTAAATGAGCTTCTTGGGCTGAACAGTAAGTAAATGAGCTAAATACAGGTGTCACTGTCTGGCCTGTGTGCTGTGAGGTGTCAGCAGAGGTAACTGCACCAGTGCTTTCAGAACTTAAAAAACACTTAACTGAGTACACCAGCAGAGAGCTTCGCCTGTGAGTAATACACATGAATACTACCTTCAGCCACTGAGATGTAGTCAGCCCCCCACCTGGCTGTTGCCTCAGTAACATATCTCTAGGAGGATGTTTTTAAGCCAGTATTATTTATCTGGTAGGTGGAAGTGGGCCTGTTAAGGCCATACCAGGTCAGCATATGTCTAAGCATGTACTGAAGAGCTTAATTAGTTCTCCCTGAGAAGAGATACTCCCAGTGCTATTTAAAGGATTCTTATCCTACTGTGAAATGCCTCAGAGCCTGCTGCTAGGCCTCAGCTTAACAGGGCAAGGATGTAGAATTTGGATGGAGGTGAAAAGTCTCCCCTCCATACTGAGGAGTAATTGCTGAGCAACCTCAGGAGCGGGAGGGTCAGTGCAAAGAGCAGGCATCACAAAACCACTGAAACCCAGAGTAAAGAACTTATTTCAGGGTCAAACTGTGTAGATCCCATTCCTTTTTTTTTTTTTTTTTTTTTTCCTAGAGGTCCAACATCACCTGCTGTGATTGGTGACTGCTTCCTAGGCAGCTGCAGTAACAGAGAGCAGGGGTGAAAGGATAGTGATGTAAGCATGGAGTGAGCCACTGCCGATTGTCTGTCATTGGTCCTTATGTCATCACAGAGTCAAATGCAGGCAGGAGTTTAGCATCAGCTAAACTGGACCTTGTGCAAATGGCTCAGTCATAGTTCTCATTTATGATTCCAAAAAATCAGAAACTGTAAACTGAATGTCAATAAGGGAATGCAACAGGCTCCCCAAGGATGGATGGGTTTGTTATTCTGGCAGGAGGTAAAACATCCATCCTTGAGTGGATGGACCTTCGGAAAACTAGACTGAACAGCCTCTGAAGAATAAAACAGGTTCCCAAGCATGTCAAAGCTTCTATACCGGGCTGGCACTCACCAGGGACACTGAAGCTGGATTTCAGGAGAGGGAGAAACCTGGACATGCTTATTTTGACCTAAGAGTGGCTACGATATACCACGTGGGACCTTGGTCTGCTCTTGAAGCTGTCAGGAGTTGTTCCTAGATGAGTTGTTATGGTAACTGAGCTAATGCCATGAGATAGATGCTTTCAGGTGGCTCCAGGCCAGAAAATCAACACCAATAGATTCCAGATAATAGACTTCTACTGAACTCAGAGCTGGCATCTACTTTATTTAACCTATTCACCAATGACTTCTTGAACTCCATTCTCCGGGCAAGCCATATATGATGACAAAAGCTGCCTGGCCTCAATGAACCTCAGCTTCCAAAAGGCTGAGGGGATCCATGTCCTGTGGCTGAGTCTGTGACAGTAAATCAAGTGTGCCTGGGACTTTCTCCTGAATTAAGACAAGGTTTTCCAATTAAATTCTGACTCTGCAAAACCTGTGTGGGCACATTCAGGCATCCCATAAAGAGCAGCCCCTGGCCCACACTGACTCCTGAAATGCACCTGGACTGAGCCAAAAATTGCAGTGCAATACTTGTTACAGAGAGAAGTCCAGGCACTGCTTAATTTATTAGCACAGACCTTGCCTGGGTGACTGCTAGAGGAGACTGTGCAGGAGAGGAGCCTGGAATCAAGTGCAAAGGCTCTGTCAGTATGCTCGTCCTTTACCACATACTGATCCAGCTGGAGCTGTACATCACTAGGAACAGGCAGTGACAGGCACACTGGGCATGTCTAGGGATCGCTCTGGATGACCCACTGACATCCTCTATTTGAAATAGCTCATGAGTTAAGTGGTGGATTCACCAGTTCAAGGCAATATTCCTCCTTTTCCCACTGAACATCAAAACACAGCCGACAAATGATCAGCAAGGAGCAACTAATTCCATATGCCCACTATCCAGCATTGCTGCTCATTGCCCCATGGGTGGCCTTCTTGATTGGTGCTGCACAGCATGCAGCCAGCAAAGAGCTTCTGGGTGGCTCCCTGCAGCAGACAAAATTCAGGAAGAGTTGTGCCAGTTTCAGGAACTCCCACATCACCACTAGACCAGCTGAGCAGCTCCCTGGCTCTGGGGCCCTGTGCCGCCTCCAGAGCGAGCCAAACAGGTTCTGCCATGGCGTGGTCCACAGTGCCAGGACTGATCATGCCTTGGGCGTTTGGGACAGCCTATTGCATGCCCATGGATGCTTTTGCATCTGTGCTGGGTGGCTGTTCTGCTCATGCTGAGACCCGCTGGTGGTCTCCTGTTGGGCACTGATGGCTTGAACACCACATGCTGGCCCACAGCCACTGAGCTGGGGCATTTCTCTGCTTGTTCATTCCCATTTCAACTCTTACTTTGCTTGTTTTACCCACTGGCAAACCATGTTATTGTAATATGTCACTCTCTAGCGCAGAAACTGTTTTTCAGAGAGTTCTTTGCTCAGCCTCTACTGCAACAGGATTGCAATTTCAGTCAGCACAGCAGTAATGTGATTAACAGGCTCTGCACAAAGGGGAATTGCATCCTATGTGGATGTGATATTCGCAGTTTTGGCCAGCCCATGTGTTTTCCCAGGGTGAGAGGTCATGTTGACTGATCTCTAAAATGGCTTGCTTGAACTTTTAAACATTAAAGTCCAAATAAATTTTCAGCATTAGCTGGAATGCTGATCCCTTTCCTGCCAAGCTGCCGCCTTAAGTAAATTTTTATGACTAAGTTACAAACCCCAGAAAATACGAGCAAGAAGTCAAAATGCTGACTTGGCCTTTGCTAAATGCCAATTATCTACAAAGGCATTAAGTGGGAGGGGAGGATGAAAAATAGGGTCATTTTCATGTTTTCTCTGGTTCAAAGCAAACTGTCCCGTGAGCCCATTGCAGGAACACGCAGCATGCAGAGTGACCATTAATATTTATAGGCACGACACTGAGCTGCAGACCCTGGCAATCACAGCAACTCCACTTTTGGAATTAGTATCGCTCTGCTTGGCTAGTACCTCAGTACAAAAGAATAAGTAGGAGACACCAAGATTTTCAGGGAGAACTGAAGAAGTAGATGCTCGCCTTTGATGGAGAGGGTCCATACTTCACTGAGTTGGTGACACATTAAAACAAACTCTTAAATCCTCAGGACTGCTGGCCAAATGCAGTACTGTTTTCTTTGTCCCTCTGCTCCTGTGCCTCCTAGACAGTCCCAACACTGCATGTTCTAATCTTGTTATAGTCCCCATGGTTATTCACTGTTGCCCAGCTGATACAGACCAGTGCATTTCCAAAAACAATATTGGTGCAACTTGGATTTATAATACCTAAAGATCTGCCTGAGTAATCTCAAGGCTCAAATTGGTACTGTAATCTCAGTTACAATGCAGCCTTCTCCCACTCTGTATTGCCTATGTCCCAGTGGCAGCCAGAGACAGGCATTTAAAATCATCTAAAATCTCTCTGTGCTGAAGACCTGGCAAGGTGCTGAGTCACAACCTGACCTCAGCCCAGGACTGTCCCATGCAGGGCAGTGACTGCCCAGCCACACACGACCACATCTCAGAAATATTTAAGGGAACTATCCTACCATAGCTCAGTCACCCCACAAGCCTTTAGAGAAATGTGTCCCCAATATCTGGGCATTTACGTGCCACACAAAACCCTTTGGGAGTGGCTGAGTTTGGCACAATCCAATAATCCTTTGTGTCAAAAAAGTCACAGAGACATGACTTCAGGTAGAGACTGGACACTCCCCACACTGCACCCAGCCCCCAAAAAAACAACAGGAGATTGGCCAAAGGTGCTTGTTTAGGAATCAGGAAGGTTTTCAGGAAATCCAAGAAAAAAATACTAGAAATCCCACTTCCTTTTTAATGTACTCACAAAAACTGAGCTGGGACTTTGAGCAACAGGCTCTGGATTTTCAAAAATGACCAGTGACTTCAGCTGGGCCCTCTGAACTCAGCACACCAGGGCAGGATCTCCTAGTGAGTTTTGCATTGCTGCAGTTACACCCTGCTTTTGCAGCATGTGGGAAGGTGCAAAGTACACTATGGAAACCAGGCATCTACCAAGCAAGCATCAATATGTGCACTCCATCAACTCAGACCCTGAAAATCTTTATTTACTCTCAAAAATTCAGACTTTAAAAATTGGGAAAATAAATACTGGAAACAACAATAAATAGAAGTGCTTCTACCATTATAAACAAGGGGAAAAGGAGAAGCCGAGCCAAGTTAATCAGAGAACTAAAATGAGATGTTGGAGAAAGGGGCCGTGGGTGACTTGGGGTTTGCAGTTAGCTGAGTGCTGTGAAATCTCTTGTGTCTAGCTGAGCTCTGAAAGGAAATGCTTTATTAAATCTTCTTTGTGTGAGATTTCAAGCTGCCTCTGGACTGGAAAATAGGACCATTCCAGTATGTGGCATACAATCAGGAACTGAAGACTTTAGTGCAGGTTTTTCTGCAGAGGAAACTCTGATCAGCATAGACACATAATTCAGAGGGCTCAGGATTTAGAAAGATGAATTAGACACAACATGCCCGTGCACCTCCTCTACCCAGTATCCCCAAAATGCTTCACAGAATTAATCATTCTGGCAGCAACAGTCAGGCATTAGGAAAGACAATGCAGGTGGGCATAAATTCACCACACCGAATCAAAACTGTCCTGTGGGCCAGTGAGTCCCAGGTCCATTATCTCAGCTTTCATCCTCACTGGACCATAGTGCTCGCCATGATTGATCTCCCATGCACTGGCTCTCCTGGGAGTCTCTAGTCTCTCTGTACTTTCAGCTGTGATTCTGACACATTTTGGGCAGCTGCAGCCTCTTGCCATCCCTGTCCAGCACTCCTCGTGCTTTGCTGTAAGCTGGCAGCTTGCAGCTCTTCTCCATCACAGCAGTACTGTGCCAGCCTTAAATAGTGCAGAAAGTATTTACTACAAAGAAGTGGGGAGACACAGGCACAACAGAAAAGGACAAGTGAGAAGTTCCCAGAACACTCTACCATGTCACACTATCTCCCCTGCCCTTTTTCTGGTCATGTCTCTACCTCTGTGCTTGGCCACACATCCAGGAAAACAAGACCTGGTCAGAGATAGGGTAGACAGCAGCAACCAGATTTCCTCCTCTGACCTGCTTATTTCACAGCACAGCATGTCTGGATATGAAGAGCCTGGAATCTCAATCCTGCTGGAAATGGCAGGATTTGAGTTCCTGGTCTGCATTCTGCAAATCCGGACAAGAAAGTGTCCCAAGGGGCTGAGACACATGGAGCATTCCCCTTCCTTTGCACTACCCCCATGGCAGAAGAGCTCCTTGCCTACCTTTTACTGCTGACAAGAAGGAGGACAGAACCATTCTGGATATTGGCTTCTTTGAGAGTCTCATGCTCCTCGAGCTGCCTGGAGTTGTAATAAAATGTCTTCTTCCAGGAAGTGATACCCTCCCGTACCAAGAGAGCTCGTAGGTCCATCACTGTGTCCCTGGGCCTGACCGTCAGGGGCATCATCAGGTCCTCATCAGCCAGGTGCACCTTAATGTGGTACCTCTTCCATCGAGAAAGGCTCCTGCGCAGCGTGTCCATCCTCTCCAGCTCACCAGGGCCAGTGTGGCAGAGCAGAGCATCCAGCTGGGAGATCGGCAAAGCAGGGATGTGGCTCTGAGGAGGCTGTCTGCTGCAAACAACTTAAAATGTCCTGCCAAACCTGTTCCTCCCAGTTGCCACGCTGCATGCTTCACATTCCAGGGAAGAGCTCACCTGGCTCCATGAGCCTGCTGGCTGGGAAACATCTCCATGAATCATTTCCACACACCCCTAAATCCCATAATAATTACAATGTCTTCACAAAGTGCTGTTCATTCCAATGGCTCGAAGAAGACTTTTAAAGCTGGATCTCCACAGACATTAGAAATGTGGGTGCGTGTGAGAAATGAATGGGTTTAGCAAACTCATGTCTCCTGCTCTAAGAAGCTGCCATCTGGGGAGAAGATCAGTTAGCAAAGCAGGCATTTGGCAACCTCACAGCTATTTCACATTGCCATTTTAATGAAGAAAAGTATTAGCTGCATAGTGGCAAATTCCTCACAGAGGACAGCCAGAGCACCCTGATGGGATAGAGCCTGGCTTTGTGAACACCCCTCATCATTGCAGTGCAGATTCCCCCAGGAGACCTGTTCACAATTTGGGACCCTCCAGAAGGGGTAGGACTCACTCACTACTCATCACACCCTCAGATACCTGATATTGACTCACACGTGCTCCTCATGCTCCTCGCTGGTTTATCATCTTGATTTCCTCTTCGTTTCAGATCACTGTCTAATTGCAGGGCTGATCATATCCTCCTCAACGCGTAAGTGGGATCAGCACCACAGGGCTGCAGGCACAGCAGGCAAACAGGTGGCACAGAGGCCTTGAAGTGCCAAGAGGAAGCAGCAATACTTTGGGAAATACAACGCCACATCTGAAAGGAAGGAATTGATGTCAGCCACAGGACCTGGTTGTAATTGACAAGATCCTGCAAGGCAGACTGGCAGTCACAAGATGATACTTCACAGAAAACACCATGAATCACCATGAAGATAAGGAAGCCTTTTTTTCTCTTTTTCTCAAAAAGATCAAGTCACCTTCTTATCTTGTAGGTAACCTTCTGCAGCCCATATTACAGGAATTTATTCCCTCGTCCATTCTTCTCAACGTAGACCAGTATTTTCAGACCAAAGTACTGCAAGGCAGTTGAGTTCAGGGTCTGCTCTTCACTAAAAAGGAGCTGCTCCTGCCCAGTAGATAACAAAACAGTCTAATTTTCAGATATGGCAGCAGTCAGCTCCCGCTGAGAATAAGAGAAGTGTCCACTCTCCCATGGGGGAACAAGGAGGTTTCCACCTTTCTTCCACACCTCCCTTTTCCCTCCTCAGCACATCATATCTGCCAAGAACAGCAGCAAATCTTTTCAGTTACACCACAGGCAGTGGAGATTTCCCCGTGCAGTTGAGAAGAACTGAAGCTTCCACTCGCAACATTTTCTGTTCAGCCTGGATCACTCCAAAGGTATGATTGTTTTGGTGGGGCCTGGGATTCTTGGGTCCTTGCTCTGCCACTGAGTTGCTCCAAAGGCTTGAGATGAGTCATGCCATGCCTTTATGTTTCTGTTTACTCACCTCATGACTGCAGTATGGTGTAACACATGTTCATTAAGCACCTTGTGTGAAACCGTAACTGCTTTTAGCACAGTCATGGTCCAGGAGCATTTAAGAATGCCTGGATCTACAAATATGCAAATAATCTTGAAGACAGAACAACACCACCCCTATTAGAGACTGAGAAACTGAAGGACAGTTTGTCTTGTTATAACCAAGAAAAGGCAAAAGGTCAGGCTCTGGTCCCCTTATTCAGGTACCTCAGGGAGTGATCTCATTTTCAGAGACCTGTAGAAACTCTTAAGCCTAGGGCCCAGTGATTCCTCCTTCATTGGGGTGACATTCACTTAGGGAGCCAAACTTCATCCCTGGTGTAAAGCCAGAGTCTCAGGGGTAAAGCAAGGGTCTGATCCAATTCCCAGTGCCATCCAAGGGCAGACTCTCATTGATGGCAGCCAGACCTGGAACAGGCCCCAGACAAACCATGGTCTGATGTCTCTGGCCAACAGAATTTGCCCAGTGAGTGCCAAGGGGAGCATAAGGCATTCTCATTTCGGCAGAGCCTGTCTGGTGTCAGCAAGTCCATCAGCTCCATCCTTCTAGCATACGTGACAGCCTGATAGTTGCCAAATACCTCCCTCAGACACCTTTTAGACAGATCCTGTTTATTTTTAGGACAGCTCTTTCCCATCAAGGCTCAGATGCAAATCATTATACAGAAAAGGAGGATGGTGGCAGGAAGAAACAGCTATTATTTTTCTTTCTTTGCCTATGATGTGGTTGCACACTTTCCTTATGCACCCCCATCTGCCCACATTGGGACCCTTCGTTTTATGAAAAGGTATGATATCCTAGCCTATGAAAGTAGGATAAGGAGAAGGATAGCAGTGAAGTCAGCTTATGGAATATTGAAGCAATGAAATCCTCACTGGAACACGTGAATGTCTAATGCCAGTTTCAATTAATTCTGAATTTTTCATTAAGCCACTATTAAAAGAAAGAGGACGGCAGAAAGAAGGGAAATTGACTTGAGCAGTATATTAAATACCTTAGTTTTGCTGGAGGATGTTTTATTATCTGTCCAAAGCAATTATTTCACCAGCTCCCGACTGTTTGTGGGCTAAATAGAGGTACAGGGTAAAGTTCTAGATGGTCTTTCCTCAAAATTATTTTAATTTCTGTCCCCCACCCTGCACCTGGCAGCCTGTCTCTGGTGATGTCTCTGACATGTCATATCTGGAGGATAAGACATGGAGTCGGAGTTCTGGGAATCAGTAATAAAGTGTCACTCTGGCATTATTTACAAATCAAATAAAAACTTGTTGACTTAAGCTTTTCCCCATATTGAGGGCAAACAAAAGATGCAAATATTCAGAGACATGCATTAGGAAAGCCTGAAAAGTAATTTAAAACCCAGGTGGGCTGTGATTTTTTTTAAGGACAGAAGAAATAAAGCAACAGCATTTATAAAATGTCTCCTCTTCTGTTTTCAGAGCTTCCTTACTGCACTGACTAGAGCAAAAGAAAAACACCTGCCTAAATTAGGTGCTTTATTAAGATGTCTCGAGCTGGTTGCGATGATATTGGGCCTTATAATGTCTTCTCATAATGACAGAATAGAGACATTCGTTTCTTAGGTGGGTGGGTTTTTGGTGGAGTTGGTTGTTTGACAGTGGCTGTTTTGCTGTTTGCTGTGCTGCTTTCCTTGAAAAGGGCAACAGAGAAGTGGAATGTTACTCAATAAGAAAAGAAAGGTTTTGATAAGGAAATAAAGGTTTCGATAGGGAAATAAAGGTTTCTTTTTAAAAAAAATAAATAAAGCAATTATCGGGATTGCTATGGGAAACATTTGGGAGAAAATCTGACCCTGATTTCCCTTGGCAAAGCCCATCAGTCTTTGAGGAAACCACGGTGCTGTCATTCTGCCAAGGCAGACCCTTTGCTGTTCCCTGAAGCTCTCTGATCTCAGGACTTGTGGTCAGTAGTGCTGAACACTTAGGATTTTCCTCTGATGTTTCTTTGGGGTGACTTTGTGTTTAGGAGCAGAGAGCAAAGAATAAAGCATGAGGTGACCATCCTGCTCAGGTTGACCAGACTTTACACCTGCAGTTCTACGATACTGGGTACTAAAGAGCGGCTTTTTGTCAGACTCCCCTAAATACTCAGTTCAGCTGGTGGGCACATTCTCAACCCAAACACTGTTCTCCTGCTCCATTAACTGAAGGTCCAGAGAGAGGGCTGCAGCACTGAACTCTGACACTCACACTGGGTGCTGGGGAGCAGGAGGCTGGGAAAGGTTCATTCATAGAAAGTGAATGGCTGTGCAGTCTTGACAGTGATAAAACAAGGTTATAAATCTCCAGTCCAGTATGCAGCTGTCATCTAATTCATCAGTGCCTCAGATATGGCAGGTGATGGGGCAGCTTAAGGCACTGGTATTTATATTTCTGGACTACCAGAGAGCCCAGCTAGAGCTATACCACCATGTGCCAAGATGAGTAAGACCCTTCCTATCTCTCAGTGCTTTCTTCCTCCTGAGATGTGTTTGGTTATTAAATGACTGGGCTCACTTTATATGTCAAGTTACATCTACAGCAAATGAACAAAGTGCTAATAAATGATTAATGAAAGCTTTGAGAAATGAGTAATTAAATGCAACAGCTTTTTAGAGTCCAACAGATAAGCACAAAATATGTAAGTCCAAGTGATAATGCTTTCTCCTGGTATAACTTATCTGCAGCACACTGCTCACATCTGCAAGAGGGCTTAGGAACACTATTAACTTCTTGTGCACCAGGAAAAAAAGAGGCTTTCTGTGACAGAGGAGCACTTCTCCTGGGGATTAAGACAAAATCCTCATTGCTTAGACATTTTAAATCCAGAAAAGCTGGAAAGTGCTCACTTTAATGTATATGGGAGGTATGAGTGGCAAGGGGAGCCCCAACCTCCCATCTTTGCCTGGCCTGGGCAAAAGTGTCAACATCTTCCTGCCCTGTCCTAAACTACAGTCAGAAGCTCTCCATCTGCTCCACCCGTATAACAGATTTTTTTTTAAATATGGTACTTTCATTCTTTCTGCTACAAATGAGGATTTCTGCCACAAATGAGGATTTCTGCCACTAACACAGCTGAAGTCATCAGGTAGAACAGATCCTGCTGCAAGTATCCAAATCAGATTCCAAAAGGCCCTACAACTGCCCTTGCCAGCTGCCCAGCAAAAATATTGCACTACTGTGAGCTGGTGGACTGTTTGGCATGGAATTGAACTTCAAATGGGCTCCAGGGAAAAAAAGGAAAAAAAAAAAGAAAAGAAAAAAAAAGTACTTATATTCAGTTTTGAAGGAGCAAACCTGCCTGGTTTTGGAACACAAATGAACCTGCAAGTTTTCTGAGTGAAAGTTGGATGTCAGCTGGTGACATTTTCTGGTGGAAAAATCAATGTGAAGAAAAAGAGCCCTGGTAACAGACATGGTAAATGAACCAGTCAAGTGCAGACAATGGAACAGCCGAAAAATGGATATGGAGGAAAGCATTTTGTGGTGGTAGCTATTTCTCACTGCAGTTCTTTATAACTTCCCAGATGGGAGATTCATGACCCTCAGAAGAAGTCTGTATCCTTGGGGTTTGGCCTGAGGCAGCCCATGACTCACTTGCCTGAGACTGTTAGCTATAAGCTGAGAAATAAGCAAGACAACAAAATGGTGGTGGAAACAGCAAAACAAAAGACAACTGAATTAACTGATGGGGAAAAAAAAATTCTCTGTGCACAAAGGAGGGCCTGGATGGAGAGAAAGTGAATGTTTGCGCCACTGAGGACTCAGAGGAGCTGCCACCTCAGAGAGCCAGCTCCATTTCTTTCAATCCAAATTCAGGTGCCTCAGTCTTCAAAGGTGAGATGAGCGGAAATAGATTTGAGACTCTGTGAGCCATTCCAGCTGCAGCACGATCATTTTCCAGAGGCTCAAGGAAGAGAGAGAATCTGTGAATCTGCACTGCCATCTAACGGCAAGAGAGAGCTTAAAGCGTTGGCTGTGGCCCAGCAATGGGCTGGAACAGTCAAAAAACAAGGAGGAGATGGCCCACAGGAATAGTCCTTTGCTCTAAATGCAAATCCTGCCTCTGCAGCTGAAAGGTCTCACCGATGAAGACCAGTCCAGAGAAAACAAGGGCAGCCAAAATCTTCTGGTAGAGGCTGCTGATTCCTTCTCTTCTAGGATCCTCTCCATTCTGTATTAGCCAGAAACATTAACATGCATTCAGGGTGGGATTTGCTTTCTTCTGCTGTACCTGATGCTGGCAGTAAGACAGGCTTCCTAAGCAAGTGTATATTTCAGGTATCAAGTGAATTCTGCCATCCTATTCAAAACAGTATAAAATTCATTATCTCAGGTGTTCAAAGATCCTGCTGGGAAATGCAGGTAACCAGGATTATTCAAGAACATAGGTAAATTTTCCTTGGATCTAGGCACAGGAGAAGCAGATATACCATTTTCATCCCACCTAGCCCAGTACCTTTTGTTCATCCGTGGTCAGTAATGGATATTTAATGAGAACGTATCAGAGAGAGGGTATTACAGATTGGTACTGGAGTACCCTTCCCACTGAGAAAGGTAGATGGAGAGCGCCCTGCAGGGAGAGCCCACAAAACAAAGAAATTCACTGAGATGTGAGGGTTGTCATTTAAAAGGAAATGCCAAGAAAAGACAAGTTTGATGTTCAGTCTAGTGCCACCTTTTCTAGTGATGCACCATATTATATAGTTTCTACAACAGAAAATTTACAAGAAAGTGAATTGTTAGGAGATACTTATGTTAATAAAAAGAAGAAATTTGGTAAAGGATTGTCAACAGTGTCTTTCTTCTGCTTTGAATTGCTTCATGAAGCTTTGTATATGAGGAGTTGCAGCTCAATCAGTGTGAAAGAGAGGAAGGAGATCTTTTATGACCAAAGTTTAGAGTGGAGCAGGAGATGCAGGAGAAAACGGATATGAAGTGTCTGTTTCTCCCAGCTAGTGAAATGGGCCATGTTGTGGGTCCCAGCTAACTGCTGGGCCACAAAAAAGGAGTAGGGATTGACAGCATGGAAAATGTTGAGACCTGTCAGACTCCAGGCCACAGGTCTGATCAGCCCCACGCTGTTCAGATGCTTGCTGTGACAAGCTTCCAATGCAGCCTGCTGCCAAAGGAATGAGCACACTCTCGAACAATCCAACTTCATTTCCTTCTGGTATCCTCTCATATTTACACACCAACCTTGCCAAGCTTTGCTCAGCATAAACAATCCCTCAGAAAGAAAAGGAAAAACAAAGGCACTCTTACAGCCTGTAAAAGCACCTTCCTGCCTGCCTGAAACAAAACAAACAAAAAAAAAAGAAAAAAAAAAAAAAAGAAAAATGTTTAGAGTGCTCTTCCTTCTCTCTTGCTAACTGTTTCCCAAGCTAATGAAAACCAGAGGCTGTGAGACTGATGGGATTATCATCACTGAGTGAATTCTTCAGGTCTTTCCAGTTCATGAAGCAGGGAAAGGAAGAAGGGAATGTACCTGGCTGAAGGGCTACAGAGGGTGACATGTTCCTTGATGTTCCTTTTTAAATGTGGCTCTGAGTCACACAACGGAGTTGATTAGAAAAATTATCTTCCTGCAGTTGAAATAGAAAGGAAAAAGAATCTTGTTCGGTGTTCACTTCCCGAGCCCTGATTCCAAGCCTGTCCAAGCCTGTGGCAGGAAGGGGTGGTGAGCTGACTGGAAAACCACTTGTGCTTCTCTCAATCATAGAAATTATGAAGAGGCTGTGAGAGCAGCCACAGGAACAGCTCAAAATGCACACTTAAGGGTACAAGCAGCTGTAGTCCCACGGAGCAGCATGCACAGCCTTGTATCAGCCCCCATCCCACAAGTTCCTACATGTGCTGGGTCAAACAGGGCTAACACAGTCCTTCCGCCTCTGCTGCTTCCCCTTGTGTTTTCAAACTACATCCCAAAACTTGCTCCTCTGAGTCCGAGAGCCTGTGGCACATCCAACCTCATGGCATACAGGACCACAGGGTGAAATAGGTCTGAAGGCAGGATGGCAGCGGCAGCATGATTGAGGGAAGGAAGCCCTGAAGGAGCCATAAAACACAGCCAGCTGGTTTGAACAGAGAGGAGCAGTGTGAGCTGGACCACCAGGTTGCAGCCAGTTGAGGAAAGTTATTAAAGGTCTATCTTGTCCCAAAGAAGGCTGCTGAGGATCACCATGGCTGTACCGAAGAGGCAGCTGCAGCACGGTGGTGGCTGCCATGACCCCACATGTGTCCTGTGACCACCCTGCGGTCACCCGCACTGACCCTCACTCAGCTCCTTGGGGCTTCACCCCCAAACCCCTGCAGTGCCTGCTGCCCTCAACCAGCAAACTCCCAGGGCAGGAGGGCAAGAAGTGCAAGTGATAGTGATTAAGGTAGTGTATTGGGGTTTAATGACATTTCTGCAGGTTTGGGAACACTGATAACACAGTGCCTCACTCCTACACCTTAAACCCGCTCCAGGCTGAGAACCTATGTGATTTTACCTTTCACTATTGAAATTACAAAACAGCTTAAAAATAATCGGAATTGGACTAAAAAATGTCTGGGGATCGCCTTGCCTCAAAGGTACCCGGAAAAATCACATTTAATTATGTGAGGTGCGCAGAAGGGCACAGGCACACACCAAGTGGCAAGAGCCAGCACTGGCTTCCAAGCAAGCACTCAGAGCTGTTAAAAATTCCGAGTATTGTTTTTTAGATAAAAAATAAGACATAACAAACAAACAAACAAAGTAAATAACCACAGACACACAGAAAAAGCACACCAGATCCGGCCGGTACCAGCCGCCGTTCCTGAGGACTGGCGGTGGGCGGGGCCGAGCTAGGGGCGGGATGAACACTCACAGCCCGCCGGGAGCCGCAGTCCCCGCGCTCCGCCATCTTGGCGCCGCCGGAGCACAGCCTCTGAGGGGCTCGTGGTAGCCATCTTGGGGTGGCGGGAGAAAGCCACGCATCAGGCGGTGGGGGGGAAGGCTGGGTTTTAGTAAAATTAATTAACTTTGATTTAAACAACAGTAAATCATTGTCGTGGTTTAGCCCCAGCCAGCTACCAAGCACCACGTAGCCACTCGCTTGCTCACCCACAAGTGGGATCAGGGAGAGAATCAGAAGGGTAAAAGCTGGAGAACTCATGGGTTGAGATAAGGACAGTTTAATAGGGAAAGCAAAAGCTATGTACACAAACAAAGGAAAACAGAGAATTAATTAACTGCTTCCTGTGGGCAGGTGTTCCCCACCTCCAGGAGAGCGGGGCCCCGTCCCATGGAATGGTGACATGGGAAGACAAATGCCATCATCTGAAAGTCCCTCATTTCCTCCCACTCCCGCCCATTTATCTACTGAGTGTGATGTCAGATGGTCTGGAATATCCTGTCTGTGTTCCCTCTGAACCTCCCAGGCACCCCCAGTCCCCTCCCCAGCATGGCCATATAAGAGGCAGGAAAGGCCTTGGCTCTGTGCAAGCTCAGCAGTAACAAAAACATCACTATATTCTTAGCTATGTGTTCAGAAAAAATCCAGAGCACAGCTCCATACCAGCCACTGGGAAGGAAATTAATGCTACCTGAGCCACAGGCATTGCGGTATTGGCTTCACTTCCACTTTACCATCATTTTTAGCTCAATAAAGGGCAGATTTTTCCTTAAAAGTCTTTCCTAAAAGTCTTTCAGTGCCATGCCAGCTCAGTCCCAGAGGATGGGGAAGTTCTGGGTCTCGTGCCAAGTGTCCTGGTGCCCTCATGGCTGGGAATGCTGTGAACACTTGCAAGGAAGGGACTGAAGGGTTGTGCAGGGAGTTCAGGCTATGTGTGACCCAAGAGGGAGCACAGGGCTGCAGAGAGCAGAGCATGGCAGGACTGGGGAGGGAAGAGGCATCGGGTGGTCAACAGGACCCGGGTTGGAAAAGAATTGGGGGAATGTGAAGGCTGGATATCAGGAAAAGGTTCTTCCACCAGAGGGAGGTTGGGCACTGGACACGTTCCCCATGGCACAGTCACGGCCCCAAGACTGCCAGAGCTCCAGGAGCATTTGAACAACACTCTCAGGTACAGGGTGGGATTGTTGGGGTGTCTATGCAGGGCCAGGAGTTGGACTTGATGATTCCTGTGGGACCCATCTCAGGATATTCCATGACTCTATGCAGGTCGCAGGGTAGCAAAGTCAGAAAGTGCTGTCAGGCTGTCCTGGAAGCCTGGAAGGTGCCATACATCAGTATAGCAGAGCAGTCAGGACAAGGCTGTGTTGGGCTGTGTTGGGCCATACATCAGTATAGCAGGGCAGTCAGGACAAGGTTGTTATGCTCAGCAAGAGCATGTGAAGGGATGGAATAGTTTTGGGGATATGTTTAATAGAGCTGCAAAAGGAAACAGAGCTTGTTCTGGGGCTGTTGGACGCTCTGCTTGATGTCCTCTGGCAGTGGAGCTACTACTGATGTTCTCCCCAGAGCCTGCTCTTGCCTGACAGAGTGAAGGTGACTCCTTCATATAGCAGAAGGAATAATTTACAGTGCTCATCAGACTGCAGCTTCAGGTGTTGTTCAGTTCCCCAAGTATTAAGTGAGGGAAATTTCAAGGACAGGCACTCAAACTCACTGAGTTTGCCTTGAGCCTGAACTGGGCATCTAAATCTGAGCTCTGTTATGTGTTACACTATCACACATTGTAGCTAGTTTCTTAACACCAGTGCTTATTTTTACAGCAAAAAACCCTGGTGTCTCATATCCTAGATCATTTTATAACTTAAATTTAGCTACCTCTTAATCCTAGATTTTTTTATTATTTATTTATTTTACGTATGGATTTATTTTGGAGTAATCTAAAGACATCCTTCCCTTCATTAGCCTCATGCCATTATTCCAGGAAGGCAGGCCATCCCCATAGATCTGCTGGGTTGGTTAATTGCTCTGTGCACACTCAAAGGAGAGCTAATCAGCTTTCTTTCAAGCATGTGTTCATATGTCAACACTTATGCTTCTGTCAGAAGCTTAAAAATGGAAACAGTTTTCTCTTTAAGAACACAGGACCCAAATAAGGAGATGGAGTGGTGAAGATTCCACTAGTGAGCCTGTTCCAGCTCATTCCTTAGAAAGGCTGTGGATGGAACACCGGAGAAGAGGCCAATCGATCTGGATTTTGTCCAGGGGGCTCTGGGTTTAAAGCTCTCTACAACCACTTGTAGCTCATTTTCCCTGTCACTTGCCTGGGTACAACGTCTTTCTCTGTCCAAGCTGCTAAAAATCTAAAATTGTAATCATCAGATTATTTCAGTTGTGTGACAGATCCAACCTATCCTTGAGCAAAAATGGAAGCTATCAAGAAAAAGATGCAGATGTTGAAGTTAGACAAGGAGAATGCCATTGACAGAGCAGAGCAGGCTGAGACAGATAAGAAGGCAGCTGAGGACAAATGCAAGCAGGTAAGTGGAAATAAAATCACTGGTTGCGTGTGAGCTGTGGAAATAAGTGTAACAAAATACTGTGTTGCAATGTTCTGATTCAGAAAGCAAAATAATTTGAAGTCGGTTTTCTGTTAATCTGCTTTTGAAGTTTTTTGCCTTTTTGTTATGCTTGCATAGCCAGGACTAGGCAGTAATTTCTCAGCCATCTCAGTCTTTCCAAAATTAACATCATCCACGGATTATTAACAGTACTTTGTCTAAGTTTTCTTGAATCTCACATAATTGTCCTAATTGTCTCATGCTTTGATTCCATGGAAAAGACCTTTACATACTTAAAATCAAAGCTCTAAACCTTGACACTTGTAGGACTAGTGCTAATGGAGGTGGCTATGTCTAAACATTAATTAAGCCTCTCCTTGAAATGAATTAATAAAGTTTGCTTCAAGTCCTTGGTGCAGAGAGTGCCCCTTAGAGGTGACAGCTGAGACTCAACAGGAGGTATGTTCTCTTTTTTTTTGTCAAGAATAATGAAAAATATCTTAAGTTGAATGCTCTTCTTTTAATTGATTTCTAATTATAACATTTACATCTTTTTTTCCTTTTCAATGTCTTTATTCTGGGTGTCTGTCTCCTATTTGAGCTTTAGTATTTCAAGAATGATCTTGAAATGCTAGCTGACTACACTTAAGTTTTTACAGCACTTCTTGTAAAATTACCACATTTTTCCCTTTTACATTCTCTAAATTTGGCTGCTTCTACATCTTCCAGACTGCTATGTCATAAGCATTCATCTGGCCTAATATATTTCTTCTTTAGAAAAATAAACCTTTGATCTTACTCTTCTTTTCTGATTTGTCTCAAATTTTTGGGTTTTTTTTTAATGTGGGCACAGTACTCAAATAGTTATTTTAATATTCATACACAAAGCCAGCATCAGTTTCATGCTGCTCACTGTCCGTGTTAGAAAATCCATGCAAGGTACACAGTTCACTCACACTATCTGGTTACTCTCTGCAACATAGTAACATTCCAGAATAGCACAGTACCAAAAATGTCTTTTAAACTACAAGTGAAACTAAAATGAAGGAAGTTTACCAAAACACAAACTATTTTAATAGAGTAAATTTCTGTGAAGGTGGAGCTAAATGGATAAATCAGTTTCTCAGCAGAGTGAGCTGTTTTGTGTTGTAAATGAAAGGATGGAGCAGATGGGTTTGCAGGCCCACCCTTATCAGCAGCAAGGCTTTGATAATGTGAATTCTTCAGGGAGCATGAGACAGTTTGTCATTAAACAGTCTCCCAGCAGGTTATAAATAGCACCATTCTAGTGAACAATATGGATTTATATGGTATGGAGGAGTCTGAGCCTTATTGCATAATGGAGCATATCGTGTTGGGCCACAGTTAGAGAGTAATCCAGGCTGGAGGGGACCTCCCGAGGTCACCCAGTCCCACCTACAGCACTGTTCCCTCCCACATCCAGAGTATCTTATTTGGGTTGAAGTATCCTGAAGCACACACAGAGGTGATTAAGGAAGGACCACAAATTTTTTTCCAGCTGTACAGGAATTGAATAATTGCCTGGAAAAATCACCAGGTAATAGTGTTAGAGCACAAGGACATGATCTAAAACCATCCATAATTACACTGCAAAACTCATTGCTGCAGGGTGTCCAAAATAAAAATTAGGTGAAAAGGGGCTTATACCAAGTTCTGTATTATGCCAGATCCTATGTGTGTGGCAGCAGGGAATGTTGTTCAAGGATGAAATGTTTTATATGATCTTTCCCTGGCAACTGCCACCAATCAGACTACTGTCACCAGCAGAACTTTGATCTGGTCTTTTGTTCTTTTGTGACTTTTTGTATGTTATATTGGGTTAAAACTAATAGAGTGGGTTTTATCATATTAAACTAACTTATACTACATCAGTATGCTCACTTTGGGGATTTTTTATCTTGAAGGTAGAGGATGAGCTGGTAGCTCTGCAGAAGAAGTTGAAAGGAACTGAAGATGAGCTGGACAAGTACTCAGAGGCTCTCAAAGATGCCCAGGAAAAACTGGAGCAGGCTGAGAAGAAGGCTACTGATGTACGTATCCACAGCTAACACTTGTCTGTAACTCTGCTCTGTGTATTTTGTATGCACTGCACTGGTTATATGCACTTTGCCAGGGGATACAAGGCAGGGTGGAGGGTTTTCTCCTCTCCCCTCTGCTAAAGGGAGCGGGGGTATTTGCACCGAGACCATGGCACATGCAGCTGCCCCCGAGAGCCGGCACCACTTGAGGCTCGATGTACTGGTGGGAACCTCTGGTGGGACCCTCTGGTGGCACCCTGGGGGACCTTCCCCCCCAGCCCCCCCCGTGAAACGGATGTGAGTTCTTTAGGAAAAGAGAAATCTCTTTTAATAGAAGTAAACAAAACGGTGACTTTTGAAGGAAAACGGGACAGCAGCGGAGCTATGCCGTGGCATAAGGATGCCCTTTGCCTTCATCCCCACGGCAGGCTTAAAGACCAGTCGCGGCACCCCGCCACACCGCGCTCCGTTCTGCAGTGACGAAGCGCAGGCAGGGCCCAGCAGCAGCGTGAAAACCCCTCGTTTTGGGGTCGGGGGAGCCCGGAGAGCGCGGCTGCCGGGGACTGCATCCCCCGGGATGAACGGGGGAAGAGCGGGGCGGCCCTGGGGCGCGACTGTCCCGCCTCTGCCGGCGCCTGCTTCTCAGTGCTACGTCACCACCTCCACCTCCAGCCCCGTGACGTCATCGAGCCATTGAAAGGCGCGGGTCCGCCACGTGCAGCACCTCCGCGCCCAGCCCGCCGTCTGCGCCGCGCCCATGGCCGCGCCGAGCTCTCTGGAAGCCGTGAAGAGGAAGATCCAGTGCCTGCAGCAACAGGCGGATGAGGCGGAGGATCGCGCCCAGGTCCTCCAGCGGGAGCTGGACCTGGAACGGGACCTGCGGGAGAAAGTGAGACCGCCCGGGCTGCCTGCTCGCCTCTCTCGGTCGCTCTCTCCCGGGCTGCTCCTTCCTTCCTGTCTCTGCCTCTCTCTCGCTGGGGCACACCCGGCTCTTCCCTGCGGCGGGAGGACGGCTCGGCCGCCGGCTGCCTCCATCCCTCAGCCGTCCCCGCGCTGCTCCGTTCCGCTCCACTCCGCACTCACCGCCCGCGGGAGCAGCCGGCGCTGCCGCAGCGCCGCGCCCGCACCATCCCGTCCCGTCCCGCGGGGGAACCGGGCGCGGCGGCGGCTCGGCACCGGCGCCCGCTGCTTATCGCGCTTTGGGGCCCATCCCTGCGGAAAAGGCGTTCGAGCACCGATCGGCAGTGGGGAGCGGTTGCGAGTTTAGTAGGAAATGGCTGTTTAATTAGGGAAAAGCGCTGCATGACACGGAGCGGGGAGTTCCCGCCTCTCGGCGCCGCACCGCTGGCTTCAGCACAGCTGGGAAATGTCCGAACTGCTGAAAAATAACTTTCCCTCCTGGTTTTCACAGAGAAATGCGAATTCTCCGCTAGCGTGCAGCTCTCCCGGGGTTGGACAGCTGGTTTCACTTAGATTTGTGTGCGATCAGCCTTCCCGGCATCTTCCTGCTATTTTATCACATGTCAGCGAGTTAGTTTTACCGTATAAGGACTGCGGGCTGCTGCTGGGAGAGGTGGAGCCAGGCTCACCCCAGATTCCCAGTGGCCCCAGCTCCATAGCTTTGGAATCCTGCTGAATTAAAATGTGACTTAATAATGCCCTCTCTAGTGCAAGGAGTTGCTGCCACATAACAGACGGCAGTTTTGTACATGACTGATGCCTTGTGTATAAATCGGGAAGTTAAACACAGCACTGGGTAAAAACACATGAAATGTTGGATAATTTATGACTGGAGGAATCACGGGTCAGCTTCCATTTGGATCAGCCACTGAACTCCTTTCCAAGATGGCTCAGATGTGAATAGAAACCACTTCCTCCAGCTTAGGAGTGGTCAGTGACCAAATTTGCTAAGCTGCAGCAAAACACATTTTTTTCCAAATGTTTTAACATAAAGCATAAACCAGTTGACCCTCCAGGGTCTATATCCTGTAAAAGTGTTGAGGGAAAAAAAAAAAAGTTTGTGTTGTATGTGGCAATTCTCCTCAGATTTGGGGACAATTAAGTGCACAAACCTGGCAGTTATTAAAGCAGGGCTTTATTTTCCTTCAAAAACAAGCCATTAAAGGAGCCATGTCTTAATAAATATATATTTATGGACACCAGTTTGTCCACGTTGTCTGTATTGAGCATTTCTCCCAGCAGTTTCTTCCAGTATTAGCTAGTCTATTTTTTATACATTATGTTCCAATTACTGTGCAGTTTATTCTGTGATATACAAACCCATTCTATTAAGAAATGCATTCTGCCTAATTCCTTAAGTACTGCAGGAAGCAAAGTGACCTTATTTTAAGAACATGTCTAATTTTGTCCTAAAAAAGCCTGACTCTGCCATGCTGAGGCCACTGTCTGTGCCCAGCTGACCAAGTAGATTCTACAGCATTTGCAGGCTCAGGAGCCAGGATGGATCAGGAACTGGCTCAGACTTCACAGTGAGCTGTGACATGGTGTCACTGGATGAAACCAAGGGCAGAGAAACCAACGGTGAAGGTCTTGAAACTAAGCCATCATGGAAACAGTTCATTTCTTAAGTTTGGATAGATGCAGCCCTGTGACATGCTCCAAAAATACCCCATCCATTCGCATTCTTGTAGAGTCCCTTTTTGTGTGGCAGGAATGATAAGTACCATTAAAAAAAAGAAAGGACAAGTACACACTCCATACCTTGACATTCCTGAGATACCACAGTTTAAGCAAACAAAAAAGCAGAGGCAGAAGGGCCCCTGGCGCTCCCCTGCATGTCCCAGGGAGATGCTGTTACAGTTTTAATGAAACTGATTAGCTGGGAACATTTGCCAGCAGCAAGTGGCCTGTGTAACCCCAGTTCTGGGTGGTTGTTTCACACAGGCTGAAGGTGAGGTGGCAGCTCTGAACAGACGCATCCAGCTCGTGGAAGAAGAGCTGGATCGTGCCCAGGAACGACTGGCCACAGCCCTGCAGAAATTGGAGGAGGCTGAGAAAGCAGCAGATGAGAGCGAGAGGTACATTCTTTTTTTATTTTCTGTTGGTAAAAAACTGAATATATATGAATAAAATATTCCTGTATAATTTAGTACCTGCATGTGCTAATGTGGACTGCAGGTCAGAGACTTGGAACCCTTTTACAAGCTTGAGTGAGTATTTCTGTTAGCCTTAATGGACTACTTTTGGGTTACAAATATCAAATTCCACTTTAGGAAGTTGAGATACAAGTGCTGAAATGCTTCTACATTAAACATGCTTTGACTTCTGCAGAGGAATGAAGGTTATCGAGAACAGAGCAATGAAAGATGAAGAGAAAATGGAAATTCAGGAAATGCAGTTGAAGGAGGCCAAGCACATTGCTGAAGAAGCCGACCGCAAATACGAGGAGGTAAAAGGGAGAAGGAAATGGTTAAACGTGCAGGAGAGCCATGAACACCAATGTTACTCTTCAGTTTAGTCCCTCTTTGTGCAATTGGCACTGGGTGATGCTTCAACCTTGGAACATTCCCAACAAGGAGGAATTTTAATAGTGATTTGCTGCATCTTAGGTACCCAATGCTAAAAATACTACAAAATCTAACTATTTGGGGAGGGCTGTTACATCTGCGGGTGTATGTTTTAACCTAATTCCCGTATTCCAAAGGAAGGAGGATCATCGTACTTTTGAGTGCTTTTTGAAATCTGTAAGGCAGGTGTCCCTGTCTGTGGCAAGGGATGGAACGAGGTGATTTTTGAGGTCCCTCCCAATCCAAGACATTCGGTGAACTACAGACTGGCCTGACACAGCTGTTGTCTTTTTACAGGTTGCCCGTAAACTGGTTATTTTGGAGGGTGAACTGGAAAGAGCTGAGGAGCGTGCAGAGGTGTCTGAAGTGTGAGTAACTTTTTAGAATACAGTAAAGCTCAACACCACATTTCATTTAAAAAATCTTCTGGTAGGCAGGCATGTAATTAGTACATGTAGAAAAGCTTGTTTATAGAAAAGAAGGTTTTCTCCTTTCAGCCTAAATTACTTCTTCCCTTGTATTTTTTAGACTCTTCCAAATCATAACAGGCACATTAGTAACTCATACTTTTATTTTCCCCTTATAGTAAATGTAGTGACCTTGAAGAGGAGTTAAAGAATGTCACAAACAACCTGAAATCTTTGGAAGCTCAATCTGAAAAGGTTGGTTCTTTCCATAAGCTAAAGGATATGGGCAAAACCAAAACTTGTAAATATAATTAATAGAAATAAACCAGAAATGCAAAGCAAATGAGAGTATTTACCTACCTGCATGTGGGTACCACTCCATCAGTTCTGCCCAAACAAGCCTGAAGGTGTGGGGAAGAAAAGCACAGCAATGGTGTTTGCAGCTGTTGTAAAAGTGGTTATAAATAGGTCATAGTTTCATGAACATTTATTATCGTTGCTACAACTTCCCTAAATAGTATTTATTGTATTCACAGTACTCAGAAAAAGAAGATAAATATGAAGAAGAAATCAAGATTCTCTCTGACAAGCTGAAAGAAGTAAGTTTGGCCATCCCCAAACCGTATTTGGGCATAATTTCTTTAGGAGCATCCAATGATGCTATTTCAACTTTTGCAGGCTGAAACTCGTGCAGAATTTGCAGAGAGAACTGTTGCCAAACTGGAGAAGTCTATTGATGACCTGGAAGGTATGGAATGACTCAAGTTTCTTTAGAAGTGGTCAGTTTCAAATCAGAGAACAAATTCTAAGAGTGGGTGGTGGGTTTTATAAAGAAAGAACAGCAGCACTCATCAGGCATGTTGGTAATGAGTGTGATGTGTTCACTGGGTCACTGGGCACCTGCCCTGTGTGGTGGAAGTTCTCCTGAAAAAGGTTTTCTTTCAAAAAGTTGGTAACAATGACCTGATTTTGGCCAACTTACAGATAGAGGGGCTCAAGGGCTCAAGATCCCAACCTTACGCAATCTGTTTACTGGAAAATGATTGTGAGATTACAAATAGGTGAAACTTCGACCAGGCAGCTCTGTGGGGGCTTTGCTCTCAGTCTGATACTCAACTATGCCTTTGTTTTCTTCTTTTGTTTTCCTCCCCAACTGCTTTGGCTGCTGTCGCCTTTTGCCTGTCTACGTTCTTCTCCTGTGGCCTCTTCTCTTCCCTGCATTTCTTGCTGGTCCATTCCTGCTGCCCTCATGACTGACAGACGAGCTCTACGCTCAGAAGCTGAAGTACAAAGCCATCAGTGAGGAGCTTGACCATGCCCTCAATGACATGACCTCTTTGTGACCTGTCCTTGTGTGGGAACACAGGGGACTCCTACTCACTGTGTTTTCTCAAGCTTTTCTTGCCTGTAATCCCTGTCACTCCTGTGCCACTTCCACAAGCGACCCTTCCACCTCTGTGGGAGCTGAGCTCAATAAAACATGATACCTCTACCTTTCATCTTTCAGGGCTTACTTCTGTATAAATCACATCAAATACATTGGTGATGACACCAAAAACACATTCAGCTCCTCACATGGGGCTGAGCAGACAGGGTCAGGATAGGGCAGGACCTGGCTCTGGCAAACATTTGCATTTTAGTGTTTCCAGGTGTCAGAAAAATTTTAGTGTTTGCAGATGTCAGCAAAAAGCTTTGAGTGCATTCAGTGTCTACTTGTGCTCCACCAGCCTGGTTAAAAACCTCTCAGTCCAAGGAAAACCCAGCAGCATGTGTCCTGTAAATGGCACATTAAAACACAGGTCTTTCACATTACGTGAGACATGTCCAAAAACCTCCCTAAAGGACAGCAATTATAAAAAACTGGCCCCATTTTGGTGATGTTGCTATAAAGATGTCTTAAATACGAAGGTAAGTTAACCCAGGTTTTATTTAAAGAGAAAAGGCTATAAAATAATGTGATTTAAATCTTGTGGTTTTCTTCTTTCTCACTAGAAAAACTTGCTCAAGCCAAAGAGGAGAACTTGGGCTTGCACCAGACACTGGACCAGACGCTAAATGAACTAAACTGTATATGAGATGTGCAGAGCTGACAGCAACCAACAGGAACCAGCTCTGTCCCTGCATCGCTGCATCACTCCTCTCCTTCTCTCTCTTTGTATCCTGGAAAAGCCAATTAAGTTATGACCAGCACAGCCACATGATAGGCTCTGGGCATCCCTCGGGGCCATCTCATCCCGAGAGCCCCCGGGGAGCCCCAGCTGCACCGGGGACATTGCACGTCCCGTCCCGTGGCTGCTCTTTACGGTTCGTTAGTCCTTTTATATAAACCCCGGTAGAAGCTGCACCCGAGAGGTGGCGCCACCTCCGCGGGCACCTGTCCCTGCCGTTTCATATTAAACAAAGTCTCAAAGTACCGTGGCCTCTTCGCGGCTTTTTGTGCCTCTTCAGTTCCCGTGGCGTGACGTCACTGCCACAGCCCGGCCACGCCTATCCTCAGCAGGAAGTGACTCGGGGCACCCGCGGCGGGGCCGGCAGCCAATCGCAGCACCGCTTACACCTGGGTGGAGGCCGCCCGCCAATGGCGTGTCGGCTTCGTGCGCTCCTTGCCGGGCTCGGCCAATGGGCGTGTGGTGGGTGGGGCCGGTGCCCACAAACATGGCGAAGACCTACGACTATCTGTTCAAGCTGCTGCTGATCGGCGACTCGGGCGTGGGCAAGACCTGCGCCCTGTTCCGCTTCTCCGAGGACGCCTTCAACGCCACCTTCATCTCCACCATCGGTGAGCGTCGGCCGGGACCGCGCCTCTCTGCGCTACACACCGGCCCGCCTGGGGTCCCGCGGAGGTGGCGGCGGCTCGTCCCGTTCGGGGCTTTGGCTGCGGCCGCCGCGGCTCCGGGCTCGGGCCGCAGGACCGGAGGAGAAGGTTCGCTTCTATGGCGGGGGGCTCCGTATGGAGTCCGTGAGGGGTTGCTTCGTCCGGCCCCGCAGCCCCTGGGAACCGGCCGGCGCTGGGGAGCAGCGGGGAGGGAGCGCTGTGGACATGAAACTGAGCAGCGTAATTGAAGGGAAAACCATTGATTTGGCTTTTTTTGGTAAGAACTGTTAGTAAAATAGTTGCTTCTCCTTTCAGGTATTGACTTTAAAATTAGAACGATAGAGCTCGATGGCAAGAGAATCAAACTGCAGATCTGGTAAGGCTTCCCTGCTGCAGTGGGTGTCTGATAGCTGGCGCTGTGTGGTGTGCGTGGGGATGTATTGGGTTTTTATTCCAGTTGTGCTGTTCAGTAGTTTACGGTGTCTTAGAACCTAAAAGGTGGTTCTGGTGGTCTGAAGACTGATTCAAATTTATTTAAAGCTTTTGGTGGTGTTAATTTGACGTGGTGGAAGTGGTTTGTGTGAGTCCCATGTTCTGTCTGTTCCAGGGACACAGCCGGGCAGGAACGATTCCGAACCATCACAACAGCCTACTACAGAGGAGCCATGGTAGGAGGAAATTGGTGATTTTGTGATATGGGTCATGATAAACCAAACTGGGTGGGTTAGGTCAGCTGGGTCTGACATAGGAGACCCACAACTGACCCTCTTCCAGTGTGGTGCTCTGCCAGGCAGGACACTCACAGCTTTACTCCTGCTCCAAGTGGTGCTGGAGCTTTGCTGGGATGATACGGGACTTTGGAAAGGCAGCTTCCTCCATGTTTCACTCTATAAATACATGTCCCATACGCCTTATCTCACTGCCATTAACTGTGAATCAGTTGTTAAATATAGTCACTGTTAAGTTGCTTCTCTCTGCTATGGACAAACCTTTAATTTGTGCTGAAATAATCTTTCTTCACCTATAGGGCATTATGTTAGTGTATGATATCACCAATGAAAAATCTTTTGAAAATATTCGGAACTGGGTGAGGAATATTGAAGAGGTAATTTGTCTCTTTATTTATTATTGACTGTTAAAGGTGCCATTTCTTTCTCTAAAAGTAATTGAAGCTTAACTGCTTCAGAAGCATTACATTTCTGCATGTGCTGAAAGGCACTTGGAAGATAAATGAAATCAATAATAACTTCTGGAATACCTTGGCTGACAGTGATTTGTTGTGAGAGCTGTGGCCCCTGTACTTCTGAGGGCACCTGATGTGAGGTTTCCTGCCACAGCAATTGATCCAATAACTGCAGTGGTGCAGGTCACATGCTGGGATGAGGGGTTGGGGAAGCCTAGAATTCTGTGGAAGATGCTCAGGACTGGCATTTCTCTGTTGGGTACTCAGTGGGTGCGTCATCTGTCTGACAATTTTATTTACAACAATACAAAAATTTTACTTACAAAAGCCAAGCCCAAGTCTCTGGTCCATGTTTCAGCATGCCTCTCCAGATGTTGAAAAAATGATCCTGGGGAACAAATGTGATGCAAATGACAAAAGACAAGTCTCGAGAGAGCAAGGGGAGAAGGTAAGTGCCGTGGCTTTGATGTATTTTGACTTAGGCTTTTCAGAGTCTACAAACTGCTCTGATCGTTGTCTGTGTGCTGCCATGGTACCACAGTGTTGTTCCTGAGTGGAATGATTGAACATTCCCCAAGCTGTCATGGTAGTGCTTTTCCCCACAGGGATCAAAAGCTGAACCTGTATTAAGGATTCTTGTCATTTATCTATCAGGCAAGGCGACGAGTGGGATTTTTCTAAAAGGATGCTAGAGTTTGACATTGAGAAAACGTTTCTTTTGGCTGAACGCCACTGAGACAAGGTAGATGGGATTGTCTTCTCTGGTGTCAGAGGTTACTTAGCTGAGGCAGAGGGTTTTCCTGCGCTGTGGTTCTTACGAGACTGACAAGGTATTTATGGAAGAAACAAAGAAAAAGGAGCAAGTTAAAATGTGTGCAGAGTGTAAAATAACAGAGCAAGGCCAGTGAGAAGAGATGCCAATTGCAGTGAAGCTTAGTTCCTCATTTTTGCAAGCTGTTCTGTGTGAGTAAATCCCCAACTCCCGTGACTGGTGGCAGGAGGGACAGAGGCTGTGCCCAGGAGTGTTTTTGGAGCTGTTCCTGCAATTGTTCAACTACTGTTCAATCTGCTTTTGTTCAGCTTGCTGCAAGTTTTGGGATTAAATTCATGGAGACCAGTGCAAAAGCAAATATAAACATAGAGAATGTAAGTACTGATACCTTTCTCTTGTATTTATTGTCCTATTTGTGCAAACCAGCAACATGGACAGTTGCCTATCCTGGTGGGATACAGAACTGCATCATTGGGTACCACAAATGGGTTGTTAAGCACTTTTCTGCTGCACTGACCCTGGCTGGGGGTGCCAGTGTGGCTTTTGGGCTCAGAAAGAAGGTTGTGGAGCTAGAGAAGGAGCATTAAACCTGGAGCAGAGGGAAAAATACTGGAAGCTTAATGTTCTTCTATAGTATGTAGAAGTTCGGGAATGGAGATAATTGCTAAACAAAACTGTTAGAAAACATTTTTTTTACCCTGTAACACTGAACTGTTTGACTTGTCACAGGCATTTTTCACTCTTGCAAGAGATATCAAAGCAAAAATGGACAAGAAGTTGGTGAGTAATTTTGATTTCATCCATGCTGGATTCAAGTAGGGGGAAAAAAGCAAACCAAAAGCCACATTGCAAGAACTGTTTCTCAGTGTATAAAAAATGTATCATAGTCCCTTTCATGAAGGATCACTGAAAGTTCTAGAAATGTATTTTTAGTTCTGTCAAGCTGTGCTCTGATGTTGGGTTATAGACAGATGTCTCCCAATTTCAGGAATTAGCTGCAATGGTTGAGTTTTTCTAAATAAAATTACCTGTTATTTGTTTTATCAAAAGACAGGTGGAGGATAGAGCAGTTTAATGATACTTCTCACTCTTTCAGACTGAAAATCATATAAATCACATAAATTAGATATAGAGGAGGCAAACATCATACTTCAGGGTAGAAATTTCAAACTGTTTAAGAACAGGTGAAGAATTAATGGTTTTGGATAATCTTTGCCAGAATATCCTGAGCAACAACTGGGTTGTCTATTAATAACAAATAAATGCATAGTGATGTTGGATTGTTCCTTAAGAAATGTGAAATGAAGGTAATGAATATTCCTTCTACTCTTACTGAGCTTTCCACCTTCATGTGACCAGACATGAGCTGATACAGTCGGATATTTTGGGTCTTGCTGACAATTCCTAGGCCTTTCAGCAAGAGCTAGACATGTCCTGTAATTTATTATTTCTTAATCTCAGCTGGTTTTGAGTTGATGGAAGCTGAGGCATAGATGCTGGTTGAAGCTAAAAGTTGCAGATACAGTTCTCCAGGTTTTTGTCGTGGATGGTGCAAGACTGATAAATGAGTGAAGCCTCTTACTGATTTTAGGAAAGGTTTTTGTGTATGTCAGGCTTGGTTCAACAGAATGACCAGATGAAGTAGGGATGGAAGAATCTGTTAAATGTAAATAAGTAACTGGATATTCTTTACATCTTCAGGAAGGCAATAGCCCACAAGGCAGCAGCCAGGGAGTCAAAATCACACAAGACCAGCAAAAGAAAAGCAGCTTTTTCCGATGTGTTCTTCTGTGAGGGACACGGCCTTAATCTGAACTGGACTGTGCCTGTGCTAAGTGAGGTTTCCTCTGTCTGTGGACTTAGTGCTCCCAACATACCTTGTCACTTTGTGACCATCTGAATAAGAAATGGTTTATTTTGGTAATTGTCTGACTCTTCAGTCTTGGAGATGAAACAAGTTTATTTTTGTCAGATTGCCACTGGGCGTGTGTATTGTCTAGCAGAGGGAGAACAGATAACATGTGACCTGGGATGCAGCACCTTTGCTGACAGACTTCAATCTTCGTTCATCTCTGTCACATATCCAGTTTAGAAAGATGAAGTTATGATCAAAGAAACTTAAATGCCACAATAAAGTACAGGTATGCATACATGGTACGTGTGCAAAGCCAGTGTGCAGCTGCACACAGAACAGTGGCATGAGACCATCCCAGAAATGGAATGAGGTGAGCAGTGCAGGCTGATGCTTTTTCAGGAGTTAGGAGGGAGCTTTCTGCAGCTCCACCTCTTTGCTACTACAGAGAAACTCCTTTATCTGCCTGTCATTTACTCAGTTGTGTTACTCTAGACAATCCACAAGTACAATTGAAGTTTTAAAAAAATTCTTCTCAAAGGAATCTCTATTTTTTTAAAAAAAGAATGTGTGCTGTAAATAGAATCGGTCCTTACCATTGGGAATTTATCCATGTTAGACTTGACTGTGCATAATTAAATACTCCAGACATTTAGATGTGTTTAACAGGAGCTGATGGCTACAGTGAGCCTGTGATCATCAGTGATCATCCTGTGCAGATGATCTGTCATTTGTTCTTGGACAACTAGGGTCAGGCAGGGACACTTAGACAAAATCTGTGATCTTACAGTAGGTGGCTTTACCACTCTCCAGCTGGGAATGACTCCAGATCTGTGATGACACAGTACGTAGTGTTAAATCGTGACAAGGAAATGTATTGCACTGCTCCCAGTTGCGTGTTCCCAAGCACACTTGCTCACATATGCAAATAAATGTTGCACATCAGAACACTTTCTGAAAAGAGACTCTTTTAAACTGAGAGTGGCCCTGCTGCTGGGTATCAATCACCACAAACATCAGGCAGCAACAACCTTTTTATAGCATCTGTCGGTGCATGTCCAGTCCTCACGGGAACAGTCTTTGTACTCATTCCCACAAGCCCAATCCATTACATTCCAATGTGTGAAATGCAAGAGCCAAGTACAGCTCCTCAATGGGTGGTTGCTCACAGGGCAGGGGCTGTGAGACTGAGTCTGGATTAGACTGACAAAAGGAGCCAGTAAGAGCATAAACTTCCAAGGCTGCTGTCAGCAGATTACAATGACAGTGTATCTGATTCCAGTGAACACACCAGTTGTGTCCTCTATCTTGCTGGAACTGAAACATGCTTTGTTTACATTGACAACTGCACTTAAGGGTAAAATTAAAGTTGATTTTGAAGTTGTTGGATTTACTTACCGGTTTTGTTTTCTTCAAGTTCGTGGTACTGAACTCTGGCCTCAGTAGCACTAATAAGTGTTGCTGTAGTTAGAGATCTGTTGGATTCAAAATTAAACTTTATAAATCTGCAGTATGCAATTGGACCCAATGGGAATACTGTCTGTTCTAAAATGGAAAAAGATTTCACTGTATAAGTTACTGGTTTATAAAAATTCTGTTTTATAAAAAGTTTAGATGCTACCAACCATTTATTTTTTAGTAGCAAATTACAATGAGCTCTGTCCTGATTAAAGCTTTCCTCTAACTAGAACCACATGATGGTTTGGTTTTTTGTTTACTTGTGGCTTTTTAGCATGAGGACTAGATAAACATGCACTGTAGTGGATTTACACACAGATGTGTTGAAGAGGCTTCTAGACAGTGTGTGCTTCAGAGTATAGTTAACACAGGTATGTAGACTGGACAAGCAGCACCTCTGCATCTGTGTAACGATTTGCTGCTGGCTTAGTAATAGCTGTGGATTTTCTCGCATCTGTCTTGTGCTTTATACAGCCAGATGTTGAGCCAGATTTATTTTTCAGAGTGACTGGAAAAATTGGTTGTTTATCTAACTTGATACCACAGGTCTGCCGTGATGCTGGGTCTTTCCTGTGGACTGTATGAATAACTCATCTCAAGATGGGAAAGAAACCATATTCATTTACAGTGGGTAAAACTTGAAAGATGGTATTCTGATTTAGAAAATGAGTGAAAAATCACAAGTTACCTTTGCATTCAGCAGTCTTTGTATGTGAATACCTTCTGTTTAAACTTATGCTGGTTCTTGCATATGTTTATGTACCTAATTATAACATTACTTCCTTTGAAATTGTTGAGTTTACTCTACAAACAACATTATTGCTTGATCTCAGGAAGTCTCATACAGTTACTGTGACTACAGTCATCACTGTACTTCTGGGTATGAAGGCTCTACGCAGACATTAAATCTCTGTAAGCAACACGAAACCTAAAATGCAAGTGTAAGAGAGGAAAAGGTTAAAGACACTGCACATGGGCTTAGCTATGTGTCACTAAACACAGGCATCAAATCTAGAAGTACGTAGGAGAAGTACAATATGTTGCCATCACATCATTCAATTACTGTGTTTATTAAGTATGAAATGTAACGGAAAATGCAATTATCAGAGAGGTACTGCATAAATACATAGAGTAATCTACTTGTGTTTAAGCTTTCTTTAACTAAGAAGAAAAAAACCCCTGGAAATTGGGTACAAAATCCGTAAAACTGAGTAATTCAAGTAGGTCTGCAAAACTAACCGTGCTTACTACACATTCTCAGTGTCTAAATACCACTAAAATGTCAGATAATTGGTTAACATTTGTTTTGTAGAGAAACAAAGCCATTTTTGAGCATGTCCTCAAATTCCCTTATTTTAGTGAGTATCATGGAATTCTGTGGTTGACCTTATTTTTGAGGCTGGTTGCAGTACTTTGCATAGTCATCACCCCTTGGGGTGGGGACGTGTCAGTCTGTCAATAAATGGTGGAACTGCTGTTTTAACACTTAATTAACACTCGTCTGTGTCCTGTGCTGACAGGCACAGCTCATGTTCCTTGACATCAGAGCCTTATTGCCAGCATCAGACTGCCAGCCTCAGATTTATAAATCCTATGGATTATTGTAAGTCTCCTTACTGCTGCTGAAAATTATTTGGTCTCTCCTTTCATGTGAGATGCTGATCATCTCCCTGATGGTTGCTAAGGGGTTATTGTGGTGGTGTGTTTGGCTGATGATTATGCTCAAAACTGCCATGATTTCTTGTTCTCTTGAACTTGCCAGGGGAATGCACAAACAGCTGTGTGAGGATGGGCTCCTTTGTACTTGTAGAACTTGCAGGGCTTGGGGAAGAATGATGACTAGCTTGTGTCTTCATTTCTAGCTTAACTAAAGATCTGTTCAAAGGAATGTGAAGGGCAACTGCAGTCTGAGTGTTCCAGGCTGCCTTATTCCCTGACCCATCCATCACTGATCCCTGGAGTTTCTGTGGTTACTAAAGTTAACTGGTCTCTCCAGCCTTTCTGCAGGACTCGTCTGCTCTACACTGAGTGTGAGTTTGGACTTACAACTTTGTTTTGAAGGGAATTTAATGCATCCCAAAATTTGTAAAAATAACTGTAAATTGTTTTTTTTTGAATGATCACTTCTGGCTGCCACCCTTCCCACATTACAACTGCTTTCTTAAACACTCCTCATTGATTTTCATCTTTGTATTAAAACAAAACTGTTGTTTATTACAGTGTCTGTTTTTACTCTCTTGTACAGGACCCTGAGCACTGCATAAATAAACTTCTTATGAAAAGAGAATTTTACAGACTTAAATTGGTCAATCCTGTTCATCATTTGTGCATAGGAAATGTGGTGGGTGTGGCAAATGGGATTTCTGAAAATGGGGAAGAGGAAGAGGACCTGGGTCTTGTTTCTAAACTATGCTAACTTTCTCATTGTAAATCCTGCACTGTGGGAGAATACTTCAGGAATTGATTCACTGGACCATTTATTAAGACTATAAATAATCAGAGGAGTTACTTACACAATTTTTATTAACCACAATGTATTTGAAACTTAAGGAATTTTTTACCGGTTAAGGCATTTTTGGGGCGAATTTTTAGAGGTGTTAGTTTGATACAAGTTCCTTTACTACCTGGTGACATCTGAACTTTAAAAAAATTATGTCCCTTCTCACAGTCCAGGCCAGGTTTGCTCTAGGCTGAGGGTGGGGAATAGACATTTTGCTAAATTACAGGGAAATCTTGATGGAGAGCTTAATGAATTGTTCCTCTTAAAGATATTAATGACAGTTCTCTGACTGCTTCAGTTACCAGAAGTTGTCCTCTTTGCCCCTCTCATCTTGTGCTCTCATGGTTGGTAATCTCAGGTGAAGTAATAGTTGTTGAAAGTCCTGGAAGCACTCCTGTCCCCATGTTTGACTAGATTCAGATTCGAATATGAAAGGTGCTGTTAAAAAAAGAAAGTCATGATCACTTATGTATTGCTCTATTCAAAGGATTTCCTACAGTCAATTCTAGGACTCTATTATAAATTGGAAACTGTTCTTCAAAGCATTTGCAAAGACTGGGTATATTAAATGCAAGACTCAAATGCTGTTTTGTGTAAGATGTGCATCAGAAATCACATTAACACTACGTTGAGCATTGAGTGAGCAAATTTCATGCACTTGTCAATGCAGCCTAAGCGCTAATACTAACTTTTTAAGTTACAAAGACTGTCTGTCATGTAAAAAATACTTTGGATGTTCAAAAGCAAGTCAGGAAGCCTCCAGGCTTTTTCAAGCATCTATTTTTGCAGTGTTTGTAGTGGGCAACTCTACTAGAACCTGCCCAGGAAGAGTGGTGATCTGCAAAGGCTGAGCAGACATAAACACACACTTCAGAGGCTTCTGACAAGGAAACTAAGAGAGTTTTGTCTTAGAAATTAAAAGCAAATATTACCTGAGGAAATCTGGAGCTCGTATGATCATATGCTGAAAGTCTTCCAAGGACAGCTTGCCATCATTGTCCACATCAGCCTCGTAAATCACCTTTTCACACACAAGACTGACTTCTTCTGGGGTCAGTTCATTTCGGGTTAATTTGTTAACAGTTTTCTCTAGATCTAATTTGCATATGTAATCGTCATTGTTAAAATCTGATAAAGGAGATAAAGTTAATTTAAAGTGACAAAAGTCAGTATTTTACATGGTTGTTTGCCAACACCCAATAGAAGGGTTTGGTTTCCAGGCTGTGATGGATTTATATCAGTAGAACTCTCAAATCAGAAATGAAGTTACCTCTCTCTAATTGTAAAAGAAATCAGTTACAAAATAAAAATCTATTAATTTCTCCTTTTCATACATAAGGGCAACAATTGCAAGTAGTTTAATGGCTAAACACAGCCTAGCCATCATTAAATCATTCCAGCAAGTTTGTGTTGGTTTGATATATTGTCTTTAGCTGACCATAAAGAAAGTAACTGTAAATGGTACCTTAAAAAAATCTTTACATTTGTCCTTGGAGAAAAAAGCCTGCAGTGTGCTGCTTCCCTCCCTCTCCTTCCCAAATCCACCCTACAGATTTATGGGCAGCCAAATCCCCCGTGCTGTACTTTCCCACGGTGCCCCTCAGACAGAAATATTTCTTAAATGTTTATTAGCTCTTGAAAACTGCAGATAATTTCAAATTCTAAATTTTGTAGTAAATCCTAATCTCAAATAAATAAGAGACAAAAGGATAAAGAAAACCAGAAGTTTTTGGAAGAGGGAGAGCAAACATTCAAATGCAATTTAAAAAAATGATAACTAGAAATCATTATGGTGACACAGCGAGGATTTTGGAGCCCTACATGAAACTGCAGGATTTTCCCCTTTACTTTTTACACGTCTCACTCACCGTAAATTTTAAAAGCATAATAAGCTTTCAAGTCTCTGGGAGCCATTTCACTTAGCACAGAAAACATGTCCAAAAAATCATCTAAAGTCATATCGCCATCTCCGCGCTCTGAGAACACCTCTGCTATTCGCTGGCGGAATGGGTTGTCCTGGGAAACAGAGCACAGGAGCAGGGGAAGGTTGTTGGAAAATATAATTTTCCAGCAAAATTCATGCTAACCGAGCAGAGCTGAGCAAGGCTTCAGTGTTCCCAGGCCTCAGTGAAATTCCGACAAGCTGCAGTGGTTGTTTGCCTGAGAATGTTTTGTGGGAAGAATGCCATGAGAAAGATTAGGAGTCAGGAGTGTTATGAGAAAAGAATAAGGGAGTTAACAAGAGAATCCCTGAATGTGTGAGAACAGCTGCAGGTGTGTGTGTATCTATAATTAGAAATATCTGTAACAGTATATAAGTCTCTCGTTTAGTGAAATAAAATTGGAGCTTACTTTATATCTCATATTGAGAGTGCTGTGAGTTTTCCCTCGCGCCGCATCTCGTTAAATGGTGACCTCCGACGTGATACGGAGCGAGCAACGGACCCTGACAACGGAGTTTTACGACCCGGCTTCTGAGAGCGGCGCGAACGGAGAGGTGCTAGAGGAGTGCAGCCTCAGCGTGTCGTGTCTTTGCCCGAATTGGCAAAGGTCGGAAGACACAGGTGATTACCTGCCTACCGTGAGGGCTATACTCGGTAAACTGCACAACTCTGGCAACTTGCGAGCCTCGATCGAGTGCTTAGACGGTGTTGACCAGGACCTGAAAACCAGCTGGACCCAAAATGGAATCAGAGGTAGCCCGAATTTTATTGTTATGCTTTTTAGAAAAGCACGAACTCAGTAGCCTGTTTTATTTGGCTGGCCTGATGGCAGTAGGACAAGTTTATGGATTTTTTATAAATCCTATTACAGTATTCAGTGTAACAGAATGGTTGAATTACGGAGCTGTTTTGCTTTTGGACTGTGATAAAATTGCAAGAAAGCTTGGCAAACCATGGAGCAAAATTGTAGCCTGCTTACAAATACATGCCACAGAGCAAAACCTTACGTGGCTCACGGCGCAGGACATAGTACCCGCATTAAGCAGAGAAAAGCCTGTGAATTACTGTGCCGCTTTTGATATGCGTAATACTTCGGCAGCCGCGGCACAGCTGCCAGGGAAACCCCCCCCGCCGGGGAGGGGGGGGGAGAGACTGCTGATAGCCGAGAATTCAAAGTTGCTCGATTGGATGAAAAATCTGTTCCTGTCTCAATATATCATAGAGTATGGCAATGTTACAACGAAAAACATCTTAGCTGCTTTGTTTGAGAGAGTCACTGTTGGACTTTTGCCAGAACAACTGAACATTTTGTTAGAACGAGCTCCGATATCGCGGGTAAAGAAACAGAGTAACCAGAACTCATCCCGATGTTACCGATGTGGGAGTGAGAGACGCATGCAGAAAAACTGTAGCAGAAAAAGTTGGTGTTTCTACTGTAACAAAGATACTCACAGCACAGAAGCTTGCAAAAACAAAAAGAACAAACAGAGGGTGACCAGTGACCCGGGAGCAGCGGCGGCCCCTGCCCTGCGGCACGCCTGTGGAGGAAGTTGTTCCAGCCGTGGCTTCTGGCCGAATGACAACCAGAGCGGAAGTCCCAGAGGGTACCCCGGTGGGCGGAGTCGCGAGCCATCCACGCCTCCTTCACTGCCCCAACTGTGATGCCTGTGGTGAAACCCTAAACTCTACTGATTGACAGCTTCAGCAACGAACCAGAACTAACCAACAGCGTTGCCAGCAGAAACAGCAGTTTGATACAAGATAGAGTTGTTTCTTTTGTAATCATGGAGAACTTTTAAGAATTTCAAAGATGCGAATCTTCTTCAATGCTCTGAACTAGAGATCCTTCATCTCCCGCTCGGGAATCACGTCCATGTCATTCCCCATGGTGGCAGCGATCCCGCCGCGCTCTCTAGCTTCAGAAACAAATCTTTGAACACATTCTCCAGCTGTTTTCTCCAAAACCTCTAATTATTCGCTTTGCAGAGTGAAACATCCATTGCCACGTATTGACCAACAGGCCAAAACCTATTTCCAGCAACATACTAATAAAGAAGCATTGTAACAAGATATTATCCTGATAAAAAAAATAATAACACCTTGAATACTAAAAGCCTTAAATGAAAATTGAATTTTGCTAAAGCATTTGTGTGTATGTGTGAATGTTATAGGCCTACTGAGAGTGTTTGCTTTTTGAATGCTTTAATGTGTAAATGAAGGCTGTGATTAATGAGAATGTGATTTTGATTTCTTGAGAGTTTTAAGGTGTGAATGAAAACCTGTGAGTGAAGTTATACTGAATAGTTTAAATTACCTGTTAAGTATCTTTTGATTAAGCATAGATTCTATTAAAGTTAAGTAATAGTGAATTTAAATTCTATTAAGCTGTAAGTTCTGCTAAAGTTAAAATTCTGTTAAGTAATATTAAGTGATGTTAATTTTAAATTCTGTTAAGTTTAAATCTTGTTAGAGTTAAGTTGTTAAGATAATATCAATTTTAAATTCCATTATAGTTAAGTCCTAATTGTTGGTTTAAGATAAGAGTTATTAAGATTAAGTTTTATTCATTTTTAGTGATATTAATTTTAAGTTTTAAATTTGTTAGTTTATATTATTATTCACAAAAGCTTTGTAGTTTTATCTTTCTTAGTTAAAAGTTAAGTAATAATATCTACTATTTTCAAATATTTCATCTCACCTTATATAGCTATCTACAAAAGTGGTAACATGTTAAGATACTCTCCTTATTGATATTAATCAAAGCTTGTTTATAAGATGTTTTAAGAAAACCCTTCCACTTAGCACCTAAGCTCTGGCCAAGCTTTGGTTCTAACTGGCTGGGAAACATGCCATGAGTCCCAAAGTGTTCTACATCAAAATGTGATCAATTAATTTTCGTTTACTAAATTGAATTTATAGAAGCTAAACCTTCTTCCAAGTAAACTTAGAGTCCTTGTCCGGAAAAGGTTCTCTAAACTTTACCTGTGAAGTGAATGTTTTCAGCAATGACAATTTCTAGACCATGGCAACATATCTAACTAGTGAAATTTCCTTAAGTAACTTTATAGCAATTCTAATAATAACAATTACTTATAGCAAAGCAAATTAATCTGATAACAAGACAATGTCTGTTCTCACAAGAGAAATGGGGGAATTGTTGGAAAATATAATTTTCCAGCAAAATTCATGCTAACCGAGCAGAGCTGAGCAAGGCTTCAGTGTTCCCAGGCCTCAGTGAAATTCCGACAAGCTGCAGTGGTTGTTTGCCTGAGAATGTTTTGTGGGAAGAATGCCATGAGAAAGATTAGGGAGTCAGGAGTGTTATGAGAAAAGAATAAGGGAGTTAGCAAGAGGATCCCTGGGTGTGTGAGAACAGCTGCAGGTGTGTGTGTATCTATAATTAGAAATATCTGTAACAGTATATAAGTCTCTCGTTTAGTGAAATAAAATTGGAGCTTACTTTATATCTCATATTGAGAGTGCTGTGAGTTTTCCCTCGCGCCGCATCTCGTTAGAAGGTCATCCTTACTAGCATTGATTTCAATGCAGATAAGGCAACTGGAGCAAGATTATTTTTGTTGAAACACCTTTTTGGCAAATTCTCCCCTTTCTGTCTCTAAAGTCTTGTCTAATGTTGTGTCAGAAGCAGCCACACCCACACTCTGCTTTAGCCTTTGTGCAGTTTCAGGGTGTTTTCTGGGAATTACTAGAAGCTCCCAGAAAGACTTTCGACTTTGATAGCCCAAATTTATTTCTATGTCACCCTCCCAGCAATTAATCCTGGATGAATTATTAAAAAAGGGTAGATGAAACTGAAATGTGTCACTTGAGTCATGTGCTCGGTACCTTGAGCTCTGGCATGCTGCCGATGAGCTCGTAGGGAAGTGTCACGGCTGGTTTGTTGGTGTAGTCAAGGGGAACGAGCTGCGGGGCCAGATCTCGATACCTGTAAAACAGCCTGAGAGAGAAAGAAAGGCTTGGGAGCTGAACGAGCTCTTTAGACTTTTAAGAACAATGTGTTTTGCTTTTCCACCTCATTTTTCACGCTTTGCATTCATTACCAGATGGAGATCAGTCACTAAGTAACAGTATGTTTTTGTTGGAAGGACCATTATTAAAACAAGAAACATCGTGTGACTGGTGAAAAATACAAAACTTCATTATAGAACTATTAGGTGAAAACGCTTACACAGGACACGCAGCCAAACGGTTATGAGAGGAGAATGAGTTCATATTTTCAGTGAGGACTCTCGGTCCCACCTGAGCAGAATCCTGATCCTCCCTTTATCAGATCCTTTGGCCAGAGATTAATTAGAGAGTTCAATGAGGTACATGAGGGCTTCGGGGAAAAATGCATTTTGGAGCAGCAGTGTAATCATTTACAAGAAAAACATGAAGAAAAGTTGACACAATCATTATCGTTTTCATAAACCAACAACATATGCCATAGAATAACAGTATACTTTGAAACGTCTTAAAGCAACGTGACAGAAACGTGGATGTCACTGCCACTAAGACATAACTTTTTACATTTATTTCTGATAAATAAAGAGGGGCTAGTACATTAATACAAAATTTGGAATTCTGACTCAGTTTAGGATAGATAACACAGGGTTTGTAAATGCAAAAAGCCCACAAAAATGCTCAGATTGCCCCAAGGTATCACTTCAAATTTGAGTAAATCAATTTAAAAGTTATTTTTTAATACTTTACCCTCTATGTAACCTGCCTTTACAGCAATCTCTGCCCTTTACTCACCATATGCATACAGAAGACTCACCTCAAAATTTCTTTCCTTGTGAAGAATGTGCAGTCCTATGAAATAAGAAAAGGTACAGCATGTAATGACAGCTTTTACATGCATTGGCCAAACTTTTCCCATGCAGTGACTTATATTAAGTTATACTGTAGTTTATGCATAAGCATTAAAGATTTCTTTTACAATTAGGAGTATTTTATAACCCTTCCTCTTGATGTAAAAATCAAACTATGTTTCTAAAATATTTGCTGAAATTCAGTACTTCTACTTTTTAATTTTTAAAAGATGTTATTTTAAAAAACCCAACAACACCTCTGCCATTATTCAATGTTCCACCCAAACAGCCATTTATTTTGGTTTATACCTGATATGCATCCAGTTGTTCTTGAGTGAAAACGGTTTGCTTGTTGCCCATTTTGAGCTGGGAATACTGACTCTTGTCAGTTCTTCCCCAAAGGCACCTTTATAGGTCATCTGGATATTCAGTTATTAAAAGCGGCAACAATGAGGTTCAGGTACAGCAGAGGATCAGGTAACCAACTTCTGCAGGCTGCCAAGTATCATAATAGGAGCATTTCATCAAATCTTTAGTCTGGCTGCTTGAGGCTCTTATCCAGCAGCATTCACCTGTCTCCTGTGTGCACCAGGAAGACTCAGGTTACAGGATTTAGCCAAACAAGTAATAGCTGCTCATCAGTGCCCTTGAGCTTCAGGTAGACTCAGTGGATCCTGCTTTTTCATACCTTCAGATACAATGAATTAACTGAGAAGTGTTAGTAGTGTTTTCCTTCTTTAAGAATTAACACCAAATGATGGAAATTTGGTAACCCCCCCTCCTTTCTGTGTCACTTTTTATAGAATCATAGAATAGTAAAGGTTGGAAAAGCCCTTTTAGACCATGGAGTGCAACCATTAACCCAGCACTGCCAAGGTCACCGCTATACCATGTCCCCCCAAGTGCCACATCCACATATTTTTTGAACACTTCACGGATGGTGAATCCACCACTGTCCGGGGTGGCCTGTGCCAGTATTTTGCCTCAATGCACATTGTTATAATACACTAATGCTAGTGGTAGTTTGTACTGGAGGTAGTACCCATAAAGTCCACTCACTCCCTTTCTTCTGCATCATCTGCTGATGTTTGTTACTAGTGATTAATTGTTATTAGCATGATATCCATCCATACTGATACATACATGGCCTTTACACTAAAAAGACGCATGTCCAGCTCATAAAGGTGAACAGAAATGTGATGCTACAGGCTGTATGAAAAATTAAAAAACAGGAAAAAAAGGAGGAACTGGCTGCACAGCATGTGGCAGGCTGCTTTTTAATGGATCTGTAAAATCTCTTTTTCTGGGTCACTGGTTCCCACTGGCTGGTGGAAGATCCATTCCTGGGGCAGGCTTGCTCATCAAGGCACCTTGACATGGCAAAAGCTATCTGGAATGGTTATGTTTGGGGTGGAACAAGAAGTGTGGAGAGGGATCAGGCTGGTTTCTCCAGGTGTAGCCTGGATCTCCATGTGTGCTCCTCAGGGTGACTCTGGCCTGTTGTCCACAGAATCAGATTCATTATGTGGTGTGCAGCAAGCCAGTAATTGCATATTTGAGAGAGACATTGATTATTTGCACAAGCCTGGATGCTTGGTGGGTTTCCACAAATCAAACACACCCCACTGGACTTTCCATGCCATTTACAGAAGTTCAGAGTTACTTTTTTTCTGAGGTCAGCCCCTCTATTAAAATTATTTAGTAACTTCCATACAAGTTAGCCAGTCCCCAGCTAACTTCTCCACATGCCCAGGGGAAGGGTCTACTCCTGGGCAGGGTCTCTTTGACCCAGATACATGATTTTTAGTATTATAATGAAGACAGTTCAGCTGAAGGATATACAGACCTTGAGTCTTTTGCCAAATTATCAATGTATACATACACATGCATCAACACCTTGATTTACTACATTCCTAAAGCTTGTCAGTTCCCATATGTCCTTAACTAAGGGCTGCTGGCCGCTGGCTTTCCACTCATTAGGTCTCCTTTTTTGCTGATTAGGTTTGAAATTGTACAAAGAGTTTACATCAAAAAAACATTCTCGTTTAAGATAATCTTGACATATTCCACATTTTGCAATAGTCCCGCTTCGGTTCCCCTCACGGAGAAACTCCCGTGAGCTCATTCCCCCTTCACGGACGGAGCGGACGGGGCCCGCTTCCCGTGCTCCTCACGGAAGTGCAAAGCGGCTCATTCCCGCCTCGGCTCCCCTCACAGCGGGGCGCTCGGGGCTCCAGCGCGGCTCCCGTCCTGGAGCGCCCCGGCTGCGCCGTTGCCGCGGTGCCGGCAGGGGGCGCGGGCGCGGCCGTTCCGCCATGGCGGATTACGAGGCGGTGCAGCGCGGTCCTCTGCGGCTGAAGGGCAGCGGGGGGGCCCTGGGGGCCGGCAAGCGGTGAGTGGAGCCCGGGGGAAACCGGGGGAAACCGGGGGGAACCGGGGGCGGGGAGGAGGAACCGGGAGAACGGTGGGCGAGGAGGGTGCACACAGCCTCGCGCTGAGCGCTGACCGGACGCTCCCCGCAGGAAGAAGAAGGCGGCGAAAGACAAGGCCCAGATCCTGGAGCAGATCGTGAGCAGCAAGAAGCAGGAGGAGGAGAAGAAGCGCGGGCTGGACAAGCGGACCCCGGCGCAGGTGGCCTACGAGAAGATGCAGGAGAAGCGGGTAAGGCGTTAAAAACCCCCGTCACCCCTCGGGTGCGGCCGCTGAGGGGGCTGTGAGTGCCGGGAGTAACCGGCCCTTTTGTGTCTCCTGCAGCAAATGGAGCGGATCCTGAAGAAAGCGTCGAAAACCCACAAGCAGCGAGTGGAGGTGAGCTAAACCATCCCGAGCTCCTCAGGCCATCGTGTATTTATTACTGTTGGGCTGAAGGAACTATTTCACTTTGTGAAACAAAAGCAGGGACGCAGCGGGTCTTGTGGTTGAACTTGGTGATGTCAGCACCCGTGTTCTTTCTGTTTCCTTCCCCCAGGACTTCAACAGGCACTTGGATACTCTGACTGAGCATTACGACATTCCCAAAGTCAGCTGGACTAAATGACCGGGCTGCTTGTCACACCTCTGGAGCTGGAGTTGTGTTTTGTTTGTATCAAGCAGGGTTGCCTTGTAAATCTGTGTTTTCTCCATATTGTCTAATATATCTTCTGAGCTTTTGTGACTTTGTACTGTCTTATTTTATAGTCTTGTGTTTTAAAACCAAACATGCAACAAAGCCTCCTCTGGGCTGAGGAGCTCTGGTTTACGTGGATGCAGAGGGCTGGTTTTTTTTTTAGTGTTTATGATGAGATTAAGGCCTAAAATAATTGCTGCGAGCAAGATGGGAAATGTTCCTTTATTTGTTTGGTTTTAACAGTTCTCCCTTTTTGAAGTGAAGAATGTGACAGTCTGACATTTAAGTTTCTCTTGTAAGTTATGCAAATTGTATAATTGCTTTCTATCAAGTTCTTTTAGAGGCCATGTTGCAAAATGTGAAATATGTAAAATTGTCTTAAGAAAGGACCTGTGTACACTTTTCAAGCCTTATCCGCAACAAGGGACGTTTAATCCATGAAGTAGAGAGCAGCCAATAAGCTGTAAGTGATGTCCAGGTTTTGATAGCTGGTGTGCTGGATTTGTGGAATCCTACCAACCACCCAGGCTTGTGCAACTCTGAAACATGAAATCATCAGTGTCTCTTCAAGCCTGTTTAATTACTGGCTTGCTGCACACCAGGGAATGAGCCCGAATTTTGTGGAAAACAATACCATTTTTATCTTGAGCTCTTTCAGAGATGAGGGGTCTGCTGCAACTTGTACCTTCAATGTAACTTATTAAAACGCTGCTTTCATCCCCTTTTTTCGTGCTGATTTACGTATAAAATCGAGGCGCTGAGCAAAGTTTGTGTGTGGAGTTTTGGGAGCGCCGAACCTGTCTTTATAAGTCTTACCCCCTCTGAGGGATGACGTGCATCCTGATGTTCGAAGGCCTAAACTGCCACTTAAATCGGAATATTGTTCTTAACCCGAATTAGGTCCCTCTGCGGTTGAATGCGAGTTGCTCAGTGTGTCCGGGATCCCACCTCAGCCTGGGCAGGCTGCGGCCTCTCGCCCTGCAGCCTGGGGCTGTGCCAGCGCTACGGGGACAGTCCCAGGGGAAAAGGCACGCCGGAACTATTTAACACCTGGTCGTCTTCTCACGGTGTCCTACCGCCGCACTGGGCGTATCGCTGCGCGCAGCCGCCGGTTCCGGCTCGTGACGTCACTTCCCACGGAAGCGGAAGGCGGGCGGGACGCGGCCCGGGCCGGGGCGATGTCTGCGAGCGCCGTGTATGTGCTGGACCTGAAAGGGAAGGTGAGGCCTGGCTGCGGGGACTGAGCGGGGCCCGGGCGGGGCTGGAGGTTTCCCCACCTCTCAGGGCTGCGGGGGCCGCGTTCTCCTTCCCGGCACCGCCTCGCTGCCAGCTCCGGATTAGCCGAGCGGGATCAGGGGAGTTGTGGCCTCTGTCCCCTCGCAGGTAGAGATGTTGAATGAGGCAGTAGGGCCCACGGCATCCCCGGGGTAATTAATCTCTGCCGTTATTGCAGGTGCTTTGCTTTAGAGGAGTTACATGTTTTCCTACCTTAAAAATAATTGTTAGGGCGTGAGCAGTAATAGGGGAAGGATAGGTCTGGAAAATACTAACACATGACTTCGCAATTAAATATTGGTATTTGCATTCTAATCGGCAAAGTATTTTGGCGTTGTGATTTGCAGTTATAAATGCAGAGAGGCTCGAAGGAAGTTGGGTGCCTTTAAAGAGGCCTCTCAAGCATTTGTGTCTTTCATGATAACGTCCTTATGAAAGAGAAAAAACCAAGGATTTAGTTGCTTTCTTTTTAGGTTCTGATATGTCGGAATTACCGTGGAGATGTGGACATGTCAGAGGTGGAACATTTTATGCCAATCCTTATGGAAAAGGAAGAAGAGGGGACACTTTCTCCTATCCTAGCACATGGAGGAGTTCGGTTTATGTGGATTAAACATAACAACCTGTATCGTATCCTTTATACTACAGATGTGTTGACGTGCTGTAATTTTTTTAATGTCAAAATGCAAGTTGGACAATGGGTCAATTGATATAAGGTGGCTGTGTTCAGTAAAGTTGGTTGTATTAAATAGGGGGGGTTTACTTTACATGGTGCAATATGCAACAGCAGCGTTAGGTGCAGAGAAGTGTTTTTATCATTTTCACTCTTAATTCACGATTTCCTGAATGTTTATCTCCATATCTCCTTATATCAGATGTGCTGTTAAGTAATTAATGCTTCATTTTTCTAGCTAACTCTAGCCAATTTCTAGGGAATTGCCTAAAGGCTTTTTAAAGTGCACTTAGTAAACTTTTTTTAAATGCACATTCCTAAACATCCTTTATCAGTTGTTGCAACTTCTAAGAAAAATGCTTGTGTATCACTCGTGTTTTCATTTTTATATAAAGTAGTTCAGGTGAGTATATTTCAGAAGTAACCTCTGTATTCTTTTCAGTCTAAAGAGAAGTGCACAGAGCTTTCACATTTTTTAAGAACTTTCAAAATAGCATTTTTACTTTATATTTGATTATTTTGTAGAACTGTCTTCCTAACCACTAATAAGGGCACTGATATTTTGTAGCTGAGTAGGCAAAGGATGGGGCACAGTGCTGTAATTAGTTACACAAGACCTGAGCACCTGGAAGAGAATTGTGAATTGGTGCTTGTGTCGTGGTGCCTCACATAGATCCTATGTTTGGTTCATCTGTACCTGGTGTGAAAAATATTTTCTCCTGAATAAATATTTTTCATAGTAGTTTCTTCTAGGATTCTCTGTCTCTGTTTTAATTGAGGTGGCTTTCCTGAGGCTGATCTGAGTAGAATGCTGTTTTTGAAGTATGGGGCTTGGTTTGGAACTTTAGAAGATTATTATTTTAGATGCAAGAATGCCTTCTGCATGTGCTGTGCTTCCTCAGTTAATGTCCTTCTTCTCCCCCTCCCTCCTGTTGATTTGTTTCAGGTTTTTTCTGAATATTTCAAGGAGTTGGAAGAAGAGAGCATTAGGGATAATTTTGTTATTATTTATGAGTTGTTAGATGAGCTTATGGATTTTGGTTATCCACAAACCACTGATAGTAAAATTTTACAAGAGTAAGTATCACTCTGCATCACTTACAGTGACAAGGCCCTTGCAAAGTTTTGAGTCTTCTTCCATAGGCAAACAAATGTTTTGGCATGTTCTAATTAGCAAAATTTTTTTTTTCCATGCCAATTCTATGGCTGTGAAGGTACATCACTCAGGAAGGTCACAAACTTGAAACTGGAGCCCCACGCCCACCTGCCACTGTTACAAATGCTGTTTCATGGAGATCAGAAGGGATAAAATACAGGAAAAACGAGGTGTTCCTGGATGTCATAGAGTCTGTTAACCTTTTGGTGGGTACCTTGTCCTTTAAACTTTAGTGAGAATTGTAGTAGGAAGTGTTAAAAAGGGCCTTTTGTCTGAAAACCTGCAATAAAAAGTCTTCCTGTGGCTGGTATGCTGTGACACTCAAAGCAATGTAAATCATTCAGTACCCCCAAGGAAACCCAGTACAAATAATGCTTTAATTGTGTCTATTGCTGATTTTTGGATATGTCCTTTCCTCCTCTGTCTGTGCCCCATCATGTCTCTCATCTAATTTACTCTATTGCATTAATTCCTTGTAACACATATGAGGAACACATCCAAGAAAACCCAGAGCATGCAGATCAGGTGAGAGCATTGCTTGATGTCACAACATACTATATCAACTATATCAAAGCAGTCTTACCTTTCTCCTCATCTGTCTTCAGGTCAGTGCCAATGGAAACGTATTACGCAGTGAGATTGTTGGATCCATTAAAATGAGAGTCTTCCTCTCAGGAATGCCTGAGCTGCGCCTCGGATTGAATGACAAAGTTCTCTTTGATAATACAGGCCGTGAGTGTTGCAGTATCATGATAATCATGACACTTGCTCTCTGGAGTCTTGAGTTTTGGGATGCTTGGGTAGCATGGTAATCATACAATCATTAAGGTTGAAAAAGCCCTCTAAAATCATCAAGTCCAACTGCCGACCAGCACCACCGTGTTCACCACTAACCCATGTCCCCAAGTACCACATCCTTTTGAACACTTTTCAGGGGTGGTGGCCTCACCAGTGCCCTGGGCAGCCTGTGCCAGTGCTTGACCATCCTTTCAGTGGAGAAATTTTCCCAAAATCTAATCTCCACTGGCACAACTTGACACCATTTCCTCTTGTCCTGTTCCTTGTTTCCTGGGAGCAGAGCCCCATCCCTGCCTGGCTCTGCCCTCCTGTTGGGGAGTTATGTAGTGCCATGAGGTCCCCCCTGAGCCTCCTTTTCTCCAGGCTGAGTCACCCCAGCTTCCTCAGGTGCTCCTGGTGCTGCAGCCCCTTCCCCTTGTCTGGACACACTCCAGCCCCTCAATGTTTTCCTTGTTGTGAGGGGCCCAAAACAGCCCAGGATTCAAGGTGCCTCAGCCAGTGCCCAGCAAAGAGGGACAGTCACTGCCCTGATCCTCTAGAAAGTTGGCTAAAAGGGAGAAATGCCAGCAGGCAGCAGCTTTGCTGTGATGAGGCTTGGGCCATAGTTTGTGTGACCTGTGTGTTTTCTGCTAGGTGGGAAAAGTAAATCAGTAGAACTGGAAGATGTGAAGTTTCACCAGTGTGTTCGTCTCTCTCGCTTCGAAAACGACAGGACAATCTCCTTCATTCCACCTGATGGAGAGTTTGAGCTCATGTCATACCGTCTCAATACCCATGTGAGTCTGGATGTTTGCCTTTTTTGAATGAGAATGGTTTAGATTGTGGCCACAATGGCTTTCCCATCATTTTTTTTCTTAAAGCATGGGCAGCACATGGTTTTTGGAGTCAACTGTTAATAGCAAAACCTGGTGCTCGCTCTTTTTGAGGAAGAAGAAAATTTAGACTTAACTTGGCAATAAGTCCCTGTATTTTCAACTATTACTGAAACTGTTTATGAAATACCGTGACTGTGTTTTTAATCTAACTACATAATGTCAATGAAATAATTCGTTGTGCTTGTCAACAACAGTATTTATGTCACTTAGCTTTATTGGAGTATGCCAGCCATGGTGCTAAAGATGGCCTTTGTTTCAGAAAAGTAAGAAAAATTCAATATAGAGAAGGTCTATAGGGAGGATGTAGTTCAGTCCCTAGTATGTTAAACTATCAAATATTTTCTTGTGCAAGTGTTTGTTATTAGGGATTAATCTAAGACATACATTTTTAAGTCTATAATTCCTGTAACACTTGCTCATTGGTATATCAGTGCTTGTTCATTTGTATAATTATTGCTTATAAAACCACAGTTCCATCATTTTGAGCACTACAGGCTGCATTTTCTGTGTGGTTCACATATTGAGTGTAGTTTTATGGGGAAGCAACATTTTAGTGACTACGTCAGAGTAAAACCTAAAGCTGTGATGTGTTTTTTCCCCCACCAGGTAAAACCCCTGATCTGGATTGAATCTGTGATTGAAAAACATTCCCACAGCCGTATTGAGTATATGATCAAGGTCAGACATCCTTAAATAATTATGGCTAATTTTAGTCTTCTTTCATTTGTTTTCAAAGTTTGATGAGCAGTATATTCATTTTTGTACAAATATTCAGTATTTAGATCCCTTTGAAGACTTAATTTGTAAGTTATGATCTCAGTTTCAGCTCTGGTTCTCAGGATGCAGGTTGGGGAGGAGGGTAGCTGTGTGTCTTACAACTCTCTGAGCTCACCAGCGTCATGGAAATACTTAGACCCTGCTTTTCTGCTTTACTTTTTTATCTTCTTTAGGCAAAGAGTCAATTTAAGCGTAGATCAACTGCCAACAATGTGGAGATTCACATCCCAGTTCCAAATGATGCAGACTCGCCAAAGTTTAAAACCACTGTTGGAAGTGTCAAATGGGTTCCAGAGAACAGTGAAATCGTCTGGTCCATTAAATCTTTTCCAGTAAGTGTTATTTTTTACCACTCAATAGCTTAATAATTACTTAACGCTAATATTTCATTGACGTTTAGGCTCTCCCTAAAGCAAATTCTATCAGTATCAGACAAGTAGTAGTGGACTCTTCATCTTTTTCTGTGGATGAAAGATTGGAACTTGCTAATAGATGTTGTTCATATTTGTTTCACTTGGATATTTTTTCAGAACTAGGTTAGAAAGCAGATTTTTGAGTAATGTCTCTGGATGGTGTAATTCTTGGCATGGCTTTAGCAGCAGCTGTTTGAGTTTTGTCAGGCTTGACTTCTTGGGTGGTTCCATGAGCATGAACTCTATCCACTGCTAATAGTGTGATAGTGCAGCTGTGTGTCACTATTTAATCTGAATTTTTAAGTATGAGGCTGGAAGAAAATGAATTATGCTTCAGGCTGGATCTGCATCTTAAAAAAAAAAAAGTATTTTTAAAATGAAAATGCGTGTCATTTTGAAGCCCTGGAGAAGAGCTGGAATAGTGGAGTTCAGCCGTTTGACATTAAGAAAGCTACTTGTATCATTGCAAGTTTTTTATTATTTTTTTGTTTCAAGAAAAAAAAAATTGTCCCTTTTGGGTAGGGTGGAAAAGAATACCTGATGAGAGCTCACTTTGGACTTCCAAGTGTTGAAGCTGAAGACAAGGAAGGAAAACCTCCCATTAGTGTAAAGTTTGAGATTCCATATTTCACCACTTCAGGAATCCAGGTTAGTGATTGAAAATAGAAATACTGATAAATTCACATGCTGGGCTCTAACACATGAGGTGTTTCTCACTTATTGATGATTCCTGTTCAGTTTTATCCATAAAACAGATTTTTATACATAAAAGGGTCAGGTTTTTTGTTTTTCTTTTTTGCTAAATGCTGCTTGGTCAGCGTGGGAGACTTTATATCTTACAGATCTTTCTTTCCAGGTCCGTTACTTAAAGATAATTGAGAAGAGTGGCTACCAGGCTTTGCCCTGGGTCCGGTACATCACCCAGAATGGAGGTGAGAGGAAGGGAATATTTTGTTTCTCCAGAACACACCCACAAATTGAAGCTCCTATTTTTGAGTATGGAACTATCTGGTTTGGATACACAAAGCTGCTTCTTTTCTCATCTCCGTTTTTGGTGTCTTAATGAACGACCCAATGGGATAGAGTGATAATACTGTTCAAGTATTTTCTAAATGAGCTGGAATTCGGTAAATTTAAAAGCATACACATCATTAACAGATCTACTGTCTACTAGAAGATACTAGATTTTTAGCAAGAAAAAATGGTGGGTTTGGTTTTGTTGGGGTTTTTTTTGTGGTGGTTGTATTGTTGTTTTGGGGTTTCTTTGTTTTTTTACTTTGTTTTTAATTTTTTTCCCTGACATTTAAGCATGACTGCCCACAATTGCCTTTATCTCTTTCGAGCTCATTCTCACGGCCATTCTAAGCAAAGATCTGAGTTTATTTTATAGAATTTTTGAATCCCAGACTGGTTTGGGTGGGAAGGGACCATAAAGCTCATCCACTTCTACCCTCTGCCATGGGCAGGGACACCTTCCACTGTCCCAGGCTGCTCCAAGCCCCATCCAGCCTGGCCTTGGACCCTTACAGGCACAGGGTAGCCACAGCTCTTTGCTCGGCAACCTGTGCCAAGGCCTCACCACCTGCACAGGAAAGAATTTCTTCCTAATATCTTGTCTAATGCTTCCCTCCTTCAGTTTAAGGCTATTCCCTCTCAGTGTTTTATTGATATTTGTATATTCTTGTATTAATACATATTTATAGATACTAATGTATTAATATATATTAATGTATAAAATTAATATACATTAATATATATTAATGTATAAAATACAATAATGCATTTCATCACTTCATCCCAACTTCCTGCTCTGCTTTACTCCTTTTAATGAGACAAATTACTAAATTTTTTTTGTTGTTTTTTTCCCCCTTTACAGACTACCAGCTCCGAACACAGTAAAACACCTCACAGGCACCACAGACAACAAAACTTCAGGCCTAGAATTCATTTGCAGAAGCTTCTGTGGTCCTAAGAGCTGTGAATGTTTTTGCCAAGGGTCTTGTTTCTGCAGTCTTGGATTGACAGGAGAAAGATTGAAAAGTTATTGATTTCAATAATGTGTTTGAGCTTTTGAACCATTAGTATTGATTGTGTGAATATTTATTTCATTCTTAGAACATGCTGATCTTGCTGCTAAATGCTAATTACATTAGGAGTAGCAGTTACCTTGAGGAGCCAGGAATCCAGAAGGAACCTTGGGAATGTCTTGTCGATGCCTTGTCCATTACAGTCACAGAGTTTCTAGTATTTGTATTTTAGGATTCCTAAAGACATTGGCGGCATTGTGCTACAAATTAGGGAGATGATTGTGCAATTAAATGACTGCTGAACACTTCATTGTATTTAGCCCAAGGTATTTATTGTTTTTTTCTGGGCATTTGGGTGCCTTAACTCATTCATAGCTCTGTTAACTTATAAAAAATTGCAGAATATGAGTTGAAATTATCTGAAATTGTAAAATACTGTTAGCTTTTTTTGCATGGTTTCAAAGGAATTAACCTGAGAGAACAGCTTCAAGTGAAGGGTTTGGAAACAAAAATAGGGGTTTGTTAAAGACTAGATTAACTGAGAACAAGAGATGACAGGACTAAATGTCTGTGGGAGGGTCTCTGGAAGCAGGATTGCTGGCTCCAGTCAGTCGAAATGCAGGTGAAAGAGTTCCAACCTTGTGACATCCCAGGGCCTGGAAACCTTCTGCCAACTGACCAGTATTTGCTTTTTTAAATTTCTGTTCATCAAACAAGTTCCCAACTGCAACATGTAGGCAAAAAGCCTTAGATTAGGTATTAAAAGACCAAAACGCTTCTAGAGGTGATGTCATTTGGTAGGAAGATTGGGAGTTTATTATTGTTTTTCCAGATAATAGTAATCTACCCCAGCCTCTTCCTGTAAGAAGACTCCGACAAAAATACAGTTGCCATCTTTCTTCCAGCTTGCCTTTGGTGTTAATTTAGGGCAAATACTTCCCCTTTTTGCTATAGTTTGCTAGAATTGTTAAATTTTATTTGCTCTGAGGAGAGATACTTTCTTTCTCAATCTTTCCTGTTTGTAAGCAGCTATTACTGTACCTTCCTGGCAGAATGAATAACAGTTCACAATGTTATTCTTAAAGGTGGTTTTTTTTTTTTTTTAACATGCCAGTTCATTTTTTTCTGAGAAGCTACAATTGGCATGGGTGTACAGTTATTTTGGGTTTTGGTGGGGTTTATTTTCAGGAAAATTGTGACGGTTATCAGTATTTTCTTCACACAACTTTTAGGATGATTTGGTTTGAATTTAGTATTCCTGACAGGTGCTAAATTTAAACCAATAAAATCTAAATATCTGTGACCGCAGATGTGATGTGATAATACACTGTGTGCAAAATTCTCCACTGGTGGGAGAGTCCAGGAGTGTCCATAAAGAGTGAGAAGGTATTTCAGTCACTGTCCTCACTGAATCTTTGTAGACTGTCTATAGATACACCTGTGTAGACAATTAGCCAAAAATCAGCTAAACTCCCCCAAGCTGCAGCTACTGTGACATCGCAGAGGATGTCACAGGAAATCTAATGTCTCGTGGTGTTTGGCAACAACCCAGTTTTAGGCAGCCATAGGTATGGACAGGTGTATTGTGACTGTATTTGTCACCCAACAAGCTTGATGTTGAAACCAAATCATCTTGTTCAAGATTCCGGTTCCACTACTCATTTTCATTTGAACAATTAAGCTTATGACTGGACTAAAAATTTTATATTAAAACTGTAACTGGTTGACAAATCACTTTCTGCTGACTTTATTTTTCCAAGTGTTAGCTTTAATTATGCCTATAAAATGTGACTTCATAGCTTTGTTTTCCTCTTGAATTTTGGATCTCATGGACCAGAACCATGTTTTCTCATGTTTTGTTGCAGTTTGACTGCTTTGATGATGGGGCATCAGCTGTGCTTATCCCAAAAGTAATAAAGGGCGGAAAGTCCTATTTGTATCAGTTGTACTTTGCCTGCTCCTTTTTCAGTTTGATCTACACCAGGTGGTAGCCTCTAATCTCAGAGTATGCTCAGGTCTTTTAATGTGAGGGGCTGGGTAATTGGAACAGAACAGAACTTTCTAAAAGCTGGAAATACTGATATTCCTGATTGGTTTACCAAATTCTGAAAAAAAATTTGCTTTTCTAATCTCTCCAAAATTCACCCATGCACCCTAAAACTGATGTTCAGAAAGCAAAATAACCCCCTTTTCTTCCATTCATTGTTAAAATATGGGTGCTTGTGTACCTGCACAGGTGGAAAGGCAGAAACAACGGATGTTATTCCAGCACTTGATCTTGTACAAAGAGGTCAGGTTTGGGTGGGCCACTGAGAAGAAATTCTTCCCTGTGAGAGTGGTGAGGCCCTGGCACAGGTTGCCCAGAGAAGCTGTGGCTGTCCCATCCCTGGAAGTGTCCAAGGCCAGGTCAGACAGGGCATGAAGCAACATGGGATAGTGGAAGGTGTGCCGTTTAGAATAAGATGGGCTGTAATATCTCTTCCAACACAAACCAGTCTGTGATCCTATGAGTAATTTTTTTCCCCCAAGTTTTGTTCTCAGAGCAACTGCGAAATCTTTATCTCCCTGAACTTCGTTCTCTGCTTGATGTGGTAAAATGTAAATGTCTTGGTTTGCCACCAGGTTACAGGTAAGTGCCTAATATAAAAGACTTTTATAAGACAATTTTTCATTATTCACATCGCAGTGAAGTGTCTGATCTGTGTTTTCAGCTTGCTGCGGTTTCATAGCTGCGTTGGCAGACTGCTGGCTCAAGATCCTCAGAGCACGAAACATTCCCTCTCCCTCCCCAGGCACACAGGCATGTCACTTCGTTACGCAGGATTAATTGCTCCCTGATTAGACAACTGTCCCCCAGGTGCGTCAGCGGCACTCCCTGTCCCAGTAGTTTTACTTCCTGTAGTAGTGCGTGTGTATAACTGCTCTCGGCTTACTTACAATGAGCCACAAAGCACCGCCTTTGTGCCCCTGGCCGGCTCTGCCAGTAGATGGCGCTGTGAGCACGCCGCTCATCAGTAGAGACCAGTGGGAGTCGGGCGAGCGGTATGCACCCAACGTGCCTTGATGGGGAAGGCACAGCTATTTTAGTGACCGAGTGTATTAAAAACCACCCAAAACATGTAATTAAATTATTTAAAAGAATCACTTTGCCTTATGCAAAGTGATTTTTGTAGTGGAGCAACTCAATTTAGCTTGACAGTTTTAACATTTTTATTTCTTTCTTTTTCTCTTATGTGGCTGACTGGTACTCTTGCAAAGCAGGGTAGAGGGATCAGCACCAAGGGAAGGGATGAACCACTGCAGCACCACAGGAGCAGCTACTCGGGGTTGTACATTGGTGCTGGACATTGCTGAGTCACAAATTAAACTTCAGCTGGTGGTCTGAGAGCTCCTGTGTGATATTATATAAAAGAAAGAGGATTTTCTCAATCCCACACACTTGATTACCTCTAGAGAAGACTGGTTTTGTCTTGATAAATCAAGCCAGAATCTACTTCCCAATGAAGTAAAACAGGTGCCTTAGAGAAGCTTCATTACACCTTGGTCTTCCAGCTGAAGAGAGTCTTCCATTGTGTGTTTTTTAAGGTTTTCCTATTCTTCCTTCTTTATTGGCATCTTTTTATGCTTGAATACTGTTTGTACTGCTTATATTTGCTTCTCAACTCTAGTCTGAGCTGGTTTTGTCTATAAAACATCCTTACACATAAAGAGAGTTCATGAGACTGGAGTTGGTTTGCCTCTGATTAGGAGACTGCACCTGTTTATTTCTGACTTTATTCTATAAAAATAAAAAGGCCAAGCCTTGGCGCCTCTGTCCTTATCTTGTGCCAAATGCAGTGTTGCAATATGTTTGGTGCTTTTTTTCCCCTCTGTGGTTGACACCCACTGCTGTTTGTAATTTCAGAAGCCCTGGCATGGCGAGGGTTGATGGCCTTGCAGAAAACAGCATGAGAGAGCAAAGTTAAGGGACAATATGAATACTCTTAATTGCCGTGGCAATTAACTATGCAACAATGTTATTTATGCTACAGGAGAAGTCAAAATGTAAGCAAGTAATTGTAAACCCTTTTTTCCATGGAATTTTGTGCAATTCAAAGTGTTCTCTAAGTCATGCCCTCCCTATACACTGATAAAACTTGTTTCTCCTGCAGTTACAGCACGTTGTCTTACTCAGCATTTGTGAAAGCACAGTTTCTCACAGCTTGCTGCAGGCATCTGCAGGAGGCTCCCTTTTGTAGCTATTGTACATTGGGGAATTAGTGAAAGACTTTGGGTCTTTGGGATCTCCCACACAGGAAGGACACAGACCTGTTGGAGCGAGTCCAGAGGAGGCCACCAAGATGATCAGAGGGATGAAGCAGCTTTTCTATGAGTGAAGGCTGAGAGAATGGGGATTGCTCAGCCTGGGAAAGAAAATCTTTAGGGGTGACCTAATTGATTGTTTACAACAGCCTGGAGTGACAGGACAAGGGGGAATGGCATCACACTGACAGAGAGAAGATTTAGAATGGCTATTAGGAAAAAAATTTTGGTTTTGAGGGTGGTGAGGTCCTGGCACAGACTTCCCAGAGAAGTTGTGGCTTGCCCAATCCCTGGGAATATTCAAGACCAGGTTTGATGGGGCTTGAAGCAACGTGGTCTTGTAGGAGATATCCCTGCCCATGGCAGGGGGTGGAAAAAGATGGGCTTTCAGGTCCTTCAACATTTCCTGGGTTGTAACTGTGACCTGCTGGGCTTTGGCAGTGCAGGGGCCATGTGGGGATCATGGTGTGAGCTCTTCACAGTGTCATCACTGCTCTGGGCACCAGCACATCCGGCCCTGTTCCTTCACACCAGGTCCTAAAGAGAAATTTTTTTTTTCCTAGATAGCTAAACTCTGATCCGTATTTGTTCTCTTGAAAAGGAAGGATTCTTGTTTTATAAGGATGCATTCTGGGCTAAGTTCCCAAGAACTTGGTGCAAACAGCCAGCTGACACTGTGATCATCAATTGCCCTGCAAAATCCATGGCATTACAGTGGAAGATTAAAGCCATTTTTCCCACTTCATCTGTTCTCTGCTCAGTGGTTGTTGACAAACTCCTTGAACCAGAGGATTTTGATAATTTTAACATCAGAAATTATGCCCAATTCATAACCTCTCCTCATCTCATTCCTCCTTGCATCTCTTTATGTCTGTCTGGTTTTATGTCCTGCCCTCGCAGTTGAAGCATTGCATCAATGCAACTTCATTTGCTATAGGTGAAATTAGTCTGGGTTACTCTCAAAAAATCCTGTACTAGATCGTGGAGCCTCCAAGTTCATTTGCAGGCTGATGGTCAAATAAATAAGCAGAAACAGGCCTGAATCAAATGATCAGCAACGTGAAGAACAAGACGCTCCCAAAGTCAGCATGCTGGGCTACAGCCTGTTCTGAAGAAAGTTTTGTAGGCTTAGTTAAAATCTTGGCTGTGGATTTGTACCTTGGATCAAAGTTTTGTTGCAGGCCCTTCTCCAATATAAAGCAAAGAAATATAAAACAACAAATATCTAGTGAAATCCAAACACAATCTGCTCTATGTTATGCTACAAAAATGAATGAACTCTGCCTCCCACCCACTCCCACTGTGACTTGCTGTGAATAAGCACCACTCAAAGGAAACCAGTGCAAGAAATTCTGCCTCTTTCTAGCAGGAATAACAATGGAGCAAGGAAGAATGCTGACTAGGTTTATCTCTGCTATTCCAGTTGAGCAGGTGTAGATGAAGAGAGATGGGATGTTTAAAAGACCAGTGAAAGGACTCACTCTTAGCATTGAACTGAAGTCCAAATATTGAATTTTAAGGCTTTAATTTTTTTTTCCTGGTAAGTTAGGAAAAGCTCTTTTCTGTCCTTCTCAAGGAATGTCCTATACCTCATCTGCGAATTTCTTAGACCATCTGAGGCAGCATGGTGGTTGCACCACAGATTTTGATGGATAGAAGAATATCTAGGGAAATCAGGCACATAGGCTAAATCCATCCATGTGTTATTTATGGATCTTCAAACCACTGGGTTACAGGTCACTGATGTGTCTGTGGTATTTCAGGGAAAGCTTTGCAGAGTGATTCTTTATGGAAAGACTATATTGCACTGTTGGGAGCTGGGTGTTGCTCCAAATCAGAAAGAGGAAAAATCTTGCTTTGGATTTTTCCACTTTAAGTAGTTAAAGAGGGCATAGAAGCTGCTGGTTCCTCCCCAGCAGCAAATGAAGGATTCAAGTTATCCCACAAAGTCCAGGAGTGAGCAGGGGCACTGGGTTTCCTGTTGTATCAAGATTTAGGGGGTTCTACATAAAGGGTTTGTGGGCTGGTAAATATCCATTGGGTGGTGGGTGTGGGAGTTCTCAAAGGTGTATTAGAAACAGCCAGTTATTGAGAAGCAACATAACACCCAAATTCAGCTGCGGTTTTATATTTTCAAGAAGTCCTTTCTTAAAACTCCTGGAATGTTGCTCCAAGCTGTACCTGTCACTGCTGCTGTCTGGCCAAGGAAATGGGATAAAACTGCACAGACAGGAAGAGTTTGAAGACATTTCATTATAAAAGTTGAGGGGAAAACTTGGGGGAAAGGATAATGAATAAGGACTGGTCAGAAAGGGTGATTTTACAAACAAATGAAATTTGCTTTTTCATCTTCAAACATAAAAAACAGTGTATAAAGATGAAAAGGAATATCTTTTAAATGGACAGAAGAAAATATTACAGTGTAAAATTCCACCTTTGCACTGTATTTGTTTAGGAAAGGACTTAGCAGTCAAGCACTGCCCTGCATCAGAAGTAGGAACCTGTTTCTCCTTGAGCTGAGCTCTCCCCTGTTTCAGCCACCTCTAATTACTCCCTGACCAATAATGAGCACATGGCTGCAGAACAAGTGTTTATTTTCTTGCTTGTTTATTTATTCAAACAAAAGCACAAGAAAGAGGTTTCTATGTGTTGTGGACTTTACAATTGTTAAAGTTTCCAAGAGGTCACAAGGCTCCAAGATAACATTAGTGGCTAAGTGCTATGTTGTCCTTTTGTGTTATCAACAGGAAACATCTTTACCAGCACAGGAACTACAGCTTTGTAATTGGCCTGCTGCAAGAACATGACAGTATTTTCTCATCCTATCAGGACTTGGATATTTTGGGAGCTGGTATATAAAGCTCGCAGCACACAGTGTCTCTTGGACATTAGGAACAGGTTCATGTCAGAAATCAGTGTGCTTTGCTATTTTTGTAGTTGCTATAGTTGCAGCATGAATTTTCTTGCCCTGCACAGTTCAGGATGGTATTTCATTACAGTCCATATGTATATTTTTATTATTTGAGTGCAGATGGACATGTTTAAAGGAATTAAAATGGTGATATAAACCTTGTAAAGAAGGCTTTAGCATACAAACAACAAATCCATAAATCATATCAATGCAGGCCATGTTTAGCTGTCATTAAATACTCATCATAGACTTCTATGGTGCAGGACTGAGCTCTATCCAAGCAAATTTCAGATTCACTTGATGATAAAATGTTATATTCAGGCTCTGAAATGAGCAGCATTCTGCATGATCCATGTGTCGAACAGAACAGCCCTTCTGCCTCCCAGTTAATGGCAAAAAAAGTGCAGTAACATCTATAACTAGTGTTAGATCAGAGCAAATCATGTGTAAATGGAGCTGTAAAGAAGGATTTGTTGGAAGGGGGTCAATATTGCAATTAATATTCTATAAGGGATTACACCACTCGCTGATTATAGCAAGGCTCACTCAGGCCATTTGATAAAGCTGGAGTGGGTTTTTCCACAGCTGCTGTCACTGTTTTCATCCGAAGTAACTGTAACTACCAAGAAGGGAAAACAACACCAAACCCCCAACGTGAGAATTGCCCCAAATTTTTCCTAAAAAGTGCATAATGAGAAATTCTAATAACTTGAGGGTCATTTTGATCTTTCAGAATAATCAGTGCTGCGCAACCCTTACTGCACTATTGCATGTTGCTTTTAGAGAGCTCACACAGCCAGATTTTCTAACTTCCACTCTTATTACATTTTTTCATAGATGTCTCTTGACATCAGAAATCAAAGATATTTTTATATAGAGAATTATTTTGTAAATATGAACAAGAGGATTATTTTGTTACCAATAAAACTGGCTTCTACAATGATAAAAGTCAGGATTTTTCTTTCCATTTTATTCTATATAGTACACACTTAAACCAAACCCAAACTAGAGGTTTGCAGGCTCATTTGAGCACTTAGTTGATCACAGAAGCTTCATTTGGCCCACACTGATGCCTGTCTCAAAATGTCCCAACATCTTCAAGCAAAGCCAGAGCTAGGAGCCGCAGCACTTCATTGGCTCAGGATTGCTGTGCAAAATTATGTCCCCAAACTTATCTCCCATGTATTGTGTCAAATATTCAAAGTATCAGGGGCTGATGATGACAGGGATTATTTTGGAGGGGTGACACAGTCATGGATGGGGCACTAAGAGATTTTCTCCTCCCTCTTGCTCACTTTTGCAACATGCTGGTGGAGGTGGTGGGAAGGAGGGAACATTTTGGTCTTCCTGACAGAAGCACTGGAGTGACCGAGCTCTCCGAGGCAGCAGTACTGAAGCAGCTTTCTCTTTTCCAAGCAGTATTTTGTGATAGTAAAGCCAGAGGGGTTCAGATTAATGAAGTGAATTTTTTTGTAGCAAACACAAGATTTTTTTTTTTATTGGGGTGAAAATGTGAATTCAGCAGAGAAAAGAAACAGCTGCAACGCCTGGAACTTAAAGCAAAGTCAAGTTAGATAAGAAGAGCTTGCTCTCAGCAAAGCATGTGCTTGTGTGCAAGCATTTGCTGATGGAATTGATGCAGGGGAGAGTTTGGAGGTCTGTGTGAAGACAGGGGAACCTCCACCAAAAAATGCACCTCTTCCAAAAATTGCAGTCCCAGAGCCACTGCTGCAGGTCCTGTCCTTAGGTGGGGACTCTGCAGGTGAGGCTTTCAAGAACCATAGGAGCCCCTCACCTCCAAAACATCAGCGTAATCCTTCCTAGAGGCTTTTCCCCCTGCTGAGCTCATCAAAGCTCTTGCCCTCACAACACCACCATCTCCACACTCAGTTCAAGTTTCCTGCAGGTGCTGTGGGACGTCCCCAGCTGAGAGTCTCCACACGCTGAGTCAAGGCAAAGCACGTAGCGAGGCTGGGCCAGGGTGCAGGATTATTTCTGCTCTCAGAAAACCTCTCACCCATGTTTCCTGCATAAATCCTGGGTGAGAGTGGTGGCCATGCGAGGGCATGGGGAAAGTCAGTGGTGTGGGAAGGTACAGTTGCACATGGTGTGTCCCATCCTGCCTTGTTAGCAGCTGGTACCAAAAATGTTCTGCTCTCTGCCCTCCATCCACATCTACAGGTGGAAATGCTGCCTCATTTTTTGGACTGAGCACCAGGTATTTTTCCCTTTCCCCTCCAGGCCACTGGTTTCCCTGTCCCTTGCCATATGGGTTAGAAGCTGCTGGCTTGGTGCTTGTGTAGGGGATGTTGGCCTCACATCTCCTGGCTTCTGACCATCTCCTCTCCCTATACCCACAGAGGGAAAGAGAAAATAAATGTTACAGCTGCTTTTCCCTGCATCCATAATGCAATTCTGAAGGGAGGCTCTCAGCCTGCCATTTTGTGGTCCAACATTTAATGGTGCCCCATGCCAGATCCCATCAGCAATAGCCTTTGGTTCAGAGTTATTAAACAGTTCCATCAGCAGAGGAAAGGTTTCAATACCACCACTGTGGGTTCAGGACCATCTCTGGGCACAGGAGGAATTAGCAGGTCAGTCACAACAGATCTCCTCTAAGATCCTATTCCTGGCAGTGTCCAAGTACACCAAAAGCTTATTTGTACAGCAGGACACTGCCCCAAGCCCATATCCTATAAAGCAGAGCTTAAAGGACTTGGGATAAACCTGCTGGAGCTTGGGGAATGGGCCACAACTGTGCTGTGCCAAGCAAAGATTCATGTTTTGATGGAGCCTGGCAAAAGGAGCTGCTGGTAACTGGAGGTACTTGTGAGGTGTCAGAGCTGGTGGTGAAGGAAGCATGAGTACGGCTGCACTTGGCTCATGGGGAGGGTGAGGCATCCTCCCCAGAGTGAGCAAACCAAGCCTTCTGCAGAGCTTTGAGAGGCTGCAAAGCACAGCGTGTGTAGCACCCTCAGGGTGCTGAGGTGTCTGGGGCTGCGATTCTTTGCCTCTCTGGGTTTTTTGGGTGGCTCTGCCACTGTTTTTATCTTGGTCTGTGACAGGGGAAGGACAGTTGTAGCTAATTCCCACGGGCCTGAAAGAGAACAGTGAAATAAATGGGAAAGGCTCCTCAGAGAAAGACAGAGAAGTATTGCTACGAGCGTGGCTGAAAGTGAAAGGGCTGAAGGAGCCTTTGGCCCATATAGGGAGGGAACCGTCTTCTTGTTTTTCTGATACTCTTGAAAAGAAAGAAACAGCTGCTTTTCATTTTCTGTGTAAACCAGCACCCATCAATGCCAGGGCTGCTGTCACAAGCTCCACGATGCTGCATGAAGCTGGGCTGAGCCCCTATCTCAGGGGCATTGGGGGCACCACTCAGCAAGAGCAAGGACAAGGGCTGGGGCACAGTGGTGGGAAAATGGCCTGAATTTTAAATCTTATTTAAAAAAACAATTCCATAAATTCAGCTTGTTTTGAGGCTGATTGCCTTTTTAGACACTGTTAGAATGAAAGCAATTGGGCACATAATAATTCCCATCCCACACTGTAGCACTGAACCTCTGCACTAACAAAGAGCCATCCCTGAGCATGGTGCAAAAGATAAATTAAATTTTTCTATTATTCTGCTGAAAAATACACTTTTGCAGTCTTCTGTAAAAATACCTTTGGGCAAAACAGATTATTTTGACTTTGGACAACATCATTCACGAAACGCTACACCACAAGTTTGGTCTGAAGGAAACCACACACGATTTGACTCTTTTTATCTCATATCGGCGGCGGAGAGCTCAATGTGGTTACAGTTCTCCTCATTTCTCAGAAGAGACGATATTTAATCATTGTGTCAGTTGGCACAAACACCGTGTTTGTAGTGAAATGCTAAAAAACAGCACTTTTATCTTTCCCTCGATCAAGATTTGTACGATAGAAGCTTTTAACGTTAAAACTGATCAGTAATAAAACATTTGAAGGGCTCAGCGACACAACTTGTTTACTGTAGCTTATTTTAAAGAATGGTCTGATCTCTCCTGCCTAATATGACAAATACACCATGAGTAATCTCCACCCAAGGGCATTCAGTCTTTGGCAGGCTTCACTTTGGCTCCAAGATATTATTCCTGGACTTTTTTGAGGGAATGACAACTAACTTGCTTCACTGAACAGCACATTTCGGAATCCAGAGCGCCTATAGGAGTTGCTTCATATCACGTCCTTAACCAGCTGCACCAGTGCAGGAGCCAAGAGTAGTTTGGAGGGGGAGAGAGAATTGGAAGCCCAAGGAGAGGACCATGATTCCCCATGTGACCCACACCAGAGGGGCCAGAGAATTCCTCCTCTGTTTCCTGTGGCGAATCTGTCACATCTGCTAGGAGTGCTGCAAATCTCAGTGACACCCGGCTGCTTTCGGTGATGTTACATCACCCTCTGGTCCTACTACTGACCTGCCCTGATTCATGTTATTTTATTGGCACTGACTCACGCTGTGGTATCAAGAAGTCCCAAGCACATGAAAAGCTCCCCTGCACCACAAAGTGAACAAGCGCCAAAGAGAAAAATCAGTCCTTGCCTAAAGAGCTCACATTTAAATCTAGTTAGGTTTGTATCTCTCCTGTAGGGCCAGTGTCTGTGCACTCCCCACCTTGCACAGCACTGATGGCACAGGCAGACAGCTCAAGGAGACAGGCAATGCCACTGGTGAGATGCAATGAGTTTTGTTCGTGCTCAGGCTGCAGTTTCAAAGATGACAGTAAGTTTGAAACATTGCTTTTCTGCCAAAAAGGCTGTTTGAGCTCTCAGAAAACCAACAGGAGGAGGGGGACAACAACAGGTCTCACTGCCTGGCACCCAGAGCTGTCCTGTCCTTCTCCAGGAGTATCTTCCCTGGCCATAACAGCACCCTCCAAACCAGCTCCAAAGGAAAAAAGGAGCATTGCTAATAGTCACTGTGATTTTTACCATGTCAGTTCAAACCTACATCAGGTGCTGCTCAGCAGCTCAGGGTTGTGGAACCTTTGCTTTCGTAGAGGGCTGAGTTTCAGTGGTTTCCAACGACTTATTCGGTTGATATGAAATTGTGGAGGAGTTGACAACTCAGCTGTGCTCTAGGCCAAACAGACAAATTAAAAGCCAGTACAAGGCCTGCATGTTGTCCCTGAAGCAACTTGTTACACACCCAAAGCTGCCAGTTTCCATCCTGCCACCAAAACCCCAGAGCCAATGACTCCTGAAAGGTGGGCACTCATGTTCTGCAGGATCATCCCTTTGCAGAAGTTTCTGGGATGAAAAACTGAGCTGCTCCTCTGCTGCCACATGCCCATTTACTTGGGAAGTGCTGCCACACAGCCAGAGGCATTGATGAGATGGAAAAAGCACAGCATTGGTATCACTTCCCATCACAACAACCCTTTCCACAGCTGAGCCAACAAATCATAGGAGGGATACTTGCAAGCAAAAACCGCAGTCAAACACAACCACCCAGATGAGTTCATGAGAGGAGAGTTTATGAGATTTATATCTATGGGCTAACTCCATGAGCCTTTCACTTTTTTCTTCCGCCTTTTTAAGGCTGGAGCTTTGGGCAGGCTGTTTGAGGAGGTTTAACTGGACTTGTTTTGTGCCATTTTATGCTTAGCTAGTGATGGTTTCTGGTGTATTTATACACATGTGACATGGATTTATTATAAAACAAGCTGGTTTGTTTTTTTCCTAAAAGATATATGGAAACAATTTCAAAAACCTGTGTTATGATTATATAACTCATTTTTGCTGAGATAACAGATTACTCTAGCCCTTCTCCTCTTGAAGCCCTCCTCCAGTGCTCCTTTCAGATAAAAATTTTGGATTTAGATATAGATATGTGTGTACATGCAAATATAGCTTATATAGAGATGGTTTATATCACACACACACACACACACACACACACACACACACACACAGACACATATAATTTAATCACAATGCAATGACTTCACTATGCTTGCTCTAAAAAGCAACAAAAGATGAGTTATAATGCAAAAAATTTCTATCAGGCAGGAAACTGGATCTTTGCTAATATTAACAAATTCAGCACCTCATACTGACTATCCATGACTTTATAGAAAAACAGAAGGCCCTGAGTGAAAAAAACGCAAAACCTATCCCAATCCAAGGCCAGCAGAGGCAGCTTTTCACTTGCTGTTTGCAAGGAGGGAAACAACTTCTCTTGACTTGGCAGTAGTGGGAGGGAGCCAGTGTGTGGCAAGCAGCTGAGCCAGGCTGAGCTCCATGGCTTGACTTTGAGGGAAATGGGACAGAAGATGTGCACATTTCACCACGGCACTGGCTGGCTGGTATTTTATTGTAACTGGGAAGATTTTCTCTCTCTGGAGGCTTTCCCCTCTCCTCTCTGTGTGTCTCAGAAGGGAATTGAGTGTCCCATCAGAGTTAACAGAGAGCTAATGCTTGTATGGTTGGCTTACTACTCTGCTACTACATTGATCTAACCCAGATACAAATCCTAAAGACAAAGTCATACACCCTGAAGAGTTAAAAATGCTTTATTTCAGTTGTCATCCTGTATTGAGCTATTCTGGGTGCCTCAGGAAGGCTTAAGTTCTTTGGACATGCCCATTTGGGCTGGATTGGGAAGGGAGCATGTACAAAGATAAACATATCCAACAAAAAAATCATTGCTATGCTGTAGCTCCCAGTCTGGGAAAATAGGGAAAGGGCAGCTCAATTAAATGTTGGTTCAAAAATAATTTAAAAAAAAAAAAAAAAAAAGAACTCGGGGAGGGAAGGAGTTGGTCATACACATATCTTGAAGATTTTCTGCAGGTGGCTTCAGTTTCAAAGCTACTAGTGTGCTTTACTACAGAGGATGTGGCTGTCCACAGCCCCTTGAGGTTTTCTGATCAACTCTTAGGCTGCTGGAGGTAAGAGCAGGGATTTGTATTGAGGAGCTATGGAGAGAACTGACAGACATCTGCAAGCTGGCCTGGATGGATTCAATTACAGCCTTGAGACACAAGGCAACAAACCAACACCAAAGGCAAGTCACTCCAGCCTTTGAAATGCCAGTTTACAGTGTGAGCAGGGAAAAATAATACTTTGTTAACTTATTGCTTAGGAAAAAAAGAAGCAGAACACTTCCTTTAATGACACATCAGCTGACATTAGTGGTGCTTTTATGACTCTTTCCTAGTCACCAGTGAATCACTGGATGGAAGTGTACAGACTGTTCTTATCGAAGGGTTGCAATCCAGTGTTTCAGTGTCACCCAAAACAAGGTGCTTCTCTTGCTCCTGCTCTCTCTCATGTCATTGTCATCAGCAATTCATCCTGCCCAAGCTCTTGATCAGCCCAAGTTCTCATCTGATAACCCTGGAGGTCTGTGTGTCACAAGTAGATCCATTCCCAGACCAGACTTGGGGCTCTCGATACCCTCACTGCCATCACAGCTCCTGCTTCCTGCCACGAGCCAAGTAAGTCTAGACTTTACCAGGCATTATCCCCCTTGTATTCCCTTTTAATACAGTTCATATGTTTAGACATTTCCCTTCACAGACATTCATTCTTTCCAAGTTCCTTACATTTTACATTATATATCCTTGGTTTTGATCTTTTGCATCAAAAAATAGGGGTTTTTGAAGCTTAATAGTGAGGGCTCAGTGCATCTGCCAGAGTTCCTGGCACAGCCAGTGTCCTGCAGGAGCAATTACTTTCCAGTGAGTCTCCAAAATTGCTTATTTACTTCCACTTGTAGGCCAAAAATACTTTAAAATCAGGACAGTTTTTTCCAGTTACACAATCACTCAAAATATCTTGAATACATAAACTTCTACTGTAGTTCAACAGTCAATCTGAAAATAGCCAAAGCAGTTGGTAAAACATGTTAAAAAGTGCTCTCTCCTAGAATTCAGGCTTTAGAAGTGCAGTTCCATTGTCCAAGTCAACTGATGGCATGAAGTAAAATCAATTCCCCTGATTTTATAAAAACACAGGGAAAAAGAGACGGCAAAGGAGAGGGCAGCCAGTCTGTGCTGCTCTTCAACAGCTTCCTGAGTGGAATTGTTAGAACCAACCACTTCTAGAAAGTCCTTTCATGTCTATTTGTGTTTTTCCATTAGAATTTTTAAATTAATTATAGTGAGTTTATAACATTAGTGTGGGGCATCTGCTGCACCTACCGTTTTCATTTATCAAAAGCATTTATAAAACCTGTTTTGGACGACAGCAGTTTAAGTATCAGATCCCCTCCCTGTCTTGAAGGCACAGGTGACAAAGTGTCCAAGGATCTTCTAAAGACCTTCAGAAAATCTTCTAAACATCTCAGGGCACTTTGCAAAGTGAGGCTCCATTTGTTTTCCTTACTCATGCATATTTCAAATTCCCTTTTAAGTTTCAACGGCTTGCTTGGGTGTAATTCAGAACAGACTGGGGCCTTACATATTTTGCATACCAACGAGTTATGTGAGTCCAATTTCTGAAAAAAAGATTATATGAGCATTATGATGCAGTTGTGGGGTAACTGACTGGAAAAAATAATAATGCAACAAACCCAGAAGGAATTACTTTGTAATTTTAAGCGGATGTTCACAAATGAAAGCAAGCTTTGTGTCCATCAACAATGTCCAGAGGGGAATCAGCCTTTCTCCAAACCTACTGAAGAACCATGGTCTTAATATGTAGATTTAAGTTAATGGCACCCTTTATATATATATGTGTGTATATATATATATATATGTCATCTAGCCTTTAAATTATATTGAAAAAGTAGAAATAGCATGATAAACCTTCAAAGCTGAAATAAAAAAGAACCTGTGTTTTAACTTAGTGTTGAGTATTTATACAGCCGGCACCGTTTAGTCCGGCATGTTTGAATGAGTGCAAGTCTGTGGTTGCAGTTGTGTATAAAAATACTGTAGTCTGCTCCTGCTTTAGGAACTAAACTTCAGTTCCCAATAGCTCCCTCTGTAATTCTCTTTCCAAATAAAAGGACGAACTATTCCTGGCTCGTAACGGTGTATTTCTGTGGCTTCTTGAACTATAATGAAGGCAGTCTGGAATGTTAAAAATTACATACTCAATGCCAGTTCTGAACCCACGGCAATTTAAGCTTTAAATGTTTTGAAGTTTACATTTTGAGTCTGTTATTGTACAACTTTTTAATTAAAATGTTGCTGTAGTCCAGATCACTAATGCTTCTTGCTCAAAGATCCATTAACATCTATCTTAAAACCACTACCTAGGGAACTTGATAATTTTGGTATCGAGGGCTAAGGCCATCTGCTTGGAAAATTATTTGGTTTTTATTTGGCTCCTTCTAATTGTAGAAATTCAAAGACGTCTTTGATATCCACTGGATTCCAACAATGGAAACAGCAGTTCTCTTTGCATAAATGCTGCAGATCTGTCTCTGCTGCAGACTAAATCTCAATGCAGTTCAGCAAATAATCTGCCAAGCTTGTCACCAAGGAATAAGGCTTGGATTTTCCTGCAGCCACAATATTGATGTACATTATTATCTCAATGTTTTCCCATTGGAATGCTACTAAATAAATCAGAAAAATGTGACAAGCTCACTTCTAGATGTCCTTGTAACTCAGTAACAGCTATTCTTAGGATTCATAGCTCCATGGATTTTTCTTGTTATCATCTATAGAAGAGAACTCATAGACGTTTCTGTTTGAAATATGCCTTCACATTTATATCCTGTGTACAATGAAGTGAGACTTAAACCTGACTTTAACTCTTAAGTTAAAATTCCTCTCATACTCTGTGTAAACAGTGGGAATTGATTCCAGTGTCAGTGGGAGACACAAAACCTCAAAGCTGAAGTTTTAGTGGTGCTTGGGGTGGGTTTTCTTTTGGGGAGGTAGGGAGATCCTTCCTAAAGCCAGTGTAGGAGCTGGCCCAGTTTTTGAAGGAAATTCCCTCAAGGATTTCTCAGCAAGGCCCACAAAACATATCAACTGACTACAGGAATAACTCAGCAGGACAGCAATGGCTTTGTGATAATTCTGCATATCGAGGGGGAAGAGCTTTCCAGATGTTCCTTCTAACTCAGAAATCTATTTACATTTAGTCCAGGTTTAGATAATTTTGGTATTAGCAGAGGGCTAAGGCCATCTGCTTATAAAACTGTCTGGTTTTTATTTGGCTCCTTCTAATTGTAATACCTGTACAATGTAAAATCACAGAGCTATTATTCTGTTTGCATTTACTAATCATTGTACAATAATAACAATTTCCAGTGTAGCACCCACAGGATTCTCGCACAACTGCACATGCTGCCTAAATGCCTAGAGAGAGAGCTCTGCACAGCTCTAAAGTAGTAAGGAAATAAAATCCTTTCCCATCTGAAACAGCCACTCAGCCAAAAGGTGCATTGAAAAATAGAGTGGACCTCTCTAGTCTTTGTCTGTGTTGACTGTGAAGGCTTCAGACCTTGACTTTTACCACCCCACGCCTTGATATTATGTACTAAGAGCAGCAAACCCCCTCTGACATGACAATTAGCATGAGTTGTCTTCATAGCAATCACATGCTTTCACACCCAGCGCATCTCTTGCTGTTACACGGAATTCTGCATTGTATCTGATTTTTTGCTATGAATTTTGTTTTTCAGGTGTAAGTAAAATGAGGTGTTATTATTTCCACCTAATCAAGGCAAAACCAGTTTCACTTTCTTTGAAGCCTTTTATCTCCCTAGAACTGGATTTGAATCTCTGACTTCACCACCACAACCCCAGAGCCATAACCACAAGGCCACATGGTCCCAGAGCTGTTTTTGGAGGTGGTAGTGATGTGAGTTATTTTAGAAGCTGCTAGCTATAAATTTCAGTTATATTTGAAGGAGGGTAAGTGAGCTTTGAAAGTCTTTAGTCAGCCTGTCCTTCAGTGACTAGTAGGCAATTACTGAGGCCACTGGCAAGAGTGGGAATGGAAGTGTCGTCCTGCAGATTCTACCAGAAACCACTGAGTACAAACAAACAGCAATTGTGAACTACAGTTAAACTAATTGTCCTTGTTGGTATTACTGTCCCAAGACGGGTTGTGACGCAGAAAGTCAATCTGCACAAAGTCAGTTTTTCATTACAGTGAGCTCCAAATAGCATCAAAACAAGTAATTTTTAGACCTCTGGGCCGCATGTGATAAACGCAGCCCAACCACCTTGATTCTTTTTTAAAAAGGCTTCACCCTGACCCTTCAGTTCATGAGGCATTTTTGCACTCCTGGTTTCCTGCCTGAAAATAAACGTGAATCTGCTGTTCCATACCACTTGTTCCATAAACTACAAGGGAAAACGCTGGTAGCTATGACTGGAACCATTTTACATTTGCAAAATAAGGGTCACTTGCTAAAATGATACACTGGACTTAAAAGCCTCATTTGCCAGGGTCTATTCAAAGGAGAGCAGCCTTGACACAGCCAAAACTCCATCGTTTGGTATGACATGAGACAAAAGCCCCAAAAAGCAACAACTGAACTACACAACGAGTTATTAAAAGCTAAAAAATGTGGAATTCGGTTCTTTCACATGTAGGAACTGTTTACAATTTTCCTTTGTCATTAGAGTGATTTTCAACTGCACAAGTTAGCCATATCTGTGTGAAATGCAGATAAATCAGGGAGTAAAAGTGATTTCAATCAGAATAAGGGTCATTGTAGAGATGGTGGCTGAGAGATGGTGATAGTTACTTATTCAAGATCGTGCTTGATACACTCAGCTCCCAGTTCAGTATTTCCTTGTTTCTGGTATACCAAAGCACAGCTGTTTGAGCAGTGTTATTGAGACCAGTAAAAGACAATAATTTTGCTCTCTTCCTCATGATATAGGTGAGCTTTCCCATTGGAGATGCTCCCATACAATAGCCAAGCTCCAAAGGAAAGGCAGAGGGCAAAAATGATACTGCCCTACAAACCCCACAGAGATGGTCAACCTCAAAAACAGAATAATAGGCATAATCTAGTGGTTCAGGGCACAACTAAGGGAGTGAAGGTAATCCTTTAAGGAAAAAAATAGAAGATAATTTCTCCAATTTGTAGAGATGGAATAGTAATAGATGTAATTGCCTTTGGCTGGGTAAGAACTGTCCTTCTCATCCTAGGGAGGGATGAATTCTCCATCACTTTCTCCTTCAAGTTACCATTCCTAAGTCTCTCCAGCTCAGGCTGGAGATGATTAAAACTGGGAGGGGAGAAGAAAAATACCTTACTGCCCAGAAAATGGGCAAGCCAGGGAAATCCTCCTGGTCCAGTGAACCTGCTACCACCAACTGCTCTGAGACAAACACTGGAACTAGAAAGGACAGAAAGAAGTTACTGATGTTTCCTGTACATGCCCAGGGCAATAAATAACCTTTAAGGTGATGCTGATGCAAAAAACAATGTGAAATACTGGAAACACTCCTAGAAAATGAGAAAATCTCATCAGTCTAATAATCTGGATTTATTATCTATGATTCCAGGTCATTTTTACTGACAGATATAAGAAGTCACTTCATGTTAAGATATCTTAGGATGCTGTACAATGGCAATGCAGGAATAAAACAGCATTCTCAGCAATGACGGTCACATCTACTTTGATACTTGAAAGCAATTTTGGAAGTAGGAGTCCCTTTGGAATTGAAGTGAAAACCCTGCGAGAAAAAATTCAATACAATTTACATTACATGTAAAATGCATGTGTGAAGTCGGTGATAAAGTGCAGTTGACCTCTCCTGTTGTCTCTCAGGAAATCAGAACTCAGTCATGCCTGTTATAACTATTATTTAATCGTTGGGGAATGGCAGCATTTAGAGACTTGTGCTCAGTGTTGGACAGAGGTCTTTCAGTGAGGAACTCAACAACAGCCATTTTGTCCTGGTTTCCGGGAAGAAAAGGTTGCTCCTGGAGCCTAAGAAAACTGTCACAAAAATCTCAAAAGAAAAAAGAAAACATAAAAATCCAAACAAACAAGGAAAACATTTCACTAGAACCCATCTTTGGAAAAATATGAAAATATTTTTCCACCCAGAGAAATAACTATAAATAATGTTTGAACTATTAAAAGAGTGAACACAGAAAAAGGCTATTTACATAGGAGTGTTTTGTGCTGTTTCAGTCTAATTTGTCACTGATGTAGGAGCCTCATACGTTGGCTGGAGGAAATCCAGAGTTTTCAAAGGTTTTCTGTCAGGGCTTGAAAAGTTGCCAGTTTTTTTAATGGAGCCAAGCAGTCTCAGGCCTGTTGTTCTCAGAGATTTTGTGAGCCAGAGCTGAATGTTAGCAGGAAACAGAGCCAAGTGGGCTTCCTGAGCGTCTGAGAGAGGAAACACTGTAATAAGCATGGAGGCTGTGGTTAAAAATAACTCTGGTATATAAAGGCTGCAAAGGATCCCCTCTCACTCATACTCGCTGCTGCCTCTTGGCTGCTGCTTCCCGCTGACTCCATGTGAATGAGATGCTTTGCCATCCCCTCGGAGCAGGTGGTTTTTGAGCAGAAGAGGACAGAAAACAGCCAGCAGAGAAAGTGAGCACAAGGCGGCTCTTACTGAGTTTCCAGCAAGCAGGATCCAGGCTTTATTTCAAGAGCATTGTCAGGCTGAGCTGAGCCACAGCCACGGATATGGAGCATTTCAGTGTCTAACTTTAGGCTGAAGTAAAAGTTATGTTGAAAAAAATAACTCGGTTCTCTGCGATATGAAACCTGAAAAGGGGAACAGGGCGAATCATGCAAGGTCTTGAGCAATAGGTGAAAGGGCCCCCTAAATTGTTACCACCAGGCCCAGTGTGGCTTATACCACTTCTGCTACAGAAGGTTTAGTCCCACTCTGTGCTCCCCTAGCCCAGCTGGAGGAGATTGATGTGGCAACCACGAGCTGGAGGATTGGCCACCATCAATCAGAGATCTGCAGTCCCTGTGCCTTGGTTTCTCACCCTGCTTCTCCTCACCACATGCATTTTGCATGGGATTAGGCCCATCTCTTTTCTCTCAAAGTAGTGATTTTCCTTGCAAATGTGGGATAAAGCCCACGCTGGTTATTTGGCAAATTTAGGCACCTTTTTCCCTGCTGTAACCTGACACTAACAGCCCCATGCACTCCATGCTGAACACATCTTTGTAGCCCACATAATGCTGTAATTGGCAAAACACATTCTTCCCAGGCTTGTGTTTTTATTACAAACATTTATTTGGCTCTATATGTGGCAAATGAAAAGAAAATTTCACAACTCATTCTACAAAGTTGCATTGTATCAGGCTGTCCCTTGAAAAAGCATTTTATTGCTCAAGAATAGCTGTAACCGTTTGAGGGATTTCAACAGCATGGTTCTCTTCAGCTACAATTGCTATATGTACTACAGCACCAAATATTAACATTTTTGATCAGTATTAACAACAGGCACTTGATTCCACCCACAGCAGTAAGTGTGACATTCCTTGCAGGCAGCTGCTGAACAATTTGGAGCAAATGTTCAGGTAAATGGAAAAAAAAAAAGCTGAAGCTTTTTTCTGAATAGAAAGCATTTTCTATGAAACACAAAGCACTGCCCCTAAGCTCAGATGTAGACAGGAATTTAAACACATAAATATCATAAAATGTAGGTATTAATATCTCAAGAAAAAAAACCAACACAACAATGGACACAAGCATCTGGCAAAAAGTCTATCCCAAAATATCCCACTGAGGTTTCAAAGCTTTATTATAACTATATAACTAATTGTGACAATGGAAAAAAATTATATACCATTCTGAATACTTCAGTGATCTAAGTCTGCAAGGGCTTGAGAGGCCAGGAAGAAAAATGAGATCAGCTGCTCTATGCATGCAGCCTGTTCTGCAGAGGTGCCTGTCTTCCTCTCACTGGCCAGTTCATACCTCTGATTCACACTTCCATGTATTCAAACAGGGAAAGTAATTCCAGGCAGCCAGGAATACCAATTAACAATGTCATGGTTAATGAAATGCTTGCTCCAATATTTCCCATTACTTAACTGCAGGACATATGACTAATAAATCATACAGGTGCAGTACAAAGAAGGTATTTTATGATGGAGAACTAAACCCCACATGTTCATCATGTTAAACAAGGCTATGTAACCTACACCCTACATGAACTCCTATTTTGTATATTTGGTGAATAAAGCTCCACTTATTAGATCCAACCATAACCTATAACCATGTTCTACATGCCAACAAGGAAAAAAACCCAAAGCCTTCCTCTCTTGCAAGTAATTATCTTCTTGTGGCTGGTTTTAAGCTTTGTCCAGTCTTCTCTTCCCCTCCCCCAGTTAAAACGTGAACTTCAAAGTGACAAAAAACTCTGCTAAGAAGGGCATCTGCATCTGTGCTGACTCAGACTGCAACAGATCTCACAAATTAAAAAGAGAGAAAAAAGCAGCTGATTAGGGCTTTGAAGTTCCCTCAAACAGAATTTTACCCCTGCATTTATTATCCCCAAACAATTCTCACTTCTGAACCCAGTCAACTAGACACATCTGACAATACTTCTTGTCCCAAGTGGACATGACAGATAAGATAGCATTTTCCTTTTTCTCCTGTCATCTCCAACCAATTATACAAATTGTTTAGTAAAATGCAGACCAGGAACAACACGACCAGTATGAACACTCAAAGTGTGACACACCGGTATTCCAGAATTAAATGAGTTTCATCTTCTTGGGTTTCTAATGTTGTAGAGCCCATTAAATATAATCATAAGAGTAATTTTTTTAAATGAAACCACACAGGTACTTCCCTATGCTCCTATTCCATGCCCTTATTGCATATCTTCACTAAATATTTGGTTCTGTAATCTAAAGTATTTGGCAGCAACTTAAAACTACTTGTCATGATCAGTGACTGACATTTCAAGCAGTTTTGCTGATGGGATTCAACATACTTGCCGAGGTTTGGAAACTGTGGTATCATTTCACAGTTCTGTAAAGAAAAATGAAAGATTTTTCAAATTTGTTTTTAATTGACAGCTGAAAGGGACATTGGCAATGCAACATATGGGCATTCAGCACACACAACAGTAAAAGCTGGCAGAAACACAGCTACATACCTAATCAAAGATGATCATTAAAAAAGTGGCTTAAGTGATTTACATTTGAAGAGTCCCCCAAACGAAAAATTCAAAAAACTCATTTATAGCGTAATGTTATATTCACTAAATAGCTGACTTTTTGCAGGATTTATTCAACTGTGAATATATTTTCTTGCCTATTTCTGAGAAAAGTTTTCTTAATGGAGTTTGACTTATTTATTTAAATAGAATTTAAGCTGGTTTCTGCCCTGCTAAAGCAGGTTGGGAGCATTAGAGCTTGAGTTTTGCTAATCTTTGGGAGCTAAGTTCATAAGGCTTTCCCTAAAAGCATTTAAGATTGCCATCACAAGGAATGGAAGGGATAGAACTATCAATAATGGCATCAAAAAAGCAGAAGTGCTAAAAAATATTTCTGTTCTCTCTTTGGGAAAAAGCCAGATGCTGTATTGAGATCAGACAATGATGTTGAAATACTTTCCATTACAGTAACTAAGGAGGATGTTAAAACAACTGCTACTCATCTCAAACAATATCAAGTTGCCAGGTCTGGGTAATTTAGAAGTGAGTGTTTCAAAAGAAGCAACTAAGGACATATCCAGATGGTTAATGTTTATTATCAATTCATTTCAGAGCAGTGGGGAAGCCCCAGGTGACTTGAAGAATGTTAATATTATGTCAATATTGCAACAGGGTAAACAGAATGACCCAGATATGCCTGTCAGTGTTACATAAACCTGGGCAGAGACAGGGAGGACTTCAGACATAAAAAGATTTCTAAATAAAGATGGTGTGGTTAATGACAATGGTGTTTTAAATAAGGATGTGCCTTGGTGCAGTGTGATTTCCACAGTAAGAAATAAGCACGTGACAAATGAACATGGCATGCACACACGAATTGGTCCAACCACAGGCTGATACATCTGGAAATGGAATTTAGATTTTAATCAAGCAGGTTATTGGTTCTTGAACTTTTTTATCATTATTCACCATTCAGTGTTGTTAACAATGATCTGTAAGAAAACAGAATTTTTTTCTGATAAAGTCCTAGATGACAAGGATCATAAAGGTGCAACATAATTTGAAGAACATGTAATTGTTAAAGGATTATTTTAACTGTCCAGGCAGACACAAACCCCACTCATGGCAATACAGAGAAGCGGAAAGCCACACTTCTAGGAATGGAAAATGCAAGCAGCCCTGCTTTTTGATATGTACAAAAATAGGTACCTACGTAGGCCAACAGGTAGAAAAACTGGGACACCAAAATTGCTCTGCCCTCAGACGTCTCTTTTCATGGTATCTTTTTGCAGCCTCTACCTTCCACCAGTGCAACGCTAAATAAGCTGGATTTCTCCCAGCAGTTCCAATTTTCTCTTGATGCTTCCTAGCCCTGCCACCAGCATTTCCATCAGGTCTCCCAGGGCTCTGTTCCACCTTCCAGTCTTCCCCCATATCCCATGTGCTCTGCTTTCAACATTGTCATAAATCTGATCTTCTCAAAAAGCCTGGTAGCCAACACTGAGTGCAGAGGGTATACGTGGTGGTGCTAATTGGAAGGAAGCTTAAAATTCATCCAGTCACACCCCCTGCCATGGGCAGCGACACCTTCCACTATCCCAGGTTCCTCCAAGCCCTGTCCAACCTAGCCTTGAACGATTCCAGGGATCCAGGGGCAGCCATAGCTTCTCTGAGCAACCTGTGCCAGGGCCTCACCACCTTCACAGGGGAAAAATTTCTTCCCAATATCCCATCTAACCCTGCCCTCTGGCAGTGGGAAGCCATTCCCCCTTGTCCTGGCACTCCATGACATGAAAGAGCTGGGGGAGAAGAGGCCTTTGCCAAGCAACTACTCACCACAAGATCATGACAGACAGCACAAGTCAAGCCCGTAAAGAGAAGTGACTCATATTTGTCTGCTACTCCACTTTTCCAGTGCTCAAGCCTCAAGAAAGACTTTGGAAATACGCAGAAAGCTCAGAGGAGAATCACTAAGAAAAAAGTATTAAAGGAAAACGTTTTCCTAAAAACTTAATGAGCTCCTTCAATTTCAGCTCATCAAAGACATGGTTCACTTTTGTCTGAGTCCCTGCATGGGAATCAGCTCCAGTCATGAAAGGTGTGGTCAAAGAGGCTCCTTTCTCCTGTTAATTCATGATGTTACTTTAATTAGATAAAAGACCTACAGGATTAAATCACTCTCCCCAAATTAAGATGTGTCTCCAACACATACTTGTATATTTAATTTTACGTGGTTTTTTACATCATTTTATCAACTTCCTTGACAGCAGATTCTAAAAAGTGTTAACTCAGAACCTGCAGTTTAAAATAAAATTTAAAAAAAATTATAGTCAACAGACCTGTGACAATTTGAGATGAAGGCAAGGAGATCCTGTGTCTCATTTCAATATGAAGGGGTTGGTCATGGTGTTACCTGTACTGTGTACTCTAGGTGCTGAGGTGTTATTTTCAGCCCGTTTACCCTGCTATTACTATTATTACTAGTTTGCTCTAGGTGCAATCAGGGTTTTCTGAGAACAATCCCTGAGAAAGGCGCTTTTTGTTTGTTTGAGTTCTGTAATGACTCAGAGCTGGGGCAGCCAGGTGACATGGGTATTGCACCAACCCATCCAACTTCAAGCTTCAGTGGGCACAGCCCAGCACAGCCCTAGGTTGGTTTCTTCTATTAACAAGCAAAGTCTTGATTGCAATCCCTTAAAAAGTTTATCCTTGATGTAAAAGCAACAAGAGCAATCAGCAGCAACACCTAGGAAAATCAGCTTTGCCATATAAAAATGGCTGAGTCCATGTTTACTTTGGCTGGAAGACAAATCACACATCATTTAGTTCTCCTCTACGCACTACAGCTTAACAAATACTTTCTAATCTCACATTCTTCACATTTATACACCAGCAGCATTACTCCTGATGTATGCTAAGTGAGATCACTGCCAGGATCTTGTGTTTAGATATTTAAATTAAGTGTTGTGACCAGTAAAAAGCCAGAAAATGTCAGCACAACTGTCACAGACCGAGTGGAAGGTCATGGCAAAGTTTTTCTCAATTTGCCCAGAACCAGTGACTCACAAGGCAAATAAATTCTCACATTTGTCTCCCCAGCTTTAGTGCAGCTTTCAATTTTTAGCCTCACCGCTTTGCTTGAAAACAAAAAGAAACTAAAGGCAGTGAATTTATCATTTTGTGTCCTTGGCTTTCATCCTCTCTACCCACTAAACGTTTCCTTTACACAAAGAAAATGCAGAGTTTGGTGACAGAACCATTGCAGGGCTATAAACAAAGTCCTTCCAGTGCCCACTGGAAGGCAGCATCCGATTGGAGCTTCTCAGTGAAAACTACACATCCAGTTGTATATCCTAGAAACAAAATATTTTGTTATAGCTGTTGCTGAAATCACAAGCACATAAACTGACACAGACATTCAGGGTGTGTTATCAAGGGAACATTCACATTCATTCTGAATTCATCAGAGTATATTTTCTTGGCTGACTCACAGCTCCATATATACATATCATTCACTTACTGACGTTTTATTAGAGGAAAAGAGTTTACATTGAAAGATTACACAAGTGTGACATTACAGAGCCATGAGTCACACAACTTTGTGTACAGCGTTACCATGCATTCAGTGTATTGATTCTGCTCCAGCCACAGAAGTTTGGCTGCTCCTTCTGGCCAACCTGTGAACTTTTAGAATGAAAACTATAGAAAGTCAAACAAGAGATATTCCTGATTTTAAAACATGCGTAGCTATTTGAAAGATCATTTACTCACCCTAGCAACTGAGCTTTCCCGAGGTGGCTAAACACAGCCACAAGCCCGGATCTGGTCTCTGCTGAACAGGCTCAAAATGCTTCAGACAGCCAGAGCCCATCAAGGGCATCACTCCTTTCCCTCCTGGGGCACGCCATGCATAAAAGTGAGAGCTGTTCTCCTGCACTCTCCTGATCTCCAGCACACTTAGAAACCCTTTTAAAAGCGATTGCAAAGGAAATATGGAGGAGAAAAGGAGAAAGTATGGCTCTTTCTTTTAACAGGCTTGCAAAGCATGAGTCTGTCCCTTGATAGATCATTGTTTTTCCCCCTTTCATAACTACCACTTTTGCTCCTGGATGATGGCCAAGCAGCCATGATCCTCAAAAACAGGAGACTGGGGCATGTTATCAGAAGTTATTGGAGAATTGCTCCTTCAGACTCGGCATCTGAGCTAGAAGCCAAGGCAAGAGAGAAGAACAATCTTCCCTTCTGAAAAATCAAGCCCAAGACCATACATTGCCTACAACCAGAGGAGATCACGAAGCTATGTGAATTTTTTCTCTCTTAACGTCACAAAATTGATCTTGACAATCTTTGGGCAGCAAATGGAAATTCTGCTACACACCTGGACTTCCGTTAAATGCAAAACTTCAGCAAAGACCATACAAGAGTAGCATCAAACACCTTTCTCAATCAGCACCAAGGTACATCTGGGACATTTAGGGTGACCAGTGCCAGAGGTCCCCATCATCAGCTCACCAGTTTACCCAAGGGAGCAGGGCATGTCTCCCTCACTGTGCTCCTGACACTTTCTACTCCCACCTTCTTTTTCTGAGTCTGATTTCACCACATGGCCCAGGGTGAGGCCAGGTTGTGGGACAGCTGCTCTGAGGTGTGGGGGGATCAAACCCCTAATTCACAGGGTCTTTCTTAGTGTCCCCAGGGCAACGACCCCTCAGTGTTACCCATCCCACAGCAAGTCCTTCATGGTCCCTGTTGAAGCTTGTAGCTATCAGTGTCTTCTCATGTCACAGATGATTCCTAAGTGTTTCCAAGTCAGGGAGCCCTCAATGCCCTCCACCCCACAGCAGGTCCCTCACAGTGTCCCTTCATGTCAGGAAGGGTCCTGTAGATGTTTCCTGGGCAGCTCATCCCGCCAAAGTCCCTCACAGTCTCTCTTGACACAGGACAGGGTGTCTCAGTTTCCCTGGAGCAGAGGCCCTCTCCATGGCCCCTCATCCCTCAGAATCCCCTGGGGGTGTAGAGGACCCCCCCCCTTGGCGTCCCCCCAGCTCACTTGGGGCATGGACCCCTCAGTGTACCGTCATTGGCCGCTGTCCGAGTTGGGGGTCGCGGCTCTACGGCCACTGCCCGATGTGGGGGGGTAACAGCCCCACGGCCACTGCCAGAGCCGGGGGTCGCTCTGGCCCGCGATCCCCGCGCCGAGGAGAGGGCAGCGAAGGGGGGCCCGTCCCCGCTCCGCTCCGCCCCGCTCGGGCTGGGACCGCCGCCGCCGCGTCCTTTTATACCGGGGCTAAATTTAGGCTGCGCCCTAGCCGCTGCCTCCCGCCCGCCCCGTCCGGGACGCGTTTCCTCCGCTCCTGCAATTGGCCTGAGGCGGCCCGCGCCCGCGTTATAAGGTGCGGAGGGCGGCCGGCCGCGCTTGTCCCGCACCATGGCGCTGAGCGACACCGCCCTGCCCTCCTTCGCTACCTTCGCCAGCCCCTGCCGCGAGAAAGCCCTGCACGAAGTGAGTGTCCCCTGCGCTCAGCACCGACGGCTCATCGCACGGGTGGGCGGCGAGCCGCGGCCCCGCTGCGCCCCGAGTCCATCCCGTCCCACCCCGTCCCCCAAGGCGAACGGCTCCTCTAACCTTCTCTCTTGTCTCTCTCCCCAGAGGTGGAAGTGCGAGCAGGAGGTCAAGACCCCCGCCGGCACCTGGGGCAGCCTCTCCCCACGCAAGGAGGATGAAGATCTCAACAACGTGCTGGATTTTATCCTTTCCATGGGCAGCGATGGCTACGGCCAGGGCGCTGCCGGCGGGGACTATCCCCCTGCCCAAGACGAAAGCGGTGGCTTTTACCCGACAAACCCGTCCCCGGGATGCTACAGTGCCATGGAGCAGGGCAGCCCCCCGCCCTACAACGCCGGCATCGTGTCGGAGATGATGCGTTCCGAGATGGACTCCAACTACTGCCCTTCTGGCAGCGTCCACGGGCGGTTCTTTGTGACACCCACCTTCGGGGGCCCGCAGTTCGTTGAGAACATTAAGCCCGAACCCGACATGGACAATTATGGACCGGTCCTGGGTCTGGTGCCTCAGGCTTGCCCAAAGATCAAGCAGGAGGGGAACGCGACCTGCATGATGGCTTATGAGCAGCCCCGGGTGGCCAGTTCCCCCCAGATCCCTGGGGCAGAGACGCCCCCGCTGAGCCCCGACGATCTCATGGTGAATGACTGCCACACACAGATGATGTGCCCCTCATCTGTGTCCTTCCAGCAAAGCTACCACCCGGCCTCCAGCTTCCACCATCCACAGACCCACCTCCAGTACCAGAACACCTCCCAGTTTGGCCTTTTCGAGGACAGCCTGCCCTTACAGCCCTCGGCTCCTAGGGGCATGCTCACACCTCCTTCCTCCCCTTTGGAGCTGCTGGACTCCAAACCAAAGCGAGGACGTCGGTCCTGGCCGAGGAAGAGGACAGCCACTCACACGTGCACGTATGCCGGTTGTGGGAAGACCTATACCAAGAGTTCACACCTGAAGGCCCACCTCAGGACACACACAGGTAAATATTGCTGATGGCCTTCATACGGAGACGCACTGTGTGCTGTTTGGGATAGCCATGTATAAAACAGCTTGCAGCCTGGGGTTTTTACCCTGTAGTCTGATAAATTCACAGCTGAGCTATAGCAGGTGGTCAGGTCTGTAACACCTAGGTGTTTACCTATATATAGTCAAAGCTTTTCTAAGGGATTCTAAAGCCCTTTCTCCAAAGATTTTCACTGGAGGTATGGGTGAGTAAAGGAGTTTAGCTTAAAAGCACTTGGATCTTGCTGTGGAAGGGCTTGGTAGCAAATAAAGGGATACATTGCGATAAAACTCGGCAGGTTGCCTGGTATATGATGCCATGCTGAGTCACACTCTCCGATTTCCCCAAACAGGTGAAAAGCCCTACCACTGCAACTGGGAAGGCTGTGGCTGGAAGTTTGCGCGCTCTGATGAGCTCACCCGTCACTATCGAAAGCACACGGGCCACCGGCCCTTCCAGTGCCACCTCTGCGACAGGGCGTTCTCCCGATCGGACCACCTGGCTTTGCACATGAAGCGGCACATGTAGCCCCAGGGACTCTGCCCTGCCAACAGTGGACCGTATTTAACTGCTCAGGTGCAGAAACGTTAAAAATCTGTAGCTGGTACTACATAGGGAGGCACCGACCGACGCTCCAGGACGGACGCTGAGGATCTGACACAAGGAAGCTTAGCCAAGCATCTCCTGCAGTGAATCTGCTGTGACTGAATCAGTGACCTGCCCGTCCCGGTCAGGAGAACAGGGGTTATTTATGCAGCTTCTGTGAAGGGTAAACTCCGTAAGACTCGATACGGATTGTATAGAAGAAGCTGTAAATATGTTTGGTTTTTTCCCGATTCTAACTGCCCAGTCCTAAGCTTTACAAGACAATGTTTGTATGGAAACTGCCTGAAGTTGACCCTAGAAGAGATAAAATGAATGTTACTGTAGCTAACGATGTTAGTTTAGATCTCAGTTGAAGGCATGGCTAAGAGAACACTCCTCTTGTTAGACTGTTTGGTTCACAGGTGCAATAATATTCTTGTTTGCCATGATCTACACTAGAAGTACAGGGCTTGATGTCTTGTAAGAAAATAACCTATTTTACTGTAATTTTTTTATATATTGTAAATAATTTTATACAAGAAATATTGTATATGTAAATAGAAGACAAATGGGTATTTTGCCTATTTCTGTTTTTATAAAAACATAATTTTTCAATGTTTGAAAGCATTTCTTCTTTTTAATAAAATAAGTTTTTAATTGCTATGATTGTTATTCTCCTTTGAGATCTCCCTGTTACTTTTTCCCTGATGGCTGGACTAGCAGCCACCTGGTTGTGTTTTAAATTATCAACAACTCTAAGAAGACACTTAAAAAAATCTGAGACATGGATTTTTCTGAAATAGATAACAGAGTAAGTCATTTATTCTCAGTGATAAATAGGACACAGTACAGTGCTTTATCAAGAAATCAAATAGGAAAGTAGATCATATTCAAAATATACTTCCTAAAAATGGTTAAGTAAGCAACACTATAATTTCAGTCTCGTTTCTAGTTTATGCTAGACTATTTTAATAGCATCCTTAATGTTTTCCAGATGCAGTTATAGTTTGCCAGCAGTGTGTGGGTTTTTACTATAAATTTAAACACTGCATTTTTGTAATTATGGAGGCTTATTTTAAGGCATTCTTGTACATAAATTATCCTTTTTCATGAGAGCTCAGTGCAGAATTCCAGTAGAACAGTAGTGGAATTCAAGCATGAATTCACAACACAGGTTAAAATACCTTCTTAACTCATTCCCCAAAACTTAAATTCACTTAATAATTTGTAGTGCCACCTAGATTTCAGGAGTTAAGAAAGTTATTAACTATTTGGGTGGGAAATCAGCCAGGAATCGAAACTCTGAAAACCAATTGCAAATGAACTGGATAATGCAACACCTATGGTGATAAAGAGAGCTCAGAAGTCAAATCGAGCTCAAAAAAAAGCCCAGAAAATGCTCAGAAGTCCAAGCAGTTTTTCTGACAGTCAGACAGGCATCCTCTGTCTTTACAGCTCTGGTATAGTGGTGAGTCGTGATACTTGCACTTCACTGCTAATCAAATATGCAGATTCAGCTTAATATTGCAGCACTTTTTTCCTTAACATCTGGATACTTGGAACTTGATTTTAATCAAGGTTGTGACCTTTTTTCTGACTTTACATGTTATAATACACAAGAAAGGACAGGAATGCATTTAGAGCAACTACAAATATAGCTGTTCTTCTGTGAAAGCAAAGGCTGAAGTTGTTCATGTGGAACAGATGTATTTTGGGCTTCTAATCATTGGCATGGAAGAATGAGTTCCACATTTCACTTTTATAGCTCTTTCAAAGTGAAATATAAGGGAGCTTTAATGTTTCTTCACTAAAAACAAAACTCATTTATTTGTTAGAAAAAAAATAAATTGCACAATCTAATTCCAGAAAGTGCAGATGACTTAAAGATGTTCTAAACTTGGCACAATCATTGTTGCAACAGTTCTAGGTATTTCCTTCTCTTTCCCCTAGCTGAATATTTTCATATTTCAGCATGTCCTTTGGGTGTTTATAACTTTAAGAAAGCAACTTCTAAAATTCTGACTCTCATCTTTTCATAGTCACCTGGCTTTCCCTTGCTTTTTCTGGATAAATGGAAATGGTTTTAGTCATTCCTAGTTTTCAGCATTCCCAATTTTTGTTATAACCCAGGTTTCAGTAACACAGTGCGAGGTTAAACTCTTCCTTTTTAATAATGCAATTTGAAAGACAAAGAGGTGTGACACCTCAATGCCCCATATCTCCCTTGGGAAGGGCCCAGCCAGAGCTCTCCAGTGGTGAGAGAGATCTTGGAAGCATCACAACTTTCACAACATGCTTACCTGGCTCTGCTTGTCCCCAGTCCTCTCCTGACCTCTGGTTGAGGCTGGGTATAGGTCTGACCAGTTCCCCTTCCAAATCCTCAGCCTGGAGAAGAGCAGGTTCCAAAGAGACCTTAGAGCCCCTTCCAGTGCCTAAAGGGGCTCCAAGAGAGCTGGAGAGAGGCTTTGGAGCTTTGTGGACCTGGAGTGACAGGACAAGAGGGAATGTTTTCACACTGCCATAGGGCAGGATTAGATTGGATGTTGGGAAGAAATTCTTCCCTGTGAGGGTGGTGTGTGACTGGAATAAAATTCCCAGAGAAATTGTGGCTGCTTCATCCCTGGAAATGTTCAAGGTCAGCTTGGATGGGGCTTGCAGCAGCCTGATCTAGTAAAAGGTGTCCCTGCCTATGGCAAGGGGTGGAATAGGATGCACTTTAAGCTCCCTTACAACCCAAACCATTCTGGGATTCTGTGATTCCAAGTCAGCTGCAGACAGTGAATGGCACGAAGGCATTGTGTGCTGCTCAGGGCCTTTGTGCAGAAATAAATGTCACCACAGTCACCAACCCCTAAAATACCCTTATGTGGCTACTCTGCAGCACCCACCACATTGGGTGCTCCTCCTCCTCCACCACTTCCACCACTTCCACCTCCTCCACCTCCTCCTCCACCTCCTCCACCTCCTCCACCTCCTTGCATGTTACCAAATAGCACTCAGACCCTGATGAGCTGTGGAGACGTGGAAAGGGGAGCAAGTGGTGGTCTCTGAGCTTTTATATTTGTGACTCAACTGAAAACATAGCAGAGGAATCCTCATACATACATATAAAAGACCTCACATAAAAATATATAAAGACAGGCCTTTGAAAGTGGGGAGGCATGGGGGGACAAAGCACTAATAAAAGTTCACAAGAAACTTTTTTCTCATTGTTTAAGGGAGGGCATATGTGACATCTGCTATGTGGTCTTTACAGGAAACTGCAGGTTCTTGAAACTTGAGCTCATCTTGTAGCAGAAAACAAAGAAATGCTGATCTCATTCTTCTTACATTCCATTACGAGTAATTGTCAACTCTTTCTTTAATTGTTTTAAATGAGTACATCCAAAGATGTGTTGCTGTAATTCCAGTAATCTACAAAGCCTCCCCTAGTCAGCAGGAAATCAGTGATGCTCCACATCTTCTAATAACTGACCATCAGGTTGTAATCTCTTAAGTAATTTTGTTCCAATTAACCATCTGCCTCCCAGGGAGCATCCAGGGACCACAACCTGCAGCTATCCTGGATTTGATTTTGACATACCAGGGAAAGGAAAAAACTACAGAAGCTGGAGTTAAACCTGACTGGAGGAAATGTAGAGTCCGTTGAAAACAAGATTTTATACTCCAGCTCACTATTATTGCAAGATGGATTGTGAGATAAGATAGAGCAGGTTAAGTGCAGAAACAAACAAATCCTGCACACTTTTCTTAGTGAAAACTTCAGTAAATATTGCCAAAGTCAGGTACCATCCAGAGCAGTCACTGCTCAGAGTCAGTGCATTCCACGTGGAGTTTCAGAATGTTGTCCTTAACTCTGCTGAAAATGGTTTTTCTTCACCCGCTGACTTTAGAAGAGTCAGCTGAACCCCTTGGAGATGGGACCTCACTGACAGAACACACCGTAATCCTGAAATGGCCCGGAGCAGGACCAGGTCCAGCTGCTGCAGGGCCTTTTGGCTCTCGAAGGTGACACAGTGCCCTGTGCTCACCTAGCACCATCCCAGCACCACTGCAACACCACACCAGCACCTGTGAAACAGCCCAGCACCGCCACCCTAGCACCACCACCCCAGCACCCTGCACACAACCAACACTACCCTGCACACAACCAGCCCCATAGCAGTGCCACAGCAGTGCCCCGTGAAACAGTCCAGCACCACACCAGCACCCTGCACACAACCAGCACCAAACCAGCACCCTATGCACAACCACTAGCACCCTGTGCACAACCAACACCCTGCACGCTAGCAGGCAGGGCACTTTCAAATCCCTTTTTTTCAACCTTAAAGTGAAAAGCTGGATTAGAAACCCTCAGGCTTTTCTGGACATTTATTTTAGATTCAGTTTTGCAACTGATCACGTCTGGGAGAGCTGAAGCTTTAGAGCTGGTCCATGGTCACCCCATGCAGGATGAGGCATTTCAACCTGTGCGAGCCCTTGGTTACTCACAGCCATTTACAAACTGCATAAAATTATTGACTGGCTCTAAACTTTGTTCTTCCATCCACAGGGATGCCAAAAAAAGTTTGTCCACTCTTCAAATTATAGGATTGTGTGGTTCTGTGGTTTTCTGTGGTAGAAGCTCTGTGGTTTCTCAAGCTATTTTGTGCACCTCTAACACAGAGTAGCTGTTAGGCTTTGCTTAAATTGAATTTTTGAAGCCAGAACCCCTAGCTCTAGCAATTTCTTTTGCTATATTTAGATAAAACAACTACAACAAAGTCATGCAGCTATCACTATGGTAACTAGCAAAAAATTCAACCCAAACCCCGTGTAATTTAACAGGGAGAAGGCAATCCCCATTCCTAGCATCCAAAATCTACTTGGTGGCATCTACAAATCTTAAAATTCCTACGTGTTCTTTGAAGCAGCTGCTCTCAGCTGAGTCTGTCCCAGGTCCCACCTGCCCAGGACATGTCCTACATGCCGTGAGTGGAGCAGTCAGAGCTCTGAACTCTTGCACTGCAGCAGCTCCTCTGCCATGGCCCAGGCTCTGGCAGAACTGTACTTTCCACTGTTTTGGAGAAGCAAGTGGTGTACAAGCCAGACACTAGTAACCTAAAGCACACAGCCATGCTCAGTTCACAGGCCCTGGAGGTAACTAGTTTAACGCACACCATCCATCAGTATTGATTCCCAGAGACATCTTAAAGCTCTGTATAATTTTATACCAATCACTTTCCCCATCACTTCAGCTGAGATTGGGAACAGCCTCTGCTATGAACCAGCACTTTCCACTTGCAGCATGCAAAGGATGCAGGGATTTATCCTAAACTTATTATGTAGAAAATATATTTGATTTACTCTTTTTTCAGTTTTTTCAGCCACAATTATTTGATCTCATAATATTTAGTGCAGACACTAAAGAGGAACTATAAGCACTGCTTCATAGAATGAAGATTCATTTACTCTGTAGCCACTGTTAACATTAGTTATCTGCTTATTTACCTGCTCCCATTGTAAGTCCTTTTTGCAAATCAGAAGTTTCCTCCCTGTTGTCATGAGCATAAATTCAGCAACACAGAAACTGCAGGTGAATTTACCTGGTACAGATTTATAATTAAATAGGATGTCACTTCAAATCACTTTTATTTTGGTTTCTTGCACTTCTTACAGGTCAGAGCATACCTGGAGTTCTGATCCCCTGTGACGTTTAATATATTAGTTGACAAGCTACTGAGCCTGAGGCTTAAACACAACCCACCCCCCCCAAAAAATATCCTCAGATCCCACAGCCCGTGTGCAATGACAGTGTAAGTGGGTTTTGTTATCGTAATGATTTTTATACTGCAGAATAAGGGATACAGAATGCCTGGATGTCCTTGCTGTGGATGCAAGGGATAGGCAGAGAGCACAGGGCTTTGTCATTCTGAAAACTGTGATCAAGGACCTTTATGGGAAGTTAAATAGCAGAAATATATCATGTTTGCTGCTGGCAGAGTCCTGTGAAATTTCATCAATAAGGAAGGCTACAGCAATTTCAACAGATGCTGCATCAGCACCAATAAAAAGTTTTAATTGTGGTCATTACATTAAAAAAATGGCAAACAGACAGGAGGGAAAAGGTACTCGGAGTGACTACATTGATAGTCACGTACAGCAGATGGGAGATTCAGCAATTCCAGAGATAAACCTGATGGCACTTCCAGTGTAGGGGTGGCACTGATGACTCTGGGAGCTCAGAATTCCAAGAGGAGAGCTGGGTTTGGAGCATATTTAGGTACAGTCAATAAATGCTACAGTTGTGTTTGAGGTTTAACAGTTGGGCTCAGACCTCGCACAGCCTTTACGTTCAAATTTCCATGTCCTGAACAGGATGGTGATGATTTTCTTACCTTCCCAGCAAAGGGCTCTTAGGCCATGCTGGGTACAAGGGGGTCCTTTGAGATTAAGCCCGGGCAATGTGGATTAGGAAAGCATTTAGGAAAGCATTTGGGAAAGCATAGGGATGAGAATGCTGTGTATGTCGGACGGCAAAAATTTGAGTGAGGAGCAACACACAGAGCACTGGGCCATGGTTTCATAAGAGATGAGGAGCATGACACAATGAGAGGAACTGGGTAGGGAGTTGTGCCCATCTGTGACACACTGCAGTCAAATCCTTCTCCAAAATGTCAACGTACTAAAAATATTGGAGAGAAACCTGCCTTGGGAACCTGCTGCTCACCTTGTCCAGGTGAGCAGGAGCAGCCATTGAACAGCTGGGAGAAGAATGAGTCAAAGTGTGTAAATGCAACAGCCCAATAGTGAGGTGTGTTTTTCCAGCAAGCCAAAGGTTTGTCTGGTGATCTCCCCAACCACTCCTGGTGTAAATTGCCAGGACATCCAGCACTGCCGTACACAGATTGCTTGGAAAGGGTGCGGCATTGTATATGGGACTGGTCTGCTCAGCCCAAGTGTGGCTGGGACAAAGAAGAAAGGAAAGGAGAGTTGAGAAAACAGTGCAGAAGGCACCAGCCAGCAGAAAAAAAAAATCAGTGCAGAGAATAGTGATCATTCAAAACAAGATTCATGAAGTTAACAGAAAAACTTGTGAAATTGTGGAAAAAAAAAAAGGTAAAGAAAGAGTGCTGAAGTCTCAGAGCTCCAAAAAGTAACTTTTCATTTATTATATTAAATAATAACATTTCTCTTATTATATTAAACAAGAAACACATGAGATGAGTTAAAATTAAAATACCTTACAATTTGTTATAACATTTGAAAGATAAATGTAACTACAATAATGTACATATTTGGAGATATTAGTCAGATTTAGGTCAACATTGTAGCTTCCACTTTGTGTTTCTACCTTTTTCAGGTCAGACTGAAGAATGATATATTAAAAGGGACACCAGAAGAGCACTCTGTAATTGCAACAGGAGAAGGAACCACAGTCACTGGGAATTTTCTTTTGAAACTCAAAATTAAGGGGGGAGGCAGAAGTTGGAAAAATGAAAATTCCATTTTATAACAAATTAGCCTTTATTTATAAAACTTTCAAGTAAAAAGAGCAGTACATCAACTGATCAAACAGGTGTGTCAATGAGTTATAGTTAATATATTTACTCTAAAAATAAATCCTCTATGATTCTATCATACTCCGAGCAAAATTCCTTTCTAGGAAAAGATGGTTGTTGTGAAGTCTACATAGATGCAATGGTTGACGCACAACAAAAACTTGGCTGTTCCACTAGTATAGGAAGATAATTGAATAGGATCATTAGCAGCACAGACCAATTCACTTCAACAGAGTTCCAGCTCTAAAGGAGGATTAAACAGAAATTAAATTCCTGAGAGGGAGGAATAAAATGCAGAAGAAAGGAGAAATCAAACTCTTACACAAGGGAAAGCAACAATTCTACTTGGACCAAAACTCTTTGGGTCACAGTTCTCTAGAATAAATATTCTTCTCAATGGAGAAACACTAAAGAAGAAATAGTAACCCCAAAAGGATTATAAGAATCCAAAAAAAGTGCATTATATTTGAGCGTAAGATGACAAAATAATTTCTACAATACTTGCCAACAGATTTCACAGACGGGAATTAAAAATAAAAAGGCTTACACAGACACAACTTGGAATTTCCTACACTTTGAGAGCACAGTACATGGAACAAGATATAGGAAGGACTGATGACCCTCACAGGGCAGAGGTTCCATATGGAAAAATTTGCCTATATAAAAATATTTTATACAGCATTATTGTGGAAGTACAACTTTTATGAGCATCTGTTTTTATTGCAGGATGACTGGGACTTTTTAGAGCAAAACAATTTGAAGATAACTGAGGGAAATCCCTCGAGGCAAATGTGAACACACAGTTCTGTGAAGGGTAATGTGGTAATTCAATACCTGTGTCCTATGTGCGCTATCTGCACACGCAGGTTCAATGTGAATAATTGTCTGTCTGTCTTGTTTAACTGCTGTGCCTCAGTGCTCTGTGCAATCCAGGGCTTTCCATGAGTCATTCCAGCAGTGACGATAGTCCGTATAAAACATGTGCCATCATAAAACCCTGCTAAACACTTAGTGATTGCTCAAGGTACCACAGAGTCAAATAATTTATCTAAGTAGAAAGCAGAATCATCCCCACTCTTTCCTCTAAGCCAAATATGCAACAAATAGTTGTTCCTCCTGAAGTAAAAGCTTAGGTGGAAATGGAGGAAGAAGAGAACTGGAATCCAGACGACAATTATGTGCAACCAATCTAACCAGAATGAAGCAAGAAAAACATGTTTTCCACCTCTGCCTGTGACTGTTTGGAGTATGTGTATGGGAACAGCTCCTTAAGAATAATTTTTTTAAAGGAAAAAAAGGAAAGAGAGAAGTGAAACTATGAATGAACATAGGAGAAAAGTCATTGCCTCAGCCCAGAGAAGAACGATGACATGCGAGATCAGCAGTTGAGCCTACATTCCAAACAGATACTTTAAAAAGTCCAAAGAATGTGAAATTACATCCAGTGCAGATGATTCCTACTTTCTGCCAGGGTTCTCTTACACCTGGCACAGGTAATGAACACAGTTTTTCATGTCAATGAAAGAAATCGTGATACAAATTGATTAGAAGTAATTTCTCCTCTTCTTTAACCAGGACTTTGACATTCTCAGACATGAGCTAATCTGCATTTCTGTAAAGATTCCAATTCTGTACCCATCTCTGGTTACAGAATTCATACATACACACAAGCTTTAATATATAGAATATATCTGCATATTCTACATATTCATTGTATATACACATTTTATGTACAGCACAAGGAACTATATACCAGACATAGCATGTGGACACGTAGAGTATATACACACACTATGATTACATTATACAATACACTATATATATATATATATATATATACACACACACACACACAGACACAAACAATATGGATCTCACTGTACACTGTTTATGCACTGGGCGTATTCACATTTTCTGTATCTTGCATTGTACATATTTTCTCTGCCCAAATAGCAACAGGTCTGTTTGTGCTTTAAATTTCACTGTTCTGGAGGAAGAAGATCAATGTCTTACAATGAAGTTTTGCCTTAAAGAGCAAGTGCAGGTATGGTACAAACACTCAGTTACAACATAGGGCAAGAATGTGGGGAATCTTCCTTTCAATATGGAAAACTATATTAAATACAAAGCAAGAAATCACAGCTAGGTTTTCTTCTACTGCAGTGACAACATTTTGAATCAAGAGTGTTTCAGTAAACTTAGGGCACCTAAATCTAATATGTGCATGGATAACATGTTGTGTTCTGTCCTTGTTCATTTGTTGGTCTGCAGTTACTGTCCAAGCAAATATGAGGAAGAGTCAATAAAAAAATACAAGAAAGAGCCCTAACACTATATAGAATGCTGGATTAATTCACCCTTCTGCCTTCCTGTTGGACATCTTGAAAACACCAGCTCATTGTCTTAGAAGCATTATGAATTCAGTATTTTAGGGCCCTGACAAAGCAGCAGAAAGTCTTATTATAGAACAGAACTTCACAAATGAATCAAACTATTTAGTCAATCCACCTGGCCCATTGGAGTAACATCATCCAATCCAGAACTGGTATTCCTTTCTAAATTTTATTGTAGCAGAAGAGACACCACAATGACTCAGGTCCAAGTGAACAGGAGGGTCTTACACGTGCATACCGTTTGTTTAACTTCACTAAGAATCCTGCGGCCACTTGCTTTTGAAAATTGCTCTTTCACAGCAAAAGTTTTATCATGTTACCTACAGACAGAACCAAGTTAGATCTCAGAGACTTCAAATTCTATACACCAATAGAAGAGAGAGCTTTTTTATGTTTTAGTATGTTTGATCATGTAATCAAACATATTTCAGAGAGAAATTACCATAATGGGAAGGAACTTCAAATCAGGTTCTGTCAAATTAGAAATAACTTCTATTTTATCCCAAAGGGCTAATTGAAGGACGGCATTAAAGATCATTATACGGTTGGTTTTGGTATTAGAAATAAGTCTTCTCCCCTTCTGAGGAGAATAAAAGGTTCACATTATTTGTAGTACCATTAGCACAGGAGACACATAGCAAAAGGTGAGTTGTGACTCCTAAAAATAACATCCTAAACATGGACACCCACCCATCCACCCACCTAACTCCCCACAAAAGCCTGAGACTACAAATGCCACATCTTGGCTGCATTTCAGAGCTGAAAACTATCAAGATGCTTAAAATGATCCAATCTGACTCCTCTGTGTAAGGAAAGCATCCAGGATAAGGCAATCCCAACAGAACAGGGAAAGGCTGTTCTCATTCACTGAACAGGCACTATCAATTGTAATATGAAAATAAAAGTAAGGAAGCAAGGACATAAAAAATAGAAATGCATTAAAGATTATGAAGGAATATCACATTAAAAAAAACAGAGAAAATATTTTAAGATAAGGGCCGCATCCATAAAAACAAAGAATGTAAAGCTTTGTATTCCCAGAGAACAAAGGGCAGGAAAGAAGACTAAGGACATTTAAAAATGTTGTGCTAGATCCCTACCCTATGAGAGAAAATTCCAAGGCAAACACAACTGAAGTTTTAGAATCCCTGTAATCAGAAAAGGCATTTCCATTAAGCAAATTAAATTCACAGATGTATTTTTTCTGTGACATGTCAAACACACTCTCTGTCCTCCTTTCCAGGTGGAAGCATTCAGTGCATAAAAAACCTGTTCCTACCTGGTCTGAGTACTGCAAACTGTATTTTAGAGCCAAACCAGACCACCAGTGCTGCCACAACTGATGTGTGAATGTGTATTTGGCAACCAAAAACTGACTCAACTTGGCTTTATTTCAGGTAAATCTGCTTGATCTGTAACACCAAAGAGATGGCATTAAAGAAGCAGAGGTAGGGGCTGTCCCGATGAGTCACTTGGATAAGACAACCTAGTCTGTATGCTGGGAGTTGGAGAAAATGAAGGTACAGTGAGTTGTAGGGGTGAGCACTCCTCAAACTTGTCAACTTTCCCACAGCTTGATCTCTTGGTGTCACATTAAAGCAGCACCCAAATGTCTATCACCATCCTGCAATCCTGTTTGCTTACCATACAGCAAAATTTTACTTCATCATTTAACTGCTTATTTATCCCATTTACTACAATTGAATTAACTCCCTCTTTTAGTCACATACAATTATTGAAACTCAATGCAAACAAATGTTTAAATTAGAAGAACTACTAATTTCTAGAGTCTTCACTTTTGTACTGTTTTATAGAGTTCACTGTTTGTATCCATCACATATACATTGCCAGATTCTTCTGTAAAAGCCACATCTCGTGGATAAAAAGGGACCATCTAAATATGAATTTATGCTTTGACATAGATAATGCAGAAGATGTACTGGTTAGCCTACCATGAATTATTAAATAAATGTAACAAGTGAAAGCTAATTCTATAAATATTCTCTTTTTATGATATTTTCTGTGAAATTCATACTGCAGCCTCGAAGACCTGGTGGAATTCAGCTTATAAAAAGCCAGATTCACAAGCTGCAGTTTACTCTATGCAACATTTGTGTTTCAGATAAAGAAACTTTCAGTATCTTAGGATTATATGTTAAATTTCTTACAAGCAATAAATTTTATCTAGAACATATAATACAGCTTATACAGTGTTTCCTGCAGATTAAGCACTTGAGAAGCCACACAGAGTCTGGTCAGATGCAACCAGCCAGTCTTGTTTAGATCTGAAGATGACTAAAATTATTTTCACAATATAAACCAAGGATTTAGTATTTTTATAAAAGCCTTGTTCCAAGGAGGCTCTTAGGGTGGAGCCAAGACCCTCTTTAAGAGTTTGGCATGTCAGCCTTACTGAGTGCAATGGCCAGCTCAAGGTCTTCTTGTTCTTGTCTCCGCAACCGAGCTAGTCTTTCTTGCTCTGCTTTTTCACTCTCCCGCTTTGCCCAGGCCAGCTGCTGTTCCTCATTTCCGAACTAAAAAAATGAAAATGGAAAATAAATTAATAAGGTTACCAACCAGCTCAAAGAAGTTATGTGAAAAATACAAAGAATCAGACTTATTAAATATACAGCTCAAGTACACCAGGCTGTCTTAGGGCAGCTCTAGATTGAGATAGAAATTCACTCACTGGTTTCCTCACTTGATCCTTTATTTCCTTAATTTCTTCCTCCTTCACTTCCTCCCTTGATTTATTTCCTTAATTTCTCCTTGCTTTACTTCCTCCCTTAATTTATTTCCTTGGTTTCTTCCTCCTCCCACCTGGAAACTAATCCACATGGGCTGCAAGTCCCTGCATCTGTGGCACAGTTGGGTATGAAAACGGCCAAACAAAAACTTCACAAACGCAAAAAAAGGAAGTTATTGGCTTGGGAGCACAGCAACTAGAGCCATTTTTAAGAATAGCAAATAGCTGGTAAAGCCAAGAATTATTTACTCTTGTGCAATTGCACTGCAGAGGGCTTTATTGCAGCAGTTCCTGCTAAGGGTGAGGGGTTTGATAAGTGATTTTGGACACTGCTGACGTGGGAAGTTTCATCACCAAATCAAAAGTTACAGAAAGTGCTTCTGTTGGTGTTCATAAAATACACACAGAGTTTCTCCAGTAAGAAATAATGTGAGAGATTCCAACTTACTTCAGCAGATAACACAAAGAAAATATCACACTTTATAACATTCAGCTCCTAAACCTGTTTGGGCTTCCCAAAACACAAGTACAGTGCAGCAAAACTTGTCCAAAATTATATTTACCACTAAAGGATGCAAAAATTTGCTTGTTTGAACTTTTTGCACAGAAACTATTTTACGGAAATCACAGCAATTTTAAACTCAAATATAATCTGTTTCCAGGTAATCTTAGCATTTGCTGAAGAGGAGGATGGGAACAGCTGCATGTAAATGTTTGCATTAAAGCTCACTTCTAAAACCTGCTTTGTGCATATTTTCTCTTTTTTAAAATTTTATTTATTTTTCTTCCCCTTTTTTGGGTTTGGTTTTTTGTTTTTGTTTTTTTTTAATAAGCAAACATATTATTTGAAGGGTTTTTTGATGAGAAAAATTTCAGCTGGATGTATACTGTAGAAGTTCCCTGTGGCCCAGGACACAGTGACTCTGAGCACAGCCTGCTGTGCCACGGCATGAACTGACGCAGCTACACCTGCCCAGACCGATCTGAAATATCGAACTGAGTGTTAAAATGCAAGTTTCAGTGCTAGACCCTGCCAAGCTGCATAGACACTATGTGATGGCCCCACCCCCGCCTCCTTCTCCACTCTGCACTGTATCTGTAATTTTTATTTTTCATGTATTTTTAAATAAATCCGCCTTTTTGAATTTCTTTCAACCCAAGCCCAATTCTCATTTACACATAGTTTAATTATGCCTCTGGATGCCAATCATTCTTCATTTTATTTCTCTCAGCGTGGCTTTCGAGATGATTTCATGCAAAAAAAAATCCTTTTCTTTATGCAATATCTCTCCTTTCATTGCTATAAAAATTTAGATTAGAATCTTTGCTTTCAGTGTTATTGAAATACAAAAGAAGTGTCACACCGTTTGATATTTCACTTTTAAAATCAAGAGACCCTCCTACAATTCCTTATTTAAATGTCAGCTGATAGGTAAGACTGAAAAGCTCACTAAGATTTTAAATAGATTATTTTTTTCAACATAAAGACAGATTCAAATGGAAGCAGGAATTCTCCACTTAGTCTAGGAATTCAGGCAGATCCTATAGCTGGGATGGAGAATGAACAGTTAGTATTTTCAGAAATACAAGAAGCTTTGGTCAAACTATCCGGGATGGTTTTTTTAATGTTGAGAAACCAGTTCTACTTCTGTAGCTTCCATTCTAGGATAAGGCTTCCAGTTTATGAGAGTCCCAATTATAACTTGTTTATGTGACACAAATTATATTTTTGTGGTTAAAAGTGATGAGTGGAAAAAAAAAAAGGAAAAATAGGCAAGTGATTCATTGGAAACAAATCTGCATGGGCCTTATTACAAGCAGTTGATACAAAGTACAACTTTCAGGAGATAACTCTGACCACTGACTAGTGAAATAAATACAGAACAGTTCATTAATGCCACTGATTCTTGAACAGATTTTCTGTAAGAAGGTAATTTACAGGTAATTTAATACAATAAGAATTTTTTTGCATATGTCCAGGTTTCAACAAGTCTATAAATATGTATCACACATGTGTAATTGCATTAAAACCCTCTTTTTCTTTTCTTTTTCAGAAGTACAGTCAGACCCAAGGCATGGATGAGGAAACCAGCAGACTGCAGCAAGACTAATCAAATCACAAAAAGCTCTACTGACTAGTGTGTACTGAATTACCAGCCTGCACTGAGACAAAAAGTTGTCCTAAGAATTCTGCTTCTTGGAAATTTAAACACTTTTTGTTGGCAAGAAAGTGGCTTTTCTTGTTGTTCTGTAAACTGCAGCTGGAACCCAGAAATACCTGAAATCTGAGCTACCAAAAGACTTTGTTTTGTTCTAGTGAATCATATTTAATTACAACAACAAAGTTAAGAATACAATGAAAATATATGTAAACTGTGGTGCATGTGTGTCGAAAAAGCACCAGATTTTCCTTCTAAAATATAATGAATGTTCTCATGTTCTTTCTTGCAACAGTCAATGATTTCAATTAAAAATCAGGTTATTTGGTTATTCAGTCCTACATGATTCTGTTCTCAGATTCCATGGACTCAAAGTAGATGTCAAAAAACCTTCTGTGAGTAAAACTGGTTTTCATTACCATTATGAACAAAGTTTCCCAACCATGAGGCCAAGAGAAGCACAATATTCTCAATGATTTCAAGGGAACTGGTACATTTAAAACATTGTACAGAAGGAATAGGAATTGTCAAGTGTAGCAGCATAATTGTTTTACAGGAATGGGAAAAAAACCCATAAACTGAGGAGAACAGGGATCAAATCTCTATCTTTATAGCCAAATTCAGTCAACACTTCTTTTTTTCTTACATGAGGAAAGGTTAATTCAGAAAACGGATTAAAAATTTATTTCATTTTATGAAATGCCATTTAAGAGGAATTATTAAGTGGCTACTGGTCATTATCTCATTTTTCCTACTTTTTCCTTATCATCTAAAGTTAATCTGACCTGAAAACCTGATGGCACAGCAAATTTGGCCCTGGAGCACCCACTAGGACTGGGATCAGAGATTTTGGTTAATCATTTGATACAATCACTCAGAGTAAAAACCACGCTTTTAACTTAAGAAATACAGTCTGGAAAGTAAGATCACAATAACTGGGTAATAGTCATTCCATTCCATCATTTGTCTTTCATTGCAGGAAGAAATTAGATGTTGTTGAAGAAATTTCAGATAAAGCAGGTTTTGTGTCTTATTTTTATTAAGAATGTCACCAGTTTGTATACAATCAGAATTTAACTGTGTAAATCCAACTAGCTGTGGTCAAACATACATCAAATCTTGAACCTGGATGTTTCAAAAGTAGTAAGTTAAGACTCTGAGACCAACTAAAGTCTGCACAGATGACCTCAACTAACAATAGGAAAGTGATACACATTGAATATTAAATAATAACTAGGAAAAAAAAATCCAAACATTAGAAAGAAACAACCTGAAAGATTCAGCTTAAATATCTCCCCTTGTTGAACACTGACCTGTGTCCAGCAGAGTTAAGGAACAGATTAAGTTCGCAATTTTACTGTGTGGCAACGTGAGAGAACAAAAACATGTGAAAGGAGGAAGAAGCTTGAGGCCGTGGATGGAAGAGATTCTATCCACTTATGGAAGCAATAAGAACCACACCACCATTTCATTTAGAATGGTTCCAAGTTCCAGCACTAAAACCAAAGCCAGGGTTTGGAAACGCCAACATTTTTAATGAATGGGGAGTTGGCTTTGCTTTCAAACCTTCTGGGACTGTTGGAGTGCAGTGTGGACCTTTCTATCTTGGTTCTACAAAACCCTTTTGTTTTCTTTGTCTTCTCTACAATACCAGTAACAGGAACAAAATTCAACAGCTAAATGTTCAATCTCTGTCTCATCTGTGTCTCTCTATGACCATATTCCATCATACACAGCAAATATTGCAACAGGATTGTCAGAATTTTCTCCACAGTTACAAGTACCTTTCAGAAACTTTCCCTTTAAGGATTTGATTCTCAGGATATGGTGAAATTGCTACAGAAACGTTTTCATCAATTGTTTTTGAGTCATTACATCATTGGCTCCCAAAATCCTTTTACAAAATAGCCTCCATGCAACAAAAACAATACACAGACTCTGCTACAAAGAATTTGAGAGTAAAGGCACACTGTACTAAAATAATTTAAATGCAAGTAAACCCTTGAAAATTTAGTATGAAACTTCTTTTTTATTGAAATAACGCCTTTTTTATTACAGAAATATTAATACAAAAACAATGAGGACAGCATGAAGGTACTGAGAGACAGAAGCCAGGGAACAGTAGGTTTGCAGGTAAGACAAAAACCCAACAGAGATTGCTGCAAGCAGAGCAGAAAGTGGTTTGCTCAGAGACAAGGAACTTAACTTACAGAGCTGAAGTCTGCAAACCCCAAGGAAGAGTCTTTAGAAGTTTTACTTGAGGAGGAAGGAGCAAATGGATCTTTTCCACTAAATGGGTCCCCAAACCCCTTTTTACTTTGAAACAGGTCACTGCTGTCAGCCCCAAATGGCTGGAATGGATCATGGGGCTTGGGAAAATCTGCAGACCCAAGGTGGCTTACAGGAGTACTTTTACCTGGAAAGTTTAGGAGAAAAAAAACAAAAGGAGAAAAAGAAAAGTTACTTACCACGGACAACGCAAAGCCCTGAAATAGGAAACTGTGCTGATACACTTTAGCATCATCCATCCTTCCTGGGGTGGGTGAAAATTTAACCAAATATAATGGTACTCATTTCTCAGTGCAAATGATATAGAACAATTGTTTTATTTAAATGGATTTATTATCTTATACATACCAAATTATTAATACCATCAAGATTTTAAATTATAAAACCCATCATAAAGGCATTTGGTCAGAAGAATTTGACAAGTACGACTTTGGTTTTCCAGGATTAGAGATATTTCAAGTTTATGTTTGGTATTACATAGAAGACAGAATACATAAAAACACGTAACGCTAAAGATAAGTCATGTTAAATAGGATTAAAGAGTAACTTAGCTGTAACTTCACAGAATGCCTGCATGAACTTCATAATATATGTTCAGATCTGTGGAAATACTTTTATCAAAGGGAAATAAAGATCAGCAAACTTGCACTAAACAAATGACCTATCCAGCAACTTCCAGTAAATCCCAGCTCAGCCCCTCCTACCCCAGGGCCAGCCAAAAGGCCATCTACCCTTGCGCTCAGCTGGCATCTATTCCTCAAAGTCAGAGGCACATGTGGACAGGGAGCTAAAGGAACTGAACAGGGAACAAGAACTGAGGGGATCAGGTTTACAGGGAGCCGAGGAAATTGCGCAGACTCTCATTAGTGCAGTGTCAACATCAGACTAGGATACAATACAGAGACCACTGGCAGGCATCAAGCTGCATGGAAGTGGGAAGCAAGGAAGTCCCCAGCCAAACAAGCAGACAGAGACATGGAAAACAAGGCACGTGCAGTAGGAGATAGAACTGGATTTTGTTTAGTCCTGGGAGTGTTCGAGGGGAATCTGATCACAATTCTGCAAATCTTCCAATCAGGTAAAAAGAGAATGGATTTAGACTGGACCAAGAGAGATTCACAGCAGACAAACCCCAACATTTTTAAAACAAGGATACTCCAGACTTCCCAGGGAACTTATCACATTCACAGAATCATAGAACATCCTGCACTGGAAGGGACCCACAGGGATCATCCAATACAACCCCTGGCCCTGCATAGACTCCACAACAATCCCACCCTGTGCCTGAGAGCATTGTCCAAATGCTCCTTGAGCTCTGGCAGCCTTGTGGCCATGACCATTGCTCTGGGGAGACATTCCATCAACACGTCCATGAGGCTTGAGAAAGAGTTTCTAGAAACCACACTTGTTAAGCTGCCTTGAAGCTGGAAGAGAAAGGAGATGTCTCAAAGCTCACCCCAGTACTATTTTCCATGGTTCAGTAAATGCTTCATCCTGCATAACAGATGTGACATAGATACACAGATGCCCCACGGTAGCAACCACCTGTGCGACTCCTACAGAAAGGCAGATCGGCCAGTGCTTTGTCCTTCATGGAATGAAGTGACATAATGTACAGAAAATTGCTCTCCTCACAGGCACCAACCCTCCTTCAGCCCAACTTGCCTTTCCAGAGGCCACGTTTTGCTCTTTGGAATGGAGTGTTACACTTCCATCCTGCCCATCTCCATGGCCTTCAGATCTCACCACTGCCGCAGCCATCCCATGCTAGGGGACTTACAAACCTGGCAAGGGATGAGCAACTCAGCATTTTGTATGTAATTCTCCACATAAAAGAGCAACTTATTTTAACTTGTTTTAAATTAAGAGTCATAGAATTCCAGAATGGTTTGAGTTGGAAGGGACCTTTAAGCTCATCCAGTTCTAACCCTGTGCCACAGGCAGGGACACCTTCCACTAGATCAGGTTGCTCGAAGCTCCATCCAAACTGGCCTTGGAGAATTACAAAGAGAATTGAACTATCTGCGTTTCCAGTTTCTGGTCAAGGCAAAACAAGAGCCCTCTACATAGTTTCTCCTTCCTCTCTTGCCAGTTACAAGCAAGAAAATTCCCTCTCAGACTTAACCCTGTATTGCTCGAAACCAATTTGGATAAATGGAGGCAAAACTGACCTATTTTAAGCTGCCCTTTTCTTAGGTTAAGTCTTCTGCTAGCGAAACCACTTTGTGGAATTGGTGACTGTTAACACTAATGCTGGGTTTGCAACGTATTTGTTCAGCAAGACTGTTTTTTTCTGGGTGGCCTGTTTAAGGTTTATGCACAAAGCCCTGGGTGGTTTTGAATCTGCAGAGAGCATCAGGGTTTCTTGTGCTTCATCTTCACAAAAGATCACAAAGAATCACTTTGCTGTAGAGGAAATGCCACCATGTAATGAGAGTTACTGCTAATGATATTGAAAGTTTTTATTTTACACCCTGAGTGCCATTTTCTTCAGGTTTTTAGATGTTAAAGAATAGAATAGGGTGGTAATTTTTCTATTGAGGAAAAAAAGTGAGAGAGAAACCCTTATGCAATCAGGTTTATCTTTTGCAGAACAATTTTAAGGGCAGCACCTACTCTGAATATGTCAACACCAGCACTCACAAGAATCTTCAATGAGCCCTAGGATTACAGAATCTCCTGAGTTTGAAGAGATCCGCAAGGACCATCAAGTCCAACTCCAAGTCCAAATCTCTCTTTTAGTGCCCTTTGTACGTTGCTTACAGTTTGCTTTATCCTGCCACACTCTGCAAACGTGGTTTTGAGGCCTGGCAGAAGTTTGTTTGGTTCAGTTAAAAGTTCAAATTTACTCTTTTATTAGCTGCAAATTAGTAATAACAACAGCAGCATTATCTTTCTGATGTCTTTGCCAACTTACAGCAGGTCTAAGTCTCCCATTGTAGTACGTGTACACTTAACTACACAAAGATTTTTGTAGTTCTTTGTTCAGTGTGTCAAGAGTGTAGGTACAGGATTTCTACAATGTAAAGCAAAAGTACCCAAACCACAATTAAAAAGTTACCAGCTGTACTCAAGGACATTGGTAAAACTCTAATACTGCAAAATATAGTCGTAACTGAGATTGTATTAATCTTCCATTTGCTGGAAAATGTTATATTTTTAAATTACTCTGCTCATCATTTTGAGATATAGCAGGCAAACAGTTGTAACCCTTATTTGATTTTTTTGCTAATAGTTTCAGGGGAAAGAAGTTCAGAAAAAAGCAAAACAGGTCCCACTCTGAAACCACAGCAGTTTCAGCAGTTACCCAAGTGGTGCACCCAAACCACACCGAGGACTCAGTTCAGCAAAAAGAGATGATGAACAAAATGGTTTACCACAGCAAGTGCTGTTACTTGGAGTGAACTCCACCCATACAAAGGGTTTATCTAATTTCATAGCCCACAGCAAACATGAGTTTGGAGGGCTGAGAATTATATTTCAAAGCAAATATAACCTCACTGGTAGGATGCAAACACAAAATTTGTCTTACTGAATAACAAGATACTGACAACAATGTGAAATTAATTTAGGGTTTTCTCAATATTCTGTATTTCAATGCTGGGCCTGACTCTCTGCTTCAGAGGAGGACCTTGCTGAATGATGAGAAGCAGCATCTTTCCTGCCTTTGAAGCCTGGATGGATCATGCTCATGGGAAAACAGGAGAGTTGAAATGACACAACTTTAAACTTTCACTGAACAGGGGCTCCTTTCCAGGAAACTATCTAAAGTGAAAGATACCCTTTAAGAAGTCAGAGTTGTGCTGCAGGGAATAAGGAGTGATAGAGTGAGTCAAATCCACACCTGTGATTATACCTGAACATATAATCCCAGGATTTCCACCTCTCCTGTCTTTCACATGGCAGAAGCATCAGGTGCCTCCCAGCACATCTTTCTCTTGGCAGTTTACCAAATTTACATCTCATTCCCAACTTACTCAGCATGTTTTCCACCATCCTGCTGTATTATCCAGCTCCTCCAGTGATGCAGAGTAAAGCGTTCATAAACTGAACTTTACAAACTTACAGAAAAATGATTACTAGTTTTCTGACTGTGCCTGAAGATTAGTTACATTAAACCAAATTTTCGACAGAATACCTGAAGGTCCTTGTCTTCAACAGAGGCTATTTCTGTGCTGTATTTCAAACTCAACGGTTTGGTGATAGTGTTCTTTGCAAAAAATCACAACATGTTATTAATAACAGAAGGGAGACGTTTTCCCATGCAAAACTCCCTCAGAAATGTTTTTGCTTAATATTTGCAAAATTTGCACCTTGAGCTCACTGAAAACTTTTGATTAAGAGAAATATTCTGACAATCTACAAACATCTTGAAAGTTGAGAAATCGTTACATGTTCAGCCCAACAATCTGCTCTGGAACAGCCTCTGACACCAGTACTGAAATATCTTTACTGTGAGAGGTAAGCATAAACAAGAGAATCAAAGCATGAAAGGAATTTTTAGCTTGTGGCCAGGCAGGTGCTCCACCCATGAGTCATTTATCCTACACAACAAGGGATGCCTGTGCTCTAATGCAACTGGCAGGTCTTCTAGACGGCATGAAAAATTAAAAATCTTTTCCTGTCAGTCACAGCTCTGAGGCTGATTTTCTCACTCTTGGCTGCAGATGAGGGGAAACAAAAGTAAACAGGCACCAGGTACTTGTGAATAACTCTAGGTGCTTAAAAGGTTCTAAGGAAACAGGTGTGTGGTATGCAGAAATAAACATCCCAACACTCCTGTGATCTCACAATGAGTAAATAACAGAACTCTATATACCCTGCTCTAGACCAAATGACTGATCCCCACAACTTCAATAAATCTATGTAATTTAGAGTTAAATCTAAATTAAATCATGGGAATTATTTTACTTTATTTTTTTCTGATTAACACAATCCTTTCTTTTGTTCCTAACTCCTGATTACATCCTTTATGCCAAACCTGGCTTCTTTCTTTTGAAATTTATCTGACTAAATACATGGAGCAAATTTCTATGCAAATCCTGGGGACACTGTACATTGTGTAAGTGAAAAAAAAAGTCCACAAAAACATGGTATTTTTAAACACTAAGTATTCGCAAGGCATCATTTTCTTTCAACAACTAAACTCAGTAAATGCACAAGACAAAGCATTCAGACTTTGGTCTGCATTTTTAAGCAAGATACTGAACAAGTTGTGAAGTCTTAATTTTGATATGAAGACACAGCTAAGGCAAACAAACTACTAAAACCTATTTATATGTCCAACTCAAAAAGCAGCAAAGAGCTAAGTTTTCTTTCCCTCACTGGAAAGTGTCAGTATGAGGTCAATGTGCACTGACAGTGCCTTAAAGATGAAAAATAAGTCTAAAATTGCAAAAACAGTCAAACCATAAAATGCCTTAAATTTAGAGAAGTGACACATACAAAAAAGAACTATATTTATCATTGACATGAAGGAGGAGGAAGCATCAAACACAAAGGAAGGGAGCAGCAGAAGCTGCACAAACATCGCCTGCACTCCCTGAGCTGGGCCAGCAGCTGGTTATGCACCGAAGGAGCACGAGGCTTCTGAAATGGTTCCAGGGGTACACAAGAAACCCCCAAAGACTGAATATAAAACTTTCAGTTGGACAATCCTGGTCCATGGAAACCTGGAGTATGTCTGCATATGTGTGACCATCTGGGCATCTACTCACTAAAGCTTTGAGGTAAAAATGCCATCAGAACAGCTCTTTCAGGATCCCTCTGTGACCGTGACCACTGGAGTGGGCAAATCTATCTGCAATCTCCCTGCACCACAGGAACAGAACTAAAAGATGCTCTGGGACTTGGCTAGTAATTTTTCTTGCATTTCTAGCTTCTCTGGGGCTGATAACAACCTTCTGCAACCACATTTCCAAGAAAAGGCAAAGGAGGGCCACCCTAAACTAGGGAATTAGTGTTTCTGTAAATGATGAATTAAAACATCCAGCACAGCTATACATTTTCAGATTGGTTCAATAAACACAATATTAAGATCCTGAAGAAATGTTACGATCTTAAACCCCTGACTCCATTTAATTTTTTTAAGCTACCAACAGGTTTAGGTATCATTTTTCTTTATCAGCCAGCTGGCAAGATGAAAAAACAGGAGTTGATCAGTCATATTTTGCTTAAATCAGCCTTTTCTGTCTTTGTTGGTAGGACAGCAAAATACATCTAGCAGTCTTGCAATTAGTACTTTGGTGAAATACTGAACCCTAACACCTCGTATGATTAAATTTATTATGAGTAACATCATTACTATTATTTTGCAACAATGTCTAGTCCCTCATATTAAACACTGCGCAAACCTTTGTGTTTGCACTGTGGTCTGGAGCTCCATAGATTCAGGCCTCTCTGAGGGATCAGGGCCATGCTTCCTAAACCAAGGCAAGGTACTGTCCCCCATATTTTTCCAATATTTTGACATTTCAAAATGATAATAAGCAATAAAAACATTGTGAGAACAAAACCGAAGCCCTTAACAACTGGCAGGGCCAGCCAGTAACATCTGTTTGGAGGATGCCAATTAGTACCTGGTGACACCAACTATATCCTGTCATATTTGTGCCATGCAGGAATACTGAATGGTGCATATGGAGCATGGGTCACTGAATGCACCAGCAGCCTTAAAGGCACTAAACCATCCCTCTGCCACGTGGGTGTGTGTGAGTTACCTCTCCCATCCCCCAGGAGGCCTACAGGAATACCCAGTGGTAAAGCCCAAGACAATGCAAAGCATCACTGGGAACTGATTATATCCTACAACCTGTTGTGCCTTGTCCCATTGGAAGCCAGGTCAGACACTCCTGTTGTGGTGCTAACTTGATGGGGAAGGAACTCTTGTGTCTGAAAGGACACACAAAAGGCAGATACAGCACCACACAGTTCAATGCCTGTGTCTTCTTCTCACGTCCTTAATGCACAGCACCAGTAAGGCAGGGCACAACCTTCTGTAAAAAGGAGGGGTCAAGTGTTGCTCATCCTCCCTGGATATACAGTGGCTTCCTTCAGGAGCTCGAGGGCCTGACAAGGAGTCCAGAACATAGAGAGTAATGTGTAAGATGCTTGTCAGTAGTGGTTAATCTCACTGGTTAACAGCGCTGCTATAACCGCAATGTGGAATGCATGGGGCTGCACTGAAAGGAAGTGGTAAGGGTGGGGCATAAGCTCTAGGTCCCACGATCAAAGCACTAGAGCATTGAATGTTACTTATAACCCAATCACTGACACCCACACAGCAACTTCCTGTACTTTAAAAAAAAAAAAAAAGAAAAGAAAAAAGAAAAAGAAAAAAAAATCTGTTTCTCTCTTTCTGTAATCAACAACTTTTACCTAGAAACTAGTCAGCGGCGAACTCTGACTGATTTCAATCTGCAGCTCACAGCAGAAAACATAATTTTTAATCTGTGAGAACCTCCAAGAGCCACTTTAACTGACAGGTTTCAGTCTATCAGTTCTTTCAGACTTTTTTATCCTTAATTACACAGAAGTCCCATAAATGCTGAAAACCTGCATAAGAAATATAAAGTGACCAGACGTTTAGTAGTGCTGAACACCACAGGCAGTCCTCTGCCAGCAACTTAGATGTACTTACAAATCTACAAAACACGGCTATGTTTTAGGGGAGTTTGAGAAAATATGGCTTGTCACAGCTCATTACACAAAGCACTGGAATGTCTTTGGTGCTTTTTGAGCATTATTCAAGGTATAACATGAAGAAATATACAAAAACTCTTCTCCAAAGAAGCCTGCAAGTTCTCCAGTAGCACCTGGTGAACATCAAATTACTCCATCCTTGTCCTAGGGGAGCCCTGTGAAATCTAATGTCCAGGTTCAGTGTTAGGAACTTCATGGATAAGAATACCTTCCTGAAGAGAAAGAACATGCACACACTCTCTGGGGATTTTCATTAGAACAGTCTTGTCAGAAGAGCTAAAGCAGTTTTTCTTGGCTGATCTTCCTCAACCTAAAGAGAATCTTAAACCATGTATGAGACAGAGATAGTGATTTTCCAAATCTTTCCATGAAACACTAAGTTGGAGCTTTGAGGTACACAAGTATCTAGGTTTGCTGCATCTGGAACACCTTCTCCTTGCTATTCTCTGCTGAGATTCACTGAGTTATTAACCTTCGTCCCAATTTTCTTTAAAGATTCTGCACTTAACCTCTAAATAGTTAGACTGAAAAAACCCTCAATAGCACATTTGACCCTAAAAACAAACACAAGATTTCTCTTGGACCAAGCAAGGATCACATTAGGACTTTGAAACATCTAAAAGATCTTGAAAGACTCCGGTCAAAAATAGAGTAAGAAAGAAGGAATATTACTTATGATGAACAGATCCTGTTTAGGTTCCACTATCAACTGCCTGGGAAATCAGTTTCCAATGCTCTGCAAAAGTATTTCTATTTTCCACTTGACTGCAGAGGTTTGAGGAGGAATAAAGTTTTCTTTTAGAGCTTTTTGCACCTACCTACCAAAATGCCAGCAAACCACAAAACTGCTTTTCAATATTAAAAATCAGCCCCAACAGAAAGAACAGTTTTACTAAAAAGAGTGTGAGCATGGAACAAGAAGGCAAATTACAGGTTTGTCTGGTAATAACTAACATTTATTCATCCTTCAGCAAGATCTTTATCAGCTACTTGTTTTTTAATTAAACAGACCAACGAGAAAGGTAAGAAACAACGGAAGTTTCTTGTCTGTTGTTTGTTTGCTGAGCAGCGTTCCCATTTCAAACACACATTTTATGTCTGTATCTCTTGCTACAATCACACTATATTACTATATAATTTCTCATGCTTTAAGTAACCACTGAAGATTGCCTATGTTGTGGAAGGAAGGGAGGAGTAGAACTGCATAAGCACATGAGGCTCATTTGCTTTAAAAAAAAACCTGTTGTTTCCTCCTCAGTCTATTTTATCATAACAAGATTTGCTTTTGGTAGAGCAGCGGAACCTCACAAATATTGTATCTCCATAGAAGGGGGGGAAAAGACACACCTAAACAATTTTTAACGAACTGATAAAAGGCTGAGTGCACATGTCTAAATTAAAAACAAATTAATGAAGCTGAATATTCACCAACATCCTCAATATGTACAAAAGGGGGAATGAGGACACAGAAATCCAAAATCCCTCATGTAGATGAGTCTGTCCTCACCTTTGCTGTTACTATTACACTGCATTTGCTAAGAGTAATCATGCTTCTAACAAGAAATAGAAAGAAACCACATATAAAAGATAACATGGGTATATTTAGTATTTGTTTGAATCGTCCAACTTTATATAGGCCCTGTTAACACTAAAATATTTTATGTAGACATTTTCCGAAACATGGCCACTTCCATTCTTTCCTTGAAAACCAAATAAAGAAAGGTAACATCACTCACAACCTGTACCCCCAAGACACACCAAGACAGTCTGTCTAACCCTGTACCTTGTTCTTGTTAGTATGTAGTGTCAGAAGCCTCAGGAAGAACATTAAAACACGATAAAGATGCAGCCATGGTCAGATTGCCTTGCTACTCAGCTACAAGGGAGCTAGCCAGCATTTTGGCTTCTGGGACAGCCTGTTGCCCATTTCTTCTGAGAATTATCTTGAGGTTTTTTAAGACCATTTAAACTTTTTTGCATTCACCATATTATTTGGCAAACACAGAAATAAATCCTAAATTTAGATTACCATATAAAAATAAACGGCTTTATTTTGAAGGTGCCATTTACTAATCTTATGTGTTGCCTGCTTAGAGAACATAGATTTTTTTTTCCCACTGTTTTTTCCTGCCACATGTGATTTTACAGATCTGTCATAGAGATCTCTCATCATATGTTTTCCAGTCTGAAGAGTTGTAGTCTGGTTTGCTGATAATTTTGCCAGTTTACTGATAACTTCATTATCTTCTGCCCATGGTTGAAATATGAGATAGATAGTAGACTGTCAACTTGTTCTTATATCCAGTAATACAGTGTAAATTGAAAGAAGTAGCTTTTAAAAGAAGGAAACCTCCTTACCACTGGGTGGCTTGGGTCGTGGAGGGACATTTTTCTTCGGTGGTAACGCTGGTGTGTCTGATTTGCTTTTGAAAGGGTCATCTGCGAATCCCACCCCTCCAAAAGAGGAGGCAAAAGGGTCTGAAGCTACTGACTACATGAGAAAAAAGAAAAGAGATGTAAGCACACTGTAGAATACCTGTGGTTTCATGAAGCTACACGTTAACTCAAGTAAAAGCATTAACTTCAAAACCTGAGGGCAGATGTAGAGAATTGTCAGTGGTGTAAGAGGCTAATGCCCAATGACAGAGTGCTAAGGTTCCATCAACATTCAAACGAATTTACACTCTTAATCATTTAAGTACTTCTAGAACTTTTAGTCCTAGCAAAAAGCTGATGAGAAAATAAAAGGAAGTAAAACTCTACTTTTTACTATGTGGCAATGAACAGTCATACCACAGCCTGACCTTCACTCATAAACAGAACCATGACAGAACCTGGAAAAACATGGCAGAAGGGATAAATTTATCCCAAGCTTTTCTGAAGGTACACACAGCTATTTGACTTTCAAGCAAAACCTTAGGGAATATCCAAAAGCATGTGTTTAATGCTTCCTATATTCTGAGAGCTTTTCTAAAGGACTCTCCTATTGATTAAGAAGCGCACAAGTATTATGCCACGCAGGGAAATTTATCATTGTGAAATGAAGAAAGAGGAATTTTGTCAGCAAAGCTAAGAATCGCAGTTAAACCTTTGCTAAAATTTCTACCTCAAGCCAGCCACGTCGATTGGTAAAGGCTGTTGCCATCTAGTGGGGAGCTAAAATAGTACGAAAAGTTAGGGGGAAAAAAAGACCCACCAAGAAATGTAATTAGTCCAAGTGAAACGATAACTTATTTTATTTTTAACATTTACTCTATAGTGTTCAAGCATTACTGTAGAAATGCTATAACGTAAGGAGTTGGGTGGTGATGTTAACAGTAAATTCCAAACTCCACCTCAGGAAAGTAACAGCAGACCAAGACCTTTCCAATTATCCATTTTTCCCATGCGTGTCCTGAACCTTTTTCTTAATCTGCTACTTAAAATGAACAGAAATTGCGTATTTAAAACATGGGAGAGAGTGACTGACTGTCAAGAGTGCAGTGGGTTTACAGTAAGATTAGTTTACATAACCTTATGTAGTGTAGTTAATGTACTGTTTCGTTAATGGTTGGACTCGATCTTAGAGGCCTTATCCAACCATACTGATTTTATGGTAAGTTTAGGAACAAGTCAGGATACTTACTATGAAGTAACCAAGAAGCAAATTCCAGGACTTAGAGGAAGGCTGGACACTGAAATAGATTAATATCTGCAACAACTACCTTTTCTTGCAAGTTAATTCCTTTTCCTGATCTGGTATTTGAAAATGTGAAAAGTTTATTTATCTCTACTGAATCTACCAGTCTTAGTAAGACTTTGCCATATTTGACAGGACTGGAAAATTCTTTGCTATATAACTGGTGATGCTGATTGGAAAAAAAAACCCCAAAACTGTACTGTCAGCTGAACAGTTACAATCATATCACACTCTTTAAAAAAGTGTCTGTACACATATTTTTAAAAGGACAGTTGCTTTCCTTTTAGTCTTTACCTTTGACATCTGACTGAAGTCTGCAAATCCCTCACCACCACTAAAAGCACCGCTTCCAAATGGATCCAGTGTTCCAAATGGATCTGGAACAGATACAGGGGAAAAAAAGTTATTTTGAGTAATACTTAAGAATTACAAAGAACGCTTCGTGGTGCCAATGACACACAAAACTAGGCAGGTGATTAAAACACACCTGCATTTTGACCTGCCATGAGAGGTTAAAAGAGAATTCCACAAAACAATATGTTTGTTACCAGCTGTTTGGAAGGAAAATACAAAAAGAAAAAAGTGAAATATATAGTGCCATAAAGACAGTCTTCATGTACTGTAACAAGACCATGATGCTCTTTGCCAGCAGTTCACAAGACTCTTTATTCTCAACTCTTATATTTTATTCTTCTTTCATAAAAAGATAGCTCCTTATTCATCTTCATGTGAAAATGTTTACTTCTTACCTGGACCTTTTGAAGAGATACTGGAAGACGTAAAGGGATCAGCGCTTTCAAAAGGGTCAGGCTAAATAAGAACAGATATGCATAATTATTTTTCTGGTGGACTGTGCACTTACCTTTTTATGCCTATCAAAATCTCTTGCTTTAAGATAAATTATTTCCAATTTCCAACCACTCTATTCAGTGGACAGAGTAGGATAAAATCATCTGATTATATGAAATTTACATTATTAGTGCATTTGGCTATTGATAGCCTTGAACACAACACCAAGTACCTGGGAGTGAGAAGAGCATCCCACTGAAATACAAGCAACATTAGTTACCAGGGCAAAATATGAAAATACACCCAGAAGTGTTCAGTCTTTAAGCAACAGAGACTGAATATTTGAGTCATGCATTCATATTATTATTAATTCAGAGAGTCTGTATATTGCTTCTTTTTAATCAGATGGTATTTACAGTTGGTCTTCAATTTGACAAGTCTGTTTTTATTTAAGTATACTTTTATATAAGTATACAATCCTATACCGCAAAACAAATTAACTTACCAGTGACTGAAACTGGTCTTGGGTGGCAACACTCAATGAATTGTGTAAGAGCGAGGAAAATACTAACAGAAACAAAACCAAAAAATTCATACCCTTCTTCCTAAACAAGCATGTACATGTACATCAGGACAGCTTAGAACTGCGACTATGGATCTAACAAGTGTGTTCTGTGCAGTCCCTCCACTGTGCTGGTTCCAGTGTCTACTGAGGGCCCAGGAATTCTTTAGCCAGAGCAGTTCCTCCATCTCATTCACTATGCGACTGCACAAATCTAAGGGATGGAGGGAGTGGTGGGAATGAGTAGGTGCTCCTGGTTTTGAAGTCCCAACGGAGAGAAAAAATATCCACCTAACAGTACCTTCATGGTGAATGTACCCCATTATCATGGAAGCAGAGAGAACACTGCTGATTGTCTTAACAATTCATACTTACATTTTAAGAATACAATTAATAATTTTTCATCAGTTAGGAGAAAAGTGTTTTATTTCACTCCTTTTAGCTTTCAGACAATAAGCCTATCAATAGTAAAGAAATCTATTAAGTGTAGATTTGAAAATTACTGACCTTTAAGGGCAAAGTGGGGGTTTTTGTGAATGGATCTGAGGTAAATGGGTCACTCTTCACCTGTTTCTTGAAGAAATCCTCAGGGGCAGAACTACGAAATGGGTCACTTTCCTTAAACGGATCTCCTCCAAAGGGATCTAGAAGGAGCATGAAAAGGTAAATAGAATGTAGCACTAATGTATCTACAAAGAACACTGTATATTTGACCTCACACTCACTGATGTAATTTTTCTTACACAAACACACAGTGTTTTGGTAAATCTGATAAACTTCCAGAGACCTCTCTACAGAGGATATTTACTAAGTCTGAACAAGCTCATATTTATATGGAGCTTTCAGACTTAATAAAGAGTTAGACACTTCTCATTAACATATTGATCCTGAATGCACACCCTGTCAGGTTTCTTTGTTTCCACATGCAAACCAAAAATCTGAAGCCAAGGAAACCGTTGTGCTTCCCTCGTGTTTGCAAATCTTTGCGTTTGGCTACGAATTGTTCATACCACACATGTCCTGCCGTTAAAAAGGGCCATTACCTGCCGGAGCAGGTGGTTGTTCTGCAAAAGGATCATGCTGGAATGGGTCACCTGCGCAGAAGAGAAAAATAATTTATCTACTATTTAGCAAGATGACAACAGTTTGTGAAAATGTAATTTACTGAACAACTGGCCTTTAAGGTCTCACGTAAGCACTTGTCACTTACTGCCTTTGAAGGGGTCTGCTCCCTTAAATGGATCAGATTTGAAAGGATCTTCTGACTGGAATGGGTCTGTATGCAATTCTTGTGTATTATTGGTAAACATCAAGGATTTATTCTTAAATGGATCATCCTAAAAATTAAGAGGAGAATCATCACAGCAACTTGTCATGACAAAAATGCTCAGTTACCCCTTTAGCAGAAATTGTATGCTATCTTGGTTCCTGTTTAACAATCTTAAAAATTACTTCCTAAAGAACTTTCTGAATATGTGACTTTCAGCAGTAATTACACAGCAGAAAAAAATGTGTAGCCCAAGGCTACACAGAACATCAAAAGACAACAGTACTTATGGCAATTAAATGTTAAACTGTTGCCCATATTAATATATTCAACTCTCAAATACTTAAGTAACAAAAGCAAACCAAGCCCAAATACCACATTAGCACAAAATTCTTCCCTCCTTTATTTTACAGCTCGGCTTCAGGTGAGACACTTATTTAAAAGGAAAGGATGCATAAATAATCTGCGGACTACCAACACAACAAATTACTACTGAGTAGTCACTAGATTGCTTCTTGTTAACTCATCTTTGAGCTTAAAGCTCCAAGTACTGATTTCCCATGATAAAGCACTTCATGCAGGAAGAGTTACCCCAACATTTTGATGACAAGAGGTTTCTCAGCAGAGGTCAAATCTAAGTTTGTCAAGTTGCAGAAAATACCCTGCATGAACAAGTAACAAACCGAAGTTCTGAAACCTCCTCATGACATTCATTTGCACGATACCCCTGGTTTGGGTCTGGTTTGGAGGTCTCTCCAAACCAGAAACCCCAAGTGCAGACAGCACCTGCACAGCAGAATTCCAGGGACAATGAGCACCATTCCATCCCAATGTAAGGAATATCCAGAAGGAACTACCCACTTACACTGCCACAACACCAGAAAGAGACAGGATTTCTTTTATCATTTCCTTACAAGATGCAAATGAAAACATCTTAATTAATACTTCTCAGAACAGGGGGAGGGAGGTGGGGAGAGAAGGAAGAGGAAGGAAGAATTGAGAAACAGGAAAGTGGCACAATGGTTAAAAAAATTGCTATGAACATCGACTGGTGTTTTCTGCCAGTAAGTGACTCCCAGGCTTTGCAAGGAAGCGAAACATCTGGAAGGTTTCACTGGAAATTAAATACATTTATGCAAGCCATGCAAGTACAGGAACTAAGCACTAAAGTGTTTTAAGACCTTTAAGTCCGTGTTTCTTAATATACTGATCTCTTTTATCTACTCCTTTCTTCTTTCGATCGGTTTGTTTTTATAGAGCAAGTGTAAAGCACGGCATAAAGGCAGCAATGCCCATAATATTTACTAACATACTATAACTTAATACTAAACCCATAGCAAATACATGCTTCCATAATGAGGAAGGGCCACATAGATGTGCAAGCAGAATCAAGCAAATATGCAACTTTTATTTTTTGTCTTGCATAAGACAAGAAATAGGCTCAAAAAAAAAAAAAAAGAAAATTCTTGTGATTAAGAGGATTATTTAATATCCAAATCAAGAACAGACACCCAAAAGAAATTGATTTGGAAAATGTTTAAGAACTTGAAAGACTTTAGCATTTGGGAAAAAATGCTGATTAAAAAAACCACAGTAAATGAGAAAGATGATGCTGGAATTATTTAAGCAAAAGAGAACCATCCTTTTGGAATGGGAAATTTTTTTTTTACTGAGATATGCAATAAATATCGCTTACTGTAAAGCAAAAATTTGTAGAGCTACTTTTGGAAATAAGGAGGAATTACATGATAAAGGGAAGTTTACAGCAAGAGAAGGCTTCACCTAGGCAAGCTGGACAATATGCAAGAGAAAACAAAACACTTGAACTGGAAATAAAGCCCCACCTCTGTCCTCAGATCAAACACGTGACAGGTTACAAATCCACGAGACCATGTGCCAAATACCAAGTAAACTACTACCTCAGATTAGGTGCAAGTCAGAACCCTAATTAGTGTAAAATATGTTAAACAGCAGTTTGGTTTTTTTTACCATAGCTCCATAATTGCTTCTTTCCGTCTGTCCAAGGCCTTCACTCATGTCTGCTAAATTTGTCAGACTCCCACCATGAATCCCATTGAGAGCTTCATTGTATTCCTCAATGCTCTTATTCACTTCCTGATGGCTCTCTTGCAGCTGAGAGAGTTTACTTCTTGCCTGAGAAGGAAAAATGCTTTAGCATGTTACACACTCAACAACGCTATCATTCTTACAGTCTCCTTAAGCACTGGTGCCAGACAGTTGCATTTTATCCCCAGAAGAACTGAATGTTTCCTGACTCAAACTAGCAATTAACCTACTAAGCACCAGTCAAGAAGGCTTATTTCATGAACCAGCACTTTATCATCCTCTGATAGTAATTTTTTCTAGGCGATGTTCAACTCAGCATTTCAAGAAGCAAAAAGTTGTATAAACTACAGTGAATACCTGGTTTATTTCTTCCTGGGTTGATTTTAAAGATTTGATTATTGTTTCAAGCTGCACTTTTCCAGCCTGGATACTCTGCTCAAGCTGAGTCTCTTCTTGCTGGAGGCGATTCAGCTCTGCTTTTGCTCTATTAAGGTCATCTTCCTGTAATTTTAAATCTGATTCCTGAGACTGAATCTGCATTTTTAGTGATGAAATCTGAAACAACAGAGTAGAGAAATCAGAGTGAAATTTGGAATAAATGGGACTTATTAAATTGTGAATTTATAGCAAGTAATAGGAAGTGGTAAAGCAACCTGTCCTCTACTAAGGAAAATAATTACAACTTAATATGAAGAAATGCATGCTGCTTCTGCTGTTACACAAAATCCTCGATAAAAGCACATTCAATACAACCAAGGAATGCAATTTTAAATCAGAGAAATACCACATTAATTGTAACAGTAGTCAAAAGCTGTTTCCTAGATGTTCGCCTTCAGAACTTGGTTCCATTCAAACATTTATCAAGTAGTTTAAAGTTGAGTTTTAACTCAGGTAAGAGTTAAAATTACAGAGTTGCTTATAACCTTCCTTACAGTCTTTCTTATGTGACTTTCTTACAGAGTAAGTTTCTGCCTTAAGGTAACATCCTAGTGCCACTGGCAATTGTATCCACCTGAAATCTTGACAGTGATGACATTCAGAGTGATCAATAACAGCACCACTGCCAAGGGCTGTCTCATGTGTTAGGACTAATGCTTTTCAACTGCCTTATCGGACTGAATAAATGTTTCATAAATTTCTCAGAACAACAAAAGTTCCTGTAGAAAGGGACCCCTGGAGATCATCAGGTTCCACCCCCCATTTATGACCATTATGAAAGGTATTTAGGATAGCAAAGCTCTTTCTTGGACCTCTGTATTTTTGTGGCAATTGCTATTTATGTTAAAAAGAAAGAAAGAAAGCTTATTCATTAAATAAACAGAATTTCCCTCAACAGAAGACACAACACTCTTGAGCATGTCCAGAATTAACATACACTCACCACCTGTGTTTCTTCCTGGCATTTCTGCCTTACATCATTCAGCATATCCTTCAGTTTGGCTTTCTGCTGGTCCATCTCATCCAGGCGGTCTTGGGCATCTTGTTTTTGAGCCTCCAGCTCTTGCAAGTTACTTGTTTCCCTATCTAAATCATTTTGCAGTTCCTGAAGAAAATTCCAGTTTGTAACTCACATTTAGCTGCTGTCTTAAGGAAGGATCAGACAAAGAACTTAGCAAAATTCAACAGATTTTCTACATCATGTAGGCTACACCCTGCATCGGCCTGTTTTGTTTTTGCAAGAACTTTGGTAAGACATCAGGAAACAAATCACTGCTCACAAGAAGGAAAAGGGACTGTGACACAGAGCACATGGCATTGAGTTATCCTAATTATCAAGACCAACACTCTCCAAAAAATGATTTCCTAAATTATAGTGTTAGTTAAGCACTAACAAAAAAGACATTTCAAACTGTCTACATATACGATGCTTATATTAGCTAGCATCAGATGAAAACATTTCTGAAGGAGAACAGTGAAATAAAACTCTTTCTGTAAGTTAGAGGAAAATCCCAAGAAAGAAAGAACGACAGAAAGAATGACAGAACAACAGAATGACAAAAAACGCTCAATTGCCATACATACTTAGATTAAAATGAAAACTACTCGTGATAAACAGAATATTTACCTGAACTTCATTGGTTTTCTGTCTGATTGATTCTTCCTTTTCCCTAATGTCCTGCTCTAGAGAATATTTTTCTCTGTCAGATAAACAAGAACATGTATCTGTGATTAGTTAAATAATAAAGGACACGGGAAAAAATCAATTAAATATTATTCTGGAAACACCACACAGCCAAAAATGCCAGCCCAGGTATTCCTTAAAGGAGAAAAGGTGCATATGTAGCAATTATTCTTTTAAAAATATGATCCGTGCCCATCATCAGTTTTCTGAAGTCACCTGACAGATCCATGGGGTATCACTGGGAAATTCGTCACCAATTACAGGAACGAATCGGTGACGAACAAAGTGACTAAAAGAAAATAAAAGTAACTGACAAATCAGTACTAGGACTTATTTTGTTATTCTACACCAAGGTTTTTTTAACAGTCCACAAATATTACCTCTGGAGCTGTGCAATTTCTTGACTAATATCATCCAGTTCCTTCACCCCCGTAAATTCTCCTGATCCAACAGAACTTGCGCTATCCTGTTAAAAATGAAACTATCGATTAACACGTCAAGTTGTAACAGAAGCTCTTCCTCTAAACAAAGGTTGAGGACAGACATGGGATACAAAATCCTCATTATATGCATTTGCAAAATTCTATGAGAGACATCAAATTATTCTGCAACAAGCAGGGAACATGCCACACAATTCTAGCTGTGAGATAGGAGAATTTTAATACGTCTGTTTAACAGACAGGAGAGTTGAACACACAGCACTGAAAGGATATGCAAAATACCAATGAGGAAATTGCAGAATACAGTAGAAATAAAATTCAAAACCTAAAACTCAGTTCTGCTATAGTCAATAGTAAACTTTCCAAGGGATTTAACAAAATCAGATTGTAATTTCAGTCTTCTTGAGCCCCGCCACAAACGATTGGCAATTTCTGCAATTATACCCCATTTCCTGTAGGTCATTTCTATGTTCATTCAGGTGTAGATCGGGGAAGACGCAGAGGGCACCCCCTGCCTTCTAGATAAGAGAATCACTATCAGAAGTTAAGAAAGGATGTCAGCGTTAGGTACAAAATTTGTTATTATTATGAAAAGGATAGCTCTTTGAAAAAAAACCACTGCAACTGAGCAAAAGCTGCAGCACTGAAATCGCTGCTAGTCTGACAAACCAGGAGACCTACAACTTTTATATAGCATTTTAAAAAGAAGAATGCAGAGTTTGCTTGCTTTACTCACTTTGAGACTGTTGTGATAACCACAGAAAGCTTGGCTTTATTAAATATTAAAAAACAGACAAGAACTCAACCAACAAGCCAAGACCAGCAGAGTAAAATGTGACGTTTTTGTAGAAACAATAGATGAATATACAGTTTAAATAATTTAACGAAGTCCTCATTTTTGGGGGATAATTTTTTTGGTAATACGCCATTAAGCAATCACAAGTAACAACAACAATACAGACTAATTCTTCATGTAGCAAATAAAAAATCATTTTTATACTGTCAGGCCAGATACAGATTTGCTGAAAGACCTGTACTAAATGCTGGACAGGATCACAGCCAGGTGTCACCTAACCTGACTATAAAATAAGTTAAAATGAGCTGCTGCAGTGGTTAGGATAAGAGTCATTTAACTGAGCTCACAGCAGCATACACTTTATTTTATCTTATGTTCAGCTAAATACATACTACTTGGAAAAAAAAGTTGCAATTAACTGAAAACAGCAGGAAGTTTAAAGCTCTCACACCAAGATGTATTTACTGCTCACAGCTGCAGAGGACTAGTCCAGGAATAATTTCAACAGCACTGAGCTGCCTGTTCCAGGAACTTCCTGCCAGACCAATACATCTCCAGTTGTCGAAGGAAGGAACATCACCAGGTTGGCAGGCACTTCACATTGCTGTGACATTATCACCATGCCAAGAGCAAGTGGTGCGGTATTTGAGAGCAGACACAGGCAAAGGTGTAGAAATAAAGACTTTTTTTAAAGTTACAAAAAGCATACATAAAAAATGTGCATTCCCTTGGACATTGCAATTACTCACACGCCGCATTTCTGTTAGTGCTGAGATCTCAGTTCCTACAGGGGTCAAGTAACCTGATAGAGTCTATAGGAAAAGAATATAGGAAAAACCTTAGGAGGACCACAGCAACAGCAATAATTAAAATATATTTAGAGTTCCAAAGGTTTCTGGTTAGGGAAAGAAAAAAAAGTAAAGAAAAATACAATATTGTTTATAAAAAAGGTGAATGTATGTATGCATGACAGAAGTATTTCTTCATTAGAGTTTCAGAAATACACTGAAATGCTATTGAGGAAAGAAACAAAGCAGGGTCAGCAAAGGATCAGATGCTCCAGCAAAGTGGTGTTAGCAGCGATGGATACAGGACCGTGGATTGGCATGCTACAAAAGATGGATCCCAGAAAGTAGAACTAATCACTCCTCATTTAGCCATTAAAAAATTTTATGTTTCCATGGGAGGAATTTGGTGCTGATCATAGTCAGAGAGAGGCTGCTCAACCAGCTTTTAATATTTGCTGCTACAAGTTTCCCATCTCAACCTTCTCTATGACAAAGGATTATTTTTTATGCTAGAATTTTTACTCCTTGGTTTATGGAATATTTTACTGCCTTTTTATTTACTTACTGTCTCGGTTTTTAAAACCGTAGCTATATTTAAAATTTTTAAAAAGATATCGTAAAAGCAGATAAGAAAACATACCGGCAATTCTTTACCATAATATTAAAAAAACCCTATGCAAAATTCATACTCTAAGCACACTGCTTTTAAAGCACAGAAGTTTAGTGTTATCTACAACAAATCACTGACTTACCTGGATGGGCGTGTTCCTCTCTGTGGGAGGGATCATATCTGGAGATAACACTTGCGGAGGATCAGTCCCTTTGCTGACCTTCTGCTGAATGAGATACATGGCGAGTGCAAACTGGTCTTTGCTGAGCTTTCCCATCTGTCTCGTGTCTGCCAAAGCCCTGGCAAAAAATAGATACTTTCAAACAAGGAAATTGTATTTCGGCTCTACTAAAAAGCCTGAAATACATATATACACGTGCAATTTCCTTTGATTCATCCTCATCACAGGTTACTCATTCTAGTTAAGAGTTGCATAAACAGAGCAGTATTTTATTACACAAATTAAATTGAATAGTGTTACTCTGAAAAAATATTTAGACCACTAGAACTTCAAAAGACAATCACAATTCACAGACTGACCTATTGCCCCGCCTACCAGAAAAGCAAAGGGACTTTCTCTCTTAATTTTCCACACAGCCCACATAGTGCAGTACGTGGACAAGTATGAGGTTGGGGTTTTTTGTTTGTTTCTGGGCTTTTTAATGTTATGATCACATTCTGAATCTGAGTTCCCACATCAGCAAGTTACAAAAGCCCAGCTAGTAAGGAATTCTTACCATATGTGCGCTAGGAGATTCTGAGACAGACCTGAATGCATAAAAATGTCCTTTACTTCTTGGCCACTCACAAACCCATCCATGTCTGTGTCCGTTTTTAAGAAAATTTCATCGTATCGCACTTTTTCAGACATTGGTACCACCCAATTCACAGCTGGCTGCAAAACAAAATTCAGTATTTCAAAAGAAGAGAAACAGTCTTTATGAACACACTGAGTACGCATGACATTATCCAGAGTTGGACGTGCTGAACATCTTGCATACTCCAGTCTGATTGGTATGCATGTTTTCACTTCACACTTTCATATCTTAATAAAAACACTGAGAAACAGCTATTCATCAGTTGAAAAGCATTAATTCTTTGGAAATACAGACCTAACTAGGCATATAAACGTCCCCATGCTGAAAACAGGAGATTTAGAAGTAGATTAATGATTTATTTGGTATCAAAGCAGATACACAAATAAAACCATTTTCTATTTTCACTTTCTACATAAAGTGAAAATTCCCCCTAAATTTGCTACCTCGTGGTCACTCTGATTAAAATTCATCTGTTGTTCTTCCATTCTTCCACATCTTCCCATTCTCATTTCACCCTCTCCACCCGAATCACCCAAACACAAGTGCTCATGCATGAGGCAGAAATCAATAAGTGGATTTATTTTCCCCACAGCTTACAAATATACAAAACTACAAAAATAAGACAGATGTGTACCTGTGCTTGTTTGATGCTGTGCTTCGGAGACAAGCTCCCTGTGCTGTTCAGACTGTTGACACTGCCGTGGGATGGTGTGGAACGGAGGCTGTCTTTTGGTGGAGGACTTGCAGGGAGAACAGGAACCGCACCAGGAAAGACCGTTGTCTTCTTTCTTTTAGAAGGTGGTATGAGAGAAGGGGGCAACTGTGAAGGAACTGACTCTTTCTCAAGAGCTCTATAAACCAAATGCATTGCCTGCAAAGGCAAAAAGGTCAGATAACATTCACAATTATTAGAAAAAGCAACAAGATCTTCTCGTGTTAGCCACTTACATATTAGTAAAACAAAGACAGTAAGACTAGAGATGTAAACCAGAGCAAATAATTCTGAATGTAATTCCAACGAGTTAAATCTTGACACAGGCAAGAGTCAGCAGATGGCTTCGAGGAAGGTCATTTCATAGCTCCATGCGAACAATTTAGATTCAAATAGTTGACTGTAGCACGGAAAGCTGCAAAGCTCTTGAGAAAAAAAAATGAGCTATTTGTTTTGATAGACAGACTAGGCTGTGAATTGAGAATTTAAAGCAACCTACCACAGCAAATTCATCCTTGTCCAAGTGACCATCTTTATCAATATCACTGAGATCCCAGACCTAGAGCAATTAAGATTAAAAAAAGATTTGCAGAGCCAGTTACATCTTATGTATTCATCACATTAACATGCCCTCTAAAGACTCCTAATAGATTTCGGTGAAGATCATATTAGTTATATTATACCTATCTAATCATTTGCTGATGAAACAGACTGCCACAAGAATCAACACCAGCTCTAACAAATTCTGCTGCAACACAGGCCAGTTTTTCATCTTTCTATGATGCAATCGTGGAGTCGTCAAGTTGACTAAAAGCATTCAGAGGTGGCTTTCAGAACTGGCCAGAGGGTGTGGGCTAGCAGATCATTCCAATTCTTCATAAGAAAGTTCAATAGAAAAGTAATACATTTCTAATTCCTTTTTCATTCCTACATGATTAGGGTTTTCTACTAAAAACTAAAATTATGTGCAGCTCCCTCTGGCCCCCTGAATTTCCTGTGTGAGAAAATGTAAGCATTTATCAACTTTAGTTCATTATTAGGTCAGGCACAGTCAATGAAACTTGCAGAAGATCTAGAGGGATACAAAATCTAGTGAACTCCAACACTAGCACTTTTTAATCATCACTATGACGTAGAGACAGTAGAGCGCACAAAAAGCCAAGACTTGAAAAAAAAGTCAATTGTGAGAACTCTGCCTTATCACTGGACCCTTGACAAATTTAAGCTCCTTGATTAGTCCTTTGCCCATTTTCTCAGTCCCTTATCTTGTCCACAAATTTTTCTGGAAAAGGCAAAAGCTTCCCAAATTTCTAATGTGACAATAATAAGATAAAATCCAAAGCCTTTCAAGACTTCACGATATTCAAGCACAGAATTAAAACAAATAATACTTAAATTTTGTAGGTAATACAGAGCAAGAGGCAGTTCCTCCTGAAGAGATAAAAGTATGTAATGCAGATACGGCTCTTACACAGAATGTACTTATTCTCGGGCATATCAATATGCAAAGCATCAAAGAATGTGTTTTAAATGGAGGCAGAAAAATACTTTAAGGTCAGCTTCCTTTGCAAATATGCAGTGGATGCGCTAAACTCAAGACCTTGGAAGTATTTATAAATACACATGAAAGAAAAAAACAACTTGACAATTTGACAGCTACAATAAAGGAGGATGTTTTAAGGTATTCTCCTGTATGAACAGGGGATGGATTTAATGGTATGTCTAATAACTCATACTTGTAAAAATGACAGAACAGAGGAATCTAATGTTATAACAGATATTATGGTTTGGGAGTACAGTTTGGGCTTGTTTTTAAACAATAAAAAACAAATTTACAGCTCCTAAATGAGGCATAATGAAACCAACGTATTCTAGGGCCAAAATTACTACTCTTATTCTTATTTCTAAGCGGAAGACTTCAGAGTCTTAATGTTCCTGCTTTAAAGCATGCAAATGATGCAAAATCTCAGCCAAAACCTGATCTATGTTGATAAATTACATTTTTAACATTGCAACTACGAGAGGCTAAATAGCCACTAGCTAAATCTAGACACCTTACTTACCCTTCCGAGGATATCGAGAGGTAGCTTTGAATTCATCAGTACTGGTTTTACTTTGTCTCCTGAAAGTAAACCATTTACTGGCAAAAGGCTTTCAAAAATACCATCAAACTTTGCTTTTTCTTCCACCTAGTTGGTAAGAAATAGTCTGAATAAGTAAAAAAGTGTGTCTGTGTGAGTATTGAAAATGAGATTTTGCAAGACATTAAGACTAGCCAAGTAACGTATTCATCCTAAATTTCTGAGCTTTCTTGCAAGTGTATTTATTTAAATGTAAACCCATGTAGAATGCTCTGAAAGTAGACTCCTAAATCTAAAGTTACGGGAGCTGACAGATTTTACCATGCGGCAGACAAGGTGTGCTTCTCTTTTAAAGAAGCGTTGATAAACTCTGTAGAACTAAAACCTATTTTTCCCAAATAATCGGCTTCCCACTTTAAAGTACACGGAACTACACTATATTTTATTAAATTTCTACCTTTTGGGAATGTTTGCATTTGAAAATTAACTAAACATAAATATCCCCATATCCACATTAAAAGTTCCTTTTTCCAAATGATATATATTGCTTGTATCACTGAATACTTATTAGAACACAGAAACTCAAGGTTTAAATTAATACTTCCAACTGGATTTGGTGAAATACTTTGCTGTTCCCAGTGGGGCTCCTTTATACAAACGAAGTCCCTAATTGTAGGATTCTGTAAGAAATCCAGGCAGAAGATTAAAATTCATTGTCTTAAAAACATCACACCAGTGGTTGTCAAAGGGTTGTTTAACGCTTACTGCGGATGTAAAACTACACCTCGGCGTTCTCTGTTGTGCACAAGTCTGCACAGAAAGGGAAGACTTCTGGAATGGGAAATACATTTGATACAAAATTCTCTCACTGGGAAAATTACACACAAGAAAAATATTTACTTTTAGAAAATGGATGGAATGTGTTCTCTTCTACACTTACCCTAACAGCCCAGTGAGTCTCTGTCGAGGGTGGTGTGATCAGCAAAGGACTGCTAGTGTCATGCTAAAAATTAGAGAATTTTTTATTAAATATATAAATACACGTATTTTTGTCTCTAATAACTTAATTGCATTAAGTTAGAGATGGTTATAGATGTGAAACTTAACTGTATTGAGGAAAATAGGCTGCACGCATACCTAAGCAAAAGTCACACTCCTTTTATAGCATTACGCTACTTGGGTGAGGACATTTAGTAGGTGCATTTGGTACCCAAAGACAGAACCAAGACAAGCTACAGAGGTTCTGCAATAGCTACTGCAGGGCAAAGCTGCAGTCATGCCTTTTATTACCCACTCCTGTTGACCTAGCCCCAAAATAATCTTTTTTCTTTCCTTTTCTTCATAAATTCATAGTTTAGCCACATCAGCTTCCTGATCAAGCTGACCAGACTTAAACTTGCATTGGTTTTCAGTCCAGGAAGGGGCTGTTACAAATTACTTGGGATGACAAGACTGTGGCAGCCCCGGCTGCTGTGTTCTGAAGCCCCAGAACCATGACATTTATGAAATAGAAAATTATTCCAATGTTCCAACTGAAGCCTTAGTTCTCATATAAAAAATACCTGCATTTAAGTGGATATTACTTACAAATTTAGGAGGTGGCACGGTCAGATTCAGACTGCTCAGGTTTACATCATGGCCATTCTGTGCACATGCTACAAGGCGCAACGCGACATAGAAACCCTACAAAGAATTGTGTTGTCTGTTAAAAAACAGTTTAAATCACAAAAAATAACCCACTTATGATTTTTGCTAACAGTGTACATGTGCAACTCAGTAAAAAAAGAAAAAAAAACACCAAAAACCAAAACCAGGTGTACAGCCCCATAATGACAACTACCCCTTTGCTTTTAAAGATGAGTCCTGAAAATTTTTACAGTAGCAGGAAACGAACAGCAGAAAATTGGTGGTTAGTTTTTATGAACAACTCTCTCACAATTACACTTCAACAGTTTTTCTTTAAAATTAGTAATGTTTAAAAAAAGTTTATCTGTATCTACACGTAACTTGCTATTTGATGTTCCAAGCCATTTTTAGTAATGCTAGATTTTTTCACGCAGGAAAGTCTTCCAAAATAAAATCCTATTTTGTATTTGTGACTCAATGACTGTGAACTGACATAACGCACACACGTAGATTATTTACAAAACAAAAGAGATACGGGCAATTAGAACCAAACTTCTCCTGCAGCCCCACTGAGTAATATACTTGGATATGAGCAGTGCTGGGAAAAAAACTCATCTTGTAAACAAAAACTCAACCCAGAAAAAAGATAAAGATAACTATTAGTGGTATCAGGGTTTGATTAAAACAAGGCAAATTTGGCAAAGGCAATATAAGAAGTCTACATGAACAGTTCATTTACCTGTTTATCTAAGTACCCTTTACCCTCTGGGTCAGCCAAATCCCATATCTGTGGAGATACAAAATAAAAGCCATTGCAAATTTCAATAAATATAAGTAAAACTTGACGCAGCTCCACTCTTCCTACTGCATGTCTTCTTAAGGTGTTAATTAGGCTTTTGTTATCACATACAATGTTATTGAATTGTAGAGTTAACAACAAAAATGTTGCACAGAAGACAATTTTTTTTTTAGATTTTTCATTTCACTTTAAAAAAGTGTACAGACAATTACTGTATTATCCAACTCCTTAAACTTACTTTTCCAAGGATGACATCAGAGAGACCAGATTTTTTAAGAAACAGTGCAGCTTCACTTGCCCCAACTCTCCCTGTGTATGTTGGATCTACCTGAAGGAAACAAATTAACATTTAATTGAAACATGACTGTTGTGACAGCAGAGTTAAGAAATGCAATGTATCTCTCCTCTAGGTCAAAAGGAGTAACACAAACTGCATCAACATTCAGAATTCACAGAATTTTACCACTGCAACGGGGAAAAGAAAGAGAAGGAAATATCGGGGAAGAAGAAACTTCACTTTTATTTTTACTGTTTTTTTTTAACGAACATACCTGTTTGTAGTAAGTTTCATATATTGGATTCCCAGCAGAAAACTGAAATACACGCAAGAAAACAGAATAAACAATCACAATTGACAGGAAATAACGTATAGCACTTTGTGTATTACTTCTATCGAAAACCTAAAATAGTGTGTTATTTTGCTGTTACAAACCGGACACTTGAAATTTAAGTGCGTATAACAGTGGTCCACCAAGACCACAGGCCATTGTCACCTCCTAAGACTTCTCATTCATCAATATTCCTACCTCTCCCACTTTTACTTAACGACACTACATGGTAATAAGGTTTTGTAGAATAGCTTTGAACTACTTGCCAAAGTATTTTGGATCTCAGTATGAGAACTACTGATAATGAAGGCCCAGCTTTCAACACAATGCTGACCTGACTACCTTCTGCACTGTACACATTCTTACAGAATATTTTCAAGACATACACAAACATACACACACAGAGTCCTGTGCCTGTGTTAATGCATTTTCAGGACTAGGATCTGAAACTGAAACAGAGTTAAAAAAACAAAACAAAACCAAATAAAAAAAAACAAAAACAAAAACAAACAAACAAACCCAAACAAACAACAACAAAAAGGTAAATTAACAACTCTCACAATTCCCTAACAATGGTGTTGGAGGATTTCAACGTGGTGTAATCACTGCAGTACACCAAAGCTGCAGACCCAAAGGAAGCCTTGCCTTTTCAGTGTACTGATCAAGCAGATCCTGATCCCTCTTTCTGACATTCCAGGCAGCTGGGAACTGGAATGCCAGAAGATGCAGAAGCCCTAAAACCCATCTTCTCACTTGCTTCCTACAATTGCCACGTGAGTTCTAGCCCTGTGCAGGTTATCCCTCCACACTTCTCCTCAGCCTCCATGCCAACAGCAAAATCTACGTAGTCAAGAAAAGGGCAGTCCTTAGACCACTCAGAGGCCTTAAAAAGAGAGCAACAAAACCACCCAGTAAAGAGTTTAACAAGCGAGATGCAGAGATATCACAAAACCTGCTTGGGACAGCCATTGTCCACCTCCAGGACAGCAGTCAGACACCCGAAAAGGAGTATTTCACACTAAGTCCCATCACTACTGTGTCCCCTCCCAAATGTCACCTACTTCCTTTTCATCCTCATGGATTTTCAGATGTTCTGCCTGCTCTGGGGGAAGGAAGGCAGGAACATGATGAAAGAAAAGACCAATGAAGAAAATAAAGGTTTTATTTTATGCCAAGAGAACCTTCTTGTGAATTTACAATAAACATGCCAAATCTTTGTTTAAGGAGCTATTCATAATAACTAAACTTTCTGAATCAAGCCCAAGCAAACACTGACTCTCTGAAGGTTATAGCTCTATTTGAATAGAAAAATCCTGCATTTTCAGAACAATTTCCTAAGCGTCTTAAATGTACTTCACTTATATGCTTCAACAAAATAAGCTGCTGCATTTTCCAACGTCAGCACTCTCTGGAAGCTCTCGCTCTTCCTGATGGTGGACAGAACTTCAGAAGAATGCTGCAACCATAACTCAGAAATCTGACTATTCTTTTTGCTGGCATGTAAATGACCAGCAAGTGTAAGCATTGTGTTCCCGTCCAAGCAGGAAACACATCATTCAGAGAGAAGGTGGAGGTAGGAAATAGCCTACTCCAGTCTGAATAAAACCCAGCATGTTTTCAGCCTACTATCACCAAACTATTCACCTCTTATCAGAAAGCTCAGACAAGAGAGTCAACCACCAACTACAAGCTCCTCTAACAGATGCGGTGAGTGACCTAAAGCACACAGAGACTGTATTCGTACCAAGATACAAAGCAAACCACTCTAGCAGCAGGACTGAACGATCTCATCACCAGACACTCCTGGTCACCCTCATTTGATATTGTCAGCCACGACGTGGAGCTGACTTACCTGGCAGAGGTGGTAGCAAGCCAGGGTGATGTGCTTCAATGCTGTGAAGTTTCTTCTACAGCAAATTATTCACCCAAGTGCTGCGGAAAGCACTTTGGTATCAATTCTCTACTTGCAGATTTTTACAAAGATTCAGTCTTTCTGACCGATTTACCTAAATGACTGCACCTCTGTGATGAAGCAGACCAGACAAAATGGGTTCAAGCGGTAACAATAGCACAGCTCCCTATCTACCCATCACCACACGTGACATCACTATCAAGAGGATTCTGTAATTTGGTGACATCTGCTGATGAAGGGCCTACCCAAGACTGTCAGTGATGGTAGAGACAAACATCTGGCAGAGCTCACGGCTGATGATGTCCAAGCATAACCTGTTAGAGAGGTTCAGTCTGATTAAGAGTTTAACTACCACATGGTTCCTATGCCTCGCTCTATACTCCCCTTAACATCATCTCTGACCAACACTTTGGACCATCTCCCAAACAGAGGCAGAATATCTTTCTGAGTGAACATGCCTCAACATTAAAGCACGTGTACCCTCACCTATTCCATCTAATTCCTTTTCTGTCATTTACACTAACACACATCTCCTTAGTAATCACAGAACTGAGGCTATTAAAAGAGGAAGTTTATCACTTTAAGGGAAATTCTGTTTACTGCCCTGATTACAGCTAGATTACTCTTGATAGTTCAATATAGAAAAACAAGTTTTAAAACTACAATGCTTCCATTGAATTAGTTGGAAAATACTATAAAAATAACTGATATGCTTACAGAATGTGGTCCTTTAGCCCCTAAACATAACATTTCCTATCAAAATGACTACCTTGATGCCAGTCTCTCAAATATCAATGAGAATTTAAAACAACACAGAAACTAGATTTCTAGAGTAACTAGATTTCTAGAGTAACTATTTGATAATTACTTGATTTTTTCCAATGTACTACAGAAGTTTCACAGCTACAAACTCTTTGACATCCAGAGTTTGACTCACATATTTTGCACCACGTTAGTCACTTGAAAATTTTTGAGACCAGTTTGTGTGCACATGGATGTTTTCAGATGTTTCTGAATATGTTAATTTAATTAAACAGATGTTAATCAGGCCTCCTGATATTTGGAAGCTAAACAGCAGTACATGTTCGTAGCAAGACACAAAGCAAGCTATGTTATCCAAGCATCACATAACTCCATTGAGAGATAAATGTTCAGAGTATCGCAAATAAAAGATCATAATTAAAAGGAAATCGATATATTTAAATAATTTGAACTACTAATAGGAGTAATTCTGAATTCCTGACTGGCCTAGGCACAGTGTAGAATATAGTTTTAATTTCAAGGCATTGAGGATAGTGGGGCCGTGCTGCTTTTCTTTTGCTTTAAAGCAAGCCTTTTCACAGGGCTATGGAAAAGAACAAACAGAGATCACAGTGCTTAGGCTTGAATTATTTGGGTGAGAAATCAATTAAAAAATGAGTAACAACAGAAATTAAACAGAGCTGGAAACAGCCTCTCCCAGGGGTCAAGGATATGTGTCCTGTCCCCTGCCCCGCAGAAGCTCATCGTCCTCCCGATAAGCGAACATCTCCCGCTCATCCTTCAGCCCCTTCCCGGTGTCCCCGCGCTACGGCCGCACTCCTCAGGCACCTCCTAAACACCCCGCACGGTCACGACAGCCCGTCACAACAGCCCAACAGCTCCAAGCGCCATCAACCCCCCCGCCGGTACGAACGGGAAAACAGGGTGACGTGTGGAGCCCTTGTCTTCAAACCCCCGGTCCGCGGTAATCCCGGCTGTTCAGGGTGGGGAAGCCCCAGGAGACCCTCAGCCCCTCCCCAGGGACGTTGCCCCAGGGCCTCCATGAGGGGAGGGCGCCGGCGCAGCCTGTGGCCCCCCAGGAGCGCCCGTCCCGGCCCCGGGGCACGGCGGGGGCCGCTCGCCGCCCTTGCCCCGCCCGGGTCCCGCTCCCAGCCGCGCCCCGACCCTCGTCCACAACGGGCCGAGCCCCTCCCAGCACGGGGCCTGTACTCAGCGCCAATCCCGGTCCGGCTGCACCCGCCTACGGTGCAGCCCCGCAGCCGCTCCCTGCGCCCGGCCGGCCGCCGGTGCTGAGGGCCGCGCGTTCCCCTGCAGCCCGGTACCTGCTGGCTGAGGGGGATGAGCGCCGCCATCTTCCTCCCGCTGGGTCGGGCCGCGGCCGGGGCGGGGCGAGGGGCGGGAGGCGGTGGCACGGCTGGGCCGGGCGGGCCCGAGGCGGCGGCGGCTGAGGAAGTGCACCGGACCCGCTAGCAAGTAAGTCGCCGCGGCTTTATCGGGGCCCGCAGGCGCTCGTCGTCCGCAGTTCCCGCTTCCCGCAGCGCTCCACAGAGTCACTGACTCATTTAGAACGGAAAAGACTCATTTAGATAATTGAGTCCAACCTTTGATCGATTATCACCTTGTCAACCAGACCAGAGTACTAAGTCCCACGTCCCGCCGTTCCCTAAACACCTCCAGGCATGGGGACTCCACCACCACCTCCCTGGGCAGTTGCATAATCCCAAAACGAGGGAGGTTTGAATAGACCACAGTGGGTCACCTGGTCCCATGTTCCTGCTCCAGCAGGACACCCTCCCAGAGCACACGGCACGGGATTGTGTCCACACAGTTCTGGAATATCTCCAGGGAGGGATTGCAATCTGTTCCAGTGCTTGGTCACTACACAGTAAAGAAGTTCCTTCTCATATTCAGATGGAACTTCTTGGGCATCAGTTTCTGCCTGCTGCCTCTTATCCCATTGCTGCGCCCCACGGAGCACAGCCCGGTCCATGCTCTGACCGCTCCCTGCAGACACTGACAGACAGGCGTGAGGTCCTCTCTCAGCGTCTCCTCTCAAGGCTGAACAGCCCCAGATCCCTCAGCCCGTCCTCGGCAGAGAGACGCTCCAGTCCCTTGATCAGCTTTGCAGTTCTAAACCCTGTCAAAGCAGCCTTAATCAAGTGAAGGTCCTTCATCCCTCATGAAGCTGCTTCTGGTCTAGGATCAAATTTTCGGCCTTAAATACTCCAAAGTTAACAAACCCATGACTGCAGAGTATAAATCCTGAGCAGCAGCTTGACCGAGGCTGGATCACTGTGACCACATGAAAGCTAAATCAGCATGAATCCGTTTAAGGAAAAAAAAAGGTGCAGGGCGACTGTCGTTGAGTGAATTTCAGAGCTTTAAAAGTAATTCACCCCAGGGCGTCACTGGAATTGTTTTACAGGTCTGGACCAAACAGAAGCAGAGAATTTTTCACTTCAGTCAATCCACGGGCTACAGAGTGGCACAGCTAAATCGGGGCCGCTAGGGACCCTCCCACTCCCTTTCTCCTCATCGCCCAAAATCAGCTCAGCCAGCGTCCGGAGGCAAATGAAGAGCCTTGGACTCTGAAGTCTGCCTTAATTTTATTCTAAATTTATATCATTAGTTCTTGGGGGAGGAAGGAAATGCAGTAGAGCAGAAGGACACGAGAAGGGATTGAAGGAAGTGGCTGAAAAAGTTACAAGACTGAGGTACAAGACAGGGGAGATAGAAAAATAGGCACATCATGTTTTCCAATCCATTTCCCTCATCGCATTATGGGAAAAACAAAAAAAAGGACAGTGTCCAGGCACTCTGTATATCTATTTGAGAAATGTGAAAGGGGAAAAAAATGTGTGTGAATAAAAAATTTTAAACTTCATTTAAACTTACAAGGTCGAATTTGTGGATGGACAGACTGCTGTCAGTCCCACACAACGGAGCTGGAATGTTTCAGCAGAGGATACGGTAGACTCAGCAAGCTCCGAAACTTTGACAGATGCACAATGGCTACAGGAGTTTAGCAAAGCTTATCTCCTCCTTGGTTCCAAGTACGTTGTGAAGCATTCTTTGTCCGTTTGACATGCTGACTCATTAATTTTCCTCACTGGTAAACAATCTAAACATACTGTGTGTTGCCAGATGGATTTTGCTATTAATTTTTATTTCATAAGTCTGATCTGGCATTACAATCAAAGTATATGATAAGTATATCGCTGAGTATATCTGTCAGGCATGCTTTTAAAGAAAGCAAGGGAAAGTTTTTAAGAACCTTAAACCTAAGTCTTAGGAACTGCCTCGCAGCAGAATGGTAACACTAGAAAATACTAGAAAACCAACCCAAAAAGAACCCCAAAAACTGGGCAAAATAAAAATTATCCACAGCACAAGGTCAATGGGAATATAATTATATTATAACTATATAATGATGTTAGATACCTAGTGCCAAATTTCACTGTGACACACAAAGTACGAGTTTCACCAAGTCACTGGAAATGACACACAGGTACAAGGGGCAGTTAATGGCCTACAAAATGTTGTTGCAGTGAGCGGTCTTAACAGCAATCCTGCTGAACAACTGGATTAATTCCCAGCTCACGTCAATAATTTGCAAATCAGTCGGTTTGTGCAAATCCGCATTAATAGACCCCGGTGCGTGCTGGGCTCGCAGTCGGTGCACCCCGTGCCGGGCGTCTGTAAACTCGCTTGGGATTGGCTGGCGGCGTCAAAGCGCTCTGCGCGGATCCAATGAATGGGCGGGATATTGGGGATTCGCGGACTCCAGGACGCGGCCGCGCATCGACGGCTCTGGCCCTGGTCTAGAGAAACCTGCGTCGCCGCGTCGGACCGGGCGGACTCGACAGTGTGTCGTGCGACCCCGTCCCTCCCCACCCCGTCCCAGTCGCGTCCGTCCTGCCCCGTTCATCTCTATCTCGTCCCGTTCCGGATGGCCGCGATCTCTCGGGCACCCGCGGGCGGAGGGCAGGTGAGGCACCGGCGCCCTATCTCAGTCTGTACCTGGGCAGCCTGTTTGCGTCCTGTATGGGGAGGGATCTGTACAACCCCCTTCCTACAGCTGCGTGACAGAAGGGTGCAGCCAGGTGGTGGCCAGCCCCGCTCCCGGGGAACAAGCGATAGGACCTGAGGACTGTCTTACGCTGTGCCAGGGGAGGTTTAGGTTGGACATCGTAAAGAATTTCTACACGGAAAGGGTGGTCCGACATTGGAAGGGGCTGCCCGTGGAGTAACCATCCCTGGAGATGCGTAATGAAAGACTGTATGTGGCACTCAGTGCTTTGGTTGACGAGGTGGGGATCAGTCGTAGGGCGGACTCGATGATGTCAGAGGTCTTTTCCAACGTCAGTGACTCCGTGATTCTTGGCAGGGCCACAGCCACGTACCCCGCAGGGCCAGCACCCGTGGTGACCTCACGGTGTTGGACACAGAGCCGGAGAACGCAGGGAGAACGCCATCCCGCCACGGCAGGTTCCTGAAGGTGTGCGATGGAAACCCTCGTGGGATCCAGCGGTGCCAGATGCCGGGGAGCACCGTGTGGGCAGGGAACAGGCGTGTAGCCCAGAGCACTCTTGGCAGCGCCTCCCACACACGGTTAAGCTCAATTCTGAGTAAAGTGGCACAACTAGAAAGCAAGATCACTAGTCAAAAAAAGCACCTGGAATTGCAGAACACTGACTCGGGCCTGAAGCCTTTGGCTGAGGAGCGCACCTCATCTGCCTCTGGACATGAACGTGGTGCCAAGGGCAAGAAGTACCAGAAGAATTACGGTACCACCAGTGGTAATGGGACCTGCAGGGATGCCTCTTCTGAGGAAGAGGAAAGCATTAAAAGCCCTAAAAAGAATGTTAGGGTTAAACAACAGCTTGATTTGGACAGTGATGAAGAGGAAATGAGAAAATTGATGGAGAGCTCTTTGGGGGTTTCCAGTGGAAATGGGAATCAGAAGGTTCTGGTAAGTGATGTTCAGTGGGGTAGAAAGGTAAATATAAATTTTGCTGGATTATGTATTTTTGTTAGTGCTTTTATATAATTGTTGTAATTTGTTTGTCGCTTTTTATTTAGATAACGCCAGCAAGTAAATTTCAAATTTGCATTTGTGTCTTGCTCATGATAGGATTCAGTTTGACATCTTAACATCTTAAAAATATTTTACCTACGATTTGTTCTCCCTTTAGCAATCTACACATAACAATGAAGTAACACATAAAACTCTTTTTCATGTTCTTCAAAAAGAGCAAGACTCCAGTTCCATCAGGAAAGCCTCGTCCACCTCGTAAGGAAGTTTCACCAGCAGAGTTATCTAAAGCACCTTCTTTTCACAACAAAGACTCAGAGGAAAATGTGTTTGGTAGAGTTAATTCACCAGCACCCTCACCCGCCAGCAGAAACGTGTCAGGACATACCACGATGTATCGATCGCCGTCATCTTCCATGAAAGACAATGCTGTTAAGAGTTCTCCGCCTAAAGCAGGCTATGCCAAGCAAAACCAAGAATCCCTTGAAAGTGACAGAAGTGAAATAAAGTCATTAGATGAATTGTTTTCAAAAGGAGCTGATGCAGAAGATCCAACCAGCAGCAGCTCAAAATGTATGTTTTCCAAAATGCTGTGTCAGTAGACTCGTTATGAATTGTACTTATAATTTCCTGATAAATTCTCTTAATAAACATGAGCAAATAGTCACTTTGAAAGGATTCACTGGTGAAATTTTACATAAACCAAGGCCTTATCAAAGTAATTATCTTGACTGTTTTTTTCGAGTGTAATAGGTTTGTATTTTTCCTAGCTTTTGACTTAGCTTTTGATTTTGGTTCAGATTAATGATGCTGCCCTGGGTGATGTTTTGATACCAAAACAATGACAACATTTAGAATAGTTTTCACTATTGTGTCAATGGGACAATATACCAATGGGTCAGAGTGAGAACATCTGTCAATGAGGGGCAGCAAAAATCTCTTGAACTTCAGTCAGCAGATGAAAGGAGGAAATTTTAGGAGTTTCTGCAAAGTTAAAGAATCAGAGTGATTGACTGCTATTACTTTTTAGTACTAAACTAGGAAGGTAGTACTGATTTTTTTTTTCCACTTTTCTCACTTACAGGAAAGCATAGTGTAATTTCCATGCAAATTCTCATGTCACTATGTCATTTGTTTGCAGACTGCAGACTGAATGTCCTGAGCCTTGACGACTTGGCACCGGATATCACCAGTAAGGTAGCAGAATTAAAGGAGAAAGTAAGTAGAACACATATTCCTAGTCTGCCTTTGATGGAGTGTGTAGGTTCTAAAATAAATACTTTTACAGGGAAAAGACATTCAGGTTACTCAAGAATCAAACAAATACATGAAAAAAGATACATTGCTGGCGGAAGAGCACCAAGCTGCTCTTAAAATGACCAGTGCAGTAACTGGTGTGAGTGACTTTTCTGAAGAGGACGTTGAGAAAAGTGCCACCGAAGCAGAAATCTCTGAACATTTAAGTGGAGTTTCCTCAGATTTCTCTGCACACAAATGGGATTATTTTAATCAGAATGAGAGAATTCTTAATTCAGAATATTCTGAAGACTTTGAAAGGTCTAGGTCTACAACAGACAGGGAAACTGTAGAGGGACATGCTGAGAGCTGCACGTGTTCTGGATCACAGCGGTCTTCAGCGTCATCCCCGTTGGTCACCCGAGAGCGGCACAGCCGGGGGCACCAAGCGACTGTCCGAGAAACTGCAGTTCAGACAGAGGAGCCTCCATTCACCTACTGCTGGGCAAAGGGTGAGTTCAGAATTACTGCCCAATCAGGCAAGTTTTACACTTTTATATATGCCAGCTCAGTGATCCTTGATGAATTCTTCATTTCAGTGCCAGTTTCCTCTCAGTGGCACTAAGTAAAAAATTTTCTAAAGCCCAAAACTTTAATCTGCTGTGTACAGAAAAGATTGGGATTGAATATCATAATAAGAAATGTTTTCTGCTTAAAAATACCTCCCACAGGACCCGTGGCTGGATAAGCAAGTATTAGCAACAGAGCTTGCAACAGCAAGAGTAGTACTCTGAAATGAAATTCAGTATTCTGATATCTTTATTATTGTAAATAATAGCATTGTAGTGTTACTAAACTGATCGCAGAGTTCTTTTGCATTGTGTTTCTCTCTTGGGAAAGCATTACGGCCCCACAACAGGATCAGATGTGAGCTTTCACATCCTGAGGAGTAGCTCCTTGCCTATGTCTGTTTACTTAAAGGAAAAAGTGCTAAGAGTCACCATTCCTTGTTACACGGGAAGAGAAAGTAGAAACTTGAGCGTGCTTAAAAACAGAAGCATTCTTTGAGTACAAAAGTGTTTATTTTTACTCTGCCTAGGGTTAGAAAAGGTGCCTTCTGCAACAGTGTCCTGAGCCTAAGAGTAAAGAAACTGCGGAGGTCGCGTAAGATTCGGTTGTCAATTCTCCCGTTTGGCTCTATGGTGGTTTTAGGGCAGCTGCTGTCCCAAAAAATTGCTGAAGAACCACCAAGTAGTAGCACTAAACCTTTTCACTCTGGTTCCACCCAGTAATTCTCACGTTATCCTATACACAGCAAACCCCTCTGCAGTGCTTGCCGCACCCGTTGGAACTAGCTACATCGATCCAGTGCCAATTGCCAGTCACAGCATCAGCATGGATGCAGTAGAAGGTACTGAAAACGTGTTTATTCTTTTTTACCTTGTTTTCTGCACCTAAGGCCGGCTTGGTTTGTTCAGCCCTTGCTGCCTGCTGTGTCTTAATGCAGTACGTCCCGTCCCTTTCTCACAGCCCTGACTGCGTACAGCCCCTCGCTTCTCGTTTTACATGCCATGTGCAAGCAGCACGTGATGCTGACCCAGCAGTTTATCAAGAACGTTCACCACCTTCACACATCCCTTGTAGAGTCATTAGAGCACGAGAAGTTCCACTACCATACCCTGGAAGAGGCTAAAGAGGTATTTATGACAAACCAGAGATCAGAACATATATTCCTTTGCAAACGCTTGTGGTATTTGCAGCATATTTCTTTGCATACAATTAATTAATAAGTTTACACGGGGGGAAGGGGGGGGAAAGAAAGAACAAAGTCTTGCTGGGGGCCATAGCTTCCAAAGATTAAGGTTTCTGCTGTAGCATTTACCTGTCCTCAAGTGAGCAGGGATCTTTCTGATGCTGCAACAGAAGTATACTTTCTTTTGCTACTACAGAAAATTCTGTACGGGCATCTTGACATGAAGATTAGATACTTTCTACTATGTAATAAATAATAATGCACTTAATATACTGTCTTCATTAACCTTTTTGTTTTTTTGCAGTACATCAAGAATCACAAATCCCCACCCCTTACAATGGAACAAGCGCTTGAAGAAATTCGGAGAGCCCAAGAGAAATAACTGCTTGGATAGTTACTGAACTTTAAGTAACATTTATATTTACAGCTCTAGGGCTGAAACCAGAAACCTTTCCAAGTTGCTCCGAAAAAAGGTTATAAAATATGTATTGGAAGGATTTGCACAAACTGCTGTTAGTATAAATTAGTTTGCACATATTGCTAATTATTATATACAATTTATTTTTCTATACCTGAATTCTTTACTCATGTATACAATACAGGGATAGGCAGGAACCTTCAGCCAGACTATGTCAGCACAAAAGAGATCGAGAAAGCACTTCTCTGTAATGGCACCATGCTAAGTCATATGGTGCACAGATGTATCCTGTGAGTTGTGAGATCTGCGATCGCATCTATGATCGCGGTATAAGTGAAAGTCTGTACTGCAGCCCCCGTGAAATATGACCACAGCAGAAAATTACCATATCCTGACCCTAGTTCCATTATCCAAACAGTGTTTCTATATGATCAGGCTTGTCAGATTACAACAAAACCAAACACATGATGGGGTGGGGTGTGTATATTAAGATAAATTCAAAACAAGGAAGCCTTATAGTCAAATTAAGGAATTCACTTGTTCTGAGCTGCCTTTTTATTTTTAAAAAAGTGTTTATTGGAAGGCAAAACAATAACGTTCACAAGTCGGTAACATACAGATGTTGTATGCTAATTCACAGACAGGTACAGTTCCACAACTACAGTAGATCTAGAACAAACTGATACTCCACCATATTAACTGAATGGTTTTAAGAGGGTTTTTGCTCTACAAACGACTGGAAAAGGGAACCGCCGCGCAGACCTGGGGAGCGGAAGCGCATAGTAAGGGCCTAAAAGCTCTAGCTGGTGGTCTCTGGAAACAGTTACAAAAGGTTCAGGTTTTTTTCCTTTAGATTACAGCAAGTTTCCAAGAACATCTCGTGGATAGAAATGTGTAGAGCAGAGAAAATGGATTCTCTTCTATTGAACTAATTAGCTTTTATTAAAGGGTATATACAAAAATATAAAAAGCTTAAAGACTGTTCCATTACAAAGCATCGCCCATCCCTCAGAGCGCTGGGAAAGCTACCAGAGAACTGACCCTCGTGTCCTGCCCCGAGTGGCGGCCGCAGCAGCTGCTGGGTGGGACCTGGAGGTGGGCAGAAGGTTCTAAAAGCTCGCACAGTGCCCAGAGGTCACCTGCACTGGAACTAGATGCTTCATTCCCCATTTAGACATTAGGATACACTGCTCAGCATCAGTCTGACTTGATCCCAAGGCAGCACCCCTCCACTTCAAATAGAATTAACCTTTTGAGAGAAATAAACATACATTATGGAACTAGAGAACATACAACCACATCAGATAACATCTGTATTTTGCAGGAATGAACGAGGCACAATTCTGCACCAGGAATGGCCTGACCGGAGTTTAATTCTACTACAAAACAGGGAACTAACTAAAAAGTTTTCCAAGAGAAATGGAAATTCTTAAAGTTGCTAGACATGTCACAGTAACAACTGGGCTTTTTTAAGCACTGATTGACAAGCGTTGTAGTACATGTCATAGCTTTCCATTTTTCATCACAGTTTTAAAAGTAATTCATTTGTCACTTGCTCCAGATTTTAATCCGGATTTCTACAAGTGTAATATTTTGTAGAAGATGCAAGACATCTTTCTTCAGAGAGTCTTACTCGGGTGGTGGAGGGTCTTGTGTTTCACGCTTCACTGAAACAATAGGGAAAAGAGTTCTTACAGATTCTGCGGTTACCTAAGCTGGCTGAAATGTTGCGTGGAATGCGGGTTCTGTTAACAGGGAATTTTTTTTTATGGGCTTTATTTGAATCCATTTGATCACACAGATTGAAAGGCAGAAGCCACATTACGTGGAGCGTGCCAGTTTTTTTCCTTTTAGCTGTCGTAAAGTTCCGACGTTCAACATATCAGAGACTCTCTGCAAAAATCCATCATTTGGGTAATTGTCTTCACCTCTTACAAACACCTCCACTTTTTCGGAACCCTTCCTGCAGTACAGTGAATTGACTACCAGTTCTGGCTTAGGCAGAACAGGGTAGTAATGTAACAGTAGGAAACTCTGAGTAGGGCAGGGGTAAACAGTAAGCGCGGTAAACGGTAAACTTTAATTCCAACCAAAAGGACCTCCCTGCCGCAGCAGCCGTTCGTCCCGCGGCACAGCTCTCCCTCGGCTAACTTTGCGACCACTCTGAGTTTTTGTGGGGCAGCATTCTAAGATGCGGGTGTTCGGCAATTGCAGCCAGAGAGCGGCTTGCACAGAACACGGTAATTAGTTCTCATTTCAGAAATCAGAAGAACACAGTACTTAAAAAGAAAAACCTGCCAGGTCAGTCAGAGTACACGTCCACTTACCTGTTGTTTTACTGCACCGGTTACATTAGAAAGAATTAAGAGCTACTGATACATTGATTAGGGTTTATAAAAATCACGTTCAAGTCCACACAGGTTTCTAAATTGCTGAGAAACATTCACTTACATTCATCCCTGGCCTTCATGCGTGCAATAAAGGAGTAACTTTTATTTCTTCGGTAGTTTTCGTAAGGGTCGTCCAATGCAACTCCCACTCCTTTGTACTGATCCCATTTGTCTCGGATATCACCTCCTTTAATTGGATCCTGAATTCCTTGTTCCTTGGCTCCCAATCCACCAGATCCACTCCATCCTGCAGCAAGGACACAGCATTGCAATCCTGTCACTGTTTTTTTTTATTACTAGCATAGGGAAGAGAACCGTGGGCATTTTGTTAACAACCAAAGACAGCATCGGTTTGATAAAGCAGGATGGGGACAGCCTGAAATGACACGTGAACCGTCCCGTTTATTTCACAAGCATTAATATGCCAAGATTCCAGGAGCTGACAGCAGTACTATCCCTAGAAACCGTTAGGAGGATAAGAAGCAAGGCAGCGCGAGCCAAATCAGGTCAACCCTTCTGACCCGTACCGCAGGGAGACGAACTACCTCCGGTAGGTCAGTTCTATGCAATGCCAAACTCAAGTCCCTGTATTCAGTATCATTCCCAGAAAGGCAACTATCACCGCTCCATATGCTCCTATCTCTGAATATCCTTACGTGGACCTTGGAATGGCAAGGAATAATTCTTTATGAATGTGCATTAATGAGTTATATCTAAGACTTTGTTGTCTTAACTTTGTTTTCCTGGCCTGCGTAAGATTCTCGAGCAGCATCTTACCCATTTTCACTAGCATTTGATGGCCTTTATTTTCTTCTCCAAGTCTCGATTCTGGTATGGGAGGCCCAGAACTGGAGCCCAAACCAGCAGAAGAACTAAGAAAATAAGAACAAATTAGGAACCAGTGATACCGTTCTGACACAAAGCAGTCAGTTCTATTCTGTGAAGCGTCAAGATGCAACATAATTCCATCCGCTCTATTAAGCTATTCTTTATTAAAGCCATTAGCGGACGCAGTTACTGAGGCACCAGAAACACACGGCCCGCTTCTCGGTGTAAGGGAAATAAAACCCTGCGCACTTCCCAACGGAGCACTTGGAGAATTACTCCTGCTCCCAAGGAAGGTGCACACAGACTTCACAGTTGCACGCCGATTCGTTAAAATAAAAAGCCACCACAATAGAGTGACATTCTCTGTATAAGCACACGTAGCCCATAAATTGCTTCTAAATTTGCTTTCCGTCATCCTTTCTGCTCTTTGTTGAAATGCCCATCCCCCCGTAACAAGGCAGCGCCCCTGCAGGCAGCGTGTTGAAAACAGCCCAGGTGAAAGGAGACAGGTCTGAAGCAAAGCTTACGGAGGAGTGGGGCTTCGAGAGCGGGAACGGCGCCGCCTTCCCGGGGAGTACGACTTGGACCTCGAACGTGAGTGTGACCGTGAGCGGCTGTGAGAGGAGCGGGACCTGCTCCGGCTTCTGAAAGGGAGAGCACACGAGTTAACAGAGCAACGACCCGCAGTTCCTCGGATCGGCCTTGAAGGTTGGGTTTTTCCCGCTCTGCAGTTCCCAAGGTTCAGCCCCGCTGCAGCCTACCTGGACTGTGAGCGAGAATAGGATCGCGATCGAGAGCAAGAGCGAGAGCGTGATCTCGAGTAGGAGCCAGATGATTTTGAAGATCGTGAATTGGACCGGGAAGATGAACGACCTCGGCTTTTAGACCGACTTCGAGAGCGAGAAGGCCCACTGCATAGATGAGTAGAGAAAGTCCACTGAGATTCCATGAAGAAATACCAGAACCACATATGTACTTCTGATCAAATGCAAAGTATACAGAAGCACTATTTCTGCAGCAAGAATGAAAACCTGAGTGTGACAAAAAACGTTTTACAGAATCACAAAGCGGTTTTGGTTGGAAGGGATGTTTAAGCTCATCCAGTTCCAACTCCTGCCAATGGGCAGGGACACCTTCCTCTAGACCAGGTGGCTCCAAGCCCCAGTGTCCAAGCTGGCCTTGGACACTTCCAGGGATGGAGCAGCCACAGCTTCTCTGAGCAACTCGTGCCAGTTCCAATTTTTGCAGATTAGACAGAAACTCCAGCACACAGAAACTCACTGTATCGGCATGCTGCTGAACAGACGTTGCCTCTGCAATTAGCCCAAGCACCCTCCAGCTGAACAGCACACAGCAGAGGGCAGGACACAGGATCTCTCACCTGTTTCTCTTCTCTTGACCTTTCCTCCGCCTTGCTCTCATTTTAGCTCTGAAAAATTCGTACAGTCCATTCTGCTCCCATCCCTCACTGCAACAAATCAAGCACACAGAACCCACAGGTGTAAATTGCACTTCAGTGGTGACCTTAGAGACTTTCACTAGTTTTTGTACAGAACAAAGCTTCTGGGCAAAATTGTCTCGCAAATCTCAGTATAAGATCAAACAGCAAGTGAGGTTGCAATACGACAAGAGAAAGCGAAAGAGAGGCACTTTGCTGTTTGAGACACCTTAAGGCATTTTCCTTACCATTTTGTTGGCTACACCTACTCTTACCTGTTTCTAGGCCTGTCGTGAGATGGGGGACTATAAAACGCCTCAACTGCAGCCAGGAGTCTCTCACTGGGGGGCATTGGGGGTGGAAGACGAATATCTTTAGGATCTAAAGGTTTATACTCATGATCTTCAAGCTGCCAGAAACAAAACAAATTACATTGGTGTCACGTGTCACGGGGTTTGTACCTGAAGAGATAAATACAGGTCTAGCTGTGTAGGGACCTCGACTTTCAGTACCGGATAAGAAAAGATCTGGGAATAAGGATTCTGCAGATGACCCCGAGCTTCCTCGCGCTATCGCTATCGCGAGCTCTCCGAAAAAAGCTTGCACCGCACAGGTTGCGGCATAAAGCCGGTCGCCAGCTAAGTGAAATGCAGGTGTCATCCACCTTTGTGCTAACGTGGCCGGACGTAAGCCCGGCATAAAGCAGTGTAGGAGAATAACGCTAAGGAGATGTAAGAGGCTTACTAGCTCATCTCAAATACACAGTACATAGTTGTAAGTATCCCTGAAGATGCTGCTACAGGTATATTTCCTGTTCTCTGTCCTTCTTTGTATGTATAAGATTGATGTTGTAAAAGATTTTCACGAGAATTCTGATAATGAAGAATCAGTACAGTGGTGCCATCAGACCTACGAGGTCTCTCTGACTATCTGAAAATTACTGGTGATTTAAATTTTCTAAAAATAGGGGTCAGATTTTTAAGTCAACTCCCACTATGAGTTCAATGACCTTTCTGTAGCACACAACACTTGAAAAACATCACCATTTTCACTACCTAGTCTCCTCAACTACTGCTCTCACAACAAGTGGTTGTGGGATGTAAGTATTTGAAACTGTACACGTGCACAATGAATACTACCTAATAATAACAACAACAACAGGTTTTGGACCTCTTAATCCCACCAGTCAGTGGCATAGCAAGCACTCACTTTGACAAGCGGAGCCATCAGTCCAGCAGGAAGATCGAAGTAGGGAACGTTTGGCACCAGACTGGGATCATCGTGGTTCATGTGAGGGGGCCCTTGGCGCCGCATGTGAGGGGGCTGCCCGTTAAATCCATGTGGGGGAGGCCCAAAATCAGGGTGCTGTGGCCCTCCCCAGGGAGGATGCTCGCTGATTCCAGGATGAGGCAATCTGTGACCAGGATGATGATGAGGAGGTCCAATTTCTGCAGAGCGGGAGGGTTAAAATGTTTTATTTAGTCATCAAGAAAGGAAGGCAATCAGAGATATACTTCAATGACTGCATTTATCCTAAAACCCCATCTTGGCAGACCCAGCAAAGCACCAGAAGTGAAGGAGCAGAGGCTGGCTACTCCTTCACGTACAAGAAGATGCTGCTTCTTGCCTTTGAAGTGACCCGTTTTTAAAGTGAAGTAGCCACAAAAGAGGTGCCTGTAGAGATGCCGACTTGAATTTGGAATACGATTTCTTATCCGTTATGGAAGACTCTAAAGGCAAGGAAGCGTCCGACTGTGCGCGTGTTTCCTACCGAGCTCTAAGCAGTAGCTTCCCGAACTCCCAAAGTAAACACGGCTCAGGAAAATCAGATCAGTCCACCAAGGATAAAGCGTCTCCCCAAATCAGTAAATAATTTTGTAATGGCAATCATTACGAGAGAGTAAGAAAAGCTGGCCCGGTACACACTTTACCTTGAGGAAAATCCCCCTGTGGGTAATCAAAACGATGAGGATAAGGAGGCCTTTCAAAGGGATGGCGAGGTGGAAAATCATCCTGCATGAAGCGAGGTGGAAAGCGGTTGAAATTATGCGGATGCGGGGGCTGGTTGAATTGGGGATGTTGCTGATGTGGAGGAAATGGGCCTCTGAAGTGAGGTGGCCGCTGCATTCGAAATGGAGGTTCCCTCTGACCCCCACCCCATGGAGGCTGTTCGTGCTGGTTGTTCCACGGCGCTTCAAACTGGTTGTTCCAAGAAGGATCGGGCTGGTTGTTCCAAGGTGTCTCTCGCTGATTGTTCCAGCCTTGATCTCTCTGTTCATTCCACATTCCTTCATGGTTGTTATTCCAGGGAGGACAATGAGGCGGTCCCTAGTGTTGAAGTACAGAAGGCCGTTCATTAGGTTACAGAACTAACAGAACAATATCTCCTTCTTAAGGAAATACAGTGCATAGGGAACACGCACGAAGAAAAGAACATTTTGCATACGGAGCACAAACGACCGCAAGTTCAGAAAAAAGCTCTTTTCTCTTCATAGGAGAGAGCGAACCGTCACCGAAGCGAACCGCTATCGTGTTGTTCAGAGGAACGGCGTGACAGTTAACAACGTGAAATATGATTTGTACTTTGCCCTCATCTGGGCTCAGAATGACAAAGCTTGGCATCGAAATGTGGATTTCTAACCGTCACAGCTTTTCACCGCACTTCCACATCCAAGATGGCAGTTCCCAACCTCGATAACCGAGACGGTAGCCGTCAAGCCGCGCAGGTGTTTTCCGAACAGTTTCTTACCTGCTGTTGACCCCATGGCGCAACAGGGTGAGGCTGGTCAAACCAGGGTGGTTTATTTGGGGGAATCTGATCGTGAGATCCAGGCCCACGCGGTCCACCTGAGGCAGGATCCTGCACTCCAGACCCGGTTGCGTCATACTCTGTAGAACCAGCCAGAGGCAGCTGAGATTTACCGTCATCTGGAACAACGTAGAGACTATTAGCGGCATTAAAGGCACACGCAGTGAATAAAAGGGGAGAACGTGGAGCTACAGATGAATTTGTTCTGCATAAATCTGTTACCGGGAGAGAGCGTTTCCAACGGAACGAACACTCGGGTCTTTGGTTCTTTTTACACTCGAGCAGCAGCCTGTGTGTGCTGCGAGGCTCTGAAGAGGTTCAAGCTTTTGCCTGAACCAAACCAGCCTCATTATTAAAAAAAGCAGCAAGAAATAGAAGTTTTAACATTTTCACCGATTTTTGCACAGGTCCCAAGTGAGCTCAGTACCTGACTGCGTGGCTGGAGCAGATGGTGGAACTGAGGCTGGTGCAGCTGCGGGGGCTTGAGGTGGGGGTGTTGATTTCACCTCATTCTCTAGCGGGGGTATTTGTATCTGCTGTTGCTGCTGCTGCTGTTGCTGCTGCTGCTGTTGTTGCTGCTGCTGTGTTAAACTGTTAACGAACTCTTCGTGTTGAGTTTTCAGGTTCTGTATCTGCTGTTGGAAAGCCACTTGTACAGGCTGTACAACCGTTGCATATTCAGTGATCAAATTTGCCTGATAAAAGAAATGAAAGAGAACAAATGAACACCGTGCCTATAATACCCGCACATTTGGTTGTTCACAATTTCCCACGTTGCTCGCTCTTCACCCTCTCTCCCAAAAAAAGGCATGAGGAGGGAGGATAATGCTGGCTGGCAGAACCAGGCAGTGCCATTATGAGGCTTGTGTGGAGCTTTCCGAAGTATTCTGTGCAGGCTGGAGCCCACAGTCCTTAGAACTGTCTTTCCATTACAGCTGAAATCAACAGCATTCATTATTAATAATAAAAAGGAAAGGTTGCTGGTGACACAACCATTTTTATATTCAACGAATGCAATGGAAGTCCACGGTGTCTCGTTTCCTTTTGAGCAAACACTCCTTGTTATACAAAGCAGTGTCAAATAAATACGTAGAGGACTTTATAGGTCTGCATCCCGCATCCAGGACCGTATCAGCAGGTGTATTATTGAATGTTTGGAATAACAGGATTAAAATTTCCTTTCCCCACCCCCCGTAGTTTTTGTAATCCCTCGTGAACAATGTCGGGGGTGTTGGCAGAAATTAATATTAGGGTTTGACAAGGAAAATAATTTCCAAAATATTGACATAGATGAGAATATGTATGTTTTTGTGGCTAACCTGGTACTGGCCAAGTCCGAGAGCTGGGCTTTGTAACTGCTGAATGATGGACTCATCAAAGTACCCGTTTTTCTCCCATAGTTGAAGAAGCTGCATGAATTTAAGAGTAAAAGGATTTTATAAATGGTGAACGAGGAAAGAAAAAGTGAGGCACAGCATTTTTATGTGTTTAGCTTTTCATAAGACCTAGGCTTTCAGGATTTATTTTAGAATCAGTAAAGAGTCAGACGATCAATCGTTACGCTAAGCGTGAAATAAAGGCTATATACTTTTAAGTTCCATTTTATAAGTGAACTAGAATACATCCTGCAATAGACTTTATGAAGACAATTTGACCATAAAAACGTCAGTGATCTTCTTTTACCCGGCTACTTGCGAATCTACGTGGCACCGAGGTAAGAAAGAAAAAGTTACAGTTAAAGCAAAACTGCATACTCACTCTGGCAATTTTCTGCTGTTTATCTTCCTCCACGGCTAGAAAGCTGGTACAGTAAATAGGCACAACCACCTTTTGTAAAGCAGCCAGGAGATCTCGCGCTTGCTTGCGCTGGCTTCAAGGAAGGAACGGGAAGAGTTATCTTTCTTTTTCACCCTAAGACTAAGCGCATTGCATTACTCTAATCACGTCAACTCGTGCTATAATCAAAGTAGTGGAATCCTGAATTAGAAAATTCTCCCCGTAAGGATTTTGTAGCGAAGCGTCGTGTGGAGGAAATAACATGCAAAGCACGTAAAAGAGGTTTGATGTAAAATTGAGTTTTAAAGCAGTAGATGTGAGGCTTGGACATCTTAGGACAGCTGCTAGAAGACACGAACACGTTAAAAATAAGAAGCTACCGGTCAATGTAACGCCGTATCTAAGAGAGAGACGTCATCAAAGGAACGAAAACAGCGAAGTGAAATGCCTAAGGGAATTCTTACCAGTGATGCAAGACATCATTGATTAAGTAGATGAGGTGCAGCCGCAGCTCAAAGTGAGCTCCTTCTGCCGTGATCCGGTTCCGCAGGTGCCCGGCCATCAACTCGCAGTGTGCGGGAGACTTTGCATTACTGAACATCCAGTTCTTGCCAGCCTTATTGAAGCAAATTTTAGATATTTTAAATCAGTGTAATGTGTTAATAGAATATGGCTTTCTATAGCTCTGAAAGAAGTGCAGGAAGAGGAGTTTGCAGCTAACAGCTTCAGTATTACCTGGCACACAACACAGATATAAAGCTACTGTTGATGCACAGGCAATCTGAAAATTCCAAGGAACCCACACCACAGCACCTCCAAATCCCCACGCAGATTAGGATCACTTACCGAGATCGCATCTTTTGTACAAGTGTCAATTATGGGCTGCAGCAAGTTGTCAAATTCGTTCATATCTAACTGCGTTTCCTCCAAGACCTTTTGCATTTGTTGCTCGATTGCAAGGGCTACTGCTGATGTGACTTGTTCCTGATTAAAGAGATGAAAAAAAAGCAGATGTAAAAGAAGAAAAAGAAAGAACAGTATAATAGACAGCATTGTTTTGAAGAATGAAGGTGCTGTATCCTCATCCCTGTGGATATAAGTAGCTAAGTCAAGGACCAAAATATTTTACAAGCAGTATGCCCTGATGGAAAATTTTCAATTATTTTTTCTTAGAAAAGAAAATAAAGTTCTTCAAATTTTCCCAGAAAAGTCCAGTTTACTTCTTCTTCTTCTAAAATTTATCATACAATAAGAAATAATTGCAAGAAGGTCATAAATGTAAAGAAGAGAAGCATGGCACAAGTAAGTTTTCAGTTTGGTTTTCAGCATCTTTAACAGCTATGCATCTGGTGCAAAAAGCAGGTAGTTGGCAGCACTGACTTGCCTTCTACCCCAAGCACATCCTATTTGGATTGCTACAAAGTGGAACATGTTGCAGGTGCCAGCGACCTGAACCTTAAAGCAAGCTTAAAGCAGCCCCAATTTATTACACTGCGAAATGAACAATTTTTTCCAAAGAGTAAAGAAAACATTTTAATCGCACATTGACCGTGCCAGTACAACCTTTACATCAGATACATCTGTTCTAGGGGAATGATGGCATTTTTGAAGGAAAAATGAGGAAAGCGACTTCCCTTCTCCTCACACGCATCAGCGCTGAGCAGCAAACCGTTTTCTCCCCCTTTGTTCCTAATTCCTAGAGCCACCGATAGGGCAGCCTACAGCGGCTGAGTGCTTACGTTAAACTAACCTGTCTCATAGCGAGGAGATGCTGCTCCTGCTGCTGCAGGTTCCACTGACTCTGCTGGATGAGTTCCTCCACAGAAGGGGTGCCCTGAGGGGCCGGGATGGGCGTAGCCGGTGGGAGCGATGGCTGCGGCAGGGGCTGGATCTGTGCGGAAGCCTCGATATCTTGGCTTTGCTTGCATAACACTAGTAGACAGAGTAAAGTTTGAAAGTAAACCTTCAACAGAAACCTGCTACTGCCAGCCCACGGGTGAAAATGGCCCCGGTTCCAAGCAGAGCCTGCTTTTGAGGGCTCAGAGGGGCCTCCAGAGCTGTGTGGAGAACGCTCTCGGACACCCGGAGGGATTCTTGGGGCGTCCTGTGCAGGGGCAGGAGTTGGACTCGATGATCTCTATCCGTTCCTCTCCAACTCTGCATATTCTAGGATTCTACGGTTAATTGAAAAACGTGGGTGGATGGTGCCAAAGAGGAGAGCCAGGAACTCCCCGTGCACTTCCAGAGGGACAACTGCAGCACGAGCCGAGCCTTGGCTCTCCAGGTGCTGGGCTCCGTTCTCGCCACGCGGCCCGTCCGTGCGGCTCACCGTGCCCGCCTTCAAATGCACCAGCGGGGCCGTGAGGATTCGTGGGCAGCGCTTAGAAAGCTACCTGGAACCCAGAGCGCAGAATGAGGCTGGAAACCGCTCCTGGCGGGGCAGGGCGAGGCCAGGAGGCAGAAAAGTATCGCCGGCGGGCGACGCCGAGACCCCTCGGCTTGGGGGGAGTGGGGGTAAGGGGGAGTGGGGGGTGGAAGGGAGGGAGGGAGGGAGGGAGGAAGCCCCGAGGCGGCCCTGCTCGAGCAGCAGGCCCCACTCACGCTGCTGCTGCTCCAGGGCCAGCTTGTATTTGTAGTATCCGTAGAAGTCGCCCCCGAAAAGGAAGGAGAATTTGGGGTTCTCCTTCTGCTTCTCCATCGTCATCTTCTCGAACTCGGGCCCGTTCCGCGCCACAAACTGCGCTAGCTTGTCGATGACATTCCGCAGCTCCTGGTCTGTGGGGAAGCAGCGCGATCAGCCCCCGCTCTCCCCGCTCCCTTGTCGTTCCCCGGGTTTCCCTCCGTTCCCCTAGAAGCCCCCGATGGCCGCTCACCGTCGGGCGGCAGCGGCATCTCCATGTCCGCGGGTCCCGGGGCCGCTGGGCCGCTCGGCCGCTCCGCACGCACGGAAGAGGTGCGACACCCGCGCGGCCGCGCTTTACGGCCTCGTCGCTACGGACACGGTCACGTGGGGTCGTTTTCCACTTCCCCCCCACCTCCACCCGCTCGGCCGCCCGCCCGCCCCCGGCGCTGGAGCGGCGTTAGTGGAGGGAATTCCAATCTCAAAGAATAATGAAACGAGAGGTAAAGAGCAGTTCGTCTGTTTAAGTTCGAGTAACGTCACAGGCAAAATAGTAATGTTAAAGTAAAGGACGTGCCTGTGGTCCGATACTTGCATCATTAATTATTTAAAAAGTGAACAGAAGCAGTGTTGAAACAACGCCTCGAAGTTTAGTAAATTAATTTTTTTTTTGGTGCGTGTGTCCCATGGGACCGTGACATTTTTACCTCCAAACGGGTTCCTGCGTGATTGAAGTCAGTGAAATAAATGTGGTGCGTCATATACTGTACACAGCGTCAGGGTTTCAGGTGTGCCCCTAAAAGTGATAGGAGACTGTTCTGCATTACTCCCTCTGCAAATGAGATAGTGTCTAATTTCACTAGTAAGATGTGGAGAGAAAGTGCTGCTTTTTCAGTCAATCAGAGTGCGGATTGCAAGTGCTGCATTTTCAACCGATTGGAGTGCGGGTTGAAACTGCTGGATTTTCAGCCAATGAGGGTGCGGATTGAAAGTGCTGCATTTTCAGCCAGTCAGGGTGCGAATGTTGTAATGTTTCTTGTGTAGATGACAGAGTTGGGCACATAGGAAACCCTTTGTAAATGTTACAAGAAGTTTATGGCTACTGTGCAAAGGAAAAAGCTGGAGCTGGTTAGATCTGAAATTTGGCTTTCTTTGAATGGTTTTGAATTTGTGTTCTCTATTTTTATTTAAACCTTCCTGCTTAAAAGAATGGACATCCCGAATGCATTAGAATGGCTAATTTTTTACACAGTATGAGTGGATCTTTAATGCAGAATGTTTTGGTTTTCTATCTTATGCTGTGTCCTTTTCATAGATATTCCTTGAGATCCTATAGTACTAGAGGGTCTGTTATATTGTGGGTAAGCTCCGGAGGATTTGTCACTCATGACGACACTCTCTTTGGCAGGATCTGCTGCAGCTGCAGTACGAAGGTGTTGCTGTCATGAAGCTGTTTGACAGAGCAAAAGTTCTCCTGCAATTGTAATGATATCAGTTGAAGGAAACCCTGCCTTTCCCCTGCAGTTACGAGTATCAAGCACGGAGCCCCTGGAGTCCCGAAAATGTCCATCACCATCCTTGCCAGCGGCCCCTTTGCGCCCCCGCTCGTGAATCTGCACAACCCTGCCCCTGGTTCTCCTTCTTGTCTGCGGTTTGGTTTATGCCCCGGAAAAGAGGGGACGCCGGGAGATGCGCCGGGGCTGCGGTGGGACGGGGCTGAGTTCTTGGCTGTGTCGGCAGCAGGGGTCTGTGCTTGCATTTTTTCCCTGACAAGGCTTATTTTGGCATCTTGTCACTGTTACTTGGTGAGACCAGATAGATGTTGTCATCCATCATGTTGTCATTTTTGTTAGTACCTTCTTTTCCTGAAGGGTATTGTGAGCTGCTAGAGTGTGCTGCGAGAAATCCCAAACAGCTGTCCTATTTTTCTATTGTCAATGTAACATGGGAAAATCAAAGAGTTGCCCCAAGGATCCTGTCAGTGGGAGGTGGTTATGGGATAGCCTGTTTTTGGAGGCATTATCCACAGCCTTAAAAGTGTGTATAGGTGTAGCGTTTGGTATCAGCTGGGCTGTGGTTGCATTCCAAAAAGTGTGTTCTTTGGGTACTAAAGTTTCTGGGTTTTTGGTGGGTTTTCCTGAGAAGTGCCTTGTAGCCATCTGAGCTTTGCTTTCCAAAGCCTGGAATCATTTTAATTAGCCATCCTAGGGACTTGTGGGATGGAATCACATCACGGTGGTATTTCCTCATCATGCCGCCCTGCCCTAGGCCTCAGTGATGAGGGCATATTTTTTCTTCCGGAAGTAGGAGCGTATTCTTGGTCATTGGCCAGATGTTGGTTCTGCAGGGATATCTGCCTGGAACGTCCTGGGTGTCCCGGTTCAGCTGCGTAGGGTGGCACGAAGGTGGCGCTGAAGATGCCAATCATCACTGGCCTGGATAAATTTTGGCTGCAGGAGCTGCCAGCAGCAGGCTGTTCAGAGGCAGAGCTTGCCAGGATGGCAAGACTGTCATTGTGGCAGTCCCCAAAGTAGTATCCGGTGTGACTAGTTGCAGAGCTGTATAAAAGAAGTGTGCCATTTGTTATGGTTTTGGGCCCAGTGGATCTAAGGTGGCTTTTATTGAAATGTAAAGCTGGATTTGCAGTCTGCTGAGAGAGTTGAGTGTCACTTTATTAAGCAAGGAAAATGTGTGTGGTGGTTAGTGCAGGCTGATGTAATTTATTTTCAGTTATCACTTGCCACGATTCTTTTAATAAATAAACTTCTAATGAAGAGTGTGCATGTGTGAATTATTTCTGTGTTTGATGAGCATGAGAAAGCATCAGTAGAAATTTGTGGGAGAGGCATGGGGAGTAGCAGAAGGGAGAAGGGTGTGGGAGATAGAGCCCGGTCCCAAGGTGGGTTGCTGTCGGTGGCATAGGAGGGGATGTCATAGAGATGGAGGTAAATGTGGACAGGGTGCAGAGCCCCGGGGGACCGGCCCCAGTGGGGCTGCTGGGGGTGTGAGAGTGTGTCCAGGACAGGTTGGGTATGGAGTGGTGAGCCCTAAGTGGAATGGGGGTGAACCCGTGGGATATGGGCAGAGTCCTGGCTACTGTGTGAGTTGTTACCACACCAGGTTAGTGGAGGTGAAGGTCACCCCAGGAGAGGTGCAGCCCCTATTGCCTAGGGTCCCACCACAGGCTTGTAAAACCAGGGTTCAGGGTCCAGAGTTGACAGGTGTTGTATTGTCCAGGGCAGCACTTGACACCACAGGGCTGTAGGGGGCTGTGGAGTGAGTTGGAGGCCCTGGCCTGTTGGCTGTAAGGAAGGATGAGAGGTATTGAGGGCAGTGGCCAATGCAGCCCCCTGCATCCCAGAGTCCCATGCAAAGCTCCCCCTTTCAGGGTGTGCCTAAGAACACGTGCCATGTAGTCTTGTGCGTGTAGGAGGAATTTTTGGCAGAGCAGCTGTGTGTAAGGCCAAGGTGAGCCTATATCCTGTAAGGGCCTAGGTAGGATCTGGGCTGGTGATAGCTGTGGTGTAGTGTCCTGTGATCCCCCAGAACCCAGATTTGAGGTGAGAATTTTCAATGTTTGTAATGTAAGAAGTGTTAGCACCATCATGCAAAGCCAGAAGTTTTTAAAAGTTGAGAGTGTGCATGTTTGGCATTGAAATGGATACATACTTAATCAGGAGAGTTTTATTAATGTATTTTGTTAGATTTTACAGACATGGTTAATTTTTTGAAGGCATAGAATTTCATGTATTTAGTTTATTATTTGTATGAATACCTGGAGGTTTTGCACAGCTACAGGGTGGCATCTTGCGTCTGGATTTTGTTCACACGGTGAGCCGGAGGGAGTAGTAGCACTTCCCCAGTTCTTTCTGGAGCAGTGCTAATTGCAGTCCTTGAAATATGCATGAAAAAGGTCCCATGTGAAATGGGAAGAGGAATTAGAAAAAGAGGAAAAAGAAATGTTGAGCCAGTGTTGTTGCAAATTTTCTATTGTTCATTTGTGATAGTGATCTTGTAGGCAGTAAAAAAAGTGTTAGGATTTGAATAATCGGGGGTATGAAATTGATGTAAAGCATAGGTAAGGAAAGGCAAATGGTATTGTAAAATGTTGCTTGGGGCAGCATGCTGATGAGGCAGAGAGAGCAAGAGTAATGTGTGTCCCACATAAGCTTGTCCATGCAGGGCCAAAACAGATAGAAGATTTTAAACTGCAAAAATATAAATGCAAAAATAAGTCTTGTATATATAAATGAACCCAAGAAGGGGCCTAAGTCATAAAGAAGGATGATATATAGGACAGCATATAAAAAAAGCAGAACTAGATCTTTTAGGTGTTCTATACAAAGTGTAATCAGATATTAGATATTAATGTAAAGAGAGCTTTAATATGTGTAGATGTGTACGGTTAGAGTGTAGAAGTGTAATGTGATATTGAAGTGTGAAAATGTGCAAGCTGAACAATGTAAATAGGTGGCTTGTGTCTTAGCAGAGGTTTCATAAGTGTCCATGGATTTGTAAGTATGGGTAGATTTGCTCTGTAATAGGTGGAAAAATATATAATGTAAATAGATGAGCGTAAATCTATAAAAGTTTAGGGGGTGGGAATAGGAAAAGAGTTTTGAGGAAAGGTTTTGTTGTATTGCTTGATAATTTGTGAAAGATTTGTGTTTCTTGGAAGCTCCAGATGGTAGAAAGGTTTTCATAGAGTGGCCAGACTGATGTAGCCAGAATCTAAAAGGGTGCAGATTGTCAGATTGTCAGGGGCATAAAGAGAATTCAAAAGTAATAATTTTCATGTTGAGGAACAGCACTGGAATCTGCTGACATGTAGATTTTTGAAGAAGGAACCTCCTTGTCTGGAAATGTCACATTCTAGATAAGGAAAGAAGCTCCAGGCTGGTAAACACAGCAGGTTGGGGTGACAGTCGGTCAGTTTGGAGGTGTGGCTGTGGGTGATCTGGCTCTGGGGCAGTTAGCTGGAGTGCTTTGATTATTGTGGGTGCATCGGCTGCTACCGGTTACCTGGGGAGTTGCACTGCTGCCTGTCGTCGCCATGCAAGGTGGCGGCTGGCCACAGGCCTTGGCCTTGTCCCGGCACAGAGGTCATTCCTGGCTTTTGTTGCCGCCTCCCCAAACTGCTGCTGCCTCCCTCTTCACCCTGCTGTGCCGTGGCCAGCTGCGGTGTGCAGATGGTGTTGTGGCTGTGCTCTGCTGGGTTCCTTCTGTGGAAGCAGAGGAGCTGCAGTGGTGGCAGCATGAGTCCTTGCAGGAGATCCTGCATTCATTGTGGTCAAGTGGCTGTCTTGACAGTGGTGAAGATTCCTGAGATCTGTTATGCTGTCAGGGCCTCCCCAGAGCGTGTCCTCAAGGCAGAGAGAAGGAGATGTGGGCACGGTCGTTGCTGTGGGGGAAGAAGAGATTTGATGTGGTTATTGGCCTTGCTTCCTTTAGTATCATTGGTCCAATATTTCTATAGATGTGGTGTCCTGAAGCAGCAGTTACAGCTATTGTTGTGGGTAGTGAATAATTGAAAAGAATGTAAAGAATGGATTGTTTTGATTGCTATCAGTATAGCTTGGTGTTGTTAATCCCACAAAGCAGGTTTGTAAAAGGTTGAAACAGTCCTTTTTTTTCCCCCAGAAAACTTGAGTGAGTGGAGTGAGGTAACCTAGAGGTGATCTAGTGTATCTTCAGGGTTGTTGTTAAGTGTTTTCAGATGGTTTTTATGATGTGAAGAGGCATTTGCCATGGTGTGCAGGATAGAAAGGTGTAAAAGTTTGTTCCCTGTGTGAAAGAGGCACTGTTTGCAGCCAGGTTGAAATGTGGTATTCTACTTGAAAAGTGTGCCTGCTGCAGGAATTGTGTGAGATATAAAGTGTGAAGAAGCAGAGGTCTGTGTGCACTTGGATTCCTCCAAACTGCCTATCTTACATGAGGGTGGTGATGTGCCATTCCTGTGGAAAAGAATTATTGTTGCTAGCCAGGTGCCCATGGGTAAATGTGGGATTTTGTATTGTAAAATTGTGCAAATGTCAGGATTTGTGCCAGACAGAAGCTGCTAGGAACATTGCCTGAGGCTGGCCTTGGACTCCTGGGTCTCTTGTGCCCAGTGTGTGCAAGGATTTCCTAGCTGTTGAAAAGAGGCAGCGGTTTGAGCCAGGTTCGATGAGCAGGAAGAGGCAGGGAGATCACAGTCATGAGCCATGATGGACAGGTTTTCAGGTAAGAGATGTCAGAGTCCTAATTGAAAGAATGAATATCTTGTGTGGCTTATGCGTCAAATAAGAAGATGAGATGAATGACATGTTGCCAGTGAATTTTAAAGAAGTCATCAGTGAAGGTGCTGATGTGTAAACATAAGTTTTCTCCCTAGGTGTGTGAGAAGGATCCCTGTCAGGCTGCAGTGTCTTGGGCTAACCTAATACCAGAAGTGTGGTTACTGCAGGGGTGTTAATTGCATAAAGGGAAGTAAAGTATTGCTGATGTGTTTTGGTCATGGTGACATGAGTTCATCCACACCAAGCAGAATTCTACTATCAGCAACATGGCCTGGGCTGCTCACATGTTGAGACTAAACAGTTATAGAACCAGCACCTGCAAATGATCCCTTTGGGCATTTTCCTTGCTTCTATGTGATCTGGCCGAGTGGAAGAGCGATTGGAATAGAGGCTGAGAATCAGGCACCATGTGAGCTGTGTGGCATTTGCTCTCGTGTTTGAAGTAAACCTTCTGAATCATCTTTCAGTGTGTCATACAGGGAACAGGGGAGGATGGTTATTGCAGTTATTGTTTCTTTAGCAACATGAGCTATGTTAGTTGTTTAACATGGCATTGAAAGAGTTAGCAAAAGTTGTTTGTTTCTCTTAGGCGATTTGAAAGCCAAATTTCTGTACATGGATCATTGATGAGGTGCCGTTCTGTAAGGCTGGTGTAATGGAGCCTTATGAATCAGATTGAATCCTGAAGTGTATTTGTGTAGGCTTTGCATGTGGTATGCAGTTCACACACAGGTAATAAGTATGTGCAGGCATAAGGCCAAGCACCTTATTTGCTGCTATGTATTAGATAAAACATGTGGAGAGATGTGTACCAGTGTTGAGATCAGCATAGCCAAATTTTGAATGTAAGAAGCAGTAGCAACATCATCTAAAGCCAGAAGTTTTCTAGAGTTGCAAGTGATGGTGTTCTTTATTGAAATGGATAGAGAGTTGATGCAGCAATATTTGTATGTATTGAGGCAGATTTTGAAAGCCTGGGAAATGTTGTTGAAGGGCAAGTATTTCCTGAAGTTTTTGTACAGTTTGTAGCCATAGCTGTAGGTTTGTGCAGCTCTGGTGGACGGGCATGTTGTGGGTGGATTGTGTGCTGTGATGAGGCAGATGGGGAAGTAGCAGTTGAGCAGTGGTTGTTGATGAGTGAGAATTGCAGGTAGGTCCTTGAAGGTGCACAAAAAAGAGTAGTGGTGAGATGGGAAGAGCAAGTAGGTAAAGAGTAAAGAAGATTGAAGTGTGATTTGCTAGTGTTTGTGAGGATGTGGTGTGTGTTGTGTTTGTGTTGGTGTTTGTGTTTTGAGAGGTGTTTGGTGGATGGGTGTTTGTAGTTGTTGATTGTAAAATGCGTGTATGAATGTTTTGGAGTGTAGGTGTGTGTATTTAGTTGTTTGTTGTATGTTATTGGTGTGTGGTGGTGTTAGTTTGTTGTGTATTTTGTTGTTTGTAGTAGGTGAGGTGTTTGTTGTTGTTTTTGAGTTGTGTTAGAAAAGGGAGAGATGTGTGTTTTTGAAGAGGTGAGGTTTCTTCTTGTTTCATGTTTGTAGGTGGAAAAAGCGTTTTCGGCACCTTGCCCCCGCCCCCGCCACGTGCCGCGCGCAGCGCGGTGGCTGTGGGGAGGTACCCCGGGAGGCCTTTTCCGGCCGGCGCCATCCCCTCCGCCGCCGCCGGCCCCGCCCGGACCGCCCCCCAGTCACCCCACCTTCTGGCTTACGTGTCTTACTTACGTTCCAGTGGGGGTAGGCGGGCGCAGCTGGCTCCCAGACTACGTGGCCGTGACGTGCCTAGCGCACGCACGGGGTAGCCTGCGGTGGGACTCGCAGCCCTGAAGTGCAGAGATTCGGCTTAAGGCCATACCCACGAAGCCAGAGTGGCGCCTTAATTTTAAAAACTTTTTTTTGGCGGCATGTCTTCTTCGCCGCACAATGACGTCACCAAAGCCCTGCCCATCTCCCCGCCCCGGCTCTGCGTCCGTCACTATACTCCACCTACTGTTCCGCCCCTCGTCCCACCCTTGGCCCCGCCCCTGTCGTCTCTCGGCCCGGGCCAAAGCCACGCCTCTGGTAGTCTCTGCGCCACGCCCCTGGTGCTCCCCGCCCCCCGGCCAAGACCCCGCCCTTCGGTGCCCCCTGAGTCCGCCCGCCCGTCGCTGTGGCAACACTGGAGCTCTTTTGGTATAGAATTTTACTAAGGTTCAGGGCCTGATTTTTACACGCTTTCTCTCTACTGCCATGTGTTTACTAGTGTCACCCAATCTGCAGAAAAAAATAGAAAAACTCTCCAACAACATTTTCATGTTACAGACTCAAGGCATTACTTTATTTTGTGGTCAGGATGTACCACAGCAATCATCTCATCCACCCATAGCCCGGGTGTGCAGAGACAATCATTCCAGGATACATAGCTTTTATTCCATTTCTCAGATATTGCATACAGTAAAAGTACAGAGGAAAGCATTGGCTCAGTGTTCATTCCTCCAAAGTTGAGCAAACTCCCCATATTCAGTCTCTCATTGGACTCTAATCTCCTTGCCTCAGATGCTAATGACGTTCTTCAGTTTCTCTTAGCAGTCTTTTTTCTGGGCCAGGATGTCTTCAGCCCTGCTGCAGTTGCTCTGGCCTAGCTGCTTGTGATATCCATCATGTCTTGTTGAGAACCACAAGTTCCTGCTGGATGTTCTGTTCATGTTCTTTATCTTTCTGCTTATCTTTGGGGGCACTCCCAATCTCTTGGTATGCTGACTTCACCAGACCTCATCTGGCACAACATTGCCCTGCAAGAAACCTAAAATTCCTTTTCCCAGGGGAAACCCAAACAAAACCTTTGACTACAGTTACACAACATTTTTAGCCTGATACATTTTCCAACAGTAGCACTCAGTCACAACAATTTTCCTTCAGTAGCCTTTCATGTCATTTTGTTTTCAACATCTTTTGGAACAGAACAGATGCCATCTTTCTCTTCTCTACGCATGCCACATCACCACAATATCCTCGCGGGGACCGGCAACTCCAGCAGCAGCGAAACACCACCGTCTGTAAGAGAACACAACACACGTCAGTCATTTCTGAACAGCTCTGCACGTGTGCAAGTCCAACTGCCTCACGCCATCTCTTCCTCGGCCTCCTACCCACCAGCTGCATGCTTAAGTCCTGACCACAGGGGAGGGCTTCAGGCCTGCTCAGCAATGCCTGCACATTGCACTTTCACAGTATTATACCATTTCTCATACAGGTGCACCATCGCTGACCCCACCCACATGTCATCCCACTGCAACCACCAATTCTAACACCTTCTAATCTTTCTCACCGCTTTGGAATATTTCCTTATGGCTCCCGTCTCCAGGGCTTCTTCACACTTGCCTACAGCAAAGGCTACCTAACAGTGCATGCACTCCATTCTCTGCAGAGTTCCAATTCCATTCCAGGGATGGTCATCACACAGTCCTCATTCTTCCTCACCCAAACATTCATATCTCACTCCATCCACAAGTTTCCCTCAAGACAGATACTTTGCACTGACATTCAGCCAGCTGATTACATCCAGGCAAAAAGTTATTATTAAGTCCTCTCACCTTCTGGGAGAGGTGTGTATGCACAGAAGCCAAAGCCTGCAGCTGCACTCCAAGTTGTCCGAGCCTCAGCATGCAGCAGGTGAAGAGGATATGCTTGCAGGAAGCAGGTTTGTACCCATTCTCCCCCAGCTCAGGGGGGAACAGGAGGCCTTTGCCTACATGCTGTCATCTCTGCTCACAGGCCATAATGCTGTGGGCTGCTGGCCCATTCAGAATGAACGATTACACAACCAGTACCTCCCAAGTACCCCTTAGAGCATCTTCCTCGCTTATGTGTGACTCGGCTAAGCGGAATAGCACGTGGAACACACACTGTAAGTTACCCACCATATGAGCCATGCAGCATTTTGTGCCAAGGCTGACATAAACCCTACGAAGCCTCATGCAGTGCCTCACCGAGGGTGCAGGGGAGGAAGGTCAAGACAGTTACCCTTCAGTATTTAAAATGACAGATGTGCTTTCTTTCAGATGACATTGAAAGAACCAGTAAGGTTTCACTTCTTTCTTGTAGGCCACGCAAAAGCCAAATTTCTGTACGTGCCTATTCTAGGAGGTGCACTTCACGGCAGCTCTCAGAATGTAGCCGCACGAATCCAGTTTAATGCTAAAGTGTTTTTCAGCAGGCCACGTGTGCGTTATGCAGTCTACACACAGGTAATAACTAAGTTCAGGTATAAAGCTTAACACCTTATTTACTGTCCAGTATTTATGAAAGTATTTGGAGAAACGTGTAGCAGTTTTGAGATCGGTATTGCCAAAGTTTGTAATGTAAGAAGTGGTAGCACCATCATCCAAACCTGTATTTTTTAAAGAATTTAAAATGACGGTGTTCTGGATTGAAATTGATACAGACCTTATCTGCAATTTTTTCTATGTATTCCTACAGATTTTACAAGCATGGGCAATCTTATGTAGGGGAAAGTATTTCATGAAGTTTTTCCATTATTTGTATCCATACCTGGAACTTTGTACGGTATAGAATGGTATTTTCCGGGTGCATTCTGTGACACGACAAGCAAGAGGGAGAAGCAGCACTTCAGGATTCGTTCCCCTGTACTGATAATTGCAGTCCTTTCAATGTGCATTAAAATGAAGAGATATGAGAAGGGAAGAGCAGGAAGAAAAAGAGAAAAAAAAAAACCATCCTGAGGTAAGGAACTCCTGCAATTTTTCTGTTGTCCATTTCTTGTTTTTTAGGGAAGGACACGTATCCAGGTGGCCGCAGTGTGTCACAGCAGAAGTAGTGGCCTTTTTGAGTTTCAGCAATAAATAATTTTTCATGTGTTGTATGTGAAGTAGCTGAAGCATGTTCCATAATTACAAAATCACAGGCTAAAACCACCTTTTTGTTAGATCTTGAAAACATTTTCTGTCTTGCAGCAAAGCTGTTTACTACCTTTATGGCCGGCCATTTATTCCCAAGCCACAGTATAGTACCCAGTGCCTTACGAATGCTGCTACCCAAGTGAAGGAGATGACTTAAGTAGCTAGTAAGAAGAAAGTATACCAGAAAAAAGAGAATTGAAAGAAGCAGCCACTGTTGATATGGACCATCGTGGCGCTGCAGCCATCACGTCAGTCACAGACAGGCCTGTAAGAGTTTTCTGTAAACAGCGAGAATGAAGCTCAGAAGTGCTGTGGAAGCAGGTGGTTTGACTTGCTAAAGAATAGAAAGATACGTTATGAATTTACATACTTACCCTCGCTCTCTCCACCATTCGGGTATTTCCGGTAGCACCTGCAGAAGCAGACTTGCGCTGCCCCTTTTCACTGTAACCTACTTATTAATCTCCCCGTTATTAGCGCCCTATAACAGAGCCCCTGGGACAGGCGGGGCTAGGGCACGAGATGTTGCGGGCGCTGAGGGAGAAGGACGGACGGGATCCACAACCTACAGCGCTGCCTTCGCGGCACCTTCGGAAGCGCCACAAACCTTTTGTCGCATAATAACGTCTGATATTGCGACAAGTATACATAGCAGTTAAGCAACCGCTCTCTCCTTGTGCTTTTTCACTACTGTAATGTCCCCGTGCGGGGTGCGCCGTTCCCGGAGGCACCGCATTGCCGGGAAGATGCACCGGGCGTGAGAGCGAGCTCCGGGAGGACAGCGAGCCCGTGCCAGGAACTCGCGGGGGGAATACCCACAGAATTGTGATGTTTAGTGTTTCCGAATGCATTCAGTCTGTGTTTGGCAGTCGAAAGGTCCCCGGTGGGGATGCACCGCTGCCGGAGGCAGTCCAATACCGGGACGATGTGCGGAGCCGAGGGAGCAAGCTTTGGACCCAACTCCCGAGCTCAAATACCCGCTTAACGTAAAGTCCTCTCATCAAGGACGTACCCCAAACCGAATAAATAACTATAAACACTACACTCGATCTTAGCCAAACGGCCGAGCGGCGATGACAATTTCCTTCCCCCACTCCCGGCGGCACCCCGCTCGACAAACACACACCTCGCTGTCTCCTCCGCGCCGCCCCGCACCTCCTTTCCAGCAATTTAGAGACTCTTTCCCGCTGTGTTCCCGCACTGTCAGCACATGTTTCTGAAGCACTGACCCGAAATCACGGCGGTGCTCTGGGTCTCTAATATGCATCACCCCGCCGCTCCGGCCGGCCGCGCGGGAAGCTCGTGAGGCGCTGGGAGCTCCGGGAGACGCGGAAAGGCTCGGGAGCTGCAGGAGTTTTTTCATGGATTCTGGGGCTCGCAGCAAGGGCTCGGCGCGGCCAGCGGGGCCGGACAGGCCGGCGGAGGCACGGCGAAGGTGCCGCGTTCGGGCTTTTGGCCGCTCGGACCATGCGGTTGGATTTGCCGAGCCGGGGCTGAGAGGAGCTGCGGGGATAAATGGGGAAAAATGGAAAAAAAGTCTTTTTTCGGGGACTCAGGAAAGGCTTGAAACCTCATTTCCCCCCCGCGCTCCCCGCGCACCGAGGCCTAAACTCTGAAAATCCCCCAATAAAGCTCTCAAGATGCCATTCGCGCCGCTAAGGAATCGAGTTTGCCTGACCGATCTTCATCCGCCATAATGCCGCCTTATCGCTGCGCGCAGTGATCTAATTTGCATGGCCGCACCTCTTTTCCCAAAACACCATTCATGCGGAATTATGCTTTAATTTGCATGACCCCGCCCCTTTCTCCAAAGATGCCGTTCGCGCATGAGGTAATGTAAATTAGCAGAACCCCGCCCCTTTCTCCCAAAATGCCGTTCGCGCATGAGGTAATCTAATTTAGCATAATCCCGCCCATTTCTCCCAGCATGCACTTCAAGCATGCGGTTATGCCGATTTGCATAATCCCGCCCATTTCTCCCAGGATGCACTTCGGGCATGAGGTCATGCCGATTTGCATAACCCCGCCCATTTCTCCCAGGATGCACTTTGGGCATGAGGTCATGCCGATTTGCATAACCCCGCCCGTTTCTCCCAGGATGCACTTCGGGCATGAGGTCATGCCGATTTGCATAACCCCGCCCGTTTCTCCCAGGATGCACCTCGGGCATGAGGTAATGCCGATTTGCATAACCCCGCCCATTTCTCCCAGGATGCACCTCGGGCATGAGGTCATGCCGATTTGCATAACCCCGCCCGTTTCTCCCAGGATGCACCTCGGGCATGAGGTCATGCCGATTTGCATAACCCCGCCCATTTCTCCCAGGATGCACCTCGGGCGTGAGGTAATGCCGATTTGCATAACCCCGCCCATTTCTCCCAGGATGCACCTCGGGCGTGAGGTAATGCCGATTTGCATAACCACCACCCCACCACCCCCCCGTTCCCCCCACCGCCGCAAACCCCGCCCATAGCCTCCTCATTTGCATTTCCCTCACGAGGCGCGGCTCGCGCCCGGCCCGCTCTGCCGGGCGGGTTCGGGACAGCGGGGGTCGGGGGATTCCTCGCCCCTTTCTGGGGCTTTCCGGGGGCGGCAGAGGGACCCTCGGGGCTGCGGTAAGAGCAGGGGAGGGGGGAAATCCCGGGGAGGACACGGGGAACGCCCGAAAATCCCCTAAAATTGTCGCATCGCCCCCAAAATTGCTGAGTAAACCGGGGAGGTTCCGGGGGGGCTTCAGGGAATTTTCCGGCTTTGGGGACTCCCGGGATCTGCTAGGTCACCCCCAGGACCTCCCGGCCGCTACCGAAGCGGCTCCGATGAGGTTATGCACCTTTTTTACCTCACAAATAAACAAAATCCGTGTTTTTAAAAAGAGTCGAGATCTTTATTTGCATCGTAGCAACATCCGCGATCGAAGAACTGCAAAAAAGAGACCCGCGCGGCTCCCCGCCCCGCTCCTCACCTCCCTCACGGATTTATTTGGTAAAACTGCCCAAATCCCCTCCCCGATTCATTTAAAGAACATTATTATCCTTTATTTCCCTCAGAAAAAGTTTAAAGTCACCCGGAAAGCGGCGAAATCACGGAGTTTACCCCAAAAGAGTGCGCGCGGGAGGCGCCGCCGTCTCGCGGCACCTGCGAGGGGAGAGGGGAGAGAATCACCGCCGCCCGAGCCTGGCAGCCGCTCGGGAGACGGAGAAGCGTTATTTCAGCAGAAAAGGGTGGACGATAGTGCTGGACAGCTTCCGCAATTCCCACTATTTCTGATTTTAATCTGTTTTTAACCAACCAAAGGTCAGTGGCGCGGGTGCACTACGCCCGGAGGCACCGCAACACCGGCACGATGTGCGGAGCGAAAACAACAAGCTCCGAATTTTAACTGCTGAGCACCAACACGCGTTTAACATAGAGCTGTCTCATCGATAAATGATCAGATATTAAACTGATAACAACCAACACTACACTTCTTCTTAGCCAAAAGGCGAGAAGCGATGCACGCAGCCTCCCGCGCTCCCGCCCGCACCCCGCTCGCCTCACGCATAAGTCACGGCGACCTTTTTTGCGCCCTCCAGCTCTTTCCCAGCTCTTCCCGCGCCCTTTCCCGCTCGCCTGCCGCCCTTTCCGCCCGCGCTGCTGGGGCGCTGAGCCTTAAATCCCCCAAAAATTCGTGACCGCGCCTCAATTTCTGTGGGGCCGTTTGCAGAGCGAGTTCTGAAATTTGCATAACCCCGCCCCTTTCTCCCAGGATGCACCTCGGGCATGAGGTCATGCCGATTTGCATAACCCCGCCCATTTCTCCCAGGATGCACCTCGGGCATGAGGTCATGCCGATTTGCATAACCCCGCCCCTTTCTCCCAGGATGCACCTCGGGCATGAGGTCATGCCGATTTGCATAACCCCGCCCATTTCTCCCAGGATGCACCTCGGGCATGAGGTCATGCCGATTTGCATAACCACGCCCCCCCTCCCCCGGCCGCCGCAAACCCCGCCCATAGCCTACTCATTCGCATTTCCCTCACGAGGCGCGGCTCGGGTCCGGCCCGCTCTGCCGGGCGGGTTCGGGACAGCGGGGGTCGGGGGATCCCTCGCCCCTTTCTGGGGCTTTTTGGGGGCAACAGAGGGACCCTCGGGGCTGCGGTAAGAGCAGGGGAGAGGGGAAATCCCGGGGAGGACACGGGGAACGCCCGAAAATCCCCCAAAATTGTCACATCGCCCCCAAAATTGCTGAAGAAACCGGGGAGGGTCGGGGGGGGGCTTCAGGGAATTTTCCGGCTTTGGGGACTTCCGGGATCTCCTAGGTCACCCCCAGGACGTCCCGGCCGCTGCCGAAGCGGCTCCGATGAGGTTTTGCACCTATTTTACCTCACAAATAAAATCCGTGTTTTTAAAAAGAATCGAGATCTTTATTTGCATCGTAGCAACATCCGCGATCGAAGAGCTGCAAAAAAGAGACCCGCGCGGCTCCCCGCCCCGCTCCTCACCTCCCTCACGGATTTATTTGGTAAAACTGCCCAAATCCCCTCCCCGATTCATTTAAACAACATTATTATCCTTTATTTCCCTCAGAAAAAGTTTAAACTCACCCGGAAAGCGGCGAAATCACGGAGTTTAACCCGAAAGAGTGCGCGCGGGAGGCGCCGCCGTCTCGCGGCACCTGCGAGGGGAGGGAATCACCGCCGCCCGAGCCTGGCAGCCGCTCGGGAGGCGGAGAAGCGTTTTTTAGCAGAAAAGGGTGGGCGAAAGTGGGGGACAGCTTCGGCAATTCTCACTATTTCTGATTTTAATCTGTTTTTAACCAAGCCAAGGTCCCCGCCGGGGGTACACTACGCCCGAAGGCACTGCAATACCGGGACGATGCGCGGAGAGCCACACAAAAGCTCTAGACCTAATTCCCGAGCCTACAATTCCGTTTAATATAAAGTCCTCACATCGAGAACACACCAGATACTAAACTGATAAGAACACATACTCCACTCGATCTTAGCCAAAAGGCCGGGAAGCGATGCACGTAGCCTCCCGCGCTCCCGCCCGCACCCCGATCGCCTCACGCACAACTCACGGCGACCATTTCTCCGCCCTCCAGCTCTTTGCCAGTTCTTCCCGCGCCCTTTCCCGCTCGCCTGCTCCCCTTTCCGCCCGCGCTGCTGCGGCGCTGAGCCTCAAATCCCCAAAAATTCGTGACCGCGCCTCAGTTTCCCGTGGTGCCGTTTGCTGAGCGAGTTCTGAAATTTGCATAGCCCCGCCCATTTCTCCCAGGATGCACCTCGGGCATGAGGTCATGCCGATTTGCATAACCCCGCCCATTTCTCCCAGGATGCACCTCGGGCATGAGGTCATGCCGATTTGCATAACCCCGCCCATTTCTCCCAGGATGCACTTCGGGCATGAGGTCATGCCGATTTGCATAACCCCGCCCATTTCTCCCAGGATGCACCTCGGGCATGAGGTAATGCCGATTTGCATAACCCCGCCCATTTCTCCCAGGATGCACCTCGGGCATGAGGTAATCTAAATTAGCATAAGCCCGCCCATTTCTCCCAAGATGCCGTTCGTGCATGAGGTCATGCCGATTTAGCATAACCCCGCCCCTTTCTCCCATGAAGCCACTCCCTCCCGGCGTTCTCTCATTTGCATAACCACTCCTGCCCCCCAAACCCCGCCCATGCCCTTCTAATTTCCATATTCCCTCATGAGGCGCGGCTCGGGCCAACGCCGCTCTGCCGGGCGGGTTCGGGACAGCGGGCATCGGGGATTTCTTGCCCCTTTTTGAGGCTTTTCGGGGGCAGCAGAGGGACCCTCGGGGCTGCGGTAAGAGCAGGGGAGGAGGAAAATCCCGGGCAGGACGCGGGGAATGCCCGAAAATCCCCCAAAATTGTCACATCGCCCCCAAAATTGCTGAGGAAACCGGGGAAGGTCGGGAGGGGCTTTAGGGAATTTTCCGGCTTTGGGGACTCCCGGGATCTCCTAGGTCACCCCAGGACCTCCCAGCCGCTGCCGAAGCGGCTGTGATGAAGCTCTGCGCCTTTTTTACTTTACAAATAAACAAAATCGGTGTTTTTAAAAAGAATTGAGATTTTTATTTGCATCGTAGAAACATCCGCGGTCAAAGAGCTGCAAAAAGAAAGCCGTGCGGCTCCCCCGCCTCGCTGCTCACCTCCTTCACGTGTTTATGTGACAAAACTGCCCCAAATCCCCTCCCAGATTCATTTAAATGACATTAATGTCCTCTATTACCCTGATATAAATCGGAAACCCCCTCAGAAAGCGGCGAGATCCCGGAGTTTAACCCAAATAGCACGCAAAAGCACGGGGGAAGCGCCGCCATTTCGCGGCACCCTGCGAGGGGCAGGGAGGAGAGAATCACAGCCGCCCGAGCTTTGGCAGCTTCTCAGGGGTCCGGAGAGCTGCGGTTTACCCTTAACTGCGGATAATCACGTTTACTCGGGTTTAAATGTGTTTTTAACCGACCAGAGGTCCCCGGCGGGGTGCACCGTTCCCGGAGGCACCGCAATACCCGAACCACGCGCGGAGCGGAGGGAGCAAGCTCCGGATCCAAGTCCCGAGCCCAAAAATCCTGTAATATAAAGTCCTCCCATCAAGGACGTATCAGATATTGAACTGATAAGAATAGATACTACACTTGATCTTAGCCAAAAAGGCGAGGAACGATACACAGGGAATTCCAAAGGCGGTCCCCACCCGCTCTCGCCCCTGACTCGCCCACCGCCCTCGCGTTGTTCCCGAGCTCCTCCCACGCTGCATTCCGCGCTCCCCTGCCCGCGCCTCACAAGCACAGAGCCCTGGAACCCCGCAAATCTCACAGCCACCCTTCCGAGCAGCCCCTTTGTGCTGTGACTGTTGAATCCGCACAGCCCCACCCCTGGCTCTCCCTCCCGTCCGCATTCGGGTTCCGCCCCGGCAAAGAGGGGGCGCCGGGGGAGGCGCCGGGGGAGGCGCCGGGGGAGGCGCCGGGGGAGGCGCCGGGGGAGGCGCCGGGGGAGGCGCCGGGGGAGGCGCCGGGGGAGGCGCCGGGGGAGGCGCCGGGGGAGGCGCAGGGGGAGGCGCCGGGGGAGGCGCCGGGGGAGGCGCCGGGGGAGGCGCCGGGGGAGGCGCCGGGGGAGGCGCCGGGGGAGGCGCCGGGGGAGGCGCCGGGGGAGGCGCCGGGGGAGGCGCCGGGGGAGGCGCCGGGGGAGGCGCCGGGGGAGGCACTGCGGCCGCGGGGGCGGGCGGGAGCGGAGCCGCAGCTGCCGGTGCGGGTTGTGTCCCTGCGGGCAGCGGCAGCGTGTCTGTGAATCGTCCCCAAAGCCGCCTGCCTTCCCGCGCCCCGCTGAGCCTGCTCGGGTGTCTGTTGTGGGTTTGAGACAGGACCCTTGCCAGGAGGACGCACGAAAAAGGGTAAACAGGCTTTAAGCTTAAAGTTGCAAAAAGTGTTTAATTACTTAACAGAATTGGAGGATAGATGTAAGGTAAAAATATATTTTTATACATTATTTTGTTCACACCCCTCCCTCCCTCTTACGAACTTACAGTATTCACCCCCTTTCCTCCTCTACAATCCACGAGCCAGGTGGGGGGGGGGGCAGGGTGTGGGGTCTCTTTTCAGTTTACAGAGCAGATTTTCAAATTTACTCATTACTACAATTTTTCTACTATAAATACTCTTTATCTCTGCTTGTTTTTCTCTCTCTTCAGACAGTTTTCTGCTCTCACCCCTACCCTCTTAAGAAGCAGTCTCTGCACTCACCCCCCCCCCTTTTTTCTCTCTTTGCAAACTAGCAACACAGACAGGGGGCAGGTTGAGGGGTCTTCTGGTTAGTTTAATCAGGAAAAGAGGTTTTCTACTTAGCCAGGGGTCCTTCTCACGAGAGACAGTCCTCTAGGAACTTCTTTGGTGTGGGTCCAATCTCATGAGCAACATCCCGCCCGAATTTTTGTTGTAACATGAGTTTTTTGTCTATAAGGTGCTGTGCAGACTCTCCCGAGCTGAGGTTAGGCTGCTTCTATGCCAGGAGCAAGGCTTATCTCTCTCAGTTAAGGCCTTTTGCAGTTTTAACTCTTAGATGAGACTCCCACTGGTTTACAGTCTTTTTTAGGCATCTACCTCCTCCTCTGGAGAGAGCTGTGGGTGTATTTTTGCATCTTTACAGATTTCATGGGTTGCAGGAGGAATTTCTGACTCCCCCATAGTTTCTATTACGGCTAGCAGAAAGTTTCAGCTCTGGTGCCGGAAGCACTGGAGCACTTCTTTCTCCCCCCTTCTTCACTGACTTTGGCACTTTCTATGCTGTTCTCCCTCACATATTTTCACCTGCACCTCCTCCTCCTCCAACTACAAAGTGAAAGAAGTGCGCGCCTGCTTTGTTTTGACTTTTTTTTAAATATGTTTTCACAGAGGCGTAACTAGCACCTTTAATTGGCCCAAACTTGGCCGGCAGCATGTCTATTACTTTCAGAGCCATCAGAGATTGGCTCTGCTGGACTTGATGTAAAAACTTCCAGAACTTGCACTCAGGACACACAGGAGCCATTTTTGTGCTACACCCCACCCCTCAGACACCTCCCTAGGCCTACTAGAACAGCTTCTGAGGGGCTCAAATTTCTCTTAGATGTTAAAAACACTTCGCTGATGTTTTGGGCCAATCAAAACCACCACAGTGTCCCAGCGGGGTCCTGTCAGGGACAGATCACCTTTGCTTTTTCTAAGGTCTGTGATGAATAGTTTAGAAAAGTGGCAGCGAGATTTTTCGTAATTGTAATTTATTTGCGTTTGAAGTGTGAAGCGTGTGTCATTGTTTTGTGCTTTTTAGCAGTTTCCATGCTAGGATAAATGCGGTGGAAGAAGGCAAATGAAGCCAAGAGGCTGGACTAGGATGCTGCAGGCCCATGACAAGCACAGGTCAGAAAATAATTAAAACCCCAGGTTATAAAAATACCAAAGTAAAAGCCCAAAGGGTATTGTGAGCTGCTAGACTGTGCTCAGAGAAATCCCAAACACCTGTCCTGTTTTCCTATTGTCAGTTGAACATGCAAAAATATAAGAGTTGCCCCAAGGATCCTGTCAGTGGGAGGTGGTCATGGGATAAGCTGTTTTTGAAGGCATTTTCCACACCCTTAAAAGTGTGGATAGGTGTAGCGTTCGGTACGAGCCGGGCTGCAGTTGCATTCCAAAAAGTGTGTTCTTCGGTCACTAAAATTTCTGGGTTTTTGTTTGGTTTTCCTGAAAAATGCCTTGTATCCCTCTGAGCTTTGCTTTGCAAAGCACTGAATGATTTTTATGGTTCTGCAGGGACCTCTGCCTGGAATGTCCTGGGTGTCCCGGTTCAGCTGCCTAGGGTGGCACGAAGGTGGTGCTGAAGATGCCAATCATCACCGGCCTGGATAAATTTTGGCTGCAGGAGCTGCCAGCAGCAGGCTGTTCAGAGCCAGAGCTTGCCAGGATGGCAAGACTGTCATTGTTGCAGTCCCCAAAGCAGTATCCAACGTGAGTAGTTGCAGAGCTCTCTAAAAGAAGTGTGCCATTTGTTACGGTTTTGGGCCCAGTGGGTCTAAGGTGGCTTTTATTAAACTGGAGAGCTGGATTTTTTAGTCCTGCTGAGAGAGTTCAGCATCACCTTATGAAGCAAGGAAAAGCTGCGTGGTAAGCGCAGGCTGATGCAATTTATTTTAGCTTATTACTCCCCATGATTCCTTTAATAAATAAACTCCTAATGAAAAGTGTGAATGTGTTAATTATTTCTCTGTTTGATCAGCAATAGAATGCATTAGTAAACATTTGTGGGAGAGGCATGGGGAGCAGCAGAAGGGAGAAGGGTGTGGGAGACAGAGCCCCGTCCCAAGGCGGGTTGCTGGCGGTGGCATAGGAGGGGATGTCAGAGAGATACAGGTAAATGTGTACAGGGTGCAGAGCCCCAGGGTAGTGCCTCTGCTGGGGGAGTGAGAGCATGTCCAGGATAGGTGGGGTATGGAGCAGTGAGCCCTAACCGGGATGGGGGGTGAACCCGTGGGCCACGGGCAGAGTCCTGGCTACCATGTGAATTGTTAGCACACAAGGTTAGTGGAGCCGAAGGTCACCCCAGGAGAGGTGCAGCCCCCAGTCCCTATTGCCGAGTCCCACCACAGGCTTACAAAACCAGGATTTGGGCTCCAGAGCTGACAGGTGTCGTGTTGTCCAGGGCAGCACTTGGCACCACAGGGCTGTAGGGGGCTGTGGAGCGGGTGGGGGGCCGTGGCCCGTTAGCTGAAAGGAAGGATGAGTGAGAGGTACTGAGGGCAGTTGGTGATGCAGCCGTCTGCATCCCAGAGTCCCATCCAAACCCACCGCTTTCAGAGTGTGCCTAAGAACATCTGCCATGTAATCTTGTGCCTGCAGGAGGAATTTTTGCCAGGGCAGCTGTGTCTAACCCCAAGGTGAACCTATATCCCATACGGGCCTAGGTAGGATCTGGGCTGGTGACAGCCGTGGTATAGTTGCCCGTGATCCCCCAGAACCCAGATTTGAGGTCAGAATTTGCAATTTTTGTAATGTAAGAAGGGGTAGCACCAAAGCCAGAAGTTTTTAAAAGTTCAAAGTGTGTCTGTTCAGCATTGAAATGGATACATACTTGATCAGGAGAGTTTTTTAATGTATTTTGTTAGATTTTACAGACATGGGGAATTTCTTTGAAGGCATAGAATTTCATTTATTTAGTGTATTGTTTGTATGAATACCCGGAGGTTTTCTACAGCTACAGAGCGGCATCTCGCGTCTGGATTTTGTTCCACGGTGAGCCAGAGGGAGAAGCAGCACTTCCCAAATTCTTCTGGAGCAGTGGTAATTGCAGTCCTTTAAACATGCATTAAAAAGGCAACATGTGAAATGGGAAGAGCAATTAGGAAAAGAGGAAAAAGAAATGTTGAGCTAGGGAGGTGTTGTCATTTTTCTGCTGTTCCTTTATGACAGTGATCTTGTAGGCAGTAAGAAAAGTATTAGGATTTGAATAACGGAGGGTATGAAATGGAGCTAAAGTGTAGGTAAGGAAAGGAAAATGCTATTGTAAAATCTTCCTTGGGGCAGCATGCAGATGAGGCAGAGAGAGAAAGAGTAATGTGTGTCCTGCATAAGCTTGTCCATGCAAGGCCAAAGCAGATAGAAGATTTTAAAGTGCAAACACAAGTGTTGTGTATATAAATGAACCAATTAAAGAGCTTAACTTATAAGGCAGGATGATATATAGGACAAAATGTAAAAAAAGAATAAATAGATCTATTAGCTGTTCTGTACAAAGTCTAATCAGATATTAGATATTAATGTAAAGAGAGGTTTGATATGAGTAGATGTGTAAGGTTAGAGTGTAGAAGTCTGACGTAATATTGAATTGTCAAAATATACAAGTTGAACATTGTAAATATGTGGCTTGTGTCTTAGGAGAGGTTCCGTAAGTGTCAATGGATTTGTAAGTATTTTCTCTATAATAAGTGCAAATAGATATAATGTAAATAGATGAGTGTAAGTATATAAAAGTTTAGGGGGTGGGAATAAGAAAACAGTTTTGAGAAAAGGTTTCGTTGTATCGCTTCATAAATAGTGGAAGATTTCCGTTTCTCAGAAGGTCCAAACAGTAGAATGTTTTTCATAGAGCGCACAGACCGATGCAGCCAGAATCCAAAAGTGTGCAGATTGTCAGGGGCATAAAGAAAATCCAAAAGCCATAATTTTCATGTTGAGGAAAAGCACTGGAGCGTCCTCACATGTAGAATTTTGAAAAAGCAACCTCCTTGTCTGGAAATTTCACATTCTAGATACGGAAAAAAGCACCAGGCTGCCAAACACAGCAGGGTGTGGTGACAGTCGGTCAGTTTGGAGGTATGGCCGTGGGTGATCTGGTGCTGGGGCAGTTAGACAGCAGGGTGTGGTGACAGTGGGTCAGTTTGGAGGTACGGTCGTGGGTGACCCGGCGCCAGGTCAGTTAGCCAGAGCGCTTTGATTATCGTGGGTGCATCTGCTGCCACCGGTTACCTGGGGAGTTCCACTGCTGCTGGGGAGTTCCACTGCTGCTGTCATTGCCACCACGGGCCTTGGCCTCGTCCTGGCTCAGAGGTCGTTCTTCCTGGCTTTTCTTTGCCGCCTCCCCAAAGTGCTGCTGCCTCCCTCTCCACCCTGCCCTGCTGTGGCCAGCTGCAGCGTGCAGAGGGTGTTGTGGCCATGCTCTGCCGGGTTCCCCGTGTGGAAGCAGAGAAGCTGCAGTGGTGGCAGCATCAGTCCTTGCAGGAGATCCTGCATTCATTGGGGTCAAGTGGCTGTCTTGACAGTGGTGAAGATTCTTGAGAGCTCTTATGCTGTCAGGTACTCCCCAGAGCGTGTCCTCGAGGTAGAGCAAAGGAGATGTGGCCACGGTCATTGCTGTGGGGGAAGAAGAGATTTGATGTGGTTATTGTCCTCGCTTCCTTTAATATCAGTAGTGCAGTATTTCTATAGATGTGGTGTCCTGAAGCAGGAGTTACAGGTGTTGTTGTGGGTAGTGAATAATTGAAATGAATGTAAAGAATGGATTGTTATGATTGCTATCAGTATAGCTTGGTGTTCTTAGTCCCACAGCAGGTTTGTAAAAGGTTCAAACAGTCCTTTTTTTTTCCCAGAAAACCTGACTGAGTGGAGTGAGGTAACACAGAGGCGATATAGTGTATCTTGAGGCTCGTTATGAAGTGTTGTCAGATGGTTTTTATGATGTGAGGAGGCATTTGCCACGGTGTGCAGGTCAGAAGGGTGGAAAAGTTTGTTACGTGTGTAAAAGAGGCACCGTTTGCAGCCAGGTTCCAAATGTGGTATTGTACCTGAAAAGTGTGCATGCTGCAGGAATCCTGTCAGATGAAAGGTGTAAAGAAGCAGAGGTCTGTGTGCACTTGGATTCCTCCAAACTGCCTATCTTACACGAGAGTGGTGATGTGCCATTCCCATGGAAAAGAGCCATTGTTGCCCCCAGGTTCCCATGGGGAAATGTGGGATTTTGTATTGTAAAGCTGTGCAAATGTCAGGATTTGTGCCAGACAGAAGCTGCTAGGAGGTCGGCCTGAGGCTGGCCTTGGACTCCTGGGTGTGTTGTGCCCAGTGTGTGCTAGCTGTTGAAAAGAGGCAGTGGTTTGAGCCAGGTTTGATCAGCAGGAAGAGGGAGGGAGATCACACTTATGAGCAATGATGAAAACCTTTTCAGGGAAGAGATGTCAGAGTCCTATTTCAAAGAATAAATATCTTGTGTGGCTTACGTGGCAAATAAGAAAAATAGATGAATGACGTCTTGCCACTGAATTCTAAAGAAGTCAACAGTGAAGGTGCTGACATATAAACCTGAGTTTTCTCCCTAGGTTTTGAGAAGGATCTCTGTCAGACTGCAGCATCTCAGGCTAACCTAATACCAGAACTGTGGTGACCAGAGAGGTGTTAATTGCATAAAGGGAAGCAAAGTATTGCTCATATGTTTTGGTCACAGTGACATGAGTTCATCCACACCAAACAGTTCTATCAGAAGCGTGGCCTGGGCTGCCCACATGTTCAGATGGAACAATTGTACAACCACCACCTGCAAATGTTCCCTTTGGGATAATATTTTTTAAACTTTTTTTACTTTTTTTTTTACTTGCTTCTCTCTGATCTGGCCGAATGGTACAGTGAGTGGAACAGAGGCTGAGAATCGGCCACCATGTGAGCTGTGTGGCATTTCCTACAGTGGTTGAAGTAAACCTTCTGAACCATATTTCAGTGTGTCATACAGGGAACAGGGGAGGATGGTTATTGCAGTTATTGTTTCCTCAGCAACATGAGATATGTTATTCCTTTAACATGGCATTGAAAGACTTAGCAAAACTATTTTTTTTTCTCTTAGGCCATTTGAAAGCCAAATTTCTGTACATGGATAATTGATGAGGTGCAGTTCTGTAAGGCTCATGTAACGGAGCCTTACGAATCAGAATTAATCCTGAAGTGTATTTCTGCAGGCTATGCACGTGGTATGCAGTTCACACACAGGTAATAAGCATGTGCAGGTATAAGGCTAAGCACCTTATGTACTGTCCAGTATTAGATAAAATATTTGGAGACATGTGTACCAGTTTTGAGGTCAGCATAGCCACATTTGTAATGTAGGAAGTGGTAGCAACATCAACCAAACCCTGAAGTTTTCAAGAGTTTAAAGCGATGCTGTTCTGTATTGAAATTGATACAGACTTGATGTGCCAATATTTCTATGTATGAACCCAGATTTGCAAAGCATGAGAACTGTTCTCCAAGGGAAAGTATTTCATGAATTTTTTCTACTCTTTCTAGCCATACCTGGTGGTTTGTGCACCGATGGACCGGCACCTTCTGACTGGATTCCGTGCTCTGATGAGCAAGGTAGGGAAGCAGCAGTTCACAAGTCCTTCTGCAGCAGTGAGAATTGCAGGCCCTTAAAGGTGCATGGAAAAGAGCAGCTATGAGATGGGAAGAGCAAATAGATAAAGAGTGAAAAACAACATCTTGAGCTAGGGAAGTTCTACAATTTTTCTGTTGTCCATTTATGATTGTGCTCTTCCACGTACTAGAAAAAGTTTCAGGATGTAAAGAATTTAGAGAATGAAATGGAAATGAAATAGAGGGTATCAAAGCAAAAAGGCCCTGCTAAATATTCTTTGGGAAACTATGGCCATGAATGAGAGAGAGAAAGAACAAGGAGTTTCCTGAATGAATTTACAGAAAACAAATCCCAGTGCCTCTTTCTAGGTAAGTGTGGACATTGGCTATGTTGTAAAAGAGGAACTGTAATTTTCAGAAGTATGCAGAGGTATGAATAAAAAGCTCTAACCAAGTGCAAAATGTCAGAGGATACAGGCTTCCAAGCTTCCCTCAGGTGCAGTTTTCTGTGCTTGGTACCAGCAAGCCAGGGAAGAGGGAAAGAACTTTGAGTTTTTTTTCCTTAGGGAAGGACATGTGTCCAGGTGCCTGCAGTGCATTGTTGCTTCAGAAGTGTCGTTTTTGAGCCTCACTATCAGTAAGAAGTAATTGTTCACGTGTTGTCACTGGAGTAGCTGAAGCATGTTCCATAATTACCAAATGCAGGCAAGCCAGCTCTTGCAGGAATATTGAAAAGATTATCTGCCTTGCAGCAAAGCTGTTGTCTACCTTTCTGGGTGGACATTTATAGCCAATGCCCAGTACACAGTGCCTTCCGAATATAGTTATGAAAATGAAGGAGATGACCTAGATAGATAGTAAAAAGGAAGTGTTGCATTGAAGAAAGGATAATTGAAGAAAGCACCCACCTTTCATGTGGATCATCACAGAGCTGTAGCCACAATGTCAGGCCTGTAAGAATTTCTTGCCAAGAGTCAGAATGGAGTTCAGAAGTGCTGTAGAAGCAGGTGGTTTGACTTGCTAAAGGAGAGAAAGAAATGATATGAATTTACCCAATGTGGAAGGCTTTGTACATTTTTTTTCTTTTTGCAGGTATTAATGTAGTGTCCTGCAACAAGAAAAAAAGGGTAGGGAGGGGTCAGGCAATAAATGTGTTTTGGGTTAATGATACGACTTTTTTTTTTTTGAGAGTGAAGGGTTTTGATTTTTTTTTTTTTTT